>NC_042620.1:328710112-329933310 GCF_901001135.1 Rhinatrema bivittatum
TCATCCTTACAAAAATAGACTACTGTAACTCCCTGCTTCTTGGCCTTCCAGCTAACACCATCAAGCCACTGCAGAACTCGGCTGCCAGGATCCTTACAAAGTCAAAAAAGAGTGACCACATCACACCCCTCCTCTATAACCTGGCTCATTATCAAATTCAGAATACTCTATAAAGATCTTACCATTTTGCACAAATCCATACACAATCTTTCCTCTTTTGATCTCACCTTCCAGTTACGCCATCACACTTCGATCAGACCGATTAGAAGAGCCTATCAAGGCACTCTATTTGCCCCCCAAGTAAAATCAACCCTAGGGACCAGAGCCCTATCCAATGCAGGCCCCACACAATAGAACTCTCTCCCACCGGACCTCAGACAAGACCCCTGCCCTATTTCCTTAAAAAAACACCTCAAAACGTGGTTATTCAAATTAGCATTTCCAGAACCTACAGGGTAACCATACCAACCCATCGCAGCTAGTCCCGTGACACCCAGCTAGCATTATATACTGTATTAAGTTAATTCTGCATCTCTCAATCCCATTTAAACTATGCTTCTCTTACTCTCCCGCCTATTTCCATGCCTCTTGCATCTCATTATTAATTCTTTACCCCATCTATTAATCAATTTAGTGCATCTCTGGCGCATTCATAGCCCTTACTATTTATTTCTATCCATGCAAAGTATTTATTGTATACGTATATATTGTTATCTATGCAAATTATATTCTATGTTTTTTGGTTCTATGTAAGCTCTCCTGCGAAGTTATTTTGTTCCACTGTAAACTGGTTTGATTTGTATTCTTTACAAGAAGATCGGTATATAAAAGTTAAAAATAAATAAATAAATCTCAGAAAGACCAGGAATAAAGGATGGTCTAAACAGATCAGCATCAGTATGCCAATGCTGAATCATCTAATGGTTAAAAGTACTACTTGGAGAAAGTTCGAGATTGCAAGAGCAGGTATAATCTAAGAGATGATGGTCGGACCAAAGAACCTTATTGAGTTTTGATCTATACAGAATCTTGGCTAAAGACACTGGTTATGTCCATATTTATGGGTAGGACAACAAGCCTGATGGTTCCAGCCTAAACCAGACATTGTAAGCAGAAAGGACTCTGTAACAGAAGATAAGGAATCAAGGTCAACATGGAGCACGCCTACTTTCCTTCCGTGACTGTAGGAACTTTCTGCCCACTTGTCTTTAGATTGGTATTAGTACACTGACTGGTTGATGCAACTCTCCTTCACAACCACTTGTCTTTAGATTGGTATTAGTACACTGACTGGTTGATGCAACTCTCCTTCACAAAACTATTAGTGCAGTAATCACCTGCAAGTGCCCAGAACAGAGAACTCAGTGCAAGAAACAGCAGTACATTAGGTCTTCTCCCACTAGAGACAAACCCAAAGAGATGAGCAGGAGAAAGAGGACACTCGCCACTCCCCACTCCCAAAGGAAAAGACTCTACAAAGCAGAATTGCTCAGCTTTAACAAGTGTTCTCGGAGGACAGCAGGATATTTAGTCCTCACACGTAAGTGATATCAAGTAACGGAGCCGGGTCAGAGCTGAGAAGCTACAGTTCTAAAAGCTCTCCTGAGCATGTGCAGGACTTCCCACATCGCGGTGTCCATGTGGGGCCTTCTCAGTTCAGTATTTAGCTATTAAATGAAGGCTCCAACTCCTGGGAGAGATGGGTGGGTTTTATGAGGATTCTGTATCATGTTATTCTTGAAGAACACCTATGACAGGTATGAAGTTCTGCTTTCTCAAAGAACAAGCAGGATGCATAGTGATCATATCTGGGAACTTTTGATTTCCAGTCACCCCCAAGATTGTCCTGGACTGGGGGGGGGGGGGGGGGGGGGGGCGGCTATATATGCACAAATTTTCTCTTCTCTCAAAACCCCTACACATATACATAAATGCTCATTTTCAGATGCCTCTCATTCTCCCATACACATATACATAAATGCTCATTTTCATATGCCTCATTCTCCCATACCCACACAACTCTGTTCTCACCTTCTTCCACACACATGCCAACTCATGTACACACACCTCTCTCACACACGTTCAATATAATTTCAGAAGGATTTATACCCTTAAAGCTGGGTTCTACGTGTGTAAATGCACTTTACCCATGGAAGTGGGCTTTTGAAAATTTGTTATAATACATGCAGGTTGGCAGCCCTGCCTCTCCCCATTTCCGAAGGTAGCAATCCTCAGTATTCCTCTGTCCTTCCCCAACATCCATTCCCACCTGCCTCCACCGTTTCAAAAGCCCACTTCCATGGGTAAAGTGCACTTACACACGTAGAACCCCGTTTTAAGCGTATAAATCCTTCTGAAATTACGCTCAACATTTTTATTTTTTGCATATTTTAATTTTTTTTTTAATTATTTTGAAGTAAACAATCCCTTGATGTAGGCATTTCTTCCTAAATTTGGCCATGTGCTGATTATTTTTTAATGTGTTTTTCAAGGCATTTTATAGTTTATTTTTAAGTAATCTTATTGAATAAAATGTTCCACACTGTTTGATATTAGATTAATTTTAGCTTTAGGTATTTAATTTTTCCTGTTAAGATGGGTTATGGCTCTTGCTCATTCGTTAGCTCTCCCACCCCTCCATATAGTGTATCCCATTCTCAGTCTCATTCGAAATGCCAAAAAGGGTCCAACCGCAGATCTTTGCTTATATCCTTCTTCTAGGATCTCGGCCAAAAAGAGGCCAAGAAGCAAATCACTATGCTCCAGAGAAAGGTTTGTAAGGGTCAGCGACTATTAATACAAGTATTCAAGAAGCTAGTATACACTGATGACCCTCATAATAAAATGGAGAAATTACTTCCTGATAATTTCATTTTCCTTAGTGTAGACAAATGGACTCTGGACCCAATGGGTTATATGCTCCCCTGCTAGCAGATGGAGACGGAGTCAGGTTTCAAAGCTGACGTCACCCTAGATACACCGCTTCAGTATTCTCTTCAAAAGTCAATGTGGACATACTACTGAAAAAGCTTGATTAAAAACGGATAACCGTAACTGTACTCAACCAAACACTGAACCCCAGCAAGATTATAGATGCTCTGATCTAGGGACTGGGTGACTGTTTATGTGTAATCTCTTGGAATAGATATTCACTCCACGAGCAAATCCTTGGCACCGTTCTCGGGCAGCTGTGAGCGGGATGCTGAGTCCATCTGTCTACACTAAGGAAAACAAGATTATCAGGTAAGTAATGTCTCCATTTCCTAGCATGTAGCCAGATGGACTCAGGACCAGTGGGATTTATTTATTTAAAAATGTTTATATATCGCCTTTACAAACAGAGTTTATAGAAATATAAGTATAAAATAAATAAAAAACAATATTAAAAATTACAAAAAAATTACAAAAAAGCTATTCCCAAACAGGGTGGGAAGCTGCCCACAGTCCGGTTAATACCGCCCTTGCAAAGGCTGCAACATTTCGGGCCCGTACATCCAGGCGATAGAGCCTGGAGAAGGTGTGCAAGAAGGAGCATGTCGCCACTCGGCAGATATTGACAGGGGACAGCAGTTTAACTTCTGCCCATGACACTGCCTGAGCCCTGGTGGAATGAGCTTTAACCTGAGAAGGTAATGACTTTCCTGCTTCCACATAGGCTCCCATGACCACCTCCTTAATCCAGCGAGCTAGGGTAGTCTGCGTAGCTGGTTCACCCTGTCCCCTTCCACTGTGAAGGACAAACAGGAAGTCCATCTTTCGGACCGGTTCTGAAACTTCCAGATACCGCACCAAAAATCTACTGCCATTCAAATGACTAGGAGGCGGTATTCCTCCTAGTCATTCCATAAGAAGGCCGACTAGGGAAGGCAACGAAATGGACCGATTCAAATAAAATTCCGAGACGAAACTGTACAAAGCTGTAACACTCCTGGAGTCAACCGGAGGAATGGTTCCTGACACAACAACGCCTGCAGTTCAGAGATGCAACGCACCGAGCATACAGCCACCAGGAACACAGTTTTCAAGGTTAATATTAGATTAAGACTCCACAAGGGAACTGGCCACCGTAGGGATGGCCGAAGGTACTTCACCCCTTTCAGAAAACGGGCCACGTCTGGATGAGCCGACAGGGAGGTTCCGTTCACCTCGCCCCTGAAACAGGAAAGAGCCGCTACCTGCACCTTCAAGGAGTTAAGGGCCAAACCTTTATTCAAGCCATCCTGCAAAAATTCCAGAATAAGTGGGATTTTGACTGCACAAGGGGGGACACCGCGTTCCTCACACCAGGCCTCAAATACTCTCCAGACCCACACATTCGCTAGGGGCTGCAATGACTGCCACAGAATATCCTTGCTTCATCAGGTGAGCCCTTTCAAGGGCCAGACTGTCAGACAGAATTGAGTAGGATCCTCGTGAAAGACCGGTCCCTGCTGTAGTCTTCAAATTCTCCTTTGGAACAATCTTTGATAAAAGAGAGATGGAAGAGGTTTTTTAGTTTGGTTGGAACCAGACCAAAGGATTATTTGAAGACTTTTTCCATTATTTGAATGTTCAGGATGTAAATCTTAAATTTACATGTGATATTCAAACACAATGGGTTCCATTCTTGGATTTGAAGGTAGGTAAGAAAGATGGAGTTCTTGTGACTGAGCTGCATCGGAAGGCAACAGATAGAAATGGACTACTGCACTTCAGTAGTTTTCATCCCAAGCATGTTAGGGAAAATATCCCATTGGGACAGTTTTTTAGAGTAAGGAGGATCTGTTCAGATATGTCATCTTTTAAAAAAACATGCTAAGGATTTGCGAGAGAGATTTAGTGTAAGGGGTTACCCTGATCGTGTGGTTAATCAGGCTTATAAAAGAGCACGGTATATCAATAGGGATATTTTATTGATCCCGAGGAAAATACAAAAATCACAATCATTAGTGTGTGTGTTACCCTATTCAAATAGGGTAGGAGATTTAATTCAGGTTATTAAAAATCATTGGCACTTGGTTAGTGGGTTTGAGGGTATGAAGGATCCTCCAATGTTTTCCTTTAGAAGATCTAGGAATCTCAGGGATATTTTGGTACACTCGGATTTAGGTTATAAGGAGCATAGGGATGGTAGAACTGGTGGACATTACCCGGGCACACAAAGACGCATGCAGGATGGCGCTGCTGCATCCTACCACGCGGTGTGCCGACCAAGTTTAAAGTGGGGTTCAACCTGCTCATAAATCCACCTCCCTGTGCCCCAACAGGATCAGGAACAACTTCGGTATGACACGCCGAGCAAGGAGACCGGAGGAAGTCTTACTATAACCCCTCTTCTCTGAAGGTAAACCTTCTTCCTTTATTTTTAAACTTACCTGGGCTCAGCACAGAGACTGTCTCCGCCTGTGGATGGAGAGAGCTTTGGCTGTCACTGCCGCGCTTTGCTGCCTTTCAACTGCTTCAGCAGCAAAGTCCACGCCGGGAACCAGCTACCAGATCCCACCTCTGAGGGATCTCGGAAATCACCTCAGGAATTCTCAACTGGGGGAGGGACCCTTAGGTATCACCGCAGGAGAGCGGGGCTCAATCTTTTCTCCAATTTAAAAGTAGAATTTCTTCTTGCAAAAGGTACAGCGATCCCCATACGGGAAGTATGTCTACATCTGCTGGAGACTGAGAAATACTGAAGGGGTGAGATCACTGCAGGGGTGTATCTAGGGTGATGTTAAGCTTTGATACCTGACTCCGTCTCCATCTGCTGGCAGGAGAGCACAACTCATTGGTCCTGAGTCCATCTGGCTACATGCTAGGAAATCACACTTTTCGAACCATGTGGTTTGCCTTGCTGTTACCTGCTTCCATATGCTGTTTTAGTAGATTACTGAAAGAGTAATTTCTAGTATTATGCCCCTCCCCTCACAAGAGGTTGCAGAATGCCCTCTCTGCACTGCCTGTGCATTTCTAAAGTGGTGAAGGACACGTCGACTACAGTGGGGGCAGAGTGTGACTGCCCTCACCAAATTGCCAGTAGTATAGGGGAGGGAAGGACCCAGGCACTGACCGAAAGCCGGCACCAATTCAACAATATTTGTAATTGTGTTGGGAAAGGAGTTTCTAAGCCTGTGTTTTGCTTGTGGTGTCTTGCACACAGATACATAGAACACAAATGGACTGTGCATCACAGGCTCATGCAAGTGGGGCAGTCTAGAAGAAGTATTCCCAATTCATTCACTCAGACTACTGTCTGTAACTAAATTATTACATGCACTGTCCAGGCTTGTGTACACTAATGGGGGCCTTATAAAACTCTATGCAGCATATTATCTTCAATCGGTTTTAATACAAAGAACATAGCGTGGTCATTGTAACAATACTTAGTACATCAGCGTCCTAACTGTAGTTTGTGCTTGTGTGTGAGAGCGACGTGGCTAAGATAAGCAGCTGGTCGCTTACCGTGGGGAGTGGAGAACAGGCTGAGGAGGATGATAAGGCTGGGCTGAACTCCATGCTCGATCAGAACCTTTACAGCCTCAATTACAGTATTTCCGGTGCCTAATGGAAAAAGCAAAACAACGTGACAAGACAATCCTTGGCATCCTCCATTCAGCCTCTAACCCACTGCAAGCCTGGGCCAGTCACATGCGAAGCATCGAATGACAATTCAGAACTGAAAGCTGCACCACCGAGTAAACTACAGGATTCAAACAGAGGCACAAAGCAGCATGTTCCTTTTTTAACTAGAATGTGCAGAGAACCTTAATTTAATTGGTATTCCAAAGCTTTTAAAGTGATTAGATTACTGTTTGCAAGCCTCCTCCATGGTGCACTGGCAAAGAAATGCAAATTGAAGCAACAGGATTTGCCCGTCCCGCAGAGTTCCATGAACACTCAGCAAACGTAAACACACATCAGTCACTGTAGCGTCGCACACTGAGCTGCTAATTCTTTCATATTTACAGCAAAAAGCTAAACAATGCAAAGTATGATTAAAACGATATAACTAATTACATCAGGATGCCAAGAGCCCTTCTTCAAACATCTCTCTTTGCCACTAAAGCAGTCCAGATGATGTCTTTGAGGCTGTCCATTCTGTAGGGGGTTCTCACAGCAGCCCGACACGTCTCCTGCTTTAAAACACACCCTACTCTCCCCTCTGTGCAGCATCCAGAACCTGTCTGCAAGGCTCACGCCTGAGCAGGTCTGGCTTCAGTTACTGAAGGATGGGGCCAATGCGATTAGACCCACCTTCAGGCGAGATTCAGGAAATCTTTGCAGTACTGCTCAAAGCAAGCCCCTGATCCATCTCCCACCGCCTCCAAACTACAGAAATACTACACGTCTGGATATTCCTCCCCTTTCTCCTAATTAAAAGCAATGGAATGGCTTCACTCACTCAGGATAGGATACATCAGGAGCACCTTCCTTCTGTAGATGTCGGGTGGGAACTTGGCATAATAGACCTTGGCTCGCTGTGTGTCCTCGTCACTCTGAATCAGGATCTTCCCTATCCGGATAGATCGGCAGCAGTCCCGGAGTCCCTGTTCCATTGCCTCACCTGCAATTCAAAATGGGCAACCAGCACCCAAAAAAAAAAAAAAAGCATTACAGGAGAGAAAAGTGGGTCTAAGCACCCAACAGCAACGGCGTCCAATCCCTCCTAGTAATGCAGACTTCTAGTTACCAGATGGATCCTGAAGAAAATCATATCCTTCCCAAGCTGTTTGCACAGCAGAAGGCCACAAGTAGCAGCTTTCCAGAGCTCATCCGAAGGGAGAACCTAAGCACTCTCAAAACTCGCCTGCTTTACTCCTGGAGCATTCCTATGCTGGTCTGATAAATACTATATCCACAAATAAATGTGTATTTATGTTTTCCTTAAAATGAGTATTGTATAATGGTTTATTAATAAAATACACATATGCCTCTGAAATCATTGCAGAAGGATGACAACAAACCAGCAAAAAATGGTCTTGATCACAATGTGGGGCCTTGCCCCTGGCAAAGAGCCAGGGGCAAGGCCCACTTCCAGAGAAGGCCTTGCCATCCCCAGCCAAGCAAAAGTAAGCCTTCAATAAACTGCACTAGGACCGAAGTCAATAGGTGAGGGTTAAAACCAAATGCCAATCTGGAACATATAAAGCCAAAAGATGCATAAAAATGTCAGTGCAGGCCCTCAGTGTACACTGACTAACTGTCCTTGTTAATTCAATGCGCTCCATCTCTTAAAGCTTGTGTTATTTTACAGAAATGCACATTCATTAAAACCATGTCAAAACGAAAGGAGGAAAAACCCAGACAGGCCAGCTTGAGATGTAGAAAGGAACCTACCGCTTCTCATTATGCTGACACCACAGTTTCCTCGCTCAAATCTCACTCCTTCATACTTGTAACCTGTTGGAAAACAGCGACTGTCAAACTTAAGCTGCTGCAGATGTTTGCAAGGCTGAATTTTGGCTGAGTGCAGTGCTTCCACACAGCAAACTCCCTCCTGGGCTACATGGGCATTAAGGCAGTGCTATACTCGCTGCACCCGTCAAAAGGAGAAAGCTCGCAGGGTTTTTAAAGCCCTCAGATCACAGAGGAAGGGCATCAGGCGGAGGATTGCAAGAGGACATCGGTAAACTCAGACACCCTCTCTCATTCTGACACAGAGACCGTTCGGCCCATCGGCATCTCCTGCTCAGCTTTCTAATCCCTTCCTAATCAGAGATCCTCTTTGCTTCTCCCATGTTCTCTTGAATCCTGATTACGGCCCTTGCCTGCACGGGGAGAACTGTAAAGAAATATTGCCTTAGTCGATCCCCTTTCACCCGTATTTATTGCATCTCCCCTTTCCCTCCAGGGTATACAAGTTTAGATCTTTCCCCAAATGCTTTATTATGAAGACCATTAACCGTTTTAGTGGTCGCTCTCTGACTGACTCCATTTGGTTTCTATCATTTTGTAGTTGCGATCTCCAGAATTTTACACAGTACTCCAAATGAGGTTTCACCACAGACTTATACAGAGGCCTCATTATCATCTCCTTTTTACTGCCAGCTGTTCCTCTCCCTATGTACCCACACACCCTTCTGGTTTTTTGCCATCACCTTTCTATCTGTCTGGCTGCCTTAAGATCATCAGATATCAACACCCCCCAATCTCACTCCTCTGCACAGGTCTTCACTCCCTATAGTCTGTCACTCCCTTGGGTAAAGTCTGTTTCTTTCTTCCCAAGACTCTGCCTCCTTCCCAATCCTCCATTCAAGGGGAGTGGTGTTAGACTTGGTGGTGACACCGGCCGCCAACTGGAATGAGAGAGTGTCTCCCCAGCTGGAGATGGAGGTATCCTTAAGCTCTGAGTGCTGTGCAGTTGCCCTCGCACTGGAGGGAGCAGTCAAGCAGCTGTCCCGGGCTTTGTGGCCACCCTGTTGGAGGGTGATCCCTTGAGGGTGGAGGGAGCCAGTGCTGCAGTGAGCAGATGTGCAGGCACAAATGCAGCAGCTCCGAGGGAGATGGAGCCGCTCCGTAGCATGATGCTGAGTGGAGGGAAGCTCAAGTGGCTTCAGCTCAGAGGGTAAACTTGGCCCCTATGCAGAACGGTGGGGCTAGGCATACAAATTAGAACTTGTGAAAAATACATTGGGACATCTTAACCAGGGCCCTCCGTCTTCCCCAGTCGTCTATTATTAGCTTATTAGTCCCGTAGACCTGTTTAACATGCACATATGGACATTCTTAAGATCCCTGTGGAAGCTTCTCCCCTGCTGGACAGTTTTCTACCTCCCATTTATGAAGTGATCAAAATCAGTTCTCAACCGAGAGCCTGCACCCTGGACCCCCCACTGGACTCTTGGAAAAATCAGAGGAAGCAACTATTAGATGTACCCTTCTAATCTCGTTCATGTTTGAATCAGAGAGAAACATTTTATTACAGACTTTGGTTGTGCAATAGTTTGTTTTGGGGGGTGAAAGCTATGGCTGTTTCCCGAGGCCTGTAAACTGGTGCACAGTAAGTAAGCAGAAGTGTCACCAGGTCATTTCCTTGGGATGAGAACCCTTTTGGCATGATCCATGTAAATGTACGAGACAGTACCCAATGTAAGCTCCATCTTTCTTGATCCTAAACATGTTCAGCGCTTTCTTAGCTCACAGCTTTTCACACACTTCCTAACTTTCTCGGCTTTTTATTCCTTTTAGTTTCTTATGCTGTTTGTTTCATCTTCTCCCCTTTTCAGACTGGCATCCTCCTCCTGATGTTTTCCTTGCTCAAAATCAGGGGTTTAACAGGGAATGTGCGGAGATGTAGCGTTTCCTGTATATTATTCAGATACGCTGGTAAAAGATTTGTTTTCCTTTATGCTCATTCTACTGCTATAGCAAATGCTTAGAAATGGAAAAAAAATGTTTTAGAAATCATCAGATGATCCATAAGTGTTCAGTAATCACAGTTACCTGTTCTTAACTCCCTATTTTTTGGGTTTATATGTTTCCTATATTAGTTAAATTCTTGTATTTTATTTGAATTATTTTATTATGTAGGAAATAATTTGTGTTTTACTGTGATTAACTTTTAGACATTGTCTTATTGTATTATTATATAGGTTTTCTATATAATTGAGTGTACCCCATTGAGATTGTTTCAGATTGACGGTATATAAAACAAACAAAACAAATCAATACATAAATATTCCTTGGATTCTTTCAATTAACTTCATTTGAGGAGATGAGAGGCAGCACTGTCTGGTGCTAGACTTTGAGACTGAGGCCAAGATTTACAATTAAACTCTGCTGAATTTTGTTCTTGATCAAGTCACTTAATCTTGGCCTTGCCTGCCCTGTCCCCCACATCATTACAGCCATCTTGATCTTTCCATAACTATGAAGCACTTAATGCACTAGCCAAATTTAAGATGCAACAAATCAGATCCAATATTTTTTTTTTTTTTTTTTTTTTACAAAAATGACCCAAGTGATCTTCTCCCCTAACAATTATCCAGTACATTTTGTGCATTCACCACTGCAGCCTGTAGCTCAGCTTCTACCCAGGATGTCCTTTGCTGACATCAGCCAACAGTGGTGATTTTAGAGAGCTCTGTGCTCAGGATCAGGCACTGATTGGGAAAATGGGGCAGCTCCTGCTACTCCCATTCACAGCTATGTTACAGCCCCGAGAAGTGAGGAAAGGTTACCTGTTGGTGTGGTCACGGTGCATTCTGTGTATGGGAGCTGGTTTAGGCCCTCTTCCACCACAAGTCTAATCTGCAGAAGCAAGCAGCAGAAGAATGATCAACAGCAAGCAGTAGCTTTTCCTGCACAGGACATTTTTACTTTCAGTCTTTTGGGGGAAAAAAAAAAAAACACAACACTGCTTCTTGGTTTCAAGCTCAGCACCAGCACCATATAAGCGGAAAGGCGATATAACAACTATTACATCTACCTGAGGACTCTGCTGAGACTCCTGAGCTATAAAAGAGCTGTGAATGCTGACTACAGAGAGCAACAAACTCAAACCCATCTCAAGGTGCTTGCATTCCCACTGAGCAATGCACCCTCCTGGGGTTTCTGAATGCATAAGGTCAGAGCTACAAAGACGTGGCAAACCCTTAATAAAGTGACTTTTTACTCCAAGACGCTTCCCCTCCCACAGACTACTCTCCTTTGCCAGCAAGATTTTAGCCACAAGCTCTCCACACCACTGGCATTTCTACTTGCTGCTATATCAATTCAATGCAGGGTTCCCATTCAAATTTAACAGAGAAACAGGTCCCAGCCCATTTCCTTCCTGGCTGCAATACTTCGTCGCTGGCTTTACCCGCACTTCCCCCATCGCTGTGCTGGTCCCAGGATTTTTTTTAAACCGCACCACCTCCACTGGGAGCCTTTTTCAAGTATCCATCACCCTTTCTATGAAGAAAATGCTCCGGGGTCCATGCCCCTCCAGCCTCGTATCATGACCTCTTTCACTGAAAAATGCTTGAAGCTAATACATGGGAGTCCTTGCAGTATCATCTTCCCCCTCTCGTCTACAGTGTAACCTAGGTCCTTAGGTCTTAATTCTGTGGGTTTGTGGTCGCCCTCCTCTGGCCTGAGTCTACAGTGCTGAGAAAAAGGTTTGTGAACCCCCAAGGATAAAGTTCTTATCACAATACCCGTGTTTAAATGAAACCAGTCTTTTTTTCAGGCTGTAAAATAGTCTAAATTTAAACAATTCTCCGTTTCTCGAGACACAATCATGCACAAAAATGGGAGCAATAAAACTAGAGGGCGGACAGACAGGAGCGGTCAGCCTGCCAAGATCACCCCCCCCCAGAGCAAACCGGAAAATCATTCACAAAGTCACAAAGAACCCAGACTGAAATCTAAAGATCTGCAGGCCTTGCTCACTGAGGCTGATTTGAGGGTTCATAGGGGGAAAATAAACTGAATGGAAACGACGTTCATGAGAATATAGTTAAGATGACAACTCTGCTCCCTTAAAAAGAACATTGCTGCCTGCCTCAGGCTCACCAAAGAGCATCTGTGTGGCCCACAAGATTTCTGGAATCATGTTCTCTGCCGTGTGTCAAAAATGGATCTTTTCGGTCATGACAACAAACATGTCATTTGGTGAGAACTAAAGCCACTTCCTTGCACAGTAAGAAGGTCATCCTGACTGCTAAGCATGTGGTGCACCAGGACCTGGATGGCTTGCCTTCTGGCTGGAACCCTGAATTCTGCTTTCTAAAGAAGAAGAATGCCAGGCCACGTGTCTGAGAGCTGCAAGCTGAGCCAAAGAGCGGCTACCAGCAAGACAAGACCCTTAAACTCTCAGGTAAATATACTACAGAAGGGCTAAAGAAGAGAGTTTGTGTCCTGACCTAAGCCCTACTGAAATTCTGTGGCGAGATCTGAAGTAAGTTGTGTAATGTCACAGATTAAACAGTTCTGTATGGAAGCATGGGGTAAAATGGGACTGATCAATATTTACAGGAAAGCTGAAATTATTGCTGCTCAAGGAGGTGCCACCAGTTACTTTTTCACGCACGGATACCTACCGTTGAATAAATCCAAATATTTCCCTTTTTGTCTGAATTATTTGTACTATGTACCTTGTTTAGATTATGATCTAATCCTGTTTTGAGTATAAACTGTGCTAAAATACAGCCCATCCTAGGGGGGGTGTCCGAGACTCTCAGCGCTGTAGCTACAACTCTCCTGCGCTGGATATTATACTCCAGAGGCTCTCATCAGTCATTTCTAAGCGCCGTCCAATATTCCGCTCACCAGTACAAAACACGGTATAAAGCCACAAACAGCGTTAGCCACAACACTCATAACTGGCATTCTGTGCATGAGCTGGCAGTGGAGGTGAAGCCCATCAGCTCTTAAGGCACCCAAACTCCATTTACCTGGAGAATATGCTCACCTGGCCTCCCTCTTATAGTAACACAGCAGATGATGGCAGAAAAAGAAACAAGCAGCCCATCCCGTCTGCCCGCACTGCTGAGGATATATCCTAGCTGCCAGCCACAGAAGCCTGATCGCTTCTAGGATATCACTTCTTACCCTAAGCCTTGTCCGTCCTGGAAATTTCTGTACAAATGAATATCTATTAGGCCCATCCAGTCTACTCAACTTAATTTCTGCAGTGATGAACTCTGGCTTTCCCGTCACTTCCTTTCAAACTAGAAAACCTGCAGCTAAGCAAAGAGGCGCCCTAGTCATGCAGGAAGGAGGGAGATGGGTTTGATTCCTGGCCGGGGCTGGGGATGCCGCGGGGACAGTGTTTGCAGCTCCCCTCGGGGGAAAGAGTGCCCTAGACACGATGCCACGGCCTCACTCAGTGGATGGGTTCAGAGTCCATGCTTGCAGGGCCACAGCTCAGGGCTGTCACCACAATGAATGAACTAAAGTAAGTTGGGGAGCTCTGATGCGATGACATCCCGCCAGGGGAGACGTTTCAGAACCATTGCTCTCTGTGTTCCTATAATGCTGTACACTGAAAGAGTAAATAATGAACCCACCTTCCCCTATGCTTATGACTATTACATGACGGCATCACAGGAGTGTGAGGGGGGGGGGGGGGACACCATCTGCCTCTCCTCATATCACTGGATAGACCACAAGTGCTCTCCTGAACTCAGTACCCTCAACCTACTGTGCAGGCCGCCTGAGGGTCCTTTATCTCCAGCTCCACACCCAGCTGAGGTACAAAGAAGCAACCCCAACAAGCTCTCCACCTACCAAGCGGTCAGCCGAAAACACAAAGTCCCCTCTGCTGGTTGTCCTAGAAAGAAAGAAATAAGCAACGGCTGTAACGGGACTGATGTCTGCACAGGTTTGAAATAAATATGATAACCATTTCAGCGGCTTTTGATGCCATAACATCGTGACATTCTGTTACTAAGACTATCTGAACTGGGGTTACAGGGTTTATCTATTCTGCAAATCACCTTGAGGGGCAGCATTTCCATATGGCGCTCTTTGAAAACCAGAGTTCCCCAGGCCTCAGCTCAGTCAGCCACACTGTTCAATATAGATTTAAGGCCAACACGTCAGTTGCTGCCCAATTTGGACCTTGACTGTAAACTCTATGCAGATGATATTCAGTTCACATTTCCCATCCGGCCACCAATAGTTAGAATAATATATGTCATTAATAAAATGAGACAGTGGCTGCAAGTAAACAGACTGTCCAGGAACATTAGCAAAACGGAAATGCTCCTGGGGACTGGATTCCCTTTGGATGATACAAGCCATCTACTGAATATTAGGGTTAGTGCCTTCCTGTCACCATGCAGGTTAGAAATTTGGGGGTTATGGTCGTTACCACCAGGGGCGGCTCAAGGCAATCTACTGCCTGAGGCGAGGGATGAGATGGCACCCCCCTCACCCACACACTCACTGGAGCCGTCATCTTCGCCGCGAGCGGGACGTGCTCCACTCACGGCTGCACGGGAGGGGAATTCTTTACAAATTCTGCGCTTCGCAGTAGTGCGGAATTCCCCCGGGACTTAATCCACCGGAAGCCCACGGGTCCTTTGTGGTTTTGGAACCCCTGGGGTTTCCTGTCTTTCTCTGCAGCCGCATGTTGTTAAAGTAGCACCAAATATATTGTACAAATTACACAGACTGAAACCACTGCTGGACTTGGAAGGTGTTCGTACACTGATACGTGTCGGTGTTCAGTGGTCTGATTACTGCAATACGGCATTTTTGGGCCTCCTGCCTTTGATGTTACGAGTGTTGCAGACAGCACAGTCTGCAGCACCACAATGCATAATAATAAAAGTAGATGAAGACAATAGTAAAAAGAGTAAAGTTGTTATTAGCAGCAGTTAGTAATAATAAATAATAAAGCCAAAACAGTAATAAAAGAATTAAAATCATTAAAACACATCGTAAAAGGATAAAAATAGAATAAGGCAAGCATGATAAAGTGCCTAATGTGTTATGTGGGATCCTGCTATGCCTTCGTGAATAACCAGGTCTCAAGTTCCTTTCTGAAAATGTTTAAATGTGATTGTAACTGTATTTCAGCTGGGAGAGAATTCCATATCTTTGGGCCTGCTAATGACATCGCACGATCTCTTACTTGGCAGAGATGTGCAGATCGGACCGAGGGGATACTCAGTAAACCTTTATTAGCTGATCGGAAGTTACACTGAGGGGTGTGAAGTCTGATAGCTGCGTCTAACCAATCAGTCTGATCCTCATGGATGATTTTATGTAAAATGCATAAAGGTTTGTACTCAGTTCAAAATTTTATAGGTAGCCAATGAATGGATGTTAAAATCGGGGTGATGTGACCCGTTTCTTAGTATTTGGCACATTATTGAGAAATTACTACTTACCTGATAATTTCTTTAGACCAGACAGATGACTTCAGGACCAGTGGGTTATGCACCTCTACCAGCAGATGGAGACAGAGTAAACTAATGTCACAGTATATACACTCCTGCACTGACATCAGCCTGCCAGTATGCTCTGCAAAAGCCAACTGCGGACAGACTAGCAAAAACTTGATTACTAACAGATAACCATTCCAGTACTCAGCCAACAGGAAACACTGAGCTCAGACAAAGAATGTATCAACACTAGTCCAGGGACTGGATTAACTCTTACCAGTAACACCTGGAACACGCAGCCATGCACAATCATTTGGCAGCCAAGGGCAAGAAGCTGAATTCATCTGTCTGTCCTAAAGAAAAGGGAATTTATCAGTTAAGTAGTAATTTCTCATTTCTTAGCGTCCAGACAGATGAATTCAGAACCAGAGGAATGTACCCAAGCTAATCCTGAATAGGGCGGGAGGCTGCCCACCGTCCTATCAAAACCACATGTGCAAAGGCTGCATCCTCCCAGGCCTGCACATCCAAACAATAATGCTTGGAAAAGGTATGTAAGGAGGCCCACATCATAACTCAGCAAATGTCGATGGAAGACCACAATCTAACTTCTGGCCATGACATTGCCTGAGCCCTAGTGGAATGAGTCCTAACCTGACTAGACAACGGCTGCTCAGCATCTACATACACGGCCATGACTACCTCCTTAATCCAGTGAGCTATCGTAGCCCGCGAAGCCGTGGAGGACAAACTGGTGATCCATCTTCCAGAAAGGTTTAGAAACCTCCAGATACCTCACAATCATGTCTCTTGATATCCAAGGGTCGCAACAAGCAATATTCCTCTTCATCTCTTTCCCTATCCAGGGACAACAGAGAAATGGACTGGTTCAAGTGAAAATCTGAGACCACTTTCGGCAAAAAAAGGAAGGAACAGTACACAGCTGTATCGCCCCTGGAGTCACTTGAAGGAACGGCTTCTGGCAAGACAAGGCTTGAAGCTCGGATATTCTGCGCGCAGAACAAATTGCCACAAGAAACACAGTTTTCAATTTTAGCAACTGCAAGGAAAGGTTACACAATGGTCGAAATGTATGGCCTGCTAAGAAATCCAAAATCATATTAAGACTCCACAAGGGCACTGGTAACCACAAGGGAGGACGAAGATGTTTCACTCCCTTCAAGAAACGGGCCACATCTGGAAAAGCCGACAAGGGTCCACCATTCACCTGACCCTGAAACAGGCAAGAGCCGCTACCTGTACCTTCAAGGAATTAAGGGTCAACCCTTTATTCAATCCATCCTGCAAAAATTCCAAAATGAGCGGGATCTTAACTGAACGAGGAAGCATCCCCTAATCATCACACCAAGCCTCAAACCCGCACATAGGCTAAGGAAGTGGAGAACTTTCTTGCTCATAGCAAGTTGGCAAGCACCGCAGCAGAATATCTACGCTTCAGCAAGCGAGCCCTCTCAAGGGCCATAAAAACATGCCAAGGGTCCATCAAGCCCAGCATCCTATTTCCAACAGTAGCCAATCCAGACTACAAGAACCTGGCAAGTACCCAAAAACTAAGTCTATCCCATTCTACTGATGCTAGTAATAGCAGGGGCTATTTTCTAAGTCAACTTGATTAATATCAGATAATAGACTTCTCCTCCAAGAACTTATCCAAAACTTTTTTAAACCCAGCTACACTAACTGCACTAACCACATCCTCTGGCAACAAATTCCAGAGTTTAATTGTGCGTTGAGTGAAACAGAACTTTCTCCGATTAGTTTTAAATGAGCTAATTGCTAACTTCATGGAGTGCCCCCTAGTCCTTCTATTATCTGAAAGAGTAAATAACCGATTCACATCTACTCGTTCTAGACCTCTCATGATTCTAAACATCTCTATCATATCCCCCCTCAGCCATCTCTTCTCCAAGCTGAACAGTCCTAACCTCTTTATTTCCTCATAGGGGAGCTGTTCCATCCCCTTTATCATTTTGGTCGCCCTTCTCTGTACCTTCTCCAATGCAACTATATCTTTTTTGAGATGCGGTGACCAGAATTGTACACAGTATTCAAGGTGTGGTCTCACCATGGAGCGATACAGCGGCATTATGACATTTTCCGTTTTATTCACCATTCCCTTCCTAATAATTCCTAACATTGTTTGCTTTTATGACTGCTGCAGCACACTGAGCTGACGATTTCAAAGTATTATCCACTATGACACCTAGATCTTTTTTCCTGGGTGGTAGCTCCTAACACAGAACCTAACATTGTGTAACTACAGCAAGGGTTATTTTTCCCTACATGCAAGGATATGCACGGATAAAGGTTAGAGGCGTCCTATTTAAGCAGACATTTGAGGGCTGAGTCACCTGAGATAATTATTGGAATAGCAGCAGATTCGGCAACATTTAAGTTGTCTATGGCATTTTGTATGTTATTGCATTTAGTTTGTATTTGATTTTATTGGTTGTGACTAGTTGTATGTTTATTTGTTCCCCGTTTAGGGCTGTTGGATAGGTAGAATAAAAAAAGATCTTAAAGAAATAAAATAAATGCTACTTTGAGTGGTATGCACTCAGGGTAGGGGACCTCATGCCAACAAAATGCCCTTTTATTGCATTATTAGTGTGCAGCTGGGTGCTACACAAGAAGAAACGGAATTTGGCAGTTTTCAGGCGGTGCCCGTCACCACCGCCGCCGCCGGCACATCCTCTTACTGCTTCTGCCTGCTGCCGCCTCATCAGCGGCGGAGGAACGGGAAAAGCAGCAGCCACCCAGCACCGGGAGAAAACTGGCTGCAGCTGGAGCGTAACCTGCACCAACCTCTGCAAGTCCTGCCATGCCTCTTTTGGAAAATACGAGCTGGTTCAACTGATCAGAAATGACCAACTGTGCAGCAACCGCAGGCAAACACTGAAACAGAAGAAGAATATAAGTCCAAAGCCAGAAAAGGAAGTTCCCAGTCAGGGAATCAAATTTTAGAAGAGGCTCTCTTCACATGCACTGGAAGCCTGCAGGAACTGGTAAAATCCAAACGAATCTAACAGGAAGCACAGCAAGCAGAGCACGTACCAGTAATGGTATTATTACTGCTTTTACATGGCAGATTAACATTTCAAAACACATATCAAAAGCACAGATTCTGTTAATACTGCTGGCATAAAAGTGCTTTAGAAGCAGCCGCTTCCCTTTGGATTCTCCTGGTGGCTCTCATTTAGTCTACACCCTGTGCCCTTCCTGTAGGTCTGCCAGGAGCCACTAAAAAATAAATCCTGCATCCGAGTATGGAAGCCTTTATCCTTCAAATGTACGAGACCAAAACTTCAGGTCTTGCTTTTGGTGTAACGTACCTGTGGCAATCTGTAGCTGTTTGTAAGACAACTTGCATCTCCAGTCATCCCTTGGCACTAAGGATAGGCAGCCAGCTGGAGGCTTGGCAGATGGCGATAGCACATGTTGCCACATGGGAGACAAGGATTTGGATGCTGGCCAAGCTCTGTCACAAACAAGGCATCCAGAGCAGCAGGAGAACAGGACACAGGAATGGTGCTGGCCCTGGGACGTGCCTGAGGCTCTACCTCAATCTCTAAAGAGAGAGAGTCAGGCCACACTGTGCATGTGCGTGACTCAGCCACTTCCATAATAGTACGTCTTGGACACTGGCACTCACATTGCAATTCAATCATGTTCTTTGCTGTCCATTTTAATTACCTTAAATTCTTTAATGACAAATTTTATTAACAGGACAATACTAGTTATATTTTAAATTCAATCATATCCGCTCTCCCGGTAGAGGTGATAGGAGCAAAGCTATTTGGCTTAATATATCACCTTGATTCATAGAAAAAGGTGATATATTAAGCCAAATAAGCTTAACTAATCATCCCACTGTAGCTTTAGGTGTCCCTCGGATATTTAAGGAAGAAAACAAGACCTTCCAGCTTTGTTTTGCACAACATCACACATCCCGAGAGAAGTTGAAATCTGATGACTGTGAGAGTTCAAACAGGAGGTGAAAGCAATTTTTTTGTCAATGACTTTTAATAACAGTATTATTGCTTAATCAATGTCAATGCAGACAGCATGTCCACAAGATGAAGCAACGGGTTGCAACTTGCAAGCTTCCTGACCCAGCTGGTTTCCAATGTCAGTCTGCAATCAGGGAGGTTATGTGACTTGCTGAAGGTCACTCACGGAGTGGGAGTAAGAGAGGGTCAGATAACAGGTTTCAAACACTTACCTTTCTCTAATTCTGGGCTAGGAAATGAAATCCTGCATTTATTTTACCAAGTAGAATGTGTATAATCGGTATTTCAACTACTCATATTTTCTTTAAGGCCATATCTTGCAAAGTGGAATTCTGCTTTAAATAGGTTGGCATGACCTCTGTGGGGAGGGTGCCTTAGATGTTCTGGTCTCAAGCTGGCACCGACCCCCCTTTGTATACTGCTTGCAGACTCTGTCACTGCAAGCAGGCGCATTCGAGTTCTAGCTAATATCAGAAAGTAGCTAAAAACCAGACATGATGGGCACTTCCAAGCCTTGAGGGCATTTATGTGCTAGTTCAAGACCTTCATTTCTAGGCTGCTGAAGAGGTTTCTGCAATGCACGTTAATTATAAAAGTGTGCTTTTCAAAGCTATTCAAAATCAAAGGAGGCTTTTGGCAACTGTAGATTATACTTTCTGTGTACAGGAGTTGTGCAAATGCGTACAACTAAGGATTTACTTTTTCTTCTTGACTCAGAAATGTCCTCCTGCTGCTTTGTACTTCCTGCTCAATCGAAGCCAGGACGTGAATCCAATACCACAGGTCTTCAATTACAAGTAACCATGGATGTTTTCTCTTATTTCATAACCCTCCCCCCATCTCAAGTGCTGCTAGTCCGGTCATTGCAGCAACAGACCTGGGCTGGGGACCATGCACCAGAGCTCCTTCCACAACCCTGCAACCATGAGTCCTAAATCTGTCTTTCTGCCCCACAGTAATCGAACCAGAGACCTTCTGCATGGCAATGCCTAGCACTGCCACTGAAACAGCCTATAGCTATTTGCCAACAGGGCTGGTGTTACTATTAGATGAACTAGGTGGTTACCTACAGTGGCAAAATATAGAGGTGGCAAAAACGCTGCTCTGAGGAAGCTGAAGCTGATTGGAACAGCAGCTGGCGGGGCTCTGAGGCCCCACCAGCCAAGCTGAGGAGAAGCCCTGGCATCAGAACAGCATGGGCTGACAGGGCTCCCCCATACCTTGCCAGCTGAAGATGAGGGGGGAATATCCCCATCAGAGTAGCAAGGCTGGCAGGGTTCCCCCAGATTCACTCATTGAATCTGAGCAGCAGCACCAGCAATGGGGCTGGTAGGGTTCTCTAGGCTCCACCTGCCAAAGATGAAGAGGAGTCGAAGTGACAGCAGCCTAGCCGCGGCTCCACACCACTTTGCCTTCCCTGTGCCAGCAGATGAGCGTCTGCAAAACGCATGGCCAGCACTTCTTGTGCATCATGAGATCAGCAGCTGGAGGCACCTGCCACAAAGTTTGAAAAAAACCCTCATGAGGACTCCACAAAGAAGGTAGCATGGTGGGCAGCAGTGAGTCTGGCTTCTGCTGGGCCTGCTTAGGCTCCAGAGGCAGACGGGGAAAGAAGATTGGCTTTTATGGCTTCTGATGTGACCGGATGGTGGGGTTCTAGAGTCATTGCCAGTAGGTAAGTTGGGATGAAGGGTGTGGCACGTGCAAGGCTCCTGCTACCCTTGCACTGGCCCTGTTTACCAGCTGCACGTTTACACAGTACCTGTTGTGACCAGCAGTGTCATGCAAGCCTGGGATCCCCATCAGGCTATTCAGGGCCCTCTGTGCGACTCTTTTCCCATCACCGGATTTTGAAAGACAGGACACAAAGGATACTCATATTTTACGTTTACAATTAAGGATTTACTTTTTCTTCTTGACCCACAAATTTTCTCCTGCTGCTTTGTACTTCCTGCTCAATCGAAGCCAGTAAGTACCATGAGTCCTCATTCGCAACTAACCAGGGATGCTTTCTCTTATTTCATAACCCATTCAAGAACATTTGAATGTGACGCTGTGAGCCTCATCTCACTGCTAAAGTAACACCGAGTAACCGAATGGCAGAGGACCCCAGCTTCATCCTTAAGGAGGTAGTGTACCCTTTTGCTGATCAAATCTTTGTCACTAATCAGTAATGTAGTTGGCTGTGTTTGTCCACTGACATCTTTGAAGGCTGCAAGAACTTTTAGTGGACCAATCTAAAAATAGCCAAAGGACATCCAACCTACTAAGATGCAAGCTTACTCAAGAACTGCGTTCGTCCCTAAAGCTATTCACGGATGTATTACAATGGTCCAGTAAAAAGGCTCTCATCTATATCTTGCTTGCTGACCTTTATTTATCTAAGTATCTACATGGCCTAATGCCAACAACACTACTTTCTTCACTTTAGACAGAAACTCCAAAGGGGAAGGTGTAGCAGGATTTCAGCAGCACATCACCCCTTAATGCTGGTCTGTAATATCACTGTTCTATGTTTATAAGAAATCTCTGCAAAGGGATGCAGCATCCTTAAAATTCAAAAAGGCTGAATTGCTACGAGATTGCCCCACACACACACACTTTGGGGGGTGCTGAATGGTAAGTTTCAGAGCTACAAGCCAACAATGTCTCAATTTCTCCACCACTGTTACTACTCCAGTGTTGCTGGCAGAGCATCCTCTCTCAAAGGCCTGGCTCTATAAAACATGTTGCTCTTTCAGGAGGGCTCTTGCAATAGGCTGGAATCTGAAACTGGATTTCCCCTTTATTGCATTTTTAGCATTGAATTTTAGTACTTATTTATTGTTATTTTATTGTGGTGATTTATATTATTCTTAATGTGTAGTCATTTTAATGTGCCGTTACTGCTTCTTATGTTTATTTATTGTAAACTGATAATGATGGAACCCCGATATGTCGGTATATAAAGAATAATAAGCTATAAACTATAACTTTAAATATTTAGCCCTACCATATTAGCTTTCAACAACAAAATTAAGCTGTACCAGAATGGTATCCTGCCTAAAAGAATTTTCCACTCTCCCCCATGATACCATTTCCCTACAAAATGGGTCAATGTAACATTTAGACATAAGAAAGCAATGATATTATTGTGTGTTCATCCCACTCCACACATCTTTTTTGTCCTGGCCACGGCCTACCTCAGACAGAACCAATAAACACAGCACTTCTTTTAAGTGCGGCAAAGTTTGGGGGGTGGGCCTGCGAAAGCCGGCAGTGATCGCACCACTGCGGTGTTATCGCTGCCGGCTTTCGCACCCAATAGCGCCACCGTGAAAGGTGGCGACATTGGGGCACGCTACTGGCGGCGATAACGGGTCTTACCTTATTGCCGCCAGCGAAGTTTCCGCGGCATCTGCCCCGACTCCGCCTCTATCTAGCTATCGCACGTGAAAAGTCGATAGAAAATGACCCCCTAAGTTAGGAGCACTCTGAGGGCATAACTCTGAGGAGTTGCGTTAACCAGCTAACTCCAATATTCAGAGTTAGCTGGCTGACTTAGCCGGCTAGGTCTAATTGGCCAAAGATCTGTCCTAAAGTTAGGCAGCTATAGTCAGATGGCTAACTTTAAGATAGTGGGCTATATTCAATAGTGCGATTTAACTATTGACTATAACTCTTGTTTTAATGTGAACCAGCATGATGGGACTGCGTTCTCGAATGCCGGTATATAAAAACCCTAAATAAATAAAATAAACTCCAAAGTTAGCCAGATAAGGTTATCTGGCTAACTTTGCTAGCCGGACTGTGCTCAAACTAGAAGTTTTTGGCATACACACTGTTCCTACAACACGGATGAACATAACCACACTCCTGATACATACGTTCCTGTGACCTTCTTCCCACCCCCTGCACACATAATATAACCCTCCTCTCTCTCCAATCCATCCATCCATACTCTCTCTGTGTGCCCGCCCCCGGGGCTAAAGCCTAAAGGAAACCCTTATCGAGTACTGCCCTAAGTGCAAAACTGCTAGCCCACCCTCAACCCAGATTTCAGGTAGGGAGATCCCACCCTGCAAGGGACCAAGGTACTCTCAGTCCCTACCCCAATGCAACCTCCCTGCAGCCCTAACAACTCTCTTGAGCTATAAAGGGCGGGTGGATGGTGCGTGTAGCCCGGCACCCTGTGTGTATGAGAGAGAGAGAGAGAGTGGCCCCTGAGTTTTAGGAACACCCGACAGACCCCGACCCCCCGTTTAAGGCTCCCCCCAGTCCTGCCCCGATCCCCCGTCTCCCACCTGTCGCGGATGATGGTCTGCAGCTCCCGGATCTGGTCGTTCATGGGCAGGAGCCGGAGCCGGGCTCCCACCTGCTGCTGCAGCGCCGCCGCCTCCTCCGGGCCGCGGCTGTCCTGGGCGCCGGGCTCGCAGAAGCGGAGCTGCCTGGGCGGGCCGGCGGCGGCGGCGGCCTGGTCCGGGGCGCTGGGCTGATTCTGGCAGGGCATGGCGGCCATGCAGCGGGAGCCGGCGCCGGAGGATGTGCCGTCACCGCTCCCCGCCCTCCTCCTCCTCCTCCCCGGCCGCGTCACGGGCTCTCCGCCTGCTGCGGCCTAGGCAGGCGCCCGGAGCCTGGGCTGGAAGAAGCCGCCCGGGGGCCGGAAGGCCGCCGGAGCCGCGCCGAGGGCCCGGGGAGCCGCCTGGGCCCCGTCGGGGCGCCCGAGCTCGGCCTGGGACCTAGCGGGGGCCCGGGGAGGCGCCAGAGCCCCGCCGGGGCACCCGAGCACCGTGGGCCGGATCTCGGCCTGGACCCTGCCGGGGGGCCCGGGTACCGCCCGGGCCCTATTTGAAGGCCGGGGAGCCGCCTGGGTCCCGGCGGGGGGCCGGGGCGCCGTTTGGGTCCCGCCAGGGGTGCGTTTGAGGCGTAAGCGAGGCCGGCGGGGGTCCGGAGCCGGGCAGGGCCTGTGGCCGGGGGTTTAGGTGCCACGAGAGTTCCGCTCGCCTCTTTTTTTTTTTTTAATTGTTTATATTTTATTATTTTTTTGTTTTGATGAGGGTGGAGCGAAACAAACACATTTCTATGTTTTTTTACATCTGGGTTTTTAACGCTTTTTTTTGTTGTTGTTTAGTCCACAGTTTGGTGACCTCAGTGAAGGTCAGAGGGCGGAGGTCAATCTCTATGGAAAGGTCCTCGTGCTTTACACTTTCCTTTTTTTTTTTTGCCAAAGAAGCTCGGAAGGATTTTTCTCTGCAAGCGAATTTGCCCTCCGCAGCGAGAGGTTAGGAGAACGAGGAACAGCAGAGGGAGTGACCTCGGGTTTGACGACATCAGGAAAAAAAAATCTTTCTAACATGCTGGGCGCTCATCTGACCTGCTGGCAGATCATCCTGCTGGCAGGGAATGGGCCAGTGCTGGACCCGTGACCACATCCTCTCTTTCTAACATGCTGGGCGCTCATCTGACCTGCTTGCAGATCATCCTGCTGGCAGGGAATGGGCCAGTGCTGGACCCGTGACCACATCCTCTCTTTCTAACATGCTGGGCGCTCATCTGACCTGCTGGCAGATCATCCTGCTGGCAGGGAATGGGCCAGTGCTGGACCCATGACCACATCCTCTCTTTCTAACATGCTGGGCGCTCATCTGACCTGCTGGCAGATCATCCTGCTGGCAGGGAATGGGCCAGTGCTGGACCCATGACCACATCCTCTCTTTCTAACATGCTGGGCGCTCATCTGACCTGCTGGCAGATCATCCTGCTGGCAGGGAATGGGCCAGTGCTGGACCCATGACCACATCCTCTCCTTTCCCTGAGGCTTTTAAGAGCAGAAGTATGCATGTGCAGATGTAGCAAAATGTTTCCCTTGCTAATCTTCAATATCATACTTCTGTGGCAGGTAAGTACAATACAGAAAGCGAAAAAAATCATCCCCTGTGGCGGGACATTCAAATTCTGTCTATACAGGGGAAACACTCCATCATGTACACTATTGCCTCTGTTTTAGAGCTGTACTGAAGAATAAATGTGGGCAAGAGGGGGAAGCCTAATACAAGGAGAAAAAATAAAATATTTCTATGAAATTAAAAATAAAGCATTGTCTCTAACCAGGAAGGTCAGCACTGAATGTTGCTAGCGCATAGAATTCCAGCCTCATTAACAAAGCTGATCATTTCACAATTGCATCTCTCCTGGAGAAATTTTGCTTGCATTAATTTGTCCAATGCATTGATTAGTGCAAGTAATAAGGTAATAATATGGCAGAACCGAACCAACTGGCCCATCCAATTTCCCTTCTTTCTGGTTCTCTATCATGCTGGATAGAGGAGGTATAAACTGCCATACTTAACCCAACACCAGCTCGCCCGCCCGCCCCCCAGTATCTTTTACTCTGCCATATTCTAACCATTGCCTTCTGAATAGGAAGCCACTACAATGGAGAGCTGGTGCTTTTCCATGACGGCTATTTGTCAATGGAATAGTTTGCCACAAGAGATTCAGTCACAAACTAACCTACTTGCATTCTTCAAGAAGGTTAAAACTTTTATATTCCCAACATGATTGTGTGGTTGATGGCTGTTGATATGAGGCTAGAATTAAGTTAGGGGGTTGAAACTAGAGATTGTTATACTAGTTTAATTTTTATTTTTTATGCTAGTATATGATGTATAAGTTATTTTATTGCTGTATATTGCTTTAGGCATTCTTTTTGATCCAGAGAGGCGGTAAAGAAATTTAAAAAATAAATACAATAAATATCTGCCTCATTCATGTTAAATTCCTTAGAATGTTGGCCTCCATTATCTTTGGCTATTCCTTTTTGTTTTTTACAAGTCCCATTCTTGGTCCCCTCTTCTGCCTTACCACCAAGCTTTGGGACAATCCTAAAACTAGTGAGACTGTTGTTAGAAACACCTGGTCATCTCTAGGCTATAACCGTGGCCGTGCTGAGCCTTCTTAGAAGCCTGATGCATTTGTTCTGAACCAGCCATGCTGTCACTCTGACCACTGGCTTGTATTCTCCCCAATTTGGCCCCCTGAAGTTCCATATGAATGAGCAAACACTCAAGCCCTTTCCTTTTTTTTTTAACCTGTTACCCCCTTACCTGCGCTTACACTGTGCTCTGTCTGTCCCAGGCAGGTTTAAATTCTGTTATGGTTTTGGTTGCCACCACCTTTGCCAGAAGAGTATTCCAGTAAAATAAAAAAAACTGGCAATTATATAAATATATCACACTGCTAATCAATCAATACAACACACTGACATATAAATCTGTTTTAACAACCTTCATTTATACAAAACATTTTACATCATTTCTTCGGATACACACAAGAAACCTATTCAGGAAAGACACATCACTAAAATTTCATTCATAGACTCATTCACACATATATAAAAAAAAAAATCCCACTTTGAAATGTTTCGCCTTGGTCAGCTTCTTCAGGGGAGCATAATCCAATCCACTACTGTTCTCGGATCTTCTAAACGGCTTTCTCAATTACACCCATGTGTATCCTTTCTACAGTAATACATTTAAATAACAAAATTACCATTTGATACCTTTATTTAACACAATATTTTCTTTTTAAATAATTTAAACTATATTTATGCATCAAATATCCCATAATTGCACATACAAAATTACAAACCTCCATTCTCAATTTCAAACTCCTCAAGTAAGTCCACCTGAGGAGTTTCCATTTTCACACAGTTTTTTTTACCTAAAAAAGTTAAAACAAATATGAACTTTTTAATGTTCAACTCTACCCAAAATAATTCTTTGAGAACTGCGTTAGAGAAGTTGAAAAAACTTACCATAAACCCAACGAAAAACGTCCACAATCCCTCAGCGTCTTACCATAAAACACAACGAGGAACGCTCACAATCCTTCAGTGTCCATCGCATCACGTCTTTCAACCATTTAAATCAGAATACTACACCCACTCCCCATAGCCTGCTCATTACAAAGTGGGATTTTTTTTTATATATGTGTGAATGAGCGTATGAATGAAATTTTTGTGATGTGTGTTTCCTGAATAGAGGTTTCTTGTGTGTATCCAAAGAAGAAAGATGATGTAAAATGTTTTTTATACAAAGTTTTGTATAAATAAAGGTTGTTAAAACAGATTTATATGTCACTATCTGGTATTGATAGAAGAATATTCCAAGCATTTACTACTTTTTCAATAAAAAAGTATTTTCACGTTTCTTTTCAGCTTCCCTCTCTGCAACTTGATATCAGGGGAGGGACGGTTATTTCACTTTGCCATACTTTGTGGAAGCCTGAAAATTATTTGACTCTCTCTTTCATTACCTCCCACCCCCCGCCAGTCATTACTTACTGTGTCTGTCCCTTGCTTTCTTGAATTCTGTTACTGATTTTGCCTGCATGGGAGGTCGTAGAGGCAAAAAAACAGTCATGCAATTCAAAAAAAGCATGGGATAGACACAGGATCCCTAGCTGTAAAGAAGCAAAGGAAAAAGCAGAGATCAACTAGAGTTTATGGTATTGTACAAGGAAATAAATTGGGCCTTAGGGTCCTTATCTGCTGTTATATTCTGTGTTTGTTTATTTATTTGTTTTTCTATACCGACATTCGATCGGAGATATCACATCGGTTCACAGTAAACAAGAGACAAAATAAGACAAGGCATCCTATTTCTTACAATGAAGTTTAGAAGCATTATTAACGTTGTAGTGGGTTACGGTAATACACAGTAAATTGGGGACAAACAGAATAACTTGGATATTAGAGTAACTTGGAAATTTAACAAACATATGGAGGGAGGAAATAACATCTTGAGGGTAACATTGAACTAAGGGGAGAGATTATGCAACTTACAGGATGCTTGAACTTGGGGAGTAAGTTGGGGGTGAAGTAGACACCAGAGGTCTGGCAAGGTGCTTCTGGGGGGGTGTGAGGGATGAGGGAGATACATGCAAGAGTCAGAGAGTTGCGTCTTAGGGGAGGAATCATGTTCTTTCTTGTTTCTTCCCCAAACATCTTTATTACCTACACCACCTTTTCCCATTGCCCCATCCCACTATCTACACACAAACATTTATTTAGTTCTTTTACTTCTATTTTGTACCTAGAAGGAAAACGTTGGGCCATGGAGGAAGCTTTATTCATTAATCCAGTGTGACCCAAAACTGTGTCCTGATCAGTTCCTTGCTGTCTGTGTCATGGAGTGCTGGATATTATTTTCCAGTTATTAGGGAGGATCAGTGATTACCTAGCCTTCGACAATCAGTGGGCAGCATCAGTTGTTCCCAACAGAAGAGCCACAGAGGTCTAAGCCTAACAAAGCAACGAGCACAAATGGTGACCGAGAATCAGGACTTTGGCCAGAAATTAAAAATCTTATTTGTATAAATGCAAATACAGGGCACCTCACACAAGTTCAATGCACAACATAATAATTCAAGATCAGTGTTAACGAACGGAATAGCCACAGAGGAGACTACACCAACCACCCTTGGGATCCGGATGCATTAGAAAGCCATGAAGGGATGGAGAAAATGTCAAAACAGCTGTGGAAACTACTAAAGGAAAACAGGCCTTACTGTTTGTAGAGAAGACATTACAGTCTCAGTTTACCCAGGAAGTCTGTAGCTAACTCTGTATTCCATTGCCAGCACTTGGAAACGTGACTTCAGGCTTAGAGCAATCTGACAAAGCAAAGGGTGGATTTTCATTTCTCTCTGCATGTTTTCTCACCCACGGGCTGCACTCATTCAAAAGCAATGATATATACCAAAGCCACTAGGCTGCCAATGTTTTCCGGTGGCTGATAAGAGCATGTCTGATTATGCACTCGCTACCAGGATCAGTCAGCCATTGACAACCTCTTCTTTCCTCCATAGTGGTGCTTTGTGCAGGATAACACCAACTGTGAAATTCATAAGCAATATATACAATAGTGAGCTAATGAGGTGCATCTCATAATATGAGGTCTCATGTATGGATAGAAGGAATCGCTAATCATTCATATCATCTGGAGGTCCCCTTGTCCAAACCACTTATACCACAATAGGTATTCCCTATTCCCTATGGAATACAAATACCTCTGGTGCCAGGTTATTAAAGAATATTTCCATAGGCAAAGAGTAAAAAAATTCTCTTGAAAATAGGGTCTTAATTCTCAGTCTTGCATAGATTTAAAGGATTCAATTATAATTTAGATGGGAAGAAAATACACAAGCACACCTAATACGTAATTTAAAATATAAAAAGAATGCGCACCCTACAAATACTGGAGCTTGTAGGGTGCTGCCTGCTTGTAGGTGGTGTGGTGCCTCAGTAGGGAGCATTGTCCTATGTGGGCTACTACTGGACCAGTGCCCCAGCTTGGGGTAAAGAGTCACTGTGAAGGAGTAGACAGGAGAAAATCCCAGAACATCTTAAAGCACCAGATCCAGAGAGCTTGCTGGTCCACCTTAAGGCCAATACAGCAGGGAATCCTAGTCCAGGGTGGAGGGTCCCTGAAAAGGTAGATAAACTAGCTTAAGGCCAGGAGGGAAGAAGAGCCTACAGAAAACAAATATTGCTGAACTGTAAGAAATATTACTGTCTTTCTGTTTGGAACTGCAGAGGAAAGAGGAGTTGTGTGTGTTCTTGCTTTTTGATTAATGAAGTTTATGAGAGATTTTTGCCAGAGTTCAGCCTGAGTCTGTGGCTACCCCGAGACTGTGCACGGTGCCACACATGGTGTCAGTTTAGGGATCTCTGCGCTAAGCTTGGCACAGACAAAAAACCATGCCAAAAGATATTAAAAAAAAGGGACATTTTTTTCCTCCTCCTGCTTTTGGGGCCACCTTTCTTTTCTAGCAGCACCCAAGAAATTCATTTATAGCAGGCTAAAGAGGATAGATCTGCCTGGAGAGAGGGTCATATATATATATATATATATATATATATATATATATATATATATATATATATATAGTTATTCAGAGCCAAACAGGATATTTTTGTGTGTTTGCATATATACTTCTGAACAAGCAGAGCCTTCCCGACATCATTTGAGTTACCAGGAGCCAGTAGGCTAGCATGGAGCAGGTGATACAAGCCCTCATTGAAGGGCAACCTAAACCTTGGAAGCGGTGCATCCCTTGACTGAATAGTTTGGCCAGCAGCTGGCATTGCTGGGACAGCAGCAGACGGCACTCAACCAGTTGGCTCAAGCAATGCAAACCATCCTAATGCAAGTGTGCCCTCACCTCTGGTTCTGTTTAAGATGAAGGTGGGTGAAGACTCCGAAGAATTTGGAAAGGACTGCCTGCCTGACAGGGAAACCAGCTAAACCACATCCTTAGCAAATCTAGTCAGCAGCAAGAGCCAAGCAGCCAATCCTAATGGGAGAACCAACTATTCTGCTGTCAAGACCACCATCCTGGAAAGAGCAAGTGATACAATGGAAGCCTACCAACAACAGATCTAAAAGGGTAGCATCCAACCTGGGGAAACACCACACAGCCTTTTCCTCCTGCAGCAGTTCTTGGATAGGCTGGACCAGCCCTCGCAGAGCTGGGTGTGTTGGCATCCAGGGCTCACGCTTTCCATGGGGGCTCAATTCCTGCCAGAATTATTGCAGAGGTTGGAAAGACAACCTGCCCAGGCTCCCTATTGTGGCAGTAAAAATACAGGACCCCCAACAACAGTCCGCGGAGCAGAACAGCTCTGCCGCCGCCGTATTCAGCCACCAGGCTCCTCAGCTTGTTTCAGCTGTGGAAAGAGAGGGCATTTGGCCAGAGATTACCAATGCCAATGAAGTCAGGCCATGGACATCAACCTTGTAACTCAGCCAGCATTAGAGGCTAAAGCAGACACTAAGCAGGGAGGAACTTCCAAGCAGAGTTAGAAGTACAAGAAGTCTCTAAGGTACCTGCCCACCTGAGTAGCAAGGGTCCAGACACTTCTTCCGTTTGCTCACAATCAGGCTGATACCGTACGGTGCACTCGGCCGAGCGCACCGTTTAACATCCGTTTAGCCGCGTGTTTTCGAGGCGCTCTTATTAGCCCTTATACTGTAAGGGGTAATAGCGCCTCGAAAACGCACGGCCAACCCCCTGAAAACTGATAGCGCTCATCACATGCAAATGCAGGTTGATGAGCCTATTAGTTAGTCGCCCGGGATACTGAAAGTAAAATGTGCGGCCAAGCCTGAAAATATCAGATTGCAGCAGATTGATAAAATGTTTAAAAAAGACCTAAAAACATGGCTTTTCCGCAAAGCCTATGAGGAATACAACCAGCAGAAGTAGATGGTTTATCCAGCTACAACTTTATGTTTAGTATTAGGTTTTATTATCCTGCCTTTTCTCAGTTTTTTTAACTATTTATTTTTTTACATTTGATGCATTGTTATACTTAATTATTTTTACAATATGCTTTTTTATGCTTTTTTGTGATTTGAAGTGTAACTTATAGTTAAGAATTGTTCTTTTAAGTTTTCTTGACTTTTATGGTATTGTTTTATGACTGTAAACCGTTGTGATGGAACCACTCTAAACGACGGTATATACAATTTTATAAATAAAATTGTAAATAAAATAAATGTTACTGTCAGAAATTAATACCTGCCCAAAGGTAGGCATTAAGTTCTAAACAACCCAGAAAAGTGTACAGAAAAGCAGAAAAAACTGCTTTTCTGTACACCCTCTGACTTAATATCCTAGCGCCGGCCGTCCATTGCTCCTGCCATGTGACAGGGGCCGGCCAATGGCACGGATGTCCTGTCACATACTAAGGGCAAAGGGCCATCGGCGCCATTTTCTTTACTGGCAGCTGACGGCCCGAGAGCGGGAGAACACTCCCGGGACACCCAGGTACTTAAAAACATTTTGGGGGGGTTTGGAGAGGTCCAGAGGGTGGGGGATATTAAAGAATTAATTTTAAAGGGTCGAGCTGTGTTTTTGGGTTATCAGCTCGGCGCAGCCGATAAAAAAAACCCCAACGATTGGACCGCGGGAAAAATAATTTCCCGATAGTCCACGAATCCGGAACCGATTTCGGTTCTGATTCACATCTCTAGAAAGCAGTTTTAGAACATAAGCACATAAAGCTTACCATACTGGGTCAGACCAAGGGTCCATCAAGCCCAGCATCCTGTTTCCAACAGTGGCCAAGCCAGATCACAAGTGCCTGACAGGATCCTAAAGGGTAGAGAGATTCCAAGCTACTTATCCCAAGAATAAGCAGCGGATTTCTGCAACTCCACTTTAATAATGATTAATGGACTTTTCCTCCAGGAACTTGTCCAAACCTTTTTTTAAATGCAGCTACATTAATAGCTTTCACCACATCCTCTAGCAATTAATTCCAGAGCTTAATTATGTATTGAGTAAACATATATTTTCTCTTTTTAGTTTTAAATGTATTCCCTAGTAACTTCATTGTGTGTCCCCTGTTTTTTTATACTTTTGGAAAGAGTATACAACTGATTAATGTTTACTTGTTCCATTCCACTCATTATAATATAGACCTCTATGAAATCTCCCCTCAGCCGTCTCTTCCACAAGCTGAAGAGTCCTAACCTCTTTAGCCTTTCCTCATAGGGGAATTGTTCCATCCCCTTTATCATCTTGTTTGCCCTTCTCTGTAACTTTTCTAATTCTGCTATATCTTTCTTGAGATGCGGTGACCAGAACTGCACACAGTACTCAAGATGAGGTTGCACCATGGAGTGATACAGAGGCATTATGATATTCTCCTTCCTTTCCTAATAATCCTGAGCTTTCTATTTGCTTTCTTGGCTGCTGCTGCACACTGAGCAGAAGATTTCAATGTATTTTCAATGATGACACCTGGATCCTTTTCCTGAGTGGTGACTCCCATTGTGGAACCTTGCATTTTATAGCTATAATTTGGGTTACTCTTCTCTAAGTGCATCATTTTGCACTTGCCACATTAAATTTCATTTGCCATTTGCATGCCAAGTCTCCCAGGTTTGCAATGTCTCCTTGCAATTTCTCACAAACCTCTTGTGATTTGATAACTTTGAATAATTTTATGTCATCTGCAAAATTGATAACCTCTTTATTGTTCCCATTTCCAGGTCATTTATAAATATATTAAAAAGCAACAATCCTAGAACAGATCCCTGGGACACTCCACTGTTCACCTTATTCCATTGGGAAAATTTACCATTTAGCCCTACTCTCTATTTTCTATCTTTTAATTTAACCAGTGGGAAATCCATAATAGGACACTGCCCCCTATCCCATGACACTAATTTCCTAAGAAATCTCTCATAAGGGACTTTGTCAAATGCTTTCTGGAAATCCAGATACACTGTATCAACTGGCTCACCTTTATTCACGTTTATTTATGCCCTCAAAAATGTAGCAAATTTGTGAGGCAACCCTTGGCTAAATCCATGTTGGCTTTGTCCCATTAAACTCTGCTTATCTATATGTTCAGCAGTTTTGTTCTTTATGATAGTTTCTACTATTTTGCCTGACACAGATGTCAGACTCACTGGTCTGTAGTTTCCTGGATCACTCCTTGATCCCTTTTTAAAAATTAGTGTTACATTGGCAACTCTTCAGTCTTCAGGTACCACAGATGATGTTATTGATAATTTACAAATTCCCAATAGCAGATTTGCAGTTTCATTACTCAGTTCTTTTAGCACTCTGGGATGTATAATATCTGGTTGTTGCGTCCGTCGGTCTCAGACAGCTTCGACCTTTGTGCCTCACCTTTCTCTCTGCTCTCCCCGCTAGCCTTGGGAAGATGGCCACCGCCGCGTCTGCATGCCGCTCTCCCCGGCGTCTCCAGAATGGCTATGGCAAAGCCTCACGCCATGTTTCTCCTAAGGTCCTCCTAGGGTGCGCGTGCACGCCACCCACGTTTTTATCCACGTCATGGCGGGAACCTTGGGGGCGTCCCCCTCGAGTGATGTCACGCCATCCTGGTATTTAGCCTGCCCTTCATTTGCTAACAAATCGAGTTAGCAAGGATCGTGAATGGATGGAAAGACTCCGGTCTGAGCTACTCTGCCGCTTCCTTGCTGCCGCTGGAAGCTCTCTCTGCCCTTCGGGGTATTTCTCTAACCTGGGTACCCCTCCTCGGGGGCCCTTTGCTTTCATTCAGGTGCCTATCTGGGATCAGGTACTCGCTCTTCGAGGGCCTGCTCTCCCTGGCTCGGTGCCTGTATTCAACTACTTCTGCCTGCTGGGATCTCCACCTATACAGCTACCAACTTAGGGCCTTATTTTCCAATATCGCATTGGTAACGCATTAGGGGGCGTTACCAATGCAAATGAGGCTTCTTTCGTGCAGTGGGGAAACATCGTGTGCGGCGATGTTTTCGCCATTCGCGAAAACATTAGCGCCGCACGCGATGGTGCACGATATTTGGCACTTTTTTGAGATAGTCCCAGACAGCCTGTTGAGAGAGAGAGAGAGAGAGAGAGAGAGAGAGAGAGAGAGAGAGAGAGAGAGAGAGAGAGAGAGAGAGAGAGAGAGAGAGAGAGAGAGAGAGAGAGAGAGCGCCTTACTATAGTGCCTATGCCCTACATAGGTATTTGAATCCCTATGGGAGGGCTACCTACTAACTCGGGGTGGGGATTAGGTATGAGTGTCGGGGGTTGGGGGCCACTTTTGCATTCCACATGAGACCTACTGACAGAACAGTGGTCTCTAGTGCAGATTTGCTGGCCGTCGGAGTGAGGACGCTCACTCCAAGCGGAGATTTGGCCAACATTTTCTCCACCTAGCATGTTGTTGCCCAGGTAGAGTGTCCATCAAGCTAGGTGGAGAGAACGTTGCCCAAACCACTTCTTGGTGTGAGCGTCCTCACTCCGACGGCCAGCAAATCTGCACTAGAGACCACTGTTCTGTCAGTAGGTCTCATGTGGAATGCAAAAGTGGCCCCCAACCCCCGACACTCATACCTAATCCCCACCCCGAGTTAGTAGGTAGCCCTCCCATAGGGATTCAAATACCTATGTAGGGCATAGGCACTATAGTAAGTCTCTCTCTCTCTCTCTCTCTCTCTCTCTCTCTCTCTCTCTCTCTCTCCCCCCCCCCCCCCCCCCCCCCTCTGGAACTACCGTGGATGGCGATAATCCTTTTCTGGCCCGTAGCGCAGTCCATAACGCGAAGTTGGAGTTGTAGTTAAAATCCGCGATAGCAGCCGCGCTACCACTGTGGTTGTTTCGCCGCACACGATACACAGGTTCCCGCTTTACATATGCTCCGCCCCAACTCCGCCCCCTGAATACCAAATGACTAATTTGCATTCGCGAATCGCGTTAACAGCTGTTAACGCGATTCGCGAATTTATCGCACGCGGTAAAGTGCTTTGAAAATGAGGCCCTTAGTGAGTAATCTAACAGACTGAGAATGAGATGAGACAATACCTACAGCTCGGCTGCACTGGGAACCTGCATCCGGATCTCCCTATACTATCTCTGTGAGACGGGTCCTCTCTGCCGAGGGTCCCTGGACTGCTACCTCTGCATCACCTCACTACTGCCACCTCTGGTGGTATCATCCAGCTGTATAATAAAAGATGAATCTCTGTGTTTGTGCGTCTCTAGTCTAGCCTAGTACTGTGGTTCCTCACGGGGCTCCTCCCCGTGGGCGTGGTCATCTCCACAGTACCCAAGAATCCACTCCAACACCTCAAAACTATAAAACTGGTCCAGGTGATTTGCTACTCTTTAGTTTGTCAATTTGCCCTAGCACATCTTCCAGGTTCACTGAGATTTATTTCAGTTCCTCTGAATCATCACCTTTGCATATCATTTCTGGCATGGGTATATCTCTAACGTCTTCCTCAGAGAATTCTAAAGTAAAGAATTCATTTAGTCTCTCTGCTGACTTTGACATCCCTAAGTGCTCCTTTTTTCCTCTTGATCATCTAATGGTCAAACTGATTCCCTCACAGGTTTTCTACCTCAAATGTACCTGAAAAAAATTGTATTATGAGTTTTTGCTTCCATGGCAAGCTTCTTTTCAAATTCTGTCTTTGCCTTCCTATTAATGCTTTGCATCTGACTTGCCAGTGCTTATGCTGTTTCCTGTTTTCTTCATTTGGATCCCTTTTCCATTTCTTGAAAGATGTTCCTTTACATATTATAGTATCTCTCAACTCACCTTTCAACCATGCCAGTAGTCGTTTAGCCTTCTTTCCACTTTTTCTAATTTATTTATTTATTTAATTTCTTTTCCTATACCGATGCTCAAGACTAGGTCTTATCGTACCGGTTTACAATGTAACTGAGGGGAAACCAATTAACATCAAGGTAGAAAGTAAAGTTACATTAAACAGGGAGCATAAAACCTGGGCAATGGAAGACAGTACAGAGTTTAAACTAAGAAACAATTAGAGAGAGAAAAATATATAAATCAACAAAAACTGTAAGATACAAAAACATAGGTTTATCCTAGGCAGTTATTAGCCTGGTATGTCCAGAGGGAGAAGGAAAGGGTGAGGTTGGGTGGGGGGAAGGGATTGGGGAGGGGTGGGGGAGTGAGAGTCAGTGATGCATGGAATACATTTGTTCTGGGCTTCCAAGATGGTCTTTTTAAACAATATCTGTGCCTGAGCTAAGCTCTTAATCTTTGCAGTTGCTCCTTTCAGTTTTTTCTTAACCATTTTCCACATTTTATCATAGTCACCTTTTTGAAAATTAAATGCTGTCATAGTAGATTTTTTTGCGTTCCCTCCAGTTAAGTCAAATTTGATAATGATGTGATCACTGTTGCCAAGTGGCTCCAACATTGTTACATCTCACACCAAATCCTGTGTTCCATTTAGGATTAAGTCTAAAATAGTTTCTCCTTTTGTTGGTTCTTGTACCAGCTGTTTCATGAAGCATTTATTTCATCTAGGAACTTTACCTCTCTAGAATGTCCTGATGTAACATTCACCCAGTCAATACTGGGATAATTTAAATCACCCATTATTATTGTGCTGTTGATTTTTGTTAGCTTCCCTAATTTCTTTTAGCATTTCAATGTCTGTTATTTCATTCTGGCCAGGTGGACGGTAATAACCCCCAATTACTATTTTATTCCTTTTTTCGTCTGGAATTTCTATCAAAGATTCAACATTGCATTTTGTTTCCTGCAGAACTTTTATCCTGTTTGCCTCAATGCTCTCTTTAACATATAGTGCCACCCGTCCACCAGTTTGATCCATCCTATCATTTTGATATTATTTGTACCCTGGTATCAATGTCCCATTGGTTAGCCTCCTTCCACCAGGTCTCTGAGATGCCAATTATATCAACCTCTTCATCCAGTGCTAATCACACTATCTCTCCCATTTATATTTTAGACTTCTAGTATTTGTATATAGACATTTCAAAGTATGTTTCTTGTTTGTATTAACAACCTGCTCATCAGTTGACGGGGGTAATGTGGAATCTTTCTGCACTTTACTTAAAGGCACCTGGTCCCTTTTGGCATTTATTGCAGCCTCTCTACTAGGATGCCCTATCTTCCTTACGGAATTCAATGAGCTATGGAAAGAATGTTGGAGAGGCTGTGGCTGAGATGGAACATATATATACACATGTGGTGGGAATGTTGTTATGTGCAAGTCCTTTTGGCAGAACTAGCGAGCCGTATTGAGGAAATTTGTGTTCAAAGGTTGATACCAAATCCTGCCCTCTGTCTTACGGGGTATTGGCATGACAGGTCCAGTCTGCGAGGAAATTGAAAGTTGGTTGGTCGTCTTTTGCATGCAGCCCATCTAACTGTGGTTCATTTGTGGAAGAGATCGCCTACAAACTGATGTTGGAAGATTAAGGTGGCAGAAATTGCTTAAATGAAAAAACTTACATATATGTTATGAGATCAAGCGGATAAATATGATGAAGTACTGCCTGAGCCGGCCCAAGGGTCCACGACCGTAACAGCAGGAGGATAACCAGCTAGGCCCAGAAGGGAAAAGGAGGCCCCGGGGAGAGAATACAGAAAGCTACTGAACTGTAATTTTCATCACCGTCTTTGTGTTTGGAACTGCGAAGGAAAGCAGAGCTGTTTACATTCTTGTTTCTTGTCACTAATAAAAACGTTTTTGAAAGATTTTTTTTTTTTTTTTTTTACCAGAATCCAACCCGAGTCTGCTCTGTGGCCATCCCGAGACTGCTCACGGTACCACACAGGAGTTGTAGCGACGGGCGGGCTAGATAGGCCGTGTGATCTGTCTCTGTTTCTGGGACAATATGATTTTGTCTGTTCTCCGAATCTTAAGGATTTCCGGGCAATTTTCTCAAAACCGTGGGTACTAATGCCAGGGTTGGGGGCTGAATTCCACTTCAGTTTGTAACATTCTGGCACCTGTCAGAAACCCCCCCCACTTCTTTGGAAACCACCTAATTAGAAGAATGTACTCTCCCCCCCCCCCTTGCCTGAAAATGTGTGTCCCTTGTTAAATGTTTTACAGCGCCTTGGACAAAAGTGCTCTACAACGGCACTAATTATAATCATTATGGTAATGTTATACATTCTCAGCATTATTAATGTGTTGTGATGATTCACAGATTGGTGTTCTCTGGAACAATGGCGTTCAGACCTTCCCTCTTCCAGCAGTGCTGGGGTGAGTTGGTTTTAATGGAGAACGGTGTTCCGGAGTCACAATGGATAATTATAAGACTGGTCACGTGATCAGCAATCCAGAAGGGTCCGTGCCTAAGCCAGCCACCTTCCCGAGACCACAATTACAGTAAAAGGTAGTAATCATTCTCCGCTAGCTGACACACTTCCTAAATGTATTTAACTTTCCTCTGCTATAACTTTTCATAATTAACACAGCGGTGCTCCTTTTTTTTTTTCTGAAGTGTATTAGCTGAGCCTATTTCGTAATCCCCTGTTCCCGCTTTTGTGGTTCGTGTCCTCAGATCTTTGCGTGTCAAACTAATTTATGAGGCTTTTTTTTTTTTTGTTCTTCGTGGAATGACGGTTATATAAAACACTCAAATAAATAAATAAATAAATCCAAGGTCCCCTTTTATTGGGGATGGGCCTTGTTTTGTTCCTGTTTTCTCCTCTTGAAGCCCATGTCAAATTATTAATATTGACTTAATATTCCTCTGCACTAAGGTGTAATAATGTTAGGGGGGAACAATTGGGGCCCTTCCATAACTATGCATCTTTGGAGGTTGAATAGAAACCAGACAGAACAGCTACTGCTAATGATTTTTATTTCCTCCAGCTGCCGGCTGGATGAGTACAAACATGACCTGGGACTGCTACTTCAATGTCAAAATCAGAAGAGGGAACACAGCTACATAATTGGTGATAGCAGAACAGACCAGTTGGGCCCATCCATTCTGCCGAACTGTTCCTGTCACCTGCCACATTGATTACTGCACTGCTACAGCTACAAAATATTCTTAATCACTGCATGAAAGGGGTACAAAGAGGGTGATGGTTTCCCTTCTACTTGATCTAATTATATGATGGCTGTGCATGCATGCAAGGTACTTGCTCTGTGGAGTGCATCTACTCTTGTGCCTATTGCAGGAGGACACACTGAGTCTCCAGCAGCAAATACAGTAAAGCGCCTTAACTCTGACATTTTCTTTTTTTTAAATTTGAAAACTCACATAAGGAAAAACCGTTGCCTTCAGCCCTGTTAAGATTTGACATTCTGCCTTGCTTACAAGCCGTTCGTTTGTAGACACAGCTATGCCAGATCGGCTGCTTTGCTCTACACCACTTCTTTGCGATCCTGGCAGGAAACAGAGCAAAAGACCTTTATGCAGGAAATCTGATGCAAGTGTGGGCACAGATGAGCATAAAAAGACAGATGAGCATAAAAAGACAAGTCTCCCAGGAGCCCTGGGAGACTTGTCCTCAGAGCGAGAGGACAATGCATCACCTGGAGAGCAGGTCCTTGCTCAGGGGCGGATTGTGGGAAAATAGTGGCCCGGGGGGGGGGGTTCTCCATACTGGCCCATGGGTACCCAATTACACATACAATTTGGTGAGTCACCAAATTCAGAATAAAGGGACCATAAAATATACACAGAAATGCACAGACAAATTGAACTGGAAATCACAACAAGTTAGACTTTCCTCCCCCTCCACCCCCTAGCCCATCCTCACTATCACCCCTTTCTCACCCCCCCACCTCCCATCCCTCTCTAACCTAGCCCCCCCACTCCCCCTCCGTGTATATTGAATGTACATATTAGAATGTATACAGAATGTAAATAACTCCTGCTTTTTGTAAATAATCCCCCTTATCCCCCCCCTCTGTTCCCAGCATACTCATTTAGTTCCAAGTTACTGCCCTGCCCCCCTTCCCTCCCCTCCCCTCCCCCCCAGTTATAATATCAGTTACAATGTAAAGCCCTGTTGGCTGAATTTGCTGTTATCTGGAAACCGATGTGATGTCTCGTGCGAATGTCGGTATAGAAAAATGTTAAATAAATAAATAAAATAAAATAAATATAATGCAGCAATGGAAAAACAGAAAATACCATCATTCCTCATAAAACATCAAACAATAAAATCAAGAACTATAAAACATCACAATAGGAAAATCATACTAAAAATATATATTTCAAAACTGCTGATGAATAGAACCTCCAGTAATTTAACTCAGGGGAATTTTCAAAAATTTGTATATAACACCAATAAAATATTTCAAAAAAAGCAGACATCAAATAATATTCAATAATTAAAACTAATAAGAATTTTAAAAAGCCCCTGCTGTCCCCTTCTGTGGGAGCTCTTGATTTCCAGTCACCCTAATATTGTCGAGGATTAGGAGGTTATCCTCTCTCTCTCACACATACTCACATGTCCATTCTCTCTCACACATACACTGTCACATACATACACATTCATGCTCTTATACCCACCATAACTCTCGCTCTCACAGACACTGACACACTCTTAGGCTCTAAGACACTCTCTTCCCCTCCACACACAAACTTTTACTCCCTTGGATTTTCTCATACACACTCATGCTCTCACACTCACTGGCTCCCACACAAACACACACACCCAGGCAAGCTCCCAGTCATTCTCACACACACACACTGACCCCCCAGGCAGGCTCCCATTCATTTTCACACCACTCCCTTCCCATCCTCCAGGCAGGCACCAATTCATTCTCACACACACAGACCCCCAGGCAGGCACCCATGCATTTACACACATACACCCCCAGGCAGAGTCCCATTCATACACATGCACACACTAAAAGCAGACCCTCTCTCTTTCTTTTACCAGCAACCTCGGAACCTCTCTCATTCCTCTGCTGCCACTGTCACTGCTGCCGTGTGGCTATTGGGGAGGTGCCGATTGCTGCTACTGACACTGAAGCCCATTCTGCTGCCTCCTCTGTGCAGGCCCCGTGGGCTTCCACTTTCTCCATGCTGATCTCGTACATTTATTTTATTTTTATTTAGGTTTTTTATATACCGGCATTCATGAACAAGTCACATCATGCTGGTTTACATAGAAACAAGGGGTGCATAGAACAGTAGAACTAAACTGGTGCAAAGGGGAAGCAGTTACAAAAAACCAGGGGTGGAATAACTGGGAGAGAGAAAAAAAGAGGAACAGGGGGAAGTAAAAAGAATTGCATGGGGATAAGATAAATAACTTAATGAATATTTACAGTAACATTGTTACAGGAGTTGGAGGTGGTTATGAGTTGTCCGGGAAGGCTTGTTTGAAAAGCCAAGTCTTCAATCTTTTGCGGAAGGTTGGTAGGCAGGGTTCTAGGTGCAGATTAGTGGGGATGGAGTTCCAAAGTGAGGGTCCGGCTGTCGAGAAAGCCCGATCTCTTGCCGCTGTGTGTCGTGTGGATTTTGTGTTCGGTACCTGAAGGGACCCACGGTGGACTTCTCTGGTTGGTCTTTGAGAGATATGAAGGCTGAGCGGATATTGAAGGTCCAGGGAGGTGTAATGATGGATTGACTTGTAGATGATGGTGATAGTTTTGTAGAGGATTCTGGCTTGGATGGGGAGCCCGTGAAGATTTTTTAAGATGGGTGAGATGTGGTCTCTTCTTTTGGAATTTGTAAGGATTCTAGCCGCTGTGTTTTGTACCATCTGAAGCGGTTTTGTGTATGAAGATGGAAGTCCCAGAAGTATGGCGTTGCAATAATCTAATTGCAACCAACCCTACCACCGCCAGCCACGTGGCCACAAAGAAAGCACTCACCACCACCGCCGAAATCACAGCCGCTCCGACCCCAGGCGCACAGCATCCGACGTCATCTGAGACGCGACCAGGAGGGGATTTAAATCACAGCGCGATCTCCAGGCGGTCTTTTGAAAACAAAACGCCGACCTAGCCGCTCGACCACCGCTGCCTGCAGCATAGAACATTGTGAGATCCGCCATAGAGAAAGTGCTATTCTTGCACATTCCCAAAGATTACATGTGCCAATCACTAAAAAGTAAATTTATTTTTTTTTACCTTTGCTGTCTGATCTGAGTTTTCTATTTGGTTGGTCAAAGGCTTTTTTTTTCCACCTTCCATTTCTTATTTTTTTTTGCCAATTCCTTTTATATTGTCTTTTTTTCTGTTTCTTTTCTCTCCATCTTCTTCCCTCAACACACAGTCAGGTTCTCATTCTCACATGGATTTCTCTCTCTCACACACACACAGGCTCTCTCTCATACAATCATTCATACACACAGGCTCTCACTGGCACATGCTCTCTCTCATACAATCATTCATACACACAGGCTCTCACTGGCACATGCTGTCTCATACAATCATTCATACACACAGGCTCTCACTGGCACATGCTCTCTCTCATACAATCATTCATACACACAGGCTCTCACTGGCACATGCTGTCTCATACAATCATTCATACACACAGGCTCTCACTGGCACATGCTCTCTCTCATACAATCATTCATACACACAGTCTCTCACTGGCACATGCTCTCTCTCATACAATCATTCATACACACAGGCTCTCACTGGCACATGCTCTCTCTCATACAATCATTCACACACACAGGCTCTCACTGGCACATGCTGTCTCATACAATCATTCATACACACAGTCTCTCACTGGCACATGCTCTCTCTCATACAATCATTCATACACACAGTCTCTCACTGGCACATGCTCTCTCTCATACAATCATTCATACACACAGGCTCTCACTGGCACATGCTCTCTCTCATACAATCATTCATACACACAGGCTCTCACTGGCACATGCTCTCTCTCATACAATCATTCATACACACAGTCTCTCACTGGCACATGCTCTCTCTCAGAAAATCATTCATACACACACACAGGCTCTCACTGTCACATACTATCTCTCTCACACACACAGAGGATCTCACATGCTGTCTCTGCAAACATTCAGGTCCTCACTCTCACACACAATCTCTCAACTCATCTCATATATGCACACATGCACACTCTACAGACCCTCAGCCTCTCTCTCACCTCTGGGCCTCCTCTTCGCAGGTCACCGCAGGATGGGCTCTGCAGCGGCCCTGATCTTCTCGGGCCACGGCGGCCCTGCTACCGGGCCTCTTCCTCTTCTCGGGCCGCTGCGACTTGGAATTCGCGGCGGCCTGTAAGTGCAAGTGCTGCTCCTCTTCTGCACGCGCTGATGCTCCTCCTCCTTCCTGTCCACGCGGCTCCGGCAACGTTTACTTCCGGGGCAGCACAGGCAGGAAGGAGGAGGAGCATCAACGCATTTAAACGTGATCTTTTTCTTCGGGCCGTGGTAACGTGAGCCTCACCACGGCCCTGCCTATCTACCTGTCGCAGCGCCGAGTGAGCCTCCCTGCGCCTGTGGGCATTGGCTCGCCTCGGGATTCCACTACTCGCGGCACCCCAGGCCCAGGCCTAGTGCTTCCACCGGCCCTGCCCGCAGGTTTCTCTTCGGGCCACAGCGCCAGCAGACCCTCTTCTTGTCTTTGGCTGGGAAGTTTAAAAATAAATAAATAAATAAATAAATAATCATGTGATGGGAGCGACCGGCCCACCGGGGGAAGCCCGATTCCCCGATAGGCCAATTCGCCCCTGTCCTTGCTACAGGATCACTTCCTGGTACACCAGGGTAATGCTCTCCAACTGGGAGACCTTTCTGATCTAAGACAGCACTGGGGCTGCCAGACTGGATTTGGGACTTGGCTACTATGTCCCTGAAGGTCTCATCAATGTACCTCTCTGTCTGCCTCAGCTCCTTCAGGCCTGTCACTCTAGCCTCCAGTGATCGGACTTGTTCTCTGAGAGCCAGGAGTTCTTTGCACTAGGTGCACACATATGACCTCTCAACGGTGGGTAAAAAATCATACATGTGACTCTCAATGCAAAAGACTGGAAAGCCCCCCTCTTGCTGCTGGACTGTTGCTTTTATCTTAATTTTGTTGAATTCCTAGTTAAGTTTAGGTTGCTAAGGGAGTTGAAATTAGAGTAATTTAAATTTATAGGTATATTCTCTAATTAATCTGCTAGTGACCTACAAGGGATGATTAAACTTTCAGTAAGGGCTGGTGTAATAGTATGATTTAGAAAAGAGCCTGTTGCGCCCGTTGGTCGCAGACGGCTGCGACCTCTCATGCTCACCTCTTTTTTCCCTGCACCGTCAATCACTGGGAGAATGGCGGCCTCCGCCAACCAACGCCGACTTACCTGGCGTCCCCGAGTCAGAGTGGGCACCACAGACTGCCATCTTACTTTTGGCATCACCTAGGCACACACGCAGGGCCTCCTTATGTATATGTCATGGCAGGAACCTCGGGGGCATCCCCTCCCAATGATGTCAGCACCGCTAGTGTACTTATACTGACTGGCCCATTGCTAAGACGAGTGAGCAAAGAGTTTGCTTGCTTGTTAAATCCACTCTAACTTGGCTCTTCTGTTCCAGACTCTCCTCCTGGCATTCAGATGCTCTGAGTACCCGCTCTTTGGAGGCTCCTCCGCGTCTTGGCTATCTGCTCCTCGGAAGGCCCTCCTGCCTAGGACTTCCTCACCTGCTGCTTGGGTATCTCTGCTGGACTTCCTTGTGATAGTACTTTCTCCAACTTCTATCAACCTCACTGATGATTCCACGGCGTACCCCATTCCTCGAGCCACTACCGTTCTTCAGTCTGTCTATGCTACTCATCCTGTGCCTCAGGATATTGTTCCACCTTTACAAGGTCTACGGCCTGGTTCCTGTATCACAGACCTCTGCCTCCTTGGCATCTATAGAACAGTTTTCTTGGCATACCCCGCTCTGCAGGCCACTACCGGATCTGCTTTCAGAGGTATTTCCTTCAGCCTGCAGGAACCTCCTGGTGTACCCCGCGCTGCAGGCCACTACCGGATCTTCGTATCTACATTATCATCTTGACTACTGTATTTGCTCAAAGACTGTGTCTATTACATTTCCTGCTCCTTGGGTTATGTACTATCTTTTCTCCCTAATAAAGTCTCTCTCACAGCTGTGTCCTATGTCGCTGACACTACGCCCACCAATGGTGAGGCCCACGGGGCTCCTCCCTGTGGGCGGAGACATCTCTCACCTGGGCCCGGGGTTCACAACTTCATCAAAACCATAACAGAGCCTGATTGATTTTTACTGAGAAATTCTCTCTTGCCTAAAAATCAAGCGTTGAGCTTCGTTATCACCCAGCCGATAAAAATCTCCAGGCAGATGCCCTATCATGATCCTTCGAGCCTGAAGACACCCCGGAAGAGCCTAGCCACATCATAGATCCAGCCTGCATTTGTTTATCTGCTATGCACCCAGTTCCTGCTGGGAAGACGGTTGTGCCCCGACGACTCCAAGAAAGAGTTCTCTGCTGGGTACATGATTCCAAATTTGCCGGTCATCCAGGATGAGCATGGACCTTGGCACTGCTCCAGTGGTTCTTCTTGTGGCCTATTATGGTCTCCGATGCTAAAGCATACGTCGAATACTGTAATATCTGTGCACAGCAAAAACCCCCAGTCGGTCAACCTTGGGGTCTCCTACAGCCGCTTCCAGCTCCCAAAGAACCGTGGACCCACCTGTCTACGGATTTCATCGTGGATTCGCCTCTATCAAAGTGTCATACCATAATATGGATAACCATAGACCGATTCTCAAAAATGACCTATTTCGTCCCTCTACCGGGCCTACCATCTGCTCCAGAACTGGCACGCCTATTTTTCCATCATATTTTTAGATTGCATGGCCTACCCAAGGACATTGGCTCAGACAGAGATCCACAGTTCGTTGCTAGATATTGGCGTGCTCTTTGCCGAAAATTCGGTATTAATATCAGCCTAACAACTGCCTATCATCCCCAAGCTAACGGATAAACCGAGCGAATGAATCACTCTCTGAAGGCCTTCCTGCTCGCTTACATCAATGACCACCAAGACAATTGGTGCAAACTTCTATCCTGGGCGGAGTTTTTTCACAACTCCCACATTGCCACTTCTACAGGCACATCTCCATTCCCTATTGTCTATGGAAAACAACCACAACCACCGCTGCCCATACCTCTACCAGTGCCGTCCCCTGCGTCACAGGCTACTGCGGATGGGAGTAGACGAATCTATGCTTACGTCAGGCCACTTTCCGGGCCAAAAGAACTGCTGACAGTCGACATCGCTTGGCTCTTGAATTCCTCCCTGGCCAGAAAGTCTGGTTAAGTACTCGGTATATCCGACTTTGAATACCATCCCAAAAGTTTGCTCTAAGGTAGATTGGCCCTTTTATGGTCACCCGACACATTGGACCCGTTACATACCAGCTTCGGCTGCCTCCTATGCTGGGAATACATAATACATTCCATGTATCGCTTTTAAAACCTGTGGTTCTATCCTGGCCTGCCTGGAAGACTCCTGAACCACCTCCACTTGTGGTGGAATCCGATATAACGTACAAGGTACACAAAGTCCTCAACATCCACCGTAGGGGCCGCCAATGGGAATACCTCCTTTCTTGGGAAAGTTACAGACCCGAAGAAAATTCATGGGAACCAGCTCAGAACATCCTGGACAAAACTCTCCTCCTGAATTATCATTGTGCCCATCCGGACAAACCATGACCTCCAAGAGGGTGGCATAAAGGGGGGGTACTGTTATGGTGCCGGCCGCGGCAGACCCACGGCATTGCCCTCTCACCTTTTCTTAAGTACTCTAGCCTCTGGTTCCTGCTCGCTGGCGCGGTGGGCCATCAGCTCCATCCTTGGGCCTCCCCCGGTGCCTCCTGCCCCACTGCAGCTTCCAGCATTCTCGGTGATGTCAACCTCTGCATAGTACTTAAGCTCAGGCCCTGCTCCATAGTGTTGCCTTTGCAACAAGTCTCCTCGCTACTCGAGTACTCGTTGCAGCTAGAGATTCATCACTACTCCTCATCGTTCCTGGTTCCTTTTCTCCTGGTTCCTGCCCTGCTTATGCTTCGGATTGATTACACGGACTTTGACTTCGCTTTGCCGGACTACACTTCAGCCTATCTCCAGATCCAGACCTCCGCTTTGCCTGACCACATATTGCCTATCTCCAGACCCAGGCCACCACTTTGTCTGACTATACTATTGACTTCTCTGCGATTTGACCTCAGCTTTGATTGACTACGCTACTATCTCCGTGATCAGACCTCAGCCTTGCTTGCCACAGCCCCTGGATTACCACCAACCCTGACTCAAGTCTACCATTGGATGCCTCTTCTGCCTACTCCCTGGACGTGGACTTACTAGGCTTCGGCTTATCTTTGCTCGAGTGCCCTCAGTCTGCCTTTGTCTCATTGGCGCCCGAGTTTCCAGAACCTTACCTAGTCCAGAGTAGGACTAATCCATCCCTCGTCTGCTGTCTCTGGGCTGAATCAGCTTCCCTTACTATCCTACCTCGAGGCCCACCTAAGTCCTGCCGGCCCAGGCACCCAAAGGCTCAACCCGCGGGGAACGAGGGCTAGTATAGGTGAAGCTCCAGCGGCCTCTGCCTATCAGCCCACTCCACCTGCCGACAGTGGGGACCCATAGGTCCTTACCTACAGGTTGCGTCAACCCCACCTCAGCCCAAGGGTCCACCTCCGATGCAACATGGCCTATAAAGTTTACACAGACGGAGGTATCTAAAGCAGGTTTCTTTAAGATGGGTACATGATAGAATGCTGGAAATAGGCAGGGACAAGAACCGCATGTAAGAACCCATTCACAATACAGCATAAATAGCAGATGAGTTGATTTAGGGAAGGAGAGAGAGGGTACAGCCATAATACAAAGTGCACAGTCACAATTCAAACAGTGGAAATAAAATTACCAATAAGACAAAATAGAAGAAACAATTCGACTTTTCCTAATGACCTTACAATTCGTTGGATTTTAAAGAATATCCATAATAAATCTACATATGATAAATGTACATATAATGGGTCCCCAATGCATGCAAATTTAATTCATACATATTTAAGAACATAAGGAATGGATAGCTTGAAATCCCTGCATGCAAGGTCTTTTAAGATACCTTTAGTCCTGGGGGAATTCTGTGCTACTGCGGAGCGGAGAATTCCCCCCCCTGCACAGAATTGACAAATTCTGAGCAGAAAATGGCAGATGAGACCCCGGCATACCACGCACAGATGAAGGCCCCAGTGCGCCATTCGCGGTGAAGATGAAGGCCTCCGTGTGCCACGGGATGAGCTCCACATATGGCGAAGATGAAGGCCCCAGCTTGCCATTCGCAGTGAAAATGAAGACTGTGAACAGAATATGCTTCGCTCACGGCAAAGATGAAGGCCCCCATGTGCCGTGAATGGAGTGTGCTCCGCTCGCGGCAAAGATGAAGGTCCCAGTGAGAGTGAATGTGTGTGTGTGTGAGAGGAGAGGGGTGTGAGAAAGGAAGGGGAGAGGGTATGGGGGGAGGGGGAGGGGTGTGAGAGAGGGAAGGGTGTGAGAGAGCAGGGAGAGGGGTGTGAGAGCGGGGAGGAGAGGGTGAGAGAGAGAGCAGGAGGGTTAGCAGACGGGTGTGAGAGAGAGCATGGGAGGTAAGAGAGACGGGGGGGGGGGGGGGAATGTTTGAGTGTGGGTGCCAGAGAGAGGGAAGCCTATATGAGGAGATTGTGAAGGAGTGTGTATGTGTGTGAGATTGGGATCTGGTGTGTATGAAAAAGGGATCATGTGTATGTGAGGGTGCTAGCCTGTGTGAAGGGATTGTGTACGTTTGAGACAGAGCCTGTGTGAAGGGCTGCATGAGAGAGAGACATAAGTAGACTGTGTGAGGATGTATGTGTGTGAGAGAGAAAGGGAGCTTGTGTGGCTGTGTATGCAAGAGAGAGGGACCCTGTATGAGGGGATGTGTGTGTGTGTGTGAGAGAGTGAGGGAGCCTGTATGAGGGTGTGTGTGTATGTGTACTAGAGAGAGGGAGCATGTGTGAGAGAGGGAGAGACAGAGGGAACCTGTGAGAGGGGCAGTCCTGAGAACGGGGTCAAACTTTGGGACTGGCGATAGAGTGGAAGAACATAAGAACATGCCATACTGGGTCAGACCAAGGGTCCATCAAGCCCAGCATCCTGTTTCCAACAGTGGCCAATCCAAGCCATAAGAACCTGACAAGTACCCAAAAACTAAGTCTATTCCATGTAACCATTGCTAATGGCAGTGGCTATTCTCTAAGTGAACTTAATAGCAGGTAATGGACTTCTCCTCCAAGAACTTATCCAATCCTTTTTTAAACACAGCTATACTAACTGGCAGTTGGGGGCCTGAGAGGGTAAAGTGGCCAGGGGAGTAGGGAGAGCGGTGGAAGGGGCTCTCTTACAGTGAATTTCTAGGGAAATTCTGCTCAAAATATTTAAAATTCTGCATCTCTAAGTAATAACTTTTTTTCTGTATTAATTTAAAATGTAATTACGTAAAGGCTGTCATGTAAATGGTGTCATTTTGACCAATATGAAGTTTGCAGAATTGTGTTTTTGTGCGCAGAATTCCCCCTGGAGTACACCTTGTTGTATATCAATTGGAATGCCCAATTGTTTTTGCTTAATTACACTTTTTTGCTGGCTTAGTAAGCTTCACAAAGAGCCACTTTTTAAAAAAAAAAATGAAAGTAGAGCAGGAATTCTACTCCGTTATTACGAAGAGACGAAAGACTTACAAATTTCATTCTGAGCATGTAGTTACATTGTATCAGGAAAACAAAAGTGCTGTACCGTAGTTTCCTGTTTCTCTGTTAAGCACAGGGCAAAGGAATCAATCCCGGCTGCGCTTCTCGCCGTTCTTTTTGCAATTTCTGCGACGGTGACGTCAGATAATAGGCGGGTACTGGCGCGAGAATCAGCAGCCCCTCTGTGATTGGTGGGTGTATAGGCAGAGGCGGGGGGAGGTTAGAGTCCGCCACTGTCCCGGCATGCACTTCTCTTCCGCCGCCGCTGCTGTCTCCGCTTTCGGTGGTCCATCATGGCGCTGTCGCAGGCGCGGTGGTGCTGCGGGGCCCAGGTTCAGCGGGGGAAGCTGGCGGCGCTGCTGCTGCGGCTGGGCGGCTGCGCTCAGGCTTGGGGTCGCGAAGCGGAGCGGAGCCGCTGGGCCTCCACGGACTGCCAGGTGCGTGGTAGTGCTGCGGAGAGCCCGGCCGGCCGGGGTCTCGTGTGTGGAGGGAGCGCTGAAAGTTGTACAGCGGGGACCCCTCTGCGGTGGGGTCTGTAGGAGGCTGCTGCTGGGGACGCGATGTCGTTTCGGGCTGAGACACAGGGGCCCGCCTCGCTGGAGCGCCAGCCACTTCACGGTGTCACATTGCCCAGCGGGCAGGACAGAATGGGCAACTTGGAACTGGGCAGGTGTTCGGGAAAGCTTAGGAAGAAGGGGTTAAGACTTAAGGCCAACTTTATTTTTTTTTTTTTTTAGTTTCTCTTTGCTCCTTTTATGCTTGTGCTGGGATACAATACCAGGAGCCTTTGCTGGCAACTACCAAGGGGGTTTCCCCATTTCTGAACACATTTCTTCACCCCCCGACACACACGATCTCTCTCTCTCTTCTATCTATTTTAGCCATTGCAGCCTCAGGCAGCTGCCAAAATCCTTGACTCCCTCCTGAACCTGATAGATGTGTACGCCGAGTCTGGCCATCTAGTGTCAGTGTTGTGAGACCCTTCCTCTCCCCTTTCACACACAAACTTAAACAAGCTGCACCTTCTGTTTTTGAAAAGTACATTCGGCTGTTAGTAGTAGCAATTAAACGTTATTGTCATTATATTTTACATCTTTAAGCTTCTCCTTTTACACTGTATTTGATGGTGTCAATGATAATGATAGTCTAAGGCAGATGATCTATAAGTTCATACTTATATGAACTTATAGATCATCTTATATATATATATATATATAGGGCTAACTTTGTATGAACTTATAGATCATCTATAAGATGATCTATAAGTTCATGCGAAGTTAGCCCTGTTATCTGTACCCTCTTGTTTGATGTAATTTCCAACTTTGGGTTCTTTGTAAACCGACGTGATATGTACTAGTACAGGAACATCGGTATATAAAAGCCTTAAATAAATAAAATGATGTAGGGTGACTACCTCAAAGGGAGAAAGTTATTGTACTCGACATTTTGGAAGGTGTGTTTAGTGAATTTAAATCCAGTTAATCCATCTTTTTTTTTTTTGTTGAATACTCATGACAGTTCTTAGTTTATGTAAAAGCTTCAAAATGAAACCAACAATTTTGAGTCTTTGCCCTTTTTTAAACTTCTCTCCCTGTCATACTTGTACCTTTCAGTTCTAACAGAAAAGTATAAGGCTAGAGATGTGAAGGTCTGGAAAAAATTTGGGGTGGGGGGGTGTGAAAGTATTTTTTTCAATTTCCCTTCTCTTCCCCCCCTCCCCCTCCATGCGAGCCTCTTAAAGCTAGAAGTAGAATAATTAGACATTTTTCAGAATTCTCCCCCCCCTCACATTCCTGTATAAGGGCATTCTAATTGGCCTATTTTAATTTCTGGTGCAATGCCATAGACCCCAATAAATCTTTGGCTTTTCCCCTCACTTGTTGCAAAGCATTCTTTTGCAGACATCTAGCCGAGAATAACATTGACTCCTCTTAGGGACAGGTAGACATGTTACCTTTGATTAGGTAGTATCCATTGCTTATCACTGTTGAAGTCTGAGGTGTCTTATTCTTTTTTTCAAGAGTTACAGATGATGATGTGATTTATTTCTTATACATTATATATTTGGCACCACTGCTTTAGATTAGAGATTGTTCCAGCTCTTAGCTGAGTAAATGCTATGAGGGCTGTGAGCAAAGGGAAACATCACTATTACAGATACAGTGCTAGAACATGCACCTCATTGGGTCTATTATAGCTTGAAAATATGATCTTCATGGAACTATAAATACATAATGAGGAAATAAAACATTTTTTTGAGCTGTAGATCAAGGCAAATTATCAATGGTTTATATTCTCTAAAGTCCTTGCTATTCAGCATTATAGTGTGTTTCAGATTATCTACATCTACTCTATTTATAATAGTCACAGGATCCACCACCAGTAAATTTTAGGGTCTTAAAATGGAAAAGTTTGTTGGGTAAGATAAATGTTTTTTTCCCTTTGAGAATTTTTCCATGTTAGCCCTATCTACCATGAAACAAAATAACTTCTAGATCAAAATATGGATTCTTTTCATCTTTAGTGTGGTACGTTTGAAGTAATTTACAAACTATCTTACTACCCTGCTTTGTACTTTTTTTTTTTTTTTTTAAGTTGAGAGGCCAACGGTGCTTTATACATGACCCATAGTTTGTACATTATTCAATGTTTCTTTGGAACAGTACATAATGCTTATAGTGCTTTACATATAAATCAAGCAATTATTTAAAATCTGATTGTGATTAGGTTAGCCAAGGCAGTTGGTTTACTTCTAGTTTGCTCTGCTTTTAGTTTGCCCATGTTTGTAGCCAAATAGCATGTCTCCTTCACTGCAGGTCTCATCCTGCCACACTGATTTGACACCACTGGAAGGAGTGCCCCTCGTTGGTCACTTAAGGAAATGCTGAGTCAGGGCATCGGACTACTGGAAGGACAGCACAATGCTTGGTAGGTGGGGGGTTGGGTTTTTTTCCCCCCACAAAAGCAAACTTACAATTGAGAACGACTAGTTAAGAAAAAGTAGAATCCTTTTGAAAGGAAAATACATTCTTGGATTGGTCTTCAGTTATTGACACAGGTCCTTGTAGCAGAGGGAAAGAGTGAGCAGAATCATGGCTCTGGAATCTGGGCATCCCATGACTGTGATGGATAGTCCCCTAGGCTTTGCTCAGCATTTGTTGCCATGTGGTAGGCTTCTCAAATATACATGTTTAGCTGATATTGTAAATTATCCGGGTGCACATTGGGGAACATACAAACAAATGTCGAACCTCAATATTTTTCAACACACGATGGCTTGAACATGAAACGCATCTCTTTAATGCAGTTCTCAAGATCTTTGTAACTCAAGGGTTGTGACCAATTTAAACAGTATTGTCATGTTGCCTCAGACTGCACCTGCATATTGGGAAAGGGGAGAGTGACTTTCCTGGAGATTAAAGCGTAGGGTGGGGTTCACTCTCAGACTGGCACCTTCATAACTTGGTACCTTTTAGGCACATGCCTATGTTCTGCATTAAATGGTGAAGAAATTTTCTGAGATTATTCCAGAGTATACCCTCTTGGAGCTTCGGACTGTGACCTCATGTTTTAGAGCATTATTTCTCAGAGGACAAGCAGGATGGCAGCAGTCACACACGGTTGCATTGTATCTTGTCCAGAAGGCTCTTTTATTTAGCAAGCATCAGTAGGGGTTTTCATCAACTACCCCAAGTCCCATCTCAGCCTGTCACTGCAATTGGACTTCATAGGAGCCCTGCTAGACACTGCTCAGGCCAAGGCCTTTCTGCCGCAACAAAGGGCCATCAACTTGATGACCATTGCAGCAAAGATTCAAAGTTCTTAGCATGGCACATGTTGAGGCTGTTGGGCTACATGACCGCAACAGTACACGTCACTCCCTGGGCAAAGTTACATATGCGGAGAGCCCGTTGGACAGCACAGTCCCTGTAGCACCAGGCCACTCGGGCTTTGGGACTGCATCCGGGTCATCCCATCTCGCCAGGACTCTTTGTCTTAGTGGTGAGTCGATTCCAATCTGGAATATTTATTTATTTAAACCTTTTATATACCGTCATTCCATGTATAGACCTCAGCGGTTTACAAAATGACATTCGTAGTTATTTCTCAACAAATAAACAATGATTGGTTACAGAGGTGGTATTCATATACATGCATTAATATTTTTCAAGTAAAATTATCTAGTATGTATTAATTGGGTATGGAAAATTAAAACAAAATGATAGTTTATCCATCTTAATCAGAGGGTTGTTTTGAGAATCTACGTTCTCTCATTTGATTTATTCTTCATGATCTGATTATTATCTTTTATCCTTTTCTGGTTGGCTCAGTGTATTCTGAAGCTTTTAAGTTTATGTATGTTTTTGAATGGCCATGTTTTTAGCTCACATTTTAAATCTTTCTATCTGGTAAAATACGTAACATCTCTGGCAGAGAATTCCAGAGCTTCGGACCCGCTGTGGAAAACATACGATCTCTTATGTGTGTCAGATGTGTGCTCTGTATTGTGGGAATAGTCAAGTTTGTTATGTTGAGATCTTAGAGTTTGCTGTGGATTGTATGTTGTAGTGACACTCCTAACAAGCCAGTGATATTGGAATGAATGATGAATATTGTTAATACTTTACAGTAGATTCTGGCTTGTACCAGTAACCAGTGCAGTGACATAAGCGAGGGTGTAATAAGATCTAGGAAATATGATCACAATAAGAGTCTGCAGCATTTTGAAATAGGTGTAGTGGTTTTAGGTGACATACTGGAAGACCTAGTAGTAAGGAGTTACAGTAGTCTAGGTTTGAGACAATTGGAGTGTGCAATATAGTACGGAAGTCCACAAAAGTTAATGGTTTCAACCAATGTAGAATATGCAACTTGGCATAACCTGTCTTGATTTACTGATGTGCCTTTTCATTGTAAGGGTCTCATCTAGCTGTATTCCTAAATCCTGTACTTGATATGAGGGATTAGTTTGAAAATTACCCAAGTGAAGGGCAGGTGGTTTAATTATCAACGAGTTCCAAATGATTTCAGTCTTTTTAGGGTTTAATATATAAGTTGTGAAAGTTCTTGTATTGCTTTCATAAAGGTAGAGAGTATCGAAGCTGTATTTTCATAAGATCTGGAGAGTGGGGCGTAGAATTGTATGTCAGTGTACAGTAAGAAAGTTATTCCTAGATTCGTCAGTAACTTTATATAGTGGAAGCATGTAAAAATTGAATAGCGTTGCTGAGAGCGTTGAGCCTTGAGGGACATGTATCAGATATATGGTTGCCCAGTTTGACTTGGAATGTTTTATTAAATAGAAATGAAGAGAACCATCTGAGAACCCTGCTGTTGATCCCAGTGTTTCTTATCTGATGGCATTACAGGTTATGGTCCACAGTGTCAGTTGGCACAAGACAATAAGATTCACCTGCATCAAGCCGTCGTAAAACAGAGTCCATTAATGAGAGGAGTAGTGTCTTGGGTGAGTGTTTCCTAAATCCAAATTGATTTGGGGAGAGAATATTTTGATCATCCAGGTGACTTACAAGCTGAGATAATACTGCTTTCTCAAGAACTTTTGCTAGAAAAGACATATTGGACGATTGGGACAACTGTTGTCCATTCTACCAGTCTTACTGTTTGGACTCTGCTTTATCACAGCTTGTTTTAACCCATTTGGAACAGTTCCTTTTGAGAGAGTCAAGTTATTAGTGTTGTGATTATCCTGTGTACTTTTTGCAAGGAACTGGCTGGAAATGGTAGGTGAATGGCAGGTTTAGTTTTTGTAATGATTTGACTAATTTCCAGTTTCGATACTCTGTTGATTGTGGACTATTTAACCATGCCATTTGTATCTTGAGGTGCTTTTGTTGGAGAATAGATAGGGAATTTTGTTTTCAGCTTATTGATTTTGTCTGAGTGCGGTGATTATATTCGTTGCAAGTGACCTTTGTGAAGTTATAGTTTCTTAAGATGGGAGATGCCTGGTCTTTAAATCTTTAACAACCTTAAAGAGCAGCTTAGAATTAAATATAACCCTGTGAATCTGTTTAGCATAGTAATTTATTTTTTTTTTTGCTTTATTGGTTAGTATCCAGTATTTTGTAAGGAAAAATTGTATATTTTACAAGGGATTCAACAGACAGGCATTTCCACCATTGTTTCTCTAACTTTCTAAAGTTCTGTTTAGTGCTTCTTAATTCATCATTGTACCATCTTATGTTTGGGGTTATTCCTTTCTTTGTTAACCTTAGTCTTGTCCAGTGAAAACTATTTTCAGCTATGTCATTGACAGTCTTATCCCAGAAATCAAGTGCTGATGTTGAATTGGTTTGATTTATTTCATGGAGCTTATTTTCTATTGCTTCAGTAAGTACTTCCATCGCTATCTTTTTCCTGAAAGTAAAAATAAGCTTATTCTTTCTACTATTATGGATTTGATTGGTGAAGGCTATTTCCGCCTTCATTAATTCATGATCGGACCAGGGCAATATTGCGTGCGAAGTATTGATTAGGCAATTACTGGTATTAGCAAATATCGGGTCTAGAGTGCAACCCACTTTGAGGTGCTTTCAAGACAAATTGTGACCATTGCTTCTAAAAATACTTCACATGCTAATGCTCTCGGTGTTTTGTCTAACTGGAGGTCAAAGTCTCCTACAATTAATGTAGCTTCTGATGATGGAAACACCTTGGTGAATAATTAAATCGGTGGTGAGTAATAGTTTTATAGTATGCCTTGGGGACAGGAGACCAGTCCTAAGTTTATTGGGGGAGAATTTAAGATTGCAACCTCCATAGGGTGGATTCATCTCTACCTTGTAAGGTACCAGCTTGAGTAGTTCATTTTTTTTTTTTTACCTAATAATAAACCACCTTTTCATTTGGAAAGAGAAATATATCATATTTAGCGTTCGAAATTTGGTTTGAGCACCTTATCTTTGTCATTCAGCCAGGTTTCAGATATGCCAAAAATAGGATTTAAATCCTCTAGCAGATCGTTAGAGGGATTTTTTAAAATAGAGATTGAATATTTAATAGGAGCAGAGTAAACATGAAGCAGGAAGAGAATGAGGAAGAGTTGTTACTCATCATGGGGAAGATCAACTTTGTGGTCTTTTGCTTCTTTTTTTAGGGTTTTCTTTCTTAGTTCACCATGGGATAGGAGGCGATGTCCTTTCATGGATTACAAAATGGTTAAAAGATAGGAAACAGAGAGTAGGATTAAATGGTCAATTTTCTCAGTGGAAAAGGGTAAACAGTGGAGTGCCTCAGGGATCTGTACTTGGACCGGGGCTTTTCAATATATTTATAAATGATCTGGAAAGGAATACGACGAGTGAGGTTATCAAACTTGTGGATGATACAAAATTATTCAGAGTAGTTACATCACAAGCGGATTGTGATACATTACAGGAGGACCTTGCAAGACTGGAAGATTGGGCATCCAAATGGCAGATGAAATTTAATGTGGATAAGTGCAAGGTGATACATATAGGGAAAAATAACCCTTGCTGTAGTTAGGTTCCATATTAGGAGCTACCACCCAGGAAAAAGATCTAGGCATCATAGTGGATAATACTTTGAAATCGTCGGCTCAGTGTGCTGCAGCAGTCAAAAAAGCAAACAATGTTAGGAATTATTAGGAAGGGAATGGTTAATAAAATGGAAAATGTCATAATGCCTCTGTATCGCTCCATGGTGACACCACACCTTGAATACTGTGTACAATTCTGGTCGCTACATCTAAAAAAAAAAAAAGATTGCTGCGATGGAGAAGGTACAGAGAAGGGCAACCAAAATGATAAAGGGTATGGAACAGCTCCCCTATGAGGAAAGGCTGAAGAGGTTAGGGCTGTTCAGCTTGGAGAAGAGATGGCTGAGGGGGGATATAATAGAGGTCTTTAATATCATGAGAGGTCTTGAACGAGTAGATGTGAATCGGTTATTTATACTTTTGGATAATAGAAGGACTAGGGGGCACTCCATGAAGTTAGCATGGGGCACATTTAAAACCAATCGGAGAAAATTCTTTTTCACTCAAAGCACAATTAAACTCTGGAATTTGTTGCCAGAGGATGTGGTTAGTGCAGTTAGTGTAGCTGGGTTCCGAAAAAGGTTTGGATAAGTTCTTGGAGGAGAAGTCCATTACCTGCTATTAATCAAGTTTACTTAGGGAATAGCCACTGCTATTAATTGCATCAGTAGCCTGGGATCTTCTTAGTGTTTGGGTAATTGCCAGGTTCTTGTGGCCTGGATTGGCCTCTGTTGGAAACAGGATGCTGGGCTTGATGGACCCTTGGTCTGACCCAGCATGGCAATTTCTTATGTTCTTATTTAGGCCCCATCCAAGTATGGGTTCGGTAAAGCATATTTGATCTATTTTTATGGTGGCATCGGCCAGGCGGCTAGTATATTGTAGTAAGTGCGCTTCGGGCTTAGGCGCGCACAGAGGGGCAAGCTCCTTTGTGCTCCTTCATGCGTACGCCAGTGGCGCTCACCTCCTGCATTGCTGCCATGCTTGCGATCCCTCGGCAGTGAGCGGATGGTGGGTGGGCGCAGGTCCGGTGCCGGCATCTCTTTCCTCTCTCCAGGTGGGGGAGGGAGTGTCCCTCCTATGATTGCTTTGCTGGTGCCTCTCTGGTGTAGGGGGCTAGGCAGGCTCAGCGATGGGCGTGCTGTTCCCACCAGCGTGGCTGCCACGCCTGCAATCCCTCGGCGGAGGGTGGGTGAATAGATCTCCTTCCAAAGTCATGGGGTTCAAAATGTCGTGTGTGTCCCCCCCCCCCTCCCCCCAGATTACTACCAGGAAGTATGAAAATTGGCTTACTTCCTGGTGGTAATCTTGTAGCACGAAGTGAAGTGCATTTGCCCCTCGAATCGCATGGCATGTTAAGTGTTTCTAGTCTCTCTGGAATCTAGGCTGGTTGCAAGGCTGATTAAAATGGCCCACTTGCAAGGGATTTTGCTAAAACGTGCGCATCTTGTATCGTGTAACCAAACTCCAGTTTTGTAGTTGGAAAAGCTCCGATTATCATGAAGTATTTGCATTGTGAAAGCATGAGTTATAGTTTGTGGATTCAAGTTTCTGGCTAGTAAAGCACCTTCATTTGAATTGTAAGAGTCCAACCAGATCTTTCATGCTTCCTGGGGGTTGGAGGGGTGTGTGCATGTCCTGCTTTTCCTTACTTAGCAAAGCTACTGTGTTACTAAAATGTGTGTTGGGTGGGGGAGGGAAGAGCGGGGCTGTTGACTTGGCACAGATTCCTCCTGCTCTCCAAAAAAACTGCTTTGACTACCTTCTATACCTTAAGGATGCTGGTCTGAAGACTAACTCCATTAGGGTTCAACTGAGTGCGATTGGTGCATATCACTACAATGTAGAGATTAAGCCCATCTTTGTACAGTCTCTAGTTTGTATGGTTTGTGACGTCTGCTTCTGTTGAAGCCTTCCCAAGGCCTTCTGCTGTGTTCTGGAACTTCATTGTGCTTTTAGCTCAGCTAATAAAAGCTGCTTACGAGCCATTGTGCTCCTGTGACCTCAAGTATCTTACTAGGAAGGTCTTATTTTTTTGGGTGGTCACTTCAACACACAGATCAGTGAGCTCCAGGCCTTACTGACTTATCCACCTTACACTAAGATTTTTTCACGATAGGGTGTTCTGGCGTACGTATCCTAAGTTCCTGCCTAAAGTGGTGTAAGACTTCCATTTTAAGCAGTCCATTGTCCTGCCAGCTCTTTTTCCCAGGCCCCATTCGCACCAAGGTGAACAAGCCCTGCACAGTTTGGACTGCCAAAGAGCCTTAGCCTTCTATTAGAGCGAACAGAAGCCCATAGACGGTCCGCCCAACTCTTTTTGTTTCTTTTGACCAGAACAAGTTGGCAATAGCCATTTCCAAGAAGACGCTTTCTAATTGGTTAGCAGGCCTCATCTCCTTCTGTTATATACCCATGTGGGCTTGCATCTTGAGGACCATGTCAAGGCTCACTCTGTTCAAGCCATGGCAGTGTCAGTGGCCCTCTTGCGAGCGGTCCTGATGGAGGAGATCTGCAGAGCTATGACATGACGTTCTCTCCACACATTCACGTTGCATTACTGTCTGGATAGGGATGGCCGACGCAACAGTAGTTTTGGCTAATCTGTCCTTCCGAACTTGTTTGAGGTGTAGAACCCAACTCTGTTCTGTTCTAGGGCCTGTTATTTCTGTTTAGGTTGCCCCTTCTGTTACCAACAAAACACTGTGTTGTTGTGCCTGTTGACACTTGTTTTGTTGCAGGGCCATCTGTAGCTGTGGGTTCACCCATGTGTGAGGATTGCCATCCTGCTTGTTCTCTGAGAGAGTTGCTTACCTGTAACAGGTGTTCTCCAAGGACGACAGAATGGCAGTCCTCACGAACCCCCCCCCCCCCCCCCCCCAAGGGTTGGCTTTCCACTTTGTGGATTTTGTGTTTATTTTTATTTTTTGTTCCTCAATTCTGTGTTTATAAGACTGAAAGGACCCTGTGTGGATGTGTGGTATAATGCATGCTCAGTTCTAGAAACCTTTTTCACAAGTTTTCTGTGGCAGGCTCCATCGATTAATGTCGCCCATATGTGAGTACTACACCATTCATACAACCCTGTATTTTTATAACATTCCTTTATATGAAGATACCGATTTTTTTTCTTTTATTTTCTTCTGTGTTTAATTCTATTTCCCTCACCCATTCATGTGTTACCATTTAAAAAATTATTAAAGATGGAGGTGAATGTCTCATTTTGTGACTTTACTAACTCCAAATCCATTGAAGTTAGTGTTAGTCTGCTTTATATGTTATAATCATCGACATTCCACCTACCATCCTCTTTATTTTATTCAAAAAAATCTAAAATCTCCTATAATTTCAAACTTTATCTCAGTCCAGCAAAAAATGATACAGAAGAATTAAACACAAAAGAAAAAAATCGGGATCTTCATATAAAGGAATGTTGTTATGAAAATACGGGGTTGTATGAATGGTGTATTAACATTAAGTGTTACAACCCGCTTGAGTGGAGATTTAAATAAGTGTTTGCCCATATGTGAGTGACATCCTGCTGTCCTTGGAGAACACCTGCTCCAGGTAAGCAACTCTGCTTCATTGCACAAAATTTATCGTGAAAGCATTGTCATTAGAGAATGTTGAAACACTTCAATTTCATTAAAATACTGCTTATTACTTATGCTTGGTTGCATATATCTTGTTCTCAAAATTGGTCTTTGAGAACCCCCAACAGATCTGTTTGTAAGAGTACCAGGCATATGCAAATTAATTTGGTTTGCAGATCAACTGTATGCAAATATATCTCATGAATATTCGCTATAGATAGTGTGAAAACCAAATCGGTTGAGACTTTTAAGAGACTGGATTTAAGAGCCACTGGCATTTATAGTTACGTTCTTTGGTCTTAAAACTGCTGCATTCATTTTATCCATTTTCTGCACATTTATTTATCTAGACAGCCTCGTCTTGGCAAAGTTCCAACAGGCTTTCGCCTTCCAAATCTATACGGGGATAGTATTTCAACTTGGGTAACTGTTGAATCAGCCAGGTTGAATGCTGTTTTTATTCCAAATTTATTTGAATACATTTTTAGTTAGTCATCAGAAAATCACTGCTAGTACAATAAAAGTAGCAATTATGCAGTGCTTATAGGCATTTCTGGATTGGAAAATATGACAACCAGTTTTGGATTTGTATACAGTTGACTGCAGTGCAGAGAATTCTTGGAGCAGGAAGTGATTTTTTTGACTCTTTCTGTTCTTTCATCTAATGATAGTGCCTCAGTTTTTGAAGCCATCATGCAAAAGGATTTGATTTAGTCTGTTTCAGATATAATAATCAGGCATGATCACTTATGAGCATGCTGGGGCTTTTGTTCTCTGCAGCCAGGCATAGTTTAGAAAACTGACTGACCAGCCCATGTTTTTAGGAGCTATGGAAATGTCTTTCTTCATTTGTTTGCTTTTTTTTTTCTTTAAATTGCTTTCCTTTCTTCCCTTCTCCTCTTCTGTGACCCTGTGGGGTCTTCCCCCACCTATTCAGGGTCTAGGCCCATCAATGGAAGCTGCTTCTCTACCATCCAGGCCAGCGTCATGGCACCGGGATTTAAATGTATTCTAAGCAGCACAGTCCCTGAGTGTGGTAACATTAACATTTCCGTAACGGAGGGACTTGGGAGCATCCAGGCCAGCGTCATGGCACCGGGATTTAAATGTATTCTAAGCAGCACAGTCCCTGAGTGTGGTAACATTAACATTTCCGTAACGGAGGGACTTGGGAGCATCCAGGCCAGCGTCATGGCACCAGGATTTAAATGTATTCTAAGCAGCACAGTCCCTGAGTGTGGTAACATTAACATTTCTGTAATGGAGGGACTTGGGAGCATCCAGGCCAGCGTCATGGCACCGGGATTTAAATGTATTCTAAGCAGCCCGGTCCCTGAGTGTGGTAACATTAACATTTCCGTAATGGAGGGACTTGGGAGCATCCAGGCCAGCGTCATGGCACCGGGATTTAAATGTATTCTAAGCAGCACAGTCCCTGAGTGTGGTAACATTAACATTTCTGTAATGGAGGGACTTGGGAGCATCCAGGCCAGCGTCATGGCACTGGGATTTAAATGTATTCTAAGCAGCCCGGTCCCTGAGTGTGGTAACATTAACATTTCTGTAATGGAGGGACTTGGGAGCATCCCCCGCCAGCGTCATGGCACCGGGATTTAAATGTATTCTAAGCAGCCCGGTCCCTGAGTGTGGTAACATAACATTTCTGTAATGGATGGACTTGGGAGCATCCAGGCCAGCGTCATGGCACCGGGATTTAAATGTATTCTAAGCAGCACAGTCCCTGAGTGTGGTAACATTAACATTTCTGTAATGGAGGGACTTGGGAGCATCCCCCGCCAGCGTCATGGCACCGGGATTTAAATGTATTCTAAGCAGCCCGGTCCCTGAGTGTGGTAACATTAACATTTCTGTAATGGAGGGACTTGGGAGCATCCCCCGCCAGCGTCATGGCACCGGGATTTAAATGTATTCTAAGCAGCCCGGTCCCTGAGTGTGGTAACATTAACATTTCCGTAATGGAGGGACTTGGGAGCATCCCCCGCCAGCGTCATGGCACCGGGATTTAAATGTATTCTAAGCAGCACAGTCCCTGAGTGTGGTAACATTAACATTTCCGTAACGGAGGGACTTGGGAGCATCCCCCGCCAGCGTCATGGCACCGGGATTTAAATGTATTCTAAGCAGCCCGGTCCCTGAGTGTGGTAACATTAACATTTCTGTAATGGAGGGACTTGGGAGCATCCCCCGCCAGCGTCATGGCACCGGGATTTAAATGTATTCTAAGCAGCCCGGTCCCTGAGTGTGGTAACATTAACATTTCTGTAATGGAGGGACTTGGGAGCATCCAGGCCAGCGTCATGGCACCAGGATTTAAATGTATTCTAAGCAGCACAGTCCCTGAGTGTGGGAACATTAACATTTCCGTAACGGAGGGACTTGGGAGCATCCAGGCCAGCGTCATGGCACTGGGATTTAAATGTATTCTAAGCAGCACAGTCCCTGAGTGTGGTAACATTAACATTTCTGTAATGGAGGGACTTGGGAGCATCCAGGCCAGCGTCATGGCACCGGGATTTAAATGTATTCTAAGCAGCCCGGTCCCTGAGTGTGGTAACATTAACATTTCCGTAATGGAGGGACTTGGGAGCATCCAGGCCAGCGTCATGGCACCGGGATTTAAATGTATTCTAAGCAGCACAGTCCCTGAGTGTGGTAACATTAACATTTCTGTAATGGAGGGACTTGGGAGCATCCCCCGCCAGCGTCATGGCACCGGGATTTAAATGTATTCTAAGCAGCACAGTCCCTGAGTGTGGTAACATTAACATTTCTGTAATGGAGGGACTTGGGAGCATCCCCCGCCAGCGTCATGGCACTGGGATTTAAATGTATTCTAAGCAGCACAGTCCCTGAGTGTGGTAACATTAACATTTCTGTAATGGAGGGACTTGGGAGCATCCAGGCCAGCGTCATGGCACCGGGATTTAAATGTATTCTAAGCAGCCCGGTCCCTGAGTGTGGTAACATTAACATTTCCGTAATGGAGGGACTTGGGAGCATCCCCCGCCAGCGTCATGGCACCGGGATTTAAATGTATTCTAAGCAGCCCGGTCCCTGAGTGTGGTAACATTAACATTTCTGTAATGGAGGGACTTGGGAGCATCCAGGCCAGCGTCATGGCACCAGGATTTAAATGTATTCTAAGCAGCACAGTCCCTGAGTGTGGTAACATTAACATTTCTGTAATGGAGGGACTTGGGAGCATCCCCCGCCAGCGTCATGGCACCGGGATTTAAATGTATTCTAAGCAGCCCGGTCCCTGAGTGTGGTAACATTAACATTTCCGTAATGGAGGGACTTGGGAGCATCCAGGCCAGCGTCATGGCACCGGGATTTAAATGTATTCTAAGCAGCACAGTCCCTGAGTGTGGTAACATTAACATTTCTGTAATGGAGGGACTTGGGAGCATCCAGGCCAGCGTCATGGCACCGGGATTTAAATGTATTCTAAGCAGCCCGGTCCCTGAGTGTGGTAACATTAACATTTCTGTAATGGAGGGACTTGGGAGCATCCAGGCCAGCGTCATGGCACCAGGATTTAAATGTATTCTAAGCAGCACAGTCCCTGAGTGTGGTAACATTAACATTTCTGTAATGGAGGGACTTGGGAGCATCCAGGCCAGCGTCATGGCACCAGGATTTAAATGTATTCTAAGCAGCCCGGTCCCTGAGTGTGGTAACATTAACATTTCCGTAATGGAGGGACTTGGGAGCATCCAGGCCAGCGTCATGGCACCGGGATTTAAATGTATTCTAAGCAGCACAGTCCCTGAGTGTGGTAACATAACATTTCTGTAATGGAGGGACTTGGGAGCATCCAGGCCAGCGTCATGGCACCGGGATTTAAATGTATTCTAAGCAGCCCGGTCCCTGAGTGTGGTAACATTAACATTTCCGTAATGGAGGGACTTGGGAGCATCCCCCGCCAGCGTCATGGCACCAGGATTTAAATGTATTCTAAGCAGCCCGGTCCCTGAGTGTGGTAACATTAACATTTCTGTAATGGAGGGACTTGGGAGCATCCAGGCCAGCGTCATGGCACCGGGATTTAAATGTATTCTAAGCAGCCCGGTCCCTGAGTGTGGTAACATTAACATTTCTGTAATGGAGGGACTTGGGAGCATCCCCCGCCAGCGTCATGGCACCGGGATTTAAATGTATTCTAAGCAGCACAGTCCCTGAGTGTGGTAACATTAACATTTCCGTAACGGAGGGACTTGGGAGCATCCAGGCCAGCGTCATGGCACCGGGATTTAAATGTATTCTAAGCAGCACAGTCCCTGAGTGTGGTAACATTAACATTTCTGTAATGGAGGGACTTGGGAGCATCCCCCGCCAGCGTCATGGCACCGGGATTTAAATGTATTCTAAGCAGCCCGGTCCCTGAGTGTGGTAACATTAACATTTCTGTAATGGAGGGACTTGGGAGCATCCAGGCCAGCGTCATGGCACCGGGATTTAAATGTATTCTAAGCAGCCCGGTCCCTGAGTGTGGTAACATAACATTTCCGTAACGGAGGGACTTGGGAGCATCCCCCGCCAGCGTCATGGCACCGGGATTTAAATGTATTCTAAGCAGCACAGTCCCTGAGTGTGGTAACATTAACATTTCTGTAATGGAGGGACTTGGGAGCATCCAGGCCAGCGTCATGGCACCGGGATTTAAATGTATTCTAAGCAGCACAGTCCCTGAGTGTGGTAACATTAACATTTCCGTAATGGAGGGACTTGGGAGCATCCCCCGCCAGCGTCATGGCACCGGGATTTAAATGTATTCTAAGCAGCACAGTCCCTGAGTGTGGTAACATTAACATTTCTGTAATGGAGGGACTTGGGAGCATCCCCCGCCAGCGTCATGGCACCGGGATTTAAATGTATTCTAAGCAGCACAGTCCCTGAGTGTGGTAACATAACATTTCCGTAATGGAGGGACTTGGGAGCATCCCCCGCCAGCGTCATGGCACCGGGATTTAAATGTATTCTAAGCAGCCCGGTCCCTGAGTGTGGTAACATTAACATTTCCGTAATGGAGGGACTTGGGAGCATCCAGGCCAGCGTCATGGCACCGGGATTTAAATGTATTCTAAGCAGCCCGGTCCCTGAGTGTGGTAACATTAACATTTCTGTAATGGAGGGACTTGGGAGCATCCAGGCCAGCGTCATGGCACCGGGATTTAAATGTATTCTAAGCAGCCCGGTCCCTGAGTGTGGTAACATTAACATTTCTGTAATGGAGGGACTTGGGAGCATCCAGGCCAGCGTCATGGCACCGGGATTTAAATGTATTCTAAGCAGCCCGGTCCCTGAGTGTGGTAACATTAACATTTCCGTAATGGAGGGACTTGGGAGCATCCCCCGCCAGCGTCATGGCACCAGGATTTAAATGTATTCTAAGCAGCCCGGTCCCTGAGTGTGGTAACATTAACATTTCTGTAATGGAGGGACTTGGGAGCATCCAGGCCAGCGTCATGGCACCGGGATTTAAATGTATTCTAAGCAGCCCGGTCCCTGAGTGTGGTAACATTAACATTTCCGTAATGGAGGGACTTGGGAGCATCCCCCGCCAGCGTCATGGCACCGGGATTTAAATGTATTCTAAGCAGCCCGGTCCCTGAGTGTGGTAACATTAACATTTCTGTAATGGAGGGACTTGGGAGCATCCAGGCCAGCGTCATGGCACCGGGATTTAAATGTATTCTAAGCAGCCCGGTCCCTGAGTGTGGTAACATTAACATTTCTGTAATGGAGGGACTTGGGAGCATCCAGGCCAGCGTCATGGCCCCGGGATTTAAATGTATTCTAAGCAGCCCGGTCCCTGAGTGTGGTAACATTACCATTTCTGTAATGGAGGGACTTGGGAGCATCCAGGCCAGCGTCATGGCACCGGGATTTAAATGTATTCTAAGCAGCCCGGTCCCTGAGTGTGGTAACATTAACATTTCCGTAACGGAGGGACTTGGGAGCATCCAGGCCAGCGTCATGGCACCGGGATTTAAATGTATTCTAAGCAGCACAGTCCCTGAGTGTGGGAACATTAACATTTCTGTAATGGAGGGACTTGGGAGCATCCAGGCCAGCGTCATGGCACCGGGATTTAAATGTATTCTAAGCAGCACAGTCCCTGAGTGTGGGAACATTAACATTTCTGTAATGGAGGGACTTGGGAGCATCCAGGCCAGCGTCATGGCACCGGGATTTAAATGTATTCTAAGCAGCCCGGTCCCTGAGTGTGGTAACATTAACATTTCCGTAATGGAGGGACTTGGGAGCATCCCCCGCCAGCGTCATGGCACCGGGATTTAAATGTATTCTAAGCAGCCCGGTCCCTGAGTGTGGTAACATTAACATTTCTGTAATGGAGGGACTTGGGAGCATCCAGGCCAGCGTCATGGCACCGGGATTTAAATGTATTCTAAGCAGCACAGTCCCTGAGTGTGGGAACATTAACATTTCTGTAATGGAGGGACTTGGGAGCATCCAGGCCAGCGTCATGGCACCGGGATTTAAATGTATTCTAAGCAGCCCGGTCCCTGAGTGTGGTAACATTAACATTTCCGTAATGGAGGGACTTGGGAGCATCCAGGCCAGCGTCATGGCACCGGGATTTAAATGTATTCTAAGCAGCACAGTCCCTGAGTGTGGGAACATTAACATTTCTGTAATGGAGGGACTTGGGAGCATCCAGGCCAGCGTCATGGCACCGGGATTTAAATGTATTCTAAGCAGCCCGGTCCCTGAGTGTGGTAACATAACATTTCCGTAATGGAGGGACTTGGGAGCATCCCCCGCCAGCGTCATGGCACCGGGATTTAAATGTATTCTAAGCAGCACAGTCCCTGAGTGTGGTAACATTAACATTTCTGTAATGGAGGGACTTGGGAGCATCCAGGCCAGCGTCATGGCACCGGGATTTAAATGTATTCTAAGCAGCCCGGTCCCTGAGTGTGGTAACATTAACATTTCTGTAATGGAGGGACTTGGGAGCATCCAGGCCAGCGTCATGGCACCGGGATTTAAATGTATTCTAAGCAGCCCGGTCCCTGAGTGTGGTAACATTAACATTTCTGTAATGGAGGGACTTGGGAGCATCCAGGCCAGCGTCATGGCACTGGGATTTAAATGTATTCTAAGCAGCACAGTCCCTGAGTGTGGGAACATTAACATTTCCGTAATGGAGGGACTTGGGAGCATCCAGGCCAGCGTCATGGCACCGGGATTTAAATGTATTCTAAGCAGCCCGGTCCCTGAGTGTGGTAACATTAACATTTCTGTAATGGAGGGACTTGGGAGCATCCAGGCCAGCGTCATGGCACCGGGATTTAAATGTATTCTAAGCAGCCCGGTCCCTGAGTGTGGTAACATTAACATTTCCGTAATGGAGGGACTTGGGAGCATCCAGGCCAGCGTCATGGCACTGGGATTTAAATGTATTCTAAGCAGCACAGTCCCTGAGTGTGGTAACATTAACATTTCCGTAATGGAGGGACTTGGGAGCATCCAGGCCAGCGTCATGGCACCGGGATTTAAATGTATTCTAAGCAGCACAGTCCCTGAGTGTGGTAACATTAACATTTCCGTAATGGAGGGACTTGGGAGCATCCAGGCCAGCGTCATGGCACCGGGATTTAAATGTATTCTAAGCAGCCCGGTCCCTGAGTGTGGTAACATTAACATTTCTGTAATGGAGGGACTTGGGAGCATCCAGGCCAGCGTCATGGCACCGGGATTTAAATGTATTCTAAGCAGCCCGGTCCCTGAGTGTGGTAACATAACATTTCTGTAATGGAGGGACTTGGGAGCATCCAGGCCAGCGTCATGGCACCGGGATTTAAATGTATTCTAAGCAGCACAGTCCCTGAGTGTGGTAACATTAACATTTCTGTAATGGAGGGACTTGGGAGCATCCAGGCCAGCGTCATGGCACCGGGATTTAAATGTATTCTAAGCAGCCCGGTCCCTGAGTGTGGTAACATTAACATTTCTGTAATGGAGGGACTTGGGAGCATCCCCCGCCAGCGTCATGGCACCGGGATTTAAATGTATTCTAAGCAGCACAGTCCCTGAGTGTGGTAACATTAACATTTCCGTAATGGAGGGACTTGGGAGCATCCCCCGCCAGCGTCATGGCACCGGGATTTAAATGTATTCTAAGCAGCCCGGTCCCTGAGTGTGGTAACATTAACATTTCTGTAATGGAGGGACTTGGGAGCATCCAGGCCAGCGTCATGGCACCAGGATTTAAATGTATTCTAAGCAGCCCGGTCCCTGAGTGTGGTAACATAACATTTCCGTAATGGAGGGACTTGGGAGCATCCCCCGCCAGCGTCATGGCACCGGGATTTAAATGTATTCTAAGCAGCCCGGTCCCTGAGTGTGGTAGCATTAACATTTCCGTAATGGAGGGACTTGGGAGCATCCCCCGCCAGCGTCATGGCACCGGGATTTAAATGTATTCTAAGCAGCACAGTCCCTGAGTGTGGTAACATTAACATTTCCGTAACGGAGGGACTTGGGAGCATCCAGGCCAGCGTCATGGCACCGGGATTTAAATGTATTCTAAGCAGCACAGTCCCTGAGTGTGGTAACATAACATTTCCGTAACGGAGGGACTTGGGAGCATCCAGGCCAGCGTCATGGCACCGGGATTTAAATGTATTCTAAGCAGCACAGTCCCTGAGTGTGGTAACATTAACATTTCCGTAACGGAGGGACTTGGGAGCATCCAGGCCAGCGTCATGGCACCGGGATTTAAATGTATTCTAAGCAGCACAGTCCCTGAGTGTGGTAACATTAACATTTCCGTAACGGAGGGACTTGGGAGCATCCAGGCCAGCGTCATGGCACCGGGATTTAAATGTATTCTAAGCAGCACAGTCCCTGAGTGTGGTAACATTAACATTTCCGTAACGGAGGGACTTGGGAGCATCCAGGCCAGCGTCATGGCACCGGGATTTAAATGTATTCTAAGCAGCACAGTCCCTGAGTGTGGTAACATTAACATTTCCGTAACGGAGGGACTTGGGAGCATCCAGGCCAGCGTCATGGCACCGGGATTTAAATGTATTCTAAGCAGCACAGTCCCTGAGTGTGGTAACATAACATTTCCGTAACGGAGGGACTTGGGAGCATCCAGGCCAGCGTCATGGCACCGGGATTTAAATGTATTCTAAGCAGCACAGTCCCTGAGTGTGGTAACATAACATTTCCGTAACGGAGGGACTTGGGAGCATCCAGGCCAGCGTCATGGCACTGGGATTTAAATGTATTCTAAGCAGCACAGTCCCTGAGTGTGGTAACATTAACATTTCCGTAACGGAGGGACTTGGGAGCATCCAGGCCAGCGTCATGGCACCGGGATTTAAATGTATTCTAAGCAGCCCGGTCCCTGAGTGTGGTAACATTAACATTTCCGTAATGGAGGGACTTGGGAGCATCCAGGCCAGCGTCATGGCACCAGGATTTAAATGTATTCTAAGCAGCACAGTCCCTGAGTGTGGTAACATTAACATTTCCGTAATGGAGGGACTTGGGAGCATCCAGGCCAGCGTCATGGCACTGGGATTTAAATGTATTCTAAGCAGCACAGTCCCTGAGTGTGGTAACATTAACATTTCCGTAACGGAGGGACTTGGGAGCATCCAGGCCAGCGTCATGGCACCGGGATTTAAATGTATTCTAAGCAGCACAGTCCCTGAGTGTGGTAACATAACATTTCCGTAATGGAGGGACTTGGGAGCATCCCCCGCCAGCGTCATGGCACCGGGATTTAAATGTATTCTAAGCAGCACAGTCCCTGAGTGTGGTAACATTAACATTTCTGTAATGGAGGGACTTGGGAGCATCCAGGCCAGCGTCATGGCACCGGGATTTAAATGTATTCTAAGCAGCACAGTCCCTGAGTGTGGTAACATTAACATTTCTGTAATGGAGGGACTTGGGAGCATCCAGGCCAGCGTCATGGCACCGGGATTTAAATGTATCCTAAGCAGCACGGTCCCTGAGTGTGGTAACATTAACATTTCTGTAATGGAGGGACTTGGGAGCATCCCCCGCCAGCGTCATGGCACCGGGATTTAAATGTATTCTAAGCAGCACAGTCCCTGAGTGTGGTAACATTAACATTTCCGTAATGGAGGGACTTGGGAGCATCCAGGCCAGCGTCATGGCACCGGGATTTAAATGTATTCTAAGCAGCACAGTCCCTGAGTGTGGTAACATTAACATTTCCGTAATGGAGGGACTTGGGAGCATCCAGGCCAGCGTCATGGCACCGGGATTTAAATGTATCCTAAGCAGCACGGTCCCTGAGTGTGGTAACATTAACATTTCTGTAATGGAGGGACTTGGGAGCATCCCCCGCCAGCGTCATGGCACCGGGATTTAAATGTATTCTAAGCAGCACAGTCCCTGAGTGTGGTAACATTAACATTTCTGTAACGGAGGGACTTGGGAGCATCCAGGCCAGCGTCATGGCACCGGGATTTAAATGTATTCTAAGCAGCACAGTCCCTGAGTGTGGTAACATTAACATTTCTGTAATGGAGGGACTTGGGAGCATCCCCCGCCAGCGTCATGGCACCGGGATTTAAATGTATTCTAAGCAGCCCGGTCCCTGAGTGTGGTAACATTAACATTTCTGTAATGGAGGGACTTGGGAGCATCCAGGCCAGCGTCATGGCACCGGGATTTAAATGTATTCTAAGCAGCACAGTCCCTGAGTGTGGGAACATTAACATTTCTGTAATGGAGGGACTTGGGAGCATCCCCCGCCAGCGTCATGGCACCGGGATTTAAATGTATTCTAAGCAGCACAGTCCCTGAGTGTGGTAACATTAACATTTCCGTAATGGAGGGACTTGGGAGCATCCAGGCCAGCGTCATGGCACCGGGATTTAAATGTATTCTAAGCAGCACAGTCCCTGAGTGTGGTAACATTAACATTTCTGTAATGGAGGGACTTGGGAGCATCCCCCGCCAGCGTCATGGCACCAGGATTTAAATGTATTCTAAGCAGCACAGTCCCTGAGTGTGGTAACATTAACATTTCCGTAATGGAGGGACTTGGGAGCATCCCCCGCCAGCGTCATGGCACCGGGATTTAAATGTATTCTAAGCAGCCCGGTCCCTGAGTGTGGTAACATAACATTTCCGTAATGGAGGGACTTGGGAGCATCCAGGCCAGCGTCATGGCACCGGGATTTAAATGTATTCTAAGCAGCACAGTCCCTGAGTGTGGTAACATTAACATTTCTGTAATGGAGGGACTTGGGAGCATCCAGGCCAGCGTCATGGCACCGGGATTTAAATGTATTCTAAGCAGCCCGGTCCCTGAGTGTGGTAACATTAACATTTCTGTAATGGAGGGACTTGGGAGCATCCCCCGCCAGCGTCATGGCACCGGGATTTAAATGTATTCTAAGCAGCACAGTCCCTGAGTGTGGTAACATTAACATTTCTGTAATGGAGGGACTTGGGAGCATCCCCCGCCAGCGTCATGGCACCGGGATTTAAATGTATTCTAAGCAGCCCGGTCCCTGAGTGTGGTAACATTAACATTTCTGTAATGGAGGGACTTGGGAGCATCCAGGCCAGCGTCATGGCACCGGGATTTAAATGTATTCTAAGCAGCACAGTCCCTGAGTGTGGTAACATTAACATTTCTGTAATGGAGGGACTTGGGAGCATCCCCCGCCAGCGTCATGGCACTGGGATTTAAATGTATTCTAAGCAGCCCGGTCCCTGAGTGTGGTAACATTAACATTTCTGTAATGGAGGGACTTGGGAGCATCCAGGCCAGCGTCATGGCACCAGGATTTAAATGTATTCTAAGCAGCACGGTCCCTGAGTGTGGTAACATAACATTTCCGTAATGGAGGGACTTGGGAGCATCCCCCGCCAGCGTCATGGCACCGGGATTTAAATGTATTCTAAGCAGCCCGGTCCCTGAGTGTGGTAACATTAACATTTCTGTAATGGAGGGACTTGGGAGCATCCCCCGCCAGCGTCATGGCACCGGGATTTAAATGTATTCTAAGCAGCACAGTCCCTGAGTGTGGTAACATTAACATTTCTGTAATGGAGGGACTTGGGAGCATCCCCCGCCAGCGTCATGGCACCGGGATTTAAATGTATTCTAAGCAGCCCGGTCCCTGAGTGTGGTAACATTAACATTTCTGTAATGGAGGGACTTGGGAGCATCCAGGCCAGCGTCATGGCACCGGGATTTAAATGTATTCTAAGCAGCCCGGTCCCTGAGTGTGGTAACATAACATTTCCGTAATGGAGGGACTTGGGAGCATCCCCCGCCAGCGTCATGGCACCGGGATTTAAATGTATTCTAAGCAGCACAGTCCCTGAGTGTGGTAACATTAACATTTCTGTAATGGAGGGACTTGGGAGCATCCAGGCCAGCGTCATGGCACCGGGATTTAAATGTATTCTAAGCAGCCCGGTCCCTGAGTGTGGTAACATAACATTTCCGTAATGGAGGGACTTGGGAGCATCCAGGCCAGCGTCATGGCACCAGGATTTAAATGTATTCTAAGCAGCCCGGTCCCTGAGTGTGGTAACATTAACATTTCTGTAATGGAGGGACTTGGGAGCATCCCCCGCCAGCGTCATGGCACCAGGATTTAAATGTATTCTAAGCAGCACAGTCCCTGAGTGTGGTAACATTAACATTTCTGTAATGGAGGGACTTGGGAGCATCCAGGCCAGCGTCATGGCACCAGGATTTAAATGTATTCTAAGCAGCACAGTCCCTGAGTGTGGTAACATTAACATTTCTGTAATGGAGGGACTTGGGAGCATCCAGGCCAGCGTCATGGCACCAGGATTTAAATGTATTCTAAGCAGCACAGTCCCTGAGTGTGGTAACATTAACATTTCTGTAATGGAGGGACTTGGGAGCATCCCCCGCCAGCGTCATGGCACCGGGATTTAAATGTATTCTAAGCAGCCCGGTCCCTGAGTGTGGTAACATTAACATTTCTGTAATGGAGGGACTTGGGAGCATCCAGGCCAGCGTCATGGCACCGGGATTTAAATGTATTCTAAGCAGCACAGTCCCTGAGTGTGGTAACATTAGCATTTCTGTAATGGAGGGACTTGGGAGCATCCAGGCCAGCGTCATGGCACCGGGATTTAAATGTATTCTAAGCAGCACAGTCCCTGAGTGTGGTAACATTAACATTTCTGTAATGGAGGGACTTGGGAGCATCCCCCGCCAGCGTCATGGCACCGGGATTTAAATGTATTCTAAGCAGCCCGGTCCCTGAGTGTGGTAACATAACATTTCCGTAACGGAGGGACTTGGGAGCATCCAGGCCAGCGTCATGGCACCGGGATTTAAATGTATTCTAAGCAGCACAGTCCCTGAGTGTGGTAACATTAACATTTCTGTAACGGAGGGACTTGGGAGCATCCCCCGCCAGCGTCATGGCACCGGGATTTAAATGTATTCTAAGCAGCCCGGTCCCTGAGTGTGGTAACATTAACATTTCTGTAATGGAGGGACTTGGGAGCATCCAGGCCAGCGTCATGGCACCGGGATTTAAATGTATTCTAAGCAGCACAGTCCCTGAGTGTGGTAACATTAACATTTCTGTAATGGAGGGACTTGGGAGCATCCCCCGCCAGCGTCATGGCACCGGGATTTAAATGTATTCTAAGCAGCCCGGTCCCTGAGTGTGGTAACATTAACATTTCTGTAATGGAGGGACTTGGGAGCATCCCCCGCCAGCGTCATGGCACCGGGATTTAAATGTATTCTAAGCAGCACAGTCCCTGAGTGTGGTAACATTAACATTTCTGTAATGGAGGGACTTGGGAGCATCCCCCGCCAGCGTCATGGCACCGGGATTTAAATGTATTCTAAGCAGCCCGGTCCCTGAGTGTGGTAACATTAACATTTCCGTAATGGAGGGACTTGGGAGCATCCAGGCCAGCGTCATGGCACTGGGATTTAAATGTATTCTAAGCAGCACAGTCCCTGAGTGTGGTAACATTAACATTTCCGTAATGGAGGGACTTGGGAGCATCCAGGCCAGCGTCATGGCACCGGGATTTAAATGTATTCTAAGCAGCACAGTCCCTGAGTGTGGTAACATTAACATTTCTGTAATGGAGGGACTTGGGAGCATCCCCCGCCAGCGTCATGGCACCGGGATTTAAATGTATTCTAAGCAGCCCGGTCCCTGAGTGTGGTAACATTAACATTTCTGTAATGGAGGGACTTGGGAGCATCCCCCGCCAGCGTCATGGCACCGGGATTTAAATGTATTCTAAGCAGCACAGTCCCTGAGTGTGGTAACATTAACATTTCCGTAATGGAGGGACTTGGGAGCATCCAGGCCAGCGTCATGGCACTGGGATTTAAATGTATTCTAAGCAGCACAGTCCCTGAGTGTGGTAACATTAACATTTCCGTAATGGAGGGACTTGGGAGCATCCAGGCCAGCGTCATGGCACCGGGATTTAAATGTATTCTAAGCAGCACAGTCCCTGAGTGTGGGAACATTAACATTTCCGTAATGGAGGGACTTGGGAGCATCCAGGCCAGCGTCATGGCACCGGGATTTAAATGTATTCTAAGCAGCACAGTCCCTGAGTGTGGTAACATTAACATTTCTGTAATGGAGGGACTTGGGAGCATCCCCCGCCAGCGTCATGGCACCAGGATTTAAATGTATTCTAAGCAGCCCGGTCCCTGAGTGTGGTAACATTAACATTTCTGTAATGGAGGGACTTGGGAGCATCCAGGCCAGCGTCATGGCACCGGGATTTAAATGTATTCTAAGCAGCCCGGTCCCTGAGTGTGGTAACATTAGCATTTCCGTAATGGAGGGACTTGGGAGCATCCAGGCCAGCGTCATGGCACCGGGATTTAAATGTATTCTAAGCAGCACAGTCCCTGAGTGTGGTAACATTAACATTTCTGTAATGGAGGGACTTGGGAGCATCCCCCGCCAGCGTCATGGCACTGGGATTTAAATGTATTCTAAGCAGCACAGTCCCTGAGTGTGGTAACATTAACATTTCTGTAATGGAGGGACTTGGCAGCATCCAGGCCAGCGTCATGGCACCGGGATTTAAATGTATTCTAAGCAGCACAGTCCCTGAGTGTGGTAACATTAACATTTCCGAAATGGAGGGACTTGGGAGCATCCCCCGCCAGCGTCATGGCACCAGGATTTAAATGTATTCTAAGCAGCCCGGTCCCTGAGTGTGGTAGCATTAACATTTCTGTAATGGAGGGACTTGGGAGCATCCAGGCCAGCGTCATGGCACCGGGATTTAAATGTATTCTAAGCAGCCCGGTCCCTGAGTGTGGTAACATTAACATTTCCGAAATGGAGGGACTTGGGAGCATCCCCCGCCAGCGTCATGGCACCAGGATTTAAATGTATTCTAAGCAGCACAGTCCCTGAGTGTGGTAACATAACATTTCCGTAATGGAGGGACTTGGGAGCATCCAGGCCAGCGTCATGGCACCAGGATTTAAATGTATTCTAAGCAGCACAGTCCCTGAGTGTGGTAACATTAACATTTCCGTAATGGAGGGACTTGGGAGCATCCAGGCCAGCGTCATGGCACCGGGATTTAAATGTATTCTAAGCAGCCCGGTCCCTGAGTGTGGTAACATAACATTTCCGTAATGGAGGGACTTGGGAGCATCCCCCGCCAGCGTCATGGCACCGGGATTTAAATGTATTCTAAGCAGCACAGTCCCTGAGTGTGGTAACATTAACATTTCCGTAATGGAGGGACTTGGGAGCATCCCCCGCCAGCGTCATGGCACCGGGATTTAAATGTATTCTAAGCAGCACAGTCCCTGAGTGTGGTAACATTAACATTTCTGTAATGGAGGGACTTGGGAGCATCCCCCGCCAGCGTCATGGCACCGGGATTTAAATGTATTCTAAGCAGCACAGTCCCTGAGTGTGGTAACATTAACATTTCTGTAACGGAGGGACTTGGGAGCATCCACGCCAGCGTCATGGCACCGGGATTTAAATGTATTCTAAGCAGCACAGTCCCTGAGTGTGGTAACATTAACATTTCTGTAATGGAGGGACTTGGGAGCATCCCCCGCCAGCGTCATGGCACCAGGATTTAAATGTATTCTAAGCAGCACAGTCCCTGAGTGTGGTAACATTAACATTTCTGTAATGGAGGGACTTGGGAGCATCCCCCGCCAGCGTCATGGCACCGGGATTTAAATGTATTCTAAGCAGCCCGGTCCCTGAGTGTGGTAGCATTAACATTTCCGAAATGGAGGGACTTGGGAGCATCCCCCGCCAGCGTCATGGCACCGGGATTTAAATGTATTCTAAGCAGCACAGTCCCTGAGTGTGGTAACATAACATTTCCGTAATGGAGGGACTTGGGAGCATCCAGGCCAGCGTCATGGCACCAGGATTTAAATGTATTCTAAGCAGCACAGTCCCTGAGTGTGGTAACATTAACATTTCTGTAATGGAGGGACTTGGGAGCATCCAGGCCAGCGTCATGGCACCAGGATTTAAATGTATTCTAAGCAGCACAGTCCCTGAGTGTGGTAACATTAACATTTCCGTAATGGAGGGACTTGGGAGCATCCAGGCCAGCGTCATGGCACCGGGATTTAAATGTATTCTAAGCAGCACAGTCCCTGAGTGTGGTAACATTAACATTTCTGTAACGGAGGGACTTGGGAGCATCCCCCGCCAGCGTCATGGCACCGGGATTTAAATGTATTCTAAGCAGCCCGGTCCCTGAGTGTGGTAACATTAACATTTCTGTAATGGAGGGACTTGGGAGCATCCAGGCCAGCGTCATGGCACCGGGATTTAAATGTATTCTAAGCAGCACAGTCCCTGAGTGTGGGAACATTAACATTTCTGTAATGGAGGGACTTGGGAGCATCCAGGCCAGCGTCATGGCACCGGGATTTAAATGTATTCTAAGCAGCACAGTCCCTGAGTGTGGTAACATTAACATTTCTGTAACGGAGGGACTTGGGAGCATCCCCCGCCAGCGTCATGGCACCGGGATTTAAATGTATTCTAAGCAGCCCGGTCCCTGAGTGTGGTAACATTAACATTTCTGTAACGGAGGGACTTGGGAGCATCCAGGCCAGCGTCATGGCACCGGGATTTAAATGTATTCTAAGCAGCCCGGTCCCTGAGTGTGGTAACATTAACATTTCTGTAATGGAGGGACTTGGGAGCATCCAGGCCAGCGTCATGGCACCGGGATTTAAATGTATTCTAAGCAGCCCGGTCCCTGAGTGTGGTAACATTAACATTTCCGTAACGGAGGGACTTGGGAGCATCCAGGCCAGCGTCATGGCACCGGGATTTAAATGTATTCTAAGCAGCCCGGTCCCTGAGTGTGGTAACATTAACATTTCCGAAATGGAGGGACTTGGGAGCATCCAGGCCAGCGTCATGGCACCGGGATTTAAATGTATTCTAAGCAGCCCGGTCCCTGAGTGTGGTAACATTAAGATTTCCGTAATGGAGGGACTTGGGAGCATCCCCCGCCAGCGTCATGGCACCGGGATTTAAATGTATTCTAAGCAGCACAGTCCCTGAGTGTGGTAACATTAACATTTCTGTAATGGAGGGACTTGGGAGCATCCAGGCCAGCGTCATGGCACCGGGATTTAAATGTATTCTAAGCAGCCCGGTCCCTGAGTGTGGTAACATTAACATTTCCGTAATGGAGGGACTTGGGAGCATCCAGGCCAGCGTCATGGCACCAGGATTTAAATTTTTCTAAGCAGCCCGGTCCCTGAGTGTGGTAACATTAACATTTCCGTAATGGAGGGACTTGGGAGCATCCAGGCCAGCGTCATGGCACCGGGATTTAAATGTATTCTAAGCAGCACAGTCCCTGAGTGTGGTAACATTAACATTTCTGTAATGGAGGGACTTGGGAGCATCCCCCGCCAGCGTCATGGCACCAGGATTTAAATGTATTCTAAGCAGCACAGTCCCTGAGTGTGGTAACATTAACATTTCTGTAATGGAGGGACTTGGGAGCATCCCCCGCCAGCGTCATGGCACCGGGATTTAAATGTATTCTAAGCAGCCCGGTCCCTGAGTGTGGTAACATAACATTTCCGTAATGGAGGGACTTGGGAGCATCCCCCGCCAGCGTCATGGCACCGGGATTTAAATGTATTCTAAGCAGCCCGGTCCCTGAGTGTGGTAACATTAACATTTCTGTAATGGAGGGACTTGGGAGCATCCAGGCCAGCGTCATGGCACCGGGATTTAAATGTATTCTAAGCAGCACAGTCCCTGAGTGTGGTAACATTAACATTTCTGTAATGGAGGGACTTGGGAGCATCCAGGCCAGCGTCATGGCACCGGGATTTAAATGTATTCTAAGCAGCCCGGTCCCTGAGTGTGGTAACATTAACATTTCTGTAACGGAGGGACTTGGGAGCATCCCCCGCCAGCGTCATGGCACTGGGATTTAAATGTATTCTAAGCAACACAGTCCCTGAGTGTGGTAACATTAACATTTCTGTAATGGAGGGACTTGGGAGCATCCAGGCCAGCGTCATGGCACCGGGATTTAAATGTATTCTAAGCAGCCCGGTCCCTGAGTGTGGTAACATTAACATTTCCGAAATGGAGGGACTTGGGAGCATCCCCCGCCAGCGTCATGGCACCAGGATTTAAATGTATTCTAAGCAGCCCGGTCCCTGAGTGTGGTAACATTAACATTTCCGTAATGGAGGGACTTGGGAGCATCCCCCGCCAGCGTCATGGCACCAGGATTTAAATGTATTCTAAGCAGCCCGGTCCCTGAGTGTGGTAACATTAACATTTCTGTAATGGAGGGACTTGGGAGCATCCAGGCCAGCGTCATGGCACCAGGATTTAAATGTATTCTAAGCAGCACAGTCCCTGAGTGTGGTAACATTAACATTTCCGAAATGGAGGGACTTGGGAGCATCCCCCGCCAGCGTCATGGCACCAGGATTTAAATGTATTCTAAGCAGCACAGTCCCTGAGTGTGGTAACATTAACATTTCCGTAACGGAGGGACTTGGGAGCATCCCCCGCCAGCGTCATGGCACCGGGATTTAAATGTATTCTAAGCAGCACAGTCCCTGAGTGTGGTAACATTAACATTTCCTGTAACGGAGGGACTTGGGAGCATCCCCCGCCAGCGTCATGGCACCGGGATTTAAATGTATTCTAAGCAGCCCAGGTCCCTGAGTGTGGTAACATTAACATTTCGTAATGGAGGGACTTGGGAGCATCCCAGGCCAGCGTCATGGCACCGGGATTTAAATGTATTCTAAGCAGCCCGGTCCCTGAGTGTGGTAACATTAACATTTCGAAATGGAGGGACTTGGGAGCATCCAGGCCAGCGTCATGGCACCAGGATTTAAATGTATTCTAAGCAGCCCGGTCCCTGAGTGTGGTAACATTAACATTTCTGTAATGGAGGGACTTGGGAGCATCCAGGCCAGCGTCATGGCACCAGGGATTTAAATGTATTCTAAGCAGCCCGGTCCCTGAGTGTGGTAACATTAACATTTCTGTAATGGAGGGACTTGGGAGCATCCAGGCCAGCGTCATGGCACCGGGATTTAAATGTATTCTAAGCAGCCCGGTCCCTGAGTGTGGTAACATTAACATTTCCGAAATGGAGGGACTTGGGAGCATCCAGGCCAGCGTCATGGCACTGGGATTTAAATGTATTCTAAGCAGCCCGGTCCCTGAGTGTGGTAACATTAAGATTTCCGTAATGGAGGGACTTGGGAGCATCCAGGCCAGCGTCATGGCACCGGGATTTAAATGTATTCTAAGCAGCACAGTCCCTGAGTGTGGTAACATTAAAATTTCTGTAATGGAGGGACTTGGGAGCATCCCCCGCCAGCGTCATGGCACCGGGATTTAAATGTATTCTAAGCAGCACAGTCCCTGAGTGTGGTAACATTAACATTTCCGTAATGGAGGGACTTGGGAGCATCCAGGCCAGCGTCATGGCACCGGGATTTAAATGTATTCTAAGCAGCCCGGTCCCTGAGTGTGGTAACATTAACATTTCCGTAATGGAGGGACTTGGGAGCATCCAGGCCAGCGTCATGGCACCAGGATTTAAATTTTCTAAGCAGCCCGGTCCCTGAGTGTGGTAACATTAACATTTCCGTAATGGAGGGACTTGGGAGCATCCAGGCCAGCGTCATGGCACCGGGATTTAAATGTATTCTAAGCAGCCCGGTCCCTGAGTGTGGTAACATTAACATTTCCGTAATGGAGGGACTTGGGAGCATCCAGGCCAGCGTCATGGCACCAGGATTTAAATTTTTCTAAGCAGCCCGGTCCCTGAGTGTGGTAACATTAACATTTCCGTAATGGAGGGACTTGGGAGCATCCAGGCCAGCGTCATGGCACTGGGATTTAAATGTATTCTAAGCAGCACAGTCCCTGAGTGTGGTAACATTAACATTTCTGTAATGGAGGGACTTGGGAGCATCCAGGCCAGCGTCATGGCACCGGGATTTAAATGTATTCTAAGCAGCACAGTCCCTGAGTGTGGTAACATTAACATTTCCGTAATGGAGGGACTTGGGAGCATCCAGGCCAGCGTCATGGCACCGGGATTTAAATGTATTCTAAGCAGCACAGTCCCTGAGTGTGGTAACATTAGCATTTCCGTAACGGAGGGACTTGGGAGCATCCAGGCCAGCGTCATGGCACCGGGATTTAAATGTATTCTAAGCAGCCCGGTCCCTGAGTGTGGTAACATTAACATTTCTGTAATGGAGGGACTTGGGAGCATCCCCCGCCAGCGTCATGGCACCGGGATTTAAATGTATTCTAAGCAGCCCGGTCCCTGAGTGTGGTAACATTAACATTTCCGTAATGGAGGGACTTGGGAGCATCCCCCGCCAGCGTCATGGCACCAGGATTTAAATGTATTCTAAGCAGCACAGTCCCTGAGTGTGGTAACATTAACATTTCCGTAATGGAGGGACTTGGGAGCATCCAGGCCAGCGTCATGGCACCGGGATTTAAATGTATTCTAAGCAGCCCGGTCCCTGAGTGTGGTAACATTAACATTTCCGTAACGGAGGGACTTGGGAGCATCCCCCGCCAGCGTCATGGCACCGGGATTTAAATGTATTCTAAGCAGCACAGTCCCTGAGTGTGGTAACATTAACATTTCCGTAATGGAGGGACTTGGGAGCATCCAGGCCAGCGTCATGGCACCGGGATTTAAATGTATTCTAAGCAGCACAGTCCCTGAGTGTGGTAACATTAACATTTCCGTAACGGAGGGACTTGGGAGCATCCCCCGCCAGCGTCATGGCACCGGGATTTAAATGTATTCTAAGCAGCACAGTCCCTGAGTGTGGTAACATTAACATTTCTGTAATGGAGGGACTTGGGAGCATCCCCCGCCAGCGTCATGGCACCGGGATTTAAATGTATTCTAAGCAGCACAGTCCCTGAGTGTGGTAACATAACATTTCTGTAATGGAGGGACTTGGGAGCATCCCCCGCCAGCGTCATGGCACCGGGATTTAAATGTATTCTAAGCAGCACAGTCCCTGAGTGTGGTAACATTAACATTTCTGTAATGGAGGGACTTGGGAGCATCCAGGCCAGCGTCATGGCACCAGGATTTAAATGTATTCTAAGCAGCCCGGTCCCTGAGTGTGGTAACATTAACATTTCTGTAATGGAGGGACTTGGGAGCATCCAGGCCAGCGTCATGGCACCGGGATTTAAATGTATTCTAAGCAGCACAGTCCCTGAGTGTGGTAACATTAACATTTCTGTAATGGAGGGACTTGGGAGCATCCCCCGCCAGCGTCATGGCACCGGGATTTAAATGTATTCTAAGCAGCCCGGTCCCTGAGTGTGGTAACATTAACATTTCTGTAATGGAGGGACTTGGGAGCATCCCCCGCCAGCGTCATGGCACCAGGATTTAAATGTATTCTAAGCAGCACAGTCCCTGAGTGTGGTAACATTAACATTTCTGTAATGGAGGGACTTGGGAGCATCCCCCGCCAGCGTCATGGCACCGGGATTTAAATGTATTCTAAGCAGCCCGGTCCCTGAGTGTGGTAACATTAACATTTCTGTAATGGAGGGACTTGGGAGCATCCCCCGCCAGCGTCATGGCACCGGGATTTAAATGTATTCTAAGCAGCACAGTCCCTGAGTGTGGTAACATAACATTTCTGTAATGGAGGGACTTGGGAGCATCCCCCGCCAGCGTCATGGCACCGGGATTTAAATGTATTCTAAGCAGCACAGTCCCTGAGTGTGGTAACATTAACATTTCTGTAATGGAGGGACTTGGGATCTTGCTGTCGCATCCATTTATTTGAACACGCTACAGGGGATTTTGGTTAAACTTGCCGACGCCCCCGAAGAAGCAGTCCAGATAAAACATGTCGGGCTGATGTTTTATCATCGATGGTGGGTGGTCTGCACCCGTTTAGAAGCAAAGTTGATGTCTGGTAATTGAGTGAATGTAATCTATATTCTGGAAATCGGTTTGAAAATCTGTCGTTTTTCCATTTGGATGGATTCTTTCCAGCTTGATTAAAATATAAAACTTTAACTGAAAAGATTCTGGCAATATTTAATTCAGATGATATTTTTCTACTCTTTGAGAAGGAACTGAACTGAGAAGTGATATACAAACTAGTAAACTGTCAGATTTTCCTATTTTCTAAATTTTGAATGAAGACGACATGCCTTTAAAATAAGCTCTTCTTGCACACAAGATCTGGGTTGTTGGTTTTTTGGATCTAATGAATATTTATGGTTGGGATCATGTATGAGGTGGTTGTTAGGTTTTATTGGGTGTGTGTATGAGTGTATGTGTGATTTGTGTAGTGCTTATGTTTTATAATGTATTGCTACTGTAATTTGTTTTAAGTATTCAGTAGATGGATATATCTATTTGAACTTACTTGTGAATTGGTTCATATGGGAATTTTGTAAGATAACTTTTTGAAATGATTTTTGAACTGTACCATACATTCCCTTTGTGGGGAATTAAGTGAACATAAAATGTTTGCCAACTCCTTCTGTTTTCCTCAATCGAAGACCGGTAATGGTATGCCAAGGGGGTTATAAGAGCCAGAGATGATTTCAAGCTGGAGCTCAGAAAAGAATGGAATAGGAGCTTTTAATGTATGAACCATTGGAACTTCAGTAAGAGAGCAGCTGTATCATTTGAAAGAAAGATAAAGGGTCCTTTGTTATTTTTCTTTATGGTGGGTGTTTGTTTTACATCAGCTATGTACCTTTTTTTCTTAAGCTCAAAATGGGCTTTTTTTTTTTTTCTTGACTTATTGGATAGGTCATGCAAAAGAAAATGAAGTATTCCTTTTGAAGGCTGACTACACTTCTAATATACGCTGTCTTTTTTTTTCTCTCCAGATTCCACAGAGCTTCGTGAGACGAGCCACGTTGTGTGGTTTTAGAGGCAGTCATTCGAGGCGTTTCTTAGATACTACAAAGGTGAGGTGAAAGCAGCCCTCTTTAACGGGTCCAAAACTAGAAAAGCAAACCCTTGAATCTTTTCCAGGGTAGGCTGAATACCCTACACTGTGTACAGAGTCTGCCACTATTTAATGATGAAGCATGAGGACCACAAATGGACGTGTGATAGATATATTTTTATGGTCCTTAACAGAAACCGTTTTAGCATTTTAGCTTTAGCTTGATGTCATCTCTTGCACCTTTTTTTGTATAAAATTTGGAGCAAGCCCTGCAAGATAAATTTATTTATTTATGCAACTTTTCTATACCCTTATACAAGAAAACCAAATCTCTATCTCTACGGTTTACGTATTAATATAAAACAAAAAATAAGATTAGAATAAAAATTACATAAAAGCATTCAATACAAATAAAATCCAACTAAAAAATATCTAAATTCATTACTTAGAGACAGTAAATGAAACAAAAATTTAGGAGCAAATACACCAGTTATCTGTCTGGTAGCTTTCTGAGCACGTTACTTCCATTGGTATTAATAGTAGGACGTTGAGAAGGCACGAGTATTTCACTATTTGTCTCCAGAGACAGAAGCAAAGCTTTCCGTTTCCATTGCAAGTCCTTTTAAAACAGGGCTAAAAGACACATTTTTGGAGAATTAAAGAACCAATGTTCATTTCTCCAATTTTTAAAGCCATACCTGTTAGTCAGATTTGTTTAGAACAAATAACCACTGATTTTTTTTCCCTCCCTATAATGAGGTAAAGTAATAAGGGAAGGAGAATGAAGTACAAGTTTAAGATAGATAGGCTTCTCCTCCTAGCCGGGTTAGCTAAGCAGCTGATTTTTAGTTGGATGGCAAAGCTTGGCTTGGAAGTGACCAGGACTGCAAGATCAGATTCTTGGGACGGTAAAGATGAGCTGTAGGGCTGTGCAGTGCCATACGTAAGGACTATACTCCTGCTATCGGCATCAGCAAAACCGCATTCAAGATGAATAGCGGTGGCTAAAGCACAACTTTCAGAACTGGCTGGCAGCAAGAAAACGGCTTCCTTCAGTCGTCCACGGGAAACTGAAACTTAACTGGGGCCAGGATTCACAGGTTTCAACATAACACAGTAGCTGGGTCTATGGCGTGACCCAGAAAGTGTTTTGTTTCTTACTTGTGGATCCTGGCTCTACAAGGTGGTAACACACAGTACTGGCGCAAACCATGCAAAGCCAGCAATAAAAAGCATGGCCCGATCGTGTTGCGTATGCCCTAGAGGTGGAAAAATGAACTTCAAAATTCAGATTAGGGTTACCCCAATTGTGCATCTGTTCAGATTTGGCACCCTGAGAATTTATTGCCCATGACACAAGCCGAGTCGTGTTCCTTTGCAACTGCTCAAGTAAAGAAGTCTCTGATGCAAGGGAGGCAACTGCAAGCACAGCTAGAAAATTGCTGAAGGAGACCTGACTTGGGAATCCACCGAGCCACCAGCTCAGCCCCCCGCTATAGACGAGGTTAATTCAGAGCTTGACAAATGGTCAAGCTCTGAATTAACTATCATCCTTTTCCCCCGCCGCCAGCTGGCATGGCTCTGTCTTACCCCCTCATCTTGCTGGCTGCCGTTGTCACCCTTAGTTCTACAACTTTCATTTTGAAAGCTTGGCGTGCGTGTCTGTACCTGCTTCAAAGCAGTCGCCAACGTACGCAGGTACAAAGTATCCAGTGTGCACCGCTGCCCCCATTTTCAAAGGGACATTCCACATGGGATCCGCAGGACTGCAAGCCCCTCATTTATTTTTTTTATCATTTAATTTTTATTGGCATCAGAAACAATAACAACATAGCCATATTCACTTCAAATACAAAACAATAATACTTATAATAAAGCTTTTACAACCTTTATCGTGCCATGCTTTTTCCCTGTTTCTCCCCCCCCCCTCCCCCCCTCCCATGTCATTCTCCCTGGTTAAGACATACTCCGGATTTGGGGCTTTCAGGATTGGCTGCCTACTGCTCGTCCTGCGGACTCCCATCAATGTCCTCATGTCCGTATAGTCCAGCCACTCCAGGCCTCAGCTCCCCTGTGAACATTCACGGACCCTTTAGGCTTCTACATCTCATAACGCATTATACCACTGTAAAAAGGGTTCCCAAATTAAGACATGTTGCGCCACCATATCTTGTTGTTGGGCTCTCATTTAGAACCACGAGTGCATGAGCCACAGCCTCTGTATAACCGTCTCCACGGCCGGTGGCCTGTCCTGCCGCCAGTGTGCCGCCAGTTCCTGTCTTGCTGCGCTAAGCACATAGTGTACCAACTTTCTCACCCTCCTGGGCCACACCTCTGGAAAGTCTGACAACAAGAATAGTGCCGGTTCATTAGGCACCGAAATACATAACATCCGTGTTATCGCCCGCCGAATCCATTGCCAAAACGGTGTTATGTTGGTGCACCCCCACCAAATATGCAAAAATGTCCCCTTATGCGTACAGTTCCGCCAGCAAGTTTCAGCTTGTGATGGGTACATTTTGTGCAACTTAGCTGGCGTCAAGTACCACCTCGCCAGTACTTTGTAATTAGTCTCCATGATGTTGGCCGAGATAGTCCCTCGGGAGGCTTGTAAAAAGCAATTATTCCAGCGCGACTCCGTCCAATTTAAGTTTAAGTCCTTTTCCCAAGCCTGCTGAAAACAGTGGCGGGTCAGGTCGCGTTCAGATAGCCAAACGTAGATATTTGAAATAGTCCCCTTCAATTCGTCCATAGTACTACACAGGCTTTCAAACGCCGAACTTTGCCTGCTAACATTTACTCGAATATACGGGTCCTGAAGACAGTGTCGTATCTGGAGGTACCGGTAATACTCCCCTCTGGGGAGGTCGTATTTACGCTGTAAGTCCTCAAATGAATTTATGCGAGAGTCCTGGATCAATTGTCCATACCGCACAATCCCCCATTTGCTCCACCTATCCAGACCAGCCCCCCCCTCAAATACCCCACAGCGTTGCTGATACAGCCCAATAGGTAGGAGGGGAGTCACCTCCTCCTTCCCCGTCAACCTCCCCCTACATTGACTCCAAATTTTTAGCGTTGCCTGCGTAAAGGGGTTTTCTACCTCTTTGGGGTGCCCTTTCATCTTGAGCCCCCATACCCTCGTATGCAGAGGCACACCCCCCCCCCCCCCCCCAGGCTTTGCTCCAATTTAGCCCATAGTTTTAGACGTCGCCCTGCGGCCCATTCCGGTATGACCCGGAGCTGTGCCGCCTGATAATACTTAATAAAGTTGGGAACCGCGAGCCCCCCTTCCTCCCTTGGACGGTACAGCACCCGCCTCACTATTCGTGGTGGTCTTCTCCGCCATATAAAATGAAACACCTTAGATTGCAGGGATCTTAAAAATTTCGAGGGCACCTCTATCGGCAGCGACTGGAAGAGATACAACCATCTGGGTAAGATATTCATTTTGATCACCGCTACTCTCCCCAGCCAGGACATCTTATAGGGAAACCATACATCCAAATCCCTAATCATTTGCGTCATCAAGGGTACATAATTGAGATTAAACAGCTGTCGCCAATTTGCAGACATTGTGATCCCTAGATATTTTATCCCCTTTGTGGCCCATTTAAAGGGAAATTTGGCCTGTAACGCCGGGATCTGCTCATCCGGCATCGTCACATTCAAAATCTCAGTTTTATTCATATTGACTTTGAACCCAGACATGCCACTAAATCTGTCCAGCTCTTTAACTAATACCGACAGGGTACTCTGAGGTTGAGCTACGGTAAACAGGAGGTCATCTGCGAATAGCGTAATTTTAGAACCATCTCCCCCTACCGCCAATCCGTTTATATCCCCATTTTGGCGAACAGCTGCAGCCAGTGGCTCCATAAAGAGTGCAAATAGAAGAGGGGATAAGGGGCACCCCTGCCTGGTACCCCTCCCCAGCGCAAACGCCTCGGAGTAATAGCCATTCACTTTGACACAGGCTTTAGGGCTGGTATACATTGCTCGAAGCCATTGTTGGAAATTATGACCTAAGCCCACCTTACGCAGAACCCACAAGCCCCTCATTTAACTAATTAAAAAATTGCCTCCTTACATGTATTGGCATGTTACCTATACAGCGTGCTTACCGCAGTACTCCCACGCCAGCGAACCCAGTTAGAAAGTGGAGGCTCCAAATATAAACCTTTCCCCGGGAATGAAATATGAATGTCAGGGAATGTTAATCATTTTGGTTATTTTCTAACTGGATATTGATTTAGTTAAACACTTTTTTTTTTTTTGCTAGTATTGATGCGTCACCTAAACTTTAACCCACAAGACCATTCATTCCCAAACTAAATCTAAGTGACCCACTTCGTCCCCACGTATCATCGAGACCAATCAGATCCAGCTACTTAGGCACATTATATGCACCTCCAGCCAAGTCATCGCTCAAGAAACGTACATTCTCGACCGCCAGCCCCTCTCACTGGAATGCCCTTCCCACAGACCTTCGGCTAGAAACTTGTAGTCGGACATTCAAAAAGAAGCTCAAAACTTGGCTTTTCACAAAACCTGCACTTAAAGGTCTCTCCCTCAGGGTCAGATTCACGCATTTCATAACCCAATATGCGAGATGTCCGACGCCGTAACCATTTAATCTTATAATTTAATCTCATTATTTCCCCCAAGCTGTATGTTATAATGCACTCATGCTTTTCAAGTTTGTTGAATGTTTATATTTTGTATATTTATAATAATTTAATTTTATTATAAGTCGTTCGCTGCTTTATCTATAAGTTCATGCGAAGTTAGCCCTGTTATCTGTACCCTCTTGTTTGATGTAATTTCCTACTTTGGTTCTATGTAAACCGACGTGATATGTACTAGTACAGGAACATCGGTATATAAAAGCCTTAAATAAATAAATACATAAATTTGCAGCAGGCATCTTTACCGGGGCTTGCTTTTCACTTTTGAATGGACCCTGAGTGCTTTATCTACTAATTTCTTGCTCTCTTGCGCCACTTCACTGCCATATGAAGGTGCGGGCTACACGTTTCATCAGCTCTGTGACTGTGACGCTCTGGCATGTTCATTATGACTTTCTGTGTTCCTCTGAAACAGAAGCCCCGGTACTGGCCGCCGATAGATAAGAGAACGTGTTGGCATGGCACTGCTGGTGGAGGTCTTCACACAGATCCAAAAGAAGGGGTAAGTCCGTCCGTTTAGGCATTGCTTGGTGTTTTCTAGCCGTACGGCTTGCAGGTTTTCTGTCTTGTATATGTTAGACTTGAAAGTGATCAAAACGATCAAAACTCCCTGTCTGATCTACTGATATTGACATAGCGACTTACTTAAATTTATCTGCAATTTCCTGTAATTTATATTGTTTTTATTTCTTGTCATCTCATGCTTTTTGTTTAAATTTATTGTTATCTGTTCACTTTAAATATGTTTTATACCCCTTAAGTATGCTTATTTCTCATTTGCAACCCTTTGATACCAGTTTAATTATCCCTTGTTCGATGTAATGCATTCGTTCAATGCTGTTTCTTGTTCGCTGTAAACCGATCTGATATGTTCTTTTGCACATGAATGTCGGTATAGAAAAGTTTAAAATAAATAAAACGAGCAGCAATAGATTTTTTTTTTTTTTTTAAAGGGGTGTGAGAGGGTTGGCCCTGCAATTTTTCTTCTTTTTTTGTGCTTCCAGTTTGATCAGAGCTGTTCTTTACTGGGACTTAACGCCCTATGCCTCCCCCCATTTTAACCCAATCACTACAGCAGCAATCCTCAGCCGGTACTTTTACTCTATCGGCCTGGTCAGTAATGGCTGAGACTTGCACACTTTTTATGGGCTGTGAATGCTGCCTCAGCAGTGTCTGTGCCTGGGCTTGGGAATCTCTCCTGGATCTCCCCTATGACAGTGAAATCAATAGTCCTCCTTCTTAGTCTTGTTTATAAGTAGCTAACACTGCATTACAAACTTGTATTGAGGTTAATTTGCTGGTATTGAGGGTTCTTTTTTTTCCTCACCCGGCTTGACTTTAATTGTTTGGACTAGAAGTTTGAATTTTATTAAGTCTCCTAAATATATGCAAGTAATAGGTTTGTAAACGATATCTATTTTTAAGATGATCTGCAATTCCAGTTGGGCGTAAGATATATATATATATATATATTTTTTTTTTTTTCCTCCCTCCTTGGCTCCCTTGCCCTCCCTTATATAAAGGGGATTTTCTCAGCACATGTGTTGGGATCACCACTTTTTATGGTACAGTTTTGATCCCCCTACCCCAACGCATAGTGTTTATTGCTTGCTGAACTCCGGTTCATCTCTGTAGTTCTGGCTCAAGAAGAGAGAGACTGAATACGGTACTTAAGGGTGCTATGTAATCCTGAGCTGAGATGGCTTGTGTAGTTTAATCATGGAGACTCAGAAATGACAGTTGATGGTGTCTGTCTGACTCCTTTCAAATTGTCTATTCAAATTATTTTAAGTTTGGATTTCTATTACGCCGTTCATGGCTAGACAGTCACTTCAAGGAAGATTACATACAGTATCTGAATGTAATCTGTGTTGAAGTATCTGAAAAGCAGAATATAAAAATCAAATGAATACATTACAATAGTTTTTCAGCAGATCACAATGTAACAAGGTTTGCTATACATGATGATGCAACACAAGTAGATCAAAAGCAGTTTTGGCAAATTGCTGCTCTATTGAGTGGCTGTGTATTGGGCTAGGGTTCTGTCCTAATGTAAGCCATCAGTGGATGAGCGCAGGTGTTGGGTGGGGTGGTATCCATTTCATTCAGATAGGCAGGGCTGTTGCTGCTTTCTCTTTGAAAATGAGAGAGATGATTTTGAATTTTATATATAGAGGTGGGGAGCCAGTGAAGTGAGATCTGTAGAAGAAGCCTGTTCTCATTTTCACCTGCCAGTAATGGTTCTAGCAGTGGTGTTTGAAGGTCTTTTGAGGTAGGCTATTGCAGTCTCTAGGTGGGACAGTACTACTTACTGCAGGATGGTTTTGAAATGTGGTGATTACAGAAAGGAACGTAGTTTTACCATGCTGAGACACCAGAAGGCTTTCTTGTGTTACTATCATTATTTGGCTCTCCTTGGTGAGAACCAAATCTAGGATGACTTGTTAAGCTCTTTACCCCTCCCTATGGATATAGGGTATCTTCAGGAGTAAGTTGAGGCCCATAGAGTCTCTGTATTATGTTTAGTTGAAGTCAGTCCATGGTCATCCAGTTTGTTACTGTTTTGAGATAGTGGTTGAGAAGTACTGCCATGCTATCCCATGTTTCCAGTTGCAGAAGGAGTATCCGAATGTCATCGATGTACATGTATGCTTTTGAGTCTGAGGTTTCTGATGATGGCACTTAAGGATTGGAGGTAAACATTGAAGAGGATGGGGGATCGTGCAGAGAGCCTTTAAGCACACTCCAAATCAAAGAACAGGGTTTGGATGAAATCGTGTCCCATGTTCTCACAGGACAAGCAGGATGGTAGTCCTCACTTATGGGTTTCATCACAGGATGGAGCCCAATCACGGAACACTTCTGTCAGTTTCCAGAACTTTGACTGGCCCCTACTGGGCATGCCCAGCATGGCACTAACCCTGCAGCCAGCAGGGGTCCCTCTTCAGTCTTCTTTTTTCTGCGCAACAGTAGCCTCGTGGTAAAGGAGCTCTGAAGAGATTCCTGACAGGAATTTTCCTCACAGAATTATTAAAAGTTAAATTGCCCCACAGTGGTTCCTCCTCTAACTTTTCTCTGACCGCGGCACTCCGGTAAGTTTTTACCCGTTTTTCCATCTATTACCATTGAGTTTGGCCCTCGCGGCCTACTGGCCGTCGACCGTACCGTGGCTCGATTTTTTTTTTTTTTTTCAATGGCCATGGCGTCGGGGTTCCATCGGTGCCTGGACTGTATTCGCACCATGTCTATCACAGACCCCCATGGAGTCTGTGTAATGTGTTTAGGCCGTGAGCATGATGTCCTGACTTGCACCAAATGTGCCCTCATGACACCTAAAGGTTGCAAAGCCAGAATGGAGAAGATGGAACTCCTCTTCCGTGCTCAAACCCTGACTCTGTCCATTGCATCGATGTCGTCTGAACAGGCACCGTCAACTTCGTGCCAGCATCGGCCTCCGACCGGTGACCGACCGCCATCAACGTCTTCACGGCCATCGACACCCTCTACTCCCCCCTCAGGATTGAGGGGATCGCAGGGAAAAAAATTGCCATCGAGGGAGCGAAGTCATCGTCCGAGTTGCCGTTGAAGAAGCCCCATCCAGGAAAGGCACCGACCATTCCTGTGACCGGGTCACCGAGGCAACCCTCACCCGATCGGGGTTTGGGAGCCGCGATTCCGCCTGTAAAGGTGGTCCCTCTGGCTATGCCTCTGCCTCCCTCTTCTGTTCCGGAGCCGGGGCTGCTTGCTCCAGGTCTCCGAGAAGAACTGGACCGGCTGATTCAGGAGGCCATCGACAAGGCAATGCAACGTCTCCAGGTTCCTCCGGCATTGGCACAGATTGTGGAACCTGTCATCGACCCGATTCCAGCAGCGCTGGCACTGCTGCTATCCAGAATGGAGGCGCTCATGGCCGACTTTCCGCCGATGGATCCCTAGTCTCCGATGGCACTGATGCTTTCCCTGATGACTGCTTCATCAGGAGGAGAAACACCGTTCCGCATCCCTCCATCGGGTGTGTTACCTCATCCATCGATGCCTGCACCGCTGCCTTCGATGCCATCATTGGTGCCTCCGGCGATTCCTCCAATTTTTTTTGGAGCCTAGACCGGAACCCTCATGTATCCAACCCCCTTCACTTCCTAAAGGACAGTCTGCTGATCCTTATGACACTCGGGGTGATGATACTTCAACAGACACCGATGACTTACCTTCACCACCTTTTCCCACTGAGAGTAGAAAGCGTTCTCCTCCAGAGGACCTCTCATTCATAAATTTTCTGAAGGAAATGTCTGAGTTGGTTCCTTTTCAATGCAGACGGAACAAGCACCAGATGATGGAGTTACTCCAATTTCTGGATGCCCCCAAGGTGATCACCTCTATTCCCATTCATCAGGTCCTTCTTGATCTCCTCAAAAAGAACTGGGAAAATCCTGGATCAATTGCTCCAGTACACAGGCTGACACTACTTATTTAGTTCAGTCAGTCCCAGGCTTTCAAAAATCCCAGCTCGATCACCACTCAGTCGTGTTAGTCTGCACAAAAAGGGCAAAATGGTCAAAACCTCACTTGTCCCACCCCTCCTGCTAAGAAACAAAAATTCCTAGACAACATTGGTCAATGAGTATTCCAAGGGGCCATGCTCATCTCCCGAATTGCTGCCTATCAGCTTTATATGACCCAATATAACAGGGTCATTTTTAAGCAGATACAGGACTTCTCCGATTCCCTACCTCAATTCCAAGACCAACTACAAACCCTTGTAAGTAAAGGATTTGAGGCAGGCAAGCATGAGATTCGAACATCTTATGACATTTTTGACACCTCTACCAGAGTGTCTGCAGCTGCCATCTCGGCAAGATGGTGGGCCTGGCTCAAGTCTTCTGACCTTCGCCCAGAAGTGAAAGACAGATTCTCCAACCTACCATGTATAGGAGATAATCTGTTCAGAGAACAGATCCAGCGGATGGTAGCTTAATTAAGACCATCATGAGACCCTCAAACAGCTCTCTTCAATGCCTTCCGACTTCTCTTCAAAGCAGTCCTTCAGGAAGGACTCTAAGAAGTCGTTCTACTGTCCAAGAAAGGCCTACCCGCCACCAGCAAGGTCCCGTGCCACGAGACCTTATCAAAAACCTCAGTCTCGCCAAGCCCGAAAACAAAAACCACAAGCAGTTCCCCAGCCAGGGCCTGCTTCAGGTTTTTGACGTCATCTTGGAGAGCAGCAGCCAGATTCCTCTGTCACACACACATACCGGTGGGAGGTCAATTGTGCCACTTTCACAACATGTGGCAGTCAATCACAACCGACTAATGGGTATTGGCAATCCATTGCTCAGGGTTACCATCTGAACTTTCTCGCCCTGCCACCGGACTCACCACCTCTGCAGATGTGGGGAACGTCCGACTACTCCATTCTTCTGGATCAAGAGGTCTCCCTCCTTCTCCAGTCAAGAGCAATAGAACCCATTCAGCACTCGCAGCAAGGCCTAGGGTTCTATTCCAGGTACTTTCTGATCCCCCAAAAAATCGGGAGGTGTTCATCCAATTCTGGACCTACGTGCTCTCAACAAGTACCTCCAGCGGGAAAAGTTCAAGATGGTAACCTTGGGATCGCTTCTACCTCTTCTACAAAGAGGAGACTGGCTCTGCTCTCTGGACCTCCAGGACACATACATCCACATTGCGATAACTTCAGCTCATCTCAGTCTGGGGCAGGTGAATCACTGCAGCTACCATATGGTTATTGAAGATCATAGGGTTTATCAGCAGTTACCCTAAGTCACTTTTAAAGCTGACACCTCAATATGGTTTAACTGGGATGCTGATCGATGTGATTCTGACCATGTCCCATCTTCTTTTGAATAGAGCCAATAACACACTTGCTGCAGTGGGAAGGAGAATGCAGAGTCAGTGGACATCAGCTTGGTCCATTCAGCTAGAGTGGACCCCCTTTGCCTCTACCCCTTCCCCCACTACCTCAAGGATTGAAGAACTGGGTTAGTTCCCCTCTCTCCATCAGATGACATTAAATAGGGGGGGCAGGGAAGTAGATTGTCATGACCCCCCTCCCCCAAGAAACTGAGGAGCAGGGAAGGATCCTTACTTCCTGGCCTGGCAGCCATATTCATATCTTGGCCCTACTGTCCACAGCTCCTGCTAAAACAGTGATACTCCAGAATGCTGACGAGGGTGCGATTAGCACAGCAGTCACATCCATTTCCAACCCCATCTAATCCCCAAGGATGTCCCTCCCACTCTATTATAAGCAAGCAACTCCGCTTTCCTCTTTTAATGTGCAACTGCATGTTTTGAAGGTTGATGCATCCTGGGATTTGGTGGCTGTGTGGCTGCTATTGGTTGTCAGCAAGCGCTGCGGTTGAAACAAGACATGGATGCTAATTTAATGAATATCATCATGCCGCTGGACATCTGGGTAGCAGCATTCAGCATCGTCAGAGGGTTCAAAGAAGCAGAAAAATGGTTGGAGGATGTCAGATGGATTCTCTGCAGTGGAAACTGGCTGGGGTTTGTCATGTCGTAACCCAGAAAAAAAGCTTCCTGCTGAGAACGCTCCAGGCTTCGGCACCTAACCTCTTTGCTTTATGGTTTCTTAATAGTTTCAGCTTTAGGGTTATAACAGAAATTGTCCCCAGAAGCTAATCTGATTTCCTCATTTATAACCTCTCTTTCCTGGTCTTCCTGTATAATAGCCGTCCTGTATAAGTATGACTAGCCAGTAGCAATATATAATTACAAACCACTCTCCTCACTCTAGCAGCTTTTATGCCCACACAGCACCAGTTTCATTTCCAACCCTTAGTGTTGCTCAAAAACTCACTTCCAACTGTGCTAGAAATACAATAAAGCTATTTCTGGCCAGCTTTCCTTTTATGCTGCAAGGAGAAGATGGATACATGCCTGTGTTACAAGTGTTGTTCTCCTCTCTCATTTTCTGTCTCTCTCTAAGTAGGGATAAGCACAAATTCCTTATTTTGGACTATTTATTGCTTTTTTTTTTTTTCTTTTGTTTGCTTGATTTTTTTGTTTTTGTTTTTATAAATCGTTAAATCTGTGTTTTAAAGACTACTTATAATTTCCTGATGCAGATCAGGGATAGATTCTGCAGCACATTTGCGTACATTTTGAATCCTTTTCCATATTGATGTAAATTTTATATTTGCAGGATAAAAATAGTCATTTTCCGAACTTACATTGAGTCTGTATAATTCATTTTTCTTTTGGGAGTTTTGTGGGTGGGGGAGCAGAGAGAGAAGGAGATCATGGGAAATGGGGAAGAAGAAAGCAAAGGAGGGAGGATGAGGGATGGAAGGGCATGGAGGATGGAAAGAGAACTTAAAATATGACCATCGAGCCAGGCATCTTGACAGTGGCTAGTTCAGGTCACAGGTATCTGGTAGATTCCAAAAATATAGATTCATTTCTCGTTGCTCACACCCAGGAATAAATAAAGGCTTTCCTAATTGTTTATAGACTCTTCATCCAGCAACTTCAAATCTTTTAAACTCCGCTATGCTAGTCTCTGTGACCAAGTCCTCTAGCAACAGATTTCACAGCTCGATTGTGTGCTGAGTGAAAAAAGCACTTTCTATGTTTTGGTTTAAATCTGCTGGTGGTTAGTTTTATAGAATATCAGTATCCCCTTGTTTTAATATTATTTGAAAGGGTATATAACCATCCGCCATTTACCTGTTTCAACCCACTCACAGTGGGTGCTCCCGATGCCTATGGGGCCATTGGTGCAGTTCCACCGGTGCCTTTGGTGCCTACTCCAGTTCCACCAATGCTCCCAAGGCCTCAGAGGTCTCAGCTTAAGATCCCGGTGGGGGCTCCACCTCATGTGTCTCTGGGTATTCTGAGTGAGGAGGATACTCCCTATGATCCTTGGGAGGGAGAGAAGCATCAGTTTCCTCCATAGAGTCTGAGGATTTGCCCTCCGAGCCCTCTCTGCCAGAGGAGAGCCATAAGTCTCTACCAGAGGATCTGACCTTTGCTGGATTTCTAAAGGCCATGGTGGAGTCAGTGCCTTTCCAGCTCTCAACAGAGCAGGATTCTAAGCATAAAATGTTAGAGATCCTACAATTTATTGATGCTTCTAAAGAAGTGGTGGCTCTACCATTCACGACATCATTAAGGAGCTAGTCGTCCGGCTCTGAGAACATCCCATCTCCATCCTGTCTATGGTCCAGTCCACCACAGGTTTTGAACACCATCAATTTCCACACCAGTCTGTAGTGGTGGATCGGCCTTGAAGAAAGCAGAGTCTACATGCTCGTGCTTCGGATCCCCGGGTTGTGAGCACAGATCTCTGGATGCTCTCGGGTGGTGGGTATTCCAGGGCTCAATGTTAGCAACCAGAATTGCCTGCTATCAACTTTGTGGGCCAATGCTCCAGAAACCTCTGGAAACAAGTCCAGGATTTGCGGGAACACCTCCCACAACAATTTCAGGATGATTTCTAGAAGGTAGTGTAACAAGGCTTGGAGTGTGACAAACATGAAGTCGCTCTGTGTATGACGTGTTTGAAACCGCAATGAGGGTTGCGGCGGCCGGCATCAGGGCTCTTCACAAGGCCTGGTCACACCTCCGATCCAAAGTACAGGATAGTTTGGCAGACCTTCCCTGAACAGGGGAGAATCTCTTTGGGGACAAAATTAGAGGCGGTAGTACAGCTGAAGGATTATCACGAAACTCTTCAGCAGTTGTCGGCCAGCACCTCAGACACCCAGCCCTCGGGCAAGAAGCTGCCCAGGCAGTTCACAAGATGCCTGTTTTACCGGCCATGCAAATATTATCCGCTGGCGTCTAGAACAAGACCCAGTGGGCACCAGCTATATCAAGGGCACGACAGCCACCTGTCCCTCGCGCGAACTCCCCTTTCGCCCACCTCAGAACCTTGACTGGCAGCAAGGGAGTTTGAGCCAGAAAACCCTACCCTAGAATACCAACAGCCCCCCCCTCCCCCCTCAGTGGGGGGCTGTCTGCAGCTCTTCACCGACCAGTGGATTTCAGTCACCTCGGGCCAATGGGTCCTATCCATTGTGCGGCAGGGGTACAGGTTGCATTTGCAATGGACTCTTCCACATTCTTCTTCGTGTCCTCAGTGGAGATGTTTAAGAGAAGCAGCAAATACTTCGATCAGAGCTCTCCACCCTCTTAATGGCTCGAGCAGTTGAACCAGTTCCGCCAGGCCAGCAGGGTGAAGGGTTCTACTCCAGGTATTTCCTGATTCCCAAGAAAACCGGTGGCCTTCACCTCATACTGGATCTGAGGGTGTTAAACTGTTTTCTTGTCAGAGAAAAATTGAAGATGGTCTTGTTGGGAACCCTGATCCCTCTCCTCAGAGTTGGGGACTGGCTCTGCTCCCTTGATCTCAGATGCCCATATTCCCATTTCTCCCGAATATCGGAAGTATCTTCTCTTCATGGTAGAAGGGGGAACACTATCGATATCCAGTACTGCCTTTCGGCCTAGCATCTGCGCCCCATGTCTTCACAAAATACCTGGTGGTGGTGGCTTATTTCAGGAGGCAAAGGGTACCTGTCTTTCCCCTACCTCGACAAATGGCTTATCAAGAGCAACTCCAAACAGGGAGCATTGCATTCCCTACATTCCACTGTATGTGTTCTGGAGGGCCTGGGATTTCTAATCAACTACCTGAAATCTCACCTTCAGCCATCGCTACAGTTGGACTTCATCGGAGCCAGGTTCGATACTGTCCAGAGGAAGGCTGCCTTGCCCTGGGTCCGGGCAATAACCCTCACTTCTCTAGCAAGGGTATTCTCATGCTACCCGCATGTCTCTGTGCACCAGTTTCTGCTCCTTTTGGGGCATATGGCAACAACAGTTCACGTCACACCATTCGCTTGCCTACACATGCGCAGGGTGCAGTGGACGTTGCACTCACAGTGGCACCAAGCAACCCAGGATCTTTGAACTCTCATCTTAGTCACCACTCCACTTTGGCAATCCCTTGTGTGGTGGAAAGCCCTGTCCAACCTGGAGAAGGGGATGCCTTTCAGGGTCCCTCAGCCCCACATCGTCCTCATCACAGATGCGTCTCACACGAGTTGGGCAGTCCATGTTGCAGGCCTTGGTACCCAGGACTCAGTTGGTTCAAGCAGGAGCAGTATTTCCAGATAAATTTCCTGGAGCGACGGGTGATCCGTTTACACCCTATGGGCATTCCGGGATCGTTTGACCAACAAGGTAGACCTGGTTCAAACCAACAATCAAGTGGCAATGTGGTATTTGAACAAACAAGGGGGGGACAGGTTTGTTCCTCCTCTGCCAAGAAGCAGTGCAGACCTGGTCCTGGGTTCTTGAGGGAGGCATCTTTCTCCGAACTGTTTACCTCCCAGGGGCAGACAACATCCTGGCCCTTCCGACCCCACAAATGGTCTCTGAAACAGGTTCAGAACCGCATATTACGCCTCTGGGGGACCCCAGATGTAGATCTGTTCACTTCCCTGGAGAACAGGAAAGTGGATCGGTTCTGCTCCCTGGTCCTAGCAGGCAGGGGGTTGGTGTCAGATGCTTTCTCGCGTCACTGGGGCACCGGCCTCCTGGATGCATATCCTCCCCTGCCATTGGTACCAAAGACACTTCAAAAACTCCAACAGGATGGAGGCACCATGATCCCGATTGCTCCTTTTTGGCCATGCCAGATTTGGTTCCTGCTTCTGTAGGACTTGGCCTCACACCTTCCAGTCTGGCTGGGACTGCTCCAGTCCTGATCATGCAGGATCAGTGCAGACTGCACCACCCCAACCTCCGAGCCTTGTCTCTCATGGCATGGATGTTCGGGTGACCATGCAGACCCTGTGTCTCAGACGGTGTGTCTCTAGTTCCGCTGGAACCCAGAAAGCCTTCCACAAGATCTTACAATCTCAAGTGGAAGAGATTCTCAGTTTGGAGTAAGGGGCATGGTTTGGACCCGTTCTCATGTTCCACACCAAGACTTTTGGACTACCTGTTGCACCTCTCCGAGACTGGCTTGAAGACCACTTCGATGAGAGTTCATCTCATTACCATCTGTGCATATCATCAAGGGATGGATGGTACCTCTGTTTCCACCCATCTACTTGTAGGGTGCTTCATGCGAGGCTCATTGCAGCTTAAGCCTCCGACATGACCCCCAGCGGTCTCCTGGGACCTCTGAATGGTCTTGGCCGATCTCATAAGGGCACCGTTTGAGCCCATGAGATCTTATGAAGTACTTATCCTGGAAGGTCGTCATCTTGATGGCAGTCACCTCAGCACACAGGGTCAGTGTGATTTCAGGCTTTGGTGTCTTATCCCCCTTTATACAAAATTTTGTCATAAGGTGGTTTTGTGTACGTATCTGAAGTTCCTTCCAAAAGTGGTCTCGGAATTCCAACTTAATCAGTCCATTGTCTTGCCAACCTTTTTTCCAAGACTGCATTCTCACCAGGGTGAGCATGCCCTGCACACTCTGGATTGTAAAAGAGCCCTGGCTTTTCACCTGGAACAAATAGCACCTCCCCACCAGACCACTGTCTCCTTTGATAGGAACAGGTTGGAAGTTGCAGTGTCCAAACAGACCTTATCCCATTGGCTAGCAGAATGTATTTTTCTGCTATGCAGAAAGACTACAGCTTGAGGGCCATGTCAGTTTCAGTGGCTCACTTGTGTGCGCTACCCGTACACGAGATCTGCAGGGCGGCAAATTGGAGTTCAGTCCACACATTCACCTCTCATTATTGTCTAGACAAGCATAGATGATGTGATAGTCATTTTAGTCAGTCTTTCCTCCGTAATCTATTTCAGCCATGAAAACCCAACTCTTCCTACCTTGGGCCCTTTTTTTGGGTGCTGTCTTGCTCCCCATGTTCTAGCTGCTGTAGTTGTGCACGTTTGCACCCGTTAAATGCTGTATATGTTTGGAGCAGCCTGTAGCTACATATTCACCCATGTGTGAGGACTATCATCCTGCTTGTCCTTGAAGAAAGCAGGTGTGGGGTCTGTATCATAAGTCTTTTGATACAGACCCCACACCATTTTGGTCGCTCTTCTCTGGACCGCCTCCATCCTGTCTATCCTCTTTGAGATATGGTCTCCAGAACTGAACACAATTCCAGGTGAGGCCTTACCAAGGACCTGTACAAGGGCATTATCACCTCCTTTTGCTAACTAGTTATTCCTCTCTCTTTCTCTGCAGCCCAGCATTTTTCTGGCTTTAGCTATTGCCTTGCCACCTTCAGATTGCCAGACATGATAACCCCAAAGTCCCTTTCCCAGTCTGTGCACATTGGTCTTTCATCCCCCATCACATTCAGCTCTTTTGTATTACCGCACCCCATATGCATGACTCTGCACATCTTGGCACTGAATCCCAGCTGCCAAATCTTTGACCACTGTTCAAGCTTTCTTAAATCACTTTTCATTCTCTATTCCTTCAGATGTGTCCACTCTGTTGCAGATCTTGGTATCATCCACAAATAGACAAACTTTACCTTCTATCTCTTCTACAATGTTGCTCACAAAGATATTGAACAGAATCTGTCCTAAAACAGATTCCTGTGGCACGCCACTTAACATAGTTCTCTCTTCCATTTACTGAGTAGGTTCCATTTACCATGACATGCTGTCTCCTATGTGGAACTGTATCAAAAACTTTGCTGAAATCCAAATAAATCACATCTAGCACTCTTTCTTAAGAACATAAGAACATGCCATACTGGGTCAGACCAAGGGTCCATCAAGCCCAGCATCCTGTTTCCAACAGTGGCCAATCCAGGCCATAAGAACCTGGCAAGTACCCAAAAACTGTCTATTCCATGTAACCATTGCTAGTAATAGCAGTGGCTATTCTCTAAGTGAACTTAATAGTAGGTAATGGACTTCTCCTCCAAGAACTTCTCCAATCCTTTTTTAAACATAGCTATACTATCTCTAGTCAACCAATTAAAAAAAAAAAAAAATCAATCTGGTTTGTCTGACCGAACGTTCCCCTGGTGAATCCATGCTGCCTTGGGTCCAGCAACCCACCAGATTTTAGATGGTTCAGCATCTTTTCTTTCAGCGGAGTCTCCATTAATTTTCTCACCACCGAGGTGAGGCTAACGAGCCTGTAGATTCCAGCCTCCCCTCTGCTCCCACCCTTGTGAGGCAGCACCACCACATCTCTTCTCCAGTCATATGGCACCACTCCTGTGTTAACTCCTGTTTTAATAACTTCATATAATTTTGTGTTATCTGCAGGTTTGATAATCTCATTTGTTCCCTTTTCTAGATCATTCATGAATAACATCACACGTCCCAGTACCACTATTCACCTCTCTATTTGGGAAAATTGATCATTTAGTCTTATCTGTTTCCTGTCTTTTGATGACACTGCCATCTATTCCATGGCTTTAATTTCCAGGGGAGTCTATCATGGGGGATTTTATCAAATACTTCCAGAAAAATCCAGCAAGCACCAAGTATGGGGTGGCCAACTCCAATCCTCAAGAGCCACAAACCGGCCTAGTTTTCTGGATATCCACAATGAGTATGCATGACAGAGATTTGCATACAACTCTCTCTCTTGCATATTTATTTTGGATGTCTCAAAACCAGTCCTATTTCTAGCTCTTGAGGACCCAGTTGGCAACCCCTGACCAAGTACATTGACTGGCGCTCATTTTATTTTTGACTTTATCGTCCACTTTTCAGCCAGTTCAAAGCAGATTACATTCAGGTACTGTAGATATTTCCTTGTCCCAGAGGGCTCACAATCTAAGTTTGTACCTGAGGCAATGGAGGGTAAAGTGACTTGCCCAAGGTCACAAGGAATGATCTTGGGCATGTTTGTTTAAAAATGAAATGGGAGGGAAGAGAGAGTTTATGGGATGAGAGGAGAAGATGGGGGGAGGGGGGAAGGGAGTGATATTCTGGAATCCTGGGCAGAGATGCAAAGAGGGAAAAGGGAGGTTGTGCCTTACCCCGCTCTTCCCTCGCATCCCTGCTCTGGCCATCTTTCTCTCCCCATTCCAAGCGTCCTCTCTCATGCCTCCATTCCTAGTACCAATATACACAAACCTTTCTCCCCCAGATCCTCTTTCACACACCCCCCCCCCCCCCCCTTCTCTCCCCCCAATCTTGTGCTGATTTCGGTTGACGAGAGGAGGTTGTGTTCTGCTGCCCGGCACTGAAAGCCGCAGGGTTACGGGAGATTTGCAGACTTACTGATACCCTTGTAGTTAGTGAGATTATGTACACAGCAATTTGGCTGGAAACACTGTGCCTTCTCCCCTCTCAAACTTTCAAATGTCCCTCACTAAACACCAGTTCCATCCAGAACTGAGGGGAGCCTTCTTTCCAGATGCCCCCAAGTTTGCATCTATGCACCGCACATATGCATGGATCTTAAAAATAAACAAATGAGAAGCACTCCTGTCAGTCTTCAGCTCCCCCTGGCATGTCCTGAAAACTTGATGTGGATAGGACACCCAATTAAAATATTAAGAACACTCACTCACACTTTCACTCACTCTCTCACACTCTCTCACTCACACTCTTTATAAAATCTTCTCTTCCTTCAGAACTTGGGGTAAAAAGAGGGCAGACTACAGCAGGGGTAGGCTGCTCTAGTCCTGGAGCATCATAAATAGGTCTGGTTTTCAGGACACCCACAATGACATTGCACAAGAGAGACTTGCATGTACTGCCCCCATTATATATAAATATATCTTGTTCATATTCATTGTGGCATTCCAGGAGCGGCGTTCCCTATCCCGGGACTACACCTTGTTCTCAACAGTGGCTTGTCGGCGATACTCCGCCTTTCTTACTGTCTGTCACCTGTACGCAGAGCCCTTGGTTTCCTGCAGCAGATTTTTTCAAGATTCTGTGGCAATTATGCGGCAGACTTTCATAATTTTACATAAAGTTTCACACCCCTGACTATTCAAATCCGTCCTTTGACAGTAAGTAAAAGTCCTCCAAGTAATCGGTGAAAATTTCATTCACAAACTCACACATTACTATAAAATTCTTAACTGTTCAGAAAATGCTGCCTTTTTTTTTTCCTCTTCATGTGTTCTTTTCAAAATGTGAAAAGGAGGAAAAATAATAAATCTTCCTAGCCTCATGTTTACCCTATAACTATAGTCTTGTGCTTTACAACTTAATGGACTCCTAATGCCTGATTACACATCTTCAGAGTCCATTCTGTTAAGTGAAGTGGTGACATTTTACGCACAATTAAGTCATTTAGAATGATCACTGGGACACTCTCTTCTGGCTGGGGCCATACCTTTCCTGTGGGCGGGGGCTGAAGGGTTAGCAGTGTGCATTTCAGAATATCCTGACAGGAGATGGATGACCTTTTTCCTACTCTGAGGGAACCAGGGCATCATGTCCTTTATTCAGCCGTGGGGAATAAGTGCCTCACGATGGCATAGAGCTGTGGTGTATGCAAAACGTTTGACAAGATTAACATAAAAAGGTTTCCACCCTCACAGGACCAGCATTCCCGAAAATAAAGATCATTTTATTCATCGGATCTAGGTACCCATTACAGGGCCACCTGAGATGACATTGCTAATAAAGCAAAACAGGAAATGAGACTTTAAAAAGTGAGCAGTTAACGGCATGCATCAAGCTGTCACCACCTGCCACGTGGTGGCTTGAGATCCGTCCTTTTTGTTTTCCAGCTTGCGTTTTCGCTTCTGTTGAAGTGGTGTAGAGCCAATCTGAGGGTGTCCATATCACTTCCTTTTATCACAGGCCTTTCCATGTTCCAGCTCCGAAACACATTTGGGTTTTTTCTTTTCTGTTTTCATGCACGTAGTGCAGAATCTGGGTAAGAGAGTTTACCTAATGGAATCTTGTACACAGCTTTCCAGGTAAATTTTTTTTTTTTTGTATTTAAAATTTTCAGACATACAACAACATAGCATAACTATCAGCATCCCAAAGTACTATCCCACCCCCCCATACCCTCGCGCAATTGTCCAAAAAGGATTTCCTGTGTCTCTTGTCCCAGTCTTAAAACAGTATCCACACTTGGACATCATAAATACATTTCCTGCATAAGACGATCGGTTGTTCCATCTCTGTTCCCCCAAAGTCTTCTATTTAGAGCCATCAGACTGGGGGGGACCCTTCTTTTTCCAATGTGCTACTATCTCACACTTCGCAGCCACCAAAATCTGAAGCACTAATTTGCCAGCAGAAGATGGCATCCACTCCACTGTTGGATCTTTATCCCCTGGGTATTTAGTAATGTCCAGTGTGAACTGCTCCACCTTGTCCCAGAAAATTATGATTTTTGGACAAGTCCACCAGATATGAGCCATCGTCCCCGCTCCATGACAGTCCCCTCCAACTGTGGTTCTGTAAATCCTTTTCAATCTATCTGTAGGGGGTAGAGTACCAACAAAAATATACTTTAAAGGACTTTTCCTCTAATTGAACAGAAATTGATGTTTTGGCTATTCACCGTTGTATTTCTTCCCAAACCTCTTCATCAATTGTATAGGATAGATCCTGTTCCCGAGCCATCTCAATTTCCCGCCCCTTCTCCCCTCCACATGCTACACGATTCCTTATCCATTTTAGAGAGAAAACCCTTACGAGCTAATCCATCTTTACAGAATAAAAAAAAATAGAATAGCACAGCTTAACCTGTTTGTTTAAGATAGTGGTGAAGCTACAAAAAAGCAAAGTAATTGATCTCCATATATTACATTTCTCCCTCAATGTGGCAGATCTCAATACACCTTGAGAGTTGAGAAACTGGCCTTTTCCCATCTCCCAAAGCTAAACACCTCATCTCCATTGTATCTTATGTTCTTATGTAGCATAGGCGGAGAATACGTCCCCCAAGAACTGATTTCCCACATGGCAAGTGTGTAGTAAAAGGATTAATCACTTTTCTGGGAGTGCTCATCTGCTGAGGGATCCACGAATAAAAACGAAGAGGAATTTAGCCCCCCCCCCACCCCCCACCAAATAGTATTGCTCCATTGGAACCCATTGTTTTGTTTTCGGGTCTCTGTGCCACTCCAACATAGCCCTCACGTGGGCTACTTATAATGGCTATCAACTTTTCGTACCCCCAAACCCCCTTGCCCTTTTGGAAAGTACTGAGTGAGTTTTGGCCATTCTAGCAAGTTTCTGCTTCCAAATAAATTCCAGAAATGTCTTTTGAATCTTATTCAACATGATAGTGGGGATTACTATTGGGAGCATCTGAATCAAATAGCATTGGCAAGTCCAAACATTCATCTTAATGGCAGCTATTTTCTCTACCCTTGACATGTTGGCATTCCCCCAATGCTGCAAATCTGATAAAATTGCCTGTATTAAGGAAGAACAATTCACTTCAGCTGCTGATAGTCCTTAGTAATTTTCACCCCTAAATATTTTATATAATGATGGGCCCTTTTAAAAGGAAAGCTGCTTTGTAAGTGATCACCAAGATACTCAGGAATATTAATGTTTAAGATTTCAAATTTATTCATATTCACCTTGAAGCCCACTACCTTCCCATCCTGGTACAATTCTGAAATTGAAACAGGTAGGGAGATAACAGGATGAGTCTCAGAACATGACATCATCCGCAAAATGCAATTATTTTATAATTCTCGGAGCCTATCTGGACATCCCAAATATTAAGATTTTTCTTAATCCTCTCTGCCAGCAGCTCCATCACCAAAGAGAAGAGCGGACAGGGACAGCCTTCTCTGGTACCTCTATGCAGAGTAAACATTTCTGAGTATCCACCATTAATTTTATTGCATGCTTGAGGGGACTCATAACTTCCATATCCACATGCTGCAGTTATCACCTAACTCCACCTTCTGCGATACGCCTTACATAAAGGCCCAATGGTCACCATTGAAAGCCTTTCCACATCAGTTGTGAGCAGAAATGAAGTCTGATTGCTTGCCCTCCGTGCCCAGAAAACGTTAAGTACTCATTAAATATTATCGCAGGTCCTCCTACCCATAAAGAAGCCAGATTGATCTTTATGTATCAACACTGGCATCACTTTGGCCAGTTTCTCTGCAAGAATTTTTCCTAAAAGCTCAACATCTCTATTTAATAACTATGTCAGTGGATAAGACCCACAATTTTGTCTTTACCCTCTTTTGGCAAAACCATTACACCTGTCAGTTTCATAGAAGTAGCTTTGCCTCCCCCAGCAGAGAAATTATATATCTCCTTCTAAGGTTGTACCAGTAGTCCCGCAGATTGCTTATAAAATCGGGCTGTGAGGCCATCTAATCCAGGAGATTTATCAGCTTTTAATCCTTTAATGACCTCCTATCTCGAAATCTGTCACCTTCCTTTTTAAGCCTTTGGGGGTTAAGCTGGATAGTTGACTTACAATGTCCCGTCCCTTATAGAATCATCAGTGGAATACAAATCTTGATAAAATTCAAAGAACCTCCCCAGAATCCGATTTATTTATTAGTGTTTTATATACCGTCATTGGATTCATACAATAGTTGCCCTCTATACCTAATATTATGGATTTGAACTTTGAGCTACTTCTTTGTTCAATTTAAAAGCCAACAATTTAGATGGTGTTAGCTTGTTCAAAATTTTGCTTCACCCACAGCATTTGAAAGTGAATCTGATCAAAGACCAAAGTTTTTTTTTTAATTGTGCGCAGGACTGCTCCAGCTGTCGTAGAACATAAGAAATTGCCATACTGGGTCAGACCAAGGGTCCATTAAGCCCAGCATCCCGTTTCCAACAGAGGCCAAACCAGGCCACAAGAACTTGGCAATTACCCAAACACTAAAGATCCCATGCTACTGATGCAATTAATAGCAGTGGCTATTCCCTAAGTATAACTGATTAATAGCCATTAATGGACTTCTCCAAGAACTTATCCAAACCTTTTTGAACCCGGCTATACTAACTGCACTAACCACATCCTCTGGCAACAAATTCCAGAGTTTGTTGCCAGAAAAGGAAAAGGAATTTTCTCCGATTAGTCGTAAATGTGCTACTTGCTAACTTCATGGAGTGCCCCTTAGTCCTTCTATTATTCGAAAGTGTAAATAACAGATTCACATCTACTCGTTCAAGACCTCTCATGATCTTAAAGACCTCTATCATATCCCCCCTCAGCCGTCTCTTCTCCAAGCTGAACAGCCCTAACCTCTTCAGCCTTTCCTCATAGGGAGCTGTTCCATCCCCTTTATCATTTTGGTCGCCCTTCTCTGTACCTTCTCCATCGCAACTATATCTTTTTTGAGATGCGGCAACCAGAATTGTAAATTGTAGGATCCTATTAGAATCTGTTTTTTTGTGCATCCTTTCACGCTATACAATGGAGTCTCAACTCCTCCTGTTCTTCCCATTCTTTACTTTTCTTAATTTATGATGCCCACATAATCAGTTTTGCCCCTAATTACGCACTTTAATGTATCCCAGGGTCTAGAAGTATTTACCTTGCCTGTGCTATTCAGCTGCAGGTAATCCCTGATTTCCAGTTGTATTTCATGACAAATCTCTTCATTCTGACGAGGAGTATCATTAATCTTCCAGTATCTCTGTGGAGTATACTGGGGGAAGCTCTTAACGTCCACCATCCAGACACATCCCTCCTTGTGGGAACCAGAAACCAGTCCCATCAAAGTGGATGCCAACATAATCATATTTGTATTATGTGGGACTGATACAGAGTCAAAAGAGAAGCTCTGCAGACATCATAAGGACTAGTTTCTTCCGGTAAGTGCTGAGAGAGGTGAGAGCGCCTTGAATTATTCAACACAGGGCGAATAGTTAAATTAAAATCTTCTCCTAAAATTAGGGGGACCCTTTGCAAAGCCCACTAATAATTCAGTAAGGACTTCAAATAAATTCCCCTGATCCAAATTAGGTGCATATAAATTAGCTAATGTTACAACCACCCCCCTGATCTCAACATTTTAGGAATATAAATCTGTTTTCTCTATCTTTTTCACATCTATAATACAAAATTGTACTGATTTATGGAGCAAGATCCCCATCTCTCACATCTTTTTTTTATTTTGATGATTAGAAACCAGGATTGTTTGCTCATAATCCTTTATTCCAGAGGAGTTTTTAATCTTGTTTCCTAAAGTGGGATTTTTGTAGAAAGGCAAAATCTGCCTTTTAGCCTGCACAGTTCCTTAAATATCAGCCATTGTTTAATAGGAATATTTAACTCTTGGATATTTAAAAATACAATTCCCTTACTCAACTTTAACCTTATGTATCCAGACTTGGTAGGAGATCAACCACTGATATCTCGCCCCCTCTTCCTTCCCCACTCTCCTTATGCTCACTAATTGCCAGAAAATCTTCTCTCAATGTCCCCACATCCCAATTTTCCCAGTTTCTCACTTCCCCTCCCACCTCCCTCCCTCGAAGTTCTGTAGTTATCTCCTCCAGAACAAGACAGCCTAAGGAAGAATAACTGCACTCCTCAGCTGGATCCCAAATGTTCATATAAAACATAAACCAAAAAGGGCCCCAGAGCTCTTACTTCAGGACAAAGCCCCCAGATAAGAGTAACATTATTTCCGTGGCCCCCCAACTACAACTAGCTGTAAATATTGAACCAGGCTTTATCTCAGCTGTAGCAAATGAGTGAAAGAAGAGAGAATTTGCCAGCGTCCTTGCTGAAGATGTAACACATTGTCAACTTTTTAGTAGAAGGCTTCGCAGCCGGTATACACTGCCACTCCACCGATCTGTTGGTGCCTTCGGCCACCTCCTGAGTCGCCTTTTGCATCGATGTTATGGCTTCCTCTTTGCACTTTCCTTTGTGCCATTCACAGTAAATAGCAAGCCAAAGGGAAACGGCCAATGGTATGTGATCTCTTGCAGTTCTCCTTCATGTCGTAAGGTTGACTGTGCCAGGTTGCTGTAGATGGACAGTTTATAGCCCTCCCAAAGAAAGGTACCTTTGCATCTTGCCTGCATAATCTCAGAAGCATACGGCGATGTCTCTGGGAAGATTTCCCCATTGAGGTCCCAAGGTCCTGTGAGCCCTTTCAGTGTAAATATGGGCTTCTGCTTCATTATCTCAGCAGCATTATCATCCAACAAGGCCTTGCTCGCTTTCGCGTCACTGAGAAAGGGTCTTCAAATTCGCTAGTTTTGAGAAGACCTCCAAGTCTCTAGCTGCTCCGCTGTGACCTGTGTTTTCCAGGTCTTCAAACTTAAAAAAAAATTCAGCCTGAGAGCTCTTCAGAGCAGACGTATGTGCTCTCACTTCCTCCCGACATCCCTCGTAGTCCCCTGATCGCTGCTTAGTGTCAAGTCAACTCCCAATCTCCATGACTCGCTCTTCAGGTCTGCCATCACCTCCGTAAGTTCATTTTTATATTCATAATATAACATTTCAAATTTGGAAACTACTTTAACTCTGCCCAAGTAATGTCCTGATTCCTCCTGCTGCTCTTATTGCCATCAGTGCTTTCCGCCTCAGAATCGAGAGGCTTGTTCCCATGCCTTATGACCTGCTCAGGTGTATTAGGCCAACTTTGGCTGAATCAAAGGCCTTCTTTGAGGCTAATAGTTTGCATCAACTGCCCTTTTTAATATGATGTCTGCAGCTGTTTCGCAATGAAATAACCCTTGCTGCTGGTTCTAATCTACTTTACATTTCTAATATTTAATCCATAGAGCTGGAGCTCCCCAATTCAGGTGGCCACCTCTAGGCGTGACGTCACTTCCTCTCCCTCCAGGTCCCCTTTGTCTATTAAACACACCAGAGTCCCTGAAGGAAAATGGGAAAGAACACCTAACATATTTCTAGGGACCCTCATTTTTGGTTTTCATTTTTTTTAATCTTTCCTGGGAATTTATCAGGCTTTATTACAAGAAGAAAATCAGTAGAAAAATGTGACTCATTTTCTGGGTAGATATCGGAGTTTATTTTGATGGACATTAGCCGGGACAATAAAACAAGATTAAGTAGACTTTCGCACGCACACTCAGCAGCACCCCTCTTCTCCCATCCTCTAGCATGCCCCTTTCTCTCCCTCTTCCCTCCCCACCTCCAGACTGCAGTAGCCTTCCTCCTTACTAATGGTGTCCCCCAGTCTTCTCTTCAGCAGCATGTTACTGAGGCTCTTATGCTGTGCAGCTCTGCACTTAAGCCTGAATTTTAAAAAGCCGGTGGATACGCACGTGGCCGGGCCATGCGCACACCGGGCACATTAAAGAAATAACGCAGCCACCACACATCTCCCAGTATGCGCAGAAAGGCCGGGCCATTGAAAAGGGGCAGGCTGGGGGGGCGGTGGGGGCTGACCAGAACCGCGGCCATTAGGCCCTGTCCCAGGGAAGCGCGTGCCAGCAGCCAGCTGGCGTGCCGAAGCTACTTCTGCTTGGAAGGAGCAGTAAGTCATAAAACAAAAAAATTTGGGCTAGGTAGGGGGTGAGGGGTCGGGAAAGAGATGGGGACGAGGTAGGAAGAGTAGGTAGGGGGATAGGGAAGTTCCCTCCCAGTCCGCTCCTTAATTGGAGCGAACTGGGAAAGGCCTACTCGTGTCGCCACGTGTATTTTTAGAAAATCCCCCCCCCCCCCCCCACGCGTGTGACTGGTCACCCGTGCGCACATGTGCATGCTGATATAAAAAAAAAAAAGCTCGCACGAGCACCGGATTTTATAACGTGCACGCGGCGGCGCCCACGTTGTAAAATCGATGCGTCCATGTGCGCTCGCCGGAAACCATGCGCATGGATGCCCGCGTGTTTAAAAAAAAAAAATATAAATAAAAATATCTACCTTTGATGTTTGTGTGGGTCCAGGGAAGCCCGATGGATGGTGCTTCTGGCAAGCAGGGCCCACTTCAGAAGCTGCGTCGGTGGCAGCAAGCAGCAGGCACTTTGGCCGCTTAGGGGGAGGGGAGGCACACCAGCGACACTGGAGAGCGAGCGCTTTCACTGGTGGTGGGTGGGACTTGAAGGGCTGTAGGGGCTTTGGCCCGCAGTTGCTGGAGGATTTGAGACGCTCCATCTACTGCTCTTTAGTCAGTCTAAAATTAGGGTGAAAATCGGTTTAACCCGGTTATCGCTTTTGGGAAAAATCCTGGAATTTTATAGGTATCAGTCGGTTGAAACTGAAAATGAAGGCCCCTACGTATTTCTGATCTGGATGCTGAAAAGGTGTAGGCTGTGGTGTTGGGGCGTCCGTCTATGAAACTTTCGGTTTTCCAATATGAATGCTACAGCACTTTAATAGAAGCAAAACTGCTATTTTTTTTTGGAAACACAAGCCTCCTGCGCTCATTTTTTGTAGTGGATTGGTAAGTGCAATGATTAGTCCTGAGCACCGTACAAGGAGCCTGTTAGTTGATAGGCTTGGGCAGATTTCTCCATATTTCTGGTTCATGCATAGTAAGTTCTAAGGAAAGTAACAGGACTTTCTCTTAACATTCTGAATTTTAAGTCACTGGGGAGGAAATATCTGGGGGTAGCTTTGAAAGCTCCTCCCAGTAAGCTGTTCTCATTCTTGCACCAGGCAAGTTGAGTTTCTGTGGTGCTTTCTTTGAATGCCCATTACTGCATCGTGTAGCCCAATGAAGGAGATCTTCTGAAACAGACGGCCCATCTTATACTCCAAGAATCTAGGACCCAAAAAAAAAATTAACCAAAAGGAGGTGTGTGGACTAAAATTCAGCTCCAATTTTAGTGCTAGTTTTTATAAAATCAGCCCCATGACTTGTTAAAGCAGCAGCCACACAAATGTTTCTTAAACAATCACACGTGTGTGGCTGCTGCTTTAACAAGTCATGGGGCTGATGTTATAATAAAAACTATCGCTAAAATTGGAGCTGAATTTTAGTCCATGTTTTACTTGGTAGGAACCAGTTCCCTGGGATCTGTGCAAATGGCTCAAGTTTAAAAAAAAAAAAGAAATATTTGTTTGTTTTTTTTTTAAACTTGTATGCCATTTACATCCCATTAAGCTGCAAATTTGCAGTAAAAACTTTTGCTTAAGTCTGAGTTTGTGAGTGGGAGGGGCAATCGAAAGTTGTATTAGATTGTGGAGGGGATGAATGTTTTTGTGAGAGCAGTGCTGAGGAGAAATCTTTAAAACAAGCCCTCTGAGCGAAGGTTAGCCCTGTGGTGCTCCACCTTCCTCTCATATTGACGCATTGTTCTTATGCTTTGCACTGGGGCACTGCCCTTCAGCGGGCACATGAATAGAGCTGGAGGGTGACTGCACCTCCTTTAAGGACTTTACTGACCACAGCGTGTGGCACAGAGGGGGATCGGAGTTTGTGCCAGGGCTGCTTCTAATGCCTGATTGGAAGCTGGATGTCACATCCATACCTCTGGCTTTCTAGAAACCATGAGATTTTTACAGGATGCAAAGTGACACAGATCTGATCAACTGGTTCAAGCAATTCAGCCCTGGTTTAACTAATTTTCCCTCATTACAGTCTGGGGAGCAAAGGCCGCCAGGCTTCTGATCTGCAGCTGAATCCCGTGGTGGAGTTTTAACTTCTGCTCTGACCCAGGAATTAAATTTCACGAGGTTTAAAAAAAAAAAAATGCAGCAGAGCAGCCATTTAACATTCCTGCCTGCATTGCAGAGTGATAGCTAATGAGCTCATTTACACGAGATTTGCATGTACACACTAATCCTAGCACGGGTTTTAATCCACGTTGTAGCATGTGTTTTCGTGGAAAAATCCTGTTAAATACCAGGGTTAGATTTCCACAGGAAAAAACGCACGCTAAGGTCAGCGGGCCCCCCCAGGTTTGTGTTACCTTATCTATCGTGTTCAGCCTTCTGAGCAGGTTAAACGGCCAGCGTTGATAATGGATTTGCTACATGCCCATTCCTGTTAATAATATTAGCTAAGTATATGTTTAATTGAGCTGCTTCTGTTCCTCTGTAACCATAAATTATATAGAATGAATGCTAGGAACTTTGAGAGGATGATTTTAGTTCTGGTCTGTTTAAGAAGTGATCCAACACCTCATGTATAGGGCACATTGCAGGCTGCTGATGGACAGCACAGTTGGACCTGTGAGGTCCCATTGTTTATAGGTTCAGGCATTGCTTAATAGATCACAGTGGGTGCCTTAGTATTACCTGCAGCCTGTCCGCACACAGTGACTGGTTATTTCCTCCTCTTTTAGAGTGGCATTACGCATGATTTGCTGTTGCTGGTTGAAAGTTTGCATGCATTTCTGAATCCGTACATAAAATAACTATTGATTCAAATATTTTGAAATTAAGAATGGATCTTTTAACCTGTGGAATTGGACTTTACACTTTTCAATTCTGTATTTATAAAACATCTGCTTAGCAATAAAAAAAAAAGAGGCATGGAAGCTCAAAAGAGCTGTAACGTCGCCTCCAATATCTCATTTCCAGAATCTTGGGTGTAGATTGCTTTATCAATTACTTATAGATTGATGATTGCAGTGGAAGCAATAGCTCATACACTTGATGGAAAGATGTCTGTCATTTGATTCCATCTTTCCAAACCTCCTTAAGTGTGCACACTTCTGTTCTGTCACCGCCACACACTCTCTCTCACTCTCTCTCACTCTCTCTCACTCTCTCTCACTCTCTCTCACACTCTCTCACTCTCTCTCACTCTCTCTCACTCTCTCTCACTCTCTCTCACTCTCTCTCACTCTCTCTCACTCACACACACACACACATTTCTGCCTTGTTCTCTCTTCCAGGTTTCCAGTAAATCCTCAATGCATATGCATTGGGTTGGTTCAGTGTCTTGGTGAATACTTGCCAATGTCTCCTAGAATGACTCCCTTGCCATGTGTAAGAGAGTCCTCGTTTCTCTTGGTATTGCACTTCTTTGTAGTAACATGTTATCTATCGGTTGTTCCTGCCGTCTTTTTGTCAAGGAAGATGTTAACTGCTTCTCTGTGCGTGTGTGTGTGTTGTACTGAAGCGTGTTGCTTTGGTGAGCCGTGCCTCCAGCCTCGTTCCTAGAATAGAAATGCAGGAAAAGCACAGTTCCCATTTAATTGTATTGTAATGCTGTCCCCCCTTCCGACCCAATAAAAAAACTGAAACCTTGCTCAGAAGTGACGACATCAGTTGGCCCAGGGTGACTGTGAGATGTTTGTTCAGATATGCATTTTGAACTGGGAATGGCAAATCTTCCTTGTGGGTTGTTTTTAATGTGAATGAACTGTGTGTTTTTTTTTTTTTTAAGCTGCACTTTCCTCCTGCTGCTTTGGGCTTCCAGTTCAGTCCAAGCCACCTTCCATTTGAGCTGTGGCAGCAAGAGCCTTCCTTTACAACTGCCCAGCGTTTATTAACCCCTCACCCGTCCATTGCAGAGAAAGTCCTTGACCAGGGACCACCAACCGTGGCTCCCCGAGTCTAGCCAGCATGTATTGCCGTCTGAGTGCTGGTAAAGACTGTGAGTGTTCTCCCCACAGCATCCCCTGGCAGCCCAAGGACAGGAGCTAGATCTGGGCATTAAACTGGGCTCTCATCCACAACATTTGCCACTCAGCCATGGTTGAGGCCCTAACCTAAGACTTCTCTTTACCATTCTGCTTGGGAGTATGTTTTGTGCATGGTTTTTATGTTTTAATTGCAATTATTTTCTTCCTTTCAGTTGAAAGATATAGATTCTCGGAAGATATTGAAGGCAATGTTAACTTATGTTTGGCCCAAGGACCGGCCAGATCTACGAGCTAGAGTAGCGATATCCCTTGGGCTCTTGGCTGGCGCTAAGGTAAGCATGGCATACTGAGTGGTAGATGGGTTGGCAGCAGGTTGATTGCTGTGTTGCAAGATAACCGGTTGGCTTCCACTGCTGAATGTGTGAGTGCCACCAGTGAAACAATCCACGATGAAAAGACCTGATATTAAAATTACCTCTTTAAATGGTGATACTCCTGGTAGTTGGTACTGCTGCCCTCTGAGGAAAGGCTAAAGAAGATAGGACTGTTCAGTTTGGAGAAGAAATGACTGAGAAGGGATATGATAGAGGTCTACAAAATCATGAAAGGACTTGAACAAGTTAATGTGAATCGGTTATTTACTCTCTCAGATAATAGAAGGACCAGGGGGCAGTCCATGAAGTTAGCAAGTAGCTCATTTAAAACAAATTAAAGTAAATTCTTTTTCATTCAGCGCATAGTTAAGCTCTGGAATTCATTGCCGGAGGATGTGGTTACAGCACTTAGTGTAACTGGGTTTAAAAAAGGTTTGCATAAGTTCCTACAGGTTAATTCCATAAACTGCTATGACGGTAATTAATAAGGAATAGTAGTTTGGGATCTATGTAATGTTTGGGTAATTGCCAGGTATTTGTAGCCTGGATTGGCCACTGTTGGAAACAGGATGCTGGGCTTGATGGACCCTTGCTCTGACCCAGTATGGCACGTTCTTATGTAGTTCTGTTTTTTTGGGAATGTGTTTTAAGACGTAGAGAGAGTGAACAATATTCTTGCCTGCTTGACTCAGAGTTGATTTCTACTGCTGGTGAGAAACGACTGAGGCAGGAGCCAGGCGCCCATGCTAGCAAATGCCCCTGCCTCTGCTGACCACCAACAGGGGAGCAGAGAGCGCTTCCTTTCCAGCACGAACAGTAATTAGTCCTGGGCAATATGCTGCGGGGAATATCCCCTCTCATGTTGACAGGAAATGGCTGTTCCATGCTGACCCCCAGCCCACCGCAGGAGGAAGAGGCACAGCACCACGAACCGAATGACCAAAAATGTTTCAACTGCAAGAGTAGGTACACTACAAAAAGAAGAGAACGCTACCGTGTGATCCACCGCAAGGGAGAAAGCCAGAGGTGCTGGGAATGTCTTACCTAGGAGATGAGAGAACAAGGACGTGAGTGTCAGAACCCAGTTAGGTAAAATATTTGTTTGGTAATACACAAAAAAAAAATCAAGCAGACATGCTTTAATGAAAACCAAAAGGAGACATGAAGGGGGGTGAAGCACAAGGAAGGAGGCGGTCCTTTCCTGGTGAGAGAGACTTGGACACAGGGCTGGCTGTTGCAAGAGGCATCCTGGGCACCGCACTGGGAGTTAGGAGGCTGCCGCGTCACCAGCCTGACAATGTGAACTGTATTTTAGGTGCCTCCCTGCTTGGCCCTATATGTACACTTCAGTAAGGAGCAGGCGCTTAGCACATGTCGCTGTGTTTCTTAATCATAGAGCAATGCTTATCAGTGGCACAGATGGAGCAGAGCTCCACTGGCTCCCAGTTATACAATGAGTAAAAGCATTTTCAAAGTCATAATTAACCTTTTCAATTGATACGGCCCCTCTGTATGCATATGGAAATGGAAATCCTCGTGGAAAATACAGTAAATCCTTTTCTGGGATTTCTCCCAGGTGATGGAATGTTCTACTGAGGGAGACTTTTGTGGAACGAGCACTGCAACCTTTTGGAAAGACCATTAAATACTGGATTTTGTTTGTTTTTGTTTTTTTTTTCAAACAAGCCTTCCTTTACATTTGATATTTCTGAGATCTGTAGGGTTATGAGCACCATCAGTGCTATCATTTTGGGTGCTTACCTCTTGGGGCTGATTTATTTGATTTGAAATATATGCTGTGTGTTTAACTAATGTTTTGTTAATATAAGAGTAGGCTTGTTTTATATCTGTTTTACTATTGTAATCTGCTTTGGTCTTCTAGGGAAAAGCAGACTATAAAAACTGTTTAAAAATAAACATATCAGTTGCTGTTTCATCCGTGGCTTTTGGCAGACTCTATGTTAAGGCATACGACTTAATCATGTTCTGAGCTGTAGAAAGGCAGATTAATTTGAATATTTTGGATCATGATGGTGCCTGTATTTTTCTTAGGTGTCCGAAAGGTTTCTCCTCTTTCCTTTTTCACATGTGTCTGGGACAACAGCTGTTTTCATTTGTCCGTAGGCGGTTCTCACTTTCCTACTTAAATATCTGTATTACATCTGCTGCATCTTCTAAGCTGGCTTTGCACACAGCATTAATTACCCTCGGGAAGGCATCCAAGTATTGCATCAATATTACCTTCCTGTCAAACTGCAGGTGATGGGATTGGTTATCCAGCTGCTTGAGGCATCTAAGTGTGAAGAAGTGGGATAAAGATTTTCTCCTGAAAAATAACTTTTGAAATACTAGCAACCCCTGCATCTGCAACTCAGTGGCATAGCCAGAATTGATTTTTTTGGCGGGGCCCGAGATTAACAGGGACGGGCACTATGCACACAGGTCGGAGACATGGTAGTTATATTTTAATGATGATTACTTTCACAATGATGTAGTAAACCAGTTACAGTAAACACCATTAATTCCCTGGACCCGTACAGCAATAATCTTATCTATGAAAAAGCAGCACTGCAAATAATGCAACATGCCCTGGACAGCTTTTCTTAACTGGGAAGGATCAAAGACAACTGTGGAGGCAGGACATGCAGAGTTTTCAATGAACCCTGTGGTACCTGCTGCCTCTCCTGAGTTGTGCTACTTGTGGGGGTGGTTTTGCTGCTATTCCTCGGTGGCAGTGGGAGAGAGAGCAAATTGGGAAGACGGGAGGGTATCAAAGCACGCTTTATTAATGAAGAGACCTACATAAGAACTTGCCATGCTGGGTCCGACCAAGGGTCCATCAAGCCCAGCATCCTGTTTCCAACAGAGTCCAAACCAGGCTACAAGAACCTGGCATTTACCCAAACACTAAGAAGATCCCATGCTACTGATGCAATTAATAGCAGTGGCTATTCCCTAAGTAAACTTGATTAATAGCCGTTAATGGACTTCTCCTCCAAGAACTTATCCAAACCTTTTTTGAACCCAGCTACACTAACTGCACTAACCACATCCTCTGGCAACAAATTCCAGAGCTTTGTTGTGCGTAATGGCAAGTGTTTTTGGCATGTTAACACTGAAGTCATCGTTTGAATAAGGGCTATAGAAGGGGTGGCCAAATCCAGTCCTCGAGAGCTATGAACAGGCCTGATTTTCAGGATATCTACAATTAATATGCATGATAGAAATTTGCATGCCCTGCCTCAATTGTATGCAAATCTCATGCATGTTCATTGCAGATATCCTGAAAACCTGGCCTGTTTGTGGCTCTCAAGGACTGTAGTTGGTCACCCCTGAGCTATAGTATTTGCTGTAAATTTTTAATTTGTGACCCTGGGATACCCAAGACATCTCAAACTCTTGAAAGGAGTACAGTAGACATGAAAGAGTGAGAACCACTGCCCTAGAATAGAGGTTCTCAAACCTATCCTAGAGGACTCCCAACCAGGATATCCACAATGAATATGCATGAGAGAAAAATGTGCATGTTATGGGAGATTAGAGTATTATTCCCTTTCCCCTGTGCCCATCCCAAACAGTCTCACTTTAATCCCCACTATCAGTATCTCTCATTCCCATAGCCTTATACTCGCACACCTCAGACACCCATCACTATAGCCTCACACTAATCTTCTCTGGACCCCCAACCCCAGCTTCTACAGCCTCACACTCATCTCTCACATCTTCATGCTTATTCTTGCCGATCCCCCAGCCACACAGCCACATATTCCTCCACCAGCTTAGTGGGCAGGATGAGGTATAAGAATGCCAGGGAAAAGGAGGGGCATGGGGGTGTCTCATACTCTATATCCTGCCCCTGTCCCAAACAATCTCACTTTCACCCCCTCTCATTACTTTCATTCTCCACAGCCTCACATGTCTCCCCCCCCCCCCCCCCCAAAAAAAAAACTAGACGCATATCCAGCATAGCTCTCTGCTTCAGTGGCAGGGGAGAAAGTCTGATAATCCACTTTCAATGCATATCCAGCATAACTCTCTGCTTCAACAGCAGGGGGAATGAAGAAAAGTGGATCTATATACAGACAACAACCAACAAGGTCTGAATTACATAGTCTGGGTAAACAAATAAGCATGGGTGTAGCTTGCTTATTGCAGCAAGATATTTCATTTAGATGCAGTTCGAACACTGCTCTCTACATTAATGGTGGGTGTGGAAGGAAAATAGAACCAAAAGGATACTAAGAGCCATGTATAACAGACAAGTATGTGAGAGAAAAAAAGAAATGCGAACTTGCTGGGCAGACTGGATGGGCCGTTTGGTCATCTTCTGCCGTCATTTCTGTTTCTATGCTCCTGGAACCCCCAAACTCATTCACCGCTGTGGAGCTGCCACCTTAGTTCCCAAAAGCCATTTTGTACAATATTGTTTTAAAGTGTAATGGGGGGAAAAAACACCAACCTCCAAACCCCAGACACACTATTTTTTATGCAGATCAATCAATTGTTTCTCCACCAGTGGGGAGGATGGGCACAACTGGCTAGAGTAGACTCCCTAGAAAAATAATCAACAGCCCATCGCTGCCTCTCATCGTGCATAGATGCAATCCCATCCCCCCATCGTACACACAGCCAGCTCCTGCTCCTCGCCTAAAGGTAGCCCGGGACTTGGGGCTCTGCTGCTACTTCAGGGAGGCACCAAGCTGCCCCTCTGGTGGCAGGGCTTCTGCAGGAGAGTGGGTGCCATGCAGGGAGAGGAACCCAGACCCCTACAGTTCTTCCACTCTAGCTGCAAGCATGGCGAAGCCTCATGAGAGGAGGAGCATTGCCAGCGAATGAGAGATGGAGTAGGGCAGCGTCGGGGAGCCTCACAAGGCAGCTCTAGTCTGCTGTTTCCTTTCTTTGATTGGCTGGCTGGCACGAGGCCACACCTCACCAATCACGGCCTCCAGAACAAGAAACTTCCCTTCATTGGTCACAGAACCAAAACGCGTATGCGGGGAGAACTTGTCCCTGCCCCCCTGGCCTAGACCATGATGATGCTCTCTCTCCAGTTCCTGGCACAGATTTTAACTGCTGCCGACAGCCTTCTTATTCTTCTGCTGTTGCAGGAAGAAGCTCGCGTTATATGAGTGCTGGCTGCTTGCTATTGGCCCTTCAGTGTGGGGAAACTTAATAGCAATAGAAATTGGGTGGGCCTGAGTGTAAGGTGGGTGGGCCATAGCCCACCCTTGCTATGCCACTGCTGCAGCTTCCTGATACTGATGGACTTTCTTCTGTGTGTAATGTGTATACTGTATAAGAGTTATACACTACAGCCATTGGGTTGCCAGCACTCTCTGGATTAGTGATATTTGTCCTTTAAAATTGTAATTGTGTAGTCAGAGGGAAGACCTGAATGACAGTAGAGTTCTTAAAGACTGATCAATCAGATGATATAATGGATCCCGGGTGAAAGCACTCAAATGCGAGGGTGCCCAAATCCTCTCTCTGGTCACATTTTATGTTGGTCAAGACCTAAATAGCATACGACTCTAATAGTTGTGGTCTCAACTGGTTTGAATTTTATTTACAAGCAAAATAGGTGCAAGCCGCTCCAAGGCACATTTGAATGTACGCAGGACTTGTTGATCTTTGAGCATAATGCAGGAATGGCCAACTTTGGTCTTCAAGAGCCACAAATAGGACCGATTTTCAGCATATCCACCATGAATATGCATGACATATATTTGCATACAATGGAGGCAGTGCATGGAAATCTCTCTCATAAATATTCATGAGGCTTCTCTTCATTGAAGCATTTGGTAACAATTGATTCTGTTTGATACCATGGGCAAAATACATATTTTTATTTATTTAGTTATTGTCAATGTCTGTTGTACTGGTTTTTGTTATATCTTAGTATTTTTGTACACCAATGTATTTATTGTTTGCAGTTTATAAATTTTATAAATAAATTGTAGATATCCTGAAAATCATGTGTTTGTGACTCTTGAAGATTGGAGTTGACCATCCCTGGCATAGGGAGTTCCACTTCAACGTTCCATTTTTTTGGTTCACAGACTTCACAGATTCTTTCCTCCTTGAAACCTTTCAGCCATTATAAGTTTAACGTTGAGCTTTGGGATCCTGGATCTCAATCCATTATTTAAATTATTGCTACATTTTACCCAAACTTCAGATATGCTACACACACAGTAAAGCTAAAGCATGGGGCTTCTCCCCAGCTTACCCAAGGAAAGGCTCTACTGACTCACTCTCTGCTGAACACTTTTCTTTCTTAGAAAGTACTATCCAGGGTTTCCTTAAAACATGGATGTGTTAGGAGTTTTTCCCTTTTGCTCACTGTTAAAATTATCCTTATGGACTGGAAACTCTCACAGGAGGGTTTCGATACTCCTCCTAAGAGTTTGACTCTTCTCCAGGAGTTTGGCTTCCTCTCTGACCATTCTTCCAGTGGAGTCTCAGTTGCACTCCTCGTGATTGCTCACATACTAAACCTCCAACTCAAGAGTGACTCACTCCTTCTAGATCAGACTTCTTCACTTCCAAGGGCCACAAATGGATCAGGGTTTCAGGCTGTTCCTAATAAGTACACATTAGGTAGGGCTGCAAACAGTTGAGGCAGTGAGCATGCACATCTCTTTTTGCATATTCATTAGAAAAGATGACCTGTTTCGCAACCCTCGAGGGGTTCACAAAATCTCTGTGGGATGCTATCATTAAAACTCATTCTGGGATATACATTGGGGCACAGGTGCTATATTGCTACCAATAGAAATAGGCTTTCTAGCACAGGCGTGGCCAACTGATACTGAAGAGAACCACAAGCAGGTCTGGTTTTCAGGATATCCACAATAAATGTGCATATGAGAGATTTGCATGCACACTCTCTTTTGTATACAAATATATCCTGAAAATCGGGCCTGTTGGTGGCTGGACAGGATGAGGGGGTGCCACTATGCTGTCTCCCTCTCCGCCCTCCCCTTTCACATCATGCAGGCAGAGGGGGAAAAAGAGAGGAGATAATGGTACTGGGCAAAGGGTGTGGGATAAAGAAGGGGATACAGGGTAGGAGAGGAAAAAAGAGGGATACTGTGTTGGAGAATAGAGTTCTGGGCCAGAGCCTGCCATCCCTGAAGGGGGGAGGAGGCAGGTGCCAGTTAGCCTAGAGCTGGCCCCTGTTTGTGGTTAGCCAGCCCTTTTCTAATACTTATCAGACCCAGGCATAATGTGAATGCATACTGTACATAAAGTGTTTTTGTTTGGGCCTCCATTGTATCTTAGATATGCTATCACTCCAGTCCCAGGCTTCTGGGTAAAGAGTGCCAAATCTATGATAGGAATAAACATTTATTTATTTATTTATAGTTTTTTATATACCGCGGAACGTAATACACATCACCTCGGTTTACAGCAAACAGTAATTCAGCCAAAGGCTTTACAATAAACATCAGAGGAATAAGTAATGTGCTAAATTAACAGCAAAACTAGAAGTATACATATCAAATATATATGAGTAATGAGAGGAATGGGAGTAGGTGGGAAAGGTAAGGCAGTATACAAGAATCAAGAGTTAGTTGAGAAGCGAAGTATGTAATTGCATAATTTACATCTAGCAGAGGAAGGCCTTTCGAAACAGCCAAGTTTTTAAGTTCTGCTTAAATTTTCGGTGGCAGGGTTCTTGGCGCAGATCAGAGGGCATACTGTTCCACATTTTGGTTCCTGCTACAATGAGGGAACGTTTTTTTGTGGATGTAAGTTTGGGTAGTTTAGGAGAAAGGATCGGTAGTCTGGCCTTATGTTGAGATCTGATTGGACGGTTTGTTTTTTGGAAATACAGGTGCTCGGGAAACCATTGCATGTTTTGGTTGTAAATGGCCTTATGAATCAGTCATTGATTTTTTTTTTTTTCCCCTTACCAGGTCCTCCTTCCCTCAGCATTTTTCCTCTCTTACCACCCCCCCTTCCCTTTCACTTCTGTAGGAAGTTAGTGTAGAGTGGAGGCAGCTCAGGCTCAGTAGGGTTGAGAAGCTTTGGGCTAGCTAGATACCCCACTTCTCAAGCTCTGTTCAGTCAACCGTGTGGTAAGCCATGGTGGAGGGTTTTTTCCCTGCGTGCTTAGGCACGTGCATGCATTGTTGCCGTGAGGCAGAGTCCTGACATGGGCGCGCACATAGGCCATGGCCTAGATTTTAGCATGTATTTGTGGAAGTACACCTGGGCGCTGGGGTGCAGGAAAACTGTGGTGTCAGAGACAAAAGTCTAAGCCCCTTGCTATGTGTGAGGCTTTCCATATAATGGCAATCCAGCCATCACGCTCTATGCTTGTGTCAGCACTGTTTAGATGTTTAAAGTGATTTAGCTCTTACAGATTTTGCTGACGTTGGGACATCTCCTCAGCCTTTGGTGGCTCTGGAGGGGAGTGTGGCAGGAGGGGGGACAGTGGACAGTTCCCCTCCCCTCTTGTTCCAGATGGCAGAGGCAGTCCAGAGAGATGGGTCACAGAGTGCCAGGTTTGGGCCTATGTGCCCTGGTATGGATCCATCCTCCTCCTGGATGGAATTTTTCCAGGGCCTGCAGACTTTTCTGCAGGGAACCCAGTGGAAGCAGCAAAGCATCCTACTTAAGGGGTCATGTGCTCGGGACTCCCACTTGTCAGCCACTGCAGGCAGACATCGCAGGGAGGATGTGGATCATGATATGACAGATGTCTCAGATGGGGACTTGGTTTTCTCCCCTCTAGAATAGGGAGAAATTACACCTGATTTGGAGCCACATCGAACTCTACTCCTTTCTTTTTCAGAAAGATAGGTTGCCGAGTCTGACTTAAATCCTAAAGACGCTTGGTGTGAATGGGAGTGATGCTATTAGCTTACAAAAGAAAGATCCCATATTTGTCACTTTATGCAAAGTGTCCTGTTTATTTCCTCTCCTGCATTCAATTCGAGTTAATTGACCTTAAGTGGAACACCTTGAGGCAAGTTTTAAAAGCGGGGGGCACTTTAGCAGGTTTGTACCCCCTTGGATCCAAAAGCAAAGGAACAGTTGTGATTTCCGAAGGTGCATGACTTGCTATGCGCTGTTACCAAGTGAACTACCATCCCGGTGGAAGAAGGGACAGCTGTAAAAGATGCTCAGGATAGGAGGATTGAAGCTATCCTTAAACGGCTTTTGAGGCCATGGCAATGAACTTGAAGTCTAAGAAGCCTTGTAAGGATGTTGGCTCTGGAGTCTGAGCACCTCTTATTTTCATAACAAAGATGTTGAGGATTCATCTACTGGATCAGGAGATAGGCAGGAGTCTCATTTTTATCAAAGGTGGGCCCAGATTACAGTGGACCAGTGGGTCCTGAAAATGGTAAGGGACAGCTATGCTCTAGAATTTCTCTGAATTCCTCTAGATGCATTTATGGTATCTCCAAGCAACTCTCTACAGAAGAGAGTGGCAGTGGAGGCTATGTTAAGGAGGCTGTTGGATATGAAGGATGTAATTCCTATTTCAGATAGCAAGAAAATATGGATGCTATTCCATTTATTTTGTCATTCTCAAGAAGGCAGAGAGGTCCTTTCAGCCCATCCTGATCTAAAGAGTCAATCAGCATTTGCATGTGACTCATTTTAGAATGGAATCTTTACATTTCGTAATAATGGCAGTACAAACAGGGGAATTTCTCATGTCTCTCGACCTGACGGATGCCTGTCTATAAGTTTTCTTTCACCTACGCTTCATCATTTTTGGATTTCTTCATCAATTTTAAGCCCTTCGGGCTGGCTACTTGCACCCAAGACCTTTGATAAAGGTCATGGTGGTGGTAGCTGCGTCTCCGTGCAAGGAGGGGGCATTCTGGTCCATCTGTATCTGGACTACTGGTTGATTTCAGGCCAAAAATGCAGATGATTCACTTGGCATCTTGCCAGATAATCTCCTTGCTTCAGGAGCTGGGTTGGGTTGTGAACTTGGCCATGAGCAATTTACAGCCATCTCAGATGCTAGAGTTTCTTGTTAGAGGATTCCACGACAGTGGTCTACTTCAATCATCAAGGCAGAACCAGAAGCCAACAGGTGTTGGTGGAGGTAGATGCACTCATGGTGTGGGTAGAATAACATCTCCAGGATATATCCACCTCACACATTGCCAGGAAGGACAGTGTAAAGGTAGATTTCTTCAGCAGACAGGTTTTGGATCCAGGAGAGTAGGAGTTGGCAGACTAGGTCTTTCAACTCATGGTGATGTGATGGGTCAGCTGTACTTGGAATTTACTGGTGAGCTCCAACAACACGGATAATAGGACTAGGGGGCATTCCATGAAGTTAGCAAGTAGCACATTTAAGACTAATCAGAGAAAATTCTTTTTCACTCAATGCACAATTAAGCTCTGGAATTTGTTGCTAAAGGATGTGGTTAGTGCAGTTAGTGTAGCTGGGTTCAAAAAAGTTTTGGATAAGTTCTTGGAGGAGAAGTCTATTAACTGCTATTAATCAAGTTTACTTAGGGAATAGCCACTGCTATTAATTCATCAGTAGCATGGGATCTTCTTGGTGTTTGGGTAATTGTCAGGTTCTTGTGGCCTGGTTTGGCCTCTGTTGGAAACAGGATGCTGGGCTTGATGGACCCTTGGTCTGACCCAACATGGCAATTTCTTATGTTCTTATGAAGGTACCACGGTTCTTCAGTTGCAGAAGGGATCCAAGAGCAGTATGAATTGATGCTCTTGTTTATGTTTGGCTGCGGATCAAGATGCATTATTCCTTCCTGCAATGACCAATGATAGGCCAGTCATTTGGAAGATTGCGAGTCAGACCAAAACCATACTGGTGGCTCTGGATTGGCCCAGCGGCTGTGGTATTCCAATCTTCAGAGGCTACTGGTGGACAGTCCTCTCAGACTGCCACTCAGGAAGGATCTGTTATATCAGGGGCCCATACTGCATATTGATCTGGGTCAGTTTTGTCTTAGTTTGGCCCTTGAGAGGGCTCGGTTGCTGAAGTGTGGTGGTTATTTTGCAGTGGTTTCCACTTTGCTCCAAGCCAGGAAGCTTTCTACATCTCTAGCTTATGTTAGGGTTTGGAGAGTGTGCGAGAGCTTGTGTGAAGATCTAGGTTCTCACTCTTAAAGTTGAAATTCCACTGATATTGGAATTTTTGCAGGAAGGTTTAGTTGAAGGCTTGGCCTTAAATGCTCTGAAAGTGCAGGTAGCAGCTCTTGCTTGCTATAGGGGGTGGGTCAATCGTAGGCCCTTGTCTTCCTATCCAGATGAGTCCAGGTTTTTGAAGGGAGTTAAGCATCTACATCCTCCCTTGTGGCTACTGGTGCCTGTTTTGGACTTCATGTAGTCTTGCGTTTTTTGGCTTGCCCTACATTTGACCACTGCGTGGACTTTTGTGGCTGCTCACCTTGAAAACAGGTTTTCTGGTAGCAATCTGTTTCATGCCTTGATCTGTTTCTACAAATGACGCCGGGGCAGTACAGCTTAGGATTGTACCTTCCTTTTTGCCAAAAGTGGTTTTGGCGTTTCATTTGAATCAGTTTATTGCCCTGCCCGCATTGGACAGGCATAGAGATGAGTGTTGTGATAGTCTGTTGCGTGCCTCAGATGTCGAACGGCATCTGGTGCGGTACTTGAAGGTTATTCACATTTTCAGGAAGTCTGAGACTGTTTGTGCTCCATGGTGGAGGTAAACGAGGAGAACCGGCGACGCAGACAATTGTCATCTCAGCCACCTATATGGATGCCGATGTCCCATTTCCTAGACGGGTCAGGATGCATCCCCACTAGAGCTCAGGTGGTTTCGTGGGCGGACTTTGGTGGTTGTCTCCGAGAGCGACGTGGTCCTCTTTGCACACTTTCTCCAAAAATTACTGCTTGGACGTTGGGGCGCACGAGGACGTGGCTTTTGCGCATGCAGTGTTGACAGGACCATGGGCAGCCTTCCACCCTTTTTGGTAGTAGCTTTGGTTCATCCCACTGGTGTGGACTGGCCTGCCTGAGTGCAGAGAGAGGAGAAATTAATACTTACTTGATGATTTCCTTTCCTCTAACAAAGGCAGGCCAATCTGCAACCCATCCCAGGCTGCCCACCTGCTTTTAGTTCGTCCTTTATATGCAGATGATGTGTTATTTTTGTTCGTTAGTTTGAAGGTCTGGTAAGTGACATAACCAACCCCTAAGATTAGTTAACTCTTTTTTTTTTTTTGCTGAGCTCATTGTTTCTCAGTTGGAAGCTTGAGTGGTTAACTGTTAATAGTCATGTTCAATTATAATCAATTTGTCCACAGTTTGGCTTTTCTAGAAATACTGGTGGGGCAGGGCTATGAGTCAGACACCATCAGCAAGTCAGCTTTACTCCATCTTTCTACTGGTAGGAGTACATAACCCACTGGTGTGGATTGGCCTGCCTTCCTTAGAGGAAAGGAAATTGTCAGGCAAGTGGTAATTTCTCCTTTAACTTGCAACTTTTTTTTTGCTTGTTTTTTGTTTGTATTTTTGAATTTAATTTGCTTTCTTGTTTTGTCTATTTAGGACTTCTTTTTTTTTTTTTTTTTTGCTTGGTTTTGTTTTTGGAAGATAGGCTTGTCTTTTTTTGGGGGGGGAGGGGGCTGGCTTTTTTTTTTTTTTGCCTTTTTATTTTTATTTCTTCCCTCTCACATTGCCTTCGGTCTCTTCCATGCTTGCAGGGAGCAGGCCCGGGCGGGCTGCGGTGATGATTCTTTTGTCCCTGGTCTGCCGCTGTCCACAGTAGCAGCAGGCCCCCTGAAGCACTGGCAATTCTTTTAGGCCAGGCCCACCATAATAGCAGCAGCCCCTCCTGAGGCTACGGTGGCAGTGCCTTCTGTCCCGGGTCCGCTGCAGCAGCTCTTTATCGGCCCGGACCAGCGAGTGCTCATTTTTAAGGTGCTCAGGCTACCAGGTATCTGGGGAATTTGTTTTTTTTTTTTTAACCTAGGCCCATTAATGTTTTCCCAATAATCTTGCAAGGTGACTGACACCTGCACGTGGGTGGGTGTGAAATCCACGTGAAGGGCGGCAGCAGTGGAGATGCTATGTAAGCGGAAGCTATGCTGCTCTCTGCCATTGTGTAAATCTGACTATAATCCTGCCTTGTGAGTGGGTGTATCTGATGGAGCTCTCACTGTGTAAGCACGCCTACATTTAGACTTTAAACATAACGGCAGAAAAAGACCATATGGCCCATCCAGTCTGTCCACACCGCCCAATTAATTTAGCATTATAATTCCCATTACTTCCTTAAGAGATCCCCCCCCTATATTTATATCATGGAAACACAAAGGCAGAAAAAGACTCTGATGTTGTCGGGGCAGTTGGGGTTTTAAATCTCTGGCCCTGGCAGGGGTGGACCAGAGCTCTGCAGAGGGAGAACTTAGTCTACCTGCACCTTGCACTGTGGGTAGAAAAAAAAAATGGCTAATTCTTTCTTGCCCTCTTTGTTGCTCTAATCCTAGTAAGATTAATGCACTTCCCAAATGAAAAAAGACAAGTTAGGTGTTGGGAATACTCCTGACTTGATTATGAAGGAAGGGCCGTGCCACACCGCCTTATATTCTAATTCATGTTCTACCCTGGGGGAATCAGAACTGCTGTGACCCGAGATTATTAAAAGAGAGCAGCAGGCAGCGTCACTTGTGGGAAGGCAGACGCATGCGGAACTGTAGCTTAAATCACCACTTAAATCAATTGCAAATTGGGTGCGAGGGTTTGAGAAACTGAAATATAAGATGTAGTATTTTCAGGATTTTTTCTTCTTGCTGCCCGTCGAGACTGGTACCAAACTGATGCCAATGAGTGACTAACACAACAGGTTTTCTTGTACACTCAGCTGCCCTGGCCCTTTTGTTAATAGTGTAATGCTTTAAGCTAATGTAAAACTGTAAATTTATTTGCAAGGATTGAAAAATTTAGAAAACTTGGATGCTGGCCAAAATTTTTAGTTGCCAAGTTTTTTTTTTTTTTTATCATTTAACTTTTCTTGCTTCTACTGATTTTTGATCTTACTTATTTTGCGCTCCCTTCCTGCTTTCCCAGTTCAGCCTCTCTCCCTACCTCCCCTACCTCTATTTCTCTGCTGAACAGTGAGGGCAGTTCCTCTTACTTTCTTGGCCGTTAAAGCCTTTTGCACTCTTGCCTTGAAGGCACATTTTAAACTCATCTAGAGGGGAACTATATGCTCGTAAGCTCAGCCTAATGCCATGCGGAGGACATGGCTTTGATTCCTGGGTCAGGTGCTGCCAGCTGACGAACCTGTCCTGTATTAGGACAGACTGGATCTTCACATATACCGCTGGTCGGTGTTCTGAACAGGAGGATGTGTACTCACAAGGCGGGTCCAGCCATCTTGGGGGTGAGTGAGGTGGTTCATAGGACCCTGCCATGAGCCACCGAATGTAACAATCCCAGGAACCCTACTGCACGTCCCCTGCGTTTCCCCAGCATTATTCCACTGGACGATGGGTGGATGGTGGGAACTCTGTGTGTGGCGCATTCTCTCCATGTCTGTGCAAGGGTATGAGGCTTTCTAGGCAAACTTTTTTTTTTTTTTTTTAATAGCCTTGCAGCCCTCACCACACACACATTATGCATTTTTGAAAAACAGATTTTATTACTACCCTGCAAAAATGGCACTTGGACCCTATATGGTATTAAGCCTGTTGAAAAGTGTGTTCATTGTGGGCTTGGCTCCCAGAAAGCCATATAGAGTATATTTCCCATAACCAAAACAGCACTAATTGGCAAAACACAAACAGTAAGAATCCTACTTATGAAAGGCAACATTGCAAAAATTATACCAGGCCCTAAAACATCAGTACTCCTCCTATTAGGAAAACAGAACAATCCAGGTTGCTATAGATCCCTACACAGAAACTGCATGCCAGCAGAATACTTCACCTCAGTCACACATGTACAATACAGATAGACCCTCACCAAATACAGAATAAAGGCACCATAAAATAGAAATAGAAATGTACAGATCAAAACTGATCTGGAGACCACAAGAAGCCAGATTGTGTGCAGTTCAACACTGAAAAACAGAAATACCATCGTTCCTCAAGAAATATAATACTGGGGAACAATTTTTAACATAATTCCTGTTGTGTTTGATTTTTCAGCTGTTTTAGACTTAAATAGGCATGCTGATTTCAAAACTACATCAATCATAATAGTAAATCTATACTAATAGAAAAAAATTAAGATTTCAAAACAGCTGATGAACAGAACATCCAATAATTAAAAATTTTTAAGAGTTCTCAAAAAACAATAAAATATTTGAAAATAGACACATCAAATACACCCATGAATTAAAATTAATACGAATGTAAACAGTCCCACTCTCCAAATCTGGGATCTGTTGATTTCTAGTCACCCTGAGATGTTGTGGATTGGGGGAAGGGAGCTGTACAAACTTTATTCTTTTACACACATACACAAGCTCTCTCATTAACCTCTCTCACAATAATGAATTGTAACTTTGAAAATTTAATTTAAGAGCATACTGGTTTGCAATAAGCATTACTGTCGAAAGCAATCTGTGTGGCATTTGTTAATCCTCACAAATCTCACTTTTTAGGGGGTTGAATATTTTTGCAAGCCACTGTATATGTGCACAAGCTCTCACAGCCTCTCTCACACACACAGGCTCTTACTCGCACTCCTTCTGTCTCTCAAACAAAAGTTCTAACTCACACCTTCTCTCTTGCACATAGGCTCTCTCTCTCATGTGCACATAGGCTCTCACACCCTCTCTCTCACACACATGCAAACAGGTTCTCATGTACACCCTCTTTCTCGCACGCACACAGGTTTTCACTCTCACACTCGCCCTCAGTGCAACTCTCACCCATGTGCACAGGCTCTCACTCATGCCTTCTCTCTCTCGCACACAGGCTTTCACTCTCATGCTCATGCACACACGTATACAACACAGGCTCTCACTCTCTTACACACATGCATTCAGCTCTCTCCCTCTCTTCCACCCATGACCATGCTGCTCTTCAGGCTGTTGGCACTTAGGCATCATGTTTGTGGGAAGGTGAGATGGTTACTGAAGGAGTGGGGTTTTATTTTTGTTTTATTTTGGAGGAGGTACTTTTTGCTACTCCCTAACTTTTGCCAACCGAGGTAGCCACCTCACCCTGCCTCATGATAAAACTGACCCTGGTAATGACATACAAAGGACCCTGTCTAATCCAGACCACTTTTTTTAAAATGTTATTTTATTTAGGCATTTTATATACTGTCGTTCCAAAAGATCTCAACGTGTGTTAAGTGCACAAATACAGGTCCCTGCAGTACCATTTCCATGCTACTAACACTTTTGGATTATTGCTAGTGTTTCGTTAATGTTGTCTGCATGCAAGCTAAAGTTCTATAATGTGCATTTTGCTTTAATGGCTTACTGTTAACCACTGAATCCCTCACTGAGTGGCAGTCCACGTTCACTGGGTCATAACTGATTTCCCTGAAAACAGGGTAGAAAGGGCTCGGGCTGTTTGCGGTTTCTTAACTTGCCAGAAAGAGGCTACTAAAATGATGCAGGGCTTGTACCAAACATTAGAGGACCCTCAACATGTGTAGCGATCACAACAGCGGTGAACTTGTGACTATATATATTGTGCTTCCTAGAAGGCCTGGGGGTAACTTGCATGGAGCGGCAATTACAGCCCTGAAAGACCCCCAGGTGGAAGGGGAGTGGGTGTCAAGTGGACTGATCGCTACTGGGCAGACTGGATGGGCCACTCTGTTCTCTATCTTCATATATTTTTTTATTTTTATGTTGCTATGGAAGTGCCTCTCACAGTGACTCCGAGTGCTTTCAAGAAGATGGAGTTGTTTTGGTAATGAAATGAATGTTACGGAAGCCAGTAGAAGCATTGAAATAACAAAACGATTATCCTAGGTGCTAATATTTAAGAAAAATGTATAAATAAAAGATTGTAAGACGGCTAATGGCTGTTTGTCTTTTTTTGTTTGTTTTCCTGCTTGCAGGCAATGAATATAGTGGTGCCCTTCATGTTTAAATATGCAGTCGACAATCTCAACCAGATGTCGGGGAACGTGCTGAACCTGAGTGATGCGCCCAACACCGTCGCAACCATGGCAACGGCTGTTCTGATTGGCTGTAAGGGCGACTCTCTAATCTGTCAACAGGTGTTGGCTTTCTTCCGAAAGGTTTTAGCCTATTATCTCGCAGTTGACCTTTTCCCAGCTAATGCTGCGGTGTGTGTGTGTATAGGAGTGCATTTTCAAAGATGTGCGTAGACGCTGTCTTGGAAAGGTTGAGAGTACACCTGGAGTTTTGGGTTTCACCTGTATATTTTGCTGGAGTTAAAAAGGGGACAAGCTGGGGCATTCTCTGCGCAGCGGTTGCTATTTTGTAAGCATACGTCTTGCTGAGCTTGTTGGGTAAACTTTTGTACCTGCCCATTGATTCACACAGACGAAATCTGATTCTGCAATTTTTGGGTGGGAAGTTGGGATAGGGTTCGGCTGGAGGGTCTAGAAGGGACTGGTGAGTCCAGGTGCTCCCGCAATTTAAGTATTTTTAGAACAGCACGCGCACGTACTTTATAAAATACCTGCCTCCATGTCTAATTCCGGGTGTTTATTCACGCAGTGTCAGTTATTTTGTGCATAAAATATACGTGCGTATGTTTATAAATTAGCTAGAGAAAGTGTTTTTTCCTTGCATTGGAAATAGAAGGGCATACGTTTGAAGCAGAAATAAATTGTTGTAAACTGTGCAGCTCCCGTTGCACAATTTTATAAAATGCTAGCATTAATCTGTGTGTCCCTTATGTGTACAAATGCTGTAGAAAGTTGAGCTAGTTTTTTTTTTTTTTTCCTGTCATGCAGGCCAAATATTTTGTTTCTTTTTTTTTTCTCTTTATTTGTATTTTTTCCTAGAGCAAACTGGTTGTTAGTAGGTGCCTGAAAAAAAACACAGTGGTGATTTTGTTTTTTATTTTATTTTTTTTGTTAATTCAAGACAATTCTTGACCATAACATCAAGCAAGAGCAGTGAAACTGCAAAAAAAAAAAAAAAGAAAAAAAAGATGAGAAAGTGAACTAATAGTGAATGTCTCATCAAGCCTTTAAAATAACCTGCAGGATCCAAGCCAGAAATATGTGAAGGAAAATAACAAACACAGTAGTACAAAATCAAAAGACCGAGTAGCCGGGTAATATGTTTACATGCTGAACACACTGAGTATTTCTATTCTACACAGTCACACAGATGGCGGCAGCTTGGTTAGAGGAGAAACTGCAGGTGGCTGTGAAGCAAGCTTAGCCTTCAAGATCAGCAATAACTATTTAGGCTTAAAAACATTTTATATATATATAGATACTGTTTAGAAGAAATTGACCACCTTACCACGTTTCATATGATCAATTTGAGTTTTCTTACGTAGGAATAGTTTTCTTTTCTGAGCAGCCTCAGCCTCGCTGTTGAAGTCCTAAAACATAAAGGATTTGGCAGTGGTCCAGAGAGAAGGGACTGCTCCATGTGCACAGTCACTTTCCAGAATCTCTGCTAGGGTTAGAATGGAGGACTTAACAAGGACTTACCTGTAGGATTTCTGACGCTGTTGAACACCAGCACTCCCACTCACCTATATCTGTGCATCCAGATATCCAGATTGCAGATCAAATTTTCTCTTTCCCCCGTTGTACCAACAACAATCTGGATATTCATACCTGTCGAGGATCCAGTGGTGATGTTTGCTTTTGCTACGGAAGCTTGCAGACTTTGATTTTCCAGTGCTGGGCTTCAGTTGCTTATAGCAACTCTGCCTGGAACCTGCCCAGAACACAATAAACCAGCATCAGTGTCCACCATGGGGACGCTCGCTGTTAGAATTGCTGGCTGTAGAGGGAGCTCTCCCTGAGACTTGGAGGAACTTCATTTGGACACCCCAATGTCGAAGCATCTAGCAGAGCCCCTATGTATCTTGCAACCCAGGAGACTTCTGCTTGCAGCACTAATTGACCCATTGGACCAGGGGCAGATAGTCCCAAGCCCAGAGAGGACGACTCGGGTCAGCCCTTCTTGTTAGCCTTGATGAAAAAGGAAATAACACAGAGGAAGTTTCACGTCACAAAGCAGTGACTGGCAAGCATGCAACTACCCAATGTCTCAAAGATCACAAAGGTAATAGGTTACTTAAAAAACTTGCATCAAAAGTCAATTAAAAAAAAAAAAAGGAAATGCAAGAAAATATGTAAATTTAAATAGCAAAATACAAAATGTAATTTAAATCATTTGTAATAACCCTACAAAATATACATTTAAATGCAAAACTCAAACAATGTAAATATTACAAGTTTTAGGCTAAATTATAAATGAAACATACAAACAGAAAACATATAATATTTAAAATAGTCCATTCAACGTGCACAAAAAATTAGCTTTGGTATAATAATCCTGAAACATATATCGCTGCTATACTGTGCAAAAAGTTCATTAGATGTATCACTGCCCAATTTTCACAGAAAGCAAGTTTCAGTGTGGTTGTACTTAAATGAATTATTCATCCTTTTAAAGCACCTTTCAGATTTTTGCAAAGCAGTGATATAATACGGGCAGGAGTCTCAACTAGAAAATGAGAAATCCTTTAAGTTATTACAGCGTCAAGCAAGATAAGTTTCATAAATCTTAATATTCTAAAAAAGTTGAGCAAATTCACATTGGGGGAGTTGCATAATTTGAATAATTTTAACAATTATCTAACAAGATTTTAATTGCATAAAAAATATTAAATACAAATATTGAAATATTTACAAATTTAGTAGCTGCATATAAAGCAAAACTGGTAATTGTTCATAGTTTGAGTTATAACCACCTTATTGGTTATAACTCAATCACCTACAGAAGCAGTACCAGGCATCCGAATTTGGCAATGAAATTTTGATTTCCCCGTTTTGTTGTCACTGGATTTACCCAAGGAAAGTTTTGCCTCACAAATCTACATTTTTTTTTTGAAGGAGTGAATAAACATGGACAAAAGTGAACCGGTAGATGTGGATTTTCAGAAGGTGTTTGACACAGTCCCTCATGAGAAGCTTCTAAGAAAGCTAAAAAGTCATTGGTTAGACTGGCCTTTTGTAGATTGCAAGACAGGAAACAGAGTAGGATTATAAAATGGTCACAGTGGAAAAAGGTAAATAGTGAAGTGCCTCAGATCTGTACTTGGACTGGTGCTTTTTAATATATTTATTAATGATCTGGAAAAAGGGGTACAACAAGTGAGGTAATCAAATTTGCGGATGACACAAATTTATGCAAAGTAGTAAAATCTTAAGAGGGTTGTGATAAATTACAAGAGGACCTTGCAAGACTGGAAGATTGGGCTTCCAAATGACGGATGGAATTTAATGTGGACAAGTGCAAGGTGATGCATATAGGGAAAAATAACCCTTGTGCTGTAGTTACACAATGTTAGGTTCCATATTAGGAGCTACCACCCAGGAAAAAGATCTAGGCATCATAGTGGATAATACTTTAAAATCGTTGGCTCAGTGTGCTGCGGCAGTCAAAAAAGGAAACAATGTTAGGAATTATTAGGATGGGAATGACAAAACAGAGGATGTGATAATGCCTCTGTATCTCTCCATGGTGAGACCGCACCTTGAATACTGTGTGCAATTCTGGTCACCACATCTTAAAAAAAAAAAAAATATAGCTGCACTGGAGAGTGCAGAAAAGTGTGACCAAAATAAGGGCATGGAACAGCTCCCCTATAAGAAAAGGCTAAAGAGGTTAGGGCTGTTCAGCTTGGAGAAGAAACGACTGAGTGGGGATATGATAGAGGTCTACAAAATCATGAAAGAACTTGAAAAGGTTAATGTAAATTAGTTATTTACTCTTTCAGGTCTAGGTAGCACTCCATGAAGTTAGCAAGTAGTTAATTTAAAACAAATGGAAGAAATGCATAGTTAAGCTCTGGCATTCATTGCCAGAGGATTTGGTTATGGCAGTGAGTGTAACTGGGTTTAAAAAAGGTTTGGATAAGTTCCTAGAGGAAAAATCCATAAATGCTATTAATCAGATCTATTTAATATTTGGGTACATGCCAGGTACTTGTGATTTAGATTCTCCACTGTTGGAGACAGGATTCTGGGTTTGATGGACCCTTGGTCTGACCCACTATGGCATATCTTATGTTCTTATTGTGTATTTTCAGGTATTTTTCATTATACTCATACAAAATTTAAGGTTAAAATGAATTATTTAGAAGACCTAACACTGCAGGATAACTTATATACTTTCCCTTCACTCTTAGCTTTTATGCCATTCTTGATTCTGCTGTTCAGACTTCCCTGTACCTATTAATGTCAGCAGATAATGATTGTTTGGCTTTCGTTACCTCTGTGAAAGATTCCTCAGTACATCTGATGGTAGTCTACTTCTGCAAATCTTTCCCTGGATGGTATTAGAGCACAAGAAGTAAAGGTTTACTCAAAGGCAAGGGTCTTAGACTTCAGGAAAACTAATTGTGTTAATATGGGGGGAGTACTTAAAGGAGTCATTAGCTAGTTGGGAAAATCTAGGGGAAGTAGAAGAGCAGTGGGCAAAACTAAAAGGAGATATAAGTGCAATTAATCTTTTTGTTAGGAAAATAAATAAATGGAAGAGGAAAAAGGCTGTTAGGATTTTCTAAAGAAGTAACCGAAAAGGTTAGGGAGGAAAGGTTCGTGTTCATAAACTCCAAGAGGTCAAGAAAGTGGAAGACAGGTGACAATTTCTGGGAAAGTAGTCAGGAATGCAAAATAAGCAAAAGGAATTAAAAATAGCAAATATGGTAAACGGGGGACTTTTATTTTACTTACTGTATATTAGTGATAGAAGGAAGTGCAAAACTGGTTTTATGAGACTCTGAGGTAAATATTTCAGTTCGGTGTTCACTGCAGGAGGGTCTAGAGCAGGACCACATAAAACAAACACAAACAGGATTGGCAGTGAGGTAAACAATCAGTTTTCAGAACAGTGTGCTCGTGATGAGGTGATCGGGCTGGATGGGCATCTCCGCTGACCTTTTCAATGCTGCTTTAGCATCGGGACAAGCTCCGAAGGACCAGAGAGGGGCAGATGTGGTTCCTATTCATAAAAGTGGAAGTAAGGAGGAGGCTGGGAACTATAGACCGGTTAGTCTGACCTCTGTGGTGAGCAAATTAATGGAATCGCTGCTAAAAACAAGAGGATTTATTTAAAAAAAAATGTGTATGCTGCACTATCCTATAATCTGAATGGCTTCCAAATGCACATTCATAGTAGAAAATATAAACAGAGAAATTGTCAATGTAACAATTAAAAAAAAAAACCCTACTAAAAACAATTCAGTAATTCTAATTTATAATATAAAACTGAAAATGTAAATTACAACTGCCAGGGCAAAATGCTAAGTTTTGAAATTGATATTAATTATATTCAATGATGAACAGATCTGCATTGCTCAATAGAAAGCTTTTTTTTTAAATAGGTGAGTTTTTAATTGTTTCTTGAACATCTTGGGATATGCTCATTTCCAAAGAGGGGGTTGGTTGCACAGCAGTGCACCTGCTACTGAAAGCAGGCTACATTGCAACTCGGAGAGGCAAACGGTCTTATGGTTCAGTGCATCAAAGAGAGATTGTCCTTCAGAACTCACATTTCTGACTGGCAGATGTATTTTTAGCAGCAAGTTTCTATTGAAAATTTTTTTTAGTTCATTATGTATCCTTGTTAGAAATTTCTAATGTATTCAAAATTCCACAGGTAGCCAATGCAGAGAATTTGACTGGAGTTATATGGTCAAACTTAGATCCTGTTAGTATTCTTGCAGCAGAATTTCGGATAACTTGAACAGCTTTGATAGTGTAAGAGACAAAGAAGGGAGGGAATTACAGTAGTCAACACTAGTGAAAACCATAATTTACGGACCATGGTTTAATCCATCATATCTAAGTACAATTTTAGATGGTGCAACATTTTGAAGTTTCCAGAATTCTACTAGGGATTTTGTGTATGTCTTCAGGGAGAGGTTAGAATCAAGTATAACCACCTAAATTTCGTACCTGCTGAACAATTGGTATCGAACAGCCAGAAAAGCTTTAAAAAAAAAAAAATTCAGTTTTCCTGCTAAGGTTCATAATCTCTGTTTTGTTTAGATTTAAAGAAAGTCTATTGTGAGAGAACAAAGTTTAATTGTAGAGAGGCAGGGTGATAGTAAACCTACAGTTTATTGCAGTTCCTGGAATCCAATGGATTGCATGATCCAAGCCAACTTGTATTACCAGATATAAATCTTGTCAAACAAATCTGATCAACTTTTTTGTTTGTGTAACCAAAGAGTGGGATCAAGGGGAGAGTGCTAGATGTAGTGTACATGGTTTTGCACAGGAGACTTAGAATGTCTTTGGTATGCATCCTAGAGTGACTAACTGGGTTAGAAATTGGCTGAGTGGGAGGCAACAAAGGGTTAGTGGTAAATGTTTACTCTGAGGAGGGGGGTGTTACTAGTGGTGTGCCTCAGGAATCATTCCTTGGATCAGTTCTGTTCAACATTTTCGTGAGCAATGTAGCAGAAGGGTTGTCAGGAAAGGTTTGTCTTTTTGCCGATGAAACCAAAATCTGCAAAAGGATAGACGGGAAGATGTGGGAAAACAGAAATCTAGCGAAGCTAGAGAAATGATATAGAAACTGGCAGCTAATATTTAATGCTAACAAAATGCAGAATAATGCATTTTCTCAGAGGACAAGCAGGATGGTAGTCCTCACACATGGCTGATATCAAATGGCACTCTGATGTGGAAAACTTATGTCAAAGTTTCTAGAACTTTGACTAGGCACACTGAGCATGCCCTATTCCATGTGTCCACATGGAGCCTCTCTTCAGTCTCTTCTTTTTTGTGGAGCTTAAGCCTCATGTTGTGATTGAGCTCACTTTGGCTGTTTTTAGCCTTGTGGAAAATGTTTTGCTCTTCATGTTTTCACAGTTTTTCCTTCGAGTCTGTCTCCAGGTCCCTCTTGGTGCCCTCCCATAGTATCTCTAATCAGGGTTTTTCGGGTAGGTTTCCTTTGGAGTTCGATTTCCCCCTATGATGGCTGTGCCCTGGTGCCTGCTGGCTATCGCTGCCTGCCACCATTGCTTTAAATTTTGCGACTCTTTTGTTTTGCCCCTTCATAGTCACATCCAGTTTTCGCCAATGCCCCCAGTGCCCAAGGATCATGTCTATCATTGATCCTCATGAGGTATATATTCTCTGCCTGGGGGCATCACATGATGTCCGGGGTTGATGCTTATGTGTCCAGATGACCCCGAAGGGACATTGACTTTAACTCAACAAGATGAATCAGCTTTTGGGGTCAAGGAAGTCTGAGCTATCGACATTGGTAGCATCGGCATCAAGGGACCTTGGCGCTGCACTGATGGACAGAATGCCATAGACATCAGTGGGGCCGTCTGTTCCATCAATGTCGCCGGTGGATAGGGGCACCAGAGACCAACTGCTGTTGATTTCCTCTGGGCCAAGGATGTCTGGTTTGTTGTCTTCAACCTTGGCACTGGGGAAAGACTGGGTCAAGCATCAAAAGAAGCCTAAGAAGCATTGATACTGGTCCCCATCGATGCACAGTGCCGGACGTGGGGGATGCACTGGCTTTTGCCGTGATGCCCACGAGGAGAGCCCATTCTCTATCAGTGCTGAGGGTCCGTGATGGTCTCCACTGGTCCTGGGGTTGTCGCCAATTTCCCTCATGGGTCTAAAGAGGATCTGGCCACCTGTCCTTCCCCCCCCCCCCCCCCCCCCAGTCGGTGTTGGCATAGGCCATGTTTGAGGAGGAGCTGGAACGCTGAGTCCAACTGGTGGTGGAGCTGGGTGCTGCAGGGCTTTGGTCCTGCAGCCAAGGTCCTTGGTGCCACCCATCCTCACATTACTTCTGGAGAAGCTTAACATGCTTATCAGTGCGTTACTGACCCAGCTGACTCCGGTTCCCATGACAGCTACAGTGCCCAGCAGGCACAGAGGCCTCACCCTACCGATACGATAGTTGTTGCCGGTTCCTCTGAGGAAGCAGCTCCACTGAGGCCAGCAAAGATGCTGAGGCCTGTAGCATCCCGTCCAGTTCTACCAGTGCCTTTACCATTGGTCAAAGGCCAAGCACCTAGGGCCAAAGGGAGTATAAACCAGTTGCCCGTGCTCAAGGTGATGGAACCTCTGGTCTGCAGCAGGCTACAGTTCTTTGTGAACTTCAGGCCAGTGGATTTTGTCCATTGTCCACCAAGGATACCAATTGAATCTATTTGGTGTCCTAGCAAATTGCTCTCCGTGAACCCATTGGGGGACGGTAGCGCATCAGGAGATACTACAAGTGGAGCTTTCCTCCCTGTAAAAGGCCAAAGCAGTTGAGCTTATGCCACCAGGGCAAAGAGGGTGGGGATTCTACTCCAGGTATTTCCTAATTCTAAAGAGAGCAGGAGGGTGCCATCCTAGCCTAGATCTAAGGGCCTTGAACAAGTTTCTAAAAAGAGAAAAGTTAAAGATGGTTTCCCAGGGCACCTTGATCCCCCTTTTGCAAAAAAGGGACTAGCTATGCTCCCTTGACCTAAAGGACACACACACACTCATATTGAGATCTTCCCTGTTCACAGAAAGTATCTCCGATTTTGTGGTGGGAAAACGAACCTGGCCGTGGTGGCGGTGCACCTCTGCAGACTGAGAGTGATAAGCAGACAAGCTGAGTCAAGCCTTCAGACCCCACGAGTGGTCCCTGGACCAGGGGGTAGCAAATCAGATATTCCACCTCTGGGGGAGCCCGGACGTAGATCTGTTCATCTCTCCCCTGCAACAGAAAGGTGCTTCAGTTCTGCTCCCTGTACAGGTCAGATGGCAAACCAGCTTCGGATGCCCTGGCCTGTCATTGGGGCAAGGGTCTTCTGTATGCATATCCTCCGATTCCTTGGCGAAGACTGTCTTGAAGCTTCACAAGGACAGAGGGACTGTGATCCTCATAGCTCCTCATTGGCTGAGACAGGTCTGGTTTCCACTCCTGCGAGAGTTGTCCATTTGAAAACCAATCAGTCTGGGGTCTTCCTCAGATCTCATTATGCAAGATCAGGGTTAGTCTGTGGCATCCCCAGGCCCTGTCGCTCACAGCCTGGATATTGTTGATTCTGCAGCTGCTTGATCATGCAGAGGATGTCTCGTGTCCTGGTGGCTTCTAGAAAGCCTTCCATTAGAAAGTCCTGTGGACTGGTGGAAGAGGATTTCCATGTGGTATGAACAGAAGGCCCTAGATCCATTCTGCTACCACACGGAAAAACTACTTGATTACCTTCTACACCTATTGGAGGCTGGCTTGAAAACCATAAGAACATGCCATACTGGGTCAGACCAAGGGTCCCTCCAGGCCATAAGAACCTGGCAAGTATCCAAATCTAAGTCTATTCCATGTTACTGTTGCTAGTAATAGCAATGGCTGATTTCTAAGTCAATTTAATAGCAGGTAATAGACTTCTCCTCCAAGAACTTATCCAATCCTTTTTTAAACACAGCTAAAATACCTGCACTAACCACATCCTCTGGCAATAAATTCCAGAGTTGAATTCTGGTCTTCACCACTTCCGGAGGAAGTGGTGAAGACCAGAACTGTGAAGGACTTCAAAGGGGCGTGGGATAAACACTGTGGATCCATAAAATCAAGAGGCCGTCAATAAAGAGTGGGTGGCTCGCCAGAATGACGGCTACTGCCTGGAGACAATACCCTTATTCAATAAACATACACAGGGTTACTGTGACTCCAACATCGCTCTAAGCTACAACAGCAAGAGGAAATGTGGAAAAAAGGATTCACACTCACAAAGTGGGGAGTAGCTGGCTTGTTACGGCGGTTACTACCCCAAACCAAATAAGCCTGATACTTCACGTTCAACCCATATCCAGCATAGCTCTCTGCTTTAACGGCAGGGGAGAAGAAAAACTGATACTTCACGCATATCCAGCATAGCTCTCTGCTTCAACGGCAGGGGAGAAGAAAAACAACCAATAAGGGCTGAATAACATAGTCTGGGTAAAACAAATAAGCATGGGTGTAGCTTGCTTATTGCAGCGGTTACTTCCCCTACTACCCCTAACTAATCAAGCTTGATATTTCACTTGGATGCAGCTCCATCACTGCTCTCTACATTAATGGTGGGGGTGGAAGGGAAATAGAACCAAAGAGCTAAGAGAAACAGATAAGTATGAGAAAAAATGTGTGAAGCTTGCTGGGCAGACTGGATGGGCCGTTTGGTCTTCTTCTGCCGTCATTTCTATGTTTCTTTTTTACTCAACGCACAATTAAACTCTGGAATTTGTTGCCAGAGGATGTGGTTAGTGCAGTTAGTATAGCTGTGTTTAAAAAAAGGATTGGATAAGTTCTTGGAGGAGAAGTCCATTACCTGCTATTAAGTTCACTTAGAGAATAGCCACTGCCATTAGCAATGGTAACATGGAATAGACTTAGTTTTTGGGTACTTGCCAGGTTCTTATGGCCTGGATTGGCCACTGTTGGAAACAGGATGCAGGGCTTGATGGACCCTTGGTCTGACCCAGTGTGGCATTTTCTTATGTTCTTAATATCCAATTGGCTAGCAGATTGCATCTCCTCCTGTTATACCCAGGTGAGACTGTATCTTGGGGATTATGTCAAGGCTCATTCTGTCAGACCCATAGAGGAGTCAATGGCCCACATGTAGATCTCCATGGGAACTGCTCACAAGGCTGTGACGTGGCATTCTCTCCACACATTCACATCACATTACTGTATCTCCCCCTCTGTTACCAACAGCACTGGCTGTTTGTCCTCTTTTGTGTTGGGGAGTAGCTTGTAGCTAGGGATTCACCCATGTGTGAGGTCAACCATCCTGCTGGTCCTTGAAGAAAGCAGAGTTACTTACCTCTAGCAAGTGTTCTCCAAGGACAGCAAGATGTTAGACCTCACGAACCCACCTGCCACCCAATGGAGTTTGGATTCTCCTAGTTTTTATTTTAATCCTAATTCTTTGTTACGAGACTAAAGAGGAACCCTGTGTGGATGCATGGTATAGGGTATGCTGGGCATGCCCATTGTGCCTAGTCAAAGTTTCTGAAACTTTTGACAGAAGTTTTCTGCATCTGACCTCCATCTGATGTCATCCGAGAATACCTGTTATAGGTAAGCAACTCTGCTTAAGCTGCTAAAACCTAAGGGAGATGTACAGTAATGGAGGTGAAATTCTAAGCACAAAAGAGTGGGTTCTGGAGGTAACTGATGATAGCAAAAGCCGGAAAGATGCTTGGCTGTATAGGAAGAGGAATGATCAGCAGAAAAAGGGAGGTGATGTTGCCCTGGTGAGAGCTAATTTGGAATACTGTATACAATTCTGGAGACCACAGCTTCGAAAAATATGAACAGGTTGGAGTCTGCCCAGAGGGTGGCTACCAAAATGGTCAGTGGTCTTCCTTCTAAAACATATGGAGATACTTAAGATATAAACATGTATTCCCTGAAGGAAAGGCAAGATAGGGGAGATAAGATAGAGACATTCAAATATCTGAGGCTTCCATGCACAGGAGGCGAGCCTCTTTCTACAGAAAGGAATCTTTAGAACAAGGGAAGATGGGATGAGGGTGAAAATATTTCTATATAGAGAGAGGAGTGGATGTATGGAACGGCCTCCCAGTGCAGGCGTTAAGAGACGAAAATGGTATCTGAATTCAAGAAAGCATGGGATAAATGCAGGGGATCTCTGAGGGAGTGCTGGGCATTGTAATGACTACAAAAATTGGAGAAATGGGCCATATGGTCTTTTTCTGACATGTTTCGATGTTTGTATTTGTTGATTAGTTAAAACTTTTCCTTTTTGTTTCACTAGCCCAGATCTTTCATATAAATATGTAGAAAGGTTTGTTTAAACCAGTGGTTCCCAACCCTGTCCTGAGGACCCCCCAGCCCGTTGGGTTTTCAGGATCTCCACAATAAATATGCATGAGAGAATATTTGCATGTTATGGAGGCGGTGCATGCAAATTTTCTCTCATGCATATTCATTGTGGAGATCCTGAAAACCTGTCTGGCTGGTGGGGTTGCCAGGACAGGGTTGGGAACCACTGGTTTAAACTAAGCTCTTTTAGTGCTGTCTGCTTTTGAATGGCTGAAGCAGACGATCACAGTCTGTTCACCACGGGAGTTAGGTAAGCTGTGGCTGCTGGACTCAGCAGCGAGCAGAAAAGCTGGCACCAAACAGTAATACACAACCCTGCCCACATAGATCAGCCAGGCTGAAGTCTCTTATTGTGCCGTGATGGCTAGAGCAAAGTAACTGCCAACTCTGACACCTTGCACATACAAGAATTTTGTGAATTTTTTATTTTTTTTTTTCAGTTTTTGGGTTTTCTACCTGCAGTATAAGTGAACAGAGATGAATGAATCATGCTGCAAGACTGCCAGAAAGCATGAATTTCAAAGGCCTCTAGAGCCGGTGGCTTCCCATGCACGCCTGTCTCTCTCCATCGGGTGTGCTTTAGCCATCCTGTGATTTCAGCTTTTCTGGGCTAGTGGGTCCCGCAAACTGCGATGCTCTGCGTGGACACCTTGAGCGTGTCTGGTGGGGAGATGGCTGACTGCAGTCTCCTGCGTACCCTAGAGCCATTGCTCTTGACATGGCTTTGCCTAAAACATGTTCTGTAGGATCAATTTGCTTGGCAAAACTGATGTTTAGGTTAATCTTGTCACACCTTTTTGGGCATGCTGGATGCTCCCATTGGTTCGTTTATATCTCAGTCTGATGTGAAGAATTTGTTTTGTAGACATGGAATGAGGTAAACGTTCCTGGAAACTGTATGCCGGATATAGCTTGGGCAGGCTCTTGGTTAATAAAACTGCTTTTTACCATTAATGTAAAGATGTGTGAATGTTTTGTCGTCTTTTTTTATGTAATTTCAGATGGAATATCAAGAGCTGGGTCTGCCTTGTTTAACGAAATGAGAAATGCAGTTTTTGGCAGAGTAGCCCAAAGTTCCATCAGAAGGATAGCCAAGAATGTTTTCCTGCACCTCCACAACCTGGATTTGGGTTTCCACCTAAACAGGCAGACAGGAGCTCTGTCCAAGGCCATAGACCGAGGCACCAGGGGGATCAGCTTTGTCCTCAGCGCTTTAGTCTTTAATCTGGGGCCAACTGTGTTTGAGGTGGCCCTGGTCAGCTGCATTTTGGTAAGTAAACATTCGCAGCACCTCAGAGCACAGTACACGCTAGATTTGTTCAAGCCATCAGCGTGCTAGTTCAGTGGCTGCATTATTTGGTGGTTTCCTAGGACTTCTTTCTCTTTCTGCTCTCTTACATTATTTGGAATAAATTCAGTTCATTTTTTTTTTTTTTTATGGCCCATCGTCCTGCTTTTAGAAATCTCCTTTCATCAGTTGGTTCTTTTCACTGAACTGGATGATGCATGCATAGAGTTTTAGTAGAGATCAGCACCCAAGCGCACTGTTTATTGAGATGCATAACAAAAAAAAAACTGTAGAGGCAAAGCAACTTGTGTGTTTGATTGCGACACTAAGTCCTGCCCCTCGTGCAGGTATTTGACCCCAGGTGGGTTTACTCGATTGTAATTGTTAGTCGTGATGGAACAAGCTCAATCCAGGGAACAAAATGAGTCTCGTTAAGGAGTACGCTAAAATCGGTGAACTGTTCGGTGGTAAATGAAATCAGCAGACCTCAGAGACTTAAAATTTCCCTTTGTATGTCCATAGTTTTGTTAGAGCACATCTGTAAGCCACTGGTGGGGGGGGGGGTTTTGGATATCTGCGCTGTTCTTGTACGGTGTGGAGGATGACGCTGAAAGAGACGGAGGACTGCTGAGACGAGTGGGGAGTAGAGGAAGGGGCAGAAAGTTTCCCAGAGAGGAAGACTCTGAGGCGGAGAGAGTTTTTTTTTTTTTAGTTGTCATTTTCAAAAGGATTTACCCACAACCCCCCAGGTTTTACTGTTTTATTGTGACTACCTCCGTTGTACGCAGATATATCTCATGCGTATTCATTGTGGATGTCCTGAAAACCAGCCCTGTCCGTGGCACTCCAGGTCCATAATTGCCTACCTTTTGTGTAATTGTTTTTGGATGCATCTCGGTAAGGTTTTTCCGTTTTGGTTGCTGTTACAGAAGACGGTCCTGTATTTTCAACCTCAGTGGGAGCCGTGGAAGCAGTGTCATTATAAAAAGAAATACAATTGAAAGCGGGGACAGCAGATGAAGTGGCTTCTGCCCTTGTCAGGAATGGTGCGGACTGCAAATGCAAACTGATGTTTGGTTTGTAAAGGAAAAGGAGAGAGCGAACCTCTTTTTTGCGCAGTAACCTTGCTGCCCTGCTTTTTCCATTTGAGAGCAGGAGTAATCGAGGGGGCTGTGTCTCGGCTTTCTAGCTGAGAATTCTGGCACCGCATCCCACTTCTGCCTGTTTGTAAGCTTTGATGCATTCTCTCCATATGCCTCGTTTTTTTAACCACACAGTAGCTGGGTAATGGTAATTGTGACTGTTAATTACATTTTGCTCTGAGGTCCTGCTAAGGTGCTGTAGAAATCTAAAAACATGATTTCGTTATTGTGTACGAATGGCCTCCGGTTTCACACCAGGAGTTTATTATATGAAGTGACTCATCGCTGGAAATGTTTGCAGCTGTCGGGATTCTAACTTTCATAATGTTGTCACTTAAGTGTGTGACTTTCTAGGGACAGTAAACGATGCATATGAGTGAGAGGGGGGCAGCAGAGGAGCTGGGGAAATGGAGACGTTCAGCTTCCTCCAGATATAACAACCAATACGTTGGAAGCCTTGCCGCTGACTACCTCTTCTCTTATCCTCCTCCCAGTCGTGTACTCTCCAGTCTGTCTTCTCCTTCCTCGCCCCTGCCTTGTGGAATAGACTGGACTGCCTTCAGAAGTCCAGGAAGCTTCCTCTCTAGACTGCAGGACCCATCTTTTCCAACTAGACTGTCCCAAACCTTAAAACATTAGCGCCAGATTGCATCTTTCTGCCATTCCCATGTTGGGCTTCTCTGTGCCAAAAGGTGTCCTGGTTAGATAAGAATTGAAATGTAACACTAACCAATAAGAGATGACCAGCAAAGCACAGACTAAGGGTAGTGATGGGTAGATTCTTTCTCTAGAATCCCAGTACTATTGAGGGATATAAAATCACAGCTATCATCTGCTAAGTTGTCATTTTCTGCAAAAAGACTACAAGCTTCGTGCCAGGTTTTCTTTTTTGACTGCTTTGTTGCATATAAGCACTTTTATTTTATTTTTGCCTGGGAAGTGTTTTTTTTTTTTGTTTTGTGTTTTGCCGCCTTTAGTCTTCCAACTCAGTTGAACAGATCTGTACTGAGCTACAACACTGTGAGCTTTTGTTCAGTTTTCCCCATCTTTTAATAACGTCTCCCATCCCAGTGAACATTCTTGGGTAGGACAGTTCTCTCTCTACATGTGAACTCCTAAACCTGACTATCCAAAAATCTTCTGGAGCAATTACAATTGCAAAAATTGAATGTATGTATTGCTCAAAAACACATTATGAAAATGCTCGTTTACTATTAACACTTTCGCACCAAAATATGAAACCAAAACCCACGAAATATTGGGACTTTCAACAGAGCAGCATAGAAACTATGAATACTCCATTATGCTTCTGTGTTATAGTTCATCCCAACACAGGTAGCATTTCAGAAACGTTCCTGCATCAGGGGACTTTTCAATATGCTTTTCAGCGCATCAGAATGTGGCCGAATTTCTGAAATGAACTATTAGTTTGGACAATGAACTGACCACAGCCGCTATCTGGAAACAATTATTTTGGACATTGATTTTTTCATGGCAGCCATCTTACTGTGATTTATAGAGCTAAGAATTTTATGCTTGGTTTTTTTTTTTTTTTTTTATTGCATTCATAAGAATGAAAAGTACAAAAAAAAAAAAGGAACTTTGTGGAACCAACAATGAAAGTGTTTAGCAACTACATGCTATAAAAAAATATAGAAGCATAATGAATCGCGTATTCATAGCTTCTAATGCCACTGTGTTGAAGGTCCCAGTATTCACATAAATTGTGCTCTTCCCAGGGTTTTGGGTTCATATTTTGCTGTGAGAGTGTTAATAGCAAACAGGGAGCATTTTTGTAGTGTGTTTTTCAGCAGTGCGTTAATTCATTTGTTTTTAACCTGACCGGTAGGTGTTGGCTGCCTCCTCAGCTAGGCCAGGGAGCAGAAGTCAAGTCCAGGAATCTAACTTGGATATCTCATTATAGATATGAAACCTTTGGGCCAGCCTTACTCTAGTGCTCTTGAAAGTGCATGCCATTTGCCAGCATTAATTCCATCGTATTTTGTTTGTTTTTTTTTCTCCCACAGTACTACAAATGTGGTGCCCAATTTGCACTGGTAACACTGGGGACACTGGGAGCATACACCATGTTCACCATAGGAGTCACACAGTGGAGGTAAAGCGTTCTCAGAAAATGATCCTGCAATTCCTCGGAAGAGAGAGGTTTTTCTTCTCCCTGCGATGAATGATAATTTACAGATGTGCAAATCTTTGTTTTACAGGACTAAATTTAGAATTGAAATGAACAAAGCAGATAATGAAGCTGGGAATGCTGCCATAGACTCACTCTTAAATTATGAAACGGTGAAGGTGAGACATAACTGAATGCCGGCTGCTGCCAGCTGTGCTATATGCAAGGACTGTAACTCACTTGGTGCTTGGGGCTGTTTGTTCTTTGCCCTTCTGTCACTTTAGCAACGATTCTGGGTCTTGTACTGGGCTTACAGAAGCTCTCATGGGGGGGTTTCCCTTTCTTTTTCAGTTTGGCTTATATTTTCTCACTTTTATGTCCCGTTCCCATTTCTCGTTGACTTAACTGTGCACAAAAGGGCATGCCTTGTTGATGCACAATGCTGCTCCAAAGGTTTGTTTGAAGTCATTCGGCCTTTAGCTTGTGCTTCACAGCACCCTTGGGTATGATTGCAGTACGGCAGGAGATGCCCTGGTGTGCTTTATTGCAATTATAAGATGGAGTTGAGATTTTCTTTCTGGAAGGTTGTTTTGGGGGGAGGGGTTGTTACATGTTCATTTTTGACATTTTTAGTAGGACTAGCTGATAAGACAGCAAATCTTGTGATATTAGATATGTGTGGGAAAAATTTTATTTGGGTACTTTTTTTTGTTTTGTTTCATTTTGTTCACTTAAATTTTGTATATAAGTATATAGTGCATTCAGAAAGTATTCAAACCCCTTCACTTTTTCCACATTTTGTTACGTTACAGCCTTATTCTAAAATGGATAATATGCATTTCCTAGCGTGTAGGAGATGGGCTCAGGACCAATGGGCATAGTGTACTCCTGATAGCAGTTGGAGACGGAGTTTCAATCTGACGTCAGCCCTAGTACATATACCCCTGCAGGAAGTGCAGCTACTCAGTATTTTCCATCTCCATAGCAGCATATTGAGAGGGGAGTAATATATTGTGGTCTTCGAGGTATTCTGATAATCTGGCATTAACTAATTTTTCCATTACCTTGGCTATGAAAGGGAGGTTGGAGATTGGGCGAAAGTTGGAAGGATCTTTGGGATTTAAATTAGGTTTTTTTTAAGAGAGGTTTGATGGAAGCAATTTTCAGGTCGTCTGGATAGATTCCTTGGGCTAAGGAACAATTGATAATGTCAGTCAGGGCATTGGAGATGGTATCTGGTATTAGCAGCAGTAGTTTGGAAGGGATATGGTCAAATGGGTGAGAGGAAGGTTTCGTTCTCTTCAATACTGATTTGGTCTCTGATGTTGCAATAGGTTCGAAGGCTTGTATAGAAGAGCCTTTGCAGGGATGGAGGTATGTGCTGAATGGAGCTATGGTGTTAGGTTTCAGCTGTGATTGCAGGTTGGAAATTTTGTTACTGAAGAAGATGGCCAACTCCTCTGCTTTTTCGTGCGCTTGGTTGAGTGGAATGTCTGGTGGGTTGACGAGTTAAATTCGAAACGTAAGTAAAAAGGGCTTTTGAATCAAAGATGAAGTGATGGATTTTGTGAGCATAGTAGTCCCTTTTTGTTTTTAATGTGGCGCTCTTGTATAGGTGGAGGGCGAGTTTGTAAGCTGAGGGAGGTCGGTGAAGGAGCTTTACGCCATTTACTTTATTTTTGTCAAAGGGAGTGTTTAAGTTTTTTGAAGTTCTACGTTAAACCAGGGTTGTCTTTTGGAGGCATTGTGTTTCGGTTTTTTTGTTGCCAGTGGACAGAGTTTATTTGCTGCCGATTCTGTGATGTTGGACCAGGAGTGGAGAGCTGAGTTGGGAGTAGAGATATCTAAGAGAGGGAGTTCTAGGACAAGGTGTTCGTGTAGTTCATCGGATGAACAAAGATTTCTGTAGGTAAATTGAGGTTGAGGATTGTGTTTCTTACTCGATTGTGCCAGCAAAAATGTGGTGGAGATTAATGCGTGGTCTGACCAGGGAACTGATTTGCATATGGGTGGTGCTGAGTGTAAGATGCCTGAGTTTACAAAGATGAGATCCAAAATGTGTCCTGCTCTGTATGTGGGATTGTTGATTATCTGTTTGAATCCCATGGCGGTCATGGCGTTTAGGAAAGATTCGCAGTTAGTAGAAGGCGAGGGGTCGTCAACATGTAAGTTAAAATCTCCCAGTATAATGGCTGGAGACTCAAGGTTTAGGTGAGTCGCTATTAATTATAGAATGGGAGAGGCGTCTGAGTCCAGAAGTCCCGGGGGGCATAAACTAGAATGATTTGCAGAAGGTCAGATTTGAAGAAGCCGGCTTCAATTTTTGTAGGAGAGTAGATTGGGAATTGTGTAAGTCTCAGCTCTTTTTTGGCTGCAAGGAGAATACCCCCACCCCTTTTTTTATCTGTCTGGGAATAGAGAAGAAGTTGTGGGTTTCAATTGGAAGTTGGTTTATTAGTGCGGTGTCCGTATTTTTAAGCCATGTTTCCGTTATTGCGCAGAGGTCCGGATTAGAGTCCAGTAGAAGGTCATTGAGTATTAGTGTTTTTTTTGTAAGAGATTGGGCGTTGAATAAAATCAAAGAGAAAAGAGCTAGGCCTAGAGTCTGTGTAAGAGGGGAAATCATGATGGGAATGAGTGATTTATAGGTAGTTGGACGGGAAATCGCTGAAGGATTTCCTATGAGAATAGACCTTTGTTGGAGAATTGGGATTGGGAGACCGATAGGCATTAAAACAGGAGTTGTTAGCCCATCCTTCTGAGGCTGTTAGACTTCAATTTTTTTTTCAACTTGAAGACTACTGAAGAATAATTTACACAAGAAGGCTACCTCCTCCCTGAAACATAAGCTGTTTTTATAGGGTAATCACTAAGGCAAAAAATGCTGGTGAATTTGGTTAGGGGGAAACGGTAATCGGCCTTTGTTTCTAGGTTATGCCGTTTGTTTCTAGGTTATACTACAAATCAAGGAATTGCTGAAATTTTTCAGGAATATTATGCATCCCTATATAAGGCGGATGAGGGGAACATTTCTGTATGGACTAAGTTCTTGGAAAAAGCCAATGTTCCTTCCTTAACTCCCATACAATTGAAGCGTCTCAATTCTCCACTGTCAGAATCAGAAACTGTTTCATTAATCACATCTCTACCAAACTAAAGTGCCAGGGCCAAATGGCTTAACGTCTCATTTTTACAAAGTGTTGAATCCCTTTGTGTGTGCACGATTTAAGGATTTGTTTGTGTTGATCCAGACTGCCTTAATGCCGGATACTTTAAAGTAGGCTCTCATTGTGGTTCTTCCCAAGCAGGGTCGAGACCCACAACAGCCGAATTCATACTGCCCTATATCTCTTTTGAATGTGGATGTCAAGATTTATGCAAAATGAATGGCAAATAGATTGGCAGATATAATGCCTTGCCTGATCTCTGGAGGTCAGGTAGGCTTTGTTAAAAGGCGCAGGTCCAGTATAAATATGACTGAATTCTTTTTTTTTTTTTTTTTCTCTGGTTTTTATTTGACTTATTCTTTTATTGATGGATCACTGTAAGCGAGGCTTCTTCCTGTCCTGTTGGGATTCGATGTGGGAAAGGCATTTGACCAGGTTTCATGGGACTTCTTGAAGTGTGTGTTAGGATTATTTGGTTTCACTGGATTCATAACTCAAGCGATCAAAGTTCTTTACAGCAATCCAATGGCAAAAAATGATGGTTAATGGTATTCTTTCTGAACAATTTCAGTTGACCAGAGGGACCAGACAGGGGGAATCCCTTGTCCCCCTTATTCTTTATTTTAACCCTAGAACCCCTGGAATCAGTGGTGACGGCTGCCCTGCAGGAATACATTGTGTATCATGGTGTTCCTTTGCTGACTTCGTTTCTATTTGCAGATGATATTCTATTTATTCCCCAAGCTAAACGTTTGCTCCCGATGTTGGATATCTTTCGCGACTACGAACTATTCTCTGGTCTGAAGTTGAATTTAGACAAATCTGAAGTATTGGATATCATGGCCCATTTACATGGGAGTTGGGGACCTTTCTCCCCCGAAATGGGCGACACCTTGCATTAAATATTTAGGGGTTTATATACATACGGATCCAACTGAGTGGTATCTGGTCCACATTCCTAACAATATTCAGGAAGTTCGCCATCACACTCTCAGCTGGATGAATTTCCCATTGTCTTTATTGGGGAGAATTGCTTTGCTTAAAATCTCTCCTCCCTAAGTTGTTGTACCCTCTGCAAATGCTGCCAATATTGTCTAATAGGGATCTTAAAAATTTAATGCAAATTTGTACTAAAGTTGTTAGGGAGGATCATAAGGCAAGGGTTTCTATGAAAAAAACAATTGATGGTTTCCTAATATTCGCTACTATAACCTGGCATGTTCACTGAGCGCTTTAGGTGACTGGTTATTTGGTACCTGCTCTTTTGCAGAAACTTGTTGTTTTCACCCATACAGTTAGTTTTTTATTGCATGCTGGGCCTGGGGATATTCCCAGTCCTTTCGTTTATTGCATATACTGCATAAGTGTATTATTAAGGTGGTGATCTCTGTGGAAGATGCTATTCCTTCCTTGGAAATACAGGCCTTGGTTATCAATTCGGGAGAAACCATGGTTCCTTGCAGGAGAGACATCAGTTTTTTTTTTCCAATTGTCTCAATAGGGGAGAGGTAGTTTTATTGACTTTATTGATTACCCAAATAGGCTTTTTCCTTTCAGTATTGTGAAGAAAGTCTTAATTTCCTATCACAGGACTTTTGTATTACTGTCAGCTTCATAGCTTTATTTCCAAGAAGATTAAAATTGTTTCTCACCCAATCCTCTGGTCCCTTTCAGAGATTACTCACTTTATATACAAGAAAGAAGCAGTCCTCAGCAACTCTATATAAATACCTTCACGTTATTAGTAATTATAATATTTAGTCCACTTTGGCTTTGGGATGGAATTTTGAGCTTGGGGGGGATTTAGAAGAAGATGACCACTCTGATAGTTTGGCCATGTTCAATCGTAATATACCTTCGATGCTATTTAGGGAACAGCACTTGCGAGTCATTCATGTGTTTATAATTTCAGCGCATAGAGCATTCCAAATTTACCTGAGAGCCCGGGGTGTAGGTGGTGAGATGTGGAATTGTCCACCTATATGGAAGTTTTGGGAGGAAGTCAGAATTCTTTCAAGACAAATGCAATTACAAATCCCAGAGCAGGCGACTCTGTGTGTCTTGGGGATGATGGCTTATGACTGTGAAGTTGCAGTCTTGATAAACGGACTTTGCATTGCTCGGCGGTGTATGTTGGCGTGATTGGTGACTCTCCAACATTATCTTTCTGGTATGCTGAAATGCTAGACCTTTTATTAATGGACTTCAGATCTTGGAGTATGGGAATAAGTGGAAAGCAGTTTAATCACTTTCCCAGCATGGTGGGGGTGGGTTTAAACGCAGTTGCCATTACCTATTTGGGATTGATTTTCTTTATCCCGAGGAATGAACCCCTGTGATAGCCTCTTCCAACCCAGTTTGCACACCACATGCTCAGAAGTGAAGGAATTTCTTTGACTGGTTGGTTTCACCTTTGGAGGGGGAGCAGGAAGACGGGGTGAGAATGGGGGATTTCTAGTTTTAAGTGGGATATTTCTGAAACTTTATTTGGTTTAATCTTTTAATGAGTCAAGTGATAGTCTTATTAATGCTTGGTTATTTCTGTATTGTAATATGGTTGCTTGCTAAACTGAATAAAGACATCACTTAAAATAAAATAATGGGAGAAAATCCCCAAATCTAGGTGTGCCATCATACCCAAAAAGACTTGAGGCTGTAATCGCTGCAAAAGGCGTCTTAACAAAGTATTGAGTAAAGGGTCTGAATACTTACATAAATGTGATATTTCAGAGTTTTTTTGGGATTTTTTTTTTAATTTGCACAAGTTTCTACAAACCTGATTTCATTTTGTTATTATGGGGTATTGTGTATAGGCTGAGGAGGGGAAGAAAGTGCACATTATCCATTTTAGAATAAGGCTGTAATGTAACAAAATGTGGAAAAGGTGAAGAGATCTGAATACACTGTAATTTTGTGTATATAAAATAACGAAATAAGATAAAGGCATATCCCTATGATAGATGTACTTGTCTGACTATTATGGCATATACCTCTACGGCTATGATTATAGACTGACCAGCCAAATGTATTCTCACAATTCCATTTGTTTCCCTCTTTTTAACCTGCATTTTTCACCCAATTAATAAAATATGAATTGTTGGGAGATGTAAGGCTATTTATTTAGTTCGGATACAGTTATACTGATCACTGGTTTAAGGAGCCTGAAACTTTGCCTGATAAAGGTATCCTCACAATTTTTCAAGTTTCAAAACATTTTTGGTGATGGGTTTTATTTGTAATCAGTATGTTTGGACCCATAGTTAGAATGTAATTTTCAGGTTAAAGGGGCACACTTTAAGGTTACTGTAATCATGTGCCATAGAAGATGGTAATTTTAAAACTGCATCCTTTTTAAAAACTGCTGCTTTTTACATTGTTTGGACTTGGCATGTAAAAATAACTAAATAGTGGGATCTTGCTTTGTGGGATCTTGCTTTTCTGTGTTCTTGCAGGGATCCTGTAATATCTAAATTAAGTTCCCAGTATTGCAATCTATGCTGAAAAAAGTTATTAAATAAAGCAATAAATTGTTTCCAAATGTACATTCTTGGATAGTTGTGTATTAGTATAGGGACAGTGGATGTAAAGTCATGTTGATGTATGTGTAGGGACAGGAAGCTCCATGTAAAAATGGAGCAATGCCAAGAGATGTGAAACTGTATTGCTTTGAAATACATTATAGTCAAGTATAAGACACTGCTATGCACATAGTGGAGAAAATGTCAGTTATAAGAAGCTGCTTTGCTTAGGTAAGCTGAAAGGAAATATAGCTTGATGCTGTAAGGAAAGAGTTTTTAACTTGAGCACAAGGGTTTTTATTAAGTACAAGAAACTGCTTTCACATAAACATTTTAGTTTTAGAGATAAGGAACCATATCCTACTTTCATTGGCATACATGACTCATAATGTTACTGTTTGAGTATAATGAAATGATGGCTGATATGCAGAGAAAGAAAATAGGGTAATGCATGTGCTAGCAAGATTTAGTCTGAAATTATAAAGGAAGGTGAATTCCACCACTGATTTGGAACAGATGAACAAAACCCTGAACTTATCTGAACCCCAGTGCTGTGTCCTCAGACCCAGAAGAGAGAGAGAATGTCCTACTCTCAATGGGATTCACCTGAGCTGCCATGTTTGATTGAAAGGGGACAGGACAGTGGACTGGAGCTCACTGATTGCTTGCAGAAAAATCACTGAATATATATTTTCGTAAATACTTTCTCTGCCTTGTTCTTCGTTTTGGGCCAGTCTCATAAGTGGCTGTATGTAATCACAATTGTACTTATCAGACTATTATCTTTGTATATATTGCATTTATTATGGTCATGGATCTTACCAGAATACATAGGGTGTGTGTGTGTGTGTGTGTGAAAATATATAGATATATATAGATATATATAGAGATATATAGATTCTATATAGATATAGATTCATTATGCTGTCTTATTTCTGCTGAGTAACAGGCAACACAGAGAGAGAAAAAACTCACAGGTGTTTAGTGTTCATCTACAGTAATAATCATTTTAAAAAATCATTGGTTGGTGCTCCTTCAGACTGAATATACTGACTTCATTTAACAGATTTATAATGCTTGCATTTTTTTTTTTAATGTTTGCGTGAACTTTATTTCTAAATTAATACCCATTTTTTCATTTCACAGTATTTCAATAATGAAAAATATGAAGCGGAGAGATACGATGGCTTTTTGAAAACCTATGAAACTGCCTCACTAAAGACTACCTCAACCTTGGCTATGTTGAACTTCGGACAGAATGTTATTTTCAGTGTTGGTCTAACAGGCATCATGGTCCTTGCCAGTCAGGGAATACTGGCAGGTAAAAAAAGAAACTTGTAGTTTACCATTATTCCAAGTTCTTAGCCTCTCTTCCCATACCTTGCCTTTCCAGTTTGTTAAAGATGGCAAGAATACAAGTTAGGATCGGCTAAAACCTCTTTAGCTTACAAGTAATTCAGATGTTTAGGGTGTAGTCTATGCAAAAATATTGACTTCAGCATAGAATGCTAACCCTGACTTGGCCGGTCAAGGACTTGTGAGCGTGTAAGGCATAATTCACATTTGATATTGTTGCCTGAATAAGAATAAGCTTCATAAGCTCTGGTTTAGGATCCAGACCTACTCAGGCATTCTAGATATTTTCTAACACTTACTTTGCTTGCTGAGTCGAACATGTGCACCTCTTTGATTACAGCATCAGGCTGTAAATTTGCTCTGCATTTTCCCTTGCTGGTTCCATTTTGTTCATTTAGTGTATGAAAGCTCTTCATTGCAGGAAACGAGAACAAGAAAAGTTTGACCCTGGGTCTGTTCTGACTGTTGGAATTTCTGATTCAAGCTGGCAATGGAAAGTAACCTGTTTTATCCATGATGTGAAGGTTTCATGCAGTTCTTTCAAACAACACGGTTATGCAGTACAAAGGAATGGCGTTTCTCATGGCACCGGAGTCAAGCATGCTTCTGAATCATTTCGGCATTTCATGCAGCATTCTGATGTTTCTGATGCAACCCTTCTTTGATTCGGTCATTGAAACCCTTTGCCAGATTTACAATAACATGTATTTGGAGATTATTTTTGCAGATATGTTATTGTGCTTCCCGGTTGGAGCAGTAAACTGGTGAAAGATTTATTATTTTAACGTTTACTAATACATTTAGTCACAAATGTCATAGGAACAGTTTTCTCAACCAGAATATTATTTGGCATATTTGAATGGCACATACTTTTTGACACTGATGTAATAAAGATTGTAACAGAGCTGACCAGGTAATACAATCCAGGAATACCACTCAATAAGTCATATAAGTATACTTCAAAAACTCCAACTGGATATAATGAACCACAGTGAGGACTTCATACATGGCTTAACCTTATTCACAAGATGCTTCTCACAGCAACCCCAATATAATTGTCTCACTGTGTGTTATGGGTATTTTAGTGTTTAGACAGGTGGATCCAGAACAAGTGGGCTATGCACCTCTACCAGCAGATGGCGACGGAGCAAAGCTGACATCACAGTATAGAAACCCCTGCAGTGACAGCCTGCCAGTATTCTCTGTCTCCAGCAGATGGTGGATGTGCATCTCCCTACTGGGGCTTGCTTAAAGTTTTTAGAAGGAGAAAAGAAGGAAAATAAATTTGTCCCGCTCTCCTGTGGCGATACAATCTGGTTCCTAGCCTCAGTTGAGAATTCCTGAGGAGATGTATATTGGATTACTCCCTCAGATGAGTGCCTTGCTCCAGTAGCTGGTATTCAGCCAGCGTGGACTTAGCTGTAAACAGCTGAAAAGCAAGTGGGTGCAGGAAACCAAGCACGGTAGTGAATGTATATGCTCTCTCTCCTCCCGCAGCCAGAGGCTGACTGTGTACTCAGCCAGGACGGGTTGAGCTCAGGAAAGAAAAATAAAAAAGCAACGGAAGTTTTTGTAGGGATTCCTCATTCCTTTGGTCTCCATGCTCAGCATGCTGATCCCATGTTCGTTCTCACCTCCAGAGGAGCTTGGGGATCATGAGCAGCTGTTTTTGGCCAGGCCCTGCTCTCAGATTTTCCTTGTTCGTCACATGGTAGCCCACTACAGCTTTTTGCACACTTTTTCTGTGCATTATCTTTAGTTACATCGGTTTGTGTGACAGTTGTGCGCCTAGTTGGACACTTGGTTGGGCGTCTATCTGACATCACAGTGATGTCAGCTTTGCTCAGTCTCCATCTGCTGGTAGAGGTGTATAACCCACTTGTTCTGGATCCACCTGGTTTATACTAAAGAAAAGGAAATTCAGGTAAATCGTAATTTCTTATTTTTTTTCAAACTTGTTTTAAATGTAGGTAAAAATGCTTTTCCCGATCACTGTATATTTCTTGCATATCAAAATTAGTCAATTAAAAAAAAAAAGTTGGTACTTATCCAAGCTGAGGTATGCTCAGTATTTCAACAGAATGCTCCATTTAGTCTCAAAATCCGAGAAGATCTGCAGTCTGAAAATTCACTTTGAGTGCTATTCTCTGGTTGGTTACATAATTTTGATATACAATAGAATTTCTAATCTAATCTTCTAAACACTGACAGCATTTGACATAGGGTTTACAAGTTTTTATAGCCCTAGAGCTCCAGGGTTTGACTAGCACACTGCTGAGTCCTTTGCATACCCCTCTTTCATGTTCTCTCACTCTCTCATAACTAACCCCTTTGGTCTTTTCATTTCAACCACTTCTTGTCTGTCTGAAGGGCACTGGCATAATGGAGATGGGAAAATATTTTCTTGTTACTTCAGTGGATGCCTGTATTTTCTGTGTGTTTTTGCTTCATGCCACTATCTTCAATGTTAGTTATCAGCCATTTTAGCATATCGGGCATCAGAGAAGATGAACATCTATGCACTCACTTGGCAGTATTTCAGCTTCCCTGCTGGCACATGTGCCCTGTGTGCGGGATGGCGAGAGGATCATGCCTGTTACATCCCCTGCAAACATATTAATTAAGGGATCTGAATCCCCTACAGCACCTCTTTAAAAAGAGCTCAGCCTTCAGTGTATCATGCCATTGGATGCCAGCTGTAAACCAGTCATGAATTCTCAAATCACCAGAACGTTAAAGTGAGACCCTCGCCATGCTCTGCACTATTAATTGTAAGGAAGTCTTGTTAGGGCTAGCAGAAGCTTCAGTTTAATTTGTAGAATGTGTTTCTCTATTGAAAATCAGCATCCAAGAATTTAATTTTCTAAATCTTTCAGCCTTAATACTTTTCATGGCATGAAAGCCACCATTCTGACCTGGGAAGAAAGTAATTAATGTAGAATATTGTATTTTTAGACTAGCCATACTTGATCTTTGACACGCTGTGCTGCGTGAGCAGTGAGCCTTCATTATATCCTAGATATTTACCTTGAACTGCTGTCAGATCTGCAATGTGTGTGTTTTAAAATTCTTTTGTGTAAGAGAGCTACAGATTGAATAAATCTGATTTAGACATTGCAATCCAGTGTATGAGCCTGCTGACCAGGCTTTTAAGAATTTCAGAATACAAGTAATGTGTATAGAATGCTTGTGTGAATAGTCACATAATGCGTTTTTATTTTATTTAAAAAATGTGTTGAGGACAATTTTCAAAGGGGTATATCTGAGAACTAAGTTGTTACCTGACTAGTTTCCCCTGGGAGGAAATTAGCCCCTCACAGCAGATAAAAATATACGTGTGCTTTCTCAACGTGGATACTTTTATTCAGATGAAAGAGAGGCATTCCCAGGGAGGGTGAGTGGGGTAGGGGAAATGTTATGGTTGGGAGAGTCCCCAGCATGTGCAGATTTTGCATTTTCAAATCTGTGTACACTGTTGCCTCCATTCTGTTACCTGCAAATTGAGTATAAAAGTACTGCATACTCTACAGTAAAACAGGCCACCTAAAATGTACTCCCATTAAGGCTCACTCTAGCTAGTTGAGATGACATATCACAGACATAGAGCATGTTGATTGTATATTTTTTTTCTCATATGATTCGGGGGAATTGGCATCCATTGCCACATGTGATTAGCAAGAAATATCTTACCTGTGTATAGTTTTGATAGGGGCCCTTATTAATGGTCATAAGATCTTTGCTTCATCTCTGTTACAAGGCAACCTGACAATTGGAGACCTGATCATGGTGAATGGGCTGCTCTTCCAGCTGTCCCTACCACTGAACTTCCTGGGAACAGTGTACAGAGAGACTAGGCAAGCTCTCATAGACATGAACACCTTATTTACACTGCTGAGTGTCGACACAAGAATTAAGGTAAATATTTTCATGTAATTGTTTCAATAGTTTGTGCTTTGTGTAAGTGCTACCACCCTGATATTTGCAGGTAATAGTTATAATCTCGTGCTGTAAGCTATTACAACTTGTCAAAAGTGATCTTTTTTTTTTTTCTTTTTTATTAAACAGAACAAAGAACTGGCTCCTCCACTTCAGATAACACCTCAGACTGCGACTATCAGCTTTGATAATGTGTGCTTTGAATATCTGGAGGGACAGAAGGTCCTGGATGGAGTGTCATTTGAAGTCCCAGCTGGAAAGAAAGTGGCCATTGTAGGAGGCAGTGGTTCTGGGTGAATATTTTTGGTTGCCTAGGGTTTATCATTTTAAAGCTTGTGTTCATTGATTGATTGGGATGTCCCCACATCCTTTGAGAATGATGTGGTTAGGACACTGGACTGAGCTGGCCCTGAGGCTTGGCCACCGCGCACGAGAATTCGTTTTTGAGTCTCCTGCTCATCCTTGTAGAAGGCATGCCAAAGGTGATGCCTTGTGCATCTGGCAAGGAGGATCCACTGGGCAGTCACTGGTAGCTTAAGAGTGATAGTGATACTTTCTCTTCAGCCCTCAGCTAGCAGTGAAATTGAATGTGGGAAATGGGGTTTAAATCCATGATACACCGTTTTTGTTTTTTTTTGTGGGACTCTTTACAATTGCTGTAACTCGTGATTATGGAAGAAATTAGCCCTTTCCATCTCTCCTCCAATGCCAGAAATTGACATTACATACGTTAGTTATCCTGGCACACTATCATTTTAAAGCTGGGTATGGATTCTGTTAAAATGGGAAGCGCATCTAAAGAGACGTGTTTTAGTTCGCCTTTCTTGAACGCAGCATTTTGTACTCTGGAGCTTTCTCAGACTTTTTGATAAAGTCTGTCCTCTTAAATCAGAAGCCAGTTTGGTTTAGTCGAAGGAAGGTAGTTCCCAAGTTAGTAACTCAGATGGTACACATTGAGTCTGCTTGTAGAGGGGTTTGCATCCTGGTTGTGAATCTGGTCATTGTAAGATGATGATTATCCAATCAAATTTCAACTCCAACAAGATCCATATTCTTCAGTCTTCATTTCATTCGTTGTTTGAAACCATTTGTAGGTAAACCTGACTTACCCACTTTGGTGTATGCATTTGTCAGTTCACAATTAGATTATTGCAATGTCCTATATCAGGGCAGTTCTGTGACTGAGGTGACCTCAGCTCCTCTAAAGTACAGTGGCTGAGGTAATTTTTGGAGCATCAAAATACGATCATGTGACATCTCTTATGTAAATTACATTGGCTGCTGGTACAGTAGAGGCAGATCTTCCAGGACATTGTGATCTTCTCAGGATTTGAGATGTCAGCCACTATCTGAAATGCGATTGAAAACATTTCAATGTACTGCTTTTAAGTATCAAGCCTCATAATTATGGAATGCAATTCCATTAGAAATGAGATCAGAAACCAACCATGATAAATTTAGGAAACTCATTAAGGCATAGTTAATTTTTAGGTCCTAGAAAGTGGTAGGAACAGGTTTTTTTGGTGGTTTATGTTCAGCTTTTGTGAGATCCTGCTTCCAGATTTCTGAACACTGTTTTGTTTTTATGATTAAAATATATTTCAAAATAAAATACAAATCAGACAATGAACTATATTTTTTTTATGTGCTTATGTTTTTGTTTAATGTGTTTTTACTTGTGTGTGTGTTTTTTGTTGGATATGTTAAAGACTATTGGAAACTTTCTATTTTATGGAAAGGCAGTAACCCATCTCTTCTCTTAACGTTTAGTAAAAGCACGCTGGTGAGGTTGTTGTTTCGCTTCTATGAACCTCAGACAGGAGCTATTTATGTGGCTGGTCAGAACATACAGGATATCAGCTTGGAAAGCCTCAGAAAAGCCATTGGTGTTGTCCCTCAGGTACTGCATCATTGCGCACTTCCAAAACTTTGCTTTCCCTCCCCCCTTCCCATGCAGGCTATGGGCCAAAGTAAGTAGCCTGTAGGGGAAGGTTCTTATCTTCCTATCTGTATTCAGGAAGGAGTTTTCCTATTGTGCCGCTGAATTGTCTACAGATGCAGAGTAATCTTCTTACCCCTCCCCCAATCCATGTTGGCTTGGCTTACCCCATAGTAAGGCAAAGAGAAGATGTTGGACCTCATCCCGTGTGCATTTAGATCAGGGATGCTTAAACCAGTTCTCTGCCCCACTCCTCAGCCAGTCAGGTTTTTAGGATACCCCTCATGAATATGCATGAGAAATATTTGCATATCTAGGAGGTAGTGCGTGCAGATCTCGTGCATATTCATTAGAGAGATTCTGAAAGCTCGACTGGCTAGGGCTTCCTAAGGACTGGTTTGAGTAGCCCTGATTTAGGTAATTGAGTTTCCAGTGCTGTGAGTAATATATTTTATTAATTCAAAATGAGTTAGGGGTGGATTTCCCCCCCCCCCATTCCTTACTCCTACTTTAAATAACATTTAAAGAACTGCACGAATGCCGAGTCAACAGTGCTGTCTCATAAAAGATGTGGGTTACGAAAGCAAGGCTGCTGTAACTTTATCTGTAATCCTGGTTGTGAGTTTTCTCTCTGCCACTTGAAACTATGCAGGATGTGCTTCTTTTGTGGCTGCCCTCTCTGCTAGAGATGAGGGGGAGGTTCGGAGATCCAGACAGTAAATCAGAGACACAAAATTACATGTATTGCTCAGGTAGTCATTTTTAATTCACTCCCCACCCCCCGCAAAGTTTTAAATACAGTTTTGTCTGTGACGAGCTGGTACTTTGTGAAACTTATGCAGCTTTCTGAAATACCAGCTGGAACAGACATTATAAACCTTTTAATCTCTGCTTTTGAAAATGGCGTGTCCAGTGAGAAGAGGAAAAGCGTACACAGCAGCAGTGTTCATTAAAACCAATTTTCTTGGTTTATTGTAGGATGCAGTCCTTTTCCATAAGACACTGTACTATAATCTTTTATATGGAAACATCCACGCTTCTGCAGACGAGGTGTATCGCGTGGCAAAGCTGGCTGGGCTTCATGATGCCATCCTTCGAATGCCACACGGATACAACACCCAGGTTGGGGAGCGAGGGCTCAAGTTGTCAGGTAAGATAAAGTATTTTTGGAAACTATAGCGCTTGTAGGCAGAAGTATTTTCCTGTGATCGATAAGCAGAGCACATCAAGCAGCACTGTCTGAACTTTCAAGAAGGCTCACCACCCAGTAAAAATGTTGCTAGCAGTAAATGGTTATGGGTTATCATGAGGCTTGGGGCTAACTGGACGGAGCAGCGGTTGCCACCCTTAAGAGAAACATGGGGGTAACCTGCATGGCGCGACCGATACTACCAGAGAAGCTTGCTGGACAGACTGGATGGACCATTTGGTCCTTTTCTGCCGTCATTTCTGTGTTACTGTATATATATGATATAGGAGTGGAATTTGAGATGAGACCCAGACTATTTATTTCTAAGATTTATATGCCGCTTTTTGTTATTGCTAGAACACCTACATTGTAGGCTATCATCTTCTGATTGCTTTATTAGCCAAAATTAATTAGAACTTAAGATTGTTTTGCTTGAGTTTTTGTTTGCATGTTCTTTAAGAGCAGAAATACTTGTGCTGTACATAAATGTACACTTTTTTTTTTTGTAGCTATGTTGCTCTGTACCTCTCATTTCAAATAGTTGACAAGGAAAGAATATCGAAACCTGCTGTCAGAAAGAGACCATACACCCAGTCTAGTCCACCTATCCACACAAGCTTTTCGCCTCTATACTCCTACCAGCACTTCAGAGGTCTCTTGTACTTGTTCTATGTCTTCTTGAGTTTGGATGTTGACTTTGTTTCCATCACCTGCTTTGGGAGGCTGTTCATGTGCCCACTACCCTTTCTGTAAATAAATATTTCCGTAATCTATCCACTTTCACCCTCATCCCATGACAAATCTGCTTCATTTTTTTGAAGGGGTTAATAAACATGTGGATAAAGGTGAACCGGTAGATGTAGTATACTTGGATTTTCAGAAGGTGTTTGACAAAGTCCCTCATGAGAGGCTTCTAGGAAAAGTAAAAAGTCATGGGATAGGAGGCGATGTCCTTTCGTGCATTACAAACTGGTTAAAGGACAGGAAACAGAGAGTAGGATTAAATGGACAATTTTCTCAGTGGAGGGGGGTGGGCAGTGGAGGGTCTCAGGGATCTGTACTGGGACCCTTACTGTTCAATATATTTATAAATGATCTGGAAAGAAATACGACGAGTGAGATAATCAAATTTGCAGATGATACAAAATTATTCAGAGTAGTTAAATCACAAGCAGACTGATAAATTGCAGGAAGACCTTGTGAGACTGGAAACTTGGGCATCCAAACGGCAGATGAAATATAATGTGGATAAGTGCAAGGTGTTGCATATAGGGAAAAATAACCCATGCTATAATTACATAATGTTAGGTTCTTTATTAGGCGCTACCACCCAAGAAAGAGATCTAGGCGTCATAGTGGATAATACTTTAAAATTGTCGGTTCAGTGTGCTGCAGCAGTCAAAAAAGCAAACAGAATATTAGGAATTATTAAAGGAATGGTGAATAAAACGGAAAATGTCATAATGCCTCTGTATCGCTCCATGGTGAGACCGTACCTTGAATACTATGTACAATTCTGGTCGCTGCATCTAAAAAAAAAAAAAAAGACATAGTTGCGATGGAGAAGGTACAGAGAAGGGCGACCAAAATGATAAAGGGGATGGAACAACTCCCCTATGAGGAAAGACTAAAGAGGTTAGGACTTTTCAGCTTGGAGAAGAGACGGCTGAGGGGGGATATGATAGAGGTGTTTAAAATCATGAGAGGTCTAGAACGGGTAGATGTGAATCGGTTATTTACTCTTTCGGATAGTAGAAAGACTAGGGGGCACTCCATGAAGTTAGCATGGGGCACATTTAAAACTAATCGGAGAAAGTTCTTTTTTACTCAACGCACAATTAAACTCTGGAATTTGTTGCCAGAGGATGTGGTTAGTGCAGTTAGTATAGCTGTGTTTAAAAAAGGATTGGATAAGTTCTTGGAGGAGGAGTTCATTAACTGCTATTAATTAAGTTGACTTAGAAAATAGCCACTGCTATTACTAGCAATGGTTACATGGAATAGACTTAGTTTTTGGGTACTTGCCAGGTTCTTATGGCCTGGATTGGCCACTGTTGGAAACAGGATGCTGGGCTCGATGGACCCATGACCCAGTATGGCAGGTTCTTATGTTCTTATGTGCTCAGTTTATTAGTTACATTTGCCCTAGTCTGTTTGTATAAACGGAGAGTGGCATTGATTAAAAGTGAAGAAGTATCGAAAAGCAATCTACGAATGTGAGCTTATATTTTATATGCCATTGAATCAGGAGCCAATGTAAAGAAAATAAAATGGGGTTAACGATATTCCGTATACGAGCAGCAGAATTCTGAACTACATGTAGAGCTCTGAGAGTAAAGGTAGGTAAGCCTACAAATAGTGAATTGCAATAATCTAAAGATGGGAAGGGTTGAAGGCCATGTGAAAAACAGCAGGCTGAAGGAGTTTGTTTGCACAGTAAATGTAATTTAAAGAAAGCAGATTTAATGGTTGCTTTAAGATAACACACAGGTGATGAATCCAGGAAGAACTCTAAATTTTGAGCTTGTGACTTAGTTTGTACTTGATGACCATCAAAACTAAGTGTTATCTGAATATCATTATATGGAAATCTGTTCAAAATCAGGACTTCAGTGACCAGTTGATGGAACAGATCTCCCTGCTTCTACGTAGAAGACACTGCAGCCTGGATGTCCTAATTAACATCCAGCAGATTGAAATCTGCTAGGAATAGTAATCTTTCATAGCAATATTGTGAATATCTTCCTTTAAATCTCTATCCATTTCTTCTGCCTGCAAAGGAGTACTATATATATATATATATATATATATATATCACACTGCTATAAATGGACGTTCATTCCTTCTTTCCGGATGAACCCACTGTGGCTCTTCCTTACCTCCTGAGCCCTGCAGTTCTGTTCTAATAATTTTTATATATAGTGTCATTAGAGGACCTTGCAAGACTTGAAGATTGGGCATCCAAATGGCAGATGAAATTTAATGTGGACAAGTGCAAGGTGTTGCACATAGAGAAAAATAACCCTTGCTGTAGTTACACAATGTTAGGTTCCATATTAGGAACTACCACCCAGGAAAAAGATCTAGGCATCATAGTGGATAATACTTTAAAATAGTCGGCTCAGTTTGCTGCGGCAGTCAAAAAAGCAAACAATGTTAGGAATTATTAGGAAGGGAATGGTTAATAGAACAGAAAATGTCATAATGCTTCTATATCGCTCCATGGTGAGACTGCACCTTGAATACTGTGTACAATTCTGGTCGCCCAATCTCAAAAAAGATGTAGTTGCGATGGAGAAGGTACAGAGAAGGGCAACCAAAATGATAAAGGGGATGGAACAGCTCCCCAATGAGGAAAGGCTGAAGAGGTTAGGGCTGTTCAGCTTGGAGAAGAGACAGCTGAGGGGGGGGATATGATAGAGGTCTTTAAGATCATGAGAGGTCTTGAATGAGTAGATGTGAATCTGTTATTTACACTTTCGAATAATAGAAGGACTAGGGGGCACTCAATGAAGTTAGCAAGTAGCACATTTAAAACTAATCGGAGAAAATTCTTTTTCACTCAATGCACAATAAAGCTCTGGAATTTGTTGCCAGAGGATGGGGTTAGTGCAGTTAGTGTAGCTGGGTTTAAAAAAGGTTTGTATGGGTTCTTGGAGAAGTCCATTAATGGCTTGTAATCAAGTGTACTTGGGGAATAGCCACTGCTATTAATTGCATCAGTAGCATGGGATCTTCTTAGTGTTTGGATACTTGCCAGGTTGTTTTGGCCACTGTTGGAAACAGGATGCTGGGCTTGCCCAGGTAGAGTGTCCATCAAGCTAGGTTGAGGGAACATTGCCCAAATCTCTTCTTGAGTGAGTTTCCTCACTCCGGCCAGCAAAGCTTCACTAGAGACCACTGTTCTTTCCGTACGTTTCATGTTGAATGTGAAAGTGGCCCCCAACCCCCTATGCTCATACCTAATCCCCACCTCGAGTTACCAGGTGGTCCTCCCATAGGGATACAAATACCTGTCTAGGGCATAGGCACTATTAAGTCTCTCTCGCTCTCTCGCTCTCTCTCTCGCGGACTTGTTGTGGACCGCGATATCCCTTTACTGGCCCGTAACGCAAATGAACGTGTTGTAGCTATTAGCCGCGATGGGAGCCGCGCTAACACTGCGGCTGTTTCGCGGCACACGATAACTGTTTCCTGTTTTACATATGCTCCGCCCCTGAATATAAAATTACGAATTTGCATTCGCAAATCGCGTTAACGGCTGTTAGCGCGATTTGCGGTATTATCTCCCGTGATAACACCTTGGAAAATGACCCCCTAAGGTCCTTAACTTAAATTTCACTCGCGCCTTCAACAGCTACCAGTGGAGCCACCACGAAAAAGATTTTGCAGTATGTCTACAGACTAAGCCAAGAATCATTCTGGCTGCCATATTCTGCATCACCAGTAAGCGACTGCTGCAATCCAGCAATGACATCACTGATGTTTGCAGAAACGGAGCTTGGGGTTAGACCCTGCTCGGGAATTATCAACTGAACATCTGCATAATACCTAAAAAATAAAAAAAAGAATCTCCCGAGGGGTGCATAAATATTGCTGCTTGTTTTTTGTATATCGCTTTGGGCGATTTTTAATCTGGATAGTGATCTTATAAATGCTATTAAAAATAAAAGTAGAATGGCAGAGTGGGGAGCCCTGTGGCATCTTGCACCTCATCTGCAAAGATTTCGTTAACTTCTCACCTACCATAATCACAGACGTCTGTCAGATGAGAGCTAATCCAATCAGTTACCACACTTCTCAGCCCCATATTCCTATACTGGACCAACAGTCTATTATGACTGACTAAATCAGAAGCACTGGTTACATCGAGAAGAAACCCCCCCCCCCCCCCCACCTCATCATGATTTCTACAATATAATATTTCATCTGAAACCACTACCAACGCTGTTTCCATAATGTTACCTCATCTGAACCCAGCTTGGCAGGAATCCAGACCATATGCTTCCTCTAAATAAGAGGAAAGTTGTAATGTAACTGCCTTCTCAATCAGCTTTGAGAGAAACGGAATTTTGGGCACCAGACGGCAATCAGAGCACGCTGCCACATCTAGCAATGGCTTCTTCAGTATAGGAGTTCCACCGTAGACTTGAGCTCCAGTGGCAAGTACAGTACTCTGCACCCCAACAGGCCATCGGAAAAGATTTTACCAAATAGGTACAGCAAGGATCATTCAGACACCATATACCGTGTTTCCCTGAAAATAAGCCCTAGCTTGAGTTTTCAGGATTTTTGGAGTGGGCTTGAAATATAAGCCCTAGTGGACGTGCAGTTGCACCCCAAGACTTGCCCCCCCCCCCCCCCCAAGACTTACTGAAAGTCCCTGGTGGTCCAGCGGGGTCCCGGGAGCGATCTCCCCCTCTCGGGTTGTCTGCTGCCACTAATCAAAATGTCGCCGATGGCTCTTTGCCCTTACCGTGTGGCAGGGGCTATCGGTGCCATTGGTCGGCCCCTGTCACATGGTAGGAGCAATGGATGGCCCGTGCCATTTTTTAAGATGGCGCCCGGCCGTCCATTGCTCGTACCGTACCATGTGACAGAGGCCGACCAATGACACCGATAGCCCCTGTCGCACGGTAAGGGCAAAGGGCCCATCAGCGCCATTTTGATTATTGGCAGCCGATGGCCCAAGAGTGGAAGATCGCTCCTGGGACCCCTGCTGGACCACCAGGGAATTTCGGCAAGTTTTGGGGGGGGTTGTTGCAATTATTTAAATTTGAAGGGATAGGGTGGGTTTAGGGTTTTTTTTGTCTTGTTTTTTGCAACCCTGTTGTACGGTAATTAATTAAATTGGAAGGGTTGGGGCGGGTTTCGGATACCATATTATTTCGGGGGGGGGGGGGGGCAGCCGAAATAAAATCAGCCCGAACTGCGGGAAAACGAAACTTCCTGTGGTGGGCCGATAACGAAGGCAGGACCAAGAGGTTCGGCTAAAAATTGAATCTGATTGGTGAATGAAAGAGGAGGCGGGCTTAGCCTTGTCCTCTTTCACCAATCATGGAATATAAGCCCTAACCTTTTTTTCGGAACTAAAAATAATGACCTGTCATATTTTCAGAGAAACACGGTAGGTCTAAAAGATTGTAATATAGATTTCAAGTTCTACATGTTAAGAGGATAGAAATAATCTAACTTTTGGTCTACATCTAAAAATCCCAAAGGCTGAACCTACCTATTGACCATCTGACTAACTTCATCCACCAAACTCCACCAGGTGATTCAATGAAATGAAGACAAAACTATTGCACAAGTGAGCTAGAAGAATCCTTCACATGTAAATTACAGTTTCTCACTGTTAGCTGAGAAAATCTGTGCTACTTCCCCCATAATTTCAAACAAATCATCCACACTCTCGTTTTTGAAACCTGGAGGCAACTGAATCACCAGGCTTCCTATATCTCCCTTTTATATTTACCCTCACTAACACAGGTTCACAGTCTGCAATAGAATGACCACCTAATAGTTTAACCTGTCTTGTATCTATAAAAATTGACATCTCCATTGGTGGAGTGAAGGTGAGGGCTCAAGTATTTCATGACAGAGTCAGGGCACAATAGTCAGTTGAATAGGCCCATGACTAGGCCCAGATGAATGGCCCGCAGACGATCACATCAGCAATAAAGTTGATTTAATGGCCCCTAGGGCAAAATCACTGGAGTTGGCTGTAAAATGAGATAGACAGAAAAAAAGACCCAGTGGGTGGAGTAGAAGGGAAGGGAAAGTGCATGTGTGAGTGAGAGAGGGAGAGGAGGGTGTAAGTGAGAGAGGGGATGGAATATAAAGGGGGTGAGTGAGAAGAGAGAAAGGGAAAAAGGTGAGGAGGTAAGTGAGTGTGAGAGGGGAGAAAAGGAAAGCAAAGGGGGCTGAGAGAAGGAAAAGTGAGAGGGGAATAAGGGATTGGGTGAGTGTGCATGTGTGAGCTTGCGAGAATGTGAGCAAGAACTTGTGAGTGTGTGTGTGTGTGTGAGAGAATGAACGTGTGTTAAAAAGTGATGTATATGAGAGAGAGTGGACAAGGTTTGTGTAGCCCCCTCCATTCCCCTATTACTCCAGGCCAATTTCAGTGACTAGAAATCAAAAGTTGCCTAGTATGAAAAGCTGGAAGTTTTTTTTTCCTTATTAGTTTTAATTATTATTGATATTTCATGTCTGCTATTTTTACATATTTTATTGGTTTTTGGGAACTTCGAAAATTTTTATATGAATTTAGAATGTTGTTCTATTTGTCAGCTATCTTGAAATATTTATTTTTTTATTTGTATGGTTTTACTATTATGGCTTTTATATTTCCTGATTGTATTGTTTTATGAGGAATGGGGATGTTTCTGTTTTTCCATTGTTGCACTGCATACAGAGTCTGGCTATTAGTACTTTTCAGTTCAGTGTTTGCACATTTCTATTTATACTTTATAGTCTGTGTTCTGATGTATAATGGAAGTGAGGTATTCTGCTATTGTATAGTTTCTGTGTGTAGGGGTCTATAACAGCCTGGTTTATTCTGTTTTGTTTTTTAATAGGGGTTGTATTGGTATTTTAGAGCTTGGTGTAATATTAACAATTTTGCATTTTCACGGGTAGAATTTTCACTGTTTGAGTGCTGGCACTTAGTGCAGCTTTGATATCAGAGGTTTACTATATTGTAATTGTAGTTCAGTTTATTCATGGCTTTTTGAGGGCTAAGCCCAAACCCAATGCACTTTACAATAGATCTAATACCATATAAGCTCCAAATGTCTTTTTTGCAGGGTTTCCTCACTGGAATCACAGCATTGTATGTAAATAGTGAAAGATATCTATTTATTTAAAATCTTTTATATACAGTCGTTTAGTAATGCACCATCACAACGGTTTACATATAGGCACAAATATTTAGTTTGGTTACAAAGGTATCTACAAAAGTGCCATTACACTGCCGGTACATGCTTATATAAAATAAGGTATAGGATAGGTGGCATGGATCTAGTCCACGTATATGATTAATAGGGTAATCATACAAGAGTTGTGCTTAAACTGGAGTTCTCTAACATAATTGAGTATAAAATGAAAAAATGTGGGACCATGCATCTAGGTAACCTTGTTCTGTGTTCTCATTGTGAAATGCTTTCCTGAATAGCCAGGTTTTTAAACTTTTTTTGAAGATTTTTGGATCACTCTGTAATCTCGTCTCTAGTGGCAATGTGTTCCATAATGTTGGACCAGCCAAAGAGAGTGCTCTCTCTCTGACTTGTGTTAGTTTTGCTGCCTTTACCGAGGGGATTTTTAGTAGAGCTTTATTGGCTGATCTCAGATTTCTTTGGGGTATGTGTAAGCTTAGCGCTGTGTTTAACCAGTCCGTTTTATCTTCATTGATTAGTTTGTGAATTATGCAAAGTGTTTTAAATTGCACTCTCTGCTCTATTGGTAACCAGTGTAGTTTGGCCAGTGTTTGAGTAATGTGGTCTCTCTTGCTCTTGCCAGTGAGTATTCTGGTGGCAGAGTTTTGTAGGACTTGTAGTGGTCTTATTGTTGAGTACGGTAATCCCAGAAATAGTGTTACAGTAGTCTACTTGTAAAGATAAGTGCTTGGAGGACTGTCCTGAAGTGTTTCTGGGTTAGTAGCGGTTTCAGCCTCCTGAGGACCATAAGTTTGGCGTAGCCTTCTTCGACTTTCAGTGATATGTGGTGTTTAAGGCTAAGTTCTGTGTCAATTATTACTCCTAGGTTTCGAGCTTTCTCAGCTATATCCACTTTCTGACCATTTTTGAGTTTGATAGGGTTTTGAATCAGTTCCATGTTTTTCCGTTCTAGGTATATAAACACAGTTTTTTCAATGTTTATCACTAGCTCCATTTTGCTTAATTATGTCTAGGTACATCGTTGCTAGGTTTAGTGTTTTTTCAATTGTTTCGTCTGTGGGCAAGATTAGTTGAATGTCGTCTGCATAGATGTAGTGTGTGATACCAAGTCCTGCTAGGAGGTGGCATAGGGGTAACTTATAGATGTTAAATAGTGTCGCTGATAGTGCTGAGCCCTGAGGTGCTCCTGTCTTTAGCTTAATTTTGTCTGTCATGTTTTTTATTTGTACTTGAAAAAATCTATTGTTTAGGTAGGATCTGAACAGTCCAATGTTTTTTATTTGCAGAGCTATTTCTTCTGCCTTTTTACAAGTATGGAGTGATTTACTGTGTCAAACGCTGCTGATAAATCCAATAGTATCATTATGTAGTGTTTACCACTATCAAATCCTCATAGTACATTAACTGTGAGAGAGATCAGCAGTGTCTCAGTGCTATAGTGTTTTCTAAAGCCGTGTTGTGAGGGATAAAGTATGCTATTGTTTATATCAAACGATTGTACTTTGAATGTCCTTTTTATGTAAAATTTGTTCATGCATAATTTTAATTGCATATGGTGAGAGCTGGGAAAATGGGGGAGCACAAGGATGTAAGATTCACAGAGTGCCTAATACCCTTGCACTGGCCCTGAAAAGAGCACCATGCACAGACCCTCACCATTCACCCATCTCCCAGAGTGCAAATACTGGGGAAGGGCGGGAAGCAGATGGTAGGGTTCTGAGGAGTGTGGCAGGATTGCCAGCTTCTTAAACATATCACTGACACTCTTACCTGCCACATCTCTGGAAATTGACCCCTGTCTGTCCACTTCTCCAGCATTTCAAATCATCAAAAGGGCCAGGCTCCTTAGCATCTCAGTCATTTGACCTGTGCTATGCCATGCCTCGGTGGGACGGGATGCGCCATCTCTTCCTTACCTCAGGCAGCAGATTGCCTTGAGCCGCACCTGTGTCTGTGTGAGAGCCCGTGTGATTGTATGTTTGTGTTTCCGAGAGCCCATGTGTGACATATAGGCTCTCACAGGCAAACACACACACACGCACTTAATGTATCTGTGAGGGAGAGGGAGCCTGTGTATGTTAGAGAAAGGGAGTGTGTGAGAGAACGAATGTGTTATTGTACGTGTGTGAGAGAGAAGATAACATTTGTGCAGCCCTACCTCCCCCAATCCATGACAATCTCAGGGTGACTGGAAATCAGAAGATCACAGGTATGGAGAGCAGAAGATTTTTTAATCCTCATTAGTTTTAATTATTGGGTGTAATTTGGTGATTCTGCTCTTTTGAAATATTTAATTTTGGGGGGAATAGAACTTGTTTAATTATTGGATTTCTTTATTCATCAAATGTTTTGAAATATTGTATTGGTATTTGTGAAATTTGGGATATTCTATTCCTTAAGTGGTTTGAAATATTCTTTTTATGAATATGATTTTACTATTATGTTTTATATTTCTTGATTTTATTATTTAATGTTTTATGAAGAATGGTGATGTTTCTGTTTCTCCATTGTTGCTCTGCATACAGAGGCTGGCTCGATGTGGATTCCGGTTCAGTTCTTCTCTGCACGTTTCTGTTTATACTTTATGATCTCTATTCTGTATTTGGTGAGGGTCTCTCTGTGTTCTGCATATGTGACTGAGGTGAGGTATTTTGCTGGCATGTAATTTGTGAAGGGATCTATAGCAGCCTGGTTTCCTAATAAGAGTTTTATTGGTGTTCTAGGGCTGTGTAATATGTGCAGTGCTGCCTTTTCATAGATAAGGTTGTTTTGGTATGGGAGGTGTACTGTATTGTAATGATAATTCTGTTTATTCGTGGCTTTCTGAGGGCCAAGCTCACACCCAGCACGCATTACACAAAGACTAATTCCATAGGAGTTGCAAGTGTCTTTTTGGCAAAGTTTTCTGGTTGGCACCACAGCATGCATGTAAATATAATATGCAGGTTGTGATTTATGCCTCAGACTGTGCTCTTGAATGTTTTTCAGTATAAAATTTGTTATAAATGCATAATTTGTGTGTGTCTGTAAAGGATGTGGGAGTGTCTGTGTGTGTGGGGGGTGGGTGGGTGGCGTGCAAGGATGTAAGGTGTTTGCCTCAGGTACCTCATACCCTTCCCTATCCATGGGTTCTGGGATATTGGGGGGGTCAGCTTTTAAAAATATAGATTGTAGGACAGAGCTGGGCTTTATGTGATGGGCCTGGGACAGGCACTGAATGAATCGGGGGGGGGGGGGGGGGGGGGGGTGTAAGTTTTTGCACAGGGCAGCAAAACAGCTAGCACAGGCCCTGGATGGCACATGGAACATAAAACTGCTAAATAATCATGGCCATACCAATGTTGAGAGAGAAGAGGGGGGTACTTTTCTTTTTTGCACCTCATGAGGTCTTTATCCGATTATCAAGGTTTATGTATAACACATTGATTCTGATCATTTTGTAAATTACAAGTGTCTGTGTAATTCAGGAAAACAAAATACTCTGTTTAGTGTCGCTGCCTCTCTCTGGTTAAGCTCTGAGCCTGAGTCTCTCCTCCTTCATCTGAATACAGGACTAGATGCAGTCTGCCTATGGTAGAGACTGCGCTGCTCAGCAGAGTTGTTTGCTGCTTCTTTCACGCTCTCACCTGTGGTTTTTTGTTTTTTTCCCCTCAAATCATTCTTGCCTGTTTGAGATTAGCACAGTATCCTTTGGTTTTTCTCATTCTCTCCCACCCTGCCTAGTATTTTCATCCCCTGCTGTATCAAATTTAGCTTGTGCGTGATAGTGCGCTCTCTCCTTCAGTTCAGTCCAATAGATAAGGCATGGTAGGAACTTTAATAGGATTCCTCCTAATTCACATAACTTTACACCAATCACAGACTCCGCTCCCAGGTAACTTCAAAATAAACTAAAACAGCAGTAGGATTATATCAATAACAAAATAGTCCCAATGTGCTGCGGCTGCTTGATACTGTGACACATGAGGAACCGTACAGTCCTTTGCACACTTTTCATTGTACACCCCAGATATCGATAAGACACTAACTTCAATGTTCATCTTACATCACTGACAAAGTTTGGTCTGTTGGTGAATATCAAACAATTGCTTTTATGCTAAACACCTTTTCCCCCCTCCCCAATTTGTGTGTACCTTATGCCTGTCCACTCTCACCTAGAATAATGCTGTGGGTGGTGGTGCAGTATATGTGGACTGTGTAAATAATTTGATTTTCATGTTGAAATGAAATAAGTCGCCCCCTCCTAAAAGTGCAAATGTAACTTTGTCTTCCTGCACAGGGGGAGAGAAGCAGCGGGTTGCCATTGCTCGGGCCATGCTAAAGAATCCTCCCATCATTCTTTATGATGAAGCCACATCATCTTTAGATTCCATCACGGAGGAGGTACATCTTGAGCATTGAAAGCAGAATTTTAAGTGTCTGACTTCATGAATGTTCTGTCCTTGGGTGCTGCTACTACAGGTACAGGGGACTGGTGTCTGTTTGCAGCAAATCAGAAAGTGTGCACCTTTACATGCTTATTACAGGGACATACTGCAACTAGCCAGGAGAAACCTGATAGCAGAAAAGACTATGACCTGGTACTAGCATTTATTCTTTCTGCTTGCACCTGAGAGAAATCCTTTGTACAGTTGTTATTGTTGGTTCATGTTAAGTACCTCCACTGACTTACAAAGATATTTGTTGAAAAGAGGTGGGGTAGATAACCTATTTTTCTCCTAGGACAAGCAGGATGATAGCCCTCAGTATGTCAGATGGAGCCCGGCACCGCATGCCACTATCCGCGCGTCCATGCGGAGTCCCTCGTCAGTCTTTTTTTTTTTTTTTTTTTCCCCTCGCGAAGTGTTTGCCTTGTAGTAGTGGAGCTCTGCTGTTCATCCTTTTCAAAGTATTTTCTCTGGTCAATTTTTGACCATTTGTTTTCTGTCTGGTCCCTCTTTACCGGTCTGTTCCTTCCTGAGGTGCGGTAGGTGTACATTTCTCCCTTGTTGCGGTCGATTCCCCGGGTGTTGCTCTCCGGTGGCAGCTGACCATCCGACCGCTTGCCGGCCATCTTTTTTTCTTTTTATTTTTATGGCAGCATCCGGTTTTTGACGATGCTCCCAGTGCCCGTGGACCATATTCATCACTGATCCGCATGAGGTTTGTATCCTCTGCTTGGGGGCATCACACGATGTCCGGAGGTGCGCTTTTTGTGATCAGATGACCCCCAAAGGCTGTCGCGCCCAGCTGGATAAGATGGAGAACCTTTTTGGGGTCCAAAATGTCTGACCCATCCACTTGGCATGGGGATGTCAACACTGAGAGGCTGCGGGAATCCGTTAGATAGTCCCTTTCCAGTCCTGCAAGACTGACCCAAGTGAGAGAAAGAGCCCTATCACTAGCAGGACCCATAATCTGGAACACAATGCCTCCAGAGATCAGACTGCAAAGTGATCTCAAGGCATTTAAGAAAAGTGTAAAAACATGGCTCTTTAAATAAGCATTTTACAAAGAGACGGGAGAATAGAAATTATTCAGGAAAAGGCAGGGGAACACAGACACACAGTACTTTAATCTATGAACTTTACACCACAATAAGCATAACTATAATACTATGTGTGATAAAACTACCTGTGTAAGTACCTTGGTACAATTGGTCATGAACTACTTTGCTAAATGACTGTCTAATGATATATTGTAACCGAACCTTTGACGGCACCTGTTAGAATGTACTATAGTACACTTTTACCTACATAAAAAATGTGCCTACATATAAACAGTTGCGATGGTATTTAACTTAGCGACGGTATAGAAAAGATTTTAAATAAATAAATACTAAAAAGTCATTCTTCCGTCCAAAGAAGTCCTATCCATCACCATCTAGACTCGTTCCCCGAGACCCTTCCAAAAGGCCCAGTCTTTTCAGACATGAAAACAGAAGCCGCAAGCAGCTCCTCAGCCGGGCCCTGCTTCCGGTTTTTGACTCCTGCATAGAAAGCAACTGCTAGCTTCCACTGCCCCAGATACCAATGGGAGGTCGATTGTGCCATTTCCTCAACAAGTAGCACACAATCACCTCAGACCAGTGGGTCCTCACCATAATCTCTCAGGGTTATCACCTGAACTTTCTCGCCATCCCACCGGACTCCCCACCTCGGCTGACGTGGGGAACATCTGACCACTCCTGGAACAGGAGGCCTCTCTCCTCCTCCAGTCCAGAGCAATAGAACCAGTGCCCTACTCCCAACAAGGCCTAGGATTCTATTCCCAGTACTTTCTAATCCCCCAAAAATCAGGCGGCGTTCATCCAATCCTGGACCTATGTGCCCTCAAGTACCTCCAATGAGAAAAGTTCAAGATGGTAACCTTGGGTTCCCTCCTTCCTCTTCTACGAAGAGGAGACTGGCTTTGCTCTTTAGACCTCCAGGACGCATACACTCATATTGCGATAACTCCATCGCATCGCAAATACCTGAGATGGAGTAATGCCTGATACCTTGAAAGCCATAATCAAACCAATCATTAAGAAAAAGAACCTCGACCCCCTAAATCTGAACAACTATAGACCAGTTTCCAACTTACCCCTATTAGCCAAGCTAATTGAAAAAACAGTACAAAAACTGTCAAGCCACATTGAAAGCAACAACATATTTTACCCAGCACAACATGGTTTTCGTAAACACTACAGTATTGAAACCTTGCTTTTAGCCTTATCAGATACTATCTTAAGAGGTTTCGATACAGGAACACATTACATTCTAGTTCTATTAGATCTCTCCGCAGCATTTGACACAGTAAATCACAAAATACTAAACAGGCTGAAAGAATTTGGACTCACTAACAAAACAAAATGGTTTGAGTCATACTTAAACAATAGATGTTTTCAAGTACAAATTAAAAATACACTTTCAGACAGTCAAACTACAAACCGGTGTCCCGCAGGGATCAGCCCTGTCAGCAACACTCTTTATCATTTATCTACTTCCAGTATGTCACATACCAGCAGGACTCGAAATCATACATTACATATACGCAGATGATATACGCAGATGATATACAGCTACTGCTACCTACTGTAAACACCATTGAAGAAACAATGAAACTTGCCAATATGTATCTTGAAATAATCAAACAGCTCTTAAATCAGATGGAACTGGTAATAAACATCGACAAAACAGAATTCGTACACCTTGAACGAAAAAAAAAATCATACACAACAATCACAATCAATAATATTCAAACCATTGAGTTAGCATTAAAAGTACGAAATCTAGGAGTAATAATAGACCCTGAGCTAAACTTGAAACACATCTCACTGAAAATAAAAGAAGGATACGCGAAACTAATGATCCCGAGAAGACTAAAACCTCTACTAACACTAAACAATTTTTGTACAGTTCTACAGGCAATGATCTTCGCAAGTACAGATTACTGTAACTCCCTGCTTTTAGGACTACCACAATCTACTATTCGGCCACTACAAATATTACAAAATTCAGCTGCTAGAATTTTGACTGGCAAAAAAAAAATGACCACAATGATTTACACTGGCTTCCAATTGAACAAAGAATACAATATAAGACACTAGGTATAATTCATAAACTAATCCACGATGAAAAGACTGGCTCAACACTGCGCGTACATGTACCGCAAAGAAACCTGAGATCTGCTAATAAGGCTTTACTAACTGTCCCCTCTGTCAAATCAGCACGCCTCATGCAAGTAAGGGAAAGAGCACTGTTGCTGGCTGGCCCCGTGCTATGGAACTCCATGCCACTCGAAATTAGGTTGCAGAGAAATTTGAAAATATTCAAAACTAATCTGAAAACCTGGCTATTTAAACGAGCCTTTTATAAAGATAAGGAGAAAAACGGTTGAATGATAAGGACGCACCAAACTAGAAGTTATTACTTTTAACCTACAAAATGCATTTTAATGTTAAATTAAAACCGCATAATATGTTCCAAACAAATAAGCTCAACTGACACACACAGTTTTGACACTAAATTGTTACCGTTCTATGATGGCACATGGTTAATTTGTAATCTATACCACTCATATTTTTCGTTAACGTGCCTTTTTGTAAACCGTTGTGATGGTTATCTAACTCAACGACGGTATAGAAGAGTGTTTTTAAAATAAATTTTCTGGTAGGCCCTAAGCACTTTCAGTACCGAGTGCTTCCATTCAGCCTCGCGTCTGCACCACGAGTCTTCACAAAATGTCTCGTAGTAGTTGCAGCCTTCCTTAAGACTCAAGGTGCAAATATTGCAGAATACACCAGATAGATTATATTATCAGGCAATAGAAGTAATGATCAATCTGGTGTATTCTGCAATATTTGCAAAGGTCTAATTGTGCTTGCTGGTAAGCCTAGAAAAAGCAAATGTTGCTTACCTGTAACAGGTGTTCTCACAAGACAAGCAGGATGTTAGTCCTCACATATGGGTGACATCACAGGAAGGAGCCCAATCACGGAACACTTTTGTCAAAGTTTCTAGAACTTTGACTGGCACCTACTGGACATGCCCAACATGGCACTAACCCTGCAGACAGCAGGGGTCCCCCTTCAGTCTTGTTTAAAAGCTACAGGAAGTGCCGAAAAATAAAATAAGAAACATAATGAACCCAAAACCGCGGGGCGGCGGGCGGGTTTCGTGAGGACTAACATCCTGCTGTCCTGTGAGAACACTTGTTACAGGTAAGCAACATTTGCTTTTTCTAGGCTTACCAGCAAGCACAATTAGACCTTTGCAAATATTGCAGAATACACCAGATAGATTATCAGGCAATAGAAGTAATGATCATATAACACCTATACTAAAATGACTCCAATGGTTAACAGTAAAACATAGAGTACAATTTAATCTATACTTCAAAATATGATTGATTAGCAATAATATGGAATGGTTAAATGCCTCTTTACATTTATGTGCCAGCCAGAAATTTGAGATCTGCCAATAAGGGCCTACTTCAAATTTCATCTATACATTCAGCACACCCAAGCGAGGTAAGGGAAAGGGCACTTTAATTTGCTGGTCCAAAACTTTCGAACATCCTACCAGAAAAATTACGTATGCAGAAAGATGACAAGCTCTTCAGAAAGGATTAAAAAAAACATGGCTGTGTAATATGGCATATGCTGAGCAAGAGAAACAATGAGAAGCAAAGTCAATGAGAGAATAGATTTTATTTATTTATTTATTTATTCAACTTTATATATTTCAACTTAATTTCAAGGCGGTTTACAATAGTAGAATTTGCAGTAGCAAAATTCAAAAAACAGATATAGCCAACTTATCATTATACATCTTACATTGTTATTACTAAAATGTTAGATTAATTATATCTTACTTCTACGTAAAATTAAAATCAATTTAAAATGCAGTAATCCTAATGAAAACAGTTCTAAAACATTAAAATTAAACCTATCTGCCTTCATCCCCTTTCCTTTCCCGTCCCTGCCTTCCTCCTGCCCTTCTTGTGCCCTCTTTCCCATCAACCCCTTTTGATGTTATCCCTATATCTCCTTATGATCATTCATCCAGTATATGAAACTGAGGTAAGAGTGCCAATAGGCTTACTTAAATGCCTGCTCGAATAACCAGGTTTTATCTGCTGCTTAAAGCTGTTAATATTTTCCTCTAAGCGAATTTCAACCGGTAGGGAATTCCACAACTTTGGTCCTGCCAACGACAGTGACCTCTCCCTCACTGAGCCCACATGAGCTAATTTAGGTGATGGTACTGATAGTAAAGCTTGCCCAAGTGATCTCATGTTCCGGGCTGGGACGTGAATGCGCAATGAAGCATTCAGCCATTCGGAATTACTCCCGTATATTGCTTTATGAATTAAGGTAAGACACTTATACTGAATGCGAAACTGGACCAGTAACCAATGTAGCTCCATCAGTACAGGAGAAACATGGTCAAACCTATTTGTATTGGACAGAAGTCACGCCGCTGCATTCTGTAATAATTGCAGCGGACGAATAGTTGATGTTGGGACCCCTAACAATAACGCATTGCAGTAATCTAATTTGGGTAAGATCAAGGCCTGCAGAACGATTCTAAAGTCATTTTAAGTGCAGCAGTGGCTTCAATTTCCTTAGTACTCTTAATTTATAGAAGCCATCCTTTATAGTCGCCTTTATTGTTGCTTTCATGCTTAATTTTGTGTTTGTATTTTGTTTTATTTAATTTTATGATATACATTTTTATTGAATTTTATTGTATTTTATTCTTTATTGTAAACTGCCATGGTTGTATGTTCCAGAATGATGGTACATAAATATGGAATATGAAACCTATTGGGTGTCTCACCAAATTGTCTACCGTGCCTGTTTTGGGGGCCGGTAGCGCATCAGGAAGTACTGCTTGCGGAGCTGACTCCCTCTTAATGGCCAGGGCAGTCTAGCCTGTTCCACCAAGGCAGGAAGGGTGGGGATTCTACTCCAGGTATTTCCTGATTCTAGAGAAATCAGGAGGATTCCATCCTATCCTAGACCTAAGGGTCTTGAACAAAATTCTAAAAATAGAAAAGTTCAAGATGGTTTCCCTGGATACCTTCATACCCCTTCTACAAAATGGAATCTGGCTATGCTCCCTCGATCTAGATGATGCATATACCCAAATTGAGATCTTTCCAAGTCACAGGAAGTATCTCCAATTCATGGTGGGAAAACAGTACTTCCAGTACAGTGTGTTGCCGTTTGGGCTAAAGTCAGCCTCAAGTGTATTCACAAGATGCCTGGCTGTGGTGGGGGCGCACCGCCACAGGCTGGGAGTGCATGCTTTTCCCCTTCGATGATTGGCTGGTCAGGAACACATCTCATGCAGGGGTTTTTCGGTCCATGAGCTTGACCATTTAGGTGTTGGAGTCACTAGGATTCATCAGCAACCCGAAATCAGTCCGTCACCTCAGTTGGACTTCATAGGAGCCCTGCTAGACATGGTTCAGGCAAAAGCCTTCCTGCCTCTATCACGGGCTGCCACCCTGGTGTCCATAGCGGCAGAGATCCAGGGAAGCCAGAATGTCAGCACAGCTCATGTTGAGGTTGTTGGGCCATATGGCCACAACCGTCCATGTCACTCTTGGCACGTTTACACAAATTGGACCTTGAGGTTGCAGTAGCGTCAGGCCACACAGTGCCTCCAGGCTTGCATCTGAATCACCCTGTCTCTCCGAGACTCTGTCCTGGTGGCGGGTATCCTCCAATCTGGAACGGGGGATCTCTTTCCAGAGTCCTTATACACAAATTGTCTTAACCACAGATGCATCCGCTCTGGGCTGGGGAACTTATGTAGAGGGGCTCGGCACCCAAGGCCTTTGGTTTGCTCAAGGAAGCTGTTGCCATATCAACTTCCTGGAGTTCCAAATGATCGGGTACATGCAAAGTTGTCCTGATCGAAAAAGACAACCATGTAGCAATGTGGTATGTCAACAAGCAGGAAGGTACAGGATCTTGTTTCTGTGTCAGGAAGCTGTCCAGGTTTGGTCATGGGCCTTGTCCCATGGGATGGTGCTCAGGGCAACGTATCTGGCAGGTATGGAGAACGTGGTGGCAGACAGACTGAGTCGTGCCTTCAGTCCCCATGAGTGTGGTCCCTGAACCAGGAGGTAGTGAATCGAACCTTCAGTCTCTGGGGTAGTCCAGACATAGATCTGTTCACATCCCCCTGGAACAGGAAGATAATTCCAGTTCTGCTCCCTGAAAAGGATGGATGGCAAACCAGCCTTGGATGCCCTTGCCCATCATTGGGGCAAGGGTCTTCTATACAAGTATTCTCAGGTTCCCTAGCTGGCGAAGACTCTTGAAGCTTTGCGAGGACAGAGGGACTATGATCCTCATAGCCCCATATTGGCCAAGACACAGGTCTGGTTTCCACTCCTACAGGAGCTGTCCGCCCAGAAGCCAATCAGTCTGGGTACTTCCCCAGGTCTCATCATGCAGGATCGAGGGAGGTTGTGGCATCCCAACCTCCAGGCCCTGTCGCTCACAGCCTGGATGTCGAGAGATTAATTCTGCAACCATTCGATCTCTCAGATGTTTCTCGGGTCCTGGTGACTTCTAGAAAGCCTTCCATGAGGAAGCCTTCCTCATGGAGGTTTTCAGTGTGGTGTGAGCAGAAGGTCCTAGATCCATTCTCCTGTCCCCCACAAAAACTGCTTGATTAACCTTCCGCACCACTCGGAAACTGGCTTAAAGACCAACTCTCTTAGGGTTCACCTGAGTAGTATTGATGCGTAACACCAGGGTGTGGAAGGTGCATGGGGCTTGTTTCAGTTGAAGCCTCCCTTTAGGCCTCCCGCTGTGTCTTGGGACCTCAACATGGTACTAGCTCTGCTGATGAAAGCTCCTTTTGAGCCGCTGCAAACCTGTGACCTAAAGTACCAGACCTGGAAGGTCATATTTTTGGTGGCGGTCAGTGAACTCCAGACCTTAGTGACTTATCCACCTTATACTAAATATTATGGCAGGGTGGTCTTGCATATGCACCCTAAGTTCCTGCCTAAGATGGTGACAGACTTCCATCTTAACCAGTCTATCATCCTGTCAATTTTCTTTCCCAGGCCCCATTCGCACCAAGGTGAACAAGCACTGCACAGTTTGGACTGCAAGAGAGCCTTAGCCTTTTACCTGGAGCATATAAAAGCCTTTAGACAGTCCACTCAGCTTTGTTTCTTTTGATTGCAATAGGTTGGACATTGCTATTGCCAAACAGACACTATCCAGTTGGCTAGCAGATTGCATCTCCTTCTGTTATACCCAGGCAGGACTGCATCTTGGGGGTTATGTCAAGGCTCATTCTGTCAGAGAAATGGCAATGTCAATGGCCCACTTGCAAGCAGTTCCTGGGGAGGCGATCTGCAGGGCTGCAACATGGGGTTCTCTCCATACATTCGCATCTCACTATTGTCTGGATAGGGATGGCCAACATGACAGTAGGTTCAGCCAGTCTGTCTTTCGGAACCTGTTTGCAATGTAGAATCCAACTCTCCCACCTAGGGTTCATTTGGGTTCAGGCTGTCTCCCACTCTGTTACCAACAGCACTGTTGTTGTGCCCATTGGCACCTTGTTGGTGTCTGTTGGTCCCATTTTGTGTTGGGGAGTAGCATGTAGCTAGGGTTTCACCAATGTGTGAGGACTATCATCCTGCTTGTCCTCGGAGAAAGCAGAGTTGCTTACCTGTAACTGGGATTCTCTGAGGTCAGCAGGATGTTAGTCCTCATGAAACCCGCCTGCAACCCTGCGGAGTTGGGTTTTTCTTCTTTTTGTTATTTTAAATCTAATGCTATGTTATAAGACTGACGAGAGGGACCCTGCGTGGACATGGGATATAGGGTATGCTGGGCATGCTCAGTATGCCAAGTCTAAGTTCTGGAAACTTTGACAGATGTTTTCCAAGTTGTGCTCCATTTGATGATGTCGCCCATATATGAGGACTAACATTCTGCTGTCCTTGGAGAACACCTGTTACAGGTAAGTATCTCTGCTATCTCCAATTTGTTTTAAACATTTGTATGAGTGGGTCTTGCAGACTGGGTTATTTGTTGGATAAAGAAGGAATTTAGAGCATTTTTTATAATTTACAAGTTATCAGATTTGGCTATCTGCAGGTGAATCATTTTCTAACACAAAAATTAGTGCCAATAAAGCCCCCTTTGAATCTTTATGTAATAAGACACCAGCATTGAAGGGTTTAATTTCTAAATTATATAATTCATACACGCACACGCCTCTGCCATCTCGATCTCCTCCTGTAAGTCCCCATCCTTGCTGGGGGCAACCGTCCAGTCAGCACTTTCCCCAAGGAATCCCAGGCCTGCCATTGCCAATCAAGAAAATGGGGCTATTTTTTCAAAATCCTGCTGCTTTTGTATTGTTTAATAACTAGGTCTTCGTATGTAGAGGGTGGGGGAGGGAAAGCTTCCTTGTTCCGAACCTTGTTTTCAGAATACAGATTGCCCTTCCTGAGCTTCATTTTCTTTTATCTTTTCAGTATGTACTTGAATGCTTGCCAATTGAAGTTGATTGTTTAAGCAACACAACAGTCCTCTAAAATTAGTAAATAAAAATACATGCTTTCCAGAAATGTTACGGTATTATGCAAATAAAATGCTTTCTGATCTAGCATAGCTTTATTTAAAAACAAACACAGAAAAATAACATCTTGCAGTGTAGCAGTTCAAGCTCCCAGTAATACTGCACAAACAGGCAGATGCAATCCAGTGCGCTCAGCTGAGCGCATTGATTAATTCCTGGTTGGACGCAGGTTTTGGAACATGCGTCCACAGCACCTTATGCTATAAGGGTTTTAGCGCGTCCAAAACGCATGTCCAACCCCCCACGACTCTAATACGGCTCATCACTTGCAAATACAATTAGCAATTCTCCCCTGATTCAAATAAAAAGTGCACCCAACACGCACATTTTTACTCTCCAAAATTAACACCTGACCTGGAGCAGGAGCTAATTTTGGAGGAGCCAAAAAATTGTACAGAAACGCAGAAAATACTGCTTTTCTGTATTTCCTCGGACTTAATATCTGAGGACATCCATAAAAATAAAATAAAAAAATTTAAAAAAATGTGCCGGCGGTCAGGTTAGGAAAAGGGACGCTCAATTAACAAGCGTCCATTTTCCTAACCTGTGCCTGTGCAGCTGGTAAAATTCAACGTCAGTTTTCCCTACCGGCTGACACCTGACCTCTAGGTGCTGGTGGCGCGCAATTTCCCATACCACCTCCTTTTTACCGTGGCGCCCGATTTTTAAATATTAAATCGGGCGCCCCGGAGGGGTCAATCGGCGCGTGTTGGGAACGCGGGCGCTCCAGTCATGAGCGCTCATTTTCCCCGCGCCAGATTGCATCGGCCCGCTTGGCTTTTTGTACAGGTGTAGGTAACATGAGAACAGAGCTGCTGCGCACCATCGGGGCAGAAGAATTTTCCACCTGTTGTCACTGGCCACTTGTGCATCAATCATCGGGCTAACCAGGATTTTCCTGCATGCTTTTTCTTTTGATCTCTGTGGTGGTGCTGTGCATGCCTTGCTCCCGCACAGAATTTCAGAAAATAGCCTGTGAAACCCATGGTGAAGACTTGAGCGGCTTTTTAGGATCGTTGTCATTGTGCTGATAGAGAAGTGGTTCCCCACCCTGTCCTGGGACCCCCCCCCCAGCCAGTCGGGTTTTCAGGATCTCCACAATGACTATGCATGAGAGAAAACTTACATGTTATGGAGGGCAGTGCATGCAGATTTTCTCTCATGCATAGTCATTGTGGAGATCCTGTAAACCTGACTGGCTGGGGGGCGGGGTTCCCCAGGACAGGGTGGTGAACCACTGTGATAGAGGAAATCGCCTGTTTTCAATATAGAAAGCTGGTTCCCACAGTTTTGGGCTTTATTAGCTTTCTAAGAAAGTTGACCAACCACTCATAGAAGGAAACTACTTAAATAAAAGGCTCTTTTGTAAGCAGCACTATCCACATTCCTTTCAGTGTACAGTAACTTGGAATAATTTTTAAAACAATTTTGCTTGCTGCTACAGCTCTCTTGAGGCTCCAGAGTATTCCAAGGAGACAGAGCAGGGATTCTCACGCATTGTCAACCGATCTCGTTTTCAGGATTTTCACAATGGAATATGCACGAGACATTCATGCATATTCATATACATTCAGCAGAGGCAAAGCATACAGATATCTCATGCAGCCAGTTTGTAGCCCTCAAGGTCAGTATTTGGGGACATCTGACATAAAGAATCGGCACCTCTCTGGAAGTCCGCGTTCAAGGCTTAGAAACTAACCAGAGTGTCTGCTACTGTGGAAATGACATTTAAACATCAGTCTCTTATTACTTTATTTATTATTTATTTAACATTTTTATATACCGACCTTCATGAAAGAGAATTCATATCAGATCGGTTTACAGATAACATGAGGGGAATAACAAAGTCAACCATATAACAAGAAATGAAAGTTACATATAACAAGGGGTATTAACCTGGAGGGCTAGGATAGCCGGAGCGATAGAAAGAATAACTGAACAAATTAGATAATACAATAATATGATGAGAAGAGGCATAAGTGTATAGGCTACACTTGTCAGAGAGTTTTAGGTAAAAGTCATTGTCTGAATTAGAATTACTTGTCAAATACATTATAGCTTAAAGAATGGTATAGGTGCATCACTTGAGGGATTCAGTTAAATGGGATGATTTTGCATTCATGTTCTTCCTTAGCTATCATTAACTGGATTCAGGAATTGAAAAGTCCTACTGTGGACAGTTCTTGTTATTTCAAGCTGATTGACCTGTTAAACATTTCAGATGTATGTGTTGCTGATGCCGCCTATCATGTCCATGGCCGTGGCCTTTGCATCTTGCCAAGGACTGGCGAATTCCCCAATCTGATTGGATTCCTGAAGGATATCTTCCAGACTTGTGGGAAACCAAATCTGTCTCAGCCAATAGGAAGCTAAGAGAATAGCTGAGTTTCAGTAAGATGTTTGCCTCTGAAGAATATATGTACCCCAATTCAGGGCAAAGGTATCTGAGGCTATTTTGTCACGGGATCTTTTTATTCAGAAGAGATGCAAACAGATCTATCATGGGTGTGCCCCACTTACAGAATATATTGTTTAATAAACACCCCCCCTCCCTTGTCCAAAGACTACCTGTGTGGCTCCAAGACTCAACTCGGTCTGTCTGCCAGAACATTCTTCTCACCTTTCAGGTATGTGGCCCTGTGTACTATTCTCTGAGAATTGGCCCAGTCCCTCAGATGAGACAGTCTCCTGACACAGGAGATACATTACATTCCTCCTTGCTTGTTGATGAAGAACATTGCTACTTGGTTGTCTGACTGAATGAGGATAACTTTGTTGGACAATTGATGCCTGAAAGCTCTTACAGCATACTGTATTGCCCTTAGCTAGAGAAGTTTATCTAATGAAGCTCTTCCTGAGCTAAACCAAAGCCTATTTACCCCCAGCCTAGGCGATGACGCTTTTATGGTTAGGAAATTTAGAATGGAGGAATTTGTAAGGGTACGCCATTGGCCAGATTGGAAGGAATCTGTCACCAGGACAGAGACCTATAGATGCTGTCTTGGAGATATTGAGTAGCTTGATTCTGCTGCGATCATATGGAAATGTGTCAAGGGAGTAACATGGACTGCTGATGCCTTAAGACTCAACATCCTCAACTTATCCCACGTTAATGCCTGCAGACTCATTCTTAATCCTCTCTGCAGTGGATATCAATGTAATAATCCTCTCTTGCGGGAGGAAGGCTTTTACCTGAGTCATGTCTAGCGCACTCCTATAAATTCCAGTTGAGAGAGGCTCAAGTTGGGACTCTGGGTAGTTGGTGACAAGTCCTGGCAACTCTTAACACCCAAATGGTTATGATTCTGAAGCACTGCCTTGAGACATGCTCTTGATCAGCCAGTTATCTAGGCAGGGAAACAAATGCGCACACAATTTGCACAGATGTACTGCCGCCACCACCACCAGACATTTTGTAAATATGCAGGGCACTGATGCCAGACCAAAGGACAGTATGCAATATTGAAGGTGGTGCTTCTCTACTACAAATCTAAAATATTTTCTGTCACCTGGAAATTGTCTATATAGATGTAAGCCTCCTTTAGATCTGGAGAGCATAGCCAGTCTTCTTTTTCGAGAAAGGGAATCAAGTTGCCCAGGGAAACCATTCTGAATGTTTGTTTTCAGGAATGTGTTCAAAGCAGAACTCTGAAGAGGAACTGAAGTCTGCAGCTTTGCACAAAGACTGGAGCGAAAGCTCCAAGCAGAAGCTGGAAGCTTGGAGACAGGGCGGACTGGAAGTGAAAACTGGAGCTTGGAATGGGAATTGGAGCTAAACAAAACAGAAGCTAGAACAGGAGCTTGAAGCTGCAGCTGAAACTTGAGATAATCAGAGCTGCACCATGGAAGAGAAGTTAACCTTGCAGTAGAGCTTGGGTGGCTAATTTGTTGCTCTGATCAGCTTCCTGTTCTTAACCCCTTTTAGTCTGGCTTTGGTCAATCCTAGTCCTCTGGTGGGAGTGTCCATCTTCTCCTTTCTTGGTCTCCTAGGGCTCCTATCCCTAGTTGGATCTGTTAAGACTGTAGCCCTTCATCTTCCATCTGTTGCCAGTTCAAACCCTACTGGCAACCTCCCCTGACAAACTTTCTTCTCTGGTGGAAAAAAATAGAATCCATCCATGCAAAGGGATTCCTTTAATGACTTGAGTATACAAAGCAAGCCAGAAGTGATGGAGTGCTGCTCTACCAGGCAGCCCTACTCAAGAACACTGCTTGGAAGAGGAGAAAAACCTTCATGTGAACATTTTAGAAATGTGAGCTATAATAAATGCTTTATGGTATTTCAAAACTAAATCACGAGACTTTGAGCTGCAATGCTCCTGAATGTTTCTAAAAATCGAGACCCTTTCGTGTATAAAGATCTAGCAGGGATTTGTTGGAAGTTCCCTCTTAGATTGGCACACTTTGCAGAGAGGATGTTTGCAGTTACAGGCCCAATTCTCTGAAATGCCATACCTGAGCTCCTAAGGCTGATGTTTGCTTAAAACCTTCAGGAAGCACCTACAAGCCAGTGTGTTTTCCCCAAACTATGGAGCAGCAAGGTTCAGGTGAAGGCTATATTGTGTAATTTCGTGTTGGGGGATTGCTGCGACCAAAGAAGTCTTTTTTTTTTTTTGAAAGCTTAGATAATATCTAAAAGTGAAAGTACACTTTAAGGGCACTCTTGATAGCAGCTTGTGTCTAGTTTCTGTTAATGACTGTTTCAATTTTATGAATATGTTTTGTTCCCCATGCAGATCTTTGACTGCAGTGGGCTAAAACTTTTAAAAATATAGTCAAAGTAATTCAAGTACAAGCAAGACAGTAGTCCTTATACCAGTGTAATGATAACAGATGGTGCCCAGCATGGAAATTTGATTTCAGACTTTCTAGACCCTTTGAACATACTCTACTGTGCATGTGCAGCATGATACTACTACCCCATGACCAGGGGGAGAGGCTCCTTACTCTCAGCTTTTTCATGGAGCCCACCTGCAGGTGCTCTTTGTCTCTCCTGTTTAGGAATTGGCCTTCACAGAGCCTGGACCTTTTTTGTTTTCTTTCCTTCATAGTCACCTGGTAGAGGTTTTGGCTGTTTGTTTCCTTTTTTTTTTTTCGGTGGCTGTGTGGTAATTTATTTTGTTTTCAGACATCGGGTTGTCTGGTTTCTATATGTTTGTTTTTCATCTAATGGCCCGGAAAGAGAAGAAAGTCAGCAGCTTCAATAAGTGCCCACTGTATGAAAGATTTGTCTCACAGAGTGTGATCTTGATGTCCTGCTGGCCCTTCTGTGCGGGTGTCATCACTAGCTTGACTTCATGGAGAAGCACTTTGAGATCCCATAAGAGCTGGCACCCCAGCTTCCTTAGAAAGCAGCATGACAACTTGGGAGTCACTAGTGGTCAAGGGCATGGAGTTTGGAAAGCATTGTTTTCAAGGTTGCATGAAGACTCTGCAGTGGGCATTGGCATCCTCAGGCTCACCTGGCTGCAGCCCTCAGACCTTTGGCTGGATATCCAAGGAAACTCCTTGATATGCCTTGCAATGGAGGTATCGCTTTGGAGATGAGAGCAAAGAATAGTCCTGGGGGAATTCTGCGCTACTGCGGAGCGCAGAATTTGCACAGAATTCCCACCCTGCGCGGAATTGCCATTTTCTGTGCAGAAAATGGCAGAGGAGACCCCGGCATGCTGCGAATAGAGCACACGAAGGTGAAGGCCCCTGTGTGCCGTGAACGGAGTGTGCTCCGCTCATGACGAAGATGAAGGCCCCGGTGAGAGTGAATGAGTATGGGGGAGGGGAGGGTGAGAGAGCAGGGAGAGAGGGGTGTAGGGGAAAGGAGGGTGAGAGAGAGCAGGGGGATGAGCGGGGGGGGGGGGGGATGCTTGAGTGTGGGTGCCAGAGAGAGGGAGCCTATATGAGGAGATTATGAAGGAGTGTATGTGTGTGAGAGGTTGGGAGCTCATGTGTTTGAAAAAGGGATCATGTGTATGTGAGGGTGCTAGCCTGTTGGAAGGGATTGTGTATGTGTGGGAAAGAGCCTGTGTGAAGGGGTGTGTGAGAGAGACCTAGGTAGACTGTATGAGGGTGTATGTGTGAGAGAGAAAGGGAGCTTGTGTGGGTGTGTATGCAAGAGAGAGGGACCCTGTATGAGGGGATGTGTGTAAGGGAGCCTGTGAGAGGGTGTGTGTATGTGTACTAGAGAGAGAGAGAGCCTGTGTGAGGGGCAGTATTGAGAATGGGGTCAAACTCTGGGACAGGCCATAGAGTGGAAGGGGTTGAGCCTAGAGGTGGAGGGGAGAGATACTGGCAAGTGGAGGAGTTGGGGCCTGAGAGGACAAAGTGGCCATGGGAGTAGGGAGAGCAAGTGGAAGAGACACTTTTACAGTGAATTTCTAGGGAAATTCTGCTCAAAATATTTAAAATTCTGCATCTCTAAGTAATAACTTTTTTCTGTGTTAATTTAAAATGTTATTACTTAAAAGCTGTCATGTAAATTGTTATTTCCTGGCGTGTAGCCAGATGGACTCAGAACGAGCATACTATACCCATTCGTTCTGAGTCCATCTGTCTACACTAAGGAAAAGGAGATTATCAGGTAAGTAATCTCAACATTTTGACCAATATAAAGTTTGCAGAATTAAGTTTTTGTGTGCAGAATTCCCCCAGGAGTAAAAGAAGTGATGGTTCAGATTAACGACCATTGTGAATGCTTCAAATCCACTCCATTGCCACTCTAGTCCCATCCTCCTCAACTGGGCAGGACCTGAGTGTGGTGCTGAGGAGGTAATTCTATCAACCAAGGAGAAATTTTCCTCTGGCCCATCAACAGCAGGAACCTCGTGCTCACACTTGGCAGTGGAGGTCCCCAAAGCTGTAACCTTGAATTTTGGGAACGCTGCCTTAAAGAAATCAACTTCCTCCTCACGAGTTTAAACCTGATATTAAACACAGCTAAGACGGAACTTCTTATCTCACCAGAAAATAGCAACCCACCTCCATGTCCTCCAAACATTCCACCTACCACCCAAACAAGGGACCTAGGAATAATTATCGACAACCATATTAACTTAAAATCCTTCATTAAACAAACTACTAAAGACGGATTCTATAAACTTCAGGTACTTAAAAGAATCAAACCGCTCCTGCATGTGCGAGACTTTAGAACGGTCCTTCAAGCAGTTATCTTTTCTAAGATAGATTACTGCAATGCGATCTTACTAGGTCTCCCCTCCGCTTCTATCAAACCCCTTCAGATGCTCCAGAACTCAGCTGCAAGAATCCTGACCAACACTAGGAGAAGAGATCACATCTCTCCCACTCTCAAGAGCTTGCACTGGTTGCCAATACACTTCAGAATTATCTACAAATCCATCACTATCATCTATAAGGCTATCCACCACCAAACAACGATCGATCTTCAAATACCACTCAAACTACACACATCCACCAGACCCATCAGAGAAGCCTACAGAGGATCACTCCAAGTTCCCCAAACCAAAACCACTCACCACCTAACCTTTAGAGACCGAGCCTTTTCCACATCTGGACCCTCAATATGGAATTCTATTCCGCCGGATTTGAGACAAGAACCATGCCTACCTACTTTCAGAAAAAGGCTTAAGACTTGGCTATTTAAGCAAGCCTTCCCAGACCCCAATTGAAGGACAGCAACATCATATAAGAGACTTCACAATATTATGTAAATTATTAATATTAACTACTCTGTTATCTTTCTCTAATTCTCTCCCCAGTTATATGATCCTTGTTATATTGTAACTTCAAGTTATCTCTGCACTTGTTTATGTTCTGTTATTTCGTTCACACCCCCTATGTTATATGTAAACCGGCATGATGTGGTTTCTAACCACGAATGCCGGTATAGAAAAACCCTAAATAAATAAATAAACCTGGACTGCTTGTTGCCTCATCCAAAGCCTGGAACGGGGTATTGACTCAGCTAGAGCATAGCAGAGATCCCAGTATCTGCGCCAAAGGACCATCCTATCAGAAGATGGCGACGGTTTTACATGACCTGCTGGCCCAGAATGACTTCAGACACTTGGGTCCACAGCATAATTTGAAAAGGGTACCGACTACACCTCTAGGACAGACCTCCAAATCACACCCCAAAACTCACCTGGACAGTCTCTCAGCATCAGGAATTGTGGTGAAGCCCATTCCACCAAGGGAAAGAGGGCTAGGATTGTACTTCAAAGTACTTCCTGATCCCAGAGAAAACATTCAGCCTCATCCCATGGCTCCTGACACAATTGTAGGTTTAGCCAGTCTGTCCTAAGGAGTCTCTTTGCGGTGTAGAACAACCCTCCCCTCAAGGCCCCGTTGTTTTGGTTCCAGGCTGCCCCTATAAGAAATGCAGGAAATACAAAAATGACTTGTTTGCACCAAAACTATTTTTGCCTGTTGGCACTGTTTTGGGTTTTCTCCTTTTTTTCATTTGGGAGCAGTCTGTAGCTAGGGATTCCCCCATGCGTGAGGACTGCCATCCTGCTTGTCCTCGGAGAAAGCAGAGTTGCTTACTTTGTAACGGGAGTTTTCTGAGGTCAGCAGGATGTTGGTCGTCACAAAACCCACCCTTCTCGCCTTGTCCAAGCTAAATTATAGACTGAAGGGGCTCCTGCATGGACATGTGGTAGTATAGAATGCTGTGCGTGCTCAAAATTTCTAGAGACTTTGAAATCAAATTTCCATCTGAGGGTGTCACCTGTATGCAGTGCTTTTTTTTCTGGAAAAAAGGTGCTGGTACTCACATGCAGGATGCACGATTTTTTTTTTTGAGACCATAGGGCAAATCAATCAGATGAAAGAAAAAAGTGCTGGTACACAGTACCAGCACCAGACTACCTGAAAAATAGCTTTGCTGTGTAAGCATTTACATCCTGTGTCCTCTGAGAATATCTGTTCCAGATAAGAAAAACTGCTTTATTGTATCTCAAGCAGTGATGGGAAAAATAGCACAACTGTTCTCATGGGCAGGACAACATTTATTAAATATCTGTATTGGGACCCTTACTTTTCAATATATTTATAAATGATCTGGAAAGAAATATGAAGAGTGAAGTAATTAAATTTGCAGATACAAAATTGTTCAGAGTAGTTAAATCACAAGCAGATTGTGATAAATTGCAGGAAGACCTTGTGAGACTGGAAAATTGGGCATCCAAATGGCAGATGAAATTTAATGTGGACAAGTGCAAGGTGATACATATAGGGAAAAATAACCCTTGCTGTAGTTACACAATGTTAGGTTCCATATTAGGTGCTACTACCCAAGAAAGAGATCTAGGCGTCACGATAACACATTGAAATCGTCGGTGCAGTGTGCTGCGGCAGTCAAAAAAGCAAACAATGTTGGGAATTATTAGAAAGGGAATGGTGAATAAAACGGAAAATGTCATAATGCCTCTGTATCACTCCATGGTGAGACCGCACCTTGAATACTGTGTACAATTCTGGTCGCCGCAGAATACGCTAGCAGAATACCTCATCTTGTTTACACATGCAGAATACCGATCCTCCCCAAATACAGAATAAAAAGATACCATAAAATATAAATAGAAATGTGCAGACAAAAAGTGAACTGGAAACTGCAAGAAGCCAGACTGTGTATACAGTGGAACAAATGGCGAAACAAACAGAACATTCCTCATAAACCATTAAACAAAATCAAGAAATATGAATCATAAATCAAAATTGTATAATCATACTAATAAAAAGAAATGTTTCAGTACAGCTGACAAACATTCCATAATGAAAAGCTTAATTTTTGTTTCCCAGACACCAGCAAAATATTTCAAAAACAGATGCATCAAACAGCCAATAATTAAAACTAATAAGGATCCCCCGCTGATCATATTGGGAACTTCTCATTTCCATTCCCACTGAGGTGGTTGGGGTGGGAGGTGCATAAACGTTCTTCTCTCCCATATACACATCCGTAAATACACGCGTGCTCCTTCTCACTCACACACACACACATGCACTCCCTTTCTAGCACACACCGGGCCTTTCTTTTCTTCTGTCGGTTGGCAGATCTGGGCCACCCTCTTCATTTGAACCAATCCTGCTCATTGGGCATCCGCAAGGCGCCACCGTATCTTGTGCTGCTTGGGGTCCACCAGGCCACAGGTGGCTCCCAAGCTGCAGCCCCCCCCCCCCTCCAAGCCGCCGTCCTGTGCAAAGGGCAGAGCTTGCTTAGTGGGTTGCGCTGGCCCTGCCCTTCCGCCATCGCTGTTTTTCTGACTAGACTTGCCTGGCAAGCTTTAACTGAGTAGTGCCAAATGTAAGTGCTCACCAGCTAATATAATCCCTGCCCCCAGTGCCACCTCTCGCTACCCAGCTACATTTTTATGTGGGTAGTGAGAGATGCGGGGTGGAATTGTTGAAATCTTGGGTTTTGTCCAGGTGACTCCTAAAAAAGTACCTGGAGGAAGCCTTTCAATATCGACCTCCATGTGTCCGAGCCCTGCTTCATCCAAGAAGGAGCTCATTCTTTAGACGGTAAGAGAGCATTCAAGTTTTATTTGTGAAGAATGTAAACTTTCAGAAAATCCGAACATGTTTGCTTTTTATGGACCAAGTTTAAAAAAAAATAAAAAGGTGTCAGTTTCAAAGCCATCAGTTTGCTGTTAGATTAGATGTGTTTCAGAAGCGTATAAAAAAAATCAGATAAGAACATAAGAAATTGCCGTGCCGCGTCCTTAAGTTTCATTCCACAAGATTGGTAGGGTAGCTGTCTGCATCCCGTGGAGGACAGACGGAAAGTTTCCATACGCACCTGAACATTACTGAATAGAATAGTGATCATGGGCAGACGGTAGTGTTGGAAGGAAGGGTCTGCAAGCTGCCTTCAACCCAACCCTTTGGAAAGTCCCTTGATGCAAACTGAAAGTGAAATGGAATAGGAGTTTTGTGTTACCATCAATTACCGTCCCGTTAACTCTCTCAGCGTCTGCGCCTTCACGCCCAGATTCCAAATGTTATGCATCATGTTGTCTGCTGCGTGCTTCACCTCAGAAATGGATATATTTGGTGATCGTTTGCTTTCTTTTAAGATTTTTTTTTTCTCAGACCAAGAACCCCAGACTGGTGGGGGGTGGGGTTTGGCCAGCTGTGCTTGAATCAACAGGTGGAAAGGGGGCCAGCCTTGCTGAGGGAGGAGTGTTGGGCTCCTGTTACCACGACCTGTACGTAACCCTTTGTGCAGCCTGTGGGAGAGTTGATGGAACGGTATTGGCAGTAAGAGAGAATTCCTGCTCCTGATGAAAGGCTGCTTACCCATGCAGAAAACTAAAGCCCCATATCACCTTTTGAGTGGATTATTGCCAGGCAGTTTGTGGAACCTGAATTGGTTATCTTGGCGGGGTTTTCTTTGTGTGTTTCTGACTCTTCCCCCCCCCCCCCCCCCCCCCCCCCCCCCTGAGTAGTTTTTTCTGGATTTGGGGGTTGGACAGCATGGGGGAGCCCTGCAGAGCTCTTGCCGGGAAGATGGATTATAACATTTTAGTTCCTGCCCAGCCCTCTCCCTACCGAGGGATGCATCCTCTTTTTTTTGTTGGCCTCTGCTGAATTTGGAACTCGCCAGTCTAAGGTGCTCTCTCAGTCCCTTCTTTTGTTTTACCTGTGATAGTTCCAGCCTACCTACTTATTTTTTTAGGACTGATATTATTACTGGAGAGCATTCAGATACTTCATCCGTCTCATGGTAGATAATGAATACTGCTGTTACATGACACCTGTATGTAGTAGGCTAACAATGCTTTCAAAGATTGCATCTTAAACTAATACAAGTATTTCTATTCAAACTTCTTGGTAGTTTTCTTTCAACAAACTTTTATCAAAAAATCTTGGCTAACGTATACTGTTTTTCTGTATAGATATGGGAATTATATGTTAATTCTTTCTAAACCTACAGAACATTCTGAGTGCCATGAGGGATATTGTGAAACACAGAACATCTGTTTTCATCGCACACAGATTGTCAACGATCGTTGATGCGGATGAAATTATTGTCCTGAATCAGGTGAGAAAACAGCTCAGTGCCCCAGGGAAGACCTTACTGTTCCAGCAGCACCAGGCCCTTCGCTCCCTGACACGCGTGTGCGTGCACCAGAGCCGGATTAAGGCCGGCTGATGACCTAAGCACAGCCCAACAGTGGTGCCCCTTCCACTGACAAGACATTAAGGTGAAATAGATTAAAAATTCAGTTTTCTTCCAGGCCAACCCCCAGGCTAGATCCTACAACTACATGAAATAGAATTGTATTTTTCTTTTATTTAGCAGTGTAAGCAAATTATTTACTTATAACTAGGGGGGGCAATAGAAAAAAATGCTCATTTTCAACACCTTCTGGTGTCCCTTCCCTTGGTGCCCTATGAACATGCTTAATTTGCTTAATGGTTAATCCAGGGCTGGTGCACACCCAGGAAATATGGGGTTCTTTTACCTGTACATCCAGGCAGGAAAAAGTATTTAGTATCACTGTTGTGAAACCAGAAGGAAGGAAGTAGAGGTGCTGTGAAGACCATGCATGAAGGGAAACCTACAACACACAGGTCCCTGTTTCCAGGGGAAGAGAATTACAAAACACTGCTGTTAACTGTTAAACTGCTAGAATCAGGGGGAGTAAAGGTGAAGCTCTGAACTTCAGACACACACGGGCAGGAAAGCCTTCAGTATTCCTGAAGTGCAGGAGTATTTAATGGCAATTAGATTCAGATCGCATTATTGATAGGACTATTTTACATGTGATGCCAAAGGAATATTTATTTTATTTATTTAACATGTTTTGTATACCGTATATTCGGTTTTGCCATCATAATGGTTTACAGGAAAAAAAATGAGAATAACATTAGTTTTAACATAGAATTTCATAGATAAAGTTGGGTAACATTGTAGGAATTAATTTTAGAGTTAGTTTTTATATAGGAAAAAAAGTTCTTGGATGATTATTGTAGATTTCGTGGTTCTGTTGAGCTTTCATGGGTTGACAGGGTGGTATCTCTGGTTTCTTGGTGTTGTCTGGTTGGGAGTCTGCTGCTGTTGGTGATTAAGTGCATCTGAGAAGGCTCTGGTAAATAGCCAGGTTTTAAAATCTTTTTTGAATGTTTTGGTGTCAAATTGAATTCTTAGATTGTGGGGTAAAGAGTTCCATAGTGATGGGCTAATGATGGGGATAGCTCTCTCTCAGGTTGATGCTAGATGGGTGACTTTTGCAAGAGGAATTTTGAGGAGGCCTTTATTCATTGAGCGAAGATTCCTTTTTGGAGCATGTAATTCAATGTGTTCAGTTAGCCAGTAGTTTTGTTGTCCTGCGATTATTTTGTGAAGGATTGATAAAACTTTATAGTCTATTCTATATTTAATTGGGAGCCAGTGTAAGGATATGAGAGTAGGTGTAATGTGTTCTTGTTTCTTAGTTCCTATAAGAATCCTGGTGGCTGCGTTCTGCAGTATTTGGAGTGGACGGATGGTGGTAAAAGGGAGGCCAAGGAGTAGAGCATTGCAGGTTTGCAAATAGTAGCAGTTGCAGGACTGTTCTAAAATCATTTTGTGTGAGGAAGGGTTTGAGACGTCTGAGTGTCAGTAATTTGTGATAACCATCTTTGATTTTATTTGTGTTATGGGTTTTGAAGGATAATTCTTTGTCAATTGTAATTCCAAGGTTTCTAGCATGGTCAACAGGAGAGATTGTTTCTGTGTTTTCTGTTTTGAGTGGTTGTATGGGTGAGTCATTGATTTTTTTGTCAAGGAAGATTAATTCAGTTTTCTCGATGTTAATTATGAGTTTCAGGTTGGAAAGACATTGCTTGATTTTTGAGAGAGGTTTATTTTATCATAGGTTTCTTCGAGCGTATTTTGAATTGGGACTAATATTTGAATGTCATCAGCGTAAAGGAAATGGGTCAAACCCAGACGATTCAGTGTGTGACAGATAGGTAGGAGATAGATGTTAAAAAGTGTTGCTGACAGTGCAATTCCTTGTGGGACTTCTGAATTTAGGTTCACTTTATTTGATAGGTTGTTGTTGAATGTTACTTGGAAACTTCTTTGAGATAAATAGGTGAACCATTTTAGTATAGTGCCTGATATTCCTATTTCATAAAGTCTGTCGAGTAGATTGGAATGGTTGACTGTGTCAAAGGCGGCTGACAAATCTAGGAGTAATAAAATGTAACTTAGTCCTTTGTCGAATCCTCGAAGAACTGTGTCATTAAGTGAAAGGAGTAATGCTTCCGTGCTTAAGTTTTTTCTGAAACCAAATTGTGCGGGGTGACGTATGTTGTTTGTTTCTAAGTAATCTGATAGTTGGAAGTGGATGATTTTTTCTATGATTTTTGCAATGAAAGGTAGATTAGATATGGGTCTATAGTTTTGGATGTTTTCCGGATCTAGGTTGTTCTTTTTTATTAATGGTTTGATGATTGCAGATTTTAAGCATTCAGGATATATCCCTTCAGTGAGGGAGCGGTTGACTTTGTCCATTAATGATTTTATTATTGAGTTGTCAAGCAGTTTAATTGTTTGTATGGGGATGCCGTCAATGGGGTGATTTGCTGGATTCATTTTTCTGATTATTTTTTGGATTTCAAGTGATGAGGCAAAATCGAATTCATTCCAGGGTGTTATTTCCAGAGATGGTATTGGAGATTGGGTATGTGTAGAGTTGTTGAGTTGTTTGTTAGTTTGTTCTACTCCAATTGTTGCAAGAGCATCTGTGATTGTTTTGCATGTGTATGATAGGGGACGTATGTCCATGTGTAAGTTAAAGTCGCCAAGGATAATGATTGGTTTATTGAGGGTTAGGTTGGCAATCATGAATTCTATAAATGGGGAGCAGTTTCGTTCTAAGGTTGCAGGAGGACAGTATACTAGACAGATTTGTAGCTTTGAAGAGTCATAGGGCTATTTTGAAAGGGGAGCATGACTTAGCTGTGGTAAGTTTCATTTGTAAGCTTTTCTTTGATTAGCATTAGACACCACCTTTTTTTCTTGGTCTGGGGATTGTGCATAATTTGTATGAAGGGTCTTCTATTTGGTTAAGATGTTGTCAGAGTCTTTTATCCAGGTTTCAGTGATTGCTATGAAATCTGGTTTATAAGAACATAAGAAAATGCCATACTGGGTCAGACCAAGGGTCCATCAAGCCCAGCATCCTGTTTCCAACAGTGGCCAATCCAGGCCATAAGAACCTGGCAAGTATCCAAAAACTAAGTCGAAGAGTAAGTCTGAGATGATAGGCATTTTTTTTAAACTATTGATTGTGCGTTAATAAGGATGAATGATAGAAATATGCATTTGGAGTGAGAGATTGTACTTATTTTCTTGTGAATCGTGATTTTTTCATTCGAAGTATTTTTAGGAGGAGGCTTGGTGGTTTCCATTTTGGTTAGGCAGAAGGTAGAGATGAGGTGTATTGATAGTAGGAATTTCTGGTTTGTGTAAATACTAAAGCTTGCACTAAGGGGTGCACAAAGGGGAGTGCCCCTTTGTCGCGTCCCTTCGGCACGCAATGCCTAGGTATCGCTCTTCTTTTTGAATCGTAGGATTCACTTGAGGGTGTGTGCCTGTGCTGATGACGGGGGGGGGGGGCAGGCCTCCTGATCGGGTGTATTGTTGGGGCTCCTGCCCTTCTCTTTTCCTTTCTTTTTTTAGTTTAGAAGGGGTTGGGTGTCTGCCGCTGTGAGCTTTGCGGTGCAGTCGCCGTTGCTGGAGCGACTCCTGCTGGTTGAGGGTGTGTGCCTGTGGTGATGACGTTTGCATTATATAGAGCTGTGAGCCATGCATAACTAGAGGACTCCATCAGTCACTGGAGACAGAAGATAGACATTATATATATAGAATGATTACAATAAAAGGGTAGGAAAAGAGAGGAAATGATTACAAAATGGTAATAAGTAAAGATATAGGGTAGAGTATGGAAAATACAATCAACATTACAGGAAGTAAGCCTGCTGAATGATCTTCTGTCTCCAGTGACTGATGGAGTCCTCTAGTTATGCACGGCTCACTAAAGAGTGGTCTTATACTCTCCCTCTTTTCCTAATACCACACACAATATGAAACAGCTAATAGCCAGAATTTATACTGCAAAGAAAACTACATACGTTTAGAGACGTTTACTTTAGCACTTCTGACGCGTTTGTTCCACGCGCTTCTTATATAGAGAGATGGATTCCTTTTGGTAACATGGAATAGACTTAGTTTTTGGGTTCTTGCCAGGTTCTTATGGCCTGGATTGGCCACTGTTGGAAACAGGATGCTGGGCTTGATGGACCCTTGGTCTGACCCAGTATGGCATGTTCTTATGTTGTTAGCAGTTCTGACGCGTTTGTTCCACGTGCTTCTTATATAGAGATATGGTTTCTTTTTTTTTTTTTTTTTTTAAATTCCCCATTGGGCCCAGATTTTTCTTTCTTACTCAGTCAGAATGAGGTCTGGGATTGGCTGCTTTGCACCAATCACAACAGCCTGGGATGTTTTTCTCTGACTTATTTCCTCCTTCCCAACTTACCTTAATCCAGATATTGTTGCCACTATCCTGGGCTTGTGGATGCCATGCCTCAGAGCTCCTGCCCGAATCCTGCAGTCGTGGGCTCCAAGTCCAGTCACTTCTTCTCACTGTTGCACAAAGGCCATGATGCCTTCTCCCTCCCCCTCCCAGGGGCTGTGAACGCTGCAATCTCGTCCCCAGCCAGACACACAGGCATGATGGTCCATCCAGTCTGCCCAGCAAGCTTCCCATGACGATATCTGCCATGCCGCGCGGGTTACCCCCTCTCTGTCATCGCTGCTTAATGTGCCTTGCTTATGGATTTGACCGTAGAAACTGTCCTGTGTGTTTTTTCCTTAATGTCTGAGCATCAGTACCCTAGTCTTTAAAACAAAACAAAAAGTCATGGCTCATGTTTGTCTCTGAATCCAAATTCCTCTCCCCCCACCCCAAACCCCTCCTTCAAAGCAGAGAGCGATGTTGCAGTTGCATCAAGGCTTATTGGTTAAGAGTTGTAATCCCGTGCTGCTCGGAGCAGGTTACCCCTGTGCTTATCCAGTTCCCCAGACCATAAACGTCAGAGCCCTTGCTGATTGCTGTCTGAATCCAATTCCCCTTTCCCCCTCAGTAAGCTGGCGATCAAACCCACCAGGTCAGCCCCTGTATTGGACTGCTAACCTGTGTCCTTAGCGTACCTTTCTGTTACCCTAATGCACCAGTTATTTATTTCCCCTCTTATTTTTGCTGGCATGGACGCTGCCCACTCCTCTTTACAGAAAGAACTCTTGCAGGATTGTTGCATCTAGTAGCATTAAAAATCAGAGGACCGCTCCAATGTAGTTGGCACAGCCTCTGGGAAAAATGTATTTTCTCCTCTTCCTTTCCATTTATGATTAATATCCCTGCTCACAGTCTGTCCCGCCACCATTTCCCTTTCTAGTAATGACGCCCTAACGAGAAGAACCCCACTAGTGTTTGCTTATAATACCAGTTAATTGTTGAGTGGCTTTGAATAATAAAGCTTTTCTGCTGAGCCCTTCTGCCTTTCTCTGGATTTGGAGTCCCTGCATGCATTCAGTTTCCATAGTGGGGGGGACGACAGATAATCTGCCGGCGCGTGTTTGCTGTCTGTTGATGCACTTGTGTCCAGAAATCTTTAGTGGTTAAGTGTCAAATGATGTGTCTGTGGTAGGAAAGGAATTGATTTTTTTTTCTAGGATTAGTTTGATTGCAGCAGTATTTGTTAGGCAGGAACCTTTCAGGGATAATGGCACATCATTGAGATGCAGGGAGCGGAGATAAAATTAGATTGTGCAGTAGGCTTTTCTGTTCACCTGTCTGCTGTTTTTCTCGCCTTGTGCTAAGCCATTCAGCAAACGTACGTTGGTTAATACAACTCCAGTCCTTTTGCATGAGCGTCACGGGTACACAGCCCTTCACTACACATAAGCCGGCATGCAAGAACTTAGTTCGTCCCATTATATCCTAACTTGATAAAGCGGTGGTTTTATCGATGCACTGTGCGAGTGTTTTAAAATAGTCTTTCCTCTTGTTCTGCATGGCAGAAGCAACGCAGTAATGGTGCAGGAGCAGCACGGTGGCTCACGTTCAATAGATTTGGATGCTGCAGGTTCTTGGTTGGCAGAATTGGCCTGATGGGCTCAGTCATACTGTGAATACATTACTCCCTGCTGGCAGACTGCTGGAGAGGGCCTTGGCATTTTTCCTAGAAAAGGATTCTTACTCACCCCACCCCCAGCTGGAAGGGGAGGGTACTAGAATCTGACAGCCAGTAGAGAGAGGTGTGGAGCAAAATCAGTCATTTAACTGCTTGACACACAGCAGCTTTCACAGTGTGTTGTATGTATTTTCTTCTTGTTAAAAGATCAACATAATTCATGCATTAATAGTTTGCAAGTATTGTATTTGCTTCATTTCATGATGATGATGATGATGGCAGTCCGAATACCCATTTGTATTTTTCTGGAGGAAGTTCCCGTTCACACATGCAGGCATAACTTGCAGCAGCAGTAACCAGGGGCTAGAAGGACATGCCAATGGGAAAACCAGCTTTAATGATGTCACATTTTGTGACCTGGTTTACTGGGCAATTCTGTTCTCCTTCTCACTATATTCCTCCGTTTCTCTAATCCTCCTTTTGTACGTATTGCCTTCCCTGAATAATATTTTGCTACCAGAATACAGAAGGGAAAGTCCAGTTCTGAACGTCTCAGTGCATCTCTTGAGCCAACAAAGAATTAGTCTGGCTTTGTGAATGAGCCTGCAGAGCAAATCTGTAACCCAAGCCGCTCAATGAAATTGCACCAAAGCAAACAGCGCCAAATACACCACCTATCTCCCTGACACTCCAGGAAGTTACCTCTCTCCTTCCTAAGAATGACCTTGCTTTATCTGTAAAGAACGAGCTGCAGCAACAGATGCACAGCTCATATTCTGTTTATTCAAGATGCTTTCTATTATACTACTCTGCTCTTGTTCATTATTGCTGCCCTAAAGGCTTTTACTACACCGCTCGGTTGTTGGAAACCCTAATGGGCTGCTTCCATTTGATTAGTAACTACACGGTGCACCATATGCTGCCCCTTCGTTGCTGTACTATCACCCACCCATCTATCATATTTTCAATGTACCCATTATTTGATTAGTAACTACACGGTGCACCATGCTGCCCCTTCGTTGCTGTACTAGCACCCACCCATCATATCTTCAATGTACCCATTATTTGAACCCCCTCTGTGTTCCGTGCATCACGAACCTATTGTAACATGCTTTGAACTCTCTGGTTGGAAGAGCACGATATAAATAAGCGATAATGACTCTTAAGCATGCAGTTCTCCTCGAGTTTTCAGGGCATCCTCTCTGCAATGTAGCTGTGACCCCCTGTGCTTCAGCGTTCTGCACTGCTGCTGATCTCCAGGTCTGGGCCATGCAGCATTTTTTCTTAACTTGACATAGCTCAGAGCCTGACCTTCCTACACTGACCAAAAGCTGAAACTTCTGTATGAAATAACAAGACCCAAGGCTAAAAAAGCACCTGCCCCCAAGCCAAGAAAACATCTTAAGGAGTGGGCAATACATGCCTGAGTGCTGCAAAATAAATATGTATGACACAGTTGCATGCAAATCTCTCATATGCATATTCATTGTGGATATCCTGAAAACCAGACCTGTTTGCCTACCCCCGTCCTAAGTGGTTGGTTCATTTAAGGTCCTTTTCCAAAATGCTAGGTGGTTGTGCCCATCAATGTTGCACAGATCCTACCATGCACAGGCAGCATTATAGTAGACAGGTCCCTATTTGTTCTCCCTGGATGTTTAATAGCAGCTGTCAGGAGCAGGTAAAATTACCTGTAAATTGTGGTTAGGAATCAATAGAAATCTATGCAGTTTTTCATCTAATAACCATCTTTTTAAAAAGCATCTATTAAAAAAAAAAAATCAATGTACTCCAAGCAATCTGTGTTATTTTAATGTTAAGAGTTATCATTCATCCTGCCACACAGTTGGTTGCCTCTATATATTTATGTCGGGCTGGGCAGCATTCGCCTTACTCAAAGCTTCTAAAATCTAATTGGAATCTATCCCAGCTCCATTCACTTTTGAGATGACGCTAGCTGCCACACTCTTTGGGTAGTTCCCAATTTTTTCCTCTTCCTCCCTACCCCCACTAAAAAAAAAAAAAGAGCTTTTCTTGAAACTTCGGCAGCACTAACACCCCAAGGAGTCTGGGGCAGGAAGGAGGTGGGGGAGTGTCAGGGGTCTCTCGTAGCAGTTGGTGATCAGCCATGTTGGCTTCTCTTCCTTTCAAGAGGCAAACTAATGTCCCATTGCGACACAGAATTCACTGCACGTTTCTCTTGCATGGGGTTTGATCCTTGCTCTGATCCTGTATATACCGAGTTGTAATTTGATTAAGAATAATTACAGTAAGACCTGTAACGGCTGCCCTATGAGGAAAGGCCAAAGAAGTGTTAGGACTGTTCAGTTTGGAGAAGACTGAGGGGGGGATATGATAGAAGTCTACAGAATCATGAAAGGACTTGAACAAGTTAATGTGAATCGGTTATTTACTCTGTCAGATAATAGAAGGACCAGGAGGCACTCCATGAAGTTAGCAAGTAGCTCATTTAAAACAAATCAAAGAAAATTCTTTTTCACTCAGCACATAGTTAAGCTCTGCAATTCATTGCCAGAGGATGTGGTTACAGCAGTTAGTGTAACTGGGTTTAAAAAAGGTTTGGATAAGTTCCTATAGGATAAATCCATACTATGAAGGTAATTAATAAGCAATAGTAGCTTGTGATCTATCTAATGTTTGGGTACTTGTGACTTGGATTGGCCCCTGTTGAAAACAAGATACTGAGTTTGGACCCTTGGTCTTGACCCAGTATGGCATTTATGTTCTTATGCTTATGTTGACAATCATTGGGCTATACAATTCTGATCTTGTTGCACTAAATTTACATATGCAGTGCATGGACATGGCAGTGAATTTCAGTCCAGGTATGCTTTGTAGCGAGATGGTCTTGAATACATTTTCCCTGTCACAAAATAGATTGTTTGCTCTACAAAGGCCTTAAACATGTTGTTCTCCTAGGACAAACAGGATGGTAGTCCTCGCACATGGGTGACGTCGGATGGAGCCCAGCACGGAAAACTTGTCAAAGTTTCTAGAACTTTGACTGGACATACTGAGCATGCCCAAATCCACGCATCTGCATGGGTCCTGCTTCAGTCTTTTTTTTTTTTCTGCAGAGCTTTTTCTCGCATTTCTCTGAGCTCGTGCTTCTTTCTTTAAAAAAAAATAAATAAAAAGTGAAGGAAAACTTTCATCAATATTTTTAAGGCTTTTTCGTGTCTAGGTCCTTCTCAGGTTCCCTCTAGCCTCTTAGGTTTTTCGTCGAGCCAGCAAGTTTCTTTTTGTTCCATTCCCCATGGTGGCGGTGTCTCAGTACCTGCCAGTATCTATCGCACTGCTGTTGCCAGTTTCACCAGTTTGTTTCGACTATGGCCATTGGTTTCCGCCAATGCCCTCAGTGCCTGAGGACCATGTCCATCACGGACCTGCACGATGTCTGCATCCTGTGCCTGGGGGCATCGCATGATGTTCAGGGGTGTCATCTCTGCAACCAAATGACCCTGAAAGGATGTCGCACTTACATCAACTAGATGTAGAAGCTCTTTGGAGCAAGATAGTCCAAGCCATCGGTGGCATTGACGCTGAAGGACCATGGAGCCGCAGCGATGGACACGGAACCATCGACATCGGCGGGGCTGTCCGTTCCGTCAACGAATAAGGTCGCTGAAGAACGGCCACAGTCAGTCTCCTCCAGGCTGAGGACATCTGGGTTGTTGTCTTCGACCTTGGCACCAGGAAAAGACTTGGTTGAACACCAAGGCAAACCAAGGAAACATTGGCACAGGTTGCCATCGATGCATGGTGCTTTGCTCAGGTTGGCACAGGCGCTTGCTGTGTGCTACCAGTGCCTAGGCTGCTGGACGAAAGCCGAACACCTAGGGTCCCCTCCTCTGCAGATATCAATGAGGAGGAGGCCCCATATGACCCTTGGGGGGATGATAGAGGACTCGGAGGGTCTCCCCTCAGAGCCATCTCCAGAAGAGGAGCGAAGGTGGTCTCCACCTTAGGACCTGATCTTCACAGGTTTTGTGAAAACAATGGGCGGAAGCCATCCCGTTTCAGTTGCTGATGGAGGAGGATGCCAGACACAAGATGCTGGAAATCCTCCAGTTTGTGGGGGCTCCTAAGAAGATTGTGGCGGTCCTGGTACACAAGATCTTTAAGTTGCTGTTGTGGATTTGGGAAAACCCTCTCTGTTCCTCCCATCAACAGGAAAGCTGACGGGGTTTACCTCGTCCAACAGGATACCAGATTTGAAAAGTGTCAGCTGGCACACCAATTTGTAGTGGTTGAATCCGCTCTCAAGAAAGCCAAGCACTCTTGGACCAATGCCTCTGCACCCCTGGAAAGAGAGCACAGTGCGCTTGATGCTCTTGGGTTAAAAGTCTTTCAGAGGGCAATGCTTATAGCCTGCATTGCCTCTTACCAGCTCTATATGAGCCAATACTCTCGCAACCTCTGGAAGCAGGTGCAAGAGGCAGCCAAGTGGCTGCCTCAACATCAGCAAGACACTTTTCTGTTGCTGGTGCATTAGGGCCTGGAGTGCAAGAAACACAAGGTGCGCTCCACCCACGATGTTTGCGAGACGGCAGTGAGAGTCTCTGCAGCGGGAATCTGTGCTCGCAGAATGACATGGCTGCAGGCCTCAGATCTCCGACCAGAGGTACAGGACAGACTCATTGACCTGCTGTGTACAGGAGAGAATCTCTTTGGAGATAAGGTGAGGTATGCAGTAGCCCAGTTGTGGGATCATCGTGAGACCTTCCAGCATCTCTCCACCATCACTTTGGACCTGCCCTCCTCAGCCAGGAGGTCTGCGAGGTACGGTCAGATCTTTCTATCGCCAGAGGGAGTACTATCGTCCAGTCTCTTGTTCCCGTTTACAGAGGGGGGGGCTCTTGCGGCCATCCCAGGCAGCAGCAAGCTCCCAAGCTCCAACAGACTCCTCTGCCAAATCCCAGGATGGGATTTTGACTGGATCGTGGGGAACATATGCCAGCCACCCGTACATGAGACATTGGATTCCCTGGTCGGGGGCAGGCTGCAATTCTTTGCAAACCGGTGGCCCAGTGTAACCTCAGACTAGTGGGTTCTGTCCACCGTCTGATAAGGGTACCAATTCAATCTATTGGGTGTCTCGCCAGATTCTCCATGCCTATTTTGGGGGCCACTAGTGCATCAGGAGGTACTGTTACAGGAGCTTTCCGCCCTCTTAATGGCCAAAACAGTCAAGCTTGCTCCACCAAGGCAGTGAGGTAGGGATTTTACTCCTGGTACTTCCTGATTCCAAAGAGAACAGGGGGACTCTGTCCCATCCTAGACCTCAGGACTTTGAACAAGTTTTTAAAAAGAGAAAAGTTCAAGATGGTTTCCCTGGGCACCCTGATTCCCCTCCTACAAAAAGGGGACTAGCTATGCTCCCTTGATCTAAAGGACACATACTTCCTGAGACCTGGAAAGATCTCGATGTGGGTGTATCTCCAATTTGTGATGGGAAAACTGCGCTTCCAGTATAGTGTGTTGCCATTCGGGCTAGCGTCTGCCCCACATGTCTTCATAAAGTGCTTGGCCATGGTGGCGGTGCACCTCTGCAGGCTGGGAGTGCAGGTTTTCCCCTATCTGGATGATTGGCTGGTCAAGAGCACCTCTCAGGCAGAGCAATCCCTGCACTTGACCATATTTATTTTTATTTTATTTATTTAAGTTTTTCTATACCGGCATTCGCGATAAAAATCGCATCATGTCGGTTTACAATTAACAAGTAGATAGGGAACAAAAGGCAATAAATAACATTGATCTAAGTAATAATAATAATAAAACAATAGTAATAGTAGTAAAAAACGTTAAACAAGAGAAGGCTAAGGAATGCAGTTACAATAAAACAAGGGAGTAATATAACTTGGATCAGAGAAAAGAAGCAGGGGTTTAAATATATATAACATATATGCCAGTCAATGTGCTTATAGCGTTGAAGAATTGCCCTTATGAGGTAGGGATATTAATTACTATGATTAAGGCAAAGTCTGAGCGAATAGGTAATAATGGAATAGGTTTAGTTTAGTTCAGGAAAGGCTTTCGTGAATAGCCACGTTTTAAGTCTTGAGTCTTAAGTCTTAAGTCATATGAGTTTTGGAGTCATTAGGGTTCGTTATCAACTACCCAAAGTCCTATCTCAGCCTGTCACCTTAATTGGACTTCATTGGAGCTCTGCTATACACGACTCAGGTGAAAACCTTCCTGCCATTTATTATTTATTTAGAAGCTTTTATATACCGATGAACGTTGCAAATATCTCATCAGTTTACAATAAACAGAATGCAGCTAAAAGAGCTTTACATTGAAACAGAGAACAATAATAAAATTCCATTAAACTTAAAAATCACAATAAGAGAAAACTGATGGAAGAAATTGCATAATATGTGCCTAATAATACTAATAACTATAAGTATTTACAGGTATATACATGAATAAAGCCAGCGAGTAATATAAGTCAGAGAGAGGCGTTAGGTGTATGTTTGCTTGAAGAGGTGGGTTTTCAAGTTTTGTTTGAATTTTTTCGAGGATGATTCTTGGCGTAAGGAGGATGGGAGGTTGTTCCATAGCGTGGGCCCTGGTGCCATGCCACCAGGGTGCTTATGCTGGCATCCTATTGCGGGGGCAATTCAACAGAGCCAACAGGTATCAGTACAGCACCTTTGAGGCTGTTGGTCCACATGGCTGCAACAGTCCATGTTACTCCCCTGGCATGGTTACATATGTGCAGAGCCCAATGGATTTTGAGGTTGCAGTGGTGCCAGGCCACTCAGGGCCTCCAGGTTTGCATCCGAATCACTCTGCTACTCCAGGACTTTGTCCTGATGGCCTGTTCTCTCATATTTGGAAAAGGGAGTCTCCTTCCAAACAGCCTATCCAAATTGTCCTTACCATGGATGTGTCAAACCTGGGTGGGGTGCTCATGTAGATGAGCTCCGCACCCAGAGTCTATGGTCCGCTCAGGAAGCACAGTGTCAAATCAACTTGGAGCTCTGGGCGATCAGGTATGCTCTATAGGCTTTCAGAGATTGGTTGGCCAACAAACATGTCCTGATCCACACAGACAGCCAAGTGGAAATGTGGTTTATCAACAAGCAGGGAGGCACATGATTGTTCCTCCTGTGTCAGGAAATGGTCCAGATCTGGTCCTGGGCTCTGTCCCAGGGTATGCTGCTCCGGGCCACGTATCTGGCTGGTACAGAGGATGTGGTAGTGTATAGACTGAGTCATGCCTTCAGGCCCCACAAGTGGTCTCTGGACCCAGGGGGTAGAAAATTGGATCTTCCGTCTCTGGGGAAGCTAGGACATATATTTGTTTGCATCTCCCTGCAACAGGAAGGTGACTTGGTTCTGTTCCCTATACAGGTCAGACAGCAAACCAGCCTCTGACACCTTTGCCCGCCATTGGGTCAAGGGCCTTCTGTACGCGTATCCTCAGATTCCACTAGTGACAAAGACTATCCTGAAGCTGCGACAGGACCAAGGGACTATGATCCTCATAGCCCCTCATTGGCCGAGACAGGTCTGGTTCCCGCTCCTTCGGGAGTTATACTTCCAGGAACTCATCAGGCTGGGGACCTCCCCAGATTTCATCGTGCAGGATCAAGGCAGGCTGCGGCATCCAGACCTCCAGGCCCTGTCACTCACAGCCTGAATGTTGAGAGGTTAATCCTGCAGCTGCTTGATCTTTCAGAGGATGTGTCTTGAGTCTGATAGCTTCTCGAAAACCTTCCACTAGAAAGTCCTAAGGACAGAGGTGGAGAAGATTTTCCATGTGGTATGAGCAGAAGCCCCTAGATCCTTTCTACTGCCCAATAAACTGCTTGAATACCTTCTGCACCTCTCAGAAGCTGGCCTAAAAACCAAATCTGTTAGTTCATCTGAGTGCAATTGGCGCATACCACCATGGTGTAGTAGATGGTATGTCCATCTCTGTACAGCCCATAGTTGTACAGTTTATGCATGGCCTGCTTCAATTGAAGCCTCCCCTAAGGCTACTTGCTGTGTCTTGGGACCTCAACGTGCTGCTGGCTCAACTGATGAAAGCTCCTTTTGAGCTGCTGCGTTCCTGTTAACTGAAGTACCTGACCTGGAAGGTCATCATTTTGGTGATGGTCACTTCAGCACGCAGGGTCAGCGAGCTCTAGGCCTTAGTGACTTATCCACCGTATACCAAGTTTATCATGATAGGGTGAATCTGCATACGCACCCTAAGTTCCTGCCTAAGGTGGTGACGGATTTCCATCTTAACCAGTCAATCATCCTGCCAATATTCTTTCCCAGACCCTATTCACACCAAGGTGATCAATCCCTGCACAGTTTTGATTGCAAGAGAGCCTTAACCTTCTATCTGGTGTGGACAGAAGCATGTAGACAGTCCAACCAATCTTTCATTTCTTTTGACAAGAATAGATTGGGAGTTGCCATTGGCAAACAGACACTATCCAATTGGCTAGTATACTGCATCTCCTTCTGTTTTGCCCAGGCGGGATTGCATCTTGAGGGTCATGTCAAGGCTCATTCTGTCAGAGTCATGGCAGCATCGGTGTCCCACTTGCAAGCAGCTCCTGTGGAGGAGATCTGCAAGGCTGCAACGTGCAGTACTCTCCACACGTTCGCATCTCACTACTGTCTGGATGGCTGATGTGTGAAAATAGGTTTGGCCAGTCTATCCTCTGGAATCTTTCTGAGTTGTAGAACCCACCTCTTCCCTGCCTAGGGCTCATGTCTGGGTTCAGGCTGCCCCCCCCCCCCCTCTGTTACCAACAGCACCGGTGGTGGTTGTGCTTGTTGGTGCTGGTTGATCTCCTTTTGTGTTGGGGAGCAGCCTGTAGCTAGGGATTCACCTATGTGTGAGGACTACCATCCTGCTTGTCCTAGGAGAAAGCAGAGCTGCTTACCTGTAACAGGTGTTCTCCTAGGACAGCAGGATGTTAGTCCTCATGAAACCCACCTGCCACCCTATAGAGTTGGGTTTCTCCTGATTTTGTTTTATTTTTATCGTAATTCTATGTTATGAGACTGAAGAGGGGACCCCATGTGGATTATGGCATGCTGGGCATGCTCAGTATGTCCTGTCAAAGTTCTAGAAACTTTGACATACGTTTTCCATGCTGCGCTCCATCCAATGATGTCACCCATGTATGAGGACTATCATCCTGCTGTCCTAGGAGAACACCTGTTACAGGTAAGCAACTCTGTTGTACCCTGGTATCAGGAGGCTAAGTTAATGTCACATCCCACCACCGACAGCAAACCATTTGCTCTGCTTCTGTGTCACTCGGCACTGGAGATTGCAGTGAAAAGGTTTTGAGATTTTACCCTTCACCATCCACCTTCAGGGTTTTGTGCAAACCACCAGATGTTTGCAATAGTATTTAAAGCTTTCTAATGTGTAAAATTAGATTCCGATCTCTTTGAGCTGGTGGTGTTTGCTGACAGGCCTCCCAAACTGGCCACCACACGAGAGGAAGGAAGCGGAGGAGATATGTGTGGAATCGCTTGACAGGCAGGGCCTCAAAAAAAAAAAAAAAAAGCATCTCTGACTTTACTGATGATTTTCTTTGCTGGCTAGCACTTAAACCCATTTTCAGTGTGGGGATAAAGAATTGCACGTGGTGTTTGCCTTAGAACTCCTCCCTTGCCGCCCTACTAACGACACAGTCCGATACAAGCATTTGTGTAAATAACGGTGTCTTGCCTTTTCATTTCCAGGGTAAGATAGCAGAACGTGGCACACACTATGACCTCCTCGCCAGCCCTGCCAGCCTGTACTCGGAGATGTGGCACACACAGAGCAACAGGATGCAGAACGGCACCCAGGAACGGAAACGGGGAGAGCAGCGTGAGCGGCTGTCCAAGGAGGAGGAAAGGAAGAAGTTGCAGGAAGAAATCATTAACAGTGTGAAAGGCTGTGGGAACTGCTCCTGCTAACCGCTGGCGTCTCTTGGGAAGAGACGCTGGCGGCTCCTAGGCTTTTTTTTTTTTTTTTACTGTCACAATGAGGCATCACATCTTGCAACCAAAGGATTTTTATTTCTGGATCTGCCAAGAATGTACTATGTTTAGTGAGATTCCTGCGAAAGCTTTTCCCCAGGTTTGCTGTTTTATTGGTAATTAAGGTGTATGTAATGATTGCTTGGACTTGTGTGGCACCTCTCATTCAAGCTTTACTCGGAGGGCACGCCCGCAGCGACCTCTGGGATGGCTTAGCCGGGCAGCACGTTTCTGGAGCACAATCTGCATTTTAAGTCCGCACAGATAATGGAGCAGGAACAGTTGTTATCCAATAACACAGCTGAGTTAAGGGGAAGGCTCGGGGAGGCAACTTCTTGTGTCCGGGGTTGCACAGAAGCCAGTAGCAGAGCTGGTATTAGAACGAATCACACAAATACAAACTCTGCCACTGCCCCCTCACTCCGTGACCATGGACAAATAACGAACACATCACGCCTTGATTCTTTGCACTTTTACCCTTGCAGAATGACCATGAATGTATGAGTAGTCTGAGTGTTTGCCTCTGTTCTAAGTCATGTTAAAAATAATAATAATAATATGAAGGCCTTCCCATTGTCCACAGGAGGCAGTTGTGTACTGTGCAGCCTTATCTGCTGCTTAAAAAATATTTTCTTGCAGTTGAGCTGAGGAAAAAAAAAAAATTATTGGGGCTTAGGATGATTCTTTCGGGAGATATCGGGCAAATATCCTGCTTTGTTTTCTTTGTCAGCTCCTGCAAAAACTCTTCCTGATGTTTCCAATAACGTGTGTGTGTGTGTGTGGGGGGGGGGTGTTTCTCCACTGAAAATGCCACGTTTCCGTCCTTTCTGATGGATGGTCATTAATGGTATGTAAAACATCATTCCTCCTAGGATCCCAGTCCTTAGTGGTTCCATTTATAATCATAGCTTCAGGGAAGACTTTTTGTATCTTTTTTTATTGTGATATACAGTGAAAATTCAACCACAAATCTTCAATTATAAAGCCAGAAAATATTTCCTGCATTTTTTAGTTAATATTTTTAATACAAATTTGCATGGTCCTAGAGAAAAATGAAATGTATCTGCTGCTTTTCATTTTCTCTGCTTAAAAAATGTGCTCTTAAAGTAGTCTGTGTGGCCCCCTTTGATGGAGTGAAGTTAGGAAACCATCTTTTCTGTGCTGTTATTTCACCATTGTAAGCTGAATCTTTCTCCGATGCGCCAGCAGAAAGCCGAAGGCCGAGCAGAAGCTAAAAACTAAGAACTGGGATCATTAAGTGACTTGGTAAATGAGTCTGACTCGAAGGGAATGTGAGGCTGTGAAAATGAGTGAAACTTCACTTAGCCTGGGTTACACTGATCATTAAAAGTTCTGCTTTTATAATCTGCAGTACGGCCATAGAGTTGGGTTGTAAAACAGTCCCAGGTGCATTTTTAAGTGTTGTGGGTTACAAACAATTTTTCCTTTTGGGAATTAGCATAAAATGCTCTAAAGCCAATCAAATTAAACGTTACCAAGTACCAGATTTCCTCCGCCAAAAAACCTAGTTTTATCTAGTGGCCGACGTGGGTTACCCATCTAACATGATGCAGTGAACCAGCCGCCCATTGAAGCCCAACGCTCTTTCCTCACTAGTGGTTTTTTAATCTTGTGCCTTGCGTTCATGATGGTTTTTTTTTATAGGAAATTGTTTAACGTAAGATGAAAATGTTGCCATCTTCATAAAACAATATTGTATAAACTCTGTATGTGGCTGGAACATTATTTTTGTACAAGGTGGCAGCAGAGAAAGACGTGGTCCACAGGTCGTACTCAATCTGTGCTCTTCTCCTGCCACTGGAACCCCTCTGTGTCTGTCCCATGCTCGCTTGATTCCTCTCCCTGTTTTGCTTCCATTCGTCTCCTGTCAGTGAAACACAGCATTTTCTCACTTTCCTTTTCAGCCTCCGTCTCTCCATCTTTGTTTGATTACTCCCCTTCTCCTTGAGGTTTTTTTTTTCTATGGAAAATACTACCATTGGGTGCTTTATTGAAGCCTGCTGGATATTTGACTGTATCCTATCTCCTCTCTTTTTTCTTCTTCTTCTTTCCTGTAGAGATTTCATCCTTTGTTACTTCAGTCTCTCCATATATGACACTAGTTATCCACAGAAGCACATTCCATGTCTGAACTGTTCCGTTATGCCTGTAGGATAAGACTAGCTTTGGTCACAGGTGACGTAAAGAATCCTCATTCGTAACATATTTAGTGATCAGAGGCTTTTGGGACATTGCCACATCATACAAAAAAACCTCTCCTTGACTCTTTGCCCAGGACCATTCATGCCACCATGCTAGTGCTCTTCTCTGCTGCCAAGATTTGGGTTTGAAGGCTGCTCCTGCAGGCTGCCTGGGAATGGTAACGCCGTGGAAGTTAACCTTCAGAGAAGAGTAGAGGGATATGAGCAAACCGCTGCACAGTGGCCGACTACAAAAGCAGCTTTGGAAAAACCTGAAACTTTTGGGCAGACATCAGCATGCTTCTGGATTACAACATAAAAGAAGAGATTGCTGCAGTATCCCTGAGGAGAGCGATCAAACAAGACTGATTTCTGGAAAGTGGCAGGAGGGGGAACCACCTGTAAGCAGCCATTTATCCTTTTGTATAACTGATCATATTTCCTGATAGAGTAGGGTGAACATCAGAATGTTTTTAGCATCTAGGACTGAAGCAAATGTGTTTTCACTGAAACCTCATTAGAAAAACAAGTCCATCTGCCACGGAGTAAAATCTGTTCTTATGCACTCCAACCAGAGTTACTCATGAATCCTTATTGATCCTTGGGACATCCAAGGTATTAAATTGCATCTTCACACACAACATTATGGCTGCAAAATACTTCCAAGAGAAACATAAAGGATTTAATTGTAATCCCCAATCTGGCATGTTTCAATGTACAGTGTGCCTGGACCAAAAAGAACAAATTTTATTTTGCTCTAGCTATATCGTATGACTCCAAGTTGGTATGGCACAGCCTCGCTTAGCGAATGAATCAAGAAGTCCTTTTTGAGGCAGCTGTTGGTACAGCTGCCATGAGAGAGCCTACACCCAGCATGGTATCAACGTTAGAACATTGTCTGAACCAGGTACTGGAAGCGCCCTTGCCTATTCTGATGTTAGAATATGCATCTTAATTTATCCTTTTTTATATTGGACATTGGCAATATAAAACTTAATCCTTTAAGTCACCGAATAAAGTAATCCCATCATTCTCACCCATACATCTCCCAGTCTATAGTGGAAAGGCACGGCGGGAGCAACTCAGTGATGTCGCTGGAATCCTGTTGGGATTACTGTTCAGTTGCTGCCCAGTTTCTTCCCTGTGGTCCTCCATTTTGTGGGCAGCCAAAGCACAGGAAGAAAAGCAAAGGAGCATCTTCTGATTCTTTTCAATTTACAGATTTTTTTCCTTATTTACTGGTACTTAAGGCCTTCCGTGTGTGAGGCCATTCATCTAGGGCATTTAGATGTCTTTCCAGAGAGTGGTACATTGGGAAGCATCTCAGAAGTACAGAGTAGGAGGTAGGCACAGTTGGGGGGGGGGGGGGTTTCTTTTTCTCCTCCCCAAGACCATTTATGTATGTTACCTGGCTTGCTCTATGGTTTGGAATTCCGGTGCTGCTGTTCTCACACCACTGGGGGGGATGCTTCTAATCTCTTACTCTAGAAGCCTGGGCTTGACAATCCATTGCTGCCTTCATGTCGTTTTTTTTTTTGTTTTTTTTTTAAGATGAATGCTGCTTCACGAATGATGACCATATTTATTAATAAAAAGATTTGAAGTCTGGTGCTTCGCAGTACGTGCTTACATGCACAGCACCCGTGGTGGGGTTTGTACCTGTGATCGCCATCCGGGGTTTGTTCTCCTGAGCAGAGAACAGGAAGTTGGGACCTTACGGCCAAGTCGGATCCTACATTTGCTGCCTCCCACCATGAACCCTGACGGGAGAGGTGGGTTTGTAACCTCTTCACGTTTCACGATTTGTTTTGTGATCCTGGGACAGAACTGTATGAGCGGGTGTAATTGGATTTGTACAGGAATTTCTCAGCGTGTTTAGCTGTACAGCAGGAAACTGATTTCATACCAGCAATATTCAGAAATGTGAATGTTTAAACAATGTGCTGCCAAAAGCCTCAGGGCTTCAGGTATTCCCAAGCATTTTTATTGATTGTAGATCAGTCATGACATTTTAACTTCTCTATTTCCGTGTTTGAAATATGGATTTAACTTATTGACGTTGGTTTTACTCTCAATGCATAAAACTCATTTGAGCTGTACAGTAAAGATATAAATAGGCTAATATCTGTAGCATATTTCTTTTTTTTTCTTTTAGCTGCATATTAAAATAGATCTGACTGAATACTGCAGGGAGACTTCTTATCAACTTTGTTGTTAATATTAATCACTGTACATATAATTATTGTTTTAAATAAATTACCTTTTGATTATCTTGTGGTGAATTGACATCCATGTCCCGAGAAGGAAATTTAATTCACAGTTTTAAACAATCTCTCCAGAGATTTCTTTGAAAAATGGAATTCTCTGTGCTGTAAATAGGCAGTTTATCAGGATCTGTACTTCTCCCCAAAACATTTGGGGGAAAATGAATACTACAGTGTGTGTGTTCTAACATGATTTAAATGAACCCAGAGCAGAGGGTTCTGCCACCAGGATGCGTCAGACCAAGAGATTAGAGTCTGATGTAAAAGGAAGAGCAATCACTTTGATAGTAACACGTGCTCAGAAATGGGTTCTTGATTTTCAGTGGATTTCTTTTCCCTCCCAGCTCTGGCAGCTCTAGAGAGTGAGGAGTGAGGCACAGCCTCAGTTACTGCTCTTTGGCTGGTGGGGGGCTGCCGTGGGTAGTGGCGGTTATCTTTCCTCACCTTCCTCCCTGGCCGACCCAAATAAGTGGAATATCCAAACCCTGCTTCCTGGTAGTGCAGTGCTTACAGCTAGAGCCGTGATCTACTCTCCATTGCATCTTACCGCCAATAGTCTGACAAACATTCTATTAACAGATTTTTTACAATATGGTATTGTGTGAAAGTGGAAATTTAAGAATTGCCCCTGTGCATGTCAGTTGTGACAAGTGCACAATAATCTGAAGGTGTACTGGGATGCTACAAATTGCATCAGTCTGAGCATGCTTCTTGTCCCTTGGACAGTTGTGACTTCTCTGTAATTCCTACAGAAAATGGATGCAGTGATGGATACTAAATAAGTCCCAATAATTATAAAAAGAACTCTGCTATACATTAAAAACATAGAATATGACGGCAGAGAAGAGACTTCAAGGTCTATCTAGTCTGCCCTGCTCTATTCCTGCTGCAGACCCCAGTTGGCTTCCCCTCATTTCTTCATAGCTAGAAAATCCTCTGTACTTCTTGCTTTCTTGAATTCTTATCACTGTCTCTCTCCATCACCTCCCCTGGGAGGCTATTCTGTACATTCATCACCTTTTATGTTAAGAAATCTTTTCTGATGTTGCTCCTCTTTAGAACCTCTTATGACCTCGTGTTTTAGGGCATTCTTTCCATTGACAGAGGTTTGCGTGTTGTGCATTATTTTATACCTTTGAGATATTTGAATGTGCCTGTTTTATCCCCTCATCAATCGTCTCTTCTTGGGTGTACATATTTACGACCTTAAGTCTCATTTCATAAGATTTTTGGTGTAGACCCTGCACCAATATATGTTGCTTTGCCCCCGTCCATATTCTTTAGGCGGGAAGGCCACTGAAATTTCACATTATTCTATGTGAGATCTCACTGACAACCTCTACAGAGACATTATCACCAACTTTACTGGTTATGCCTCTCCCTATACATGCTAGGATCCATCTGGCTCTTGCTACTGCCTTATTTTGCTACCTTGGTGTTCCCCACAGATACCGGTGCTGGGCACCATGCACCTCAGAGACCCCCAATCTCATCTCGCAGAATCAGGGCACCTTGCACCATCCAAACCTCCAGGCACTAGCCCTCACGGCTTGGATGTTGAGTGCATAGTTTCCAGCCTATGTCTCCCAAGTCCTGCTGGCATCTCGAAAGCCCTCCACCAGGGAGTCCTACAGCTTGAAGTGGAAAAGGTTTTCCATCTGGTGCAAGGATCATGATTTAGGCTTTTTCTCATGCCCCCCTCCCCTGCCTGTTGGACTACCTGTGGCAGCTGTCTGAGTCTGGGCTTCAGACTAGCTGTACCTCAGCACGTACCATCGAGGTATCGCTGGCACGCCTGTTTCAGTCCAACCTTTAGTGGGCCATTTCATGCGAGGCCTCCTCCAGTTGAAGCCCCCTCTTCAGCCTCCATTTGCATCTTGGGACCTCAATGTTGTCCTGGTGCGTCCTTCTTCTGAGCTGCTGCAATCCTGCAACCTGAGGTTCCTCACCTGGAAAGTCATATTCCTGGTGGCGATTTACTTCGGCTCGTAGGGTCAGTGAGCTTCAGGCTCTGGTTACGTACGCACCATACACGAAGTTATTTCACGATTGTGTGGTCTTACGTACGCATCCGAAGTTTCTGCCCAAGGTTGTGACTAATTTTCATATCAATCAGCCAATCGTTTTACCCACCTTCTTTCCGAGGCCTCATTCCCACCCAGGAGAATGGGCTCTTCATACCTTGGACTGTAAAAGGGCCTTGGCTTTCTACCTCAATCGCACTGCCAGCCACACAGTCCACCCAGCTCTTCACGTTCTTTGATTCCAACCAGCTAGGAGTGGCAGTGGGTAAACAGACCTTGTCGAACTGGCTAACAGATTGTATCGCCTTCTGCTATACACAGGCAGGCCTTCCGCTAGCTGACAAAGTAAAGGCTCACTCTGTGTGGGCTATGGCGACGTCTGTGGCGCGTTTGCGTGCAGTCCCTGTCAAGATCTGCAGAGCCGCAACCTGGAGTTCTCTTCACATGTTTGTGTCTCATTATTGCTTAGATAAAGACTGGCGTCAGGACAGTGCCTTTGGTCAATCCGTCCTGCGCAGCCTGTTCCACATCTGAACCCAACTCTTCGTGCCTTTGTGGTTACCAGACAGTCCCCTGCTGTCATCAATGCCGCAGTTGTATTGTGCCCATTGGCACCTTGTTCAGTCGCTGTTGGTCTCTCCTGTTAGCAGGGGCAGTCTGGAGCTTGGTATTCACCCACATGTGAAGACTATCAACCTGCTTGTCCTATGAGAAAGCGCAGTTGCTTGCCTGTAACAGGTGTTCTCCTAGGACAGCAGGATGTTAGTCCTCAGGAATCCTGCCCGCCTCCCCATGGAGTTGGGATCTCCTTTCGGTTTGTTTTATTTTTTCACTCATATTTTTGCTCTGTTATGAGACTGAAGGGGGATCTCCCATGGATGCGTGGACAGTGAGCATGTCCAGCCTGCTAATCTGCTGGTCAAAGCTTCTAGAAACTTTTTCTTTGCCGAACTCCATCAAATGATGTCACCCATATGTGAGGACTAACATCCTGCTGTTCTAGGAGAACACCTGTTACAGGTAAGCAACTGTGCTTTTTCTTCTAATCCCTTTACAGTATCATTCACAAAGAGACTGATCAGAATCAGCCCCGAGACCAATCCTTGCTGTACTCTTCTACTAATCACTCTTCTTTCCTTTGAGTGAATTCCATTTACCATCACTCTGTATTGTCTGTCATTTAACCAGTTTCTAATCCAATACACCACCTTGGGGCCCACCCCAAGGATGTTCCGTTTATTTAGGAGCTTCCTCGCCAGAGCCAGTGCAACAATATTTGATGCCCTAGGCAAACCTTCAGTCAGGCCACCCACAATCCCCACCTTACCTATTGGCAGCAGCTCCAGCATAACACTTCCACCTACCTGTGGCACTCTAGGCAACCATCTAGTTTGCCTAATGGAAGCACTGGCCCTGTTCCTTGCAAGACAATTTCAAAAGCTTTGCTACAATCCAAGTATACCACATGCAGAACACGCCCCTAATTCTCTGATTGCAAGCCAAAGGTAAGGATCCAATCTCCTTTTGGTAAAAGCCATGCTGCCTTGGATCTTGCATGCTGCTGGATTTAATTATTTCACTATCCTTTCCTTAGTCACTGAAGTGAGGCTAACTGGCTTACAATTTTCAATCTCTGCCCAATATTTACTTTCTCCAGTGTCATGGAACCACTTCTGTCTCCAAAGATCAATTGAACAAGTCCTTTCGTGGACCCACCAGAACCTCCCTGATCTCCCTTAATATAAGAACATAAATTGCCATGCTGGGTCAGACCAAGGGTCCATCAAGCCCAGCATCCTGTTTCCAACAGAGGCCAAACCAGGCCACAAGAACCTGGCAATTACCAAAACACTAAGAAGATCCCATGCCACTGATGCAATTAATAGCAGTGGCTATTCCCTAAGTATAATTGATTAATGGACTTCTCCTCCAAGAACTTATCCAAACCTTTTTTGAACCCAGCTACACTAACTGCACTAACCACATCATCTGGCAACAAATTCCAGAGCTTAATTGTGCGTTGAGTGAAAAAGAGTTTTCTCCGATTAGTCTTAAATGTGCTGCTTGCTAACTTCATGGAATGCCCCCTAGTCCTTCTATTATCCAGAAGTATAAATAACCAATTCACATCCTACTGTGTTTCCCGTCTGTTTATTTTTAGTTTTGCTAGTTTCATACAAACCTGTTTCGTGAATGGAGTAACATCTACATCACTACAAGTGCTCCTTCCTACTGTGGTTCTTCTCCAGTCCCTTCTTCATCGAACACCAAGCAAAAGTATTTGTTTAGCATTTCTGCTTTTCCTTTGTCATTTTCTCCACACTTCTCTTCAGTCTTGCAATCTCACCTGTGCCTTTCACTGTGTACCTGGAAGTCTTGCCACTTTGCTCTAAGCCTTGGATAGATTTTCTTCCACTTGAATCTTTGCCTACCTTCCCAGTCTCCCTCAGGTTTTCCAGATATTTTCATGTAGTCTTTCTGTGATCAGTTGTATCTTTTGAATACAAATTTTTTTTTTACCTTTTTCAGCTACGTTGAAAACTGTCAAGCTCCTTTTCCTCTTATGTATTTTCCTAACATAAAAAGAAGCTACAAGGACTATAAATATTTAAGTTTAGCCCACTGTTTTACTACACAGATTGTTCAGCTTTGCCAGCGCCTTCTTAAGGTCTATTCCCATTTTAACAAAGTTGGTACTCTTTTTGTATTAACCATTCTGCCACCCACCTGGATATTAGAAACACTTTCCCCACTTTAAAAGCACCAGGTCTGGTATTGCTCCCTTTCTCATGGATCTGTTTCCATTTGTCTTGGGAGTACCCCTAGAAGGTTATCTAGGATCTCTCTACTTCTAATTGATTCCACAGATGGGATAGTCATTCACTTAGAGCAAATTAAAATCTCCCACAGGTAATCCCTCTCCTTTCATTCTCATCCTCTGTGTCATCAATTCTATAGCTAGCTCTTTTGCTGCTGTAGATAATTCTGTAAATAGAAGTGCCATCCTCCATGTTCCAAGATGACACATAGCATCTCCTTTTCTCCTACATCCTCCTTTTCAACTGCTTTATTAGTTTGTTGGGTTTTTTTTAATATAAATTGCTACACTTACCTATTTTTCTGCCTTTCATATCCTTCCTAAAGAGATTGTAGCCCATTAGGGCCATCTCTCAGACCATGTCTTGGTGATAGCAACACTATCTGGATTCACCTCCACCATCGGTGCTTACAAATCTGGAATTTAAATAGATAGACTATGAGCATTAGTCTTCATAACCTTCTAGATATCTTTCCTTGCCTTGGTGTTCCTCTGTATACATTCATACCTGCTCCTCTTACATTCCCTATTACTTACACATAACTTTGCCAAATGTTCACTTTTGTTGTGTTCTTTACCAACTTCATTTGTTAGGGGTGACAGCCTGATGCAATTAGTTTCCATCCAGCAGCACCCTCATCCTGTTCAAGTTCCTGTGTACGTATAATTCAAAGCTCTCGCACATGATCTTAATTCCTATCACAAATAGATGCAGGTCATCCATACACTAAAGCCTTTCCTTGTTCCAGTTACAACCACCAGTTCTTGAGCCATGCATTGAAGCAGTTGATGCTACATAGTCTTTTTACCCCTGGAGCAGACACTAATTCAGAAAATGCTAGGGTGTTTACCTACTGCCTCATTTCCTTTCCCAATCTCTAACTGCACCTCTACTTGTGGAATAAAGGTGTGGTCTCACCATGGAGCGATACAGAGGCATTATGACATTTTCCGTTTTATTCACCATTCCCTTTCTAATAATTCCCAACATTCTGTTTGCTTTTGCTGCTGCAGCACACCGAACCGGTGATTTCTATGACACCTAGATCTTTCTTGGGTTGTAGCACCTAATATGGAACCTAACTGTGTAACTATAGCAAGGGTTATTTTTCCCTATATGCATCACCTTGCACTTATCCACATTAAATTTCATCTGCCATTTTGATGCCCAATTTTCCAGCCTCACAAGGTCTTCCTGCAATTTATCACAATCTGCTTGTGATTTAACTACTCTTAACAATTTTGTATCATCTGCAAATTTGATTATATCACTCATCGTATTTCTTTCCAGATCATTTATAAATATATTGAACAGTAAGGGTCCCAATACAGATCCCTGAGGCACTCCTGTCCACTCCCTTCCACTGAGAAAATTGTCCATTTAATCCTACTCTCTGTTTCCTGTCTTTTAGCCAGTTTGCAATCCACGAAAGGACATCGCCACCTATCCCATGACTTTTTACTTTTCCTAGAAGTTTCTCATGAGGAACTTTGTCAAACGCCTTCTGAAAATCCAAGTATACTATATCTACCGGTTCACCTTTATCCACATGTTTATTAACTCCTTCAAAAAAGTGAAGCAGATTTGTGAGGCAAGACTTGCCCTGGGTAAAGCCATGCTGACTTTGTTCCATTAAACCATGTCTTTCTATATGTTCTGTGATTTTGATGTTTAGAACACTTTCCACTATTTTTCCTGGCACTGAAGTCAGGCTAACCGGTCTGTAGTTTCCCGGATTGGCCCTGGAGCAAGGCGCACCAGTCTCTCACAGGGAATTTGCCGAAAATGGATTGAGTCCAAAGCAATCAAAATCAAATCAGACAGGAGCCTGATTACCAAATGAGAAAAATCCCAAATTCTTTTCAAGACAGAAGGTAAAATAAAGGGGCAAGAAACCAAGCTGTCTGCTTGAAAAGATAACTAAAAGTCCACAACCTGTTGGAACAAAAGCTGAACTAAAAGTCCACAAGGATCGATGGTGCTTGAGGAGGATAAAGAGCTAGAAGACACCATCCCAGCTCCCACGGGGAGGGGGGGGGGAGTAAAACGCAAACCTCTCTTTAATAAATCTATACTTGACCTTCCCACTGACTTAGTACAGTCCTTGCAGTGAGGGTAATCAAATGTTCCTTACACAAATATTCCCTGGCACCGTAACTCTAAGCCAAATGCTAATGTTATGGAAAGTATACAAACCTTAACGGCCATTTAAATGAGAGAAAGTGTAGGTCCATGCTCACACGCCCATATACATCGGCTTTACTTAGGTCAGACTAGTTTGTATCCATTCAGGAGCTGGTAGCAAACACCCACAGCCTCTCTTCCAGATTCAAGTAGATGTTAAATATCCTATAGGCTTGGTCGTTGAGTGGGGCATCATGTGCTGTTAGAGCCGTAGCTAGCCTATGGCCGACATGTCCTCGGCTATAGGCGCCATCACTTTCAAAATTTGATGGACAATCTGCCGGCCTCCCCTCTACTGGAAGAGTTTTGGCGCCTCAAGAGCTCAGCTGCCGGGGGGGGGGGGGGGGGGAGAAGAGCTGCTGTACCAACTTCTGGAGTCAGGGGGAAGATGGGGGTGGCCCCCAGATCGGGCCCATATGCAGTCTGACGCAGAGGGGGGCCTTGGAGCTGCGAGAAGCAGAATCAGCCTCCCACCCCCCCCGGAGGTCAGGAGCGCACTCTGCCAAGCAGCGTCCGCCTCCGCCACTGCCGGGGAAAACCAAACATCGGGCTCTCTTTCCGCCCCCGTAGCCTGAAGAAGTACTGCCCCTGGAGCTGCACCCGCCTCAGGCAGGGGTTGCCAGGCAGTCGTGAAAGAACAAGCACTATGTGCTGAAAAAACAAGCCCAAAACGCATGAGGTTAAAACTACTCTTATTAGAAGGTATTTAAACACAGAAAACACTTAAATACATTCGTGAGTGTAACTGAGGAAACACAGTGGCTTGCAATAGTATTTAACCCCCTAAAAATCTCCATCAGACTTTTGTGGATTACCTAATGTTACATAGATTGTTGGAGACCGTATGTGCTAAAAGTAAATTTTGTAACTCACAATTCATTATTCAGTAATGGCTTCTATATAGCCACCCTCCCATGCAGGCCGGTGGTATGGTTGATGCACCGCCCCTCCAGTCTCAGCCACTTAACTCTGCAGCGCCTTCAAAGTGGGGGAAAAAAAAAAACCCTACACACAAGTACACACCTAGCCCCCCAACACACACTCATTCACCCCCCCCCCCCCACCAAGCACATCTCTGGCCCCCGCAGACTCATTCCCCCTCCCAGCACACTCATTCCTCTCACTCCAGTGCCTCTTCTTTTTGATTGTTGCCAGTTGAGTGCTTCACTCCCTTCAGCGTTCAAGCCTGCCCTGCTGCATAAAAACCTTCCTCAGTCACCAGACGACGTTGATTGCCGGCACTGCCCGTCTGCCCGCGTGCTCCTCTGACAGCGGACAGGCCTCGTCGGAAGCAGCAGCCAATCACAGGGACAGCTGGGTACAAGTCCCACTCACCAAGCCCCCCAAAAATGTAATTGACAGGAAAAAACACCCAATACTAAGCAACCCGCGAATTGAAGAAAAAAAAAAAAAGCGAATCGCTAGGGAAAGAAAGCCCAAACTCATGGATATAAACCAGGTTGGCAACACTGCTCAGTAGTCAGAATGAGTGCGGGCCATGAAGCAACAAAAGCAGCATCCACCTCCCACCCCTGAAAGTCAGGAGGAACCAGCCCATGAAATAACATGGGCCTCCTTCACCTCCCCCGCATTTAAGAACAGTGTGACCTGCAGTCAAAAACCCCCCAAAGGTCTCCCATTCTGCCCCTGCAATCAGACGAAGCATGCCTGCAAAGAGAGAAAGAGAAAAAGGACCATGTATGTGTATGTATGGTTGATCATGTGTACGAGAATGAGACAACACAGTATCATGTGTGTAGGTGAGCATGTGAGAGCGAGCGAATGAGCTTGTGTGTGTGTGTGTGTGTGTGTGTATGTGAGCTTGGGAGAGCGAGCGAATGAGCTTGTGTGTGTATGTGAGCTTGGGAGAGCGAGCGAATGAGCTTGTGTGTGTGTGAGCTTGTGAGAGCGAGCGAATGAGCTTTGTGTGTGTGTGTGAGCTTGTGAGAGCGAGCGAATGAGCTTTGTGTGTGTGAGCTTGTGAGAGCGAGCGAATGAGCTTGTGTGTGTGTGCTTGTGAGAGCGAGCGAATGAGCTTGTGTGTGTATGAGCTTGTGTGTGTGTGTGAGCTTGCGAGAGCAAGCGAATGAGCTTGTGTGTGTGCATGACTGAGCATGTATGTGAGTGGAGCATGTATGTGTATATGAACATGTGAGAAAGCAAGCATATGTGTGTGTGTATAATTGTATATGTAAAAGAAAACAAGCAGTGCATGATGGTGCATTTGAGAGTGAGCGAGCATGTGTGTAATTGTGTGTGTGAGAGAAAGCAAATGAGCATGTGTGTGTATAATTGAGTATGTGAGCGTGAACAAGCTTGGGTGTGTTAGAGAGATGGGAGAACATTTGTGTGCAACAGCTCCCCCCACCACCCTACTAATCCACAACAATCTTAGAGTATCTGGAAAACAAAAGTTCCCAGGTATGGAAAGTGGGGGATTTATTAATCCCTGTTAGTTATAATTATTGGGTATTATTTAATGTATCTGCTGTTTTGAAATATTTTATTACCATATGGAGAAGTTTTATGAGTTTTTAATTATTGGATGCTGTCCTGTTTGTCAGCTGTTTTAGAAATATTTCTTTTTATTAGTATGCTTTTAGTATTATGATTGATGTTTTCTATTTATTTGTTTGATATTTTATGAGGAATGGCGATGTTTCTATTTTCCCCTCATTGCTCTGCACACAGAGTGTGGCTGTTTTTGGTTTCCAGTTCAGTATTTGTCTGTACATTTCTGTCTATAATTTATGGTCTCTTTATTCTGTATTTACTGAGCTCTATGTTCCATACCTGTGATAGAAGTGAAGGTATTTTCTGTGTAGGGATCTATAGCAGCCTGGCTTGTTCTGTTTTCCTAATAGGAGGCGTATTGGTGTTTTAGGACCTGGTGTAATATTTACAGTGCTGCCTTTTCATAAGTAGGATATTTACTGTTTGAGTGCTGGCAGTTAGGGCTGGTTTGATATGGGAGATTTACAATATTGTAAATGCAATTCAATACACGGCTTTCCCAGGGTCAAACCCACACCCGCATGCATTACCACAGGCCCAATACCATATGAGCTCCAAGTGTCGTCTTTTGCAGGGTTTCTGGTTGGCCCCACAGCAGTACCTGTACATATAATATACACTCAATAATCAAACAAATGAGGAATACCAAACTTTTTGCTTTATTTTAAATTTTCCATTTAGAACCCGGGGAATTAGTATCAGAATATTCTGTGCTCGATCCTTTTGGCTCTTGCCCTTACAGGGCTGCAGCCATATTCATGGTGGAACAGCACTTTGTTTTTAACCTAAATGAGGTTAAAAACAAAGTGCTGTTCCACCATGAATATGGCTGCAGCCCTGTAAGGGCAAGAGCCAAAAGGATCGAGCACAGAATATTCTGATACTAATTCCCCGGGTTCTAAATGGAAAATGTAAAGTAAAACGAAAAGTTTGGTATTCCTCATTTGTTTGATTATTGAGTATAAATATGCACGGTGAGGAAATAGCCTGAATAGCAGGATTATTGGTTTTCTATTACATATAATATACCCGCCAGAAGTGATGATTTTTACCCCACACTCCTTTCTCATGTAACATCTGTTATTATAAATGCATAATTTTGCATTGTGTATGGGGAGGGTACAACCGGGGAGGAGGTGAGTGCAAGGCTGTAAGGTTCACCTGGGGTGCTTAATCCCTACACACCAGCCCCAGGGGCGAGGGGAAGGTTTGGTTGGACGATATGGGGGGAGGAGAAGAGGAGGATTTAGAGATGAGGGGGTTTCAAGAGGAGAAGAAGGGATGGACAAGGGGAGGTAGAGATGGGAAAGAGCAACTCAGTGAGGGGAAGATGGAGGACTGAGGGGGCAATAGAGGGGAGAGTTGGGGAGGTATAGGACTGGCACAGAGAACTGGAGGGGGAGAAGGGGGAATGAAATCTAGATGAGTGAATAGAGAGGCAGAGATAAAGAGAATGAAGAAAAGGAGAATAAAAGGGAAAGATCAATATTAGAGGTGTAGGGGAGGTACTGACGAATCAGGAGTTCTAGGATCCTTCATGAAATCCATATGACTCTTTTAGTCCCTGGCATTCTGGTCAAAGTTGCCAAGTAAACCCTGGTGCCAACTCAGCACATTCAGTTCAGAGGAGCTTGCTTAGACTCACTTTAGGAGACATTTTCTTTCCATTGAAAGCATTGCTGATGGACCTGATAAGATCTCTTCTTCAACACGAGCAATCTCAACAGGGTTGGTCCTATTGTGGTCCTCCTCAGAGACATGGTTGCTGCAGCCCATGTGGTTCTTCTGACTCATCTGTACATGTAGGGCCATCAAAGAAAATGGGATCAGCTCTATATCCCATCAAATCGCAATGCCCCCTAGGATGAGAGCAGCCCTTTAGTGGTGGATGAATCCTGAATTTTTAGTTTATCTATAATCATGATTTACCAATATTTAATTTCAATATCAAAGCAGTGGGCCTCTTATTGTACATTCCACCACAACAAGTGACTCTGTCTACCAACAGCTCCACCAAGGGGTGGGAGATGCACACCAGTGCAGCAAGATTCATGGTCCCCAGAGGAGAGTGATCTGCAAATCAACCTGTAGCTGCAGGCCATCCACTATGATGAGGTATTTCTCTCAGCCTTTTGTGGAAAAAATTTTTGATCCAGATGGACAACCAAGTGGTTATGTTCTACATAAACAAGGAGGGTGATGAAGGCTCTTGCACTGTCTGTAAGGAGGTCCTCCGAATCTGGTCGAAGGAAGCTCATCACAATGCCCATCTCTAAGCAACTTACCTTCTGGGAATCCAAAACTCATTGACTGACCATCTCAGCAGAGAGCTATGACTGCATGCTTGATCCCTAGCCCAAGGAATTGCAAACAATTTGTTAAGTCATTAGGGAAAGTTGATGACTGTTCACCTCAGATGATGATAAATCAAGCTATTGTAGTAATTCAAATTCTAGCAAATTCAGCCACAGCCTCCTGGAACAAAATAACCAAGAATGTAGCAGACCAAACGTGCCCTTTAATTTCAAAAACACTCAACTCTAAGTCGAAGAACAGGAAACCCTGGTACACCCCTCAACTAAAATCACTGAAACAAGATCTTAGAAGAATTGAACATGCCTGGCGAAAAAATCTGTCCCCAGCAAACTTGGAAACCTACAAATCCCGCATGCACCACTACCGAATATCCATCCTCCAAACAAAGAGGGATTTCTTCTCACAGAAAATACACCATTTCATCTTTGACCCGAAAGCTTTATTCTCCCTTGTCTCTTCTCTCACCAAATCTCTCCCCACGACTATCCCAGACGACCAAGCGACCAGTAAAGCATCAGAACTAGCCACGTACTTCAAGAAAAAAATCACAGATCTGATCAGACCTTTAATTTCCAAAAATGCCCTTCTTCCTCCACCATCCTACTACACTAACACTCAACAGATCTTTAGTCTGGAAAACTTCGAGCCAACATCCTCCTTAGAGGTTGAAACAATCCTAAAGAAGCTCAAACCTGCCTCGCACCCCACTGACGTGATCCCCGCGAACTTACTCATCGCCAGCTCAAAAACAATCATCAAACCAATTGCCGACATCATCAACTGCTCTCTAATACAAGGCTCAGTACTGGATTCTTTAAAACTCGCAATCCTTAAACCACTCCTGAAAAAATCCAATCTGTCTCCAGATGATCCTGCTAACTACCGTCCAATTGCCAAACTCCCCTTCATTTCCAAAATCCTAGAAAAAATTGTTAATAAACAACTCTCAGAATATCTTGAAGATAACCAAATACTAGCCCCCTCTCAGTTCGGCTTCCGTAAAACCCGAAACACAGAAACGCTCTTAATCTCTCTAACAGACTCAATACTGTTGAATCTAGATAAAAAACAACCAGGTTTACTCATTCTCCTTGACCTATCTGCCGCGTTCGACACGGTAAACCACTCAACACTTCTGGACTGGCTATCTGATATAGGCATTAAAGGCTCGGCTCTCAGCTGGTTCAAATCCTTTCTACATAACAGATTCTACAAGGTCAGTGTTAACAATAACGAATCACACCCTGTACACGCTTCTCAGGGAGTCCCTCAAGGATCCTCCTTATCCCCCACCCTCTTCAATATTTATCTTTTACCGCTCTGCCAGCTCCTCTCCAATCTAAAATTAACCCATTACATCTATGCTGACGATGTCCAAATATTCATCCCAATTACAGAATCACTACAAAAAACACTAGAATTCTGGAACAACTGCCTCCTAGACATCAATCTGCTCGTGAGCATCAACTTAATTCTTAATCCCAACAAAACGGAATTACTCCTTGTTTCACAGGACAGCAACTATGTAATGTCCAACATACTCCCCACCAGTCAACATTCTTTCTCCTCTCAAGTCAGAAACCTCGGAGTCATCATGGACAATCAATTAAACCTAAAGAGATTTATTAATAACACCACGAAGGATGGCTTCTTTAAATTACAAGTCCTGAAACGCCTCAGACCCCTCCTCCACTTCCATGACTACCGATCAGTTCTTCAAGCAATCATTTTCTCAAAAATCGACTATTGCAATTCCCTTCTACTAGGCCTTCCAGCCAACACCATAAAACCACTACAAATGCTTCAGAACGCTTCAGCCAGGATTCTGACTAGGTCCAACAAAAGAAACCACATTACCCCCATCCTTAGAAATCTACACTGGCTCCCTATCAAGTTTAGAGTCTCGTATAAAGTTCTCACAATCATTCACAAATCTATACACAAGCTCATTCCACTAGAACTCAACATCCCATTACAACCACATATTACATCCAGACCAACAAGAGCAGCTTATAGAGACACTCTCCGTGCCCCACCTATCAAAACCTCGTTAAATAAACGATCTCTATCTACAGCAGGCCCTGCGCAATGGAACTCTCTACCTCCAGAACTCCGAAAGGAACCTTGCCCAATCACCTTTAAAAAGAGACTCAAAACTTGGCTATTCGAACAAGCTTTTAATACATAACAATTATTGCCCATCAATGTGCTTCTTGTAACAGGACTCCCTATTTACATTGCCAGTTTCCAGTTATAGAATATTATTACCTAATCGTAATCATTGCAATTTACTCCCCAGTTCATTGTTCCAAGTTATCCTACCTGTTCGATGTAACCGCATTCTTATATGCATGTTAATTGTTATATTGTAAACCGAAATGATATGTAACTTTGCTACATGAATTCCGGTATATAAAAATGTTAAATAAATAAATACTAAGATATTGCCCCCTTACCATTCAAAAAAGTAGCAAATTCTGATGTTGTCTCAGTAAAATTGATACAAACTTGCTCCATTACCACACACTTTTTTTGAAATAACACAAAACCCTGCCAAAAAGATTTATAAGACACTCTAAATCTATATTGCCACTCTGCCATACTAAAACAGCAGTAGTGTTTTGATGTGATTACAGCTGCTCTTTGGCATTTTCCAGAAGATGCCACTCTAGGAGACTGCTGAATTTGCCTAATGTTAACCTGGCCATAATGAAGTCAGCAAGGTAACACTATTACAGAGGGCTAGTCTTAAACAGGTTCTCTACATCCAATAAATGACCACACTATTAGAGAACACTACACATCATATCATATCACACTAGTATACAATAGTGAAAAAATTTATTTAAAGATATCACAAATACCTATCTAGTCAAATAAATACTAACTAGCACATCCATACAATTACAACCACACCATTCCATTCAAGCATTACAATATGACCAAACACCGAACATAAAACAACAATGAACCCACATCACTTACCCAGCCCACGTGGTTAATTACAATGTATAGGACATATAATAATATAATCCTTAAATCATATACAAATGTTACTTAAATCTTAGCAAATACACTGTAAATTGTTACTCATAACGGTACTTAAAAATGTATCTTATATCACAATCTCCAATATGTTGGATAAAATATGCTCTTGTTGCATTCAGCTGTAATTTCATCCACAATATGGACTCTATTCCCTTTAACTGGTCCGTCGAAGCTATTTTTAATACCATCCACTCGGCAATTCCCCGTACACTCACTATTGTATACTAGTGTGATATGATATGATGTGTAGTGTTCTCTAAGAGTGTGGTCATTCATAATGAAGTCAGGACATAACTGTGGTTTCATAGATGCCAAAGAAACTCTCTGATCTCTCACCTGCATCAATACACACATTCTCATGCCTTCACTAAAGAGGAGAATATCATTATGAATTTGATCAGGGAAACAATTTTATTTATGATTTGTTGCCTGTGCTCTCCAATAGTTCAGGGCAAGGTACAATGTTACATAAACATGAAAAAAATATTTAAAAAAAAGCTAGAGTCCATTTCTGTTGGCAGAATCAAAGGCTTTTGTTAGATCTACATATCCATGGTACCTTTCCCAGCATACAAGCCACATTTGCTCTCAGCAATAATTTGACTGACTGCACTTACTTTGACAGCTTGTTGAGAAGGGCACTCACCAGGATTTTGCTCAGTAGAGACAGCAAAGCAATACCACAATGGTCATCACAACATAACTAATCACTTTTACACTTAAAGGATGTTATTATTCACATCTTTAAGTCTTGAGGCAGTCCTTCTTCTTGCCATATGTGAAGAAAAAAAAAAGTCAGTCGATTAACCACCAGCTGGTGATTACTGAATTTAAACACGTTAAATGGTAGACTGTTGTCATCTAGAAAAGCACCCAATGAAAGCAGTGTAAGATCTGTGGACTCTTACTCCTGTGGTAAGATTGGCTCAACCTACGGGGAAGACGCTGTTAGGATTTGTGGGTCCTGGGCCGAGGTGAGAGATGGTACCGCCCATGGGGAGGAGCCCCTTGAGTCTCAACGTCAGGAGGCAAGGTCTCAGCTGACGTCAGACACAGCTCAAGTCTTAGAGTCTTTATTAAAGAGGTAGAGGAGCACTACCCAGGGGGAGTGCAAGAGTAAAGTCCACTGACACTGAGGTGCCACGGAGTCTGAGGAAAGGGGGGATACCTAAGGATAAAACCTCAGTAAGGATGGTAATGGTTCGCAGAAGTCCTATGAGGTCCTCAGTAGAGATGGTAAAGGTCCGCAGAGCGGGGTATGCCGACAAGGTCCTCAATAGAGACGGTAATGGTCCGCAGAGCAGAGTACACTGAAGAGGGTCTTCAGTAGCGAAGGCAATGGTCCGCAGAGCAGGGTACACCAAAGAGGTCCTCAGTAGAGATGGTAATGATCCGCCGAGCGGGGTACACTGAAGAGGGTCCGCAGTAGCGAAGGCAATGATCTGCAAAGCAGGGTACACTGAAGAGGGTCCACAGTAGCGAAGGCAATGGTCCGCAGAGCGGGGTACACTGAAGATGTCCTCAGTATAGAAGGTAATGGTCTGCAGAGCGGGGGTACTCATGGAAAGAGTAGTGATGGTTCCAGGGAAGCCCCAGGGAACAGAGCAGGCAGAGTCCTAGGCGTCAGGCCATCCGAGGAGCGGATAGCCACAGAAGAGAGAGGGCCCCCGAGGAGCGGGTACCCTGGACATCTTACGCCAAAGGAGCAGGAGCTGGAATGAAGGTCTTCTGTGAGCAAAGCGGATTCAGCAATGAGGGAACTTGTTGCCAAGTCGTCGATAGGCAGGGCCTGCCGGCTTAAGTGTCCTGGAAGGATGACGTCATGCGGAGGAGATGCCCTTGAGGTTCCCGCCATGACATTAAGACTGGCCCATGCGTGCCTAAGGGTTGCCGAGGGCAAGATGGCAGTCGGCAGCATCCACGCCGTCCAGGGAAGCCTGGGAACGGCAGGCAGGCTGGCGATAGCAGGCAGAGGCCACCAGTTGTCCCAACGGGGTCATTGCAGAGAAGAAAGAGGTGAGCAAGAGCAGTTGCAGCCATCTGCAACCGACGGGCATAACAAACCCCCTGGATTACCACAGACAGCTGGTGGAGTCACACAGGGAAGAAACACTAGGCGCTTCACCTATACCTACATCTTTCCCCTTATGTTGAGCCCTTGCGTTCCGGGGCTGGCAGCTCTTAGGCAAGAGTTTCTGTGGCTATAGCATAGGCGTCAATCTAGGGCCAGGCTAGGATCAAAGGCAGGCTTCAAGTAGGAATAGTCAAGATCTAGGCAAGGGTCAGTGGCAGACTGCAAGTAAGAATGGTCAAGGTCCAGGTAAGGGTTGAATCTAGGAGTTAATTTGAGGAGAGGCAAGAAGACCAGACAAGTGGAGCTGAAGGAGGTGAGGCAAGGCAGGGTTGGAGACATGCGTCAAGGCTGGGAACACAGAAACCAGGAACAAACCAGTAACACACACACTACACAACCAGTGTAGGAGACCTGACATCTGGCATGTGGTCAGGAATGTGAACTTTACTGTCAAGAAGGAAGATTTCTGATTTGTCATAGTTGACATAGTAACCAGAAAGACTGCTGAAATTATCCAGCTCCGGCAATAACGCCAGGTCAGAGACTTTCGGCATGGTTAAAATAAATCAGCACATCATCTGCATAAAGAGAAATAATGTGCTGAAATGATCTCAGGATCCTGCCAAATTGCCTCAGCCAATAGCTTAACATGAGATCAAATAGTAATAAAGGGGACAGAGGTCCGCCCCGACTTGTGCCGCGGGCAACGCGACAGAATGAGGAAAGAGATCTGATTAAAAGGGGCGCCCTTGGCATCTCATACATAGCCTGATTCCAAGCGGTAAAGCGGCCAGGGAGCTATGCAATGCGCAGTACCTCAAACAAGAATGACCACAACTCCCGATCAAACACCTTCTCCGCATCTAGAGTACCAAAATCATGTTTGAAAGTGATTATGGTCGTTTGCTGCTTAGAACAGATTGCTAATCAGTATTAGCGGTGTAGAAGACCGTTACAATAAACAATATCCCCATGTTGTGCCTGTGTGCGCTAAGTGCTGGCCTTTTTTTTTTCTTTTTTTTTGTACGATCAACTTGTTATTGATCCAAGCCAAGTGGGTGGAAGGCATTGAATCCAGTAACCAACATGATGTCTTTGGTCATTAAGCCAGTCCCTGTAGCAGATGGTTCAGAAGACGAGAACTTCGGCGGCATTCAAATAATGATCTTAGAGGTCTCCACGAAGCCGAGTAGAAAAATACACATAATAAACTGCTCACTGTTGACCTGCAGTGCAGCAATTTTTTTTTCCCTGAAGTTGCACCTGCACTTCTGGCAGCTTAGGTTTTTGATATTCAGTTTCGTTGTTTGCGTTCCTTGCCGCCTGAATTTAGACGGAACGGTGGAAAGGAACACAGCGCTACAAAGGCAATGGTCAGACCCGTTGGAATTATCTTGCCTGACACATGTTGAGCTAATATTAGAAAAAAATCACAATATTTGATGGCGGTATAATCCAGAATTTCCCACTGTTATAAGCATTTTTTTTTTTAAGAGGTCCAAACCCAAGAGGATCAATGACGGTAAGTTTACACGTAAGCAAGGTCGGACAGCATGAAACGGACCTGCTCACCGGGACATCTCCTTTACAATATGTTACTGAAAATCAGATCCTGCTTTGAATAAATAAAATCTTTCCATGGCCCTTTGTCGAGTACTATTAATATTTTTCATAAAGTTTCCTGCTTCTTATAGCTGCTGCAGAGGCAACCTGGCTGAGAAAAAAAAATTAACCTGTGATTTGCTTTATGCTTCAAATGTATTAAAAACAGTAGGAAACCAGATTCCAATTGTGGTTTCCTTAAGGGATGACACTTGAAAGAGAAGAAAAAAAAAAACCCAGCTCAGTTTTCAGCAGCCAAATTAAGATTGCACTAGCCAAGAATAATTAAAAGATACTCTGACCAGTGAATTGAGCAAAGCCAAGGCAGACTCTCTCTCTAGGGCGGTTTTGCAGTTCTTTGACAAATAGTTAATTTTCATCCTAGGTCTGTATGAGAATAGTTTAACAAATGCAAAAAAAATATATATATTGTTCATATTCTGCTTTTTTTTCTAATCACAACAAAGAATGATTTTTAAAATTTTTTTATCATAAGGAGATATTTAATTGATCTGTGCAACTGTAAAACCATTTTCTGTCTGCAAACTTTTATATAGAATCAGGGATTTAAAAAAAAAAATTGTATTGCTTTCTCCTGCTTTTAGTGACTGAACATCCTGCAGGCTGGTAACAAAAGATTCAGGGTTTCATTTTTCTTCTTTAACTTGCTTCTGTGAAAATTACAAAATGAAACAGAACATTCCTGAAAGGATAAAGTGGGAAAAAACCCAAAACCAACCCCCAACTTATCTTCCAAACAGCGGCTTCCTTTGAAATTGTTTAGCGATTTATTTAGCATCTGCCATGACGCAGTCACACTTAGGATAACATGATTGACCATTCTCGGCATATGTCGGTTTAAATTGGCTTATCTATTGGCTGCGCCTCTCTTCTGAATTAGGTCCAACTCTCTGCAGGCACGCTTCCATCTGGTTAAGTTTAGGACTCAAGCTGTTTAAGAAAAGGTATCTTGTACAACTAACAATCTGTGTGAAAGGTTTCACTTATTTAGCCTAATGCATTTTAAAACATTTTATTCAATTTCCTACGCTTAAAAGGATGGAAGACATAATTATTGTGCAAAAAAAAAAAAGGGAGCTCACATTAAAATGTCTGCTCCATTATGCCACACTGAAATGGGCTGGAATGGAAACAAGAAAGTAATTGCATAAAACAGGAACATTTGTATGGAAATAGAGTAAAATTGGGATTCATAATTGATCTCTACAATGCACTATTTTATTTTTGTCTGGTGGATTAACAAAAAAAAGAGTTTCTAGCTTCTGTTTAATTCTGCATCACGCCTGTACTGCAGCGCTGGTAATTACCACTGTCACTTCATCTTCACTGGGGGTTCTGTACACACAGAAAAAACAAAACACTATTGCATTTATAAGATATCACTAGTGCATTTATAAGCAGGACTCCTAAGTAGAAGCTGTCTGAATGCAAGGACATAGGCCTCAATCCTGCTAAATGCAGACTGTACATCAAACTGGTGACTATCACTACCTGCCAATCCTTTTTCATTATTCTACTCTCATAAAAAAAAAAAACTTTGCTACCATTCCTCATCCTTCCCCCACGCTGCTGAGCATCCTATTACCTGCCGATTCCTAGGCAGGGAGGATCCTGAGTGATTTAGTGGTCTGCTGGAGTGGAGTGGTTGGGTTGGGTTGGAAGGAATGAGGTTAATTTTCAGCTTGGAGCAATGGCAGAGCCTGTGTGTGGCTAGGTCACATGCAGTGGGGACCTGTCGCATCCTCTTTTTTAGGCACAGTAAAAGGAAATCCCTGCAGGAGGGGACAGGGTGAGAAGATGCCTGGTCCATTGTGAAGAAGGGTTCACAGGCGCCGCACTGAATTCTTCCCAAGCAGCTGCTGCTATGGGGGTCAGTTCCTCCCTTCCTCCACAATTGCCTATAGGTGCCACCTTATGAAATCCAGCCCTGGGGCCATGCATTAACGAAAGCCACGTGTGGGCTGAAAGAGAGTGCGTCTGATTTACGTACCTGGGCGCACTCTCTCTGGATTTTACCGGGTGACTCAGAGAATTGCTAGGTCTCTGGGGGAAACATTAGAAAGCTCTGAACCTCTCTGTTTTCTTCTCCAGCCCCCCCCCCTCCCCTGAAGGAAGTCTGCAGGGAACAAGAGGAGAGGGGTGGGCACTGCAGGCACCTGAGGGGAGAAACCAGAGGAGGAGGGCTTAGCAGAGACAGCTCAGCCTGCAGTTGTGATTCCAGGACTTTGACATTCAGCGGAGAGTAGTGGTCAGGGAGGGTGGGGAGAGAGGATGGTGCTGGGGTCATCCCTGGAGGGGGGGGGAGCATGGGAGAGAGAGCATGGCTTGGAGGGAGGGGTGGAAGAGAGAAAAGTGATCTGTATTCCCTGCCAATCAACAGCAATCTTGAGTGAGCACATCTGAAAAGGTCCCAGGTGTGCCGATACAGTCCATGACCGGAAGGACGGGAACCCGTGGGAACACTTCAGAACCTGCCGTACTGGGTCAGACCAAGGCTCCATCAAGCCCAGCATCCTGTTTCCAAGGGTTTTGGAAAGAAGACAGCAAAAGGAACAGGGACACAGGCGAGTGCTTGCCCAGCACCTGGGTGTCCAGAGAAGGGTGAGGAGTTGTAGCTGCGGAAGAATCTGGAAATGCTGCATTGCTGCGCTTAAGCACGCTACAAATCTCACACAGCTGCTCTCGATAAAAATATTGCAATTTTTTTTTTACATAAGTACAAGAATTTTATTTTTGGCCCAAGGCTTAAATTTCTTGCAACGGCTTAAAAAAAAAATGCTCTCACAATTACTTGCCATTTTGTGCCTTTTCCCCCCTGAATTTTGCCCGGCTTAAAACCAGGCCTCATAGTGACGTGACGTTGGTGAGACTTGATGGTACGGTGTACGTCAGAGCACCCCAAAATATTGTGGGAGTTTCCTGTTTGAAATTCTGCAGCCAGAACTGTTTAAGAGAGGAGCGGGGCCATGTTTTTTTTTTTTTTAAGACTTGGAAAGTGTATGCAAGGCGATTAAAGATCTCTTCAGTGTTTTATTAGGAAAAGAAGTACAGAACGATGTCAATTGAAGGAAATTAACGAGAGCTCAAATGCCAGTGCGGGCACCTCAGCAAGCCCTGTGTGGAAAAGAAGATCTTCCACCTAACCCGGGGGACACAGAAACGAAGCTTGCTGGAGGTCTGCCAGCAGACCAAGTACAAATGCTACTGCCCTTGCGTTGACGCCAAAGTATACTCTGAACTTAGATCATTTCAAATGCTCGCAGCGCTTTATTTCAAAAGTACATGTCATACTCTGCATCAATTTAACATTTTATTGGGTTTTTTGGGGTTTTTTTATTCTTAGAGATGATCCCCTGAAACCTCTGGGCTGGGCCGGTGCAAGGGTATTAGGCACCCTAGGTGAACCTTCAAATTACAGTTTATGGATTTTTCCTTCAGGAACTTGGCCAATCTGCTTTTGAACCCCACTATGTTAGTTGCCTTCACCACGTCCTCCCGCAACATATTCCATCGCTTGAAGAAGTACTTCGACGATTTATTTTAAATCTGCCAGTTGCTAATTTCATGTTGTGTCCCTTAGTCCTAGTGTTGTTTTGTAAGGGTAAATAACCATCCCCTATTTACTCATTGTTTTATAAATCTTACTCATGTCCCCTCTCAAGTCGCCTCCAAACTAAATCTGTTTGGCCTCTCTCCATAGGGAAGCTTTTTCATCCCCTTTATCATTGTCGTCACTCTTCTCTGTACCTTTCCTATATCCGTTATGTCTCTGAGATGAGGTGACCAGAACTGCACACGATACTCAAGGTGTGGTTGCACCATGGACCTACACTAAGGCATTAAGATATTCTCAGTTTTGTTCTCTATTCCTTCCCAAATAATGCCTTACATTCTATTTGCCTTTTTGATCATCGCCGAACACTAAGCCAAAAATTTCAAGGGCTCATCCACAAGGACTCCAAAGTCATTTTCATGGTTGGTGACTTATCAGAGTCCAGCATTGAGTACCTGTAATTGGCCATATTGAATTGCATCTGCCATTTAGAAGCTCGGTCTCACAAGGTCATTCTGCAGTTCTTCACAATCTGTTGCTGTTTTAATGACTCAAATCAATTTTGTGTCATCTACAAATTGGTCACTTCACTTGCTATTCTTTTCTCCAGATCATTTATTAATGTTCAAAATGGCACAGGTCCCAATACAGATCCCTGGGACACTCCACTAATGATCTTTCTCCATTCAGAAAACTAACCACTTAGTCCTACCTTCTGCTCCCTGTCTGTTATCCGGTTACCAATCCATAATAGAACACTGCTTCCTATCTCTGAGGAGCTCCTCATGAGGGACCTTGTCAAATACCTTCTGAAAATCCAAATACACTACATCAACTGGATCACCATTATCTGAATGCTTACTTTCAACTTAAAAAAAAATCTAGTAAATGGGTAAGGCAAGACTTCCCTTTGCATAAGCCATGTTGATTCTCATTAAATCATGTCTGTCTATGTGATCAGTAATTTTGTTTTTAAGAATAGCGGTGGTGGTCCCGCTTCACAAGAGTGGGAACAGGGAGGAGGCTGGCAACTACAGACCGGTTAGCCTCACTTCGGTGGTGGGAAAAGTAATGGAGTCACTGCTGAAAGAGAGAATAGTGAACTATCTACAGTCCGGAGAATTGATGGACCAGAGGCAACATGGATTCACCAGGGGGAGATCCTGTCAGACAAATCTGATTAACTTTTTTGACTGGGTAACCGAGGAATTGGATCGAGGAAGAGCGCTTGATATCATATACTTGGATTTCAGCAAAGCTTTTGATACGGTTCCGCACAGGAGACTGGTGAATAAAACGAGAAGCTTAGGAGTGAGGGCCGAGGTGGTGACCTGGATTGCAAATTGGCTGACGGACAGAAGACAATGTGTGATGGTAAATGGAACCTTCTCTGAAGAGAGAGCGGTTTTAAGTGGTGTACCGCAAGGATCGGTGTTGGGACCGGTCCTGTTCAATATCTTTGTGAGCGACATTGCGGACGGGATAGAAGGTAAGGTTTGTCTTTTTGCGGATGACACAAAGATCAGCAACAGAGTGGACACGCCGGAAGGAGTGGAGAGAATGAGACGGGATCTAAGGAAACTGGAAGAGTGGTCGAAGATATGGCAGCTCAGATTCAATGCCAAGAAGTGCAAAGTCATGCATATGGGGAGTGGAAATCCGAATGAACTGTATTCGATGGGGGGGGAAAAGCTGATGTGCACGGAGCAGGAGAGGGACCTTGGGGTGATAGTGTCTAATGATATGAAGTCTGCGAAACAATGCGACAAGGCGATAGCAAAAGCCAGAAGAATGCTGGGCTGCATAGAGAGAGGAATATCGAGTAAGAAAAGGGAAGTGATTATTCCCTTGTACAGGTCCTTGGTGAGGCCTCACCTGGAGTACTGTGTTCAGTTCTGGAGACCATATCTACAAAAAGACAAAGACAAGATGGAAGCGGTACAGAGAAGGGCGACAAAGAAGGTGGAGGATCTTCATCGCATGACGTACGAGGAGAGATTGAAGAATCTAAATATGTACACCCTGGAGGAAAGGAGGAGCAGAGGTGATATGATACAGACTTTCAGATACTTGAAAGGTTTTAATGATCCAAAGACAATGACAAACCTGTTCCATAGGAAAAAAATCAGCAGACCAGGGGTCACGATTTGAAGCTCCAGGGAGGAAGATTCAGAACCAATGTCAGGAAGTATTTCTTCACGGAGAGGGTGGTGGACGCCTGGAATGCCCTTCCGGAGGATGTGGTGAAGACCAGAACTGTGAAGGACTTCAAAGGGGCGTGGGATAAACACTGTGGATCCATAAAGTCAAGAGGCCGCCAATGAAGAGTGGGTGACTCGCCAGAATGACGGCTACTGCCTGGAGACAATACCCTTATTCAATAAACATACACATGCTTACTGTGACTCCAACATCGCTCTAAGCTTCAACAGCAAGAGGAAATGTGGAAAAATGGATTTACACTCACAAAGAGGGGAGTAGCTGGCTTGTTACGGCGGTTACTACCCCAAACCAATTGTGTCCGATACTTCACTTTCGATGCATATCCAGCATGGCTCTCTGCTTCAACGGCATGGGAGAAGACTGATACATCACGCATTTCCAGCATAGCTCCCTGCTTCAACAGCAGGGGAGAAGAAAAACAACCAATAAGGACTGTATAACATAGTCTGGGTAAAACAAATAAGCATGGGTGTAGCTTGCTTATTGCGGCGGTTACTACCCCTACTACCCCTAACTAATCAAGCTAGATATTTCAATGGTGGGGGTGGAAGGGAAATAGAACCAAGAGCTAAGAGAAACAGATAAATATGAGAGAAAAAAACGTGTGAAGCTTGCTGGGCAGACTGGATGGGCCGTTTGGTCTTCTTCTGCCGTCATTTCTATGTTTCTATATTGTACCCAGCACTAATGTCAAGCTCTATAGTTTTCCAGATCACCCCGGAATCGCATTGGCCACCCTCCATTCTTCAGGTACCATGTCTGTTTTAAATGGTAGGTTGCAAATCACCAGAAACAGGTCTGCAATTTCATGTTTGCGTTCCTTCAGAACTCTGGTGTAAATACCATCTGGTCCTGATGATTTTTTATTCTTTAGTCTGTTAATCTGATTTATTACATCCTCCAAGTTCAGAGTGATTTTATTTAGTTGCTCAGTGTCTTCACCATCAAAGATTGTTTCTGGTGTGGGTATGACCCCGACATCCTCCTCAGTAAAGGCAGAGGCAAAAAATTAAGTTGGTTTATCTGCTATTTCCCTGTTCTCCCTGACCACACCTTTTAATCCTCAGTCATCTAGAGATTCCCTCACAGGTTTTTTGCTTTGAATGTACTTGAAAAAGTTTGTATTACTTGTTTTTACCTCTAAGGCAATCTTCTTTTCAATTTTTCTTATAGCATGTTTAATTTCTGTGTTATATCCATCTTACCAGTGCTTATGCTCTTCCCTGTTTTCCTCCTTTGGATCTGCTTTCCATTTTTTTAAAGATGCTCTTCTGATCTTAATTGCCTCTTTCACCTCACTATTAAACCACACCAGCAATTATTTGGCTTTCCTTCTACCTTTTTTAATGCATGGAATATGTTTTGTCTATGCCTTAAAGATGGCAATTTTAAACAATGTCCATGCCTCCTGAAAGTTTTTAACCTTGTGAATTGTTCTTTTTTTTAGGTTTTTTTTTTTTCTAACAAATTTCCTCATTTTTACATAATCTCCCATGTTATAATTAAATGCTACTACAGTAGGTTTCCTTAGTATTCGCCCTCCAGTGAATGTCAAATTTAATTACATTATTTTAATATATTTATATACTGTATAACTAGTGCAAACTATAATAGTGTTTTACAATAAAACATACAAATGTAAAACAGTCACAGACAAACAAACAAACCAAGCCAATGCCCTGCTGCTAGCTATCCAGGGTACATTACGATGACAGATACCAAGCAGATCCACTACCTTTATCTCTTACACCAGATCCTGCATTTCACTGAGAACTGGATATGATGTGGCTTCCCTTCTAGTTGATTCTAAGACCAACTGCTGCATGAAGCAGTCACTGATGGCATCTAAGAACGTTACCTCCTTTGCAGTCCTGATGTGACATTTAACCAGTCAGTAGTTGAGTAATTGAATATTGTGGGCATGGACGTTTGGACCGAGGTGGAGTTGACGCAATCCCCACTATTGGCTGGCAGAATCGGATGAGGCAGAGGCCCAGCTGGAGCTTCGCCTATATCGGCCCTCGTTCCTCTCAGGTTGATCATTTGGGTGCTGGGGTCATCAGTTCTTAGGTGGGGGGCATCTGCTGCTGGTCGAAAGATTTGTTGAAGAGGTTGGGATGCACAAGCAAAGTTAAAATCAGGCTCTGGTCACTGCAGGCGATATATGGAAATGTTCAGGAGGCAAGCAGAGTTCAGAAACAGGCGGCAAGTCAAGGGAGATCCAAGAAGCAAGCCAATGTCAATACTGGGTATCTGTCCAAGGGAAGGTGAGGAGCAGCACAGGAGGCAAGGCACACTGAAGAACTGAGGAACTGAAGACTGATCACGGGAACTGATGGACGAGACGAGGACCACAAGAACTGAAGAACACAGGTGCTGGAATGAAGACAGGAATGAAGACCAGGAACACAGGCAGAGAACACGGAGGCAACTCGCACTATAAGGACTGTAGGAGACCCTGCTGCTGAAGCGAGGACTGCAGGGAGAAAGGGCCTTTTATAGGCCAAGGCTTATGATGTCATCTAAAGGCGCTGCGGGAGACTTCGCACTGTGGGCCCTTTAAGTTGCATCATGTCGGGCGTGCATGTTCCTTGAGGCAGCCATGTGAGGAGCTGGTGGCATCCTGTCAGGCCTGCATTGAGCATGTTGGCCTGCTGCGCGTCTTCCCCGGAGATCTTTGGTGGCGTCAGGGACAGGATGTAGTGGCTTGGGCTGGAGGTAAATGCAGTAGTTCATGGGGGAGTCCTGCGGCTGCCAAATACAAAAGTAGCCTCCCTTAATCCCTCTATCTGAGGCCTGGGGTTTCCTGGGATAGCGTAGATGAAAATCTCTTAATAGATTGTGATCCAGGATGTTGAAGGCTGCTTCCCACGAGTTTTCCTATGAGCTGCATCCTTTCCAGGAAAGGAGGTATTCGATTCTCTAGCCCCTCCGTCGAGAATCTAGTTCTTCAACTTCATAAATGATGTCACCATGGCTAATTACTTTCTGCTGCTCTGGAGGTGCCCTAGAGGGCCAGGAGAGTATCACCAGCTTAAATAATGACACGTGGAATATATTATGTATCTTTAAAGTTGGTGGCAACTTCAGTTGGTATGTTATGGGTTCCACTTGCCGGAGTACTGCGAAGGACCCAATGTAGCGAGGAGCCAGACGCATGGAGGGCACTTTCAGGCATAGGTGGCATGTGCTTAGCCACACTTTCTTGCCTACCTTGAATCGAGGAGTAGACCTTCTGTGGGCATCCATAGTTTTCTTGGTCCTGTCTGTGGTTTGTTGGATGAGGATGTCAGTCTGAGCCCATAATTCTTGTAGCTCCTCGGCAGACATTTGGGCTGTGGATGAGGATACTGTCGCAGGAAGCAACAGCGGTGATAAAGGCTGTTTCCCATAAATCAGTTGGAATAGAGAAGATCCAGTGACTGCATGGATGTGAGTATTGTGTGAGAACTTGGCCCAGGGTAAGAGAATGGCCCAATTGTCCTGGCACTCGTCGACATAGGTACGGAGAAATGTCTTGAGAGTGCGATTTGTGTGTTCCATTTGTCAGTTTCCTTGGGGATGATATGCCATAGTAAAATTTAGCATAACAAATTTTTTTACAAAGTGAGCACCAGTATTTTGCAGTGAATTGTAGCCCTGACAAAATATGCTTCAGCAAGCTGTGCAGGCAAAATACATAGAATGTAAAGAGTCATGCTAATCCTGGAGCTGGAGAGGCCTGGAAGCTGCATGAAGTGAGCCATTTTTGAGAAACGATCTACAAGCACCCAGATCACGGTGGCACAGTTTGAGATGGGGAGGTCCATGATGAAATCCATGGATGATGGTCCAGAGTTCCCTGGGGATTGGCAACATCTGTAACAGCCCCCAGTGTTGGTCATGTAGCGTAGGGCACGAGTCAACATAAGCCTGCTTCATTTAAGGCCACCAGTAGTATTGCTGAAGAAGTTCAAGGGTTCAATCCCTTCCAGGGTGACCTGCATTATGGAAGTCATGGGCCCATTTCAATACATTTTCATGTAGTTGGGAAGGTAGTGGCAGTCAGTAGAATTTTAGCAGGATCAATTATATGCCTGAGATGCTCTAGGATATTCTTATTTATTTATTTATTTATAACTTTTATATACCGACATTCAAATGGATAGCACATCGGTTCACATACAACTGGGAAGCCAAAAAACTAGTACGGAGAAAGGAAGGATAAAGTTACAATTAACAGAAAGGAGTGTGCGAGAGCATCTGTCCTTAGGTTCTTGAGAACTGGGTGATACTGTAGTTTGAAGTCAAAGTGGGCAAAGAACCAAGGACCAGAAAGCCTGTCTTATGTTCAATTACTGAGCATAGTGAAGGTGTTTGAGATTTTTGTGGTCTGCATAGATAGTTATATGATGTTGGGCTCCTTTAAATAAATCACACCACTCTTTTGAGAGCTAATTTGATGGTCAAAGGTTCCCCATCATTAATGCCATAGTTGCGCTCCATGGGAGAGCCATCGGACAACTGACAGAGTGATCGCCCTTCTGGAGAGCTTGGGCTGGGTAATCAATCTCAGCAAGAGTTGCCTACAGCCTTCCCAGTTGCTGGAATACCTGGGAGTACAGTTCGACACCCAGGCAGACAGTCAGTCTCACTACCAAGAGAAGGTTAAAACTCCAGACGCGTATCCAGTACTTGATGGGAGCCAGTCGGCCCATAGCTTGGGATTATCTGCAGGTTCTCGGTTTCATGGCATCCACCCTGGAAGTGGTACCTTGGGCAAGGGCCCATATGAGACCTCTCCAACACTCCCTGCTCTCTCGCTGGAGCCCTCGTCTACGGAACTATTCCATGCACCTACCTCTGCCTGCCAGAGTACGGACCCAGTTACGGTGGTGGTTGCAGTCCGACCACATGAGCAGGGGGTCGAAGATGTCCTCCCCCACGTGGCCTCTGCTCACCACAGATGCCAGCCTGAGCGGCTGGGGAGCACACTGCGAAGGACTCACTGCACAAGGGCGGTGGAACAGAGAAGAATCCGCGTGGAACATCAACTGTCTAGAGGCTCGGGCAGTCCGATTGGCATGCCTTCGATTTGCTCACAGACTGAAGAACAGAGCAGTCAGAGTGATGTCAGGCAACGCCACCACGGTGGCATACATCAACCGTCAGGGCGGAACCAGAAGCCGACAAGTATCTCTGGAGATCGCCCCACTGATGGCTTGGGCAGAGGCGAAACTTCAGGACCTCTCTGCCGTCCACATTGCCGGGAAGGACAACACCACGGCAGACTTCCTCAGCAGAGAAAGCCTAAATCCGGGAGAGTGGCAGCTGTCACCCACAGCCTTCCAGATGATTGTGGATCACTGGGGGATTCTGGACATGGATTTACTGGCGGACAAGTCCAATGCTCAAGTACCCAGATACTTCAGCCGCAAGCGCGATCCGTTCTCACACGGGATTGATGCCCTGGTTCAACCATGGCCTCCAGGGACTCTACTATACGCCTTTCCTCCGTGGCCTCTGCTGGGCGCCATCATCCACAAGATTCAGAACCACCGGGGCCTAGTTCTTCTAGTGGCACCAGACTGGCCAAGAAGACCCTGGTACGCGGACATGAGAAGACTACTGGCAGGGGAGCCTCTTCCCCTGCCTCCTGTCCGGGACCTTCTACGCCAAGGTCCCATCCTCCACGAGGATCCAGCTCAATTCTCTCTTACGGTCTGGCCATTGAGAGGGCTAGACTGAAGAAAAGAGGTTACTCGGAGCCCGTGATAGATACACTCCTCCGAGCGCGCAAGTTTTCCATATCCCTCACCTACGTAAGGATCTGGAGAGTATTTGAAGCATGGTGCCAACCCACATGTGACCACAATTCCGATGGTTTTAGATTTCCTGCAGGATGGGCTTCAGAATGGTCTCTCCCTCAGCTCTCTCAAGGTTCAAGTGGCTGCGCTGTCTTGCTATGGTCCCAGGAGGGATGGCAAAACCATTGCCAAGCACTCAGATGTTTCTCGCTTCCTGAAAGGAGTCAAGCATATTCGTCCGCCACTGAAGTGGCCTGTGCCCTTATGGAACCTCAACCTCGCTCTGGATTTCCTCGCGGGATCCACCTTCAGACCCCTTCGGGGCCTGTCTCTCCATTCTCTAACCTTGAAGATGGTGTTCTTGCTAGCGGTGTGCTCAGCACGCCGCATTTCTGAGCTACAAGCACTGTCCTGCCGTGATCCCTCTCTCAGAATCACTCCGGAGGCTATCCATCTTCGCACGGTTCCCTCCTTTCTACCTAAAGTGGTCTCACAATTTCATCTTAACCAAACCATATCCTTGCCTATCATGGCGGGTTTGCAGAAATCTGAAGAAGGGCGTTTATTACGCCATCTCGACATCGGCAGATTGCTGCCCAGATATCTGGAAATGACACAAGACATACGAAAGACGGACCATCTGTTCGTCCTGCACAGCGGGAAGAAACAAGGTGAAGCGGCCTCTCGGCCCACCATCGCCCACTGGATTAAAGAAGTTATCAGAGCAGCTTACGTAGAGGCCGGGAAGTCACCGCCTCTACAAGTCAAGGCTCATTCTACCAGAGCCCAAGCAGCATCTTGGGCAGAATCCAGGATGCTGTCGCCTGCAGAAATCTGTAAAGCAGCGACATGGTCCTCCCTCCATACCTTCTCCAGGTTCTACCGTCTGGATGTCCAGGCCAGGGAGGACACAGCATTTGCGAGGGCGGTCCTACAAGGTCCTCAGGCAGCCTCCCGCCCAGGCTGGGAGTAAAGCTTTTGTACATCCCATTCGTTCTGAGTCCATCTGGCTACACACCAGGAAATGTTGAGATTACTTACCTGATAATCTCCTTTTCCTTAGTGTAGACAGATGGACTCAGCATCCCGCCCAGCTGCCTGTGTACATGGGGTTCACCGATTCAAGGTAAGCCATGTCATCTGTTTACATAAGAGCGTCCCCTTTGCCAGGTGTCGACGCCTTCCGGTTGGGAATGCTGGTGGTCTCCAGCTACTATCCATCGGTCAGGGGAATCCTGTTTCACTATTTCACTGAGCGTCAGTACACACATCCATAACAGCTTTTGCAAGGAAGATTACTGAGTTGCTACGCTTCCTGTGGGGGTATATGTACCTGTGCTGACGTCAGATCCGTCTCCAACTGCTAGCACGAGCATACTATACCCATTCGTTCTGAGTCCATCTGTCTACACTAAGGAAAAGGAGATTATCAGGTAAGTAATCTCAACATTGTAAGCTCTCTGGGGATAGGGAAATACCTACAGTACCTGAATGTAAACCAATTGGTATATAAATCTATCTCAAGTATATTCACTGTGGATATCCTGAGAACCTGGCCTGTTTGTAGCTCCTTAAGGACTGGAGTTGGCCACCCCTGACCTATTGCGTACCCTGATTACCTGCCATGTCAGAGATTACCTTCAGCAAAATCTTTATTTCAATCTTAACATTTATTTGACCCCCTCATGCTGGAATCGGGGGTGGGGGGGGGGGGGGGGAATCGTTATGGCCATTGCTGTTTGCATTGAATGGCGTGGTTGTCATGTGCTATTTGATTCACCCCCATGTTGAGGTGCCTTGTATCGGATGTTTCATATTAATAAAAAGAGAAAAAACAAGCCAGCCCTTTGGGAATCAGTCATCACCTGTGAGAGACAAGTTAAGCCTTCCTAACGTAGGAACTCGGTGTCTTGCTCCTGCTAGCTGCCTGTCCTAATTTCTGTTAAATTATAGCTACAGCTTTCCTTTCTTGTTTCCCATCCAAACATCTTGCGTTTCGAGGAAGGCCCAATACAACAGGACTGCAATCTGGCATTTTTGTCGGAGCAGTTTTATCTGGATTGTTCAAAATATTAACCTGGCTGTGTCTGCTTCCAGTTTGGGTTTTATTTCTAGGTTTGCTAATTTTTCTGCCGTATTTTATTTCTATTGTTCAGTACACAAAGCACTTAATGAGTGCATATATATATATATAATTTCTTATATTTTTCACTTTCTTAGGTGTGCACCTTTTATTATGGTCATGTCCATTGGTTTTGAAAACCTCCTTCACTGGGTCCACTCCTCCGTTACTCCCATCATCTTCATCCTTTTACGTCGCATCAGTTTGACTCCTACATGGGGTTCGGGTGCAGTTCGCCTCTTGCTTCCTGTGCTTCGGGTGCGATGCTTGCCTGGGGCTCTGACGATAATTTGCTCTTCAGCAGTCCATGGCTGTGGTCACCTTTTTAAGGGTAGCAGTGTGACGCCTGCACGGGGCTCTGATAAAGATCTGCTCTCGGCTGCCCATGCTTTGGGTGTCACTGTGATGCCTGCTCTGGGACCCTCATGAGGAGTGGGCTACAAACCAGGGAGACCAGAGTTCAAATCCCGCTGCCTGCTCCTTGGGCAAGTTACTTTACATGCTGAAGCACACAGACTGCTGTAAAAAAAAAAAATAAATAAAAAAAAAAAATATATATATATATAATAAACCTAGCTCCATCTCACCACTGACGGTGCAACATTCATTTCCTGCGAACAGTAACTGACAACACACAGAACTGCCTGTCAGCTAAAGCTTTTATATGCAGAACAAAAATATAACAAAATATTTAAACATAGCCTTTTCTATGCTGAACGATGTAGGATTTTGAGTGGGGATGGGATGTGCTGTGCCTCCCTTCCTCTTTAGCTGTTGCTGCTGGTAGGGTGAAGGCTCACCTAATACTTTTCCTGTTGCTCTTGAGATCATTTCATGCCTTACCACATCTGAAAAAAAAAGTGCATTCATAGTGGCTCCTACCCCGTCAGGGTGCCATGAGGTACAAGTGTCTTTAGTATAGAAACACAGAAAACATTGGTCTTCTCCTCTGTGCCTGTGTACTGTGCTATCAGAAATCTTCTCTGATTTGTGCTCATCTCCCTCTCTCTCTGTCACTGAAATCTGTGTTGGTGCTCCTGGGGGATTCTGTGCAATTATGGAAGGCGGAATTCCTCTCCTGCACAGAATTCTGTGTTCCCCCCACCCCGGAATTCAGCAGGGAGACCGAGAGCAGGCAGCGTCTCGTGAAGATGCCGGCAGCAGCGTCGGCCCCAGGGACTCGCATAAAAAAAAAAAAAAAAGAAAAGAGACAGCAGTTCAGCGTAGGCTGCACAGGCCAGAAAATGGAGAAGACATGGGTGGGGAGCCTGTGGGCCAGAAGGGTGGAGGGAGCGTCTGTGCCCCGTGTCAACCTGCGGGATCAAAAAAAATGAAGGAGCCGTCAGCAATGGCCGTGCTGGTAGCAGTGGGGGTGAGTCCTGGGAGTGAGCAGCTGTGGTGGCAGCAGGGCCGGTGCAAGGGTATTGGGCACCCTAGGCAAACCTTACAGTCTGGCGCCCCCTCCCCATACACAATTTTAAATTATGCACTTGTAACCTATTTTACATGAAAAATGACATTCTGAGGTAAAATTAATATACAAGTTGTTGTGATAATTTCATGCACAGTTGTGATGCCAACAAGAAAACTTTGCATCTTGGAATTCATGTGGCATCATACCTATTGTGATATATTTCAGCATGGTCCTCCCGTATCAACAGAGTACTATCTGCCAACACTCAAAGAATAACAACCCCACCTATGAAAAAGAATACCACAAATATTACACCAGAATCTAAAACATCAATACACCTCCTATCAGGAAAACAGAACAGGCCAAGCTACTACAGATCCCTACAGAGAAACCACATGCTAAAAGAATGCTTCATCTCAGTCTTTGCATGCAGAACACAAACCCTCACCAAATACAGAATAAAGCCACATAAAGTATAAATAGAAACGTGCAGACAACTAAACTGTAAAACACATCACGCCAGACTCTATACAGTGCAACAATGGAAAAACAAAAATGTCACCATTCCTCATGAAACAAATCAATAAAATCAAGATATATAAATCATTAATCATAATTATAAAATCATACAAATAAAATAATTTCAAAACAGCTGATGAATAGAATATCCAATAATTAAAGACTCATGCAAATTTTGAAAGCTTTACCAAACACCAATAAAATATTTCAAACAGCAGACACATCACATACTACCCAATAATTAAAATGGTAGTCAATCAAGAAAAATGAACTTAAAAAGCCACCTTTACTTACCCTCTCCAGCAGTTCTCCTATTCCTTTCCCTTGCAGGCCATACCAGAAGCAGCAGTAGCTGCTGAAGCTGTCCTCACAGTCCTCTTCCTTAGGGACCACAACCAGTCTCCTCTCTCTCACACACACCAGTCACACTCTCAGGACCAGTTTCTGTCTCTCACACACCAATCATCTCCCCATATAGATTCTACTGAGCATTTAGTCTCTTGTATGATCTTTATCTTGTTGGACTCTATGCCCTCCCGGACATAAAGTGCCACACCCCCACCAAGTTGATCCTCCCTATCATTGCGATATAATTTGTACCCTGATATAGCACTGCCCCATTGGTTATCCTCCTTCCACCAAGTCTCTGTGATGCCAATTATGTCAATGTTATCTGCTGCTATACACTCTAACTCTCCCATCTTACTTCTTAGACTTCTGGCATTGGCATACAGACATTTCAAAGTGTGTGTTTTGTTTGTTTTAACAACCTGCTTTTGTTGTTTGGGATAATTCGGAAATCATTAGCTTTGGTGATTATTTACATATAGACATATGGACTATGTTTGCTTTTAATGGAACCTCTCTGTTGGGATGCCCTAACTCTCCTGTTTCATTAGTATCCTTCAAGGATACATTTCTCCGAACCATGCACTGCTGAGTGACTGTCGGCTGCTCTATCTCCTTTTTGAAAGTTAATGCCAGCAGCTTGGTTTCACCCTGGTTAAGGTGGAGCCCATCCTTTCGGAAAAGTCTCACCTTTCCCCAAAAGTTTCCCCAGTTCCTTACAAAGCTGAATCCCTCTTCCCTGCACCATCGTCTCACCCACGCATTGAAACTCTGGAGCTCTGCCTGCCTCTGGTGACCTGCACGTGGAACAGGAAGCATTTCAGAGAATGCCACCCTGGAGGTTCTGGATTTCAGCTTCCTACCTAAAATCCTAAATTTGTCTTCCAGAACCTCTCTCCCACATTTTCCGATGTCGTTGGTGCCCACATGTACCACGACAGCCGGCTCCTCCCCAGCACTGTCTATAATCCTATCTAGGTGACGCGTGAGGGCCGCCTCCTTCGCACCAGGTAGGCAAGTTACCAGGCGATCCTCACGCCACCAGCCACCCTGCTATCTACATTTCTAATAATCGAATCACCAACTATGACGGCCGGCCTAACCCTTCCCTCCTGGGCAGTAGCCCTGGGAGACTTGTCCTCAGTGTGAGAGGACAATACATCACCTGGAGAGCAGGTCCTTGCTACAGGATCACTTCCTGCTACACCAGGGTGATGTTCTCCTACTGGGAGACCTTTCTGATCCAAGGCAGCACTGGGGCTGCCAGACTGGATTTGGGACTTGGCTACTATGTCCCTGAAGGTCTCATCAATGTACCTCTCTGTCTTCCTCAGCTCCTCCGCTACTCTAGCCTCCAGAGATCGGACTCGTTCCCTGAGAGCCAGGAGCTCTTTGCACCATACAATCTCTCACCGGCGGGTAAAAAATCATACATGTGACATTCAATGCAAAAGACTGGAAAGCCCCCCTCTTGCTGCTGGACTGCTGCCTTCATCTTAGTTTTATTGAGTTCCTAGTTAAGTTTAGGATACTAAGGGAGTTGGAATGAGAGTACTTTAAATGTACAGGTGAATTTACTAATTAAACAGCTAGTGTCCTACAAGGGGATGATTAAACTTTCAATAAGGGCTTTTACAATAGAATGATGTAGATAAGACCCTGATTGATTTTTAATTAGAAAGTGTCTCGTGCCTAAAAATCAAGGGTTGAATGGGTAGGAAAGACAGACACTAGAATTAACTATCTCTGGCTTGCTTATTACCTCAGACACACACAAACTCTAAAGAATATATCCCTTAATTTCACCTTTCACCAAACTTTTATAAGCCCAAAAATTCCTGAAAGCTATACTTACCAATCCTCTTTAACCACGGTTAAATTAATCTTCACTCAGTTAATGGAAGGGTTTGAGATTCGTGCGCCGTTAGGCATGCGCTTCCGGTCCTCCTCTACTGCAAAGGGTGCGGAGCCTCTGGAACCTGGGGTTGTGGAAGTCAATCCCTGGATTGCTTGCGGTGACCTCTGGACTCCTTTCCCGAGGGATGCTGGGAGCAATATGCAGATGCGCCTTCTGGTCCTCCTCTACTGGATCGCTTGCGGTGACCTCTGGACTCCTTTCCCAGGGGATGCTGGGAGCAGTATGCAGATGAGCCTTCCAGTCCTCCTCTACTGCATGGTGAGCTCTGGAACAACACGATTGTGTGAAACACTGTGTTAAACGCAGGGAACCCAATCACCGATGGGCCCATGTTTTGGCGTAATGTTTGCATCGGGGAACTGATTTACCTAAAACATGAAACAAAAAAGCATAATTCATTAAAACACACACACGAGTGCAACCCACATCACATCAAACACCTATAATACTAAATTTAATATAAACAACATGTTACCGTTGCTGCCCGAAAGGGCATTTAAAGATGACCACTGGCTCTACTAGAACGCTGCCACTGCAGGAAATTAAATAAAAAACACTAGTCCCTCAAGGACAATTTATAGCCAATTGGAAAATGTATTTAGCATCCCTAGAACCACCATCAAGGAGCGATGTAAAAATGCTATGCAAAAACTGCTTCACAGTGCTTCACAGGGTATTAGAAAATGGCCACCAGTCCCACGGAGACACCGCCATTGACAAAAATTAAAGGGCCATCACCCGCCCCTTAAGCTTTTGCAACCACTCCAAAGCGACATACAGCATCCTTCAGAACTCCATCAGACACCACTAAAGGGAACATTGCAGAATGAAAATGCTGCCAATCCACAAACATATCAATATTCGCTCTCATTAAACTCAACATGAAGCCCAATCGATGCCTTTATTAAGAGCATAAGAGTGTGCAGAATTTAATTGATAGATGCACCGTTGTTCTTTTTTAATCAAAAAGGAGCCATAATCCCCACCATGCAGATGGTGTTCCACATGCTCCAAAACTGCAAATACAAAATCAGAAAAAGAATGATTTTTAACCAGACAATGTTCTACTAAGGGAGCCTCAACCCACTGGTGTACAATGGAACTGCGGTGTTCAATCATCCTAGTCCTGAGGGCTCTCGTGGCCTTACCCACGTATACTAGCCGACAGGAACACTTTATGAGGTAAACAACACCCTTTGTGCCACAAGTGGTAGATGCCTGTAGTCTGTATCATGACAAAAACTCAAACAGTAACACTGATCCTTGAAATGACCGAGGGCAAACTGAACAGTTTCCACAAGGGAAATGGCCCATTGGACCAGAGGCACCAACGCAGTGAACATTTCCACTATAGAATTCAGATCTAACAACATGATCCCGTATGTTCCTGCCACGAGTGAAAGCAAAAACAGGCGGTTCCTGAAAAATCGAGTAAGACCATAAAACATGCCAGTGTTTTCTAATGCTCCGCTGTACCTTTATAAATCGCTGGAGAAAAAGGTGGTGCGCAAACAGCTCGCTGTGGCTTTTCTTTAGTCTGTGGTGATAACAAAAGATCTCGATTAACCCATCTAGCCCTTTTATATGCTCTCTGTATCACCGTCAATGAGTAACCTCTTTCAAGAAAAGAATGCTGCCCCCCCCTGGAATATTTCAAAAAGACTGCTCACCTCTAATCGAATTATTCACTTAAAGCATTTTCATCACCTGACTCTACACTAAGGGCCGGATTTTAAAAGACCTACGCACATCGGGCCTATTTTCAATGGCGCGGCTAATTGTAGGAGACTTTAACCTACATGTAGATAGAACACCAAAAACTACAGCATGTGAAATCTTTTTAGATACAATAGAAGCAATGGGATGGTCACAATTTTTAACCCACCCCACTCATAAAGCAGGACCCATCCTAGATTTAATATTTGCCAATTACAATAATTGTCTAATCAATACTTCCCACAATATATTGCTCCGGTCTGATCACCGACTAATAAAAGCCAATATAACCCTCCTCAACACAATAAAAAAAAATCTATTGTTAAAATAAAAGAAATGAAAGGAAAATCAGAATTGTGTGCTGCTTTGATAAAAGAAAATCAAATGTCAGCTTATTCCCCCCTAAGAATATGTTGAAAAAAATATTTGCTTGAAACTTTGAAAATACCTGAGCCAGCTCTTCCTCTTACATCACGGGTATTTTATATACTGCCGTTTAAAAAGAAAGATGTAAAAAAAATAAAAAGGAAGCTCAGATTCTGGTACCAAATGAACCATCCTTGTTCAATCTGACAAATTCTGGAAACGTCACAAGAGAAACAAATTACACCAGCAACTTTGGTGGTGTGCTTTCTTTTGGAGGAGGACAGACAGTGGATACTTAGAATGTATTTCAGAAATCGTTTTGCTCCTTCTCTGAATTTAAAGGTCAGTGTTTTCCCTGATTTATCTAGGGGAAAAAAAAAAGAAGGCAATTTCTGATATTGAAAGCTAGAGTGATTGAGTTGGGAGCATCATATCTTCTTAAATTTCCTTTTAAGTGCATAGTACAGTATCAAGGCCTTACACATATTTTCTTTACTCCCACCCAGCTCTCTGTGCTTTTGTCAAATAAGATTATTCCAGTGACTAGTTCCTCACCGATTAAGACAGAATAGACTCAGTACAGGTACTAATCCCGAATGAGGTATTAAAAGTGCTCTCCATACTGTAGGTTTTTCTTAGTATTGTTCATGCTATAAATCTTGCAGTTGTGTAGTTAGGTCCCAATTTGAGGACTAATAAGAGAAAGAATTGTATTTTATTATGTCTTGTGTTATTAAAACTTTGAAACTGTTCTGGAAAGAATATTTGAAATGTATCAAAATTTTCTCTATTTCATATCAAGATGTCAAATGCTTGTAAAGGTATTGTGAAAATTAATAAAATAAAATATATATATAAATAAAACCAAAACTCTACATACCTCGGTGTATCACCTGCAGACCAATGGCCTCATTGAGCGCTTCAGTCAGACACTCAAGAAAACGTCGAGGAAATTTGTGGATGAAGATGGCAAGAATCGGGACTCATTGCTACTCTTCATGCTGTTCACAATCCACGAAACTCCCCAGAGCTTGAAGGGGGTTTCCCTTTTTTGAATTATTGTACGGGAGGAGGCTGAGAGGAATCATGGACATAGCTCGTGAAACTTGGGAAAATGAAGGGAACCCTGAGCAGAACCTCATTGACTACATTCTCGGAGTGCAGGATCGCTTGAAAAAAGCTGGGAAGGTGAGCCCACCTATGCCTAGAGAAGGATCAGACTACTTAAGCCCAAACTAAAAGGAGCAATTACAAAGGCAACAAATCTATGTGTTTTAAAAGTAAACAAAAGTAAGAGGAATAAGAAATAATTTGGTACTCAAAGAAAGTGGCTGAAAAAATAAAGGCACAAAGAACAGCATTCAAGAAGTATAAAGGATCCTAAAAAGAGGAACACAAGGAAGAATATCTGGTGAAACTGAGGGAGACAAAGAAAGAAATCAAGAAAGCAAAAGGTTAGGTGGAAGAAAGATGTATTCCACACATTAAGAAAGGTGGAAGGAAGGCAAAACGATTACCGGCATGGTTAAAAGGGGAGGTGAAAGAAGCTATTTTAGCCAAAAGATCTTCATTCAAAAATTGGAAGAAGGATCCAACAGAAGAAAATAGGATAACACATAAACATTGGCAAGTTAAATGTAAAACATTGATAAGATAGGCTAAGAGAGAATTTGAAAAGAAGTTGGCCGTAAAGGCAAAACCTCACAAAAACTTTTTAAAATATATCTGAAGCAGAAAGCCTGCAGGAAGTCAGTTGGACCATTAGATGATCGAGGGGTTAAAGGGGCACTTAGAGAAGATAAGGCCATCGCGGAAAAATTAAATGATTTATTTGCTTCGGTGTTTACTGAAGAGGATGTTGGGGAGGTACCCGTAATGGAGAAGGTTTTCATGGATAATGATTCAGATGGACCGAATCAAATCACGGTGAACCTAGAAGATGTGGTAGGCCTGATTGACAAACTGAAGAGTAGTAAATCACCTGGACCGGATGGTATACACCCCAGAGTTCTGAAGGAACTAAAAAATGAAATTTCAGATCTATTAGTAAAAATTTGTAACCTATCATTAAAATCATCCATTGTACCTGAAGACTGCTGGAGGGCAGCTAATGTAACCCCAATATTGAAAAAGGGCTCTAGGGGCAATCCGGGAAGCTACAGACCAGTTAACCTGACTTCAGTGCCAGGAAAAATAGTGGAAAGTGTTCTAAAGATAAAAATCACAGAACATATAGAAAGGCATGGTTTAATGGAACAAAGTCAGCATGGCTTTACCCAGGGCAAGTCTTGCCTCACAAATCTGCTTCACTTTTTTGAAGGGGTTAATAAACATGAAGATAAAGGTGAACTGGTAGATGTGGTGTATTTGGATTTTCAGAAGGCATTTGACAAAGTTCCTCATGAGAGGCTTCTAGTAAAAGTAAAAAGTCATGGGACAGGTGGCAATGTCCTTTCGTGGATTACAAACTGGTTAAAAGACAGGAAACAGAGTAGGTTTAAATGGACAATTTTCTCAGTGGAGGGGTGGGCAGTGGAGTGCCTCAGGGATCTGTACTGGGGCCCGTGCTTTTAAAAATATTTATAAATAATCTGGAAAGGAATATGATTGAGGTAATCAAATTTGCAGATGATACAAAATTATTCAGAGTAGTTAAATCACAAGTGGATTACGATAAATTGAAGGAGGACCTTGTGAGACTGGAAAACTGGGCATCCAAATGGCAGATGAAATTTAATGTTGATAAGTGCAAGGTGTTGCATATAGGGAAAAATAACCCATGCTATAGTTACACAATGTTAGGTTCCATATTAGGAGCTACTACCCAGAAAAGAGATCTAGGCGTCATAGTGGATAACACATTAAAATTGTCGGTTCAGTGTGCTGCGGCAGTCAAAAAAGCAAACAATGTTAGGAATTATTAGGAAGGGAATGGTGAATAAAATAGAAAATGTCATAATGCCTCTGTATCGCTCCATGGTGAGACCGCACCTTGAATACTGTGTACAATTCTGGTTGCCACATCTCAAAAAAGATATAGTTGTTGTTATGCCCGTCGGTCGCAGACGGCTGCAACCTCTCATGCTCACCTCCTTTTTCCCTGCACCATCAATCCTAGGAAGAATGATGGCCTCCGCCAACCAACGCCGACCTCCCCGGCATCCCCTGGACGGTGTGGGTGCTGCCGACCACCATCTTGTCTCCGGAATCACCTAAGGTGCGTGCGCATACGCAAGGGCCTCCTTTGTACATGTCATGGCGGGAACCTGGGGCGCGTCCCCTCCCGATGACATCAACTTGCTGCTGTACTTAAGCTGACCGGCCCTCTGCTACTACGAGTTAGCAGGGAGTTCCCTTGTTGCTGAATCCGCTCCATTCTTGGACTTCCAGTTCCAGATTGCTCTCGTGGTGTGTGGACGCTCTGGGTACCCGCTCCTCATGGGCCTTTCCGTGCTCCTGGCTATCCGCTCCTCGGAGGGCCTTTCTGCCTTGGACTACTACCTGACCTGCTTCTCAGGTCACTCTCCTGGAACTACCACTTGTGAGTACCTTCTACAGACTTCAACGATACTAGCTTTTCTGAAGCTTCTCTGTGGTGTACCCCGTGCCTCGAGCCACTACCGTTCCTCTTCAATACAAGCTGTTCCAGTATACCCTGTGCTGCAGGGTATTGCCGTACCAGCTACAAGATCCACTTCCGTGTTCCTGCACCTCAGATTATACAGTCATCTTTATCTTCAGTATAGTCATCCTTGGTGTACCCTGCTCTGTGGCCACTACTGGATCTGCACTTCTGAGGTAATCTCTACTCATCTGAAGGGACTTCCTGGGGTACCCCGCTCTGCGGGCCACTACTGGATCTTCACATCACTGGTAACACCCTGGGTATACTCCACTGCTCACAACTGTACTTATTTGCATCTCCCACTCCGTGGGCTCTGCTTTTCTTTCCTTCATAACAAAGCCTCTATCTTAAAGTTGTGTCCTACGCCGCTGAGACCGCGCCTACCGACAGTGAGGCCCACAGAGCTCCTCCCTGTGAGCAGAGACATCTCTCATCTTGGCCCAGGGTTCACATCCTTACAAAAACATAACAGTTGTGATGGAGAAGGTGCAGAGAAGGGCAACCAAAATGATAAAGGGGATGGAACAGCTCCCCTATGAGGAAAGACTGAAGAGGTTAGGACTGTTCAGCTTGGAGAAGAGACGGCTGAGGGGGGGGGGATACGATAGAGGTGTTTAAAATCATGAGAAGTCTAGAATGGGTAGATGTGACTCTGTTATTTACTCTTTCAGATAATAGAAAGACTAGGGGGCACTCCATGAAATTAGCATGTAACACATTTAAAACTAATCGGAGAAAGTTCTTTTTCACTCAATGCCCAATTAAACTCTGGAATTTGTTGCCAGAGAATGTGGTTAGTGCAGTTAGTATAGCTGTGTTTAAAAAAGGATTGGATAAGTTCTTGGAGGAGAAGTCCATTACCTGCTATTAATTAAGTTGACTTAGAAAATGGCCACTGCTATTGCTAGCATCAGTAGCATGGGATGTACTTAGTTTTTGGGTACTTGCCAAGTACTTGTACCCTGGATTGACCACTGATGGAAACAGGATGCTGGGCTTGATGGACACTTTTTCTGACCCAGAATGACATATTCTTATTTCTTATGTAAAGAATTGTCAAAGAGGTAAAGTGAGGTGACAAAACATTTTTCAGATATATCAGAGAAAGGTCCAAAGTGGTACAGTGAAATTGAAAGGTGACAAAGATCAATGTGTGGAGAGAGATGAAGAAATGGTAGAAATATTAAATAAATACTTCAGTTCGATGTTCACTATAGAACACCCTGGAGAAGGACTGTCATTTGTTGGCATAAGAACATAAGAAATTGCCATGCCGGGTCAGACCAAGGGTCCATCAAGCCCAGCATCCTGTTTCCAACAGAGGCCAAAACCAGGCCACAAGAACCTGGCAATTACCCAAACACTAAGAAGATCCCATGCTACTGATGCAAGTAATAGCAGTGGCTATTCCCTAAGTAAAACTGATTAATAGCCATTAATGGACTTCTCCTCCAAGAATTTATCCAAACCTTTTTTGAGCCCAGCTACACTAACTGCACTAACCACATTCTCTGGCAACAAATTCCAGAGCTTTATTGTGCATCGAGTGAAAAAGAATTTTCTCCGATTAGTCTTAAATGTGTTACTTGCTAACTTCATGGAATGCCCCCTAGTCCTTCTATTATTCGAAAGTGTAAATAACCGAGTAACATCTACTCGTTTAAGACCTCTCATGATCTTAAAGGCCTCTATCATATCCCCCCTCAGCCGTCTCTTCTCCAAACAGAAACCTTAGATCATCAAATAAAGGTCTCCTAAAGACACCACCTACTCATTCCAAACAACTCACCTCAACCCAAAAGAGGGCAATCTCCCTAGGTAGCCCAAAACTCTTGAACTCCCTCCCAACCGAACTCAGAACTCAAGAAAACCTAAAAACCTTCAAAAAAGATCTAAAGACATGGATGTTCACCAAAGCATGCCAATCCCCTCCTATCTAATCTGAAGAAAAATGAAACTCAAAACAACAATGTATTATAACAAAGAATTGAAACGTAAAAACTGAACTAAATTCTATATGATATCCCTATGTTAACAAGATTTTGAACCTTTTTGAAACCCTTGTTATCCTCCTTCACCTTAACCTTTGTATTTTTTGTAAACTGTTATCATGGCGAAACCAAATGACGGTATATAAAACTCGATAAATAAATAAATTACTGCACTTCTTGGCATTGAATCCCAGTTGCCAATCTTCAAGCTTTCTTAAATCACTTTTCATTTTCTCTACTCCTTCAAGCATGTCCACTCTGTTGCAGATCTTAGTATCATCTGCAAATAGACAAACTTTACATTCTAACCCTTCCACAATGTCGCTCACAAAGATATTGAACAGAACCTGTGGCACTCCACTTAACACCATTTTTTTCTTCAGAGTAGGTCCCATTTATCCTTACACAATGACTCTTGTCAGTCAACCAGTTTACAATCCACGCCACTACCTTGGCACCCACTCCCAAGCTTCTAATTTTGTTCATGAGTCTCCTATGCAGGGACTGTATAAAAAATTTTACTAAAATCCAAGTAAATCTCATCGAGCACTCTTCCCTGATCCAATTCTATAGTCACTCAATCAAAAAAATTCAATTAGATTTGATAACAGGACCTTCCCCTGGTGAATCCATGCTGCCTCAGGTCGAGCAACCCATCGGATTGTAGGTAGTTCACTATCCTTTCCTTCAGCAGAGTATCCATTAATTTTCCTACCACAGAGGTGAGGCTAACTGGCCTGTACTCTGCTCCCATTTTTGTGAAGCGGGACCCCCACCATTCTTCTACAATCTCGCAGCACCACTCCCATTTCCAGAAATCTATTGAAGAGGGTTTTCAGTGGACCCGCCAGCACATCTCTGACCTCTCCTCAGTATCCTGGGATGTACCTCATCTGGCCCATGGCCTTGTCCACTTTCAGTTTTCCTAGTTCTTCTCTTCTATAAACGGAGTTCCGCATACTCCACCCCCATCTATGGTCGTGTAGTTTTATGGAGGAGCTTAGCCAGTTTTCATGTTTTTCATATATAATTTTGTGTAGAATGGATAGTATTTTGTATTCAATCCTGAATTTTATTGGTAGCCAGTGTAGTGATATAAGTGTTGGAGTGATGTGGTCATGTTTTTTTTAGATCCAGTGAGGATTCTTGTAGCTGTGTTTTGTAGGATTTAGATTGGGTGGATAGTGTTTAGAGGTAAGTTGAAAAGGAGTGAGTTACAGTAATCTATGTTAGAGAAAGCGAGTCGTTGGTGGAAAGGAAAGGTTTTAAATGACGGAGTGTAAGTAGTTTATGATATCCGTCTTTAATTTTTATTGTGATGTGGTTTTTGAAAGAAAGTTCCTTGTCAATTATTACTCCAAGATTGTGAGCGTGATTGACCGGAGATATAATTGTATTTTGGTTCATTAGGTTGAGTGGTGGTAGATGAGGAGAGTTGTTCTTTCTGTCTAATATGATTATTTCAGTCTTGTCGAAGTTGAGGATGAGTTTTAAGTTGGTTAGTATTTCCTTTATACTGCTTAGGTAAGTGGCTGTTAATTTGTATATTTCTTCTAGTGATTTTTTTTATTGGGATTAATATTTGAATGTCGTCAGCATAGATGAAGTGGGTCAGATTGAGATTTAATAGGAAGTGGCATATTGGAAGCAGATAGATGTTGAAGAGTGTCGCTGATAGAGCGGATCCTTGGGGAACTCCAGTGTTTAGATTAATTTTCTTTGAGAGGGTATCATTGAGTAGCACTGTAGGGTTGTTTCCTTTACCTCAATTTCAGATAGACGGTCAATCTTGATAGAGTGGTTTACTGTATCAAAGGCTGCTGATAGGTCGAGTAGGACTAGAAGGTAGCGGTGGCCTTTTTCGAAACCTTTGAGTACGAAGTCGTTCATTGCTAGTAGTAGAGTCTCTGTCTTCAGTTGCTTTCTGAAGCCAAATTGCATGGGTAGCAGGATGTTGTTTTCTTCCAGGTGGTCAGAGAGCCTTGTGTGGACGACTTTCTCAATGATTTTGGCAATGAATGGTAGGTTTGATATGGGTCCGTAGTTCACTGGGTTTTCTGGATCAAGATTATTCTTTTTCATAATGGGTTTGATGATTGCCGATTTTAGGCATTCTGGGTAGTTTCCTTCCGTGAGGGAAAGGTTTACAATATCAGTTATCGTCTTAGTTATTGATGGTTTGAGATTTTTTATCGTTGTAATGGGTATGGCGTCAATAGGGTGTTTGGCTGGATTCATTTTTTGAATGATTATTTGGACTGCCAAAGAAGATGCTGTCTCAAAGTTGGGCCAGCTTGTTGTTTGAATGTTCAGTATTTTCTGGTCTTGTGAGTCATTTTTTAGGTTGCTCTTTATGAGGATTTTGATTTTTTCATTAAAGATGTCTGCAAAGTCATTACTAGTGATCTTTGGAGATGATTGTGGCTGATCATCAAAAGATGATTTGGTTAGGGTTTTTACTATGTTCAAGAGCATCTTAAGGTTTTGTTGGTATTTGTTTATTTTGTTAGTGTAAAAGTCTCTTTTGGTCTTAGGGATAAGCTTTTTGCATTCTGCTAGTTGTGTTCTGTATGTGTTTGGTAGTGTGGTTGTTTTGTTGTTTCTCCATGATTTCTCTTTTTTTCTGAGTTTCCGTTTGGCTGCTCTGATGTTGTCATTGTACCAAAGGCTCTGATTTTTTTGTTCTTTTATTGTTTTCTTTATCATGGGGTTTATCTTATCTGCTACAGTTCTAGTTATGGTAATCCAGGATGATGATGTGTTTTCTGTGTTTGATAGGTCTATGTTTGTTAGTTCAGTTTGTAGATTTGCTAGAAGAGTTTCGATGCAAAAAGGTGGGCGGTATGAGAAGGATTTAGTTGTGCTTTTTCTTGTTGTGAGTTTACAATTTGAGTATAAGTTTGCGTGGATGATAGAGTGGTCAGACCATGGTATTTTCGTTATCTTAGTTTGGTGGTTTGACCATATGTTAGTGTTGATGAAGACTAGGTCTAGTGTGTGACCTACTTTGTGCTTTGGGCCACTGATGATTTGACAGAGTCCCAGTGATGAGAGCGTATCAAAGAATGAGGTGCAGGCGGGAGAGTAGGGGGCAGTGTCTATGTTTAAGTTGAAGTCACCGAGAACAATTATGGGTTTGTTGATTGATATTCTGGTCAGGAGAAATTCAATAAGTGGTGAGCAGTTCTGATTGAGAGTAGTAGGGGGGCAGTATACCAGACAAATTTGTAGATGTGGAGAATCAAATAGTGCAATTTCCAGTGGAGAGAAATTTCTTGTTGGGATTAATTTCATCTATAGGTTTTAATCCAAAAGAGCTGTATGTGATGCAGGGTGAAAGTCTGTTGTGCACAGATCAAGAGAGGGACCTTGGGGTGATAGTGTCTAATGGTCTGAAGAGGGTGGAGCAATGTGACAAGGTGATAGCTAAAGCCAGAAGAATGCTGGGCTGCACAGAGAGAGGAATAACCAATAAATAACGGAGATGGTGATGGCCTTGTATAGGTCTTTGGTGAGGCCTCACCTGGAGTACTGAGTTCTGTACTGGTGCCCATATCTCAAAAAGAATAGACACAGAATGGGGGCAGTCCAAAGAAGAGCAACCAACATGGTGAGGTTGAAGGATCTGAATAGGTAAACCCTGGAAGAGAGGAGGCCCAGGGGGAGATAGGATACAGACTTCAGATACCTGAAAGGTTTTAATGAAGCACAATCATCAAACCTTTTCCATTGGAAAGAAATCAGTAGAACTAGGAATCACAAAATGAAACTCCAGGGAGAACGACTGAGAACATCAGGAAATATTTCTTCACAGAGAGGATGGTGAAAGCCTGGAATGGCCTTCCGGAGGAGATGGTGAAGACGAAAACAGCAAAAGAATTCAAAGAGGCATGGGATAAACACTGTGGATCCCTACAGGCAAGAGTATGAAATGAATAAAAGAGTGCATGGGGGTAACTTGCTGGTGCAGTGGTTACTACCCTTAACCAATAAGCCTTAATACTGTTGATGCAACTCCATCATTGCTCTCTGCTTCAAAGACAGGGAGAAAAGGGGAATTGGATTCAGACAGCAACCAATGAGGCTCCTAACTTTTACGGTCTGGGGAACAAATAAGCATAGGGGTAGCTTGCTGATGTGGCTGTTACTACCCTTAACCAAGAAGCCTGATACTTTTGATGCAACACACATTGCTCTCTGCTTCCATGACAACGGGTAAAGGGAAATTGGATTCAGACAGCAACTGAGGGTCCTGACTTTTACGGTCTGGGAAACTGATAAGCATGGGGGTAACCTGCACGACACGGCAGATACTGGCATAAGCTTGCTGGGCACACTGGATGGACCATTTTGTCCTTCTCTGCCATCATCTCTTTGTTTCTATGTTACATTAGCCCCATAGTCCAAAGAGTATTTCAGCGGGGGGACCACGTCTTTGTTGTCCTCCTCCCATCTTCATAAAACAAGTTTGTTAGCCAGTTGGCAGGACCTTATGAAGTTTTGGAGAAAACAGCCCATGGGTTACAAAAGGTGCAGCCAGATTATCAAAAGAAAACTGAAATCTATCACGTAAGCCTTCTGAAGAAGTGGGTTGTACAGGTGCAAGAAGAAGAAATGGATCCAGAGGTTGGACCTGAAGTGGATCGAACCCAGATTCATTTTAGAGAGCAGCTGTCCGCTGCTCAGACAGCTGACTTAAATCAGCTGATGGAGTAAAACAAGGAGATGTTCTCAAACCTAACAGGTCTTTCCCATCTGGTGTAGCATGACATAACACCCCTGGGAGTTGCGTGGCAATGACCCTACTGAATTCCCAAAGCCAGGTGCTGCATCATTGAGACCGAAGTGAAGGAAATGCTCTGGCTCAGAATTATAGAGGAGTCTAACAGTGATTGGTCCTCACCCTTAGTGCTGACGTCGAAACCAGATGGGAGCATAAGGCTCTGCATTGACTTTAAAAAGGACAACGCAGTCTCCAAACTCGATGTGTACCTGATGCCTCAAGTGGCTGAACTGATTGAGCGTCTGGGATCAATCTAGTTCATTTCTACTATGGACCTTCAAAAGGGTATTGGCAAGTGCCTCTCAAACCAGTGGCAAAGGAGAAGACTGCATTCTTGACGTCAGGGGAACTTTCCAATTCACTGTCCTCCCTTTTGGCCTCCATGGTGCCCCTGCAATGTTTCAGCACTTGGTTGATTCGCCTGCTCTGCCCACATCAAGGGAATGCAGTTGCCTACTTGAATGACATCATGGTATACAGCCCGGATTGGAAGACACATCTAAACCAACTCCAGATCATGCTGACTAGTCTGAGGAAAGCAGGACTGATGGCCAACCCTTAGAAGTGCTTGCTGGGAAGGCAAAAAAAGTCCAGTATCTTGCCTACAGTATGTGGAAGGGTCAGGTCCATCTGCAGACCTGGAAGATTGAGGTGATCTTGCAGGTACTAGTCCCATAAACAAAAGTGAGCCTCACAGGATATTATAGTAGGTTTATCCCTAATTACTTGGAGAAGGCAGAGCCTGAAGAAAGCACCAGGGAAACTCTGGTGGTCATCTGAAGCAGAGGAGGTCTTCCTGGCTCTGAAAGAGGCATATTATGTCAAACTGATCCTGATAATCCATACTTCACTGTAGAGACCAATGCCTCAGAAGTAGGCTTGGGAGCGGTCTTAGTCAAAGAGAAGGAGGTGCAAGAACATCTTGTTGCATACATTAGCTGGAAGCTGATGCCATAGGAGAGGCATTACTCAACAGTTAAGGAGGCCTTGGCTGTCAAGTGAGCCTTAGAGACCTTGCGATACTGACTACTGGGGCAGCAGTTCAAGCTTGTAATGGACTACCTCCCGTTCCTATGCCTAAATAAAAATGAGTCCAATGTGAAGGTGATGAGTGGTTCAGGCTCTACAGTCCTTAGTCTATAAAATATGACATAGGGCAGGAAAGGGAAACATCAATGCATATTTCCTGTTTAGAGAGGTGTCCCGGGTACAGGCAGGTACACACCTGAATAAGGATGAACTGAGGGGGGGAGGGGGGGGGGAAGGTATGCGAGGGAGTATACAGGAAACTCTCTCATCAAACCACCTTAAGGCTCTGGCCACAGCTCTCTGACACAATCCTCCTTAAGAATAGGCCCCGCAAGGGATTTTGGGTGACGGGAGCCTCCTCTCACCATACCATAAGGATTCAGGGCCCAGAAGGGTGAGAAGAGGCCCTGGGGAGCAGGCAGAAACCCCAGTATAGGTGAAGACCTGCTATGTTTAACGTTTGAATGCTACCAGAACTGCAGAGTGAGATCCCAAAAAGGAGATCTATACCTTGTTACTTTCTCCCAGGGCTAGTGATGGCTTTCTTTAGTCTACCTGCCTAATAATGTTTTATGGATTATTCCTCTAGGAACTTGACTGAACCTCTTGTTTTAGTATTATTTGAAAAGGTAAATAACCATCCTTTATTTACCTTTCCACCCCACGCATGGGTTTTTATAAACTTCTGTTATGTGCTTTCTCAGCGGTGGCTTGTCCAAGCCTGCATGGTCTCTCTTCAGACGTGAGCCGCTCCATTCTCTTTACCATTTAAGTTGCCTTCCTCTGCACCTTTTCTAGTTTGGCTATGTCTTTTTGAGATTAAGGGTAGTAAAAATCAGGCATGGTTTGTTGGGATGGAATTGTTTCTCCGGGGTGTGCATGGCTGTGGAAAAGACAGTCTGGGCCAGGCAAAATGTGCAAATGGCATGAGACTGTTTATAAACCTTAATTTGTATTCTGCATACACTCCAATCTTTCTTATCCTGTACAACATTACCTTTAAATCCCTTCTACTTATGACCGTGAATTTTCCACTACAAATGATTTCTTTTGTTTTCTTTTTCGATTTTCCTTTATCCATTGTTTCCTATGAAGTTAGCCTGCACCAGTGCTTTTGATCATAGTAAAATGAGGCTGTAGCGTAACAGAAGTGTGGGCAAGTGCGTTTGGCTTCTTGCCCTTAGTGGGTGGTGACGTCACACCGAGAGCATGCTCAAATTGCTTCCTCTGCCCAATTCCAGAGCTCGGTGATGTAAGCGCAGCTCTGCATAGTGGGAAAGAGCGCCAGTGTGAAAATACGGGTAAAGGATGTTTACGCTACCTTGCCAAGAAATGCGGGACCTCTGAACCGTCTCTTTTAACCCAGGATTTGACATTTTTATTTGATAAACTTGGCAAATAACTTTTGGCGGTAAATTATTTGAACCGCAAATGTGGGAAAATAGCCTCCCCCCCCCCCCTCAGGTGAAGGCTGGTACACTGGAACCCCCGCAGCAGCCCTGGCCATTGCAGAGTCCCATGTGGCAAGCTCCGCCGAGCGCTGGGACTCAGTCTGCCCATCCTCACTCGCATCCGAAGGGGCGGAAGCGGGCCGTATCGGGCGAAAGCTTACCGCAGTGAATACAGAATAATTTAAAAAATACGTACTTTTTAATCCTTTGCACATTTGGGAACAAAGCAGAATCCCGGGGCTGGAGGTTCTCTTCTTGGTGCTGAAAGGTTAGCACTGGTATCTGAGAAGAAAGAGAGCGCGTGTAGGCTCAGGCTTGCCTCGATGGGAGCCGGGCATTATTTGCAACTAATGCACCGTGCATCCCGCGGGCGGGCAGGCGCGCGCTTTCTCTCTCTCTCTCTCTCTCTCTCTTTCCCCGCCTCTTTCACCTGTTCGGCAGCATCCTTCTCTGTGCTCGCGCTCGCTCGCTCGCGGCGACTGCGGGGGCGCGCCCTTTATGACAGGTCGCGGCGCGTGTGTGCGCGCGCGCGCTCGGGCGACGGACTTGGGGGTTGGGGGGGGGTTGGTGGGAGTCCAGAACGGGGAGAGGAACAATGGCAGCAGCGCGCACCTTCTACACTGGGAGAGCAACCTGAGGAGGAGGAGGGGGGGGGACGCGAGAGCGAGACCCCGAAGGGGTGCACGCGCCCACCAGCAGTCTCCCCCCACCCCCCCCCCCGGCTCGCGCAGGCTGCATGGCCGAGAGGTGGCTGACGCCCTCCCCGGTACTGAAGTTGGCAGCGGCGGAGGACAACTAGGGGGGAGCATGGAAGAGCCCGCCGGGAAAGGGAGGCAGTGAGGCGAAGCGTGCACGGGGTGGGGGGAAGGCGAGGAGGAGGAGGAGGGGGGGAGGCTTTCGGCGGAGAGGGGAGGCGCGTCCACCTGCAGCCACCGGAGGTCCAAGCCCGGGTGAGGGGGGAAAAAAAAAAAAAAAGGAATCTGCACCATGGAGCAGTGACCCCCGCCGCATCGAGAGAAGACGAGCGAAAGAGCCTTCCCCACCTGCAAAGCCGAGGACGTGCTCTCGCTGTCCCTTGCCAAGGTAAGCCCTGGGAATGGGCGCAGACTGCAGCACGGCCGAGGGCCCCGGGAGCAGGACTGCAGCCTCCTCCACCCCAGCATAAAAAAAAAAAAAAATACAATAAACCAGCAGCCCCCATCCCCCCCTCCCCCGTTGTCCGCTGCCCGACGCTTGCATGCGCCGCTGCGGAAGAAAGGATGCTCCGATCGATAGCATTTATTCATTAAGTTTCAGGCCAGAAAGCCGGTGCCCCGGCGGGCAAGAAAATACCGCATTTGTGGGGTGTTGTGTTGTGGGTTTTTTTTTTTGTTTTTGTTTATTTTAACAGGCAAAATTGAAAGATCGGTTTATTTTAGCTAAGGGATTCTCCCAGCCACCCTCTCTCTGTAAGCAGATCTGTGGTAGAGGATGCAGGAGATTGTTCGGAGGAAGAGAGAATGAATGAAGATGTGCACAATTGCAGATTTACTTGTATGCTGGGGCACATAAAGTGAGCGATGGATCACTCGTTGAATGCATGTTCTTGTCGTGGAGCCGCTTTGCTCGTTGTAAAAAACGCGTTCCCGAATGGCTTTTAAATAGCCGAATACTTCAGGAAGTTGGAAAAATTCCCCCGTCTCTCTCTCCCCCTCCCCTGAAATCCTTGCATCAGTTTTGCCATCTCGTAATGCTTTTTTTAAAATTAGGATTTCCATTTTGCTGCTATTTAAGCTAGATACGCATTTATAGATTTTGCACTGCGTTGGTAAAAAAATAATCTGACTTGCTGTATATAATTTTCCATGCATTTCCTCCAGTTTGTATTTCCTGGACATGTAAAAAGGTTAAATATGGGCTAAAAAAGAACTGTGAAAAAATGAGTGTAATACTACCTTGATGATGATGATAATCTGCTTGTTTTGGGGGTGGGAGGAGGAAATTGAGGGGTACTATGCACTGATTTTGAAATATTTCACAGGGACAAATATGATACGAATAATGGTGAATCTAGTGCAATTCTATTTGCGTTTATGTATCTGCCCGATACTTTATTTTTTGTTATCTGGGTTTCCCCCCTCCCCTAATTCTTAAAGCCTATCTCTTCTTACTTTTAGTCCAGCTATGGACGATGATAATCCTCTACTGGGGGGCCTTGCACCAGGGGCTCCTTCCAGAATCCTGTAATCATGGACCCTAAATTCGGCCACTAGGTGTCACCATTTTGCAATGATTATGACACCCCTCCCTTCCCCAAGAAACTGAGAGTGCTGCCTCTGCAGCAGGAGTTCTCAACTTAGCCCTTGGGACGGACCAAGCTAGTCTGTTTTTCAGGGTATTCGGATTGAACATAAATGAGAGAGATTCTCATGCTTTTCCTCTATATAGTAGGGAAATCTATCTCATGCATATTCATTCTGGATATGCTGAAAATCTGGCTGCCTAGGTGTGTCATGAGGAGTGAGTTGACACACATTGTCCCGCAGCGTCCCCATCCAACCCAGAGAGTGGCAGACCTCAGCCAGGATTCAAATTGGTACCCAGAATTTGTTTGTGAGCAAAGCACTTGTGCTGTTCTGTTTGTCATCAGTGTCTGGGCACTTCCTGCATTCTGCTGATAGGTCTGTCCATCTGTGGTGTTCCTTCACCGCCAGTGGACCTGCGCTTGGATGTTGTTGCTTATGCTCGCCTGGGATGGACGGACAGATGGACGGACAGATATTGCCTCCCCTTCATGCGTTCTTTACCTCACGCACAAAGAACACAGGAAACTTCTGTATTCAGAAAGATATCGCAAATGGGCAGATTTGGGTGCGCCTTACAGGCTTTTTCTGCCGTCGTGTCCCATATTCCCACATAAAAGGGCTAAAACGCCTCTTTATGCATTAAATTGGAAAACCCGCTAATGGGATAAACTCGGATGTTGCAACCGCGTGTCATCCCGGTGAAAAATGGGATTGTTGATGCCATTAATCATCTGCCTCGTGGAAAATTTTCCAAACTTGGGCTGTTCCACGTGTTGCGGTTTGAAAATTCCTTGGCTCACGACCCATTTGGATAGCAAATGACAACAGGAAAAGTGATTTTGGTTATTGCGTGTGAGACACAACTTGTGCTGTGTGCCTTTGCCTTGGCATGCTTTTGAAGAGGGGCGATAAATATGGGATGCCTGGTTTCAAAGACAGATTTTGAGTGAAATCAAGTTGGCTGTCGCAGGGAGAGCAGGAATGTGATTTATGTTTTGGTGTCCTTATGAACTTTTGTTTGATATTGAAATGTTTTTGCCAATTGTTATATCACAGTGGACTAATATTTATATAAGTTACTATTTATGTTTATCTCTATACATATCCACGGGGCCTGTGCTTCCATTACCCAAATTAAGCGGTGGCCTAGAGCACCAACCCTTAGGGGGCAGCAAAATCACCAGAGGAGAGCGGGGCTAAGCCCACCCTGCTTGCAGCCGAAGATGAGGGACAATATCCTGGTGGGGGCCGTGAGTGCAGCCCATCCCGCTCCTGGCCGGAGATGGAGAGGCCCCGGTGGGGTAATGGGCAGAGATCATTCCACTCATGGGGGGGGGGGGGGGGAGATAGAGGGGGCTGGCAGGGCCGCAGGTGGGATCCATACTGCTCACAGCCCAGGACAGAGGGGGCCCGGAATGAGAGAGCAAGAAAGCCTGTGAGCCTATGTGTGAGAGAGAGAGGAAGCAGGGCCAGCGCTAACATTTTAGCTGTGCTGTCCCCCCTGTTCTATATATATATATATATATATATATATATTTTTTTTTTTTTTTTTAAACACACAATTTTTATCTTCCCCAATAACCAATTCATTATAGAAACTATCAGTTTCTCAGTCTGTCCCAGACCCCCGTCACTGCCAAAAAAATAAAAAAGCTCCACTCCCTCCGACAGTCCAAACTATCAAAATTGACACACTTTCATGAACCTATTTTACCTCATCCTCATCCACAGGTCCGACATTTCTAGAATGTGCAGAAATGATCCCCGGGTGCTCCTGCCCCTGTACCGGTACACAAAATTGGTGCTGCCTGAGATCTAGCCGGCACCAGTTTGCTGTACAGAAAAACTTGCACTGCTGTGCTGCCTCCCAGAAAACCCTGCAAATTAGACACTTGGAACCCATGTGGTATTTAGGCCTGTTGTAATGCACGTTAGATGTGGTATTTAGGCCTGTTGTAATGCACGTTAGATGTGGTATTAGGCCTGTTGTAATGCAAGTTAGATGTGGTATTAGGCCTGTTGTAATGCACGTTAGATGTGGTATTTAGGCCTGTTGTAATGCACGTTAGATGTGGTATTTAGGCCTGTTGTAATGCACGTTAGATGTGGTATTAGGCCTGTTGTAATGCACGTTAGATGTGGTATTTAGGCCTGTTGTAATGCACGTTAGATGTGGTATTTAGGCCTGTTGTAATGCACGTTAGATGTGGTATTTAGGCCTGTTGTAATGCACGTTAGATGTGGTATTTAGGCCTGTTGTAATGCACGTTAGATGTGGTATTTAGGCCTGTTGTAATGCACGTTAGACGTGGGTTTGGCCCTTGGAGAGCTTTGAGTAAGCTGAATGACAGCAATATAGTAAAATTCCCACAACACAACAGTACTAACTGTAAGCACTCAAAGAGGAACAACCCTATGGAAGAAAAGGTAAATATTACACCAGGCCCTAACTCCTCCTATTAGGAAAGCAGAACAAACCAGTCTGCTCTAAATTCCTACAGGGAAACTACATGCTAGCAGAACATCTCACCTCGCTTACACATGACAAACCCTCGCCAAATGCAGAATAAGGAAACCATAAAGTATAAATAAAAATGTGGAGATAGAAACTGAACTGGAAACTGCAATAAGCCAGACTGAGTGCAATGAAGCAATTAAAAAACATCATGAAACATCATAAATCATCAAACAATAAACTCAATAAATATCAATTGAAATAAACCATACTAATAAAAAGAATATTGAGAAACAGAAGACAAATAGAATAACATCTAATAATTAGGAACTCATATACAAAGTTTTTTAAAAATTTCCAAGCAGCAATAAAATATTTCAGAATAGCAGTCACATCAAACACCCAATAATTAAATCAAGAAGGGAAAGATCCCCTGCTTCCCATACCTGAAAACCTTTGATTTCCAGTCACCCTGAGTTTGTGGTGGATTGGTGGGGGCAGCATACATTTTTTTGACATCTCCCCTCAAGGCAGGCTCCCATTCTCACACATGCACACCCATCCCCTCCCCCCAGCTCCTATTCACACATACAAGCAACCTGTGCCCAGGGAGAATCCAAGGGTCTCTTATTCCTCTTCTGCTACTGCCACTACCACCACCCCGTGCCTTAACTCCTTGGGAGAGGATAAGATTGTTTGCACTGCTGCTGAAGACCTTCCTGCGGCTCCTCGTGTGCCGGCCGGTCCTGCAGTACTCGACCCTCGTGGTGTTAGCTCTTCCTGTATGCTCATCACGCGATGCACGAGATGAGCAAACGGGAAGTGCTAGCACCGCAAGGGTTTACTGCCACAAAATGAGCTCCCTCTTCTTAAGCCGGTGTGCAAATCTCTCCTCTTTTTTGCCGTCGGTGGGATGGGGTCCACTGGTAGCTGCATGGGTTTCTTGCTGCTCTTGGAGTGCCCCCATCCACCACTCTCCCGGGGTGTGCCGCTTTGTGCAATTGCACAGTTTGCACACCTGGTACTGCTGGGCCTGAGGAAGTATGAGAGAGAGAGAGTGTCTATGTGAGGGTGTGTGTGTGTGTGTGTGTGTGTGTATGAGAGAGAGCTTGTGTGAGGGTGTGTGTGTGTGTGAGAGAGAGCTTGTGTGAGGGTGTGTGTGTATGAGAGAGAGCTTGTGTGAGGGTGTGTGTGTATGTATGAGAGAGAGCTTGTGTGAGGGTGTGTGTGTGTGAGAGAGAGAGCTTGTGTGAGGGTGTGTGTGAGAGAGAGAGAGAGAGCTTGTGGTGAGGGTGTGTGTGTGTGAGAGAGAGAGAGCTTGTGGTGAGGGTGTGTGTGTGAGAGAGCAAACTTGTGTGAGGGGGTGTGTGTGTGAGAGAGAGAGAGAGCTTGTGTGAGGGTGTGTGTGTGAGAGAGAGAGAGAACTTGTGTGAGTGTGTGTGTGTGTGTGAGAGAGAGCTTGTGTGAGGGTGTGTGTGAGAGAGAGAGCTTGTGTGAGGGTGTGTGTGTGTGTGAGAGAAGGAATCCTGTGTGAGCATGTACATGTGAGAAGGAACCTGTGTGCTTGAGAGAGATAGGGAGCCTGTTAGAATGAATGAGGGTGTGTGAGGGAGGGAGTGTGTGAGAATGAGATAGTGTGTGAGTGTTCATGAGAGAAAGAGAAGAAAGTGTGTATGCAACAACCCCCCCCCCCCCCCCCAAATCCCATCAGCTAATCCGTGATAGTCTCAGGACATCTGGAAATCAAAAGTTCCCAGGCATGGAGAGGAGGGGAATTTTTTTTATCCCTGTTTTAATCATTGGGTGTTTGATATGTCTGCTGTTTTTCAATATTATTTTGGAGTTTGAAATGTTTTTTTTACATTTTTGTGAGTTTTTAATTATTGGATATCATTCTGTTTGTCAGCTATTTTGAAATATTTTTAATAGCATGGCTTTGTTGTTGATGATTTACATTTCTTGATTTTATTGTTTGATATTTTATGAAGAATGGCAGTAATTCTGTTTTGTTTTTTCCCCCATTTGGTTTCCATTGCAGATTTTGTTTATTTGTGTTTGGTGAAGATCTGTCTGTGATGGAGGTGAGGTATTTCTGCTAGGCTGCGGTTTCTGCGTAGGGATCTGCAGCAGCCTGGCTTGTTTTGTTTCCCTAATATTGGTATTTTAGTGTCGTCTTTTCGCAGGTAGGGTTGATACTGATTGAGTGCTGGCAGTTAGTGCTGTTTTGGTATGGGAGGTTTACTAGAGTGCAGTTATAATTGTTTCCTCATGGTTTTGTGAGAGCCTGCATCCAACACATGCTACATTTCACTTGGAACCCAATATCATATGGGTTACAAGTGTCTTTTTTTTATTTTTTTTAGCAGGATTTTCTGGTTCACTGCAATGTGCATGTTATATTTACATGCGCTGCTCTGAGTGATATTTTTTTCTTTTTCTTGTAAAATCTGGTATAAATGCATACTTTTAATTGGGTGTGGGGTGGGTGGAGGACGTTGGGATTCAGGGGTCACGTAGGCCCTGCATATCTATCTATGGGTATTCCACACACACACGTCAAAGCTTGCGCTATTTGCCGAAGGAAAACCCCCGCCCATTAATTTAGTATCCTAATGATCTTTAAATAGGTAATTGAAGAGGTTTTCGTACCTATTTTTTTTTTTGGCAAGGCCCGATATCGCTTGGCTTGTTTTGAAACCTCTTCTTTGCCTCCCCGCGCCTCTCTGCACGGTGCCTGGCTCGTCTTCCCACCCCTTTGCTGGCCTCTCTGCTTAGGGCTGTCTGCAGACCTCCCGGCGCTTGGCATTTGCACGAGAGCCTGGCATGCAGATCCGTGAAACCTTACCAGTGATTCTTGGGTGCCTGCTGTTGTCACTAGGACGGCGCCGGTAACGCGGGGACCGCTTTGCCAGCAACGGCGGTTTCCCAGCTGCAAAGCAAGCGATAACTTTTGTGAAAAAATATCATTTATATTAATAAAAAAAAAAAAAAGAGAAAAAGCACAGTTGAGGAAAAAAATAGAGCACAAATTATCCTATGTGATTTTTTTCTGTATAAAGAACTCATTTTAATTAGTAGTAACTGTTCCTTAAAGTTTATGCCCTTGCTCTCCCTCCCCCAGTTTGTGAGACGGTAAAATGTTATTTTTTGATGTTTATTTGCTATGGCACAAAACGGGGAAAGTACACTTTTTTTTTTTTTTTTTTTTACTGAAAGGATCTTCCTTAAGAATCTGTTTCCCCAGAGGGTTTTCCCATTCTGTGTGCCCGGTGAAAGTCTTTGGAAAATCCAGCCTCGCTGTAAAAGGGCCCTTAGGAATAGCGTGTGTGTGTGTGTGTGTGTGTGTGTGTGGTTTTTTTGCTGCGGAAGGCCTGGTTGGGTCGCACTAGAGCAGTCGTTAAAACGTCAGCGTCAGAATAAAACCTGGTGAATGAACGCAAACACGGCGTGCGCCAGGCGAAAGCCGACACCAACTCTTATCTTTAAATGAGCGGGTTTTACGAAGCAACCTGCTTCCATGCTCCCCACCCCCCCGCCTTGCTTTGTCATTCCCAGACTTGGGGTTGTTTGATGCCAGCATTTCTGCAATTTCAGATGTTTCCTTCTATGCAGTGACTACCCTCGAACCCACACTGCACCTTCACAGCTGAGAAAAACTTGTCATGAGCAGTACCGAACCTGTCCCGTAAGCGTGTGTATGTGTTTGTTGTCATCGGAAGAGAGTTCAAAAGTGCTAAAGCCAGATATCTGATCTGTTCGGGTGTCCGCCCCAGGGTTCCTGGTGAAATAGCTCGCCCCGCCGTCCCTTCTCTGATGGAATTGTTTGATTTGCCGTGGGGGGGGGGGGGGGGGGGGCACAGTGCATTAGGATTTTCTGTTTATGGGGGAGGAAGGGGGGGGGATAGTTCTTATGAATATTTTTTCCCTGCAGCCCAACTAAGGAAAGAAGAAAGGGAGATCCGAGCTTAGAAGTAAAAAAAAAAAAAAAGGAAAAAACAACCCAAAAATGACAGAAAAAAAAAAAAAGACAAGGTGGAAACAATTCAATTGCAGTCTGGTTCTTGTGTTGTGTCCTGTATTTTACCAGCTCTGCTTTCCCTTGTTCCAGAGTTCCTCTGTATTGTGTTTGATTTGTGAAATCTCTCTTGGAAGTTCAGGTTAGGTTGGCTGTGAACTGTCCTATAGATTAATGTTAACGGTTTTAAGCTCTATAAATAGTTACCAGTGTCTTTTCTTATCATCGGCTCTGCCATATTTTACCGCAGGAAGATGAATTCGGTGATGCAGGGAAAATGTCGTTTGTGTGATAAAAATGGATGGAAAGACTTTTAAATTGAGGAAGCTTGTGTAACCCAGACTCCTTGTAATAACTGCGCTTCTGGGTAGTGGATTTTTCACCTGGTTTCAGTCTGGCTACTAAGGTCCCCCTTCACTTGGGCCTGGCCCCGTTGTCCTCAGCGCTGGCATCACATTGTGCACATTTTTTTATTTTTATTTTTTAAAACTTTTTCATTCTCTTTCTTCAAATGCACGTCTGTTTTGGAAGCCTGGCGCTCTAAGCAGGAAGCCGGGAGCCTTTTTTTTTCTGCATGCACCTGACTGACACTTGGAAGAGAGCCCATCAAACAGAAATTCAGGAGTGATTGCAACATTCACCTACATTTTAGTCCAAACAGGGAGTGTAACTGTTAGATTGAAATGTTTTGAGTGCTTGTGTGAGGTTTAAAAATGGCTTCTTTTATAGCTTGCTTTTTTTTCCTCTGCAGCCGTTTTTTTGCAGGATAAGAGGCAAAACTGGGTTGTTTTGGCGTTTGGCGCCGGAGGAATTCCGCGTCGCGCGGTGGCGCGGATTTCCCCTCCGCAGAATTCCGCATTTGCCCCACGGAATTGGGCGTGGGGGACCGGGGAGCAGCGACGACGGCAGTGGGGACCCCTGGGGGCTGGAAGAGAGGCAGGAAATGGCCTCTGTGTCAGCTGGAAGTGAGAGAGGAGCAGGGGCGGGTTGGCCTGTGCGGATCGGAGGAGAGTTGAGAGAAAGTGGTGTCGGCCTACACAGGGTGGAAGAGATGAGCCTGCAGCGTTGGCCTTGGCCTGTGTGACCCAAAAAAAAGAGGGAGCAGTGGGGGGGTCCGGTGGAGCTTAAGCAAGAGAGAGAGAGACAGCAAGCATGGGGGGGGGGGAAGATAAGAGAGAGCTGGGGTGGGGGGTGCTCTTCCGCAGGGGCCGGGAATGGTCGCTTGAATTGAACGTCTCTCTCCCTCGGAACACAAATTTAGCTCACAAACCTGGCAGCGGACGCGCGACTTAAAACTGGGAGATTCTCAGGCACGGCGGATAACTCACAGATGGCGGTGAGAAGGAAAAACAGCTGATCTCAAGCAATTCTCCTTCAGCAGACGGCAGCCCCGCGATCCTCCTCCTCCAAGATGGCGCCGGCGATGCCGGGCAGGCAGGGACTGATTCAACACTAAACCCACAGCAACGGCGAGATGAGACCCGGGGGGGGGGGGGGAGGTGCTTCCTGGCGTTCAGGTCAGACCTCAAAACTCACAAACAGGAATTGCTGGCCTCTACTAATGATTTGAGAGACGACTTTAATAACCTGGGCCACAGGGTTGATGATGTTGATGTACGCATGGACGGCCATGCGGGGGCACTAACCAAGCTGGACAGGCAACATAGCTTGACGGAAAATCAGCCGGCCGCCCTTCAGGACAAGGTCGAGGGCCTGGAGAACAGGTCACGCAGGTGGCAATATACGTATAAGGGGAGTCCCTGACTCGCCTAACTATGGCCATGCACAAGAGGTGGCTGAATAGGTATGCAAAGTTTTGCTACAAGAGGGGCAACCACAGTCAGTTACAGTGGATGAAGAATCACAAACCATTAAACCAGAGAGCGCGCACAGAGCGTTGGGGCCTCGGTCGGACGCTCGGCCCGCGCGATATTATCATCTGTTTCCACAGTTATCTGCAAAAATCGCAAATCCTTGATATGGCAAAAAAAACAAAACAGAACAGCTGGTCCTGGGAAGGCCACTCTCTCGGCATAGACTTGTCCACGCTGCGGCGAAGGTATGAATTGCGAGATGCGACTTGTTTTTTGAGGACAGAGAACGTTCCCTTTGGGCTTCAAATCACGGTGAAAGGAATAACAACATACAGAGTAAAAATGGCCGCTGAGGTGGTAGAGGCGTTGGACAAAGCTGGGCTTCAACCGGACATCATCAATGCTAAGAAGGCGACTCGGCCGCAGAAACTTGATGATCATCCTCGCTGGCATAGGACGGGCAAAGGAGGAAAACTCCTGCGGAGACCCTCCGAGGACCCGAGATCAGCGCTTTCGGATCAAGGATGACTGCCCGAGGAATTTTACAGTCCTTACGGATACTGTCCGATGGAGTCCTGGTTGATTTCTAGAGCAGTGGTCCCCAACCCTGTCCTGGGGGCCCACCAGCCAGTCGGGTTTTCAGGATCTCCACCATGAATATGCATGAGAGAAAATTTGCATGCACTGCCTCCACAATATGCAAAGTTTCTCTCATGCATATTCATGGTGGGTATCCTGAAAACCCGACTGGCTGGTGGGCCCCCAGGACAGGGTTGAGGACCACTTTTCTAGAGGATATCCAGAGGGGAGCTACTAGCACACCGCTTACTCAGTTGCAAAGCAGACTGTGGGAGATAGTGCTCACCCTACACGTCGGACTAATGATTTTCAATGTTTGACTTTGCTTAATTCTATGATGGCCAAGGTTGTTTAGGTTAAAATTGAGTGTTCCAGGGGAGGGGGGTATGGTTGCGGCCCTTCCCGACTGCGATGGGGGCCCTCCCTGGAGGTTGGGAGGCTTGAAGGGGGGGGGGCAATAGGGGGGGTGGGAGAGTAGGGATGGCTCTCCAATTCGCATAATCCATATTGGATATGTCAGGAGATTTATGCTTTTTAGCTGTAGAGCATTTACCAGGGCGATGCTGATGTTGTATAGGCTTGTGTATGATGGCACAGATAGAAAGCATTATATCTATTAATGTTAAAGGCCTTAACCACTGCTATAAACGCCATCGCACTGGAACGGGAGCTGTTGACTCACAGAGCATCTATGGCAATGCTGCAGGAAACTCGTTTACGTAAAAGATATGAGCATTTATTATCCTATAGACAATACCCCCATAAATATCTTGCTGCAAGTACTCAAGAGGCTAAACATGCGGGGGATAGGCATCTTAGTAGCAAAAGATTTAATCCATGAGGTATTGACTTTAACCACTGATCCGCGCCTGGGTAGGGAGGCGATAACGTTGGTCTCCAACTCCGGACAGGGACACTTTTTTCGCAAGCTTGATGCTCTGCGCGTGCAACATGCTGAGGGATCGCTAATACTGGGGGGGGGGGGGGGGAGATTTTAATGTGACCTGTAACCCTTTACTTGACAACTCCCCCAGAGTTACCGCTACGCCCTCCTCGGCCCGACAGGCCCTGGTCTCTTTAATGAAACACTGGGGCTTACAGGATATATGGAGGCAGAGACACCCGGCCACCCATACCTACTCCTCTTACTCCCATGCACATCACTCTTATTCCAGGATAGATTATTTTTTTGGCTGACACTCAGTTGCAAAATAGGTTGGTCAGGATGGGCATAGAACCCATCACCTGGACGGATCATGCGCCAATGTGGATTGCAGTATGGTTTATGATCCCACATTCTGGGCAGCGTTACTGGCGATTAAATGAAACACCTTTTTTTTGCACGACACTTCTTTCCTAGCTCGTTTAGGAGAGAGACTTCAGGAATACTTGTAAAATTAATAACTCGGCTTAACCACACGTCGCCAGTAATCTGGGAATTTTCTAAAACTGTGGCTCGGGGGCTGCTAATATCACAGGCCACGTGTCGCAGAAAACAGAAAGGGAAACAACGGGCCCCATTTACTTAGAGAAATAGCCCAAATGCCATGCCAACACCAATCTTTTGAAAGCCCCAACATTTTTAAGAGGTTGGCTGCTGTTGAAGAAGAACTCCAAAAACTAGAAGCTGAGTCCATTGCTTTGGCACTAGAGGTGACCAAGCAACATTTTTATGAAGGGGGAAACAAAGCGGGGCGCCTACTATCCAGGAGGTCAAGGGTGGTGCCGGCACTGAACAATATTGCCCAAATTAATAATGGAAGCGGTTCAATACTTCACCTTCGGGACTGCTTTACGGACTTTTATGCTACCTTATACAAGGCCGAGGATCACATCCTTGAATCAGATATTGACTCATATTTGGACTCTGTTTCTCTAACACCGCTTACCCCCGAGCAGTAAACCCTCCTAGATGGCCCCATTCGGGAGTCTGAAGTTCTATATGCCATTAAGCTTCTAAAACCGAGCAAGGCACCTGGTCTCGATGGCCTTTCCGGGGCTTATTATAAGAAATTGAGTAATATAGTGTCTACACCACTGACGGAAATGTTTAATTCCCTCTGGGTTTCTAATGTCCTAGCGGACCACGCCAGTGTAGCGGGTGTAACGATATTGGCAAAACCAGGGCGAGATGCGACGCTCTATGGCTCATATAGACCTATATCATTGATTAACTGGGACCTTAAGATCTTGGCTAGGATATTGGCGGAGCATTTGAAGACAGTCATACCCACTCTGGTGCATAGTGAGCAAGCGGGTTTTATCCCTGCTCCTATGGCCAGCGACAATATTCGCAAAGTGGTCGATCTAGTGGACTGGGTCAAAGGCAATCATATCCCATCCGTCTTATTATCTGTAGATGCCGAAAAGGCTTTTGATTTGGTCCATTGGCCCTTTTTATTTAAAGTATTGCAGAAAATGCAATTTGGGATATTTTTTTCAACAGTGGATAATGAAGTTATATGACTCTCCCAAGGTCAGGGTCAAGGTTAATGGGGGATATGGAGACAGTTTTGACGTACAGCACGGTACAAGGCAAGGATGCCCGTTATCCCCCATGTTGTTTGCTCCTGTTTTTGGAGCCCTTTGCTACCCGGGTTCCTAACTCAAGGAGTATCAAGGTGTAACACTGCAGGATATGCATTTTAAAATTTCCCTTTTTGCAGACGATATAGAACCAGGAGCCTCTCTGGCCGCGGTGCTGGGAGAGCTCGACAATTTCCATAGGGTGGCTGGATTTAAGGTGAACTATGATAAAGAGAGGTTTCCCTTTTCGCTGGGCCCAAAATTCAATTAAGTACCTGGGGGTTCAAATAGGTTCTGACTTGTCTGACCTCTTTGGAAAAAGATTGAGAAAGACCTTAGCAAGTGGAGCAGGGAACACTTCTCGTGGATGGGTCGTATAGCGATCGTAAAGATGAACATATTGCCCCGTTTTTTTTGTATTTCTTTTCCACAAGTCCCATTCATATACCTGCAACTATATTAAAGTCGTGGCAGAAAAGGATCTTTAGTTACATTTGGAGAAAGAGGTCACCAAGAATCGCTAGAGCTGTTCTTTTTTTTTTTGCCTAAAAAGAATGGGGGGTTCCTACCTTGTTATGGTATTTTGGAGCTGCGCAACTCATCGCCCTGATAGCTGTTTATAACAGGGTCGCTGTTAAGCAGTGGGTAAGATTGGAACAAGTAATTGTGGCCATGCAGCTACAGGCCACTCCGTGGCAACCTAGGCAGACATGGCGGCCGGTAAGGCATATGCCATTTGCGTTGGCAAATAATCTTAAGGTATAGACCCAATGGAAACCTAAACAGGAAGGCTCCTTTAAACTCTTCCATCTCATCCATTTGTTACACAATACCAATTTTTCCTGTGGGCATGGACTCCCAGGCCTTCTCGGTATGGGCTGCCCGTGACGTTGTCTATGTTGGCCGGCTCTTGAAGGAGGGTGTGGTGATATCTTATGCAGACTTTCAGACTTAAGCACCAGCGATGTGCGACCAATTTCCTAGGTTTTGCGCAAGCAAGGCCCTTCATGAAAACATTCCTAGACAACCAGACGCTTCGTGCAACCAAATCTTTATTTTAAAATTTCTGTGAACATGCTGGAAAAATGAAGGACATAATACCGAAAATGTATTCTTTATTCAGTGTACATACACCACATGTCTTCTCACACATCAAAGCATGGACACAAGATTTAGGGGAGATGCTAAGTGAAGAGGATTGGGATATTGTGTTCCACAGGACAGCAAAATGTTCTATCTCAGCAGCAATACAGGAACATTGTTATAAAATCTTATATAGATGGCATTTAACTCCGGCACGACTTCATGCCATGTTTCCCAATGTCTCTCGTAAATGCTGGAGGAATTGTGGGCAGACGGACTCATTTATACATATTTGGTGGTCCTGCCCCAAGGTTTTTTTGGGACCAGATCAGGGGCTGGTTAAGCGAAGTAGGGTTGGGAGATGAGCCTTAAGTAATCAAATATGTTTTGTTAAATATGCCTGCGGAGAAGCTGAGTAAAGCACACCAGACATTCAGATTACAGGTACAATATTGGTGCTCGTTGTGAATTAGCGAAGGCATGGAAGCAGCCGGACACTCCGTCTTTAACTGCTGTCATCCATAGGCTCTACACCCACTATCGCATGGCATATCTGACCGCTGTGAAACGTGCCAGGGTAGCAGCTTCCCATGATACATGGAACCCAATGAAAGAGTGGTTAAAAGGGCACGGTCCAATAGGATAAATGGAGTATTGTTTTCTCTGTAAAGATTCCCAGTTGTTCCCTTTATCCTAGAATATTTTCACAGACCTACTGATACTGGGCAGCGGTAATGCTCACTTTGGCTATATTACGTGATATTGCATTCACTTACATGCTTGTTTTACTTCTGTAAAGATCCAATGGTATCGAATGGAGAGCTGGGGAGGGGTGGGTATTACGGGGGAACTTGCTTCTGTTGGTTATAAAATGCTTGACCAATAATGTCCATGATGTATTGTTGATTTTAACAATGTCATGCCATTCTGTTACATGGTCAATAAAACTTTATAAATAAAAAAAAAAGAGAGCTGGGGGTCTCTATAAAGAGGGGATGGTAGATAGAGAGAAAACTAAGGGGCCTGCTAAAAGAGGGGAGGCAGAGACAGAGAAAGTTTAGGGGGCGAGGGGAGAGAACTGGTGAAGGGAGATCTTCATGGCAGGAATCACTCCTTTTGTGGGGCCAAAGAGTGACACCCATGGGACATCAGGAGGTGTTTCATTGTCCCATTGAGATTCAGTGGGTCCCTTCCGACACGGTTCTGGGATCAGTGTGTTCTAGATGTGTAGAAGTGAGCTTTCGATTCCCATCGCTGATGTCTTTGTGATTTCCCCCTGCATTTCAATTGCCAGGAGAGAAGGGGGTCAACAAGGGTCTCCAGATTGCCTATTTTAGAATGGACACTCTTTATGCTGTTACAGTAGCTTAAGGAGGCTGCCTTGGACTTAGTTCCATGTGCCAAGGCTCACGTGTTTCCTGCAGTTGTCCTTGCTATATCGTTGGTCCCCTAAGCCTGAGAACTACAACATTCATCTGCCCATCCCACTTCCAGCAAAGGACAACCTGAAGTGACGGGCGATGCCCTCAAATTTGTTGAAAGGAATGGATTTGGAGTTTCTCTCCTGGATTATAGTAACTCAGATGTGAGTGCAGTGGGTTGGGGGCTCAATGTTGTGTTTGGGGTGACTCAGGGCCTCTGGACCTTATGGTGGCCTTATGGTCCATAAACTAGGCTAGCCCTAGTTCAGTTTCCTCAATTAGTAAAGAGAAGGTCAGGTTGAGTGCTGTTGGACAATGCCACAGCAGTCGCAGATGTGAAGAAGCAAGAAGTCCCAGGTTGGCCCAGAAGATCGCCTTTCTTCGGCTCACATTGCAAGAGTTGAAAAGGTCTGGGCTAACCTTCTCAGCAGAAACTTTCTGGATACTAGGGGGTGGGAACTCAGCCAGGAGAGTTTTCAGTTAATGGTGGACCAATGCAGCGTTTCCTTTATGGACTTGATGGCAACCTGCAGGAATTTCAAGATCAACAGGTTCCTCAGCCATTGGAATAGATGACTTGCTTCTGCCATGGCCAAAGGAGAAACGTCTTTGTTTTCCTGCCTTGGCCCTTCATAAGTAAGATTATGAAAAAGAGAGAGAGGACCACTTATCTACAGTGATGCTAGTAGCACCTGATTGGCCAAGAATATCTTGGTATGCAGATCTGGTAAGACTACTAGCTGGGCCTTCTCTTTGGTTACCTGAAAGATGTGGCCTGTTATTGCAGGGGCCAGTTCAGATGGCGGTCGCATCTCCGTTTTGTCTTATGGACTGACGCTTGAGAGGGATCGCTTGCACAGGATGGGGTACTTCTTTGAGGTTATTGCAACGATGTAAGGCCCCATAAGAACTCAACTTCCTTGGCGTATGTTCGGATTTGGCGCCGCTTTGAGAGCTTCTGTGAGAAACTGTCAGTTTCACTTTATAGGGCAGAAATTGCAGCCATCTTGGTCTTCCTTAGGGAGACCTAGATAACAAGCTAGCACTTAGTTTTCTAAAGCTGCAGGTTGCAGCCATTTCCTGCTACAGAGGTTTTGTCAAAGGTTGCTCTGTGGTTGCACATCCAGATGTAGCCCACTTCATCTGATGCGGTCAAGCATATCTGCCCTCTGTTTTGGTTCTTGGTTCCTTAGTGGGGCCTTAATTTGGTCCTTAATGCGCTTGTATGTTCACTCTTTGAGCCTGTGAAATGAGTTTCTTTAAAGGATCTTTCTTTGAAGAAGGTTTTTCTGGTGGTCACATCAGGTATTTCAGACCTGATCCTGCAGAGATCCCTACCTGGTGTTCTCTGCTGAAGTGGTTACCTTTCTGCTAGTTTTGTCCTTTCTCCGGAAAGTGAAGTTACCCTTTCATTTGAATCAGTCTGCCTCACTGCCAACCTTCTGGAACAGTGAATGTCATGGTAAGGGAGCAGACTCCATCTTTTAGATATCTGACGCAAAATTCTCAGATATGTGGAGATGCCAGACCCCTTTCAGAAAACAGACAGGCTATTTGTACTGTTTGGTGGCCTCCATAGGGGAGAAGCAGACCAAGGCTACTCCTGATCAGATGGATCAAAGAGGTGATTGCATCTGCATACTTGTTGAAGGGCCAACATGCGCTCCAGGTTCATTTCATGAGGGGCCAGATGTCCTCATGGGCAGAATATTTTGCAGTGGCACCCACCTGGTCATCCTTGCAGACTGAACGTACAAGCCAAGGCAAATGCTGCATTCAGGGCAGGCATTCTCAACTCAGGCCTGTCTTCCTCCCACTAAGCTTGGACATTTCCCACTTGTCTTGGTCTAGCAGCAAGATAAGGAAGTTAAAATGTAGTCATGCCTGTCAATTTCCTTTCCTTGAGTCCTGCTAGACTCATCCAAGACCCACCTGAGAATACAGTGGCTGCACATATGTAATTCTCTTTTGCTCTCTCCTTGCCTATTCTTTGGGAGACCTAGAGACTTTAGTCCTCTCCTTAGGGAAGCAGCTGGACCTCCTATATGTCATCTCATCGTCTTCCTCCTCACTCTCTCCTCCTATCTAGGAGAAACTGGTAGAGGCGCCATACTCCTGGTAAAAGCAAAGGTACTGTTGGTTTAGGAGCTCACTCCATTGCTTTGATAGGTTTCTGGCAAGTGCCCAGGCTGCACCTCCCTTTATCCAGTGATGATGCCCCAGAGAAAGAGATGTCTCTTCTCTCTCCTATCAGCTAGAAGCAGAGTAAAACCCACTAGCTGGACTCAAGGAAAGGAAATTAATAGGTGTAATGAAATCTCATCCTTGAGTAATATTCATTTTCTGTACTGCATTGAAGTTCATTATTACTTAAAGATGTTAATTATATTTTGTTAGCTGAACAAATACAGTCTGCAGAATTTTAAAATATTGTGCCCAGAATTTTTAATATTTTGTGCTAAATTCCTAATGCAGAGGTGAGAGGAGCAGTCTTTCTTCTGATAGATGTTGTGATCACCTGGGTAACATTTCCTGCCATTTCAGAAGTTTTCACGCATTGATGAAGAAAGGGTTAATTGAAGTAAAAAAGTGAATGGTAGGGCCAGCGATCAGCTGGGAACTGCAGCAGTAGATTGGGCAAATGAGATGGGCCCTATGGTAATTACCTACTGTGTTTCTATGTTTCTGTTCAATGTTCATTGAGAAAAGGCTTTGGATAGGGCCAGAGATAACTGCCACAAATAGTACTCCTGGGAGAATTCTGGGCAAAAAAAAAAATTAAAATTCTACTCACAAAAATTTGAAATTTGTGCACAAAAACTTAAAATTCTGCATTTTAAAATAACACAATATACATGACAGTCTTTAATTTAAAATATACAGAAAAAAGTTATTACTTAAAGATGCCGAGTTTTAAATATTTTGAGCAGAATTTCCCTAGAAGTTCATTGTAAGTGTCTCTTCCACCCTCTCTCCCTACTCTCCTGGCCTGTCTCCTTTCACTTTGCCCCCTCAGGCTCCAACTCCTCCATCTGCCACTATCTCCCCTCCTCCTCTAGGCTCAATCCTTTCTACCCTGTCTCCATTCCCAGAGTTTGACCCCCTCTCTCTCAATCCTGCCCCTCACACAGGCTCCCTCTCCACCTCTCTCTCACACATGCACAGGTTCCCTCTCTCTAGTGCACATATACATCCCCTCTCTCTCTCTCTCGTGCACACATCCCCTCATACAGGCTCCCTGCTCTCTCTCTCTCTCTCGTGCACACACACAGAGACTCCCCCTCTCTCTCACACACTCCTGCACACTGGCTTCCTCTCTTGTTCACCCTCCCTATACATAGGCTCCCCCCCCTCTCTCTCTCTCTCACTCACTCACTCACTCACTCACTCACACACACACATAAACACATCCCTTCACACAGGCTCTCTTTCTTACACATACACACACCCTCATACAGGCTCCCTCTCTCATAAACAAGCACCTTCACCTACACACAACCCCTTTTTTCACACACACTAGCTTTGAGCCTCTCATTCACATACATACTCCTTCACAATCCCCTCACATAGGCTCCCTCTCTCTGGCACCCACACCCATGCACCTTCACACATGCTGTCTCTCACACCTCAGGCTTGCAATCTTACATACACACACTCTCTCACCGACATCTTCTCCATCTTCGCTGTGAGCGGGATGGCCTCCGCTTGTGGTACACCGGGGCCTGCTCCTTTTTTGCTGTGAGTGGGACGGCCTCTGCTCGCGGCATGCCTGGGCCTGCTTCATTTTTGCCGCAAGTGGGACAGTCCGCTCGCGGCAAAGAAGAAGCAGGCCCAGCGCAGTAGCGCAGAATTCCCACAGGACTACAATAGGAATGCAATTGAAAGAGGCTTCAATCAATTTAAAGAAGACTGTGTTAACAAGGAGCTAGCAAAACTAAAAGTAGATAAAGCGATGGGGCCAGATGGTATACATCCGAGGGTATTATGGGAACTTAGAACCGACATGGTAGCTCTGCTGGCTGACCTATTCAGTACTACTTTAGAGTCGGGAATAATTCCAGAAGACTGGAGATGGGCAGATGTGGTTCCTCTTCATAGAAGTAAGGAGGAGGCTGGGAACTACAGGCCGGTTAGTCTGACCCCTTTAGCGAGCAAATTAATGTAGTTGCCGTTAAAACAGAGGATAGTGCGGTTTCTGGAAACCAGTGGATTACAGGATCAGAGGCAGAGTGGTTTATATCAGAGATCAGACAAATCTGATCAATTGATTTGATTGGGTGACCAGAGACTTGGATGAGGAGAGCGCTAGATGTAGTGCACTTGAATTTCAGTAAGGCCTTTGACAGGGTTCTGCATAGGAAAGTTATAAATAAACTGAGCACCCTTGGTGTGGATCTTAAAGTGACTGACTGACTGGGTTAGAAACTGCTTGAGCGAGAGGTGAGAAAGAGTATTGGTAAATGGCGTTCTCGCTGAGGAAGGATGGGTTGAGTGAGTGGGTTTACCAGCAGTGTGCTTCACGAATTGGTCTTTGGTCTAGTTCTAGTCAACATTTTCCTAACAAAATGTTTCACTGTATCCTTACTGAACTCGCGTTATATTTTTCCATGTAAGCGGGCTGTTGTCATCCATCCCGAAGACTCTTGTCCAAGTGGGACATTGTTTAAGCTCACTTAATGATTGCAAAAACAAACTTGCGCTTAATGTCAGGAAAACCAATGTCATTATACTGAGCAGGGCTCCCTCCGAGGACTAACCGCATTTTTTCAGTTTAACGATTGGAATATTACTATCTTGACAGTAGTAAGAAACTTGGGGGATAAAACTCAAATCCAACTTGTTAATGAAAGAACATATAAGACAAGTAGCCAGTAGAGTATTAATTAAATTGAAAGCATTGCAGGGTTTGAAAACTTTTTTTTTTTTTTTTTAAACAGCTGATGATTTCATTACCATAAGTCAGTATTTGGTTATCTCCAAATCAGACTATGACAATGCTCTCTGTGTTGGTGTTCCAGCAAACGTGCGGCGTGGTTTACAGGCTGTGCGGAATGCATCAGCAAGGTCATTAAGAGAGCCTGGATTATGTGACCATATTACGCCAGCTCTGTGTGCCCTTCCAGCTGGCTGCCTAGAAAATGGAGGCTACAATTTTAAAATCATCAACCTTGATCCATCGTGCGCTGATCCTTCGATGTGAGTAAACTTGGCTCTAAAACTTTATAAGCCACTCCGTAAACGAAGATCGGCAGGACAGAGTTTATTAGAAATACCGACAGTAAGGCAGGTTAGGCTCGATGAGACGAGGGAAAGACCCTTTTAACGAGGCTGGTCCACAATTAATGAACAGTCCTGCCAAATGAGATCCGGAACATCGAGTGTTACTTGACCTTCAGCAAACAGGTCAAAGCTTTTTATTTCAAGCAAAATTTTAATGCTGTGTGATTTTATTTATTTATTTTTTTAGATATTTATTTTAGTTATTTGAACATATGTAATGTTGTTAAAAAAAACAAAACATTTGTTGTTTTTTCATTGTGTTGACAATTGAATTGTGATAGCCATGTTCTTTGGATTTGTTGATTTTATATAAGCATATTTTGTTATCCGCTTAGAACTATGGATAGAGCGGGCTATAAATTATGAAATAAATAATTTGTCCATCCATTCTATTTATAATACCTAAGCGTAGCCTGCCTGCTGCATTATACACCAGGGTTTCCCAAACAGTGTGCCATGAGAAGAGCCTGATGATAAAAGTTGAGGTGCTGGCCCTCTTCGTTGCTTCTTCCCTTCTGTCCTCCAGCCAGCAGAGGGAGACAGAGAGTATTGTCTATCTGCTGCCGCTGCTTTCTCCTCTGCAATTGAAACTGCAGGGGGCCCTGGCCCCTTGCTGTTACCATCGCAGAGGCAATCCCGCAAAGGAAGAAGAAGCTGCGCCAGGTAAGCGCTGCTCAGATTTCTGCTGGCTCCAGGAGATGGGAGTGGGGGTGGCGTGGGGAGGGGAAGAAGCAACAGCTGAATGTGGTGTGGGGGGGAGGGAATGATAAATGTAACCACAGGGTGTGGGGGGGGGGGGGGGAGAGGGAAGAGAATGGGGTGATGCCAGGGTTGGGAGAGAGGGAAGGGAAGGTAATGGTTCCAGGCAGGTGGGAAGGGGAGAGGTAATGATGCCAAGGTTGGGGGGAGGGGGGGAGTGATGATGACAGAGGCTGGGTGGAGGATGAAGGATGATGATATACCAAGGGGAGGGGGAGAAGGTGATGGTGATTCTAGAAGGCTGGATGGAGAGGGAAGATAAGGTGGTGATAATGCCAAAAGGGTGGCAGAAGAGGGAGGGTGATGATGATGCCGGCGGGGGGGGGGGGGGGGGTTGGGATTGAGAAGGGAGGAGAAAGAGGTGATGCCAGGGGAAAGGAAGGCAAGTTATTGATGCCAGGGGCTGGGAAAGAAGGAAAGTGATGATGACACAGGTTAGAGAGGCTGGGTGAAGGAAGGTGATGATATAATGGGGGGAGGGTAGAGGAGAGGTAAGGAAGGGAAGAAGGTACTGATGATGCTAAAAGGTTGGAGGGAGAGGGAAGAGAAGGTGATGATGATGCTAGAAGGGTGGCAGAAGAGAGAGAATGAAGGGAAAAGAAAGTGATGATGCCATGGGAAAGGAAGAGAAGGTGATGATGATGCTAGAAGGTTGGAGGGAGAGGGAAGAGAAGATGCTGACGATACTAGACGTTGGAGAAGGAAGAGAAGATGCTGACGATGCTAGAAGTTGGAGGGAAGAGAAGGTGATGATGCCAGGGGGTGGGTGGGGAAAAGGGAAGGAAGGATAAGCTGGTGATGATGCAAGGGGGCTTGCGGAGGAAGGTAAGAGAAGGTGATAGTGCCAGGGGTGGAGGGAAAGGAAAGGGAAGGTGGTGATACTGGGGGGTAGAGGAAGAGGTAAGGTGATGATGCCAGAGGTGGGAAGAGAAGATGATGATGGTGGTGAAGGTGGTGGTGTGCCACGATGACGTGAACCCTGTGCTGGGTGTGCCACAACACAAAAAAAATTGGGAATCGCTCTTCTACACTAATTTATCTGCAATGCCCACTTTTTGCTGTAATATGCTTTGAACTCCTCGGCTGGAACAGCGTGCATAAACTATGTTGACAATGATGATGGCCTTTTCGGGAAAGTTTTTCCCTTTTTGTGGATGACACCAACATCTGCAATGGGATAGATACCTAGGGAGGAGTGGAAAACACAAGGAGGGTGTCTAGTAAAGATTGAGGAATGGTCTAGAGTCCAGCAGCTATGATTTAATGCTAAAAAAAAATGCAGGGTCATGCATTGGGATTGTAAAATCCCAAAAGCCCAGTACAGTATTAGGAGTTAAGTTCTTCTGTTCCCAGAACAGCTGTGGGATCTGGGGATGATCTTAAGGTGGTCAAATAGGTAAGGTAAGGTGACGGCAAAAGAAGGATGCTTGTGTGCTTAGGGAGAGGAATAGCCAGCAGAAAAAGGAGCTGATGCTGCCTCTGTACAAGTGTCCGAGATCTCCTACGGAGTACTGGAGAGTGCAACGTCAAAGGTCGTAAACCAAATAGACTTGGTTAACAGGGCAGATATTAAAATTTTATTTATTTATTTATTTATTTCAGGTTTTTATATACCGGCATTCGAGATCGCAGTCACATCATGCTGGTTCACATAAAACAAGGGTGCATCGTGAAACATAAACTAAAACAGTGGTGCGGAAAATGCAGTTACATATAACAGGGTAATTAAAACTTGGCGGGGAGGAAGAGAAAGGACAGATTATAATTCAAACATGTAAAAACGATAGTGGAGATAATTGATTATAGTGTGGGGCGGAGATAAGGAGTGGCGTGGATGAGCTAAATCAGTTGGAGTCCGGGAATGCTTGTATGAATATCCATGTCTTTAGTCTTTTTTTGAAGGTTGAGATGCATGTTTCCAGTCTGAGGTTTGTGGGGATGGAGTTCCATATTGGTGGAATGGCTGTGGAGAAAGCCCGATTTCTTAGCGTGTTGTGTCTGGTAGATTTAGGCGGTGGTACCTGTAGCGATCCTTTGTATGCCTCTCTTGTCGGTCTTGACGAATTATGTAGTTGGAGAGGGATTTGTAGGTCGATGGGAGCCAGTAGGTGGATATTTTTGTATGTAGTAAGAATGGCCTTGTATATTATTCTAAAGTGTATGGGTAGCCAATGGAGGCTTTTTAGGATGGGGGTTATGTGATCCCTTCTCCTAGAATTTGTCAGTATTCGAGCAGCTGTATTTTGTACCATTTGGAGCGGTTTGGTGTATGAAGCGGGAAGGCCAAGTAGGATGGTGTTACAATAGTCTAATTTAGAAAATATGATAGCTTGCAGAATGGTTCTGAAATCTTGGGCATGGAAAAGAGGTCTAATTCGTTTCAGTACTTGTAGTTGGTAGAAACAGTCTTTAGTGGTTTTATTGATAGTGGCTTTGAAATTCAGGTGATTGTCAATTAAGACTCCTGTTGTTGTTGTGCCTTGCTGTGTCGAGGTGATGGTGCTGTTCTCAGAGGTGATGAGCAGGAGTTCAGTTTTGCTGGAATTAAGTACTAGGTTAAGGTTGGTGAGGAGGAGTTGAATGTTTTGAAGGCAGGTGTTCCAGTAAGCTAGCGTTTTTGTAAGGGAATCCTTAATGGGGATCAGGACCTGGATATCATCAGCGTAAAGGAAATGTTTGAGGTTGAGGTCGGTGAGAAGTTGGCATAACGGTAAGAGGTAAATGTTAAATAAAGTAGGAGACAGGGAAGAGCCTTGTGGGACTCCTACTGATGAAGGGTGTTGTGTGGATTCTTTGTTCTGTAACTTTACCTTGTATCCTCTGTTGCTGAGGAAGGACATGAACCAAGAGAGTGCTGAGCCTGAGATACCTATGGAGGCCAGCTGTTTAATGAGTAGGGAATGGTTAACGGTGTCGAAAGCTGAAGAAAGGTCCAGTAGGATGAGTAAGAAGGCTTGTCCTTTGTCAAGGCCTAGAATGAGGTAATCTGTTAAGGAGATGAGGAGGGATTCCGTGCTTAGTGTTTTGCGAAATCCGTATTGCGATGGGAATAGGAGGTTGTTTTCTTCAATGTAGTTTGAGAGTCTGGTGTTCACCAATTTCTCCATGATCTTGGCTATGAAGGGGAGGTTGGCGATCGGTCGGTAGTTGTTTGGGTCGTTAGGATCTAGGTTTGGTTTCTTGAGTAGTGGTTTGAGTGAGGCTAATTTGAGGTCATCTGGGTAAGATCCTTGTGTTATTGAACAGTTTATGATGTCTGACAGTGATTTGGAGATGGCGTCAGGAATTGATAGAAGCAGTTTCGAGGGGATGTGATCCAATGGGTGAGAGGATGGTTTCATTTTCCGTAGGATACCTAGGATCTCAATGGAGGAGGTGAGTTCTAGTTCAGCTAAGCGGGTATAGTTGAAAGCGGTCTGAGGTGAGGTTGATGTAGAGACGGTGTTAGGGGGAAGCTGAGTTAGAAGTTTGCTCATTTTGTTGGCCAATGATCTTCTTAATAAAGTGTAGGAGGACAGACTGAAAGATCTAGACATGTTTGTCCTGGAGGAAAGGGGAGATAAGAGAGAGAGGCATTTAAATACCTCCAAGGAATCAAGCCACAGGAGGCGGATCCTCTTTCAACGGATAGGGGGCTCTGGGACGAGGGTGAAAGGGAATAGACTCGGGACCTCTTCGTATTGAGCTCGTGCCATCTCTGGTAATTCAGTATTTACTTACTGTGCCCCTTTGCCTCGAGTATCCCCACCTATCACGGTGGCACACGGGCACTGCTCTAATGTAAGACATTGATAAGACAGGCTAAGAGAGAATTTGAAAAGAAGTTGGCTGTAGAGGCAAAAACTCACAGTAAAAACTTTTTAAAATATATCCGAAGCAGAAAGCCTGTGAGGGAGTCAGTTGGACCGTTAGATGATCGAGGGGTTAGATGATCGAGGGGTTAAAGGGGCACTTAGAGAAGATAAGGCTATAGCGGAAAGATTAAATGATTTCTTTGCTTCGGTGTTTACTGAAGAGGATGTTGGGGAGGTACCCGTAATGGAGAAGGTTTTCATGGGCAATGATTCAGGTGGACTGAATCAAATCACGGTGAACCTAGAAGATGTGGTAGGCCTGATTGACAAACTGAAGAGTAGTAAATCACCTGGACCGGATGGTATACACCCCAGAGTTCTGAAGGAACTAAACAATGAAATTTCAGACCTATTAGTAAAAATTTGTAACTTATCATTAAAATCATCCATTGTACCTGAAGACTGGAGGATAGCAAATGTAACCCCAATATTTAAGAAGGGCTCCAGGGGCAATTCGGGAAACTACAGACCAGTTAGCCTGAATTCAGTGCCAGGAAAAATAGTGGAAAGTGTTCTAAACATCAAAATCACAGAACATATAGAAAGACATGGTTTAATGGAACAAAGTCAGCATGGCTTTACCCAGGGCAAGTCTTGCCTCACAAATCTGCTTCACTTTTTTGAAGGCGTTAATAAACATGTGGATAAAGGTGAACCGGTAGATATAGTATACTTGGATTTTCAGAAGGCGTTTGACAAAGTTCCTCATGAGAGGCTTCTAGGAAAAGTAAAAGTCATGGGATAGGTGGCGATGTCCTTTCGGGCTTGCAAACTGGCTAAAAGACAGGAAACAGAGAGTAGGATTAAATGGGCAATTTTCTCAGTGGAAGGGAGTGGACAGTGGAGTGCCTCAGGGATCTGTATTGGGACCCTTACTTTTCAATATATTTATAAATGATCTGGAAAGAAATACGACGAGTGAGATAATCAAATTTGCAGATGATACAAAATTATTCAGAGTAGTTAAATCACAAGCAGATTGTGATAAATTGCAGGAAGACCTTGTGAGACTGGAAAATTGGGCATCCAAATGGCAGATGAAATTTAATGTGGATAAGTGCAAGGTGATGCATATAGGGAAAAATAACCCATGCTATAATTACACGATGTTGGGTTACATATTAGGTGCTACAACCCAAGAAAGAGATCTAGGTGTCATAGTGGATAACACATTGAAATCGTCGGTACAGTGTGCTGCGGCAGTCAAAAAAGCAAACAGAATGTTGGGAATTATTAGAAAAGGAATGGTGAATAAAACAGAAAATGTCATAATGCCTCTGTATCGCTCCATGGTGAAGACCGCACCTTGAATACTGTGTACAATTCTGGTCGCCGCATCTCAAAAAAGATATAATTGCGATGGAGAAGGTACAGAGAAGGGCTACCAAAATAAGGGGAATGGAACAGCTCCCCTATGAGGAAAGACTAAAGAGGTTAGGACTTTTCAGCTTGGAGAAGAGACGACTGAGGGGGGATATGATAGAGATGTTTAAAATCATGAGAGGCCTAGAACGGGTAGATGTGAATCGGTTATTTACGCTTTCGGATAATAGAAAGACTAGGGGGCACTCCATGAAGTTGGCATGTGGCACATTTAAAACTAATCGGAGAAAGTTCTTTTTCACTCAACGCACAATTAAACTCTGAAATTTGTTGCCAGAGGATGTGGTTAGTGCAGTTAGTATAGCTGTGTTTAAAAAAGGATTGGATAAGTTCTTGGAGGAGAAGTCCATTACCTGCTATTAGGTTCACTTAGAGAATAGCCACTGCCATTAGCAATGGTAACATGGAATAGACTTAGTTTTTGGGTACTTGCCAGGTTCTTATGGCCTGGATTGGCCACTGTTGGAAACAGGATGCTGGGCTTGATGGACCCTTGGTCTGACCCAGTATGGCATTTTCTTAAGTTCTTACTGGACTGAGCACCCCTGGCCTTGTGCGATTTTCACTCCGCACGTATTCTTTACAGTAGGTCCTCAGCCCGCTATGACAGTACCCTCTGGGCTGTACCACGATTTGCATGTGTATCTAAAGCGGTTTTATCCCATTTATTTTCTGCTGAACCTCAACCTGGTGTAACAGTGTACTGTGCTAACGAGGAGCGCTGCTCCACCATTCGTATTCTGTTCTGTATACCTATCTGTATATATTGTATTCACACCTTTATTACTCTACTTACTTACTCATGTACTTAACCGTGCGTACTCTACCACAACAGGCTTTGAGCTCTTTTGTGGGCAAAGTAGGACTTACAAACAAATGATGAGGAGGAATAATCCTAAGGAAAATACTGGTGTACAGAAAGGGTGGTAGATACATACAAGAGCCTCCCGGTGGAGATGGTGCAGATGAGATGGTACCTGAATTTCAAGAAAGCAAGGCACGGTCTGTGAGGGGCAGATGGGCAGGCTCTTCATCTGACATCACGTTCTGTGTTTCTGTGGTAAAGACATTCAGATACCTCAGGGGCATTGGTAGATAACACAAGAAGTAAACCTTTTCCGGTGGAGGGAGTAGTCCTACAATAAGAGGCCGCGTCACGAGGACAGGGAAAGGGTGGACGTATGGAACGGCTATCGAGGCGGCGGTGACAGTAGCAGGATTCAGGAAGGCTTGGGGATAATTGGGAAGGAGAAGTCAGAGATCATCTAGGGGGTCTGTGGCGTGGTACCAGGTATTAAACTGAGCGGAAGCGACAGGCTCTTAGGGGCCTCTTCTGTCTTCGCAGCCTGAGCTTCTATGTAAAAAAGGTGAGAGAATATTAAAAAAAAAAAAAAATTTCCAGAAGGAAATCCTGCTGAAGCAAAGGGTTTGACATTGGAGAAATTTGGGAAATGTTTTGATAGTAGTTTTTTTTTTTTTGTTTTCCTTCTCTTTTTCTTGTTCCTCTCCTCATTTTCCTTGGGAAATTTGCCATTACCTCCCCTCTCCCCCTGATTTACTCCTCAGTTGTGATTTTTTTTTTTTTTTTTTTTTTTTATGACTCATGTAGGTTTGCTTTCCGATTGACAAGATGCCTGTTACTTGGCGGTTGGTTTGTAGTCCTTGAATATTGATTAAAGCAGCATTAAAATGCTGCACGAGGCCTGTCTCAGCCACTTCAGGATTGTAATCCCAGGGCAGGTGTTCCATTGGTATTGCATTGCTCCTTTCATGCCATGCACCGCTTGGAGATGAGTATGTTTTATGGATATTTTGGAAGGGCGTGGAAGAAGAAATGTATTTATATCCTCCATAGTTGTTCCACTCTTTTGTAGTTTCTGGGAGAGGGCCAAGGAGGAAGTGCTTTCATTTGATTTTCAAACATCATACGGGGAAATAAATGACCTGGGCATTTGGGAGTTGGCTAATAACAATAATAATTTTGATTTCTAGGAGGCCCTTCCTCGTTCAGGCAGGCTCCTAATGCCTGTTACCGACTGGAGAAATCCTAATGGAGAGCAGAACGATAGCGGGTGTAGATAATTTTACGGATTGCAGCAGGCTGAAGAAGTTGGCTTTGTTTTAGCTCAGAAAAGAGTGAAAGGGGCTTGTCGTCCGGCTCCCCGTGGGTGCTGAAAACCCTCCGTCCGGTTCTGTAAGTGGGCCCTGGTCACACACCCTGGCTCTGCACTTCGTTGTTTTGGCTCTCGCAGCGGGCACTAACACCTTCTCCTGAGCCAGTGGTCAGTGGCAACACTAGCTAGCCCCGGGATTTTCCCCTCCTTACGGCGTGTGTGTGTGTGTCTGTTCTTCCAGCCTGCTTAGAGAATCGGAGACGTACCTGAGTGACCCGGCACAGATTGCAGCTGGGCAGATTTAGGCTGGTCATTAGGAAGACCTTTCTAGCTCGAGGGGTAGTTAAGCTCTGGAATAGGTTACCTAGAGCGTTGGTGGAATTTCCATTATTGGTGCAGATTAGATGAATGTTTGAAATTTGTTTAGGCGGTTTGGCTTAGCGTTTCCTGCCTGGAGTCAGGGGGATGACTAGAATGATCTCTCTAAATCTCTTCCAGTCCTGTTTTGGTTTTTTCCCCTGTGTCTCTGGGATTTACTGGTTTAGTACCTTAAGAATAAGTGTGCAGCCGGTTCTGGGGTGGTTGACTTGGCAGCACGTTTTTGGCACATGGTCTGCAGGAGAAAGTAATTTCCTTTTAGCCTCTTCTCGGGCCCAGTTTGCTAACGAGTCTGATGAATCGGGCCCATATGGAGAGAGAGTGACTTGCCTGAGGTGGGGCGGATCGTCCGTGGAGAGGGGAGCTGACCATCACACTCCTTAGGAGTTTCTCCCGAGGCCTGCTTCTACCCACGAGGAAGCTGTGAGGCGCGTGGTGTGTTACTAGCAGGTCATGGGATTTCCGTCACACTCTTAATGTGATAATTGGGAGAACTGTGCTATTAAAATAACTCATCGGCAAAGCATGAGGTAAAAATTTCCAGCCCTTGCGTACGATCTCATTCGTTTAAATAGAAAACGCTGCTTCAGGGCAGGGAGAACAAAAACCCCCCCCACATCAACAGACCGCCCCGGTTTATGGCAGAAGTTTTCCCCGCTCATTCGTAAAGTGAGCAGCCAATAAAAGCTCATCTCCCATCATTCCTCAGGTGCTGCAGACCCAGCCTGGGCTGTTCCTGTTCTTTCCCACACAGATTTCCGAGTCATCTTTTAGTACCACGCGTGTAAGAGAATTCATCTTTCCTTCGATGTGGGACGTCGCTTTTCTTTTCCTTGGCCTTGCTGGCTCTCGGCATAAGCAACGTTGCAGCCCAAATGCCTGTGCCTGCTGAGAGGCGCGGTGGAGGAAAAGGGAAAGCGGGACACCCCCCCCCCCCCTCGGCTTTTAATTTTGGGGTTGCCACGAGAGCTCCGAAATTAACTTTTTAAACAGTTTTCCACACTACAGCTGCAAGCCCTCCAGCTCCCGGAGGCGCAGGTGCCGAGCGGGGGGCCTTCTCCCATTTTGAATCTGGAGAAATGACTTAGCACGCGCGGTCCCTGTGCCCCAGCTGCACCGTTGCTGGTTTTCTTCCCCTGGATTTTCCCAGCAGGAGCCTCGCCTTATGATTGAAATGCACAGAGGACCTTCTGTGGCATCTGTTTATAGGTACCGGTACCAAACCCACTGCCTGAGGGAGCGCTCGGATGCTTTGGTCTTTAAAGCCTAGAAATAAAGGGCAACAATCGAGTTGTAGGTGGGACTTTTTCTTTTACTGGAATAACTTAATCCATTTGTGACATTTCTGTGAAGTTAGTCCAGTTTAAAAAAAAGCAAAAACAAAAAAGTGGCCTGACCTGGCAACCGCACCACTGGTTCAGCTCAAAACAGTAGAATTAACTGCATTGTGCTTTCAGAAAGACAAGGGGGGAGGCAGCTTCACAGAGTGGCAGCTACAACCCTAAACGGAAGATGGGGGGAGGGGGTTTACTTACAAGGAACGGCAGTTGGAACCCTAAATGGAAGATTGGGGAGGGGGGATAACCTATGCGGCACGGCAGTTGGAACCCTAAATGGAAGATTGGGGAGGGGGGATAACCTATGTGGAGTGGCAGTTGGAACCCTAAATGGAAGATGGAAGGGGTTTACCTACACGGAGCGGCAGTTGGAACCCTAAATGGAAGATGGGGGGGAGGGGTTTACCTACACGGAGCGGCAGTTGGAACCCTAAATGGAAGATGGAGGAGGGGAGGATAACCTCTGCGGAGCGGCAGTTGGAACCCTAAATGGGGGTGGGAAGGATTACCCACGCGGAGCAGCAGTTGGAACCCTAAATGGAAGATTGGGGAGGGAGAGGATTACCTATGCGGAGTGGCAGTTGGAACCCTAAATGGAAGATTGGGGAGGGGGAGGATTACCTACGCGGAGCGGCAGTTGGAACCCTAAATGGAAGATTGGGGAGGGGGGATAACCTATGTGGAGTGGCAGTTGGAACCCTAAATGGAAGATGGAAGGGGTTTACCTACACGGAGCGGCAGTTGGAACCCTAAATGGAAGATGGGGGGAGGGGTTTACCTACACGGAGCGGCAGTTGGAACCCTAAATGGAAGATGGAGGAGGGGAGGATAACCTCTGCGGAGCGGCAGTTGGAACCCTAAATGGGGGTGGGGAGGATTACCCACGTGGAGCAGCAGTTGGAACCCTAAATGGAAGATGGGGGGAGGGGTTTACCTACGTGGAGTGGCAGTTGGAACCCTAAATGGAAGATTGGGGAGGGAGAGGATTACCTATGCGGAGTGGCAGTTGGAACCCTAAATGGAAGATTGGGGAGGGGGAGGATTACCTACACGGAGCGGCAGTTGGAACCCTAAATGGAAGATGGGGGGGAGGGGTTTACCTACACGGAGCGGCAGTTGGAACCCTAAATGGAAGATGGGGGAGGGGAGAATAACCTCTGCGGAGCGGCAGTTGGAACCCTAAATGGGGGTGGGAAGGATTACCCACGCGGAGCAGCAGTTGGAACCCTAAATGGAAGATGGGGGGAGGGGTTTACCTACGTGGAGTGGCAGTTGGAACCCTAAATGGAAGATTGGGGAGGGAGAGGATTACCTATGCGGAGTGGCAGTTGGAACCCTAAATGGAAGATTGGGGAGGGGGAGGATTACCTACGCGGAGCGGCAGTTGGAACCCTAAATGGAAGATTGGGGAGGGGGAGGATTACCTACGCGGAGCGGCAGTTGGAACCCTAAATGGAAGATGGGGGGAGGGGTTTACCTACGTGGAGTGGCAGTTGGAACCCTAAATGGAAGATTGGGGAGGGGGAGGATTACCTACGTGGAGCGGCAGTTGGAACCCTAAATGGAAGATTGGGGAGGGGAGGATTACCTACGCGGAGCGGCAGTTGGAACCCTAAATGGAAGATTGGGGAGGGGGAGGATTACCTATGCGGAGTGGCAGTTGGAACCCTAAATGGAAGATTGGGGAGGGGGAGGATTACCTACGCGGAGCGGCAGTTGGAACCTTAAATGGAAGATTGGGGAGGGGGAGGATTACCTACGCGGAGCGGCAGTTGGAACCCTAAATGGAAGATTGGGGAGGGGGAGGATTACCTATGCGGAGTGGCAGTTGGAACCCTAAATGGAAGATTGGGGAGGAGGAGGAGGATTACGTACGCGGAGCGGCAGTTGGAACCCTAAATGGAAGATGGGAGGGGGGATAACCTACGCGGAGCAGCAGTTGGAACCCTAAATGGACAGACTGGCTGGGCCATTTTGGTCTTACCTGCTCCCGTTTAGGGCCTGATTTTACTAAGCATTTTCCCCAAAGGCACAGAATGGGAGAAAGCCTTATTAAACCAGGCCCTTAGTTTGTTACTGTGTTGAACTCCTGGAAGCAGAAGCTTTGGCTTCCCCGTCAGTGCATTATGTCCTCTCAGCGAGTCCTGATACGAAGCAGTTTGACGTGTTGAATGGACAGCGACCAGGGGTAATGACCAGCAGGGCATGCAGAAGGGGCGTCCCACAAAGGTGTGGCGCCTGTTGTGGGATTGTGTGGTGGTGCATCATGGGAATGGGTAAATCATAGATTACTACCCATAATATGTAGATTTAAACACCTGTCCTCCAGAACTCCTCCCGGTCTAATATTGTTAATATTGTATCTGTCTCGCAGTAAACCAATGCTCTGACTTGGAGCTTTGCAGCAATAGCCAATCGGAAGGCTCCATTCATGCAGTCTGCCAAAATACAAGTAAGCACATCGTCTCACCTCTCCCTACGATTTTCTGTGCATTTTCACTGCACCCTCGTGCAGCTGATAGCATTCACTATTTTATTACAGTCAAATACATTAGACAAACCACGGGGAGCTGGCGAAAAAAGAAAAAGAAAAGAAATAACAATAAACATCAGAAAAGGCCGCAAACTCCAGACACGCTGCTTGTAATTCCTCATACAATGGCTTGCATTAACACGCCATCCATTTAATCCCGCTGCTGTTCCACCAAACGATTTTCAGATCTTTGAAACATTAAAATAGAGGTGGTGTTTCTCGAGTGACCCTGTGTTTCCAAGGACTGTGGCTGTGCGTTTGATCAATTTTTTTTTTTTTAGAACAAAGCACGAACATCATATTTTGAGCTTGCAGAGGTTATGAATAGGCAGGGAAATGTTTTGAAGCCCTGTGTGGAATATTACCTAGGACCCCCCCCTCCTAAAGTTCCCCTCTCCCCCCACCCCTCTCCCCTCTCCCCCCACCCCAAACCCCCAAACCGTGCTTTCCTTGTATCACCCCTTTGAGCAATAAAAAGCTTGGATTTGCAGCATGTGGAGTGAGAGCAGATAATAAAGGTTATATTAGACTCCCATCGCCTAGCTAAGAACATAATTAAAAGAAGCCGAAAGAAATGTGCCTACAATGTGAGTTGCTCGGCGAAAGCCGAATGTTTACTTTTCGAAAATTTCAGTTTTATTAAACCCTCGACTGCGAAACTCCTGGGATGTGCGGGGCTGCCGCACAAAACAGCCTTCCGCGCCGTGCGGAAATTTTTTTTCAAAATTACTTTTTTTTTTAAATTAAAAGCTCGAATCGTTTTTAAACGTGTGAGGAAAGATTCTGCTGTCTGTCCGCAGCGGCCGTTGCTCCTTCCCAGCAATCCCCCCCCCCCCCCCACTGACTGGGGGGAACCGTCAGGTCCAGCTGAGCTGCCCAGTTTTCTGTCTCCCTCCAGACCACCGTTCACCTCCTGTCTTTTCCTTCACAGCTGAGGGACCTCCCTCTGCTGATCTCATGCTTTCTTGGATTCCACCGCTCTTTCTGTGAAATATCTAGCGCTCTGTAGCCCCGGAGCCACCATTATGTCGATATTTTTATTTATTTTTTTCTTGTGTGGAAAGGGGCTCGTTTAGATAAGGTACAGTTTTGTTTTTTTTCCCCCACAATAGTTAAGAGTTCATGCAAATAGTGTGTGATCTGGATATGAAAGTGTTCAGATGTGGGGAACAAGTTGTGTGCTACCACTTTTTTTTTTTTTTTTTTTTTTTTTTTAGCAGAAACCCAGGCTGAAATACTCCGTGTAGTAATAGATCTTGGCAGTGAAGATCTATTACTGCACGCCGCCATGGTCTAATGGTTTTTCATCCTATGCCTTAATGTGAGGAATTTACCAGTTAGTCAAGTTTTGCAGTTTCTCAGGGTTTGTGCTACAAGGGATGCCTATAAGAACCAAAGAGTAGATAGATAAAATGGTGTTTTAAAGTGAGGATATGGAGGTAAATGTGCTAGGGTCCTTCATGCAGATAGGAATTCCTTACAGCAGGTGAGATGGAAACCCAGGGATACTGGCCTTGCATTCTAGCCTGCACCCATCACTCAGTTTTGAAGTCTAGGCAAAGTTTTAAAAATGCATGATATTTTTGTGAGGAATCCTACTTCTGCATGTACCAGGAGCAGTAATGGAGACTAGAGGCTAGGTAACATCTTTCAATTTTCAGCCACAAGGGGGAACCTAGAGATATTTTCTCTCCTAGCGTAGACATTTTTACACTTATTCCATTGTTCCTGTTACCCATGGTCACCAGTGACGCTAGAAGCAGTGACGAATTTAGGGTTTTGCCACCTCTAGGCACGGTTGGTGCTGTCGCCCCCCTCAGCCCTGATAAAAGTCTGACAACAGGTCTAAGCCACAGGCCCAGCTCTCCTTCCCCTTGGGTTGAACCTTTGGGTGCCGGGGCCGGCAGGACTTAGGTGGGGGGGTCTCTGCTAGGGTCATAGGAAGGCGGCAGTCAGGTGTATCCAAGGTCCAGGCAATTGTCAGAGGCGGGCAGCGGTCTGGCGTAACTGAGGTCCAGGCAATGGTCAGAGGCAAGCAGCGGTCAGGTATATCCGGGGGTCGAGGTCAAACCATGTATCCATCCGAGAGAGGAGAAGAGGAACGGATAGGCAGGGCAGGCAAGGACAAGCGGCAACGTGGATGGGACAGACGAGTGAAGACAGAAGACAAACCCAAGACAGCTGGACAAAGACTGAAAGGCTGGGAAGCAACACGCACTACTAGGAAGCAGTTGGATCCATTGAGGCAGCGAGGGAAGGAGAGAGTGAGCTGTTTATAGGGCTTGATATGTGATGTCATTATCGGGCGCCAAGGAGCTTTCCCCACCACAGGCTCTTTTAAATAAAGAGAGGTGAGGAGCACGGCAGGATGGGGGGGCCGGCGGCGTCCTGCCGCGCGAGGAGCTGATGGCGTCCGCTGAGCGGAGAATCGGCAGCGCTTTGCCGCATCAGGAGCCAGCAGCGATGGCCCGGCCAGGGAGATCAGCGCGGCGGTTTTCGGGGGGCAGCCTGTGGACCACCAAACATAACAGGATCTCAGGGATAGGGAGAGGACAGGAATGGGGAGAGAAGGGCGGGGAGGAGAGGGAGGGAAGACCAAGGATGAGGAAGGGGAGAGGGGGGAGATCAGGAATCTGGAATGGAAGGAGAGGGAGAGAGGTTCTGGGATTAAGGGGAGTAGGAGGGGTTAGGGGGTGGGATCTGAGGAGAAGGGGGGAGAGAGGTAGTAAGGAAGGAAGGTTCCAGGATCTGGGGGAGTCAGAGGTCAAGGGAGAGATGATCTGAACTGCATTGGTGGGGGAATGGGGCACCATTCCCTTCTCTCTTGCCTGCAGACGTGTTCCCTCTTATCCCCTAGCCTCTGTTCTCACCCCTTCCCCTCCATAATCCCCGTGCCCACTTCACATGAGGTAGGTTGTGGGTGTGAGAGTTTGGTGGTTAGTGTGAATGTTTGGGTTACTGGATTAGTATATTGCCCTGCCAGGTGTGAGGGAGCTCATAGAAACATAGAAATGACGGCAGAAAAAGACCAATCGGCCCATCCAGTCTGCCCAGCAAGCTCCCACACTTATTTTCCCATACTTAACCTGTTTCATCAACCACCAAGTTCAGGACCCTCATTGGTAAGTGTTTGATTCAAATTTTCTGCCATCCCCTGCCATTGATGCAGAGACTAATGTTGGAGTTGCATCAAAGGTGAGCATAAGGCTTATGGTTAAGGATTATAACCGCCGCATCAAACAAGTTACCCCAATGCTTGTTTACCCACATTGCACAGATCATTGCCTTGTTGGATGATGTCTTGTTGGATGATGTCTTGTTGTTGGATGATGCCTTGTTGGATGATGTCTTGTTGGATGATGTCATCTTATGCACATTATAAATTTTATTACATCCCTTCATCTCTGATGCGATAGTATTTGGAGACTTCAGTGTTCAAGCCCACATTAGTTCCTCAGGTCTGGATCGGGAGGATTTTTTTTCTGCTTTTTACTCGACGCATAATTAAACTCTGGAATTTGTTGCCAGAGGATGTGGTTAGTGCAGTTAGTATAGCTGTGTTTAAAAAAGGATTGGATAAGTTCTTGGAGGAGAAGTCCATTACCTGCTATTAAGTTCACTTAGAGAATAGCCACTGCCATTATCAATGGTTACATGGAATAGACTTAGTTTTTGGGTACTTGCCAGGTTCTTATGGCCTGGATTGGCCACTGTTGGAAACAGGATGCTGGGCTTGATGGACCCTTGGTCTGACCCAGTATGGCATGGTCTTATGTTCTTATGGCACAGTTAAGTCATTTTCTTGAGGATGACAATGCCTTGAACCTTCATCAAAGTGGGTTCCAAGCCTGTTGTAGTACCATAGCACTTATCTCTGTGTCTGATGTTACCCTGCAGGAGTTATCTGCCTCACATCTCCGGCCTCTTTCCATACGGTCACTCATTCTCTTGTGATAGCCAGACTGGCTGACCTTGGGGTTAGTGGGACTGTCTTGCAGTGGTTCAAATCATTCTAGGTTAATCGACAGCAGCAAGTTACTATGGGTCAGAATGAGACCTCTTTTATTGGGGGGGGGGGGTCCCCAGGGGTCTGTCTTGTCCACAGCCCTGTTTAACATTTTATTTACAATGTCTTTGTAACATTTTGACTGGCCGATGCAGCTGGTTGAGTGTTAAAAAAAAAAAATGCACTTGATTTCAGCCACGATTTTAACGCGTAGCTTTAAATATTTTTTAACTCCCAATGCAGTAATACTATGCAAATACACTGGGAGTTTAAAAACGCACATAAACTTTAAAGTGTGCATTTGGCATAGGCTGAACGCATGTTTTAACTCAAGAAGAGGTAAGTGGCAGCAGCCACTGATCTATCCAGCTATATGGCAGTGGTTAGCAGCTGCCAGGTAGCCAGATCTATCTGCTGTAGTGTGCTGCTACTTAGTCTGATAAAACAGCCGCTCCAGATAGCCGGATAAATCATTATTTATCTAGTTAAGCTGCTGCCACTTATCTGGAGTGCTCCTCGCTTTTTTTTTTTTTTTGTAGCGCTGGAAACTTAACTCAAATCCTGAACCAGGAGTTACGTTTCCAGCGCTAAAAAAACGGCATGCTGGCCAAACCCGGTCTTTCTGTATTGGGGAGGACTGCTTAATGCACTCATTTGCATGGGATTTCCATGTGAGGGCACTAAGCAATACTCCCGTTTAAAACAAACCCAAGAACACACGTTTCCTGTGCGCAGAACTCATTGCTGCGTCGGCGGTAAGTTTCGCACACAGAAAATGCGCATTGAAGTGCAGGCAGGAAGGAGCGTTTGCAGAACACCCCTTTCTGCATTGGCCTGCCAGCGGGGCTTGGGATTTTCAGTAAAATGAATGCTGCTGATCCGCAGTCGCTGTTTCTGACAGATGTTCACTCCGTTTCTGTCCTTGATCATTTTTCATGTTGTCTGCTTGCTGTGAGCCAGTGGATGAGGCAGAACAGCGTGGTGCCTAAATTTTTGCTCATGTCCTGCTCCCTGATTGACGTTTGCAGTTAGTAACTGAGGGTTTCTCCGTACCCTTTAAGGAGGTGGTTAGAGATCTTGGGGTACAATTTGGTGCATGTACATATTTTAGACCACATGTAATAGTGGCTATCAAAGGAGACCTTTTTTTAAGCCAAGGATAATTTGCTGGCTGATGTTTATCCTATTTAAAGTGGACTTTTGGTCAATTGTTTGAGTATTTTGTTTTGACCTCATTGGACTACTGCAATTCCCTTTTTGTAGGTCTCTCTCTAAATATTTGCTCGGGGCCCTGCACCTATTACAGAACACTACTGCACGGCTTATGATATCTAATGGAGGGTCCAGACACATCTCCCCTTTGTTGAAAGAGCTACCATCGGTTGCCCGTTACTCAGAGTAACATTTAAAACACTCCTCTTTCATCTGTAGGGCGTTGCATGGAGAAGGGCATTTGTATCTATTTGATTTCTCTGAATATCTCCCCCTGTTCTGCCGAGCTGCGCCTCTTGCCATTCTAGGATGACCCCGCATGGCGTGGAACGTGTTTCCTGTGACTCACCCAAGATTACGGGGCTTTTAGGAAAAAGTTACACATTTTCCTATTCATTGAGGCCATCTCCATCTAGATGCATGCTGTTCGGTATTATTGCAGGGTTTTCTGTATTTTGTTTGTCACTGAGGTTTGTTTTTTCCTCTGTGTGTGTGTGTATATATATTTTTTTTGTTTGTTTTTAAATTGGGATCTGCTTAGCATGGTTGTTTTCAGCATAAGCAGAATATAAGATTTTTAAATAAATAAATGGAAGATCAGAGTCACATGTAAGTGGTAAATCCTAACGGCTGAATTTTAAATCCCCTGCGTGCGTTAAAAAACCCCGTTACACACCGAAGTGCTGGGCCCAGATAAAGGGGCGGGGCTGGAGGCGGCCATTTGCCGCTGTACCGGGGAAGGGACTGATGGCGGGCGCAAGTTGCTACTGATCCAACGGCACACATGAGTGCGCGGCCCCCCGGATTTTATAACATATGTGCGCTGGCACACGCATGTTATAAAATCGGCGCGCACCTTTAAAAATCTATCCCTTAGGCTTTATCATTTCCACACAGCAGAGTTTACTTCTTGAGCACTACCTTGTGACGAAAGGGCGGTCTTTAGATAAAAACTGATGAGGATTGAACGTATGAGAGTATTTCTCCCCGCAGCACGGCTTTTCCCGCTTCCCATAGCAGTTGTGGTTCCATTGCATGTTGTTCAGCTAACTTTCGTTTGGTGGGAGATCCTAACCCATTGACGAGGATGAAATCATTCACTGGAATGACGGGGCAGGCGGACACCGAGCCCGCATGCGCGAGCACAATGTGGCGTCGGGCTCTCTCCCGGCGCGAGTGCCACGTCGGGGGGGAGGGGGAGGCTCCCTGGGCGGAGCGCTGTGACGCTCGCGCCCTTAGCCCGTGTTCCCTCGGGAACAGCGCGTGCGTCTTTTTGAATTGGTGGGGGGCTCTCTAGCCCCATTGGCCAGCAGGGAGTGAGTCGGCAGGGAGGGGGAGGAGCTTATTCTCCGTGAGCGGGAGTTTCTGCCCTCACCCCCTCTTTTTTTTTTTTCACCCCTGCCATTCGGTGGCCGTTCCCTCCCTCCCGCCCCCCGTTTATTGTTGTGTTTGTAAGGGTGGAGGTCTTGTTGCAGCTGGGGGTGGCCCCAGCCTACTTGGGGGGCAGCGTTGTGCTGATTGATTGCATAGCTTGGCAGGTGCACAACTGGGGTGCAGTTGTCCCTGCAGGACTGCTTGCTGGGTGGTGGTGGGGGCCGAAGGTTCAGCTCTCCTTGCTGGGCGGTGGCGGGGGGGGGGGTCGAGCGAGTTACCAAGGCTGAATTGCTAGGCGGGTGAGCTAGCGGAGATCCATCTTGCTGGGAGGCGGCAGATGATCGTCATCAATTCATTGGGTGGGGGGGGGGGGGGGTGGGTGATATTCGGGCTCGGGCACTGCTGTTTTGTTAAATAAAACCGCGGCCTCGTTGATTCCAGTTGTTGTCCTCTCTTGTTTGAGCGGTCACTTGGTGAAGGGCGTTGGCGGAGGGAGGAGATAGTCCTGGCTGCCTGCGTTATGACTGACGCACGTGATTCTGAATTCAGGGAAGGCGGAGGGACTGAGATGGATGCCTCACGAGATTAGGAACCCTGCTGGATTTGTAAACTTAAATCTGTTATCACACAATAAAAACTCCGATTTGGGATTTTAAATTATTTTTAGATGCCGTTGCATCATATCAGAATGGGTAATGGAGACTGAATGCCACTCCCATCCCTCTAGAAGAGGGTTGAGATACACTGATGGGGTAAAGTGGGGGAAATTTTCCACTGCCCATCCGGGACCTGTTCTCTGGATAAGAGGAACACTTTGGATTCTAGTGGTCTCAGTCCGGTACCTTTCATAAGCCATAAATTAACTTAAACCTCACCCCATCCACCCCCAAATGTATCGCTGTTGCGGCCTCTGACAAGTGTTACTGCATGTACAGCCGTTATTTCACTTTATGGACTGGGGAAACCTGGTGAAAATAATTCATAGATACTGTACGAAGATGTTCAGCAGCAGGTTTAGGTCTATTGTCCTAAACCTGTGCAGAAGTTTGAACTGACAGAACTGCCCTCTCGCCCATGTGTAGAGTTTGGGGTAATTCCTTGTGCCTGCGGCACTTATTCATTTGTGATCAAAAGACTGGAGAAGCAAAGAAATGGTGTCCGCTCATTTTTATCACTGGGGGGCAGACAGAAAGATTATATGAGACATTTATTTTTGTAGGCGTCCATAGCTTTTACGCATGTGGTTCAGTAATACTGTGGAATAATTAGTAAAGATTTCATTTTTAGCCTGCTCCCTGTGTGGAGAGAGAGAGAGTTTATGAGATTTGCTGTGTCTGTGGCGTGTGTGCGCGTAAGTCCCTCTGGTAGCTTTTGCGTTTGACATCCTGTTATACCAGATTTTCCAGATATGAGGACTCTTTGAGAATCTTTGAGAATCCATGTATATTCGTGGATTGTGCGTGTGCCCCAGAAAGTAGGCTCCCTTTGTTTGGGGTGGGATCTTCTTGCCTTTTCTTTCATCTGATTCACAAGGCACTTTATTTATTTATTTATCTATTTATTTAACGACTTGTCTATACCGACATTAAAATACACATCATATCGGTTTACATAGTAACAAAAAGGTGGAAGAGTACAATTAAAAGGGGGTGGGGGAACAACTGAAAGAAGGTCCAAACAGCGAACCTAAACAAGCTAACTAAAAGGAGAGAAGCAAGAAAGAATAAAACATGATTAACAAGAATTAGGAATACGTAGGTTATATAGGATTACTTGATTTACAAAATTTACAAACTGGGATTAATAAGGTTACATGGTCTCTAGGGTTGTTTTACAATGGTTACGTAGGGGTTTAACGGGATAAGGAGTATAAATTTATGTAAGCTGATGGAGGGTAAGAGAGAGGAGATGATGCAGGTGTTAATCCGGGAAAGCTTGGTGGAAAAGCCAGGTTTTTATGAGTTTTTGAAATTTAAGAGGGCATTGTTCCAAGCGGAGGTGGGAAGGAAGGGAATTCCAGAGAGTGGGACCTGCAATAGAGAGGGCCCGGGATCTTGTTGCTGATAGACGGGCTTTCTTAATGGTAGGGCCTTGTAAGGTGTATTTGAGATTTGTTCTGATGGGGCGGGCAGATTGAACAGGTAGGAGTGGTTCGTTGAGCCAAAGGGAGTTATGCATGTAGATAGCTTTATGTATGATGGTGAGGGTTTTGAACAGGATATGGGAGGAGATGGGGAGCCAGTGTAGGCCTTTGAGGATGGGGGTTATGTGATCTGATTTACGTGTGTTAGTGATTATTCTTGCTGTCGCATTTTGAAGTATCTGGAGTGGTCTGATGGTGGAAAAGGGGAGGCCGAGGTATAAGGAGTTACAGTAATCTAGCTTAGATGTAAGGGTGGTTTGGATAACAGTTTTGAGATCATGAGTATGAAGTAGGGGCTTGAGCTTTTTTATGACCATGAGCGTATAAGAAACCTTTTATTACGGAGTTTATGTGGCTCTTGAGGTTCACATGGGGGTCAATGAGGACACCTAAGTTTCGAACAGAGGGTTGTGGGCTGAGGAGGGGGTTGAGCAAGGGGTCGTTAGGGGAGGTCAGCATAAGGGTCTGTTGGTTATGGATAAGGAGGAGCTCGGTTTTAGTAGAATTGAGGGCTAGTTGAAGGGAGGTGAGCAGGGTGTTAATAGAAGCAAGGCATTTCTCCCAGAAGGAAAGGGTGATGATTTGGACATCATCTGCATAGATGTAGAATCTGAGACCGAGATCAGAAAGATGTTGGCAGAGGGGGAGGAGGTATATGTTAAAGAGGGTGGAAGAGAGGGAGGAGCCTTGGGGTACTCCTTGTGATAGAGTGAAATGGGAGGATTCGGAGGGGCCAAGTTTCACGGAGAAGCGTCTGTTAGTGAGGTAGGATTTGAACCATAAGAGGGCAGTACCAGAAACACCAATGTCGATAAGACGGGAGATGAGGAGATCATGGCTTATCGTATCGAAGGCCGCTGAAATGTCGAGGAAGTCAATGAGGAAACTATGACCTTGGTCAAGGCCAGTGAGAAGGAAGTCCATAAGGGATAGAAGGAGGGTCTCAGTGCTTAGGTTTTTACGAAAGCCAAACTGAGAGGAATGGAGAATGTTGTTGTCATCGAGGTAGTCCATGAGCTGGATGTTTACTATCTTCTCCATGATTTTTGCTATGAGGGGGTCAAGAGAGGGCTTCTTTAGGAGGGGGTTTGATTACAGCATGTTTGAGGGGATCCGGGATTGTGCCAGTGGCGAGGGAACAGTTAATAATGTCTGCAAGGGGTTGGGCAATCGCACGTCCAGTATTTACGGACTTATTTTGAAGCTGAATTTGTTGAATTAGGAGAAATCCTAACTTCAGGGTGAAGTTCTACTGCCGAAGTGTAGCTTGGTTGAATTGGCACAGTCTGACGTTGTCGTGTAAGCAGCTGTGCCGCCATTGTTTGGTCCTCGGTGACATCGCTGCGTCGTGATCAAGGTTCCACCAGGCATTTGGCGTACGCGCTGCGATATCGCTTGGGCATGCTCACTCATTCCACCACGCTGTAGCGTGGGCAGCTACTCGACTCCTCGCTCTTCTCCTCCTCGTATTCCATTGCTTTTAATGCAAAATCAAGGTGAGGTGTGGTGACGTTGCAGCATTTATAGGAGGGGGGTACCCAAAGGCCTGAGCTACCAGCTGAGTTAGTATGTATTAAGAGAATAATTTTCAGAGACAGTTCCGTGTATAAAACATAATGTGTTATAAAACTGCCTGCTCACCAAGGGACCTGTACAACACATTATTGCCTCCTTTTTCATACTGGTTATTCCTTTCTATGCAGCCCAGCTTTCTTCTGGCTTTAGCTATCGTCTTGTCACATTGCTTCATCATCTTCAGCACTATCACACCAAGGTCTCTCTCTTGCTCCGTGCACAACAGCCTTTCACCCCTCATCACATATAGCTCTTTTGGATTACCGCACCCCAGATGCATGACTCTGCACTTCTTGGCATTGAATCCCAGCTGCCATATCTTCGACCACGTGCAAGCTTCTTTAAATCATGTTTCATTCTCCCCACTCTTTCTGATGTGTCTACGCTGTTGTAGATCTCAGTATCATCCGCAAATAGACAAACTTTACATTTTTATTTCTTCTGCAATGTTGCTCACAAAGATATTTATTTATTTATAATTTTTATATACCGACATTCTTACATCCGATGTAAATCATACCGGTTTACATTAAACAGAATAGCAGGAAATAAATTTCCATAGTCTAATACAATGAACATTTCTAATTAAAATTGTTAATATTGTTAATATTGAACAGAACCAGTACAAACACCAATTCTTGGGGCACTCCGCTTAACATTGTTCTCATAAGAACATAAGAATTGCCATACTGGGTCAGACCAAGGGTCCATCAAGCCCAGCATCCTGTTTCCAACAGTGGCCAATCCAGGTCACAAGTACCTGGCAAGTACCCAGACATTAAATAAAGCTACTATTGCTTAATAATTAATAGCAGTTTATGGACTTCTCCTCTATGAACTTATCCAAACCTTTTTTTTAAACCCAGTTACACTAACTGCTGTAACCATATCCTCTGGCAATGAATTCAGAGCTTAGCTATGTGCTGAGAGAAAAATAATTTTCTTTGATTTGTTTTAAATGTGCTACTTGCTAACTTCCTGGAGTGCCCCCTAGTCCTTCTATTATCTGAGAGAGTAAATTTATATTAACTAGTTCAAGTCCTCCGGTAGCTCCTGTGACATAGTAAGGGCAAAGGCTATCGGCTTCATTTTGAATACTGGCAGCCGACAGCCCGAGTGCAGGAGATCGCTCCCGGACCCCCGCTGGACCACCAGGGACTTTTGGCAAGTCTTTGGGGGGTCATGAGGGTGGGGGGTTGTAGTTAATTAAATTTAAAAAACATTTTATGCCCTCCCCTAATTTGCTCCATAAGACGCACAGACGCCCGGGAACAGAGCCGGTTTAGCACACCATTTTTTTTTTTTTTAATTTTTCCGCTCTGAATCCTGGGTGCGTCTTACGGAGCAAAAAATACGGTATGTCATCATTCACTGCTATATACTCTAATTCTCCCATCTTGCTTCTTAGACTTCTGGCATTAGCATACAAACATTATAAAGTGTTCTTTTTGTTTGTATTTTCATTCTGCTTTTTAATTGATAGGAATAAATTGGAATCTTTTAGCTCAAGTGAGTTTTTAATTATAGGCACTTGGACTACTTTTCTAATTATTGGAACCTCACTGTCGGGATGCCCTAATTCTAATGCATCATTAGTATCCTTTGAAGGTACCTCTCTCTGAACCATGCGCTGCTGAGCCACTGTCGGCTTTCCCCTTTGTTCTAGTTTAAAAGCTGCTCTATCTCCTTTTTAAAGGTTAGCGCCAGCAGTCTGGTTCCACCCTGGTTAAGGTAGAGCCCATCCCTTCGGAAGAGACTCCCCCTTCCCCATAAGGTTCCCCAGTTCCTTACAAAACTGAATCCCTCTTCCTTGCACCATCGTCTCATCCACACATTGAGACTCTGGAGCTCTGCCTGCCTCTGGTGACCTGCGCGTGGAACAGGGAGCATTTCAGAGAATGCTACCCTGGAGGTTCTGGATTTAAGATTTCTACCTAAGAGCCTAAATTTGGCTTCCAGAACCTCCCTCCCACATTTTCCTATGTCGTTGGTGCCCACATGTACCATGACAGCCGGCTCCTCCCCAGCACTGTCTAAAATCCTATCTAGGTGACGCGTGAGGTCCGCCACCTTCGCAACAGGTAGTCAAGTTACCAGGCAATCCTCACGCCCACCAGCCACCCAACTATCTATATTCCTAATAATCGAATCACCTACTATGACGGCCGACCTAACCCTTCCCTCCTGGGCAGTACCTTGGGAGATACTCTAAGATGGTGGCAGGGGTTTATATACTCTGAGAGCTCCCCATCCCAGGCTCCCACATGGGGGAGCTGAAATCCACAAGGTACTTCTGTCTCCCCTGGTAAACATGGAAGAATCTTCTTCGCTGGGAATCCAAATGGTTCTCTCTAGTTTTATCAGAGGTAGGTCTTGTCAGACAAATTGAATCAGTTTCCTTGGCTGGGTGATCAAGAGAATTGGATCAGGGGAGAGCATAGATGTGCTTGGATTTCAGCAAAGCCTTTGACACAGTTTCACATAGGTAGGTGACTTCTTTAAAAAAAACAAAAAACTGAGCACCATAGTTATAGATTCTGCTGTGACTGACTGGGTTAGAAACTGCGTGAGTGGGAGGTGACAAAGGGTAGTGGTAAATGGAATTCACTTAGGTGGGCTACCAGTGCTCTGCCACATGGATCGGTTCTCTGACCACATCTACTTGTCATTCTAAGTGATCTTACGTAAGGGCTATTGGGAAAGCTTTGCATTTTTGTGGATAATGCCAAACTCTGCAGCAGGGTAGACACCTTGGAAGGTGTGGAGAATATGAGGCAGGATGTAGTGAAGCTTGAGGAATGGTCTAGATCTGGCAGCTAAGATTTAATTCTTAAAAATGCAGGGCTAAGCATTTGGGTTGCAAAATCCCAAGGGAGCAGTACAGTATTAAAAAGTGAAGTTTTCCTGTGCACAAAACAGGAGTTACGATTTATTGGTGATCATCATATCTGATAATGTCAAGATGGCCAAATAGGCAGAAAGATGCTTTGGTACATAGGGAAAGAAATAGCCAGCAGGAAAAAGGAGGTGATACTGCCTCTGTGTAAGTCCCTGGGGAGACCTCATTTGTACAGATCTGGAGACCCCACCTTCAAAAGGAAATAAACTGAATAAAGTCTGTCTAGAAGGTGGCTACTAAAATGGTCAGTGTGCTTTACAATAAAGCATATGGGGGCAGATTTAAAGATCTAAACATGTATGCCCTGAAGGAAAGCAGAGAAAGGGAAGATATGTCAATTACTGTGTCTAAAGTTGCAGAAACTGGCAAGTTAGAGGACTAGTGTCCAGGAGGGACAGCAGAATTGTGCTCCGTCAGCAGCTGATTATTTATGTTTTGAGTCGTGTTGGTTGTGTTTTTTGTTTTTATGACTGTTTTTAGATGTACTCCACCTAGGACCTGGGTTAGCGTGAAATATATATTTTCTAAGCAAATAAGAGACATTGAAATACCTCCAAGGAATAAATGCATGGGAGGTGATCGTCTTTCAACAGAAAAGAGGCATTGGAATGTGGGGTCATGGGATGAAGTAAAAGGGGGTAGATTCAGGAGTAACCTAAGGAAATATATAAATATATGTATATGTTCTGAATTTACAGAAGGGCTAGTGGACACATGCAACAGCCTCCCAGTGGAGGTGGTAAGAGACAAAGATCATATTTGAATTCAACAAAGATTGTGGCAAGCATAGAGGATCCCTGAATTAGAGGAAGGGACTGTAAAGCTTAGCAGGAGATGTGGATAAGGCCGGATGGTCTTTATCTGCCGTCATGTTCTACGTTTCTGTGATATCCCTCAGCTATCTGCAGTAGAGGCTTGACCGCCTACATTGCTCTTCGCTCATCGCAACATTGATAGCAGGAGATGTGGATAAGGCCATATGGTCTTTATCTGCCGTCATGTTCTACTTTTCTGTGATATCTCTCAGCTATCTGCAGTAGAGGCTTGACCGCCTACATTGCTCTTCGCTCATCGCACTTCCGTGCCCTAACCAACGCCCCACTGTGCTAAGGATGTCTCCCGGCTGTGAGCTGCACGAGTTTGATTGCTGGCGATTGCCCCTTCTCCTTTTGCCGGTAAATTTAGCCAAGTTAGCCTGCGGCCAGGGCTGTGCTAGGGACGTCTGCTCTTGCTGCTTGCATGTTGGTTGACCTCGCCGCCTCTTTTTTGGGGGGGGGGGGAGCTTGATGCAGCTGTACTACCGCTCTGTGCGAGTCGGATCTGTCTCCTCTTTCTGTCCCTGTACTGTTTTTCATACAGGTGGGCAGATACGTTTTCCGTAGCTCGTCCCGTCCTCAAACTCCCTCGTTTTTTGTTGTTTTTTTTTACAGCACCATTCTTGCAGCTCTCTTCTAACCAATGCCCCAGGTTTTGTCTCAAGCATGCTTAAATTCTCTCACAGTTCAGGTGTTGAAATATTGGTTTGCATGATTACCGTAATTGTCAGGGCCTGAAAAACATGTTGATGTAATTTAATGAGTTTATATAACACAGCCAGGGGATGTGTTTGCCCATCTCTTGGTTTCTTTCCTCTCAGATGCTTAGCCCTGCAGTAGGTAGTTGAAGGAGGGGGGACTACACCATGGTAGGAAATGAAGAAAGGCACAAGTTAATGCCTAGACACTAGAATAAACCCATCTGAAGAGCACTTTATTTTCAAGACCACTCTCTACATATTGTGTATTTGTAGAGCCCGAGCCTGTGCCCAGAGTCCACCAGTAACCGTGCGCCAAGCATTGCAATCCGATGAGGCCAGGAGCCTACTGGGTGTCGGGTGACGTTGCATAGAGATGCCCCACTGTCTCCCTTCTGCCTTCCTCTCCCTCCCCCCCCCCCCCCCCCAGTTGTGCTGCCCATGGTGCCTCTGAGCTTTGCAGCAGGATGATGACATGGTACAGGGAGGGAGGGGGTAGGAGGATGCACTGGGAGTGCAGGATGATGATGTTGGTGTGCCATCATAAGAGCAGAGCTGAGGATCAGCTGCCCCTTTTTGAACGAGCCGCTGTTATTAATAAAGAATCCATTTTCTAAGGCGAACGGTCTTGTTTCGTTTTTTTGTTTGCCTGTGGCCACATGGATTGTGACAGACTGAACGCTGCACGACTTGACTGCCTAGCTGCAGTATTTAATAATAAAGAAAAGCAGAGGGGGGGGGCTTGCTTCTTTAAAAAAAAATGGCAAAGCTATCAAGTAACCTGCCAAGCCAACTGAGGCATTCCATAACTTGTGTTGTGGAGTCTCAGTTTAGTGGACGCTTGGGCCAACCTGTCAGAGACTGGGAGAAGGTGTTCAGTGTCTCTAGCAACCCGCAGGTCGGGAGGCAGATGTCAGGCAGGACGTGGATGGTGCTCTTCACCCTGGAAGCTGGTGCTCCCCCGGGAGGAGCCCGTAGGGACCCAGCCGCTGGGGCTTGGGTGAGGTTTCAACCTGGAAGCTGAAGCCCCCCCCCGGGAGGAAGCCCGTAGGGGCCCAGCCGCTGGGACTTAGGCGAGTAGCGAAGCTTGAGACTGAGACTGGCAGACTGGTGAGCTGGATAGGAACTGGAACCAGACAAGAACAGCGAGCAACGCTGTAGCAAGGGACAAGAACTGGAACCAGGCAGGAACTGTAGCAAGACTCGGGTACTGGAACCAGGCAGGAACTATAGCAAGCAGGCAGGATCCAGGCAGGTACTGTAGCAAGCAGGCAGGAACAGAGTGAGTTCCAAGGCAAAAACCACTCTGGGGCACGGAGCAACTGGGAACCGGATGGTAACCCTGTTGCAAGGCAATGAGTGAATGTCCGCGGCCGGCTTATCAAGGCCACGGCGTCTGACGTCAGGATTTGGGCGGAGTCACCACTGGCGGGAAACGGCCTAGAAAAGCGCCCAAGTGGCTCGCGCGCCTAGAGCCAGGGCATCCATGGGAGGCTTCCTGGCGGCGCGGCCCCCTCTGGGACGCCGCCGAACAGGCTGCGAACTAGGCCAGCGGGAACGGGAACAAGCGGGAACAAGTCCAGGAACACAGAGGTAAGGGTCTGGTCGCGGTGCTCGCGGCCAGAACCGTAACACTTGCCTTCTGGAGATATGCATGAGCCGATTGGGACATCTCACAACCTGCCCTCCAGAGAGAGGCTTGAGTTGACTGGGCAGATGATTACTATGGCGGGGGAAGGGAAGACTGACTTACCACATATGAGAAAGAAGCCGAGCTGAAAGGCGATTCTTGGGGGGAGAGAAGAAAAAAAACCGCAACGTGATTTAAAGCCCAAGCAGCAGATGAAGGATCCCAGCGACCTAGCGGAGGGGGCAATACATGGGAGCCACACCGTGGAGACACAGGGGAGTAGCGTTACTGACCTTGCTGTGAGCGGGATACCGATAGTTAATGCATCAGTGGACGAGAACATGAAAGTGAGGTGCTGCAGGTAGTGGCAGGGAGGCAGTGGCAGAGGTCAATGCTTTGGTGCTACAGATAACCTCTTGTCACCCAAGAGCAGCTTGCGCAGGTACAGTCCCGGATGTTCCCACCCTGCAGAGGGCAATCCAGGAGGGCAACAGCAAAATGAAGCCACTCCAGTTCCACCAGCAGCCAGTGGGATAGCCGATGATGAGTCACAAGTGGGCTTGGGAGAGGGGTACGTATTGAAATGGAACGGGGGTTTTGTCACCGGTAACTAAGAGAAAGCAAAAACGCAAGCATATATGGACAGCCCCAGCGCGAGCAGTAGCTGCACTGTCACAGCTGATACTGACCCCTCCTCCTCCAGCAGCAGCACACACTGCCCATTAGCAGAGGCCGGTGAGGCATCCAGGGGCTTCCTGACTCTTACTAACTTATCCCAGCTATGGGAAAACATGCCTACGGCTCTATGAAGGAAGATTAAGAAACGTTCATTCATCGATATATTTAGGATGATGTAAGGAAGACATAGGAGGTCAGCACGAAGAAAGGGGATGTGCTGCCCAACGCAGATAAGAAAGTTCCTAGGAACATCATCAGTTGGATTTGTGCGTTCCTCCGGATGATGAGCGTTATTGGACAAAACAACCCTTCCCAGTATGGTCCTATGCTGAGCTGGAAGCTTACAACGAATGTGATAGCTGGACCTGGTTGAATTATGACTAGCGTTTTCGTGACAAAATGGAGGAGAACCGTTTCATGTCTTGGGGAACACAGGATGTCAGCTTATGGCTGAGACAGATGACTAACAAGGTGAGCGATGCGGGTACGAGCATGCAGCCATCTCGAAAACTTTTTTGGTCAATCACCCAGACCAACGGAACAACCCTGTTACCTACCGAGGTATGCTGGTCGTACAATAGATCCTCATGCAGCTTTCAGGACTGCAAGTTCAAACATGTTTGCTCCATTTGTGCTGCGTCCCATCCAGTGAGCAAATGTATATTAAAAAAACCAGCTGGGAGGAGTGGTGGCAGAGAAAAATGACTCATCTTCAATAAAGCACGTTTCCCCATAATTTTGCCCATCATGGCTGAACTGTTACTTCAGGCAAAGAGATGTGTTGTGGCTTATACAAGGCTTTTGGGATGGATTTCCTATTCCCTTCAGGGTGCGGGTTGATGAGATGGGCGCAGCCAACACACCATCCACAGTGAAGCACGCAGACATCATACAGCGGAAATTTTGATTCAGAGTTGGCATTTGGACGGATGGCGGGCCCATTTTCCGTTTCTCCTTTTCAAAGATTGTTCCTTTCACTGTTGGCCATTGTCCCAAAGAAGGAGCCCAGTAAGTTCCAACTTATACAGAACCTTTCCTACCCTCATGACTCATTAGTCAATGACCACCTACCTCTGAAGGAATGTACGGTATAATACGCATCCTTCGATTCTGCTATAGACCTGTTGTGGAAGCGTGGTCTGGGTGCACTAATGGCCAAGACAGACATAGAGTCGGCACTCGGATAGCTTCCTTTTAGGATTTTGGTTTTGGGACCAATATTACTTCAACAAGTGCATGCCAATGGGGTGTTCAGTGTCATGCGCTTACTTTGAATTCGTTAGCTCCTTCTTACACTGGGCAACAGTAGAATGAGCTGAGGTGAGCAACATCATTCACTACCTTGGTGATTTTTTTGTCAGTCTGGGTGAATCCAGTGTTTTTTCCTGCTCACTGTATGAATTCCAATTTATCGCTAAGGAATTTGGTGTCCCTCTCAAACACAGGAAGACTGAGGGCCTATCAATGATCATCTGTTTCCTGGGCATCGAATTGGATTCAGACAACATGGTGTCTCAGCTGCCAAAGGACAAAGGTGTGGTTCTGAGAGCATTGCTATGCTAGGCTTCAATGGCAAGAAAGCTGACTCTTCATGCTGTGCAAGACATCCTGGGCACATTGAACTTTGCCTGCCGAGTGATCCCCATAGGGTGTCGTCTCCACCACTTCATCAGTCGTCTCCACCACTTCATCAGAGTATCGCGAGATATCCATTCTGACATCACAGTTTGGCTATTTATTTATTTAATTAATTAATTAAAAAGTTTTTATATACCGCACCATGGGGTAGTAGTCTATCCGTCTTGGCGGTTTACATAATAAAACATACACAATATCATTCACTTACATCATTTAAAATACAAATAATTACAGTGTCTTAATAACGGATACTTAATAACAGGCGGGTTTAAAAGTTCATTGCGATAGGTTATAAGCACATGTAAATAGATATGTTTTCAATGCTATCATTTCTTGTCTATTTCAACGACATGTCCATGTGGCAGGGACCTGCACTCTCCAGTCGGGACGTGGACATACACTCAGATGCTTTAGATGGATGGGGTTTTGGGGTATTCTGTCAGGGAGCATGGCACGTTGTGCCCTGGCCACACGCCTGGGTTGAGGCAGGATTAATTCGGAATATCGCCTTCCTTGAATTGTTCCCTACATTGGTAGCCTTGGTGCTCTGGGGCGATAAGTTGCCCTTCAAAGCACATAATACTTTGGTGTGATAACCAAGCTGTGGCTCAAGTTTTAAAAAGGCAGTCAGCAAAATGCCCCAGAGTTGTTGAGTTATTGAGGGTTGTGGTTTTAGTGAGCTTGTGCATTAACACCACAATGAGCGTGCGCCATGTGCCAGGGGCTGATCAGGATTGCTGACGCATTATCACATGCTAAGTGGGATGTGTTTTTATAAGCAGGTGCCCTCGGCCATCGGAACAGGAGCCCCAGTCCTGGACTGCCTATAGATGAAGATGATTGGACTCTGACCACCAGGTACCTACTGTTAGGACCATTGGTGCCAGCCACCTGGGCAGCTTACTGCAGAAGTTATAAACACATGAGAGGATTCTTGAGTCAGCATGGTTGGGTTGCCAGGCCAGAGCCAGATGGCTGGCTTGTCCACTTTGTTTCTGCGGCAAAGGATATGGGTGTATCTATAGGCTTTGTGGTCAAACATCTAGCGGGGCTTGCTTTCTTCACAAAAGCGTGTGGTTGGGGCGATCCTACCATGTCCTTACTCAAAAAGATGCTGGCTGGTTGGCAAAAAAGAACAGACTGGTGAACGACACATGACTGTTGATCATGCATGACACGTTGGTGAACTTATGGTTTCTTCGACCATACATATGTACATTGGGCTTCAAAACCAGCCTGTTTTGGGTGGCATGCTCTTTGGCCTTCTTTGGTGCCCTGTGTGTGAGCGAACTGGTGGCCTCCACCAAGAACGACGCTGGCTCTATTGGCTTACTGATGAGGAACATCTTGTGTACAGGTCAAAATATCCATTTACAAATACACAAGTCAAAACTGACCAGGCTGGTAAGGGCATAACCCTCTCCCTGAAACGTGTTGACTCACAAGTTGCATGCCCAGTACAGAGCTTGGAAAAGTACTTAGCAATTTGGCCCTCCAGTGGGGCTCACTTGCTGGTACATGCTGAGCCGCTGATGAGATACCAGTTCTCCACCATCCTTAGGCTGATGGTGACCAAGATGGGCCTCGATGCGGGGAAATTCATTATGCATGCATTCGGGATTGGAGCTGCAACTAGTATGGCACAAGTAGGATTACAAATAGATATGGTACAGCAGATAGGAAGATGAAGGTCTGTTGCTGTTAGTTCTTACGTTAGATTGGATTGGGCAAATTCAGCCACTCACAACAATTAAATGTCTTTACAGATACACCTCAACTTCGGCAGACTGCTTGGATTATTAGCCATTCGTTTCTGCACTGGGCCGCCAGAAGGGCCCTCGTTTGCCCATATGGACAACACCTCAGCTTGGCACCGTGCAGCATTTGCATGACCTGGATGGGCAAGCAGGGCATGTATTGGGAACAGCTGTTTCCATTGTTGCATCGCTTGAAGGAATTGTCAGCTGCTCCTGATGCTTTGATAATTCACCTAGGTGGCAATGACCTAGGGGATCTGTCTGCCAAGCAACTGATCAACAGAATCTAGGCAGACTGGGCCGAATTTACTACCACGGGCTTGCATTTTATGGTCTGACATCATCCCGCACCTGAAGTAGAGCAACTCAAAGTTGTGGGGACGAGGTTGCAAGAAACTGAATCGTCAGATCGGTGTGTGAACCAACAAGTTTGGGGGTCAACAAATTGAGCACAGTTGGGCGGATGTCCAATGTGAGGACATGTTCAGGCCGACAGGGTAAACTTGTCTGAGATAGGGTACGATTTTTTTAGCAATGCACTGCAGGAGGCTTTAGAAGATCTGTTTTGAGGATTGAGGCATTGGCTGCAGCTAAATGGTAGTGGTGGTGGGGGGGTGGGGCCTGAGAGAAGGGCTTACTCTACCTCATGCTGGTGATGGGTACCCCAGCTGGCTGCTTTGGGGGGTTTTCAGACCAGGTGCAGGGGTTCATCACGGTATGGACAACGCCAGGCTGGCGCCTCATGGCTAATGGCAAGGCATTGGTATACCTCGGGGAGGTGTGCCCCCCCCCTTGTTTGGGGATAAGGCAGGGAGCCTGATAAATTGCTGCCTTGCTCTGTACATGGCAGGCGGCAGGGGTAGTAGCCCGGTTGGCTATTTATGAGTCAGCTCGGGTACGGGTTGTTTTGAAGGCATCTACTATTTAATATAGTAGCGTCCTTTACGTTCCACTTAATGCTCATGTCTTAATTGCGTGTTTGCAGATGTCTTATGCTATTTAATGTTCATGCTACATTATATGTATGGGGGGGGAACCAGTCGGGACGGCGACATTGTCGCGGCTGCTGGAGTTAAATTGTGAGGCGTCAAACCGCTAATCAAATACAAATTGCAGATGACGAGTAATTATTAGGAAATCTGCAGGGCGAGCAGCCCCATGAAACGAGCTCTGCAGGTTTGCCTTGCTCCAGTGCATTTTAATGGCCTCTTGTTCCGATTACCGCCTCATAAACACGTACGGTGTGCCGGGGCGGTTTCTAGGGGGGGAGGGGGAGGGGTCCTGTGTTCATGCGTAATTTTTACCAATTGATCGGTTTGGTGTTGCTTGACCGTGCTAAAATGGCGCGGGCTTCCGTGGTTAACGGTGTAACTCGCCGAGGGCGCAGAGCGCGCCACCTTGCTGCTCTTCCAAGGGCGGGCGTTGGGGAGGGCAGGTGCCGAGCGTGTGGCTGGCGTGTCTGTGGGGCTGGCTTTATTTTGAAGCATTGTGCCAGGTGCAAAGCTGTTCGATCCACGAGTGCATGTCCCCTGGGTGAATATATTTCTGAATGGCGGCGGGGAAGCGACATGAGGCACGGTCGAAGGGTTTTGTGAAGCTGATGTACTTTTTTTTTTTTCCCCTCCCCTTTGCGTGCGTTCTCCGGGGTTCAAGCTCTGAACGTCGCCTCCTCTGGCGCAGGCCGCTGCTGATTGATTTAACGCCTGAACGACGTGTGTCAGGAGGTACAGGGCTTGCTTCTGGGAGTGAGCTCTGAGCAGCAGGATCCCAAGGACGCTGGGAGAGGCCTCGTTTTTTGTTTTTTTTCCTTACAGATAAGCAGTGGAGTGGGGGAGGGTGGTGGGTGACGAGCTTGGACGTTATCACTATAATAACCGATGCTTCTTCTGCCGTGCTCGCTCAGGCCGGTGCTGTGTCTGCTCGTGTAAAATTGGGCGCGCGTGACTGACTGAACGCCCGCCCTTCCGACGCGCACCCAGCCGCCTCTCCTGGGCACGCAATGCATTATTTAAATGAGGGGTCGTAGTAAAAAGGATGTGCTAGGGATAAATTGCGCGTCCCTCGTGTGTCCGTGGCATCGGGAGCACATGGGAAGAGGCTGTGCGCCGGTTAGGAAAACAGATGCTCAATTAATGGGCGTCCATTTACCTAACCTGTGGACCGATACAGTAAAGTCCGCGGGAGAGCGGGCGCGCGCACAGGCCACTCTCCTGTGCGCGCGATTCTCTATTCAAATGAGGCCCGGCGGTAAAAACAGACAAAAGGAGGCGCTAGGTACACTAGCGCGTCCCTAGCGCCTCCTTTTGGACCGGAGCGGCGCCTGTCAGCGGGTTTGACAGCTGACGCTCAATTTTGACGGCGCTGGTTCTCGAGCCCGCTGACAGCCATGGGCCGACTTCAAAAAATTTTTTTTCTATTTTTTTTACTTTTGGAAAGTTTCGGGACCTCCGACTTAATATCACCATGATATTAAGTCGGAAGGTGCACAGAAAAGCAGTTTTTACTGCTTTTCTGTGCACTTTCCCAGTGCCCGGAGAAATTAACACCTACCTTTGGGTAGGCGCTAATTTCTTAAAGTAAAATGTGTGGCTTGGCTGCACATTTTGTTTTCTGAATCGCGCGGGAATACCTAATAGGGCCATCAACATACATTTGATTGTTGCGGGCGCTATTAGGTTCAGGGGGTTGGACGCGCGTTTTCGGCCCCTTACTGAATAAGGGGTAACGCTAGCGCGTCGAAACCGCGCGTCCAATGGCGGGTTAACAGTGCGCTCTGTCAGAGCACACTGTACTGTATCCGCCCGCTGATCGCTGGCAAACAATTTTTTTTTTTTCATTCTGCTTCCTGTGGCTCCTCCTACTTAGTACTGGGGGCGATACTAAGTAGGAGGAGCCACAGAAAAGCAGTATTTTGGGCTTTTTTTTTTTATGGCTTAGTGGATTTTTTTCAGATGGCTTGGAGCGCCTGATGACTTAACGCCAGCTCTAGGATGATGTTTTGCACCGGGAGGAGGGGGAGTAATAGCTAATAGCATCATTTACATGCATTTACATTTGATGAGCGCTATTAGCTGTGCGCTGGTTTGGAAGCACGTTTTGGAAGCGCTATTTCCCTTATTGCATCGGGTGTTAGCCTAGCGCGTCCAAGAGCTTGTTAGCCCGTGCGCTAGGCTCAGCACACGATGTAGCACCGGCCTGACTGTGCGTGCACATACCTGGAAAATCTGACCCCCTTCCCTGGAGAGAAGCAGCAGGAAGGGGAGAGGCTGGATTAGGGAGCACAATAGCACTTCCTTTCTTTGCTTTGCCCTGTCCCCCTCCAAACTCAGCCCTCCCCCCTGCAGTGAACAGGAGGGGGAGGGGAGCAAAAAGGAAGAGAGGGCCTGGATTAGGCAGCAGAGCGGTGGTTTCTCTTGTCTGCTCCAACCTCAGCCCTGCCACCTCCCCCTCCTGTTCCCTGCAGGCTTCCCGGGAGGGAGTGTTCATGCACTAATCCTGTGTGTGCCCCTGTTTAATGGGGCCAGCACTGGAATCGGGGAGTTGGGGAAGGGGGAAGAGGCTGGGATCCGACTCGGGGGGGGGGGTAAGAGGGGAGAGTGCTGGGGTCATCCTTGGAGGAGGTGGGGGAAGATAGAAATAGGGGAGCGTGCATATCATTTACGGAGTCTGCTTGTGTGTGTGTGTGAGAGACACGGGAAAGCTGTGGATCCGCGGGTGCGTAAGTGACCCTCCTCCCCCTCCCCTGTGCACCCCTCAGTGTCACCCCGGTGCGAGCTGATGTTTCTCCGCCGAGCCCTCCTCTGCCGTTGCCCCATCACCACCTTTTCCTGTATCCCTTTCAGGCCGCGGCTCCCCCACCCGTAGCTTTCGGCTGCGCCACCGTTTTCCCTCTCCAGGAGCTGGCGAGGGAAACAGGACTTCGTTCCCCCGAATGGCCCTCACCGTGAATGTGGGCCCTTGCTGTTGCCGCCGCCCGATGGACACAGTGTGTGGCTGCATGGACCCCGTCCCATCGGCAATCCCCCTCTACATGAGGGGATCATCCCAGGGTCGTGCGAGGTAATCGGGTCACAGTGACGTGTGAAGGCCTGAGGAAAAAAAAAATGGAAGCATTCAGATAAATGTCCCCCGTCCCCGTCCCCCCCCGGGACAGTTCCCTTTTGTGCTTGTATTATTGTGGTTTTCTGTGACTTTAAGTATTGCTACAAGAAGGATGAGGGGTGTGGCCCTGCTCATGGAAGGTATTGGCCCTTGGATGCCGGAGACCCACAGCAGGCCATGCAGATAAGAAGTATCCTTGTTTAGAAAACCCCTAGCGGATCCTGTTTTCCCTTAGAAGTCTATCCCATAATATGTGGGGGTTTTTTTTGTTTTTTTTTTCGTGCCAGCGTAAGGGGTTTGGCCACTGTGGCTTTCCGTCATCGGCTGTCTGCCGGGAAGATCGCGCACGGGTGCTGCAGAGCGCCAGCACCCGTCCTCCGCAAACCTCGTTTCCCTGCAGGGCCGCCTCAGGGGCTCGCACGCCGCCGAGGACGAGATGCTTGGGTCGCTGGAATTGCGACTCCCCTGAGCCATCCAAGCCCCCGTATATCTGCTCGGGCCGCGCGGCAAGAAACACCCGGAGCCGTTCGTTCAGCCCTGGCACGGGACCGCCCTGCAGGCCGGGCTACCAGAGGGGTCTCGTGCATCGGAACGTGGGGGGAACCGTGCATGGGGTTCCCCGCCGTCTTACAGCAATTCAAGTGCCTCCTTCCAAAAAAAAAAAAAGAAATTTCCAAGTGTGCGGCTCTTGACGAGGTGAACTCTCCTCTTCGTGACTGGTTTGACAGTGACAGTGGGAGGTGCCTCACAGGAGAATCGAACAGAACCCGGGGATAATTAGTTGGGACCTGGACTAAGGGCCGTGCTTGCCACGTTAGATCGACATCGGCCTGACGGGCAGACTAGAACTAGTGGGAAAACCCCTTGCGGATGTATTTGCCTCAATCAGAAAGTCCCACCCATCACTTGTTTGCTGACCTTTATTTCCATGCAGGAGGCTGAGAAATACCACTGTTTCTCAGCACACCAGAGCTGCAGACGGTGCTGTGCGGCATTTTCCATTGCTTTTGAAACGTTTACAAGATTTATGTAATGGTATAAATTGTCGTTCCCTTCCATAATGTAGCTTGATTAGAGAAAGGCTTCAAGGTATTCTGAGTCCCTGCCATTTCAGACTAAACGTGCTAACTAAATATTCTCTCTGAAGAGAATACAAAGGAAGCATTTAAGTCTAATTTTCTAGTGTTTTTTTTTTTGTTTTTTTGTCTCTGTGATGGACTCCGCTGCAGATCAGTCAGCATACTGAAGTCTGTGCTGGAGCAAAAGCCACCTCCACCTTGGATAAGCCTGGGCTTTCACATTAGGTACTGTGGCTCTTGCGTTGATTTAGAGGTACAATAAAGGTCAGATAGGAGAATCGCCATGCTCGAAATTCTAGACGACTTATCCTCTAAACCTAGCACATGGGGTTTCCTGCCCCGTGTGCAGACTGCTGCAGAGAACATGATGGTATCGTGTCCTGGCCCAGTGGGAGATCTGAGCTGTTTGTTTAGATTTTTATATTCAAAGTGGATTACATGCAGGTACTGTAGGTATTTCCCTATCCCCAGAGGGCTCACAATCTAAGATTGTACCTGAGGCAATGGAGGGTAAAGTGACTTGTCCAAGGTCACAAGGAGCGACAGCGGGACTCGAACCCTGGTCTCCTGGTTCCTAGCCCCCTGCTCTAACCACTAGGCTTACTCTCCCACTCCTGTTGTCTTAGACAGCGCTGCCTCTGGCACAGAATGGATGCTGTGGTCTCGGAGAACCTTTTCTGGAAAATCCACTTAAGGGCTAAAATTTATAGCTCAGCCAGGTGGAGACCTCCTTCACCTGGCTGAAGAATAAACTGCTTTGTATTCTGAGCATCGGAGTTTCACCTTTGAAAGAGAGAATATCGCTGTATTTATTTCTCTTGGCTCAGTAAATAAAAACCAAGAAGAATACATGCCATAAAGCTGTCCGGCCCCTATGCAATGGTAGGGAAACTTGCATTAGGGGTCTTGTTCCTCAGTTTCCACCAGCATCATTGTTATAGAGGTGGCAGGGAGCCTGGAACGCCCTTCTGGAGGAGGAGGTGAAGACGAAAACAGAGAAGGAATTCAGAGGGACGTGGGATAAACCCTGTGGATCCCTAAAGGCTCGAGGATAGCATTGAAGAGCAGGGTGCATGGGGGTAACCTGCTGGTTGTGGCAGGTGCTACCCTTGACCAATAACAGTATCCAGGCTCAATGCAACTCCATCGTTGCTCTCTGCTTCAAGGGCAGTGGGAAAAGGGGACTTGGATTCAGACAGCAACTAACGAGGGCCCCAACCTTTATTTTATTTATTTATTTATCTATTCACTTTTTATATACCAATGTTCGTGAGAGCTTCATATCTGTTTACATCACATGACAATGTAGAACTCCAGCAATGCATAACATTAAAATAATCAATAAATAAACTAAGCTAGAAACAATCTGAAAAACATTTAAAACATAATTACTATAAATCGTTAAAAAAAATACATTTAGATTCTAAAATCAGTAATTCTATCTGCCCATAAAGCTAATAAATAATGTAAAAGTATGTAAATACAGTAAACTAAATTATATATTAAAGCAAGGGGACCAGCCTGATATGAAGTAGCCATGTCAAGCATTTTCTTAAAAGAATGTGGGTGTGACTCAAGCCTAATGTGCAAAGGCAACGCGTTCCATATTTTAGGATCTGCTCCGTCTCGAACAGTGTTTAAATGTGCTAATTTTGGGGAGGGTATGGATAATAACGCCTTGCCAGAAGATCGTAAGTTTCGCTGAGGAGTACGAATATGTAGGGCGGCATTCAGCCATTCGATTTTGTCACCGTATATTGTTTTGTGTGTTAGGGCCAAACATTTGTAGTGAGTTCTGTAGTAAATGGGGAGCCAATGGAGGTCTTTCAAAATCGGAGCGATGTGATCGCGTTTACTGCTGCTGGTTAAGAGCCGAGCTGCGGCATTTTGTAGAAGTTGTAAAGGGCGAATCGATGATGCAGGAAGGCCTAAAGCAGGGCATTACAATAATCGAGTTTGGAAAATAAAAGGGCCTGAAGAACTGCTCTGAAATCACTGGTATGTAATGAAGGTTTTAGTTTTAGTTTACAAATCCTAAAAAACCCCTAAAACCTTTATGGTTAGGGGAATAAATAAACATGGGGGTGACTTGTTGATGTGGCTTTTACTACTCTTAGGGGCGGATTTTCAGACTCCGCGAATAGGCCTTACTTTTGTTTGCGCTCCAGGCGCAAACAAAAGTACGCTGGATTTTAGTAGATATGAGCGGAGCCGCGCGTATCTGCTAAAAACCTGGATCGGCGCGCGCAAGGCTATCGATTTTGTATAGCCGGTGCGCGCCGAGCCGCGCAGCCTACCCCCGTTCCCTCCAAGGCCGCTCCGAAATCGGAGCGGCCTTGGAGGGAATCCTCTAACGCCCTCCCCTCACCTTCCCCTCCCTTCCTCTACCTAACCCACCCGCCCGGCCCTGTCTACACCCCCCCCCTTACCTTTCTCCGGGGATTTACGCCTCCCGGAGGGAGAAGTAAATCCCCGCGCGCGAGCGGGCCTCCTGCGCGCTGGGCCGCGACCTGGGGGCGGGTACGGAGGGTGCGGCCACGCCCCCGGACCGCCCCGGGCCGTAGCCACGCCCCCGTACCCGCCCCCAAAACTCTGCCGACACGCCCCCCGAACCGCCGCGACGACCGGGCCCGCCCCCGACACGCCCCCCTCGGAGAACCCCGGGACTTACGCGAGTCCCGGGGCTCTGCGCGCGCCGGTAGGCCTATGTAAAATAGGCTCACCGGCGCGCAGGGCCCTGCTCGCCTAAATCCACCCGGTTTTGGGTGGATTTAGGCGAGCAGGGCTCTGAAAATCCGCCCCTTAATCATTAAGCCTGATACGTTTGATGCGGCTCCATCATTGCTCTCTGCTTCCATGGCAGGGATTAGGGAACATTGGATTTTGACAGCATCCGAGGGCCCTGACGTTTACAGTCTGGGAAACTGATAAGCACGAGGGTAACCCGCACAGTGCAGTGGATACTGGCATAAGCTTGCTGGGCAGACTGGCTGGATCATTTGGTTCCTTTCTGCCGTTATTTCTATGTTTCAGAATGGATGGACAAAGAGACACTGCAGACCCTAAGACAGAAACTCAACCAGTCCAAATCGGAAAGCTTAATCCGTGGGCCCGTGATCCAGCGGAAGTCAAGCGCAGGACCTTAGGTGTGGTCTGCATCAACCATCCTGTTCTGTTTTGTTGTTTCTATGAATTTGGAAGAGAGAAATTTGGTGATACACTTATTGCCAGCTTTTGCCTTGTGCCTCACATTGCCTTGACTGAGAGAGAGCTTCCTTTAGAGTATAATTAAGCTTAAAGATGTGCTACAAGAGTTTGACAATGATGAATCTTTCATCTTGGTACTAATAGATTTAACAGCAGCATTCGACACTGCTATTCCATCAGATGAAAAAAATTGGAATAGGAGGAAGTGTATTCGGATGGTTCTCTTCCTTCCTAGCTGACAGGACATTCCAAGTCAAACTGGGCAGCCACTTACCTGACACCTTCCCAATCAATACAGGTGTCCCCCCCCGCAAGGCTCTGCACTCTCAGCCACACTTTTCAACATTTATATACTTCCCCTAAGTAAATTACTAGCGGAGCTAGGAATCAACTTCTTATACGCTGATGACATACAGTTCTACATTCCTATCACCAAAGCAATTGAAAATTAAGCATCGACACTCTCAACATACATGAAAGCAATATACCAAAAGCTATCTCAGCTTTAAACTAACACTAAACATTAAAAAAAACCCCTGATACCATGTGGCTAAGGAGAAACCACTCTGTAATTAAACCGCCACCATTAGTCCTGGGTAATTTTCACATTGCACCCTCTGAACAAGTACGGGACCTAGGAAAACAGATAGATGAGAACATCACAATGAAAAAGCACATAAACGAATGAATTAAAACAGGATACTCCAAGCTGCAAATATTACACTGGTTGAAGCCTCTCCTAACATTCCAAGACTTCTGAACTGTTTTACAAACACGAATATTCTCAGACATAGATTACTGCAACTCCCTATTACTAGGCCTACCTTCAAGACTATTAAAACCACTACAATTACTACAAAATGCCTCAGCAAGACTTTTAGTAGGGACAAGGAAATTTGACCACATCAACCCCTCACTGATAGATCTACACTGACTGCCAGTACAACCAAGAATGCACTACAAACTACTAACACTCATTTTCAACATAATCAGTGACAAACTCCTGCTTATTAGGCGCGACTCTCCAACCATACGCACCACAGTGAACACTAAGATCGCAAAACAAAGGACTATCAACTGTACCTACAACGCGGAGCACTCACCTAACGCAAATAAGAGACCAAATGTTTTCCATAGCAGGTCCCCAGGTAGTGGAACTCTCTACCTGCGTTGTTATGTCTGATGACAGAAGAAAAAGAGCTTCAGACGTGAGCTGAAAACGTGGCTCTTCGAAAAGAAAATGCATATGATCTAACATAAAATAACAACTTGCAGAAGATTGCAATACTAAAAACATAGATACTGTTAGATGAACGAGTGACCATGATTGGGAGATGTAAAGAGTATTAAGACAACTCACTGAGCGCTTTGTGAAGGTTCTTGAAAAGGAACTTATCACGAATTACTATTTTAGCCATCTAGTTAACTCGTTATGATGTTGTGTTGACCTCTAATGTGAATGTTACTTTTGTAAACCGTTGTGATCTGCTTTTGGAACTAGGGTATATAAAATGCCTAAATAAACTAAATAAAATAGCTAATTTTTAAATTCTACTTGGGGAAAAATAGTTTGAAAGTCTGCAGTCTGATAACATTGAATTTGTAGATGAGATGAGTGATCCGCCCAGTAGCAAAATAGTTGTGGTCTAAGTAGACAATAGTGAGAATAACGATTCGGTTTAGCAGAACCTTGCGGGAGCAACGAGAGTGAGGCCTCGCCCTTAGATACATGACTGCTTAAATATACTGGCAAGGCAGAGCGCTGGATATGCAACTTCTTCAATTTGTTACAGCAGAGATTTCTATAAATCCCCTACTGGGAAAGAAATTTTCATAGTTTCTAAGAACTTTATTCATATACACCAAATGTTTAAATGTAAGAAAAAAGACCTTGTCGTTAATACCTCCAGATTCACAGCGGTGAATGACAAATTGCATTATAGGTATGTATGTTAATGCACCTTTTTTTTTTTTTTCATTTTAATATCGTGGGCTTGTTAATTGCTCTGCAAGGATCCCTGAAGTTTATTGGTGGCAAGATTTCCTGTGCTGGGGCTGCATAGGTCTCTAGAATAAGGATTTTGTTTTTAGGTCACCAGGAAGGCGAGGCTCCTCGCTTCATCGGAGCTACTCTCGGAAGAAAACCCGAGTTTTGTTTTTTTCTCTCGCGCGCGCGGAGGGATTGCGGGAGAAGTTGCGAAACATGCCCACCGGTGCAGCCACACCAGGAAATGTTCCTAAATGAAGTCAAAGGGTTCCCAGAGGTTTCTGGCATTACTGCGTACTTGGCTTGGTTCAGGATTCTGATCGGCAGGTGCTGGATGAGGAGTTTGAGCAGGGCTTAGAAATAAGAGAGGTTTTATTTACTGTCGTCAGTGTGATGCACCCTTTGTTGTGGCCGTGTCTGTGATGGGTTTGTGTAAGCGGGGGTGGGTTTCGCCGTGGGTGGATTTGGCTGAAACTGGGTGGGAGGGTCTCTTTCTGCGGTACCAACACATCTGATGGATTTCAGCTAAATCCATTCGGGGGGAGGGGGCCCTCCGAGAGACGCACTTGGAAAGCTGGGGGGGCCATCCATGAATTGGCAGAAGCGGGCAGGAAACGCACCTGCCTTGCGTTGTGCTAGAAGCATACGCCCATCCCACCTGTTAACCTTCTCTCGCAGGTTCACGCCCCCGGCCGCTCTTCCAGTCGCAATCCGCCCTTGGGGGGGGGGCCTGGTTTTCCACGGTCCCGCTGCCCGACTCCCCCCCCCCCCCCCCCCTTGCAGCTTCCCCGTTTCTACCCTCAGAGGCTCCCCCAGGCCAGGTGCTCCGGTCTCTGTTGCCTAACAACTTTACTCTGTTCCTTCCAGGGTGTCACAGCTACGGGTTCAAATCCTCTCACCTCGGCTGATGAGCCGAGTTTAAGCGCGCACACACAGTCCCAGGTTATGCCGGTGATCTAAAGTCTTCCATACTTGTCCAGTAAGAAAGCAACTCTTGCCTTAATCTCGTGCACGCTGCTCGTAGTTGCTTCCTGCGCAGCCTAAACTTGGCTGCACTCTAGTCTGCAGCAGAGGTTTGTGCTTCCCTTTCCTTGTTCCTGCAGCCACATCCATCCCATGGCAGGGGGGGGGGGGGGGGGTCTCCACCACTCATCCCCTAAGGCCATCGGCTCTGGCTCGTCCTCAGGGTTGCCCAACACCTCCACCCCCCCATCTCCTCTGTCTCTCCATCCTGTTCCTGCCCCTCCTTCAGACAAGCTCTCACCCTTCTCCCACCTTGCCTGGGGGTTCTCTCTCCATCTCGTTAGGGCAAAGCCCGGGAAGCTTTCTCCCCCCCCCCCCAGAACCGCTGTGCCTTCTGGGAGTTGGAGTCCGCCTCCTAATCTGATTTCTTTTACATACTGGATCGCCTTCCCAGGTATTCCTTACAGCCCGACGTCCTGTATTTACCAGGGGAACATAATGCCCATTGCACTTTGAACAATCCAGATATCTAGCAGACGTCAAGATGGTACCAGAAGGTAGCATTTTCCACACAGCGAGAAGCCAGAGGATAAGGGTTTCTCCCGTCTCTTTAAAATCTAAACTGAAAAAAACCTCCTTTTGTCATTTTGCCTTCCCTAAACCAACACAATGCAGATTTCTTTATAGCCATTTTCCCTTTGAGTAAAGCTGCCCTACAAATGGTAAAAAAAAAAATAACTTAAGTGGTCTGCTTACTGATTGATTTCAATTTTGTTGACCCACATGATTGCCTAGAGACGCCACGCAGGACATACAATAGTAATAAAACATAAATAACAGCTAAACATATGATTCATATACATTTAAAGCAATTAAATTCACATCAAGCCATAAACACAATATTCTATTTACATTAACTTTATCTTTTGTTAATGTGTTGTGCACCTAATTCAGTGCTCAGCACGTGTAAACGTGCATTATTGATAATTCACAATTCTACATTACCTATAATGCGTAAAAATTCAGGGAAATGTGAGGAAAATATTAGAAAAGCATCGCATGCAAAGCAGCTCATTAATATTTAAAGGGCGCAACAGATTTATTTATTTAAATTTTTTTATATTCCGCTTTTCGGCACTTCAAAGCAGATTATATTCACGATAAGAAAATAAGACATGCCATACTGGGTCAGATCAAAGATCCATCAAGCCCAGTATCCTGTTTCCAACAGAGGCCAAACCAAGGGATTGCAGGATCCCAAGGGATAAATAGATTCCAAGCTGCTTATCCCAGGAATAAGCAGCGGATTTCTGCAACTCCACCTTAATAATGGTTAATGGACTTTTCCTTCAGGAACTTGTCCAAACCTTTTTTAAACACAGCTACACTAATAGCTTTCACCACATTTTCTGGCAACAAATTTCAGAGCTTTATTATGCGTTGAATAAAAAAATATTTTCTTATATTGGTTTTAAATGTATTTCCCAATAGCTTCATTGTGAGTCCCCTGGACTTTGTACTTTTTAAAAGAGTAAACAACTGATTAACATTTACTCGTTCCATTCCACTCATTATTTTATAGACCTCTATCATATCTCCCCTCAGCTGTCTCTTCTCCAAGCTGAAGAGTCCTAATCTCATTAACCTTTCTTCATAGAGGAATTGTTCCATCCCCTTTATCATCTTGGTCGCCCTTCTCTGTACCTTTTCTAATTCTGCTGTATCTTTCTTGAGATGCGGGGACCAGAACTGCACACAGTACTCAAGATGAGGATGCACCATGGAGTGATACAGAGGCATTATGATATTCTCTGTTTTATTCTCCATTCCTTCCCTAATAATCCCCAGCATCCTGTTTGTGTATGATATATGAACACAAGATGAGGTCGCACCATGGAGTGATACAGAGACATTATGATATTCTCTGTTTTATTCTCCATTCCTTCCCTAATAATCCCCAGCATTCTGTTTGTGTATGATATATGAACACAAGATGAGGATGCACCATGGAGTGATACAGAGGCATTATGATATTCTCTGTTTTATTCTCCATTCCTTCCCTAATAATCCCCAGCATTCTGTTTGTGTATGATATATGAACACAAGATGAGGATGCACCATGGAGTGATACAGAGGCATTATGATATTCTCTGTTTTATTCTCCATTCCTTTCCTAATAATCCCCAGCATTCTGTTTGTGTATGATATATGAACACAAGATGAGGATGCACCATGGAGTGATACAGAGGCATTATGATATTCTCTGTTTTATTCTCCATTCCTTTCCTAATAATCCCCAGCATTCTGTTTGTGTATGATATATGAACACAAGATGAGGTCGCACCATGGAGTGATACAGAGACATTATGATATTCTCTGTTTTATTCTCCATTCCTTCCCTAATAATCCCCAGCATTCTGTTTGTGTATGATATATGAACACAAGATGAGGATGCACCATGGAGTGATACAGAGGCATTAGGATATTCTCTGTTTTATTCTCCATTCCTTTCCTAATAATCCCCAGCATTCTGTTTGTGTATGATATATGAACACAAGATGAGGATGCACCATGGAGTGATACAGAGGCATTATGATATTCTCTGTTTTATTCTCCATTCCTTTCCTAATAATCCCCAGCATTCTGTTTGTGTATGATATATGAACACAAGATGAGGATGCACCATGGAGTGATACAGAGGCATTAGGATATTCTCTGTTTTATTCTCCATTCCTTTCCTAATAATCCCCAGCATTCTGTTTGTGTATGATATATGAACACAAGATGAGGATGCACCATGGAGTGATACAGAGGCATTATGATATTCTCTGTTTTATTCTCCATTCCTTTCCTAATAATCCCCAGCATTCTGTTTGTGTATGATATATGAACACAAGATGAGGATGCACCATGGAGTGATACAGAGACATTATGATATTCTCTGTTTTATTCTGCATTCCTTTCCTAATAATCCCCAGCATTCTGTTTGTGTATGATATATGAACACAAGATAAGGTCGCACCATGGAGTTATACAGAGGCATTATGATATTCTGTTTTATTCTCCATTCCTTTCCTAATAATCCCCAGCATTCTGTTTGTGTATGATATATGAACACAAGATGAGGATGCACCATGGAGTGATACAGAGACATTATGATATTCTCTGTTTTATTCTCCATTCCTTTCCTAATAATCCCCAGCATTCTGTTTGTGTATGATATATGAACACAAGATGAGGATGCACCATGGAGTGATACAGAGACATTATGATATTCTCTGTTTTATTCTCCATTCCTTTCCTAATAATCCCCAGCATTCTGTTTGTGTATGATATATGAACACAAGATGAGGTCACACCATGGAGTGATACAGAGACATTATGATATTCTCTGTTTTATTCTCCATTCCTTTCCTAATAATCCCCAGCATTCTGTTTGTGTATGATATATGAACACAAGATGAGGTCACACCATGGAGTGATACAGAGACATTATGATATTCTCTGTTTTATTCTCCATTCCTTTCCTAATAATCCCCAGCATTCTGTTTGTGTATGATATATGAACACAAGATGAGGTCACACCATGGAGTGATACAGAGACATTATGATATTCTCTGTTTTATTCTCCATTCCTTTCCTAATAATCCCCAGCATTCTGTTTGTGTATGATATATGAACACAAGATGAGGATGCACCATGGATTGATAGAGAGACATTATGATATTCTCTGTTTTATTCTCCATTCCTTTCCTAATAATCCCCAGCATTCTGTGTGTGTATGATATATGAACACAAGATGAGGTCGCACCATGGAGTGATACAGAGGCATTATGATATTCTCTGTTTTATTCTCCATTCCTTTCCTAATAATCCCCAGCATTCTGTTTGTGTATGATATATGAACACAAGATGAGGTCACACCATGGAGTGATACAGAGACATTATGATATTCTCTGTTTATTCTCCATTCCTTTCCTAATAATCCCCAGCATTCTGTTTGTGTATGATATATGAACACAAGATGAGGTCGCACCATGGAGTGATACAGAGGCATTATGATATTCTCTGTTTTATTCTCCATTCCTTTCCTAATAATCCCCAGCATTCTGTTTGTGTATGATATATGAACACAAGATGAGGTCGCACCATGGAGTGATACAGAGGCATTATGATATTCTCTGTTTTATTCTCCATTCCTTTCCTAATAATCCCCAGCATTCTGTTTGTGTATGATATATGAACACAAGATGAGGTCACACCATGGAGTGATACAGAGACATTATGATATTCTCTGTTTTATTCTCCATTCCTTTCCTAATAATCCCCAGCATTCTGTTTGTGTATGATATATGAACACAAGATGAGGTCACACCATGGAGTGACACAGAGGCATTATGATATTCTCTGTTTTATTCTCCATTCCTTTCCTAATAATCCCCAGCATTCTGTTTGTGTATGATATATGAACACAAGATGAGGATGCACCATGGAGTGATACAGAGGCATTAGGATATTCTCTGTTTTATTCTCCATTCCTTTCCTAATAATCCCCAGCATTCTGTTTGTGTATGATATATGAACACAAGATGAGGATGCACCATGGAGTGATACAGAGGCATTATGATATTCTCTGTTTTATTCTCCATTCCTTTCCTAATAATCCCCAGCATTCTGTGTGTGTATGATATATGAACACAAGATGAGGATGCACCATGGAGTGATACAGAGGCATTATGATATTCTCTGTTTTATTCTCCATTCCTTTCCTAATAATCCCCAGCATTCTGTTTGTGTATGATATATGAACACAAGATGAGGATGCACCATGGAGTGATACAGAGGCATTAGGATATTCTCTGTTTTATTCTCCATTCCTTTCCTAATAATCCCCAGCATTCTGTTTGTGTATGATATATGAACACAAGATGAGGATGCACCATGGAGTGATACAGAGGCATTAGGATATTCTCTGTTTTATTCTCCATTCCTTTCCTTTCACCGGACCTTTGCCTGCCTCTGAAGCAGTGGTGTAGCCAGAACTGAAATTCTGGGGAGGAGGGGCGGGTGGGGCGCGCACTCCCAAGGTTAACATGGGTGGGCAGTAGGCATATAGATTTCAGCCTTATTAGTTGTACTCATCTTGATAAATAATGCTTTGGAGGGCGTCTGGCAATGGATTTCTAAGTAGTCTGCAACAGCTATCATGCATGATGCTTTACAGTATATTTTAATTCAATTGTTTCAAGCACTTACCAACATTAAAAATAGCTTATTGTTCTGCATTTATTTTATATTTATTGCAGTTTATAAATACACAATATCATATAAAAAGTAAACAAAGAACACTTCACAGAAACATCAGAGCCAATCAGGTAATAAAACAAATATCAATGTATTCTTTTATGAATCCTCTTTCCAAAAACGCAGAGTATATCACAACTACAATAAAACAGCAATAATCATAAGAGCTTAGTATTTGCAATGAGTACAGAGCAGAACTAGGATTGTTCATATTATAACCCAACATGCAGAAAAATATATATTCAGATTCTGGTGCCACCTCTGTAACAGCAAAACAAACTCCCTTCACTGCCAAGCACTTTCTGAACTAACACAAACCCCTACAAAAATATAATAAAAAAAAACAGCTAGAACCTTGCCATACCATACCAGCAGTAACTCTTAGGATTCAAACAGCAGCAGCCTTATCTATGAAAAGGCAGAAAGGCAAACATTACACCAGGCCCTAGAACACTAATACACCACCTACTGGGCAAACATTACACCAGGCCCTAGAACACTAATATACCACCTACTGCGCAAACAAGCCCTACAGAGAAACTACACATTAGCTGAAATACTACACCTCTGTCGCATACACGCAACACAGACAGATCCTTACCTAATGCACAATAAGGGGCTACAGATTAGAAACAAAAACATGCAGACAAAAGTGAAATGGAAACCCCAAGAAACCTGACTCTGTGAACAATGGAATACTGAAGAAAAAGCAAAATACAAATATATAAGAAATACATATTCCCAAAGATGCCATATTCCAATCGCTGAAAGGCAAAATAATATTTTCTTTACCTTTGTTGTCTGATCTTATTTTTCTAATCAGTTGGTCACAGTCTCTTTTTTTTTCCCCCTTGTTTGTCTTTTCCTATTTCCTTTTTCAGGGTCTCTTTTATTCTTTTTTTCTCTCTCTCCTCCTGTCTTCTTTCCTTCCTCCTTCATACAGGCTCTCTCTCAGAGGCTCCCACTCTTGCATGCTTACACACACACACACACGCTCCCACTCTTGTATGCTTTCACACACACATACACACACTCTCACTCTCACATGCAGATTCCCACTCCCACACACACAGGATCTCAGTCTTACATGCTCTCTCTCTCACACACACATACAAGCTTCTCAAACCTATGCTTTCTCTCAAAAATACACACACAGGTTTTTCACTCCCATGCTCTCTCACACATGCACACACACACACACACACAGGTTTCTCACTCCCATGCTCTCTCACACATGCGCGCACACACACACACACACACACACACACACACAGGTTTCTCACTCCCATGCTCTCTCACACATGCGGTGACTGCAGGGTAACGTAAAAGCATTAACTGCAGGCTTCCATAGGGGCTTTAGTGTTTGGCTAAGTGATGAGCGACTGTGGGGATCCAAGTTGGGCGGATGCCAACTTTTCATATTCCCTCATCCCCCTTCCTTCCTCGGGCGGAGATCCCTGTAGTGTGGCTTCTTCGTTGCACGGAGATGTGCACTTCCTAAAACTTTTACCTAGGTCAGTGATGGATTGCGCGTTTGTTTATCTGATTTTTATATTCTGCTTTTCGGCACTTCAGAGTGTCATGGTGTTTTTGTAAATTAGATTTGTATATTTCCTTAGAGAAAGGCCTCTGCTTAATGTGTTTGGGAATGACCTTCAGCATTCTGCTGGCATCTAGGTTAATAGTTCACAGAAATTGCTTCCTGCTTGTAGGGCTGGGCTTCCCTATTAGCATTTGCAGTTAAATACTTAAAACAATTTAAGGTAAGTTAATTACGTTTTATGGCCTGCAGCCAAGCTGACTTATTCTTTCACTTGGAAGCTGTGGAGAAAGATGCATATTTAAAAATCAACGGAGAAACCCCCCCTCACCATTAATTAACAAAATGTCCTTAAGCTGAAGACAAGAGAACTGAATAAGAGAGGGCGCCCTGGCATGGATGTGGCTGCTGTGCCACTTGCCCTCGCTCTGCATTTCTAATACCTTCAGTCTAGTGAGCAGGCAAATGCACGTTTTTAAACGAGATTAAAGAACTGCAATCTTACAGAACTAGCGCAATCATTAGTTCCCTACTTGTTTGTTAAGACCCTGGAATTTTTCTTACCAAAGCATTGTGCGCCAAGGATACTTCTCTACTAAGGACATAATGTTTTCCTAGGAAAGCCTTTGACATGCATTGCCGCCTCCCTATTGAGGGCGTCGTGTGTCGTTCCGATACTGTCCTTAATGCATAGAAATGGAGACTATGAAGGCAGGTGAGGACCGTTAGGCCTATCTATTTTTATTTCGGCTGCAGTACCGTACGTCCCAGCTGATCCCTGGCTTATGCTCGATTCTTTGCAACTAGGGGGATTCAACCTCCCTGCTTATCCTTGGCTTTTCTTGGAGTCCATCACTGATTCTGTTTCCACCGCACCTCCACTGGGAATCTGCTCCATATGTTCACCACTGTTTTCATGAAGAAATATTTTTTGGATGCTCCTGAATCTAATTCCTGTTAAACTTCAAACTGTGACCTCTCATTTAGACCTCTGAAAGATGTTTGCTTCCTGTGCCAGATTTATATATTGAGGAATCTGAATGTATCTATCACATCTCCAGGTCTCTCGTCTCCTCAAGGGTATATATATATATATATATATATATATATATATATATGTGGGTCCTTAAATCTCATATCACTTTTGGTGTATTCCCTGCACCATTTCGATAGACCACCTCTAGTCTGAGATGTGCAGCTACAGAATTGCACATAATATTCTAGGTGAGTTTTCACCAGTAACGTATACAGAGGCGGCATTGCCTGTTTTTTTTTCTGTTGGTTATACCTCTCTGGGTATTCTAGCATCCTTCTCTCTTCAGCTGCTGTCTTATCACACTGTTTCACTGCCTTGATCATCGAACATGATCACCCTGAAACATCTCTCCTGGTTGCTGTACATCAGTTTCTCACCCCGCACCTCCCCCGTTGTCTATGTGCCACTCTTTTGGAATTCTGCTCTATACGTTTGCTTTGAATCTTAACTGCCCAGCTCTTATATAGAAACATAGCTCATATAATCTTTTTCTCAGAGGACAAGCAGGATGGTAGTCCTCACACATGGGTGATATCAACAGATTGAGCCCCGATGCAGAAAACGTATGTCAAATTTTCTAGAACTTTGACTAGTCACACCGAGCATGCCTTATACCAAGCGTCCATACAGGGTCCCTCTCCAGTCTCTCTTTTCCCGCGAAGCTATAAGCATTGCGGTGTGGCTGTTTTTTGGCCTTGTGGAAAACTTTGTTTTTCACGGGATTTTTCTCATTGTTCCATCGCCAGGACCCTCTCGGTTCCTTCCTGTAGTGTCTCTTAGGGTTTTCAGCGATTTGGCTAAGTTTCCTTTCACGGTTGATTCTCCCATGGTGGTGGTGCATCGGTGCCTGCCGGCCATCACTGCCCTGCCGCCATCATCTTCAGTTAGCATCCCTTTTTTTCATCCATCGTGGCCACGTCCAGTTTTCGGCAATGCCCCTGGTGCCTCAGGACCAAGCCCATTATGGATCCACATGAGACATATGTCCTCTGCCTAGGGGCATCGCATGATGTCTGGGGTTGCCGCTTATGCGCCCAGATGACCCCAAAGGGACATTGACTTCGACTTGATAAGATGGAGCAGCTCTTTGGGTTGAAGAAGTCCGAGGCATTGGTATCGAAGCACCAAGGAGCTACGCCAATGGACACCAAGCCATTGACGTTGGAGTGTCTATTGGTTCCATTGATGTCGTTTGTGGACAGGGGCCTTGAAGACAGACCATTGTCTATGTCCTCCAGGCTGAGGACGACAGGTTCCTCATCATCGGCCTTGGCACTGAGGAAGGACTGGGCTGAGCATCGAGGGAAACCGAAGCAGCATCGGCAACAATCCCTGTCTATGCACAGTGCCAGTCAAGGGGATGCACCAGCTTTTGCCATGATACCCTTGAAGCAAACCTGTGATGAGGAATGCCAATTCTCCATTGGTGCTTGGGGGTCCGTGACAGTTTCCATCGGTACTGATGCCAGTAACCGAAACACTTCAAGGGTCCGAAAAAGATCTGGCTACCCTCCTTCCTCCCAGTCAGTCTTGGCATCAGCAACTTTCGAGGATTTGCTGGAGCGTCGAGTCTAGCTAGAGGTGGAATGGGCGCTGCAGGGCTTTGGTCCTGTGGTACCAACGGCACCAGACCCAGTGCCACCTGTCTTTGTACTGTTTCTGGAGAAGCTCAACGTGCTCATTGGTGTGTTACTGATTCAGTTGGTGTTGGTTCCCGGTCTCCTCCTACTGATATGGTGGTCATCGTTGGTTTCTCCAAGGAGGAAGCTCCACAGAGGCCGGCGGAGATGCCAAGGCCTGACGCGCCCCCCCCCCCCCCCCCAGTTCTATTGGTGCCTGCACCTCTTTATGGAGGCCAAGCAACTAGGGACTCATCCTCTGTCACCTTCAGTGAGAAGAGCCCTATGACCCTTTGGGGGATGTCTCTTCGGAGTCCTCCTCTGAGGGCTCTTGAGAGCCTCCTTTCAGATTCTTCTCTTCCAGAAGAGCGAAGGAAGTCTCCACCTGAGGATTTGACCTTCGCAGGGTTTGTGAGAGTGATGGCAGAAGCCATCCCTTTTCAGTTATTGACAGAGGAGGATGCTAGGCATAAAATGCTCAAGATCCTCCAGTTCATGGAGCCTCCTAAGGAAATTTTGGCAGTCCCGGTACACGAGATCTTTAAGAAGTTGCTGCTCAGGACATTGGAACACTCCTTCACAGTGCCTCCCATCAATAAGAAGGAAGATGGGGTTTACCTCCTCCAGAAGGCTGCCAGATTCGATAAGTGTCAGTTGCCCCACCAGTCTGTGGTGGACTCATTCCTCGGTGCCCCCGGGGAAGGACCATAGAGCGATGGATGCTCTTGGGAGGAAGGTATTTCAAGGCACCATGCTTATTGCCTGCAATGCTGCTTATCAGTTCTACAGGAGCCAGTATTCACGTGACATCTGGAAGCAGGTGTAGGAGGTAGCTGAGCAGCTGCCTCAACAGCAGCAAGACACCCTCATGTCTCTGGTGCATAAGGGCTGGAGTGCAGAAAACATGATGCCCGTGAGACTTATCATGTTTTCAAGATGGCATCGAGAGTCTCTGCAGCAGGATTCGGCGCTTGCAGAATGGCATGGCTGTGGACCTAGGATCTCCAACCAGAGGTACAGGAACGACTTGCTGATGTGCTGTGTACTGAGGAGAATCTCTTCAGAGACAGGGTGAGGGATGCTGTGGCCCAATTTTGGGACCACCACAAAACCCTCCAACAACTCTCCGCCAGTACTCCGGACCCATCCTCCTCATCCAGGAGGCTGGCGAGACCGGGGTCAAGGAAGACTTTTTATTTCGCCAAAGGAAGTACTATCCTCCGCCTCCTCGCTCCCATCAATACCATCAGGGCTCCCACGGCTGACCCAGGCAGCAGAGAGCCCCAAACTCTAGCCGGCTCCTCAGTCAGCTCCAGGGTTGGGGTTTTGACTGGACCATTAGGAGCGAAGCCAGTTGCCCGTACCTGGGACAATGAACCCTCTGGTTGGGGGAAGGCAGCGGTTCTTTGCGAACCGGTGGCCCAGTATAACCTCGGACCAGTGGGTTCTGTCCATCGTCCGTCAGGGATACCAAGTGAACTTACTGGGTGTCCCACCATATTGCCCTCCATGCCCATTTTGGGGGCCGGTAGCGCATCAGGAGGTACTACTAGTGGAGCTCTCCTCCCTTAACGGCCAGAGCGGTTGAGCCCATACCACCAAGACAGAGTGTGGGGATTCTACTCTAGGTACTTCCTGATTCCAAAGAGAACAGGAGTACTCTGTCCCATCCTAGACTTAAGGGCCTTGATCAAATTTCTAAAAAAAAAGAGAAATTCAAAATGGTTTCCCTGGTCACCTTGATTCCCCTCTTGCAAAAAGGGGACTGGCAATGCCCCCTTGACCTAAAGGATGCATATACTCATATTGAGATCTTCCCTGCTCACAGGAAGTATCTCAATATGGTGGGAAAACAGCACTTCCAGTACCGGGTGTTGCTGTTCAGGTTCCCGTCATCCCCACGGGTCTTCTCAAAATGCCTAGCTGCGGAGGCGGTGCAACTCCGCAGGCTGGGTGTGCATGTTTTCCCCTATCTGGGCAATTGGCTAGTCAAGAGCACATCTCAGGCAGGGGCTGTCAGGTCCATGCACTTGACCATCTGGGTGTTGGAGTCACTGGGGTTCGTTCTCAACTACCCAGAGTCCCATCTCAGTCCGTCACTTCATTTGGACTTCATAGGAGACCTGCTAGACACAGCTCAGGCCAAGTCCTTCCTGCCTTTCCAGAGGGCTGTCACTTTGACGAACATCGCGGCAGAGATCCAACAGAGCCAGCAGGTATTAGCCTGGCATATATTGAAGTTGTTGGGCCATCTGGCCGCAACCGTCCATGTTGTTCCCTTGGCAAGTTTTCACATGTGCAGAACCCAATGGACCTTCAAGTCACAGTGACACCAGGCTACTCTGCTTTCAGTATTGCATCTGAGTCACCCAGTCTCTCCAGGATTCATTGTCCTGGTGGCAGGTTCTTTCAAATCTGGAACTGGGGATCTTATTTCAAAGTCGTGTCCCCCCCCTCCCCCCTACCCAAGTTGTCTTAACCACGGATGCATCCACCCTGGGGTGGGGAGCTCATGTAGAACGCTTTTATCAAATCAACTTCCTGGAGCGCACTGTACTGTATTGGCCTGTAAGTGAGCCTCAGGTTTGTGCATATAATGTGCTGGAACCTTGGGGAGTGCTGACCCGAGCTCAGAGGAACTTTCTTCCTGCCATCTGCACTTCTGCCAAGTTATGGGAGGGACTAACTGAAACCCCTCCCCCAGCATTTCATAAGTGTGCTGCTGACCTCTGACGCTGTCAGTATTATGCAGAAATCCCATTATTTTTGTGCATGGAAGGCTTCCATTATCAGCGTTTAGCCTTCTAACTGCAGGGCCGGGGGGATCACAGTTGACCAGTCCTGAGCCCTCCCTTTTGTTTGCTGCGCCTGATCCCCGGGTATTAGCAAAGCAGCAGGGTTTGCATTTTTTTTTTATCAGTATTGCTTTGGTAATTGTTCCTCCCCCTTTCCCCACTCACTCTTTCCCCTGGAAGGGAAGGTTGCCCCAACATCCAAAGCCGGGCCTGCTGGGAGAATCCCGAACTCTAGACGCCCATCGGTCCCTCCTGCGGTGTCTGAACGCTCCTCTTCTGCCACTAAAGGGGCAAGCGAACGGAAGTGAACTGAATTAACGGAGGAGAGTCTTTGAACGCTGCAGCATTTCCGTAGGACAGTTTTTTGGGAATGGGTGCTGTAAATTTTTATTATGAGCGTTATTTACTAGTCGTTTGTGTAGGGCACGCCGGACACATGTAATGGCCTTGTCCCACTCCTTGGAGTTTACGAGACATGCAGACAACAAAGCAAACAGGAGGCCTTGGAGTTTAAAACAGCGGAACTGGGATTGGGAAGAAAGAGACCAGCTACGTGCAGTCTAAAGAGCAAAACGTCCGAGGCAGGCGTGGCGCGCAGGTCGCGCATCGTTACGGGGCTGCCTCTATTCCACTTCAGTCCGCGTTTGTACTCGGACCCCGATTAAGTGGAAAATCCAATGCACTAGTTAGCCCAGAAGTCTCCCTCCTGGCTCGGTTTTCTGCGCCCTGGAATCTATTTCCCCCTCTCTTGATTGTTCAAAAGAAATATGCAGGCTCTTCCACACCCCCCCCCCCCCCCCCCCCCCCGTAACCAGGTAAAGCAGGGGTGGCCAACTCCAGTCCTCAAGAGCCACAACATACAGGCCAGGTTTTCAGGATACCCGCAATGAATATGCATGAGATAGATTTGCGTACAACGGAGGCGCTGCATGCACCCGACTCTCATCCACATTCATTGTGGGTGCCCTGAAAACCTGGCCTGTGGGTGGCTCCCGAGGGCCGGAGTTGGCCACCCCCCCCCCCCCCGAGCTAAAGCTTAAAAAAAACAGAGCCGTTAAAGAATAAAAGCAATAGCCATGGCTTGCAGGGGTCAGTTGAATGGGCAGAGCAGCTCAAAAGCCCAGGAAGGGCCCTTGCTAAGGAAGCCGTAACTGTCCTCCGCTGGGGGGGGGGTTACTGGAACCTGCATCCCTTCCAGCATGGCTGCAGATATTTCAGGCGCTTCTTGCGCTGCGTCTGTGCCCACGAAGCCCTTTCCTTTTCCTTTTCTGCATGAAGCAAGCTCGCACCGTTATTAGCTGCTTGTTCTCGAGGCCAGACATTGTGATGTTTGTCTCTGTTGGGCACAAAAGAGAAGGCTTCTTTCATGGGGGGGGGGGGGGGGGAGGGGGGCGAGCAGGTGCGAAGGTGCATGGATTGGGACGGGTCAAGATTTAATTCAAGGATAGCTTTGTGCATGGTACAAGGAGCCACCCAGGTTGCCCGACGCAGCAGTCCCTTTAACTCAATATGTAAACCGAAGGGGCTGGGTGGGAAATCAGGCGTCAGATGTTTTACAGGGGGGGTGGGGGCGTTGGAATAAAACCGGGAAGCGCGGTGTGAGAGAGGTCTGCTCGGAGGTGCCCTCCTCCTTCCGGCACAGGCGGATGCGCGTATACCAGAGCAGGTGCCTTTTTTCTTTGACCCGCAGACGCGTACGACAAGATGGCACGTTTAAAAAAAAAAAAAAAATCTGAGCAGAAAGCAAGCAGCACACACCCCCCCCCCCCCCCCCTTGCCGCAGTGCTGCTAGGCATCTGATAAACAGCGCTGGAGCTGGCGGCGCGCGCTGTGTCGGTGCATTCAAGCCCTCTCCTGACACATTCTGTTCTCCAGCCTTCACGGCACGCGAGCGCTTCTGAGGGGATGATGATGATGAAAGGGACCCGGGGCTGCTCTGGTTAATTCCTGCAAGTTTAAGGGCTGCTCTGGCTCTGCTAGTGAAATTATTTCAGGAGGGCTGAGCCTTCTGACTTTCGTATACGCAACCTGCAAACTAAACACGTATAATCTCAGAGAAGGGGAGAGATGGGGGGTGTGACGTTCGAATACCCCAGAGGTATAACTATACACTAACATAGTGAATGATAGCAGATAAAGACCAAAATGGGCCATCCTCGCTGCCCAGGAAGGTGTTTAGGGCTGTGTCTGCCGTTCCGATAAGGTTATCCCCCCCATGCTGTCTGTCTAGGGTTTCAATGCTGCTCCCTACAGGTCACACCTGTGCAGGAAAGATGCTACAGGTTACCCCCGTTCTCCATTTCCATCTTTTCGCCTGCAGGGCAGGGTTTCCCAAATTTGCAGATTCATCTCATGCCTATTCCACCGTGCAGATCCTGAAAGCATGCCCCGGCTGTGGGATCCTCAGGGCAGGTTTGGGAAGCCGTGCATTGGGGGGATCCCCTGAGTTTATCCCACGCCCCCTTTTGAATAACGTTATCCTTCTTGTCTTCACCACCACCACTTGCGGGAGGGGGCATGCCAGGCTACTACCACCCCTTCTGTGAAAGAATACTTCCTGGAGTTATTCTCTGAGTCCCCTCCTGAAACGTCATGTCATGATCTCTCATTCTTCAGCTTCCTCTGCAAAGCTTTTTTCCCATGCATTATTAGTACCTTTCTGGAGTGTAACAGTATGCGATATCCCCCCGTCTCTCCTTTTCTCCAGTGATGCATATTTAGATCCCCACATCTCATCTCATATGGCTTTTGATGCAACATTTTGCTTGTCTTTCTCTGGTCCATTTCTATCCTGTTGCTTTCCTTTTTGAGATATGGCCTCTACGATAGAACAAAGTGAGGCCTCACTGGTGACTTGCACGGGGGAATTGTCACCTCCTTTCTCCTGCTGGTGATGCCTCTCTGTATGTGGCCTTTAGTCACTGCCTTGTCACCTTGCTTCGCTGCCTTTCAGATCATCAGACGATGTCACCCTGAGGTCTCTCTCCTGGTCCGTGCACATCACCCCCATTACGTACAGCTCCTTTTGGATTTCTGCAAGGGAGGCAGTGCATGCAGATGCATCTAATCAATATTCTGTGTCGGATATCTTAAAACCCCGAAGGGCTTGTGGTACTCAAGCACCGGCGTTGCCTACTCCTGGCCTAGAAGTCGAGATTTGAAAGGTTTTTTTGGGTAACTTTCAGAGTTACCCGGAAAAACCCCGAGATTTAAATATTTTGCCCCACCGACTGGTTAAACTGTAACTCATTATCCACCCAAAATTTTAGCCAGATAAAAGGAGGCAGTGCTAGAGCCATTCCGGAGGCGTGGTTACATTTTAGCTAATGAGCACTGATATTCAGAGCTGCCCACTAGAAGTAGCCCAGTAAGATTGGTGGGGGAAAAATACCTTCCCTAAATCTGAGTAACTTTTAACTGGCTGCAATCAGCATGAATGTAAGTGTATGATTGGGAACCTGTATGTGTAAATTTGTGATTGAAAACCTGTCTGTGTGAGAGAGTATGCGTGTGTGATTGAGATCCTTTGTGTGTGAGAGAGATCATGTGTATGTATGATTAAGAGCCCGTATGTGTAAGTAAGAGAGAGAGAGCAAGTGTGTCTGTGTGTGATTGAGAGTTGGTTTAGGTGAGGGAGCATGTGAGTATGTGATTGAGGGCCTGTGTGTAAATGAGAGAGAGAGAGAGCGCACGTGTGTCTGTGTGTGACTGAGAGCTGGTTTAGGTGAGGGAGCATGTGAGTATGTGATTGAGAGCCTGTGTGTAAATGAGAGAAAGAGAGACAATGTGTGTCTGTGTGTGATTGAGAGCTGGTTTAGGTGAGGGAGCATGTGAGTATGTGATTGAGAGCCTGGGTGTAAATGAGAGAGAGAGAGGACATGTTTGTAAGCATGTGAATGAGAGGCTGTGTGTGAGAGAAAAAGACAGCATGTATGTGTGTGATTGAGAGCCTGTGTGTGTGTGTAAGCGTGAAAAGATAGACAGCATGTGTGTAAATGTGTAATTAAGAGCCTATATAAGTGAGAAAAAAAGCATGTGTATATGTGAGCGATTGAGAGCCAGTGTGAGAGAGAGGAGAAAGTTGCAGCAAACCACCCCACCTCCTGCTAATTCAAAACAATCTCAGGAGACCTGGATATCAAACGTTCCCAGGTATGCAGAGCAAAACATTTTTTGTATCCTTATTATTTTTCATTACTGGGCCTTTGTGTCTGCTATTTTGAAATATTTTATTGGTATCTAGAAAATTTTTATATGATTTTTTTAATTATTGGATACTCCATTCATCAGCTGTTTTGAAATAATCTGTTCTTTTTGTTAGTATAGTTTTACTGCTACTGATTTTATATTTCTTGATTTGTTTTATAAGGATGGGTGATGTTTCTTTTTTCCTTTGTTACACTGCATACAGAGACTCTGGCTTGTTGCAGTTTCCAATTCAGTTTTTGTCTGCATGCTTCTAGTTATGCATTTTGGTCTCTTTATTCTTTGTTAGGTGAGGGTCGGCACATGTGATTCAGGTGAGGTTTTCTGCTGGGGTGTAGTTTCTGTGTAGGGCTCTATAGCAGCCTGACTTGGTCCGTTTTCCTAATAGGAGATGTATTGATGTCCTAAGGCCTGGTGTAATATTTTCAGTGTTGCCTTTTCTTAGGTAAGGTGGTTACTGTTTAAGTGCTGGAAATTGGTGCTGTTTTGGTGTGGGATGTTTACTATTTGTGCTATTTCTTTTCAGACAGAATATGTATTTATTATTTATTTATTTATAAATTTTTATATACCGCCGCTCATCAAAGATATCACGTGTATCTTTTTCTTGTCATTCTTAACAATAAAAATAATACTGGATCTTTATCTTTTATTTCCGCCGTGAATTGTAATGAGCAGTGTGTCACACATGTGAGCGTGGTCTGTCAGGTGTGTCACGATGGGGGAAAAAGGTTGAGAACCACTGCCTTAGATCACGTGTCTCTGGAGAGGTGTTTGAAGGGTTTGCATTCAATCCTAATTACTTTGCCTGTCCCGAGTTAAAATGCACTTGAACGTTTATGCCCTGTGGTGGTGCAATCGGGACCTCCGTTAACCCAACTTTGGAGGGATTTTCTTTAAAAAGCATTTCTAGAAAGTAAGGGGAATTTCCAGAAATGTTTGCTTTCCTCTCCCTTCCTGTTCATTGGGGCTTCGAGCTTGGTTGGCACCTGGGCTTTCATTCGCATCTTCCTGGGGGGTTTCTCTTAATTCCCCCCCCCCCCTTTCCCGCCTGCCATTACAGTGGCAACCTTGACCAGGAGCACAGATTGCAACTCTCTCTGGAACCTGATGCATGCACACCTGGATCTGGCAGGTGGGTGTCACTAAAACAACCCCCCAGACCCAGCTCAGCCCCCTCACAAAGAAAATATTCATTTTTATTTATAATTTAGGATTGCATGGAGAGGGCTTCTAGATTTTGGATACACAGACGTTTTTTGACTTTGGAAAATTTATCTGGATGTCTGGATGCACTGTTACATGGAAACATTGGCCAGGCACTGACATCATTAGTCAACGCATTCATGGAGCCTGATGATGTCAAATAGCTTTTAGTCGAAATGTTAAAAATTGGGGGGGAAAGGGGGGAGAAATGTGAAGCTCACTTTAAAGCGAGAGCCTTTAACATCCAGGTGAAATTCACCCAGGTGGTCAATGACCAAAGTTTCCAGCCGCTTGGATACCGATTTAAATAAAGTTGAGTTGGTGGTCTCAGACACGTAGAGGTGACAGCAGAAAAGGACCAAATGGTCCATCCAGTCTGCCCAGGAAGCTTATGGTAGTATCTGCAGTGCCGTGCAGGTTACCCCACACTTATCAGTTTCCCAGACCGTAAAAGTCAGGGTCCTCATTGGTTGCTGTTTGAATCCAATTCCCCGTTACCTCTTGCCATTGAAGCAGAGAGCAATGTTGGAGTTGCATCAACAGTATGAAAGCTTATTGGTTAAGGGTAGTAGCCACTGCATCAGCAAGTTACCCCATGTATTGTTTTCTTCATTTCTATCCTCTAGCCTTTAGGGATCAAACGTGTTTATCCCATGCCCCTTTTAATTCTTTCTCTGTTTTTGTCTTCACCACCTCCTCTGAAAGGGCATTCCAGGCAACCACCACCCTCTCCGTGAAGAAATATTTCCAGATGTTGGTTCTGAGTCGTCTTCCCTGAAGTTTCATTTCGTGACCCTTAGTTTTATTGATTTCTTTCCAACAGAAAAGGTTTGTTGAATGTGCATCATTAAAACCTTTCAGGTCTGTATCATAACTCCCCTGCATCTCCTCTCTTCCATGGTATATATATATTCAGATCCTTCAGCCTCTCCTCATAGGTCTTCTCATACAGACCCCACACCATTTTGATTGCCTTTTTCTGGACCGCCTCCATCCTGTCTCTGTCCCTTTTGAGATACGGTTTCCAGAAATGAACACAGTACTCCAGGTGAGGCCTCACCAAGGACCTGTACAAGGGCATTATCACTTCCTTTTTCTTACTCAATATTCCTCTCTCTATGTAGCCCAGCATTCTTCTGGCTTTAGCTATTGCCTTGTCACATTGCTTCGCTGTCTTCGAGATCACCAGACACTATCACCCCAAGATCCCTCTCTTGGTCTGTGCACATGAGTTTTTCACCCTCCATCACATACAGCTCTTTTGTATTACTGCACCCCAAATGCATGACTTTACACTTCTTGGCATTGAATCCCAACTGCCAAGTCTTTGTCCACTCTTCCAGCTTTTCTTAAATCTCTTTTCATTCTCTCTGCTCCTTCAGGCATGTCCACTCTATCATCTGCAAATAGACAAACTTTACCTTCTATCCCTTTCGCAAGGTCGTGCACAAAGATATTGAACAGAACCGGTCCCAAAACCGAACCCTATGGCACTCATCTTAACGCGGTTTTCTCTTCAGAGTAGGTTCCATTTACCATTACCTGCTGTCTCCTGTCAGTCAACCAGTTTGTAATCTGCTCCACCATCTTGGTGCCAACTCTCAAGCTTCTCATTTTATTCACCAGCCTCTTGTGCGGGGACAGTATCAAAAGCTTTGCTGAAATCCAAGTAGATCACATCGCGCGCTCTTCCTCGATCCAGTTCTCTAGTTACCCAATTCTCTAGTCATGTGCCTACACCGCATAATCCACCAGTGTCGTTGACGTGAATTTTCGGTCTCGGAAAGGCCGAGGGTCTGGCGAGCTTGAAACAGGGAGGGCGAAGAATTTTGGGGATCAGTGAACCATGGAGGTAGGGAACGCTTTCTCAGCTGCTGTCCATGCTCTTTACGGCCCGAGACGGCATGATGGAGAGCTTCAGATTCCACACAGCTATCAGCTGTATCCCAAGAACTGAAAAATCACTAAATTATCTAGAATCTAAAAAGAAGAAAAACAATGAGAAGCAAAGTTTTTTTCTTTTTTTTGGTTTTTTTTTCAATGCCATATAATTGTGGGTGTATTTTTTTTTTTCTCAAAAGCTTTTTCTGCTGGCCCATCCACAAGATAATAGAGAATATCACGTCGCCGCATGAAGTGGCAGATGAGAAAAGAAATTTCGTCACCGTTCGCCGGACTCCGCTGACTGAGCCAGCTTCCGCTCTCTCCCCTCTTTGCTTTTTCCTCTCTCATGTCTTTGACTTTCATCCCCTCTCCCCCCCTACTCTTCCCCTCCCTGCGCCCAACCACGACCCCTCCCACCAGCACGGGGACGGCACACGGCAATGTTACAACGTGTGAAAGGTATAATTTACTTAAGATTTAATTTGTCTCGGTGCATCAGAGTGCTGGCAGTCACATGATAGCTGGAGACCTAACAGCGCTTTCCTTCTTGGAGATATTGTTAATTAAATTTTTTATGAAGGAACAGAGGCACACCAGCAGTGATCTCCTTTCAAGCAGAAATGTAGCAGGCAGCTCCCTAAGAGACCTCATCTGCTCTCTATTCTATGAAAATCAATTAGTGTTATGAATGTGTGATAGTTTTTTTTTTTTTTTTTTAATATCTGTCATGATGGATAAATCTTAACACCTTAGGATAGTAAAGGGAAATACCCTTCTCTCTATTTTCTCTCGTCTTTTTTTCTTCGGTTTATTGCTCATTGCTAAAGAATGCCAGCTTGAACCATCTGCTTGAGTTTGGTCAGTAGTCAGATTATTTGGAAGCATTTTTTTTTTTTTTTTGCATTTTTCTTCTTGGTTATGTTGTGGTAAACTCATTTGTTGGCTGGGGGAAGGGGCGGGGGTGTCGTCTCCCTCTGATCATTTCTCAGGGCCCTTCCATAAAAACCCAATGCTGGCAGGAAAGAGACAGAAATGTCCTTGGAGGCTTGAACTCCCAGTGTCTGGGAGCGGCATCTTCCTTCCGCTTCTCATCCCTGTTCCTCACCCTTGTGATGCTACTTGGTCTCGCTTATAATGTATGTTAGCGTGATCTAGCAAGAATAAGTCTTTATCAGGGGCCAGGTATATGTTATATAATTGAGAGTCAATTATTATTGATTTCACCGGACGGTATTGGTTATTTTGGTTTCTGTGAAACTAATGAGTTTTGCGTGTCATGTTTTTATTACGTATGTTTATGATGTATATCGCCTAGGCCTATTTGTGTTAGACGATTAATACATTTTAATAAATGAAAAATGAAATGCCTCACTCTTCCCAAACCAAACCAGAGGCCAGCGGTTTTAATCCGGGAGTAGAGTTTGACCGAGGTGCACCTTAGCAGAGAGAATTGCACGTGGCAGCGGGTGTGCGTGGCCTGCTTGCCCCGACGGGGCTCCTTCCGTTAAAGAAAACGTGTCAGGTCCTGGGGCTGTTCACCGTCGCTAGGCCTCAGATATTTTTAAACGCACGTGTTTTAGGAAAGCGGGCGGCAATGCGCCGGATTCCGGCTTCTCCTGGTCCCCCACCCTGATTAATTCCCTCCCTGGTCGATGGTCGCTGCCCGCTGTGGCAACGTCCGGCCGGTTTTGTAAAATCTTTTTTTGTGTGTCGGTGTTCTGCCGCTGCTTTTTAAAACCCATTTTCATGCTCTTTGCTGTCGCACGGGGGTTTAAAAGGCTGGAAGAGGCCTATGTTTCGGGTTGTGAAGTGACTGCTCATGGCGCGTGTGTGTGTGTGCAGGGTGGGATGGGGGAGTCCTATCTCCTCACGCCAGGCGTCCCCCTGCTCAGCCCTCCCTGTGCACTCTTTGTAAGTAAATGCCAGAATAGATTTTATTTTTTTATATAACGGGATGGCGGCTTCAGCTTCCCCTTGAATGGTCTTTTATCATAGATCTATCTTGGCAATGTAAACAGTATCTGGTAGCAGCCGGCGGGGTGGTTTTCTATGTTTGATTTGGAGAGAGAGATTCAAACCACCTGGTTCCAGCAGGACTTGCACGCACGAGGAGATCTTTTGCACCCAGGGAGTAGAATAATGTTGGGGTTTTTTTTCTTTCTTTACGGGGGAACCTCAGATGGCTGACGCGTTTAGATAGCTTCATATCGTTTTCCTGGAAAAGATGGTTTTCCAAGCGGGGCGGCGTCACTTCCAGCAGAGTGGAAGTGACAGATTTATTTCATCTGTACCCCCTCCCCCCGGTTTGGGCGGCCTGTGAGCCTCCCGCCCTTTCATCCGGCCGGCCCTGATCGAGGATGCCGGCAAGTCCCCACTTCCCTAGAGTTAGTCCATCCATGTTTGTCTGTGGGGCTTCCCCCCACCTGCACGGACTGGAAGGAGCATATTTTGTAAGTCTCCGCCCCTTTTTTTCTCATTTGCATGCGGGTGCGGTCAAGAGTTAATTTGTAAGCGGTGCCTTCCAGCCCGGTCTGGGCAGGGGATCGGGGGGGGGGTCACGCTACCGTTAAAATGGACATAATCCTGCCCTCAGGGGGGAAAAAAAAATTAAATTTCATAAGAACATAAGAACATGCCATGCTGGGTCAGACCAAGGGTCCATCAAGCCCAGCATCCTGTTTCCAACAGTGGCCAATCCAGGCCACAAGAACCTGGCAAGTACCCAAACACTAAGAAGATCCCAAGCTACTGATGCAATTAATAGCAGTGGCTATTCCCTAAGTAAACTTGATTAATAGCCATTAATGGACTTCTCCTCCAAGAACTTATCCAAACCTTTTTTGAACCCAGCTACACTAACTGCACTAACCACATCCTCTGGCAACAAATTCCAGAGCTTTATTGTGCGTTGAGTGAAAAAGAATTTTCTCCGATTAGTCTTAAATGTGCTACTTGCTAACTTCATGGAATGCCCCCTGGTCCTTCTATTATTCGAAAGTGTAAATAACCGAGTCACATCTACTCGTTCAAGACCTCTCATGATCTTAAAGACCTCTATCATATCCCCCCCTCAGCTGTCTCTTCTCCAAGCTGAACAGCCCTAACCTCTTCAGCCTTTCCTCATAGGAGAGCTGTTCCATTCCCCTTATCATTTTGGTTGCCCTTCTCTGTACCTTCTCCATCGCAACTATATCTTTTTTGAGATGCAGCGACCAGAATTGTACACAGTATTCAAGGTGCGGTCTCACCATAGAGAGATACAGAGGCATTATGACATTTTCCGTTCTATTAACCATTCCTTTCCTAATAATTCCTAACATTCTGTTTGCTTTTTTGACTGCTGCAGCACACTGAGCTGATGATTTTAAAGTATTATCCACTATGATGCCTAGATCTTTTTCCTGGGTGGTAGCTCCTAATATGGAACCTAACATCGTGTAACTACAGCAAGGGTTGTTTTTCCCAGAATGCAACACCTTACACTTGTCCACATTAAATTTCATCTGCCATTTGGATGCCCAATCTTCCAGTCTTGCAAGGTCCTCCTGCAATGTATCACAATCTGCTTGTGATTTAACTACTCTGAATAATTTTGTATCATCCGCAAATTTGATAACCTCACTCGTCATATTCCTTTCCAGATCATTTATAAATATATTGAAAAGCACCGGTCCAAGTACAGATCCCTGAGGCACTCCACTGTTTACCCTTTTCCACTGAGAATATTGACCATTTAATCCTACTCTCTGTTTCCTGTCTTTTACCCAGCTTGTAATCCACGAAAGGACATCGCCTCCTATCCCATGACTTTTTAGTTTTCGTAGAAGCCTCTCATGAGGGACTTTGTCAAACGCCTTCTGAGGAGCATTTCAAGCAAACTGTATCCCAGAAAAGGCAGTTAAGTAGAAACTACTTTCCAGGTGGAAATGTAATGGATCTATGTCAGGGCACTGCCGCTGGAGTGGGAGGCATTTAAAGATGCCGCGTGGGAGACGCTGCCTCAGTGCTTGAGCCTGCCTTCTGCTCTCCGGGCCGTCTGGGAGTACCACGGAGGTAGCATTCTAAGCACCCAGGGGGGCCGATGCCGTAAAGGGTGCCCGGCCTAGCACTCGGGGTTTACGTGTGTGGCTGGACGAGCGTTTTGGACGCGCTAGACCAGTACCCGATGCAATAAGGAGATTAGCGCCTCCAAAACGCACACCCAAACAAATGCGTGGCCGGTAGCGCACATTACAAGTAAATTCCCATGTAGATGAGGCTATTAGCTATCCCCCCCCCGACGGAGCGCACTGTTAACCTGCCCTTGGACGCGCGTTTTCCCTTACCCCTTATTCAGTAAGGGGCGGAAAACGCATGCTGATGACCCTATTAGTTATTCCCGCGCGATACAGAAAGTAAAATGTGCAGCAAAGCCACACATTTTACTTTAAGAAATTAGCGCTGACCCAAAGGTAGGCGCTAGTTTCTGCCGGCACCGGGAAAGTGCACAGAAAAGCAGTAAAAACTGCTTTTCTGTGCACCCTCCGACTTAATATCATGGCAATATTAAGTCGGAGGTCCCAAAGAGTTAAAAAAAAAAAAGTAAAAAGAAAAAAAATTTTTTAAATGGGCCGGCGGCTGTCGGGCCGAAAACCGGATGCTCAATTTTGCCGGCGTCCGGTTTCCGAGCCCGTGGCTGTCAGCGGGCTCGAGAACCGACGCTGGCAAAATTTGAGCGTCGGCTGTCAAACCCGCTGACGGCCGACGCTCCGGGTCAAAAGAAGGCGCTAGGGATGCGCTAGTGTCCCTAGCGCCTCCTTTTGCCCGTTTCTACCGCCGGTCCTCATTTAAATACAGAATCGCGTGCACAGGCGAGTGGGCATTCGTCCTCTATCCCGCGGACTTTACTGAATCGGCCCGTGTGAGAAGCAGCTATCGCAGAGGTAAATTTCCCTGTTGGCTCACACAGAGCCGGGCGGTGCTGGTAGGAATGTGGGTCTCCAGCTTCCTCGGCTCTGTGCGCTCACTACTAAAGCACAACGCTCGGGTAATTTTGTTATTTTCCTGAACGGATCCTGAATGGGGATTACCCTGCTTCTCGAAAACATGTTTCACGCACATTCGTTGTGCAAATGCTGACGACCAAAGCCTGTTTGCAGCACTGGAGGACTGGAATTTGCCACCCCTGGTATCAATAGATTGATCAGTGGGTAGATAGCTAGACAGACAGACAGACTGATAGGCAGATAGATGGACGAGTAACAGAATTTAAACATGCTTGGGGGGCAGGGATGAGAGACAGTTAATAGCATCGAGGGAGCAGGTGTTGGTTTCCGTACAAGATTTTTTTTTTTGCTCATCTCACCAAGTGGTGGAGAAGCAGAGGAGGAAGGCGATTGAGTGGGCAGGTGGAACATCTGCTGTGTTATTGGGTGAGTTCAGACGGATAGATGGATAGGTGTACGGTAGAGAACAGACAGGTGGATGGATTCAGGTAGAGAGGGAGAGGAGCATACTTTTTTTTTTTTTTTTTTTTCAAATGCCGTTTTGAGTTGAACAATCAGTGTTTTTAATCAGTGTTTTTAAAAGACAAAAGATAATAAACGGCCAAATTGTGCCCAGGCTGCCTGCTCTGAGCCGGAGACAAAAGTTTAGATGTGCGCTGCGGTGCTGGAGCGTCGTTACTTCAAAGGGGAGCCTCGCTCGCTGAAGGTAGTAAACCCTGCCAGCAGTCTGTGGGGGGCGAGGAGACGCACGGGACACCTATTGGAGCGGCAGAAGGCGAGCTTTCCGGGCCGGGCGCGCTGTCGTTCTCGGATGATTCCTTGTGTCGTGGCCGAGGGGAAACCCGTTTTATTTTCCAGGCCCCGACGCGCTGCTGCCATGAGAGCCCCCCTACGCTGACGAGAGAACGGGACGAGATGCACGTGAAGCGTCAGTCCCTCCTCCTCCTCCTCCTCCATCGTTACAAATCCGCTGGTATTTTCCGGCAGCGCCGCAGAACGGTTGGCACGCGTTCGCTGGATCAAGCAGTTAGGTTTCTCTCAGCCATTTTATAAGTTCTCTTTCACGTGTCACCGTGTGTGTGTTTTATTTTTTTTAATCTCATATTTTTGTTGGAATATTTAATACCAGTTTGTTTAGAAGATTAAAAGCTGGTATTTCGCTGGCCGGCTTTGCCTGGGCACTAGGACTTTTACTACACCTGCCATTTGCTTATTGTTCCCGCTGTCGCAGGAATCGCTCTCCTCCATGCAAAATTTATGATTGCACAAACGGTGACCTTTTCAAAAAAAAAAAAAAAAAACAACCCCACAGCCTTGTTTTCCTCAAGTTGGTACCTTTGAAATTAATGTGAGCGTTTGGGGAAAAGTTTGCCGCTTCGGATACAGAGGGGGATTTTCAGACAGGTTTCGCTGGGTGGACTTAGGCAGCTAGATACAGGGGGGGAGGGCAGTGATTGAAATTGCTCCCTTCTGAATGGCTACATCTAGCCGGGTTTTTTTCACCAGGTGGCAAAAAAAGGAGGAGGGAGGGGTCAGTAAGTGCGAGCAGATCCGCACAGGTATTTTCCAATTGCACAGTTGAGCTGCAGAAATTGCAGGTGCAGATCCATCCCTCCCCCGGCTTCCTCTTGTCCATCCGTAGTTTCCCTTTTGAAAATGGACTGCTTTGCCTGCGGTTACAGGAGGACTTGTGGATCTTGCACCACTGCGGGGATACTCAAAATTGTTTTGCCTAGCGCTTAGAAGCCGAAAGTTAAAGGAGGGGGAAAAGGAAACGCACGCCAGCCTAACCACCCGATTAATCTGGGGATGTCTAAGTGACCCGAGTTTCCAAACAGCAAGCAGGCGTGTCTCTGGCCTGGCTACTTCATAAACCCAAGGACCCTCATCACGCTACGACTGACCAGACCAAAAGCCGCCTGCTACGACGGTGACACGTGGGCAGAAAAGGTTTCGTGGCTCTTACGTGCCGTACTTAAATACTGCCGTGGCACTGTGCAAGACTTTTTTCTGTATTATGAAGCCTAGGGCCATCTGCCCTGTTATAACATACGCTAGCACTGACTCCTCCCTGCTTCCTCCCAAACAGCCCCCACACAGAGTTAGCTCTTAATATTAAAAAAAAAATAAACAAATTAAAACTTCTCCATGCCTTTAGCTGTCTCAGCTGAATTTTCAGAAGGGCTGAAGCAGGTTGTGCTGTTGGAGCTGCCCCTTCCCAAGTGCCCACGTGAATTGTTGGCTTGTGCGTTAGTGTGGGGTCCCTGAGGAGCTGCTGGAAGTAAAATGCACCCTTTGTTTGAAGCCCTGATCACTGGCAATGCAGCTGTGCCGCCCAGTAGGGATCCAGGGAATCTGATGAGAAGTTTAGGTAGATTTTTTTCTTTCCAAAGAGAAGAATTAAGTTCACCTTTTGTAAAAAAAAAACCAAAAAAAAAAACCCAAACAATTAAATAAATAAATACAAAAAATAAATAACAAATTAAGTTAAAAAAAAATTTAATAAATTCTGCTTGCCCTTGGCTTTGCATGTTGGTTTACAGTAACGCCTTATCTTGACTGGACCAGAGATGTGAATACTGAATGTCTCCATGCTTGCCCGAGAATTATTTGTAATGCATTACGTGGTCCTGTGAACAGTAGAATAAGAGCGAGAAGCACAGTGGGTCACAAGCATGCCTGGTACTCCTGCAGCACCAGAAGAAGCTGTTCAGTGGCTGGCAGGAAAGGCGGAACAGAGGGCTTAAACCCATCTCGAGGAATAATGATTGATGCTGAACATTTGGGCACCAAGAGTTGCCAAAGATGGCCACCTGGAGTGTATATTCAGAGAAAGTACCACTGCAGAGAGCATGCAGCACAGTATTGAGCACTGGTGTGTAGTATCGCTTATGTTTATTATTATTATTATAGTGTGCAGGAAAGATTATCAAAGCTGAAAATATTTTTTGGTTAGTAACAATGGGGGGTTCCATCATGTAAAGATACAGATTACCATCCGTCTTTGTAGTGATGGTTTGACTCCAAAATGTGATTGCTTTTATTATTGTTCATTTGCTAATGTCATAAATATCATTAAAAAAATATTTGCAACAGAAGGAAATCAAAAGAGTCTTGGGGGGGCGAGAGAAGACACAGATACCAAAGTTCAGAATTCCTTTCGTTAATGGAAGGTGTGTTTACGCTCTCTACTGGAGTCACTTATTTTGTACATTATATTATGTATGTGATGTGCTAAGATTATTTTAAATTACTGTGGCACTTACCAGCAAATGTGCTGAGTGTTTTCTCTGGCACTATGTATTTTGGACTTTGCTTCTCTTAAATTGCGATATTTTGTTATTAGACTTTTTAAAGCTTCATCCTCATAAATTGCTCAATGGAGCTCTCTCGCATGGCTTTTGGTATATTCATAAATTGCTCAATGGAGCTCTCTCGCATGGCTTTTGGTATATTCATAAATTGCTCAGTGGGGCCCTCCCGCCTGGCTTTCGGTATATTCATAAATTGCTCAGTGGAGCCCTCCCGCCTGGCTTTCGGTATATTCATAAATTGCTCAGTGGGGCCCTCCCGCCTGGCTTTCGGTATATTCATAAATTGCTCAGTGGGGCCCTCCCGCCTGGCTTTCGGTATATTCATAAATTGCTCAGTGGAGCCCTCCCGCCTGGCTTTCGGTATATTCATAAATTGCTCAGTGGAGCCCTCCCGCCTGGCTTTCGGTATATTCATAAATTGCTCAGTGGGGCCCTCCCGCCTGGCTTTCGGTATATTCATAAATTGCTCAGTGGGGCCCTCCCGCCTGGCTTTCGGTATATTCATAAATTGCTCAGTGGAGCCCTCCCGCCTGGCTTTCGGTATATTCATAAATTGCTCAGTGGGGCCCTCCCGCCTGGCTTTCGGTATATTCATAAATTGCTCAGTGGGGCCCTCCCGCCTGGCTTTCGGTATATTCATAAATTGCTCAGTGGGGCCCTCCCGCCTGGCTTTCGGTATATTCATAAATTGCTCAGTGGGGCCCTCCCGCCTGGCTTTCGGTATATTCATAAATTGCTCAGTGGAGCTCTCCCGCCTGGCTTTCGGTATATTCACAACTTGAAAGCTTGAACAATATATGTATACAATGCAGTATATGCAAATATACCTCATGCATATTCGTTCTGGATATGCTGAAAATCAGAAGAGACAGGCATGTCCCAGTTTTCAACATATCCTGAATGAATATACATGAGATATGTTTGCATGCCATACAGCATATACAAATATAGCCCAAGCATACAGGTTGTGAATATTCTGAAAGCCAGGAGGGATGAACAAGTCCTGAAAAAAGGGCCGAGAAGCGCCGATTGAAATGAGCTATGCATATGGAACTGCTCTCTGTAACAACGGAGTGACCAGCAGCTCCTTGTTAATGGGGGTAAACCGACCCAGTCTGCGTTTTATCCCCTGTTGTGCTTGGAGACATGGCTCAGAATTCCTTATGGAAATTGGGGCGATGACTCTGTCCATACAGGGTGGTGAAACCAGGGCTGGCTCTACCTTTTCCCTTTTGATATGGCGTTCTGTGGCCATCTTCCATGGATTCATGAAGTATGTGACAGTAATGCAGTAGGTAACAGCAGGTAAGGACCAGCTGGCAGCTATTTGCTCAACCAGTCTGCCCATCTCTCTACCACTTTGGGTAAATGATCATATTTCCATATTTAAACCAATACCAGCTCCTCCCATATCTTTTACTCAACCTAACAGCCCTCTTCCTACCTCGGCTCTTTTCAGCTGTTTAAATTTTGTTACTGTGTGGGCCGCCTCCGCCTCCCCCCGGTAGGCTGTACCACAACCTCATTTTCATCTTCATTAAGTCTTACATGACCTGTACTGAATCCAACACCCAGGCCTTACCCCCAAGTGCTGTAAGAGTCTGCACAACCACTAAATCTAGATAAATAGAAAAAAAAAGCAAATCTAGCAGATGATGGCAGAAAAAGATCAAGCCATCAATTTAGCCTGCCCGGCTAATCTGGTCCCAGGCTGTCGTGTGAAACGTCCGGTTACACTCATTGTATTCTCCCCTCTTTGGCCTTCTAAAGTTTCATATGACTGAGCAAGTACTTAAAACCCCTCCTTCATTTTTCCTTCCTCTTGCCTTCTCCCACCTGCTCTTATCACTGCGTTTTCTGTCTATCACGAGCACATGTAAGCTATTGAAGTTTGTTGGTAGACCCAGGGGCTCCTAAACATTTCAAGAAAAGGGCCACGTACATAAGAACATGCCATACTGGGTCAGACCAAGGGTCCATCAAGCCCAGCATCCTGTTTCCAACAGTGGCCAATCCAGGCCATAAGAACCTGGCAAGTACCCAAAAACTAAGTCTATTCCATGTAACCATTGCTAATGGCAGTGGCTATTTTCTAAGTGAACTTAATAGCAGGTAATGGACTTCTCCTCCAAGAACTTATCCAATCCTTTTTTAATCACCGCTATACTAACTGCATTAACCACATCCTCTGGCAACAAATTCCAGAACTTTATTGTGCGTTGAGTAAAAAAGAACTTTCTCCGATTAGTTTTAAATGTGCCCCATGCTAACTTCATGGAGTGCCCTCTAGTCTTTCTACTATCCGAAAGAGTAAATAACCGATTCACATCTACCCATTCTAGACCTCTCATGATTTTAAACATCTCTATCATATCCCTCCTCAGCCGTCTCTTCTCCAAGCTGAAAAGTCCTAACCTCTTCAGCCTTTCCTCATAGGGGAGCTGTTCCATTCCCCTTATCATTTTGGTCGCCCTTCTCTGTACCTTCTCCATCACAATTATATCTTTTTTGAGATGCGGCGACCAGAATTGTACACAGTATTCAAGGTGCGGTCTCGCCATGGAGCGATACAGAGGCATTATGACATTTTCCATTTTATTCACCATTCCCTTTCTAATAATTCCCAACATTCTGTTTGCTTTTTTGTCTGCCGCAGCACACTGCACCGATTTCAATGTGTTATCCACTATGACACCTAGATCTCTTTCTTGGGTTGTAGCACCTAATATGGAACCCAACATTGTGTAATTATAGCATGGGTTATTTTTCCCTATATGCATCACTTTGCACTTATCCACATTAAATTTTATCTGCCATTTGGATGCCCAATTTTCCAGTCTCACAAGGTCTTCCTGCAATTTATCACAATCTGCTTGTGATTTAACTACTCTGAACAATTTTGTATCATTTGCAAATTTCATTACCTCACTCGTATTTCTTTCCAGATCATTTATAAATATATTGAAAAGTAAGGGTCCCAATACAGATCCCTGAGGCACTCCACTGTCCACTCCCTTCCACTGAGAAAATTGCCCATTTAATCCTACTCTCTGTTTCCTGTCTTTTAACCAGTTTGTAATCCACGAAAGGACATCGCCACCTATCCCATGACTTTTTACTTTTCCTAGAAGCCTCTCATGAGGAACTTTGTCAAATGCCTTCTGAAAATCCAAGTATACTACATCTACCGGTTCACCTTTATCCACATGTTTATTAACTCCTTCAAAAAAGTGAAGCAGATTTGTGAGGCAAGACTTGCCTTGGGTAAAGCCATGCTGACTTTGTTCCATTAAACCATGTCTTTCTATATGTTCTGTGATTTTGATGTTTAGAACACTTTCCACTATTTTTCCTGGCACTGAAGTCAGGCTAACCGGTCTGTAGTTTCCCGGATCGCCCCTGGAGCCCTTTTTAAATATTGCATGTGATGAGCGCTGTTAGTTTTGGGGGGTGGGGGTTGGACACGTGTTTTTGACGTGCGGAACCCCTTACAGTATAAGGGGTAGCGGACGCACGTCGAAAATGCGAGTCAACTGCGTGTTAAACAGCGCACTCGGCTGAGCGCACTTTATTGTATCGGCCTGTGAGAGGGAGGGGACAGGGTTCCCAGGGGTGTGGCAGATAAGTGTGCCAGTAATAACTTTAGGTTTCTTAGAAGTTGACACCCCTAACATAGCCCCAGGAACTTTACACTCTCTCTTCCCTTCATCTACCCCCCACCCCGAGACAGAGGTATCTGTGGTGCACTCCCTCTTCTCCCCATATAACTCCTCCCTACCCTTCCCTCTCCTCTCCCTCCCTTCATACCCCTCTCTCCTTTATTCCCTTGCTCCTCTCTTTTACTTCACACTCACTCCCTCCCTTCCTTTCACTAACCCAACCCCATGCTGGAGCGACCTGGCTGCCCTACCAGTGTTGCTATTCACCAGCACTGGCCTGCTCTTCTCTTGCTGACGGAGCTTAGTCTCTGTGCCCGTGGCTCTGCTCTCACTGGTGCTCTTGGGAGAGCAGTGCCAGCATCTGAACAATAAATAAACTTCCTCCATGGGCCATGCAAAGGAATATGAGCTCTGGGGACCAGTGTTTGGTTTCTGGGCTGTAGTTCGGGGACCCCTATGGTTAAGGCTACTCCTGGCATCTCCCACCCTCTCTTCTCCCTTAAGCAATGGCCACAACTCCACAATATCCCCAGGCAATCCCAAATTGGGGATTGAACCAAGGACCCACTGGACTTTCCACCTGAGCTATCGGGCTGGGCCACCTCAAAGTCATTTTGGTTGTGTCTTTCTGTTTAATAATTTTGAAGGAGTTGTCTCCTTGTGTAGCAGGTAACACGTAGTTCAGAACGTAGCAGCTAAGATAGTGTCAGGATGTTCTCGTAGGGGACCCTATTTCCCCTGTGTTTCATAAATTACCCTGGCTACCCATTAAGGCACGTATGCAGTTCAAAATTTTGACTCTAACTTTCTGTGCCCTATGGGGATTGGGAGCTAAGTATCTGAAAAATAAATTACAGGGGTATTTTCCTACACACCAATGAAGATCTAGTCAGAGACAGTGGTTGGTTCCATCATCTAGTTATGGGTCGTACCAGGTTAAGATCTAAAGCAATTTCAATTCTAGCCCCCACGTTGTGGAATCTGCTGTTAGATCAGAAGAAAATTATCTTGTATTTTGTGTAAAAAAAAAAGTCATGGCTTTTTTTTCTAATTGATGTGATATGGCTTATATACAATGGAGGTATTTCTCATGGAGAATTTATAATTTTCTATTGATATGTTATTGAGGTAGGATATTGGTTGTCTTCAGTGAGGAGATTATGATATTGTTGGCGTGTTTAATTTTAACTTGTGTGCAGGAGGAATGTTTAATCTGTACATATGCTTTATGCTTTTATTTGTTTTATTTAATTGTTGTATTTATTACGTATGTTGTTGTAAACCGCATCAGATGACTCATTCGTATTGGGGATGCAGTCAATAAAACAAATGTAAAGAAATAAAATAATTTAAAAAAATGCTCTACAGGTTGATGTTAATTTTAAAATTCTCTTAACAGATTTTATGGGAAACAGCCCTGGAATTAGACACAGTGGAAGAGGAAAGATCTCCTACTCCACCTCTATCCATCCGAGCTTTCTCTCTTCCTTTCAGATTTTCTGTTAGACTCCAAGCAGCAAAACTTTGCTTTTCTGGCTTTATATTTACAAATGTGTCAATTTGTTTGCTTTTTTGAAATTGTGCTGCTAATCTCAAACTATCTTGCTTCACTATACTAATGTGTACTGCTAAATAATTGAAGTTTTATTTATAGTTTGGACATTTCTTGCTCCTTTTCCTTGTTCTAGCTATGGAAAAGAATTTTGGGGTTGTGCCCAACCAATTTAGTCTGTCTGAAGGGCCTTGCCACTTAAAATCCCTCCCACCCACTCCATTTACCTCTTTTCTTATAGATTCTTCCTAGGTACAACAAAACAAGTATTCTTAATTATTTTAAATGTCAGTAGTAGTTTTTACAATTTTTTTATCATCATAATTTGCTTTGAATTAAAATATCTGAAACATCGTGTCTGACATTCAGTGTAACAACTGTGGTACCTCAGTCCTAAGGCAGACATTCTGGAGCCTTGGATCTTGTCCAATCTGTGCCTAGTTCTCTGCAGTAAAACTAGGAGCTGTCTTAACTTAAAACAATTTTTGGCTGAAATTAATAGCCCCTCTCACTATAAAACATCAAAGCATTCTGCCCTCCTCCCAGGAATAAAAGGATTACAATGGGCTCCGGTCGAGTAAGACCTGTGACACAGACATCCCATTGCCCAAATGATACCCACCACAAAATGCCATTGCTGCATTGGAAAATTTTAATGCTAAACAAACCTGAGGTCTGAGAGATGGATGTCACCCTCACATGCAAAATCCACAAAGCACAGTCAAAATATTTCAAAACAGAAAGCTCCTTCTGGGTGACTTTATCGAAAATATTACCTTAGAGACATTTTGAGGGGCACAAAAAGGTTCCATGTCTCCCAAGATCTTCAGCTTTTAGGAACATAAACTGGAATGTAAGTGAAATCCAGAGAAGTTTCTAAAATTGATGTTCTAATCCACTTGGGAGAGCAATAACCTGGTTAAAAACGACCAGATTGCTGTGTTTAGGCTAGCACACCGGGTAACACGGTAAAATAACCCCTGATGCAATATGGGGATTAGAGCGTCCAAAATGCATGTCAAATCGCGCGCATTGCTAATAGCGCTCATCACATGCAAATTCCATGTAGATGAAGCTATTAGTTATTACCCTGTGATGCCAAAAATTGCCACGCGGCCAAGGCGCCCATTTTAAAATGGAAAATTTAACGCCTGCCCGGGAACCAGCATTAAAGCACGCCGCGCTCAAGGGCACAAGGAAAAAAAAACCCCAAAAAAAATCCTGCTTTGTGATTCCTCCTTCTGGTATTGTTGAGATACTAAGTAGGAGGCACCGCAGAAAGAAGAATCATGCCGCACTCAAGGGCTCAACAACAACAAAATCCTGATTTCTGTGGTTCCTCATAGGGGAAACCACAGAAAGCAGCATCCCCAAGGTCTGGCCCAATCGGAACCCCTGTGAGTGAAGCAGTGAATAAATTAATATTCGGTGTCGGGCAGTGAAAAGGACCAATCAGGAACAGCCCCAGCTGGTGGTGGGGAGGGAGCTCTGGCCAGGCTGTACTAGACACCCAGCCATGTCTCCTGGGTGCCCGATGCAGAGCTCCAGGGATGCATAAATTACCCATTGCGCCTCCCTTTTTAGCGCGGCAGCTCGTTTGCCTATTGCATCGAGCACCCAGGAGAGGTGGATGTGCGTGCGTTCACGTGTTTTTTTATGCGATTGATATTGCATGGGCCTAAATGTCAGTGTAGTGCAGAAAGTTCTAGAATCTGTAAGAGGATCTTAAACACGTAGTAAAGACCTTAAGCCTTGACAGAGGAATTATACCTGTTCATGGAAAAGGGGGAAGAAAGAGTCAGTAAGCAAATGGCTCTAAACCTGGTATGAGGAGGAAGGTTTACAAAATATATAGGTGCCTGAGGCCATGAATATAGAACCACAAAAGGTTATACCGTAATGGTGGCAGCATCATTCTATAACTGGGAAAAGATCCTAAATGAGAAAGTTAGAATATGTATTGTCAAGTATTTAAAATAGAAGATGGGAGCAGTGGATGGATTTGGTATGTCGTCCCTGACAAATGCATGCAAACAGCTGGGGAAATGACAAAATAAATAATAGTTCACTCTTCAGTGGCAGAGTAGGCCAGGTATGAGAAGTATAAGTGAGCAAAGAGAAATAGCTGGAAAGCAATAAGCACAAATGCAGTAAGGGTTTCAGATCTGTAAGCACTAATGGTGGAGGCGGCTTAGCTATTTTTGCTATTTCAGAGACATGGTTCAATGAGTTTCGTAAATGGGATTCAGCCACACCGACTATAATGTGTTTAGGAAGGACAGAGATGGCAGACAGGGGAGATGAATAGTTCCTTATGTCAAATTATGCTAAAGAAAGTGAAGTGCAGAGTGTGCATGGGCTATGGAGGCCCTGTGGATTATCTTAGGAAGGGTTGATGGCACGTCTGTCTAACTGGTGTGGTACCCATGCCTCTAACCCAAATGGAGGAATTAGACAGAGATCTGGCCAATTTCGTGAAAAAGGTGGGAATGAAGGAAGAAGTATTATTGGTAGGAAACTTTGGGAGTGGATGGGAGTAACCCGACTGCAGAATCGGTTAGAAGTAGAGAGATTGTGGATGCTCCTCAAGGCACTCTGCTTACACAAGAGGAGGGGTGATACTAGACCTCATACTCACAAACAGCGACAGTGTCTCTAATGGCCAATTGGGTGTCCATCTGAGCACCGGTGATTGCCAGACAGCATGGTTTGATATAATGGCCAAGGCAGAGAAGAGTCCCACAAAGTTCAAAGTCCTGGATTTCAAAAATACTGAATTTGGTAAAATGGAGAAGTACCTTAATGAGGAGTTGGCCCAATGGGAGGACATAGCTTAAGTGGAAAAGCACTGGGCTATACTTAAATAAGTCCATATTCAGGCATAGTCTGGATAGCAAAGTTAACAAGATAAACTTATCCAACTAACTTTGGAGGTATATTCAGTTAGTGCAGCTACCCTATTGAATATAGCCGGCTAACTACAACCAGCTAACTTTGACCTGACCAGACTTATCTGGCTAACTCAATTCCTCCCAGTTACGCACCTGGAACGCCTCCAACTTATCTGACACCTAACATATTAGCTGTCTAATTGCTTCTGAATATGGACCTCAAAGTAACTTAAGAAGGTTTGATGAATAGTCAAAGGCTTGGCAATTAAGATTCAATACAAAAAGTACAGAGTCATACATTCAATACAAAAATCCAAAGGTGGGGGTGAGGAAAAGATACTGATGTGCATAGATCTGGAGAGAGACTTTGGGATGATGGTGTCTATGATCTCAAGATGATGAAACAGTATGACAAGATGATAGTTAGAGCAGAAAAAAGAAGGTGATGATGCCCCTGCACAAGTATTGGCGAGGCTTCACTTAGAATAATGTGATATTCTGGAGACTGTATCTGAAAAACGAAGCTAGAGGTGGTCCAAAGAAAAGCAACCAAAATGGTGTAGGTTCGTTCTGTAACAAAAGACACATGAGAAGACTTCAGGATTTGAACATGAATACCATAGAAGAGAGGAGAAACATAGGATATGATACAGACATTTAAATGTACAAACCTTTTCCAGTGGGAAAGAAGCTGTGGAACGAGGGGTTACAATTGAAGCTACAAGGAACTACACTCAAGAACAACCTTGAGCAATATTTTGTCACAGAAAGGGTGGTGAATGCAGGCAGTGCCCTCCCAAAGGAGATAGTGAAGGCAGAATTAAAAACAAAATAAAACACAACAAAACATGGCATCCTTTATGGACAAAGGGAAGACTAGTCCATGTGGTCTTTTTCTGTCGTCATGTTTTTAAGATGGAAACAAAACACTGGGGAACCCTGCTTGGAGCATTAGTTCAAGCCCAAATCACATTGAAATGATTGTGTCGTGCGTCCAGTAATGGCACTGGGGTAAGCTGCGTGGAGTGGCAACAGAAAGCAGAGAGTAATCTGCACGGAGCAGCAGTTAGTCTCAAGCACCTCGCTGGCAGACTGGATGAGCAATTTCAGTCTTTCTGCTGTCACCTGCTACGCTAAACCTCTTTGCACAGTGTACGGTGATACAGAAGAAACATAGAAATACGATGGTACAAAAAGACCGTATCGTATGGCCCATCCAGTCTGCTCATCCATCCAATTAATTTAGCATCATAATTTTCATCACGTCCTCAGAGATCCCCTGCACTTATCCCATGCTTTCTTGAAATCAGATACTGTTTTTGTCTCCACATGGGAGGCCGTTCCATGCATCCAGCACCTTTCTGTAAAGAAATATTTCCTCCCGAGTCTACCCCCTTTCACCCTCATCTCATGAGCCCCCCTCTTTCCAGAGCTTCCTTTCCCCTGAAAACGTGGAGGTATTTGAGTGTCTCTATCATATCGCCCCCGTTCTCGCCTTTTCTCCAGGGAGAACGTGTTTAGATTTTTTAAGTCTTATCACTCAGTACTTTAGGATGAAGACCACTGACCGTTTTAGTAGCCGCCCTCTGCACCCTTGAAAAGATGACTTTGCCTTTCTGTTTGTGCATTTTTTTTGTTATAACCTTTGTTTGGAGAAACAACAAACAGGGACACACAGATTCTAGTAAACACCACTCACAAAAAAAGTAAATCACAGTTCTTTCGTTCATCAGATAAGTTTCAAGTAACCTCTCGGAATTTTAAAAGGTTTAACTTTCCATAACCAACATAATTCAAGAATCCAGCCACCACCCCCGTTGCCCTTTAATATTATGCTTTATTAAAATACCATAATTTGACTTTGGCTAAGCAATAAACTAAGCCTTATAAGCAACAACAAACACATTTAGAAAAATTCACCCAAGTTCTTTCAAATATTTCTCTAGTATTATTCATTTTTGCTAATGCATATTCCCAAGAAGCCGTAGATGAAATTGGGCTGTACCACTCTCTCCAATGATCCTTCTCAGCAGCTTTCCAATGTCTCAGACTAATCCTTTGAGCCGCTAATATGACCACATAGTACCTGCTGGTTCAATTTAACCTTTGGAGTGCTATAGGCGGAGGTTTTCTCTTTCCAGATAAAATCACAGAAATAAAGGTTACCTAACACTAACATACTCAGAGTGGCACTATGGGGTAGATTTTCAGACATACGCGCGGGCGTAGATTTGTTCGCGCAACCCGGCACGACATCCCTCGACAGGGCCGCAACGGAGGAGGCCTCGGCCCCGCCCACGGAATGCCCTCGGCCCCGCCCACGGAATGCCCTCGGCCCCGCCCATGGAACGCCCTCGGCCCCGCCCATGGCCCCACCCCTGGAACGCCCCTTTTTCGAAGCCCCGGTACATACGCGCGTCCTGGGGCTTGCGCGCGCAGGTTTTCGGGGGTTACGCGCATAATTGTAACCTCATAGGTTCTGAAAACAAAGTAATAGGGTCTAACAATTTAGGACTATGTGGATAAGAGAGGATTCTTAACCACTTGGTAGGAAAACCAGGAACAGTTCAATAGGCATTTCATTAACCACTGTAATGCTCAACAGGCTATTCTTCTGATCTGTTCTTTCTCTGAAGTAGGTCTTTTTATGTTGATTCTGCTGACCTTTGTCCTAGTTTCAGTTTTTCTCTGGGCTTCTCCCATGTGTTCTTGAGGCCCCAACTATCTGTTCTTATCACATCACATCAGTTAGGTGTGGCCAAGTGGCTACTGTCCTGTTTTCCCTGATACCTGCATGGTTAGCCTCCTGAGTAACTGCTCCTTAATATATCTGAGCTCAAGACTTGTTTCTTGTTACAAGCAGGCTAAGAATAATGGCATATTTATTCTCAGAACTTACAGGCCTTATATCAAATAATTACACTAGTAATATTAGTGATTCTCTGCTCCATTAATTTCTATCACGGTACAAAGTTCTTCACGTAAACTAAATAACTGCTTAAAATAAATTCTCACACACACCCTCCCGTAACCCATGCATAATGACATGATATACAAACCAAATCAGACAAAGACAATGTCTACCAGACACAGCACCAGAGGAATCACTGCTTCAGAATGTCTGCTGGACAGAAGAGAGAAGCAAAAATAAAATACGGTAGGCAAAAATGATAAAAATCTGAAGTATAGACAAAATCAGAAAAAAAGCAAATAGTCCAGAAAGTAGATAAAGAAGCCAAAAAATTAAAGGAAAAATACATTTTTATCTTGGCTCCTAAAATATTTTGGAATATTTTAGTTGACAGTCAAGTTTTCTATATATTTTTCCATTCATGAGGCCTGTAATTTTGAGTAAGCAGTTGCACCCTCCCGTGGCTTTCCCAAAGCCATAATCATAGCCTCCACAAAGATATACTCAGCTTTTCACTGGGGAAAGAACATCTTGGTATAGTTCTTTAAGTTTAGGCATCAGCTTAACTATTAAAGACTTGATAAAATTTCACCGCAACGCAATCCATTCCCTAAAGTCAAGTGAATCGTCCATTACAGATGTGGGTGATGTCATTGCCACTTAGCAACAGTGGAAGATTTTCAGAGCTGTATAGGAATATCTTGAAAAGAATTCTTTGAGCGCACGTGTGGAAGTTTCTGCATGCCTGTGGAGTGCAGCATAACTGTTTGGTTTTTTTTTCCAAAAGGACAAATGGACCTTTGTTTTTGTCTCTCTTGAGGTTTGCATTTATTGCGCGATATTAATCTTAAATTTGTAAAGATAGCTATGTCCTCCATTTAGGTGAGCTCCCAAGCCCAGACTGGACACATCTATAGTTAGAACAATTGAAAAAAAGCTGAATTTGGAAGGGCATGCCCTGGGCCAGATTGGAAGAGCCATCCAAAATGTCTCTGAGGTTCTCCAGCAGTCTATTTTCCCATAGTCTTGAATGGCTTGACATATGGGGAACATAGCTATCTTTACAAATTTTGTGGATATCCGTGTTTTAAGAACTGAATAAATTGCCATGCATTTTAGAATCATTCTCTGCCTGGCTTTGAAGTTTGTTTCCAAAATGTTTTGGAATGTCATACATTCATTGATGACCACTGCACCACTTTTTGTTTGACTATTGAAGTAGGATAACAATGGAGCTGCAATGTCTGCTGGAGACAAAGAGTTGCCAATGGAAACATCAATGTCTTTGGTGCTAATTTCTAAGGATGAGCCCAAGCACTGAGATAGATCTTGATCTCCCAGTTCATGCTGTCATTGGACTCTGAGTGCTTGAGCATGGAACTGAGGTGAATCCGCACTAAACGCTGATTGAAGACTCATCAAGGCTGATCCCCTTTGATCCATGGTTCAGAGGAGATTCTGGTATGCTTTTTGACCCCCGTAGTGTTTGCATTTGGAGGCCAGCTCTACCTCTCATCCAGGGCACTTGCTGTGTCAGTCTCGAAAGTTCTAGCTTCAGATTTTCAGCATCCTTTGAGAGACTCCAAAGATCAGTCTGCTTGTTTAATCCCATCATCTGTTTGACTCTGTAGTCTTTGAGAAAGAACTGCAGAGTTATTTGCTCAGCATGAAAAGAGTATGAAGTAGCATGCATCAACTATCTGCATCCCATTTGGAGCATCTTGGCATTGATATGAGGCTTTTGTCACCAAGAATCTGGTTTGGTGTCGAATGCACAGAGTCTGCATGAGCTCAGAGAGGGAAACCTTGCCAGCTACTTGTCTTCAAAGTTGGTCTTTGATGCCGAGAGGCAGCTAACTCAAGGATCAGTGTTGGCTCAGGAGTCATATCTGTTTTGCATTGAGAGTGACACTATGCAGTCATGGGAGTCCCCTACAGGTCAGATCCCTCTCCTCCAGAGGAAAGAACTTTTCCTTTATAGATTTTGTACAGGTTATGGCCAAGTCCATACAGATTTATTTGTAGGTCAAAGGAAAACCCAGAGCATCCAGTTTTGGTCTCCTGAAATATCTGGATGGCTCCTAAGGTGTAATGGCAGTGCCTATCCACCTATGGTACCAGGTTATATGCAAGAAGGATGTATGAAACCCACATACACTACTGTTGCCACACCATCTGTGGTGGTTGAATCTGCCCTGAACATGACTAAGAAGTCTTAAAATGCCCATTTTCAGGCTTCACAGATTCAGATTTATGTATTAACTATAAGGTAGTACCAGGTATGCTTGGGCACGCTTTATGGTGTTTGTTAACATTCAACTCTTTTGGAAACAAATATATCAAGTATGTTGAAAATGTTCTTTCTATAAAATTGCCCTTTTCTGTTCAAGTAGCAGTTTTTGGGTCAGTGAACTTTGGAGAACGTTGCATGGCTTTACCGAACTTGTGGGTTTCCAAGGTTTTTCTGGTCGCCAGAACTACTGTTTTTCATTATTGGAGACAGGAGGTAGATCCGCCCTTTATATTCTGGAGAAATGCTATTCATCAGCTCTTACTTTTGGAATTAATGATTGGGAAGACGAGCTCTCCTGGAAACAAAAGGAAACCTTGGATACTTGGGTGCCTTATTTAGACTCCTTACCATCGCGTGACAGAAGTATGATTCTGAATACTTATTGACTCATTTGGCAGTCGGTTGCTCAAGTTAAAACTTTCTTTTACTGGGGTAGGGGAGGGCGGGTCGTGGGGAGAACTGTGATTATCAATATGCGTTGTTTCTCAGTGTTTCTATTCGTTGTACATGTCCGGTGAGCTCAGGACCATAGCCAGCAGGTCATGCTTGTATTTTATCTTTGTTAACATTAATAAACAGATTTAAATATAAAATGCCAATTTTGGTGCCCCTCTGGGCGTGAGTAGCACATTCACACACATTCACCTCCTGGAGTTAAGGGTTATATTGTGGAGGTCTTTCAAAATCAGGTGTCCAATCAAAATAGTCTGGATCAGGATAACAATCTGATAACCATGTTCTTTCTTAACAAATGGGAAGGAACTATACCTGTCCTATGATGGGAACAATGCTCCCCCAAATTTTTGAAAGACTGCAGCACACAAATTTTCTATTTGTGTAACTTTTTGTAAGCCAAGTTCAAATTTGTGCACTGAGAGGGAGTGTACAGGAACCACCTTAAGGGACAAGCCATGGCTATCTCGCCCGGTCCTCCTTAAGGATCAGCCCTGCAAGGGATTCTGGGTGAAGGGAGGCTCTCCCTCATCATGCTATAAGGAGTCAGGGCCCAGAAGGGCTAGAAAGGCCTGGGAAAAAGGCAAGAAGCCAGAGAACCGCCAGATGACCTTTTGGAACTGTAAGTTAAGATCTGCAAAGGTAAGCAGCCTTTTGTGCTATACTCTTTTGTTGTTATAAATAAAATTTGTGTGTGGGAACAGCCAGAGTCTGCCTCCGTCTGTCCTCCTGGCTGCTTTCCCAAGCCCTGGCCACTCCCAGTTACCACATGCACCACGAGCCAATATAATGGAAATAATGTCAGGATTCCTTGTGCGTGGGGTTCACAGCCTGTGTGTATGCACACGTGCACAGCTTAGAGGGAACAGAGGATGGGAAACTACAGAGGATGGGAAACTACAGAGGATGGGAAACTACCATTTCATTTTATTATATCTTTCCAGGCACTACTGTGTCTTATTTATTCCCTTGATCACTTATTTTACCGTCTCTTATTTATGTACCATCACATGTATCCACATAGGCTTATTTATTTACTCTACTATACTATTTCATTAATTGGAAGAAATGTATATATTGCATTGTTCAATTTTCCCCCTATTCCAGCTCCAAGTTAATTTTCCCTGTTTTATTGTAACTTTCTCACACACGGTATTGATACACTGTATTTAAAGTTTCACAGTTTATTGGGAATATACGTTACGCTATGCTTTACACACATTGTTAATTGTAAACCGGGTTGATGTGATATCTGTCATGAAACTCGGTATAACAAAAAATAATAAATAAATAAATAAAATAAATAAGATGCCAGACTGTGGAACTGGGCCGATTAGGGGGTCACGATATGGGTGATCTGGGGGTGATGATATGAATTTCCAGGGGGGGTAGACTCCGGAACAATGTCAGGAAATGTTTCTTCACGGAAAGGGTGATGGATGCATGGAATGGCCTCCTGGAAGAGGTAGTGAAGGCAAGAATAGTAAGGGAATTCAGAAGGGCGTGGGATAAACACAGAGGATCCCCAGTGGCTAAAGGATGGAAATGAAGAAAAGGGGTAACCCTGTGTTAATTGGGGTAACCTGCACGGAGCGGCAGTTACTGCCCTAACGAAATTAAAGAAAAGCTTGCTGGGCAGACTGGATGGTCCATCTGGGTTTTTGTCTGCCTACATTTACTAAGTTGTTATGATCTCTTACAGGGACAGCATTAAGAGACACTTATCTGGCAGAGACAGAGAACGTTCTAGCGGACAGGCTGAGCCACCAGCCAGAAACTCACAAGTAGTCCCTGAATTGGAGAGTAGAGAACAGCACCTTCTTTTGATGTGGAACTCCCAAGATAGAGCAGGAGATAGCACTTTCCCCCGGAAGGAGAACAGGGAAGCAGAGTGGCATCTAATGCATTGTCCCTTCACTGGAGGAAGACACTTCTCTATGGGGTAGATTTTCAAAGGGCTACGCGCGTAACCCCCGAAAACCTACCCCAAACCCCCCCTGCGTGTGCCGAGCCTATCTTGCATAAAGCTCCGGGACGTGCGTGGCCACGGCCTCCGGACCAGCCCCCGGACCGGACCATAGCGAGCCGGCGGCCGGCCCGGTGCACGCAAGTTACACCTGCCTTGGGCAGGCGTAACTTGTGCAACAAAGGTAGGGGGGATTTAGATAGGGCCGGGGGAGGGTTAGGGAGGGGAAGGTGCAGTGGGGTGGAAGGAAAGTTCCCTCCGAGGCAGGCTGAGCAGCTCGGCGTGTGCAGGCTGCCGATTTTGGGCAGCCTCGCGTGCGCCGACCCCAGATTTTAACAGATAAGCGTGGCTATGCGCGTATCTATTGAAATCCGGCGTACTTTTGTTCGCTCTCGCGCGTAGTTTTATAAAATCTGCCCCTTTGTGTATCTGTGGTGACTCGAGTGGTAGAAGCTTGGTGTCAGCCAGAAGAAAACAGGAGGCAGACTCTGGCCGTTCCTTAAGTGCAGTGTATTTACAGTGGAAACAAAAGAAAGTGTAGGGCACAGCCAAAAAACAACTTAGGAAACTCACCTTTGCTTCAGGCAAGTTTAAAACTTAAAGCTAGCAGGTCTTAAGTTTCACTCTCAAAACTTAAACGTAGCAGGTCTTCTCATACGGTGGGACTCTGTTTTCCCCAGGGCCCGCTTAACCCTTCTAGGGCCTGAGGTCTTATACGTTGGTATCCTCCCTTCACCCAGGATTCCCTGTGGGTCTCAGTCATAAGGAGGTCTGGGTGAGAAATGTGCCTGGTCCCTTAAGGTGGTCTGAGAGAGTTTCCTGTATACATCCTTCACAGTATCTTCTAATACCTTTTGATGGTAAAATCCTTAGTAAAACTCAGAAGAGACCAGGGCACTATGAGTCTCAAACACTTCCTTGGCTGAGACAGATTTGGTGTCCAGTCCTTAGGGGTCTATCTCTTAGGAAACAAACAAGTTGGATATTTTTTCAACTTTAACTCAGAACCAAGGAAAATTCCATCCTCCATTCTCTGCTCACATAAGGCCGCATTTTAAAACCCCGGCGCGCAAAAATCCTGGGCCTTATGGGCCCTGCCACGTACATAAACCCCGGAACGCGTGTAAGCGCCTGGGCCTTAAAAGGGGGTGGTCTGGGGGTAGGGCTAGAGGCACCCGGAACAGCGGCCATTTGCTGCCGTGCCAGGGGATCACGCCACCGGCAGGGTGCCGGTGCCCGCAACTTAATTAGAGTGGACTGGGAGGGAACTGGGGAAGGCCCCGATGCGTCGCCGCGCGAATTTGCTAAATTACAGCCCGCCTTGCGCGCGCCGACCTGGAAGAGCCACAAACAGGTCTGCTTTTTAGGATATGAATGAAATACGTTTGCGTGTACTGCCTCCATTGTATGCAAATATATTATTGCGTATTGATTGTGGCTGTCCTGAAAAACAGACAGGTCTGTGGCTCTTGAGGACCAGAGTTTGCCATCGCTGCACTAGAAGATCTTATATTTGCAATTGTAGCTTTGCTGCCTGGTGCGAGGGTAAAACTATATAGATCCTTTTTCCTTTTTTGAAGGTGCTGTTCTCTACTCTCTTTTTTGAAGGAGTTAATAAACATGTAGTTAAAGGTGAACCGGTAGATGTAGTATACTTGGATTTTCAAAAGGCGTTTGACAAAGTTCCTCATGAGAGGCTTCTAGGAAAAGTAAAAAGTCATGGGATAGGTGGCGATGTCCTTTCGTGGATTGCAAACTGGCTAAAAGACAGGAAACAGAGAGTAGGATTAAATGGACAATTTTCTCAGTGGAAGGGAGTGGGCAGTGGAGTGCCTCAGGGATCTGTATTGGGACCCTTACTTTTCAATATATTTATAAATGATCTGGAAAGAAATACGACGAGTGAGATAATCAAGTTTGCAGATGACACAAAATTGTTCAGAGTAGTTAAATCACAAGCAGATTGTGATAAATTGCAGGAAGACCTTGTGAGACTGGAAAATTGGGCATCAAAATGGCAGATGAAATTTAATGTGGATAAGTGCAAGGTGATGCATATAGGGAAAAATAACCCATGCTATAATTACACGATGTTGGGTTCCATATTAGGTGCTACAACCCAAGAAAGAGATCTAGGCGTCATAGTGGATAACACATTGAAATCGTCGGTTCAGTGTGCTGCGGCAGTCAAAAAAGCAAACAGAATGTTGGGAATTATTAGAAAAGGAATGATGAATAAAACGGAAAATGTCATAATGCCTCTGTATCGCTCCATGGTGAGACCGCACCTTGAATACTGTGTACAATTCTGGTCGCCGCATCTCAAAAAAGATATAATTGCGATGGAGAAGGTACAGAGAAGGGCAACCAAAATGATAAAGGGGATGGAACAGCTCCCCTATGAGGAAAGGCTAAAGAGGTTAGGACTTTTCAGCTTGGAGAAGAGACGACTGAGGGGGGATATGATAGAGATGTTTAAAATCATGAGAGGTCTAGAACGGGTAGATGTGAATCGGTTATTTACTCTTTCGGATAGTAGAAAGACTAGAGGGCACTCCATGAAGTTAGCATGGGGCACATTTAAAACTAATCAGAGAAAGTTCTTTTTTACTCAACGCACAATTAAACTCTGGAATTTGTTGCCAGAGAATGTGGTTCGTGCAGTTAGTATAGCTGTGTTTAAAAAAGGATTGGATAAGTTCTTGGAGGAGAAGTCCATTACCTGCTATTAAGTTCACTTAGAGAATAGCCACTGCCATTAGCAATGGTTACATGGAATAGACTTAGTTTTTGGGTACTTGCCAGGTTCTTATGGCCTGGATTGGCCACTGTTGGAAACAGGATGCTGGGCTTGATGGACCCTTGGTCTGACCCAGTATGGCATTTTCTTATGTTCTTATGTTCCCCACTTAAGAAATGCTTTAGTCGCCGAGTCTGGACTCGAAACGTACTCTCTCTATATATATATAGCGGTGTTTCCCAACCAGTGTCCTTCAGACCCGATTGGGTGTGCCACAGAAAAATCAACTCTGCCTGATGCTCAGATGCAGCCCAGCACATGCTCTCAGAACCTCACAGCCTCAAGACACAGCTCCTTTCTGAGAATGTGTGTGTATTTACCTATTTATTTATACATGCAATTCTTATATACCGTTACACAGAATGCAAGGTTCTATCTTTACGGTTTACATAATATAAACTATTATATAACATTTGGAAAACAGAATAAATACAATAAAAAACTTCAATAAAAATAATAAGATAGTTAAAATCTACTCATAAAATGAAAACTAAAATAACATAAATATAGTTAAGAAGATAGAAAATAGGATCATCTGATGGACTGCTGACTTATATATCATCCTGAGCATTAATTCCATATGTTTGCCGAAAGCACCGTGTTTTCAAGTCTTTCTTGAATTTCTTCAGATTATCCTGCATCCTATGTTCCAATGGCAAATTATTCCAGAGCTTCGGCCCAGCTATTGAAATGGCCCTTTCTCTCACTTCGCTCAAATAAGCAGATCTAACAGTAGGTACTGATAGTAATCCTTTATTAGATGACCTGAGTTCTCATTGGGGGACATGCAGTTTAATGTAATCATGCATGCCTCCTTTTCTTAGCCTCAGACGAGCCCTGGAGTGTGGTTGTCAACGGGCAGCATGCAGGGTAACGGAGAGCTGGACCTGCTTTGTGCAGCACAAACATTTAAAAACAGCATTTATTTATTTATTTATTTAAATAATTTATATACCGGAGGTTCCTGTATAATATACATATCACCCCGGTTCACAAAGAACAGTAACTATCGCTACAAATAGCGGTTTACATAGAACAGAATAAAAAAGAAGTTTTACATTGAACAAAAACTAAGTAAACAAGTTTTTACATTGAAGTCAGCATGTGTAAATTTCTGATTGAAAAAAGGAAGAAAATAATAGATCTGAATAACTCGTTGTGGGCTTGAAAAGACTTTTCCCCCATCTCGAACCTCCTCCTTTCAGTGCTTCCAGACGGGGAGAGCGTTCACTGAACGCTGCATGCATGTGACTCATTCTGTACGTTAGTGGTAGAGAAGGAGCTCCGGCAGCCTTTTTAGGCCACTAAATCTCTTAAGTTGTTTTTCTTCTTCAGAAATATCAACATTGTGAGAACTGCCTCTGATTCAAGAGAGTTCCTCTGGCTTGTAGAATCTTGTTTTTGTCAAGGAAACTAACCCAAGCCACCCTGAGTTTTTTTCCTTCTCGTACACAGAGAGAGTGGGTTCATGTGGGTTTCATTGTACACCCTTCCCTTGTGTTAAAATGTGGAAGAGAGAGTGGTGCTGCTTTCAGTGCTTCCTTAGCACTGCTTTCGGCCATGCAAGACTTTCTGTGTCTGCACTGCCAGCTTGCTGGAGTTTGAGGTGCCCATGACATTTCTGTCATGGGCACCTCAAGCACAAGGCACATGCACAAGGCACATGTGCCTTGTGCTTGAAAAGCGTGGGGAAACACTGCTCTATAGTGTACTAAGTGCAGCTGGCACATGCAGTCTTCATCGTAAGATTTATATGGGGTTTGCTTCAACTGTTCAGCTGATGACAGCTCCCCTCCATGCCTCTGGCATCCTGTGGGCTACTTTTTTTTTTTGTGGCAGTCAGTTCAGCACATAGTAAGCACTAGGCCCTAGTAACTTACCCAACTTTTACTAAGTTTCATCACAGCAGGGTGGTACTGTCCATGCCTCCTAAGTACGTTCCTAGCATTATGCCAGATTTCCATCATAAGCCATTCACATCATCCTTCCAACATTTTTCCCCAAGGCCCACGTGCCAGTAAAGGTGGACAGGTTCTGCACGGTTTGGATTGCAGAAGATCCATTGTCGTCTTCCTGGAGTGGACTAAAGACCATAGAATGCCCGCCCAGCTTTTGCTTTTTTTTCCTCTCTCCATGAAGCCCGATATTGCGATGTCAAAGAACTTTGTCTAACCGGTCAGCAGGCTGAATGCCCTTCACGGGCTCCCAAGCAGGTTTAACCTTAAAGGGCAGACGAAGGCCCCCCCCCCCAATAATGTCAGGGCCATGGCCACGTGGGAGGCCAATCATAGGTCAGCCCTCTGTGAATACCGCGTCATGCGGCTCATGGCACAGGCTCGCGTCTCATCGTTGTTTTACACGCGGATTGCTGCTGGCATGACGTCGGGGTTGGCCAGTCCCTTCTTTGGGGGTCTTTTCGAGGGTTAGAACCCAAATCCAAATCCCCTAGACACATTTTAAAGATTTACGGTTATGGTCTTGAGAAAGATTAGTTTTATTAAAGAATAAAGGGCCATTCTAATCAGACGCCTAGGATTAAAGCGCCAGATTGGTCTGGGAAGACTCGTGTGCTCCCAGCTTAAAGTGAATGAGATTTCAGTATTTTTAGATATTACAATACTGCAGATCTCCTCCTGAACTGCTGGAGGTATAAGCATTTGGGATATCAAGAAATAGTGTCTTCTGGTACACGTCTGATAAGGAGAAAAACGCATGATCTCCGAGGTCCATATTCGGTAGGTCGGTGAATGACAAGTTAGCCGGTATATTCAGCGGGAACGTAATTGGCCAAGTCTACCAGGATGCAGTCATCCAGGAAACGTCTCTGCTTGCTTGCTTACTGAATATATATATTTTTTTTTTAAAAAAAGGGCAGCCAAGCAGTGGCCAAATCCCTCCCCCCCCCCCCCCCCCACCACCACAATATCATGAAAAAAATTTAGCAGCTCAAGCAGGGCAGATCTCACTCCCCTGCCCCTTTAACTTGAACCTAATGTTTGTGAAAAGCCCCTAAAGGCGTTCCCAGTGCAGAGCAGGAGGAGTGGAGTCCAGCCCCTTATCCTGGCTTCATCCAGCCCTGAATAAATCAATACATAAGTGCTGAAAGCTGTCAGAGCTAAGGTGGCAAAATAAACGGGAGGGAGGTGACAGACGGCACCTGTGCATCAGGGAAGCCTTTTGGGAATTTTTGGGGTTGGGAGTGGGGATTGCCACAAATTTTGTTGTGCAGTTGGGGGAGGGGAGTGGGATCAGCTCTTCCTGGGCCGCTAATTTTATTATTATTATTATTATTTATTTATTTATTTTTTTTTTTTTTACGAGGTTGGGCGGGAAGGGGAACGGTCACTGTTTGGCTGCTACTCTTATTTCTATTTTCAGTAAAGCCGCTGATTGACAAAGTGTTTTCATTTATTTAAAATGATTTGCAGCCTCCAAAGTTGGAGGTGGGTGACAAAAGAACAAACACAAAAACAATAGTAGTAGAATCGTGGACAAACAGTAAGCACAATTCTGGACAAACTGGCGCAAATTAACGCTTCTTTTTCTTTTGTCTACCTGACCCCTTGTGAGATAAAGCATTGCTGTCTGTTATAGGCGGGGAGAAGGCAATTGTAAAAAAGTAGGTTTTTAAATATCTTTTTGAACTCTTTGGTATCTGTCAATACAACGAGGCCACTGCAGGAGGGCGTTCCAAAGGGTAAGGGTCATCAAGGAGAAAGGCACGTTTGCGTTGGTTGATCTGGCAGCTTGAGGTGAAGGAATTTGAGAGGAGGAACAAAGTGATCGTATTGGAGTGTAAAATTTCAGGATGCAGCTAATCCAAGGAGAAGTGATTAGGGTGTAGTAAGATATGTCTACTCAATGTAAGTTTATATTTAATCCTACAGGACCTGCAAGGTTGGGGGTAATGTGTTCGTTTTTTTAGGCCTGTTAAGAACTGGGCTGCGCAATTTCAAATGATTTACAATGGCTTTATAGTAGTGTATGGAAGACCGATGCACAAGGAGCTGCTGTAATCTAGTGAAGAAATAATTTAGTGCTTGCGGTACTGTCCGAAAATGATGAGGATCTAGAAAAGGCTTGATTTGCAGAAGCAAAACGCAGTTTGTAGAAGGACGATTGTGTGACAGCTTTTACATGGCTCCGCAGTGATAGCATCGGGTCGGATTGGACACCAAGACTATGGACAGTTGATCCTATGGGACCATGATTTCAGTTTTCCCTAAATTGAGGGAGAGTCTGTGTGTCAACCATTCTCGAATTGAGGAGAGACAAAGAGAAACAAATTTAAGTCCAGAAAGAGGTGATCGGAACAAGAACTGGATATCGTCTGCACTTATCCTGTAAGACAGTCCCAGGGTAGAAAGAAGCCGACAGAGTGGTGCAAGGTAAACATTAGACAGAGGGGCAGAAAGTGCCAAACCCTGGGAACGCTGGTTGTGACTGGAAATCAGCATGAGGTAGTATTGGAAATTCTGATTTGCTGTGTTCTGTTTGTGAGAGAGGACAAAAAGGCCGGATTTTAAAAGCCCAGCATGTGTAAAAATTGCCACTTACGCATGTGGCTGGGCCTTGTGCACGCTGCGCGCATTTTCGAAAGGGCCTGGCCGGACGTGCCGGGCCGTAAAAAAAAAAAAAAAAAGGGGCGTGCTGGGGGTTTGGGGGGGGGGACGCCGTGGTCTGGACGGGACGGAGGCCGGCCGGCCGGGCAGTGCGTGCTGGCAGCCGGCCAGCATGTGTAACTTACTTCTGCTCCTGAGGAGCAGGAAGTAATAAAATAATAAAATTTAAAAAAAAAATGGTGAAAGGTAGGTTAGGTTTAGGGTGTGGGTGGGGAAGGGGAAGGAAGGTTAGGAGCGGACTGGGAGGGAACTGGGGAAGGCCCCATTGCGTCGGCGCACAAAATTTGCAAAACTTTACTCCCTCTGCGTGCGCCGCCCGCACATCCGCGCGCGGACAACGGATTTTATAACGTGCTTGCCGGCGTGTGCATGTTATAAAATCGGTGCGTCCATGTGCGTTGAATATACTGTCAAAATTACCTGGTTAATTTTCCATTTGTCAAACTACTGAATATTGACCTCATAGTTTTTGACTTGTATGAACCCATATTTAATCAAATTTTATCTTAGAATCTCAAGTTCTGTACAACATTGTTTTAATACATAATACAAAAGAACGATCTTACAAAAGAACGATCTTCATCATTGCTGGATCAACATTATGGAACACCATGCCCTCTGAATTACGCCAGGAACTCTTGTCACAAAAAATTTAAACAAAACCTTAAAACCTGGCTATTTAAAAAAGCCTACGGTACTATCAATGATCTGAATCCTCAACTACTCCTCCTAACTGCCACAATCTCTCATAGATAGCTTATATTCTATTAATACAAAGTTATATACTATATTGTATTCGTTCAGTTACTATGTTATATTGTAAAGCGCAATGCTGAATTACTGTTTGAATGTAAACCGAGGTGATGTTATTTACGTACCCCGGTATAAAAAAATCTATAAATAAATAAATAAATAAATACTGCCAACTAACATAAACCAAACGTTTAGGGATTTCTGCAATTAAATCCTCCTAGAACTATAAATTGTAAAAGTACCCTACAACATAATAACATAGTAATGATGTCAGAAATAGACCAAATGGTCTGTCCAGTCTTCCCAGCAAGTTTCTTATGGTAGTAACCGCCGCTCCCTGCAAGTTACCCCCATGCCTTATGTTGAGGATAGTAACCGCCGCTCCCTGCAGGTTACCCCCATGCCTTATGTTGAGGATAGTAACCGCCGCTCCCTGCAGGTTACCCCCATGCCTTATGTTGAGGATAGTAACCGCCGCTCCCTGCAGGATACCCCCATGCCTTATGTTGAGGATAGTAACCGCCGCTCCCTGCAGGTTACCCCCATGCCTTATGTTGAGGATAGTAACTGCCGCTCCCTGCAGGTTACCCCCATGCCTTATGTTAAGGGTAGTAACCGCTGTTCCCTGCAGGTTACCCCGATGCCTTATGTTAAGGGTAGTAACCGCTGTTCTCTGCAGGTTACCCCATGCCTTATGTTGAGGATAGTAACCGCTGCTCCCTGCAGGTTACCCCATGCCTTATGTTGAGGATAATAACCGCCATTCCGTGCAGGTTACCCCCATGCCTTATGTTCAGGATAGTAACCCCTGCTCCCTGCAGGTTACCCCCATGCCTTATGTTGAGGGTAGTAACCGCTGCTCCCTGCAGGTTACCCCATGCCTTCTGTTGAGGATAATAACCGCCACTCCGTGCAGGTTACCCCCATGCCTTATGTTGAGGATAGTAACCCCTGCTCCCTGCAGGTTACCCCCATGCCTTATGTTGAGGATAGTAACCCCTGCTCCCTGCAGGTTACCCCCATGCCTTATGTTGAGGATAGTAACTGCCGCTCCCTGCAGGTTACCCCCATGCCTTATGTTAAGGGTAGTAACCGCTGCTCCCTGCAGGTTACCCCATGCCTTATGTTGAGGATAATAACCGCCACTCCGTGCAGGTTACCCTCATGCCTTATGTTCAGGATAGTAACCCCTGCTCCCTGCAGGTTACCCCCATGCCTTATGTTGAGGGTAGTAACCGCTGCTCCATGTGGGTTACCCCCATGCCTTATGTTCAGGATAGTAACCGCTGCTCCCTGCAGGTTACCCCATGCCTTATGTTGAGGATAGTAACCGCCACTCCGTGCAGGTTACCCTCATGCCTTATGTTCAGGATAGTAACCCCTGCTCCCTGCAGGTTACCCCCATGCCTTATGTTGAGGGTAGTAACCGCTGCTCCATGTGGGTTACCCCCATGCCTTATGTTCAGGATAGTAACCGCTGCTCCCTGCAGGTTACCCCATGCCTTATGTTAAGGATAGTAACTGCTGCTCCCTGCAGGTTACCCCATGCCTTATGTTGAGGATAGTAACCGCTGCTCCCTGCAGGTTACCCCATGCCTTATGTTGAGGATAGTAACCGCTGCTCCCTGCAGGTTACCCCATGCCTTATGTTAAGGATAGTAACTGCTGCTCCCTGCAGGTTACCCCATGCCTTATGTTGAGGATAGTAACCGCTGCTCCCTGCAGGTTACAACCATGCCTTATGTTGAGGATAGTAACTGCTGCTCCCTGCAGGTTACCCCATGCCTTATGTTGAGGATAGTAACCGCTGCTCCCTGCAGGTTACAACCATGCCTTATGTTGAGGATAGTAACTGCTGCTCCGTGCAGGTTACCCCCATGCCTTATGTTGAGGATAGTAACTGCCGCTCCGTGCAGGTTACCCCCATGCCTTATGTTAAAGGTAGTAATACTAAAAATCAAAACCAAGCAACTGTCAAACCCACAAACAAAATTACTGCTAGCAACGTTTTTACAGCACGAGTAGCCTTCCTGATAATTCATACAATGCTGCTGTTTGAACGCGCTTTGTTTTTGCGCTTGACCCCAAGAGTTGTATTTAGAAGACTTGTAGGAGGAATCTGTTTGTTAACTTTTTCTTTCCTCATACTGCATGTCCCACAAAAGACCTTGTTTTCTCCTAGTAGACCTATAAAACAGTGATCTAACATCGTATATTGCAAGTAGTCCTAGGAAAATTAATCCACTCCCATTAATCTTCCACTCATTCACTTTCCTGTCTGACCATCTCAAGCATTTCAGACTTAATTCTGCGTTTTTCTCTCTCATCTTTGTAAAAAAAAAAAACAAAAAAACAACCCATCATCCATCTATTTAATTTCATTCACTGTCTTGAACTAGCATACTATTTATAAAAAAACATTTCTCATATGCAAATCCTAAATCGATTCCACATCGTTCTCCAGAATAAACATGTAAACTATTGCAAAGTTGATATTGAGACTATACAACCCCCACAGATCTCAGCATTTCAACCTGTCTCATCTAAAAACTTACTACTTTTAACTTACCCTGTTAACATTAAGGATATTATATTTTGTGTCTCCCAGAATCTTAGATTAAACTTGCTACCCCCCTCGTAAATGATCTTTTTAAGATCTCTGCAAAGACCCATGCAAAGGCTTCTCTATAACCCCTAAAATGCAGAGCTTACCCCCTTAGGTGATCCCCACTACATCATGGATCTTTGAGCCCTCTCCTCCAGCTTCTCAGATGAAGCCATGGTTATTAATAAAGCTCAGTGAGTCACATTTAAAGTCAAGAGATGTGTTGACTGATTCTTGCATGAAACATTGCCACTCCATGTGCCCTCGGGAGATCTCTGGAAGCCTTTGTAGTTTGTGAGGAACCAGCACAGTCTTTTTTCTTGTTAGGGTTAATTTGCATATACCATAGTTCTCGGTCCCCATACAGATTCACTATATCAGTCTGGAATTCTCTGACGGTCTACTTTTCGTATGCATGTATAACACAGAGAGTCTCTGTCACTTTTAAGTCAGTACACATATTCTCACACTTCTTGTCATGCAAAAATATACTCTCTAGACTACTTCCATTACTTCATGTCTTATATCTCCATTTTAAGTATTGAAGTCATAGGTTGTTGACAAAACTCATAGACTCACTTTTTAGAGTTTTTTATGTTATTGATTATACAGTATATTGTATTTTTATTCTTACTTTGATGAAACTTTGTTTTATTATCTTATTTAGTTATCTTATATTTAAACTTGATTTTGATTTGTTTTTATAATTATTATTACTGTAAACCGCTTTGGTCAGTATCAATACTGGTAAAATGGTATATAAATATGCTAAATAAATAAATAGAGTTAAATGATGTACCAGTATATATCTGCAAAATTTTCATGTAGTCTTGGCTTATTAGGGTGCATTCTCTACATGCTTACTGCATTTCACCCACAAGCTTTGGAAGATATTTTGACATTGCATAAAATATTGTGATTGCCATGTTGGTCCTCTTGAAGATAAACAAATAAGAGTCAAGGGAAAAAACTGTAGGTGAGACCCTTTTTATGGGACTTAACTCAATACATCTGTGACAAACTTGCAAAAGCTTTACTATTATCCTGCACTGTTTCGATAAGGGCAACACTGCTCTTAAAAGCTAGTCGAAGATGTATTGGGTTAGCCCAATAAAAAGATCTCACCTACAACTTGTTTGTTGACCCGTAATTTTTCATATTGGGTAGAGGCACTACAGAACTCTCATTTTGTTTACACAGTAAACTGTCTCACCCAAGTACACTTCAAAATAACAAATCCGCCTGCAGATCTGAAGCTCTCAAACCAAACAGACTTCACCTGAACCAAGTCACAGTAATTCTTCTTAAGTCTCTCAGATTGTGCGGATTTTAAAATTCCAGGCCTCTGGTTCTTCTCCTTACTTAGATGGAATAATAAGAATCACACCCAAGTCTGCTGCAGTAACTAACTTCTTTTTTGGAGATGCATAAGCAGAGAATTGAAACAGAGAAACATGTGTTACAGTACCAGTTAAAACAGGAACCAAGCATTATTTTTATACCTTTACACTGATTATGGCAATGGTGCAAGTAAAAAAAAAAACAAAACACAATCCTATCCATTAGCTAGGAAAACAGGACATAAAACTCATTTACCCTGGTATTTTCCATTTGGTCCCCTTCTCCTGGAGGATAGCTAATGTAACCCCAATTTTTAAAAAGGGCTCCAGGGGTGATCCGGGAAACTACAGACCGGTTAAGCCTGACTTCAGTGCCAGGGAAAATAGTGGAAAGTGTTCTAAACATCAAAATCACAGAACATATAGAAAGACATGGTTTAATGGAACAAAGTCAGCATGGCTTTACCCAGGGCAAGTCTTGCCTCACAAATCTGCTTCACTTTTTTAAGGAGTTAATAAACATGTAGATAAAGGTGAACCGGTAGATGTAGTGTATTTGGACCCCTAATTGAGCTGGATGTCACTTGGATGCAGATACGGCGCTGCTCTCTAAATTGGTGGTGGGGTGGAGGGGAATTAGGGCTGGAGGGTACTGGAAGCCAATAGTAACAGGTGGGAGAGAAAAAAAAAGGGGAAAAAAATGGATAAAGTGCGTAGCTTGCAGGGCAGACTGGATGGGCCGTTTGGTCTTCTTCTGCCGTCATTTCTATGTTTCTATGTAATAGCAGAAGCATTTTCAGTAGGGGAAGAACAGGTCCTTGGTGAGTGACATCGGGGGCCCCTCAGAATGTGCGGTCTCAGTTTAGCAGATCTGCAGCTTTGGATCATTTATTTGCCTCTTTATTTCCGGATTCATATTTGCTAAATTGCAGGAGGATGCCAGGTGGGTACAGCCGGGAATGAAAACATATCCGTGTTTTCATTTTCTTGCGGGTGGGCTAGGGGAGAATACATCTCGCTCGGATTTATATTCTGAAGAGGTGTCAGATTATTATTGGAGTCCCCAGTGAGAAGGCCACTCCTGTCCCAGGATCCCACCAGTGCACTTGATTAGGAGAAGATGCAAAAGTACATCCTGGCTCGCACTTGCAGGTTTATGTAGCAGGTTATAGGGGACAATAAGATGGTTTGGGTTCAAAAGCAACTTAAGCAGATGCAAAAGGTAAACTCGTAGTTCACTTTGGTCCAGGTCAGGTTAAACAGTTAACACAGAAATCCACTGCTTCACCATACCAGCAGTGTTTTCCAGACCCAATCAGGTGTGCTGCAGAAAAGTAACCACTGTCTGATGCTCTGATGCAGGCCGGCACCTGGGCTATGCTCTTGGCTCCTCACAAAAACAATAATCACCAGCAGTGGCTCTTAAAAACGTATAGGAACTCCTTTCTGTGTAATCATGCATGCCTCCTCTTCCTAAGTACAACATGAGCCCCGCAGTCTGATAATTAATGGGCATGATACCCGGGCCTGCTTTGTTCGGCACGCACAGCACCTCTTCATCTCCCCCCTCCCCCCTCCTGGGCTTCCTCCTTTGAGTCTTTCAAGCGTCTTGTCCCCAGGCTGAGTGAGACAGGGAGAGCATGCACGGAGCACGACTTTCTGAGTGTTGGAAGCAGCAGCAGTGGAGGGCTCTGGCAGCTAAAAGTGGCAACCGAGGTAACTAACAGAAAATCACCAGTCTCCTCCGAGTGCTCTTGGCTTGGCCCTTAGCTCTCAAATTGCCCGGAGAGCTGTGATATTCCAAGCAACCCCTTTTGAATTTCCTGAAGACCAATCTGGATCCTCAGGGGTGGGGTTTCAGGTCTGGGCTTGGGGAAGCTTGCTTAGTTTCCCTTCCACGTAGTCCCCAGGTGTTCCCCCACCTCTCACCCCAGCAATCTGCCGCTTCGAGATTGGCTCAAGCTCATTTGCCCTGACAAGAGATTTAAAATATTTTCGGTAGAGCTGCCTTAGCTTTGTTGTATTCAGCCCTATCCCATATATCTGTTAAAAGTCTGAAAACATTGATATGCTTTGTCTCTTGCAAGGTGGTCCATTTTTTTTTTTTGTAGCATTATCTTCTCACATCACTACAAACAGATTTCAGAGCCGTTTTACCCGGTACTTGCAGCGAGTTCCAGTTGTACGAGAATCGTGTTTAGGAGCGGCTGTAAAACTTAGCTTCTGGTGCATGGTGGATGGGAGGGAATTTTGGAGGGAAAAGCTAGCAGGGTTTCAAAATGGAGAAGTCTGGCTTCTGGTGCAAGAAAGAGAGCAGTAAATTGGAAAAAAACCAAGCCCGGTCCCTTCCCTCATTCCTCACAGTACTGCAGATAACTTTTGCCTGTTTATTGAAGCATTGGTCTAATGCCCTCCTATCAGGGGAGACCTGAGCGTGAATTTGCTCCTGTGGAAATTTAGGTTGGGTTCTGTCATCTTCGTTGCCGGTGCCGTGTCCTCCTGTGTTTCGGAAATCTGGACCAAGGCTTGCGACCAAACTAAACAAGGTTATTATAAATAAGCAGAAGGAGCTCCAGTTAGGGTACATGTCCTCTCGCTTTCTTAGTCTCTCTGTGTGAAGCCAAAGTCTTTGACCCCTAGATGCTTGGTGGCGCTGTCCCCAAAATGTGGGGAGGATCATAAGCAGAACTGATCTAGTAGGAAGTATGAATAAATCCTGATAAGGACATTGCGCCACAGAAAGTAGGCAATACGAGCAGATTCTTAACGTTTTGGTGTCTTTTACCACACAATTGTTGTAGAGTTTTGATACTACTACTACTCAACATGTCTATAGCGCTACACGACATTCGCAGCACTGTACAGACATACAAAAAGACAGTGCCTGCTCAAGGGAGCTTACAATCTAATAAGACAAACATACGGGACGAGTTGGGGTATTTAATAAAGCAAGACAACGGTTAAAAGAAAAGAAAGTTAACGACTAAAAGCAGACCATCACGCATAAGATTTAAAAGCCATTTGAAAAAGGTGGGTCCTTAGATTGGATTTAAACACAGCAAGAGAGAGGGAGCCGGACGCACCAGTTCAGGAAGTTTATTCCAAGCACACGGCGCAGTCTGGTGGAAAGCACAGAGTCGGGGACTGGCAGTAGGAGGAGAAGGGCACAGACAGGAGTGGCTTATCCGACCAGCGGCGTGCACGAGGAGGGCGTAGAGAGAGATAAGAGAGGAGAAGGTAGTGAGGAGCTGCAGAGTGAAGGCATTTGTAGGTGAGAAAGAGGAGCTCGAAGTGTATGCATCTTGGTTCCATGGCATCTCCGAATTAACATTATCGAATGGGCAAAATATAATTTCTGAAATACGGGGGAATTTATCAAACAGTGAAATATGACACAATGAGATTGACCCGGCTGAGCTATCATTAACAAACATTCTTGCAGTAATCTGTAACAATTATTTATATGCATTAACAACCATTCTTGCAGTAATTTGTTAACCACAGTTCGTGTGCAACCATCGTAAATCATTCTTAAAGTAATTGGCAACAATTATTTATAGGCAGGCATCATTAATGAGCATTATAACAGTGGTTTTTAATTCTTACAGCCGTCAATTTCCTACCATTCTCTTGCACACCCATGAACACCCATTTGTACCGTTATCAACAATCATTCGTGCTGCATCGGGAACCACTGCAATCGCTCCAGTAGCAGCAAGTGTGTGTACAGCTATCATCACTAGCAGTTCTTCGTATCTATAAAGCTGTTGCTACCGGGTACTGACACACTAATATTGCCAAAGCAAATGATGAAATATGCTTTAAATTACAGCTACTGGATCCCCAGAAAGGTAGCAGTTTGGTGTGTAACGCTGAAGATCCACCAAAAGATCCTACGTCAGGACCACCCATTCCCGCCCGCCCGCCCCCTCCCCCCTCCGTTATTGTCCTCTCCTTGGGCGTGGTGACCTTTCTGCCCCTTGGCCTGGGGAAGGTCGACAGGAAGCTTGTTCCGGCTGATTACATTTTTAAGATGGTTCTCAAACTTTGCCATCCGGGACCCCTTTTTTTTTTTTTTAAGTGGAACCGAAGTACAGAACCCGATCGCCAAATAAAGCAACCTCTGCACTTTCATCACGATTTGCCTTTTTTTTTTTTTTCCCCTCCTTTCACATTGCTAATACAGTAAAGGTAAAGCTTCGCATTTACAACCATTTGCAAACTGCCTCCTTGCTCTTTTGCTGTTTTCTGTTTAGAAATGTCTTGCTTGCGCGCCCAGCGATGTTTCCTCTCAAGGACCCCCCCCAGGCCTGGCGAGCCACAGTATTGCCACTCTGGACTTGCATTGCTGGCCGAAGGAACCCACGTATCGTGCGTGACCGTCGTTTTCCCACAGTAAAATCAAACTCATCCTTGTGAGAGGACCCATCCTTGGTCTGAATCTGCCAGATCACCATGCATATTGCTGTGACAGACTGCCCCACATGTACATCTGTACAATATATACAGCGTAATTAGCTTTCTCCCCAGAAAAGCAGGTACAAATACTTCTACTGCAGATTTTTTTTTTTTTTTTGTAGCTTAAGGCTAAAATATTCTCTTGTCTAAAACTAGAACCCAACTGGGACTCATCTTGTCATTCTGACACCTGATTGAAAGACATGGCGGGAGGGGGAGATTCTCTCCCTCCTCTGCCTATGGGAAAACATTTCATTAAGGCTCAGAAGGAGATGGGGAGGAGGGGGGAGATGATGAGTTTGGAAGGGAGTGTTTCAGGTGTGAGTGCTGCCGATACCGCACCGGACAGACTCGCTCTCTCTTCTTCCCCTCACGTTGGGAGAGCTGCTGCTTTTTGCAGCTGTTGGTGGTTCGGGTCCCAGCTGGTGAAGTACATCCTTGCACGTGCCAAAAAGTCGCAGATGTAGGGGGAAAAGGTCCTTAAAATGCCCTCACTGTTCAGCTCGGTCCTAGCTCAGAGCGCCGTGATCTAAAAAAAAAAAGAGCCGGGCAGCTGTGCGACACGGGGGGCACGGCTTGCCCGGTTTCTGGACGCTCGCGATCGAGGATGATAAAACACAGTGCCTTGCTTGTTCGCAGGAGGACGTTGGAGCTCGGGCCTTTTTCCGCACTCGGAGCTGCTGCCGCCGCCATCGTGCTTCTCTGCGGAAGCAGGCGCATGCCCCTTGAGGATTTATTGAGGGACAGAGAATTTCGGTAGAAAGGGCTCCATTCACCCGGGCTTTGGCTGCAGCTGCCTCTACCAAATAATTATGAACAGAAATGTCAGTACTCCCTGGCAGAGTGTCAGCGGTCCCAGCTTGTTAGGGTTGCGTAAGGGGTAGCGTCCCAGGACCGTTAAGGCCCGACGACCCTTTCCTCACTCCGGGTCCCAAGCGTTGGGTGCGCGCGGCCCCGAACAAGTCGCAGTACGTTCAGGCTTCGATCGAGAGCCTTTTGGGCCATCAACGTTGCATCCAGGCGCCGTGTTCTGTAAACTGCATTTGTGCCTTGACAGCGCCCGATAAATAGAAACATTTTATGATTAATGAAGATGAAGAGAAGCAGAAAAGTTGATGTGTGGCCTTCTTTGTGCCTCCTCTGTGCCTCCTCTTAAGAGCCTGTATGTTCCCTAGCATGAAAGATCTCGATGACGGGAGTGACAGACTCGACCGAATATACAACCAGGGGATTCTTTAGGCTTAGCCCAACAGGCTTGCACGGTTTTCAGGACTTGGTTCTGTTTACTAGTAATGTTTTAGGAATGATAAATAGAAGTGGTGGTAGTGGGATGTGTATTGTGCTTTGCTCTTGGGGCCAGGAGAGGTTTGTTCATCACGGACATCCATCGGAGTGTGAGAAGGCCCTTTTTTCTCCACTTCTATTCATTTGGCAGCTGAACGGGGCGGCAGTGCTTGGAGAGACTTTTACTGCAGAGGGGTTGGCGCCTGGCCCGGATCAAACCTGTCAAGGCTGATTCATTTCTGGGTTGGTTTTTTTTTCTCTCTCTCTTTTATCAGTGTATCTGTGGAGTGTAGCGTCTGGCAGCTGGCACCACAGTCCTGGTGGAGGTGGCGGAACAAGGATTTTGGAAAGGGGACGAAACTGAAAATGCAAGAGTTTTGTAGCTGTGAGGTCTGAGGGGAGCCTTGCAGTAGCACCTTTGGCAGTGTTTTAACACCTTAACGTTTTTATAAACCGGCAAGCCCTACAAGACTTTCAGACGTTGTTACCTGTAAGTGGTGAGTCCCTACTCTCGCGCTACAGCGTTATTCACCCCCTCTTCTTTCATGTTACTAATCGCTGTAAACAGAGGCAGGGCCATAACTTAGGGATTGGCAAGAGGGACGGCTGCCAAAAAAGTATAACTGAAATACCGGCGTGGGCCAGCACGAGATGAAAAGCCAGCAAGGGTGCGACGCTCCTCCTGCTGTCTCCATATTGAGAGGGGAGGGGAGGGCTGTGGGCTTGGTGCAGGTGCTAAAACACTTTTTGTTATGGCTCTGAGGGAGAGGCACCTGCTAGTAGTGATCCAAGGGCCATCGTCTCTCACTCACTGGGCAAAGCAGGTTGTGAGCCTGGGTCCCTCTAGTCCGACCTCCTCCTCCTTGTCCGGCGCTAGGGGGTCACCTCTGACCTAAGAGGCCACACCTGGCTGGCTTCCTGCACATCACCTCCCAATTCCCTGTCCCTAAATGCCTTCAGGGATCCCTTTTTTTAAAACTACTCTCTCCTTTCCTTGGGTGTATGGACAGTGATAATGGGAGAAACAAACTTTCCCACCTTAGGGTATCATGTCGTCGGAGGGAAAGGGGCGCTCGGTTTTCTAACTTCAGAGAAAGGAACAACTGTCCAAGTAACACATTAAAATTAGAAACAGTATAAAATTAAAAAAAACAACTTGATAGTAAACACTTTTTTTTTTGACATCTAGAAAATAAAGCAAGTGAAATGACCTGACACACAGGAATCCTCTTAGGTCTTAAAATCTACTAATAGCGTGAAGGAACAAGTAAAATATGCGGTGGGATCTTCCTTCTTGGCTGGTTTGTTCTCCCACCAGCTTCCTAGTGGCCGCCTTTCCTACTTTCTCTGTCCTTTGAGCGTTTTCCTCCTGCCTCTGGCGTCTTTTTTTTTTTTTTTTGTTCCCTGCTTCTCAGCCCTTGTTTCCCCGTCTCTTCTGTACGTATCCGTAGCTTCCTACCTCTGTCCTCACGCCCCCCGTCTCCTCTCTACCTCTGGTCACACCGCCCCCCCCCTTCCCCGAAATCCCCACACAGGAGGACGGCGCTGCTAATCAGGCCAGTGCAATACCGCTAGCGCACAGGTTAACCCGCGGTTGGACAGGCGTTCACAGCCCCTTAGGCAAGACCAGGATTAGCGCGTCCAAACCAGCGCTCATCACGTGTAAATGCCATGTCGATGAGGCTTATCAGCTATTTTTTATTTATTTTTATTTAAAGCTTTTTATATACCGGTATTAGTGTGAAACATCGTATCGGGTTTACATCCTAACCGCAGATTGAAATTACATGGAACAGGGTGAGGGAGGAAACAGGGACTAATAGGTGACAGAGTGATTGGTTATATAGGAAAGGCAGAGTGAAAGTGGAACAGATAATGCACGAAATGTAATAGCAATAAAAATAATAATAAAAAACATGATTATAACGTTACATGGAACTGATATAGGTAAATTTGCAGCAGGGGTAGTGGGAGAAGTGGTAATAGGTTTAGGGTAATGGGACTTGGTAGGAAGAAGGACTACGAAAAGGGGATGAAAGAGTAGGAGTAGCATGGGGAGGGTAAGATTAATGGGAGAGCAAAGAAGGTAAATATCATATATGGGGTTGATCAAGGGGGGATGCAGGGGTTACATAGGGGGTGGTCCTGTTCAGGGTCTGCTAGTTTAAAGAGCCAAGTCTTTAATTTTTTTCTGAATTTGTTGTTACAGGGCTCAAGGCGGAGATTCACAGGTAGTTTGTTCCAATGGGAGGGGCCTGCAGTGGACAGGGCGCGGTCTCTTGTAGAAGATAGGTGTGCCTTTTTGAGGGAGGGGGTGTGGAGCATGCCATTGCGGTTAGTTCTGGTGGGACGGGAGGATTGTATGAATTGAAATGGCTCGTCAAGCCAGTTCGAGTTGTGCGTGTAAATAGATTTGTGAATGATGGTTAAGGTTTTAAATAGAATTCGGGACGGGATAGGAAGCCAATGAAGGTCTTTTAGGATTGGAGTATTGTGGTCGGATTTGCGTGCGTGCGTGATGGTTCTAGCTACAGCGTTCTCTAGCATTTGGAGTGGTCTTATAGTGGAGTAAGGGAGGCCAAGGAGGAGGGAGTTGCAGTAATCAAGTTTGGATGAAAGGGTTGCCTGAATTACAGTACGGAGGTCGTGGGTGTAGAGGAGCGGTTTGATCTTTTTCATGATGCTAAGCTTGTAGAAGCCTTCTTTCAGGACTTTGTTGATATGTTTTTTCATGTTTAGTGATTGGTCCATTAGGACTCCAAGGTTTTGTACGCAGGGTTGAGAAGCAATGGAGTTGAAGGCTGGGTCACTAAAGTGTGATGGCGTCAGGTTTTGATGGTTGGAGATGAGAAGTAACTCAGTCTTAGAGGAGTTCAGAGCTAGGTGGAGGGTTGTAAGTAGGTTATTTATGGAGTTAGGGCATTTCTCCCAGAATTTTAGAGTATCTGATATTGAGTCTTGTATCAGGATGATGATTTGTACGTCATCTGCGTAGATGTAAAATTTGAGTCCCAGGCAGGCGGTATATGTTAAATAGGGTGGAGGAGAGGGAGGAGCCTTGGGGAACTCCTTGGGTGAGGGAGTAATGGGAGGATTCTGAATTGCCGATTTTGACAGAGTATTTTCTGTTAGCTAGGTTTGATGTGAACTAAAGAAGGGCAGTGCCAGAAATGCCTATGTCTGCGAGGCGGGCTAGGAGGAGGTTATGACTTATGGTGTCAACTGCTGCAGAGATGTCGAGGAAGGCGAGGATGGAGCTGTGGCTTTGACCTATGCCTATGTGAAGGGCATCAGAGAGAGTGAGCAAGAGGGTTTCTGTATTTAGATGTTTACGAAAACCAAATTGTGCAGGGTGTAGAATGTTATTGTCTTCAAGGTAGTCCATGAGTTGAGAGTTCACCACTTTTTCCAGAAGTTTTGCGATGAATGGGAGGTTGGAGATGGGGCGGTAGTTTGCGGGGTCTTTCGGGTCCAGTGTGGGTTTTTTGATAAGGGGTTTGACGACAGCGTGCTTAAGGGCGTCAGGGACTGTGCCAAGGGTTATGAAACAGTTGATGATGTCCGTTAAGGGTTTGGATATGGTATTGGGGATGGATAGTAGTGCTTTGGTGGGAATGGTGTCTGAGGGGTGGGATGCAGGTTTAAGTTTTTTAAGGATAGATTCAATTTCTTTTGAAGAAGTGGGGTCGAGTGAGATTAAGTTGGCATTGGTGATGGTGGGGATGGTGGGCATGTGGGGTAGGGTGATGGGGAATCTAAGAAGGATGTTGGCTATTTTATTATGGAAAAATAGGGCCAGTTCTTCACATTTACTGGATGCTTCGTTGTCTGGGATGGTGAGCGGCGAAGATTTGGTGAGGTCAGATACGTAGGCGAAAAGAGCTTTAGGGTTGTACATATCTTTGTGAATTTTGGCGGCATAGAAGTCTCGTTTGGTTTTAAGAGTGGCAAGTCTGTATGTGTGCAGACTGGATTTGTAAATAGCTGCTAGTTGCAAGGACGGGGTCTTGCGCCAGTTTCTTTCTTTCACTCTAAGATTTGCATTTCATAGTCTTTAATTCTGGTGTGTACCAGGGATTTCTATTTTTTTGAGTTGTTATGTAAAAAAAAAACAAAAAGCGTGCGCCCGACACGCACATTTTTACCCTCAAAAATTGACGCCAGCCCTCGGAGCTGGCGTTACGTCTCGAGGAGCCCCAAAAGTTTACAGAGAAGCCGAAAATAGCTGCTTTTCTGTGGTTCCTCCGAGTTAGTATAACGGCGATATCAAGTCAGAGGAACCACAGAAAGCAGCGAGGTGAAAAAAAAACAAAAAGAAAGTCCTGCCGGTAAGTAGTCAGGTCGGGAAAATGGAGGCTCAATTTACCAACGTCCGTTTCTTCCTAAACCCGCGCACAGCCACTTCTCCTGGGCGCCTGATGCCATGGACACGCTAGGGACGCACGATTTAGCCGTAGCGCGGCAGCTCATTTGCCTACTGTGCATCGAGCGCCCAGGAGAGGAGGTTTTGCGCGCACTGAAACAAAGTGCCTCCAATTTGGATGCACGTTTTTAGCATCGGCCTGAGTGGTTCCCTCATTTTTAGGACCGGGGCTTTTTTTTTTGTAAGCTGGCTGGCACCGGATAAGCGAGAAAGGCGCTTCTAAGTCCCCCGTAGGTCCTCTCCCCTTGTATGTGCCTCTCTTAGACTGGGGTTGCTGTATTACTGCTCAGCCTCTCTTTCCAATAAAAATAATAAATAAATAAAAGACAGGGGCTGGTTTCCATTCATTTTCTTTTTTTTCAGCTATCAGATTGCTGTTCCTTTTCTTTTGAGAGATTTTACCCACCCTAAATCTGTTACTTCTATTTATTTTCCGTGGGATTTATTTGCTGTTATGTGTGTTTATCACGAGTATATCCCCCCTCCCTCCCCCTGTGATTTGCTTGCCTGCTTTTATGTTAAGCTTTCTTTGCTTTACTGGTGAAGGGAACCAGTGTTTGGGTTTTTGTTTTTCTCCGTGTAAAGATGGAAAGCAGGGGTTGGCTTTTATTTTTTTCTCTCTCTCTCTTTCCCAGTGGCACAGAATAATGCATCCGCTGGAATAGTCTTGTAATCAAGTGAAGTTTCTGGAGTGTTTTTCTCCAGTCTCTGAGCGTGCTAATGGGCTTTTGCCACTTTGTATTTCGAAGACTTGGGGGGCTTGTTGGCTTTGGGCTCTCTTCCAGCAAAGCATTAGAAACGGGAGGCGAAATCCTCCTCCCCCCCCCCCCAGCCCTCAACTTATCTTAACCTTGCTTTTGGAAGTCTTTTTTTTTTTGCCTTTTACGGACCAGGGCATAAAAGGCCGATGCCGCCTCGAGGGCTCTCCAACCCCTACCCCCTCAAGCCGTCGCCTCCCGTTCTGAACTTATGAAAAGCCAGAAGGCGGGGAAAGAATGTGAATGGGGAAGGCTCCTCGGAAGGGGGAGGAGGGGGAAAGAAAGAAAAGAAAAAAAAAGAAATGGAGTGAGCTGAAGTCGGCTGAGGTGACGCCGTGAAGCAGGAAGCTCAGAGCCGCCGAGGAGGAGGAGGAGAGAGAGAGCACATAAGAACATAAGAAATTGCCATACTGGGTCAGACCAAGGGTCCATCAAGCCCAGCATCCTGTTTCCAACAGAGGCCAAACCAGGCCACAAGAACCTGGCAAATAACCAAACACTAAGAAGATCCCATGCTACTGATGCAATTAATAGCAGTGGCTATTCTCTAAGTAAACTTGATTAATAGCCGTTAATGGTAATGTTAATAGTAATGTTATAGTAATAGTAATAGTAATAGTAATGTTCTTTACTTTGTTACTCTCTGCCTTTACTCACATTGTTAATTGTAAACCGGGTTGATGTGATTCCTATCATGAAACTCGGTATAATAAAAATAACAAATAAATAAATAAAATAAATAATGGACTTCTCCTCCAAGAACTTATCCAAACCTTTTTTGAACCCAGCTACACAAACTGCACTAACCACATCCTCTGGCAACAAATTCCAGAACTTTATTGTGCGTTGAGTGAAAAAGAATTTTCTCCGATTAGTCTTAAATGTGCTACTTGCTAACTTCATGGAGTGCCCCCTAGTCCTTCTATTATTCGAAAGTGTAAATAACCGAGTCACATCTACTCGTTCAAGACCTCTCATGATCTTAAAGACCTCTATCATATCTCCCCTCAGCCATCTCTTCTCCAAGCTGAACAGCCCTAATCTCTTCAGCCTTTCCTCATAGGGAAGCTGTTCCATACCCTTTATCATTTTGGTTGCCCTTCTCTGTACCTTCTCCATCGCAACTATATCTTTTTTGAGATGCGGCGACCAGAATTGTACACAGTATTCAAGGTGTGGTCTCACCATGGAGCGATATACAGGCATTATGACATTTTCCGTTCTATTAACCATTCCCTTCCTAATAATTCCTAACATTCTGTTTGCTTTTTTGACTGCTGCAGCACACTGAGCTGACGATTTTAAAGTATTATCCACTATGATGCCTAGATCTTTTTCCTGGGTGGTAGCTCCTAATATGGAACCTAACATCGTGTAACTACAGCAATGGTTATTTTTCCCTATATGCAATACCTTGCACTTGTCCACATTAAATTTCATCTGCCATTTGGATGCCCAATCTTCAAGTCTTGCAAGGTCCTCCTGCAATGTATCACAGTCTGCTTGTGATTTAACTACTCTGAATAATTTTGTATCATCTGCAAATTTGATAACCTCACTCGTCGTATTCCCTTCCAGATCATTTATATATATATTGAATAGCACCGGTCCAAGTACAGATCCCTGGGGCACTCCACTGTTTACCCTTTTCCACTGAGAAAATTAACCATTTAATCCTACTCTCTGTTTCCTGTCTTTTAACCAGTTTGTAATCCACAAAAGGACATCGCCACCTATCCCATGACTTTTTAGTTTTCGTAGAAGCCTCTCATGAGGGACTTTGTCAAACGCCTTCTGATAATCCAAATACACTACATCTACCGGTTCACCTTTATCCACATGTTTATTAACCCCTTCAAAAAAATGAAGCAGATTTGTTAGGCAAGACTTCCCTTGGGTAAATCCATGTTGACTGTGTTCCATTAAATCATGTCTTTCTATATGCTCTACAATTTTGATCTTGAGAATAGTTTCCACTATTTTTCCCGACACTGAAGTCAGGCTCACTGGTCTATAGTTACCTGGATCGCCCCTGGAGCCTTTTTTAAATATTGGGGTTACATTGGCCACCCTCCAGTCTTCAGGTACAATGGATGATTTTAATGATAGGTTACAAATTTTAACTAATAGATCAGAAATTTCATTTTTGAGTTCCTTCAGAACCCTAGGATGCATACCATCCGGTCCAGGTGATTTGCTACTCTTTAGTTTGTCAATCTGGCCTACTACATCTTCCAGGTTCACAGCACAAACGCCCCCTTCCCGCCTTTTGTTGGGATGCAGCCCATAAGTAGGATTCGCAAAAAAAAAAAAAAAGGAGGCGATCGTGCCTCAGACCTGGAGTGCGTCAGCGGGAGAGAAATAGTCAAGAAAGGCTGTGCCCCTCACCATAGACTCCAGCTTTCAGTGCTAGGCAGCTGACCGGGGGGCAGCCCCCGAATTTAGGTGCCCAAACGTGCCCCACATTTAAGGTCCCAAGTGAGTTTGCATTCTAAATCCAGGCCAATAAATAATATGGCAGGGCCTACATTTTAGCCGCCTATGTTTGGGGACATTTTCAGCCCAAAAAAAAAACCTTTTAAGTGCTGAAATGCATCCAGATTCGGGAACCACCTGAATGAATTGCTGAGCGTTTTTTTTTTGTTGTTGGAAAACTTTCCGTTCAGGATTTGTGGCATTTTTTAAGGATGCGGTTCCGGCCTTTCCAAGGCTTGTCTGGCGGGATGTGCTGGGAAAGAAGGGGGGGACCGTGCGCGTGCAGGGAGCTTTTCTTTTGTAGAGTCCTTATCCTCCGAAACAAAAAACCGGGGATGCGCCCCTCTCCTCCCCGTGCGATGCCACGAATGGCTGGAAAGCATGAATTTAAGTGGCTAGCTTGCTTCAAACTCTGGAAGTTTAAAGCAGAATTTATTGCTCCCTGTGTGCTTTGTGGGCCTTTTTTTTTTTTTCTCTCTCTCCAGAGACCTCAACCCAAACGAGCCGTGCTTGTCCCCGGATAGCCTCATGGATGACTCATCGGAGCCCAGCAGTGCCAGATTACTGGGTCTGCGGGATCTGGAGCATTAGGGGCATTCAGTGCTTCCTGAATCTGGACAGCTCTCTCCCCCCCCCCCCCCCCTCCACTCACATCCATGGGTGTTATAGTAACCAGAAAGCCGGGGGCCCTCCCCGCGCATCTGAAGTCACTCTTGTTTTGCTTTTGGCTGGGATTTCTCGGTGAAAGATTCCCCCGTTCCTGGCTCTGCTCTCTGGCACCGGCTGACAGGCAGGACCCTTTGTTACTGCTGAGGGGGAGGCGCGTGGGGGGCTTTTTTTTTTTACAGGAGTAGGAGGGGGAGTATCTGTGCAGCTGGAGGCAGAGGAATCAGGAAATGGGAAAACATAATTATCCCATCTGTGCTAGTTGGTAGGTAATTAATATTTAGCTTCCCATCAGGTAGCCTAAGTGGGGAAACTGGGAGAAGTGAGAGTGGCAGTAAAAACCCCAAGGTGCTGGGCACTTCTGGGAGGGGTTGGGGGGCATCCCTTTTACACTGATGCTAGGAAGAACACGATTTTTATTTATTGCATGTCTCTGTAGCCGAGATCTTGTGTTCTTGGCGCAGCCTTAACTGCTGCAGGAACTCTAGGCTATGAGGAGGAGGCTGAGTGGGTGGGTGGGAGGGATGGAGGAGAGGAAATCATTTTACCCTCCCCAAATCTGTGGGGCATGGAGCTGCTTCTTTCCCACACACGATACCTAAGACACGTAGTGGGCAGGGAGAGGGGTGGGGTCTGCTATTAAAAAAAATATATATTGGTATAAATGGCTCATTCCGAAAACAATCTCTGGGCATAAAACCTGCACACCAGTGGCTGCTACAGTCTGGGCCAGGGCTCTGTCCATGTAAAGGTGGCGTATAGACCGGTTCCACGCCGGCTTTTACGTGAACCCAGCAGAGTTGTTCTGGGAGGAGGGGGGAGGGAAGGAGTCGGTGCCTCTGGATTTTAAAAAGTAGGTGCCAAGATTATTAATGTTCGGCTACTTGCCAGGTGCTTGTGACTTGGATTGGCCACTGTTGGAAACAGGATGCTGGGCTTGATGGACCCTCGGTCTGACCCAGTATGGCATTTTCTTATGTTCTTATGAATTGAATGCGCGCAGGAGAGGAGCTGCAGAGATTCACTGCCATAAGAACATAAGAACTTGCCATACTGGGTCAGACCAAGGGTCCATCAAGCCCAGCATCCTGTTTCCAACAGTGGCCAATCCAGGCCATAAGAACCTGGCAAGTACCCAAAAACTAAGTCTATTCCATGGAACCATTGCTAATGGCAGTGGCTATTCTCTAAGTGAACTTAATAGCAGGTAATGGACTTCTCCTCCAAGAACTTATCCAATCCTTTTTTAAACACAACTATACTAACTGCACTAACCACATCCTCTGGCAACAAATTCCAGAGCTTAATTGTGCGTTGAGTGAAAAAGAATTTTCTCTGATTAGTTTTAAATGTGCTACTTGCTAACTTCATGAGGTGCCCCCCCCTAGTCCTTCTATTATCCAAAAGAGTAAATAACCAATTCACATTTACCTGTTCTAGACCTCTCATGATTTTAAACACCTCTATCATATCCCCCCTCAGCCGTCTCTTCTCCAAGCTGAATAGTCCTAACCTCTTTAGTCTTTCCTCATAAGGGAGCTGTTCCATCCCCTTTATCATTTTGGTTGCCCTTCTCTGTACCTTCTCCATCACAACTATATCTTTTTTGAGATGCGGCGACCAGAATTGTACACAGTATTCAAGGTGCAATGGAGCAATACAAATGCATTATGACATTTTCCATTTTATTGAGACTGTATATTAATTTTGCTGTGGGTTAATTATTTCAAGACAAAAAAACAAAAAAATATTCCTGTTGAGATACTCCTGTCTTTATAATCACTCAACACTTTAATCTCTATCTTTAACTACATATAGTTGTTATTAAAAATCACTGTTTGTCTAGATATAAACATTGGGGCCAAAAATTGATGTGGAGTGAGTTTTAAAGCAAAACTGAAAGCATTACTGAAACAGCCTTGCTGTAACCAGCTTGGGCAGCAGGGGGCAATTAGATCATTTGAGGGCTGTGCTCAGCCAGAACACAGGAAATACTAAAGCTTCTTGTGTCCAGCTACGTAAAAAAGTTTAAATAGTAAGCCAATCTGGGGGAGGCTATTGTCAAACGCAATAGCAGATACAGGGTCCTGAGAACAACCTTTACCACAAATGCTTGTAGTTTGGGCAATGAAATCCCAGATCTGCAAGCCCTAATGGTGGAGGCAGACTTGGAAGTTGTTGCTATCACAGAAACGTGGTTTACGGAATCTCATGACTGGGATACGGCAATACCAGGCTATAACTTGTTAAGGAAGGACAGAGAGGTAGGAAAGGGGGAGGAGTGGCTCTTTATGTCAGAAACAATATCCAAGCATCTGAGCTGCAAGGAAGATGGGGCAACGAAGAAGCACTATGGGCCGTCCTAAAAAAAAGATGGGGCATCCATTTATATTGGAGTGGTTTACAGGCCTCCAAACCAAAAGGAAGAACTGGACAGAGATCTGGTTGAAGACATCCAAAAGATAGGAAAGAAGAGAGAAGTGGTGATTGTTGGAGACTTTAATATGCCAGATGTAGACTAGAGAATCCCATCTGCAGAATCTAATAATAGTAGAGAAATAGTGGATGCCCTGCAAGTAGCTTTGTTCAAACAAATGGTAATGGAACCCACGAGAGAAGGAGCTATGCTCGACTTAGTGCTCACTAATGGAGATAATGTCTCTGATGTCCAGGTGGGCGCCCACCTCAGCAGTAGTGATCATCAAACGGTATGGTTTAATATCACAAAAAGGATACGGAAAAGAAGCACAAAGACCCAAGTTTTGCAGTTCAAAAACACGGACTTTGATGAAATGGGGAAGTCCCTGAAGGAAGAACTAAAAGGCTGGGAGAACGAGAGAGATGTGAATCAACAGTGGACCAACCTAAAAGGAGCTGTTACCAAGGCAACTAATCTATATGTTACAAAAAGTAAAGAAAAGCAAAAGAAAAATGAAACCTATCTGGTTCTCAAAGGAGGTGGCTGACAAAATAAAGGCCAAAAGAACAGCATTCAAGAAATATAAAAGATCCCAAAGGGAGGAGCACAAGAAGAATATCTGGTAGAACTGAGGGAGACAAAGAAATTAATCAAGACAGAAAAAAGTCAAGCGGAAGAGAGGATTGCCAAGGACGTGAAGAGAGGTGACAAAACATTTTTCAGATATATCAGTGAAAAGAGAAAAGTTCAAAGTGGTATAGTGAAATTGAAAGGCGGAAAGGATCAATATGTGGAGAGAGACGAAGAAATGGCAGAAATATTAAACGAATACTTCAGTTCTGTGTTCACTAAAGAGGACCCTGGAGAAGGACCGTCGCTAGTTAACAAGAAACTGGAGGGGAGTGGAGTAGATGTAACTTCATTTACAGTAGAGAATGTATGGGAAGAGCTGGGGAAACTGAAAGTGGACAAAGCCATGGGGCCTGATGAGGTTCATCCCAGGATACTGAGGGAGCTCAGAGATGTGCTGGCGGGTCCGCTGTGTGGCCTGTTCAATAGATCCCTAGAAACGGGAGTGGTGCCAAGTGATTGGAGAAGAACGGTGGTGGTCCCGCTTCACAAGAGTGGGAACAGAGAAGAGGCTGGTAACTACAGGCCTGTTAGCCTCACTTCGGTGGTGGGAAAAGTAATGGAGTCACTGTTGAAAGAGAGAATAGTGAACTATTTATTTATTTATTTATTTATTTAGAGTTTTTATATACCGGCAATCATGAAAACATATCTTGCTGGTTTACATAGAATGGGGGTGCAATAAAATACTTAGAACTTAAGAACATAGAACTAGAACTGTGGTGACAGAAGGTACAGTTACATTTAACAAAGGTGGCCAAACTTGGAGTAGGAAAAATAGAAAAGAGGATAGAAATGGTTAAACAATATACAATTTAAATGTAGTATACAAAATAAATGTTATAAACAAACGGCAAGGTGATTTAGGAGTTATTGGATTGTGTCATTGAGTTGTGTCCGGAAAGGCTTGCTTGAATAACCAAGTCTTAAGTTTTTTCCTAAAATTTGGGAGGCAGGGATCTTGTCTGAGGTCTGTAGGAATGGAATTCCACAGTAGAGGGCCAGCTGTGGAGGTGGCACGATCTCTTACAGTGATGTGTTTGGTCGTTTTCGCTGGGGGAACCAGGAGGGAACCTCTATATGCATCTCTGGTAGGTCTAGTGGAATTATGTACTTGGAGAGGGAATTGGAGATCGAGAGTGGTGAGTTGATGTATCGTTTTATAGGTGATAGTTAAGGCTTTATACATGATGCGGAAGTATACGGGTAACCAATGAAGCTCTTTTAGGATGGGTGAAATGTGGTCTCTTTTCCTTGCGCCTGTCAGAATACGGGCAGCTGAATTTTGAACCATCTGTAGTGGTTTGGAGTATGATGAAGGTAGACCTAGCAATAGGGAGTTGCAGTAGTCCAGTTTCGAAAATATGACTGCTTGGATGATCGTTCTGAAGTCTTGAGCGTGGAAAAGAGGTCTTATCCTTTTCAGGACCTGGAGTTTATAGAAACAGTCTTTGGTTGTTTTGTTGATGTGTGCCTTGAAGTTTAGCCGGTTATCTATTATCACTCCTAGGTCTCTAGTTTGTGTGGTAGGAAGATTGGTGGGAAGAGTACTGTTGTTGGTGTTGTTTTCAGGCGAGATAAGAAGGATCTCAGTCTTGGAGGAATTTAAGATGAGGTGTAAACTGTTGAGTAGTTGTTTGATTTTTTGGTGGCATGATTCCCAGTAGTCAAGAGTATTAGAGTATGTGTCTTTGATAGGGATGATGATTTGGATATCGTCTGCGTATAGAAAAAACTTTAGATTGAGGTCGGTGAGAAGTTGGCATAAAGGAAGAAGGTAAATATTGAATAGAGTCGGAGATAATGAAGAACCTTGTGGGACTCCTATGGTAGAGTCAAATCTTGAGGATTCCTTGTTTTGGAGTTTGACTATCTACAGTCGGGAGAATTGCTGGACCAAAGGCAGCATGGATTCACCAGGGGAAGATCCTGTCAGACAAATCTGATTGACTTTTTTGACTGGGTAACCAAGGAATTGGATCGAGGAAGAGCACTCAATGTCATCTACTTGGATTTCAGCAAAGCTTTTGATACGGTCCCGCACAGGAGACTGGTGAATAAAATGAGAAGTTTAGGAATGAGTGCCGAGATGGTGGCCTGGATTGCAAATTGGTTGACGGACAGAAGACAATGTATGATGATAAATGGAACTTACTCTGAAGAGAGAGCGGTCTTAAGCGGTGTACCGCAAGGATTGGTGTTGGGACCGGTCCTATTCAATATCTTTGTGAGCGACATTGCGGACGGGATAGAAGGTAAGGTTTGTCTTTTTGCGGATGACACTAAGATCTGCAACAGAGTAGACACGCCGGAAGGAGTGGAGAGAATGAGACGGGATTTAAGGAAGCTTGGAAGAGTGGTTGAAGATATGGCAGCTGAGATTCAATGCCAAGAAGTGCAGAGTCATGCATATGGGGAGTGGAAATCCGAATGAACTGTATTCGATGGGGGGAGAAAGGCTGATGTGCACGGAGCAGAAGAGAGACCTTGGGGTGATAGTGTCTAATGATTTGAAGTCGGCGAAACAATGTGACAAGGCGATAGCTAAAGCCAGAAGAATGCTGGGCTGCATAGAGAGAGGAATATCGAGTAAGAAAAGGGAAGTGATTATCCCCTTGTACAGGTCCTTGGTGAGGCCTCACCTGGAGTACTGTGTTCAGTTCTGGAGACCGTATCTCCGAAGAGACAGAGACAAGATGGAGGCGGTCCAGAGAAGGGCGACCAAAAAGGTGGAGGGTCTTCATCGAATGACTTATGAGGAGAGATTGAAGAATCTAAATATGTTCACCCTGGAGGAAAGGAGGAGCAGAGGTAATATGATACAGACTTTCAGATACTTGAAAGGATTTAATGATCCAAAGACAACGACAAACCTTTTCCGTCGGAAAAAAATCAACAGAACATGAGGTCACAATTTGAAGCTCCAGGGAGGAAGACTCAGAACCAATGTCAGGAAGTATTTCTTCACGGAGAGGGTGGTGGATGCCTGGAATGCCCTTCCGGAGGAAGTGGTGAAGACTAGAACTGTGAAGGACTTCAAAGGGGCGTGGGATAAACACTGTGGATCCATAAAGTCTAGAGGACGTGAATGAAGATTGGGTGACTCGCGAGAATGACGACTACTACCTGGAGATAATACCCTTATTCAATAAACATATACACGGTTAATGCGACTCCAACATTGCTCTAAGCTTCAACGGCAAGAGGAAATGTGGAAAAAAAGGATTTGCATTCACAAAAAAATGGGGAGTAGCTTGCTTGTTACAGCAGTTACTACCCCAAACCAAATAAGCCTGATACTTCACTTTCAATGCATATCCAGCATAGCTCTCTGCTTCAGCGGCAGGAGAGAAAGACCGATACTTCACGCATATCCAGCATAGCTCTCTGCTTCAACGGCAGGGGAGAAAGACCGATACTTCACGCATATCCAGCATAGCTCTCTGCTTCAACGGCAGGGGAGGAAGCCTGATACTTCACGCATATCCAGCATAGCTCTCTGCTTCAACGGTAGGGCAGAAAGACCGATACTTCACGCATATCCAGCATAGCTCTCTGCTTCAACGGCAGGGGAGGAAGCCCGATACTTCACGCACATCCAGCATAGCTCTCTGCTTCAACGGCAGGGGAGGAAGCCAGGAACTTCACGCATATCCAGCATAGCTCTCTGCTTCAATGGCAGGGGAGGAAGACCGATACTTCACTCATTTCCAACATAGCTCTCTGCTTCAACAGCAGGGGGATGAAGAAAAGAGGATCTATATACAGACAACAACCAACAAGAACTGAATTACATAGTCTGGTTAAACAAATAAGCATGGGTGTAACTTGCTTATTGTAGCGGTTACTACCCCTAACTAATTAAGCTAGATATTTCACTTAGATGCAGTTCCAACACTGCTCTCTACATTAATGGTGGGGGTGGAAGGGAAATAGAACCAAAAGGTTACTAAGAGCCAAGAGAAACAGGTAAGTATGAGAAAAAAAAAGTGCGAAGCTTGCTGGGCAGACTGGATGGGCCGTTTGGTCTTCTTCTGCCGTCGTTTCTATGTTTCATTTCTATTCACCTTTTCCTTCCTAATAATTCCAAAAATTTTGTTTGCTTTTTTGACTGCTGCAGCACACTGATCCGACGATTTCAATATGTTATCCACTATGATGCCTAGATCTTTTTCCTGGGTGGTAGCTCCTAATATGGAACCAGCAAAAGGGTCTTCAGGTGGAAGATAAAAAAAAAAAAAAAGATGGAACCCATGGAGAAATAACTTAATTCCTTCAAAAATGAAGTTAAAAACCATAAGATACAGAAATTTAAACGAGATGAATTTGATTACAGTAAAGGATATATTTATCCATGGATGCATAAACATTATTCTAAACAATCAAAAAAGATCAAGACTTTCTTCTCATCAGAGGGATCCTCAGAAGAGGACTTCCCTGATGTAGAACATAAGAAAAAGTCGGTAACATTTTCTGATTCACCTGAAGACCAATGAAATCACTTTGACTCCTTACCAGCACATTTTTTACGACCAAGGACCCGTCAACAGAGAGGAGGATGGAATCACCCGCTCCAAGGCAAAATGCAAGCCAAAGTCCCATTCAATCTCAAGTTTTGGGACATAAGACAGTCTCTGTTTTTAATTTGTCAATCAGAGCACTTACACAAGATGAAATGAATGAACTTAATAAAGATGTTTCGTTTATATCATTGACTCCATGATTTTTTTTCTCAACATGCACTGACGTGTACAGATTTTTTTTTTTTTTTAGAAAGATCAAGATTGCTGCTTTTTTTAAAAATTCATGCATGTCGGTTGATAGGGCTTATATCGTACGTCCAGTTGGGTGCCCCCTGATCCCCATATCTCTATGTCTGAAGATTTAGTTTATTTATTTATTTATTTAACAGTTTTTTATACCGACCTTCATAGTAAATAACCATATCGGATCGGTTTACATTTAACAGAGGGTATAACTGAAGGAACAATTCAGGTAAACAATAAATAACCATAGATAGGAATAAGTCAAAGTTACAATCAACGGGAGTCAAGAACTTGGAAGCTTAAAAACAAGCTGGAAGGAAGATAAAGGCAAGTATTAATTATGAAAGATACGATAGAGATAGAGATAGATAGTTCTTAGATATTTGGAACAAATGAAATTCCCCATTAAATTCAATCTCTCTACCACTGAAAGGCAATTGATTCCCTTCGTAATGACCACTCAATTATTATTAAAACCAGCCAACCAGGGTGGAGGGTTTGTAATTATGGATAAACACCAATAACTTGGGGAAGCTTCGAATCAACTTAGTGATACACACTTTTATAGTCCCTTATAAAAAAAAAATCCTACTTTGGATATTCAGCAGCATATATTTCAGTTGTGTTCCCGAGCATTAGAGCAAAAAATCATTAATGATAAAATGTTCAATTTTCTTTATGAGCCATTTCCACTTATTCCAGCTCTTTATTTCAGGCCAAAAATACATAAACACTTTATTGGACGTCCTGTGGGGATTAATGTCAAGCTTAGGTTCTTGTTTTGAACCATTATCCAAATATAGACAGGTTTCTACAACCTTAGGTCTCACAAATACAATGATAATGTTAAAGATTCATCTTATTTCATCCAAATATTGTAGAATATTCTGAAGGTTTAAGGTTGGCTGGTTATTGGTAACTGCAGATATTAATGCATTGTATACAAAATATCCATCAACAGGCAGCACTTAACATTACAGAAAACACCCTGGTAAAAAGGGAACTTGGGGACAAACACGTTAAATTTATTAAAAATTTGGCAAAAATTGTCCTTAATTTATTTTTGTTCGACTCTAAGATGTAAGTTTGCGCCAGCGAATCTCTGCATGTATCATCGCCAAGTGCCCATAGATTTCCAAAGCAAACGTATGCACATAAATTTGCCTTGCAAAGCCTAGGTAAGATCTGCGTTCACCATTATTTAACCTGTTAAAAAAAAAAAAAAATTATCCTCTTAATGATGGAATAACACTGAAGTGTACTGGATTTCAACGAATAACTTGTGAAACAAGCAGAGGAGTGGTCTGAGCGCCAGGGAAGCCAGGTTTCAAATCCACTCACTCCTTTTGTGACCTTGGGCAAGCCATCTGATGACAGAGAAATGCCTGCTATGCCTCAATGTAGCTGCCTTCAGCTACTAATAGAAAGGCACGCGTTTAAATCCAAAAAAATATCTTTTCTTCTCTACAGAGGTGTTGCTAGGTATGTATATGACTCGGGCCTGTATGGGTTCCCTCTCTGGCATTTTGATAATTTAACTCAATCATAAAACTCCCTCCTCCCACTGAGAGCAGTCCTGCAAAAAATACAGAGCAGAGTCATCGAGAATGATACTGGTGGTCCAGTCACATAGGCAAAAACACACTGGAGGTGAGGAGGGATTCCAACTTACACAGGGGCCAATTCAGTAAAGTCCGTGGCACGCGCACAGGCCACTCGCCTGTGCGCGCGATTCTGTATTTAAATGAGGCCCGGCGGTAGAAACGGGCAAAAGGAGGCGCTAGGGACACTAGCGCGTCCCTAGCACCTCCTTTTTGACAGCAGCGGCTGCAGCGGGTTTGACAGCCGACGCTCAATTTTGCCGCCTGTGCGCGCGATTCTGTATTTAAATGAGGCCCGGCGGTAGAAACGGGCAAAAGGAGGCGCTAGGGACACTAGCGCGTCCCTAGCACCTCCTTTTTGACAGCAGCGGCTGCAGCGGGTTTGACAGCCGACGCTCAATTTTGCCTGCTGTCGGGAGGGTACTACCCCGTCAGTTCTTCTTCAGGTCGGTGGGAAACCGCGGCAAGCGTCCGTTACCGGGTCGGCGCTCATTTTAGGCGCGAGCCACCTGTAGAGCTTCCCCCCCCCCCCCTCTCTCCCTGCGGCGATGCAGTCCGCGGTGCCTTGAGAGGGCTCCGACAGGGCCGGATTATTTTCTGAAGAGGGTCTGTGCGTAGGCTGTTTCCCTGAGGGGGAATGTGCGCCAGCTACTAACAAGGACGTTCGAGCTACAGACCGCATGGGAAGGAAGCGCCAGGCCCCATTCCCTCTCAACGTGGGAACGGCGGCCATTTTGTTGCAAGATTCTGATGCCGCGCTTTCTGAGGAGGACACAGATAATCCGTTCCCCACTTCTAGGCCCGTTTTGGACCCTTACTCCGAGTCTAATCCTGGTAGGCAGAGGGGGGATCCCCCGGTGGGTGACCCCTCAGGATGCCAGGCCTTTTCCCCTGAATTCATAGTCCTGATGCACAGGGCTTTTCTTCAGAGCGGAGACACGACCTTCGGGACCTGGGGACCCTCTCCCCCCAAGATACCATGTCCTACCCCCCTCCTGGGCTCGCACCCCTTTAGTAGGCGGGGGAGTGGGGACATCTCGTGGCCCTACCGGGACACCATCGAAAATACAGACTTCGTCGGGGGAAGGACAATCCCAGGACCCTGACGTGGACGACCCCCACCTTGGCAGCCCAGGTGGAGGGCGACGACCCTAGGGTCCTCCGCATCTTGCAAGCGGCGGAGTTAGATGACCTCATTCCCTACATCCTCCAGGAAATGGATATTGATTCCCCTCCGGAACCGGTGGGGCCTGACCCGGCTCTCAAGAAGGGGGACCCCCTCCTAGCAGGACTGCGGCCTCTAGCCAAGTCTTTTCCCACTCATCACAAGATCTTGCAGTTGATCACTCGGGAATGGGATTCCCCGGAGGCCAACCTTAGGGGTCGGTAGAGCCATGGAAAAATTGTATCCTCTGCCGGCCGATTTTTTGGAAATTCTCAAAGTTCCCGCCGTAGATTCTGCGGTATCAGCGGTCACAAAGCATACCACTATTCCTGTCACTGGAGGGACGGCGTTTAAGGATATGCAGGATCGGAAGCTGGAGGTTTACCTCAAGCGTATCTTTGAGGTCTCGGCCTTAGGGATGCTGGCGGCTATCTGCAGTTCCCTCGCACAGCGAGCGGGTCTTCGGTGGGTGCAGCAGCTTCTCACATCCCAGTCCTTACCAGACGCTGAGGCTCACCAGGCGGACAGGCTGGAAGCTGTGGTTGCCTATGGAGCGGATGCTTTATATGATCTTTTAAGAGTCCTAGCCCAAACCATGGTGGCGGCGGTCTCAGCGCGTCGGCTCCTTTGGCTTCGCAATTGGTCGGCTGATGTCTCTTCCAAGACACGTTTGGGGTCCCTTTCCTTTTAAGGGTAGGTATCTTTTTGGTGAAGACTTGGATCAGATCATCAAGTCCCTTAATGAGAACGCGGTGCACAAGTTGCCCAAAGATCGACCCTGTTCGTCAAGATCATATAATTACTCCAGAAACCGTTATCGTAACCAGCGGAGAGCGCGTCCTCAGAGGCAACAGCCACCTCGGGCTCCCTCTTCTCGTTCGCACTCCTGGAACCGGCCCTTTCGTGGGCGCCGCCAGGGTAAGGAAGCGCAGGGTGCTGGTACATCCACTAAATCTACCCAATGATGCCAGACGGACCCGCGAGGTGGTCCCTCGACTGGGGGGTCGCCTTGCTCTCTTCTACGAAGAGTGGGTCCAAATCACGTCGGATCAATGGGTTCTGGATATTCTAAGACGCGGTTACGCTTTGGATTTTGTTTGCACTCCTCAGGACCGGTTCCTGTTTTCCCCTTGCGGGTCCTTAATCAAACAGGGAGCCATGCGGCAGACCCTCGATCGTCTCCTTCAATTGGGGGCCATAGTGCCGGTGCCAGCCTCCGAACTGGGTCGGGGGCATTATTCAATCTACTTTGTGGTTCCCAAGAAGGAAGGTACTTTTCGTCCTATCCTGGATCTCAAGCAGGTCAACCGGTCCCTCAGAGACCCTCGTTTCCACATGGAGACACTCCGTTCAGTGTTAGCAGCAGTTCATCCGGGAGAATTCTTGGCTTCGTTGGATCTCACGGAGGCCTATCTCCACATACCAATTTGTCAAGCTCATCAGTGTTACCTACGCTTCAAATTTTGGGTCAACACTTCCAATTTCGCGCTCTTCCCTTTGGCCTGGCCACAGCTCCACAGGTTTTCACGAAGATCATGGTGGTAGTGGTGGCAACCTTGCGCAAGGAAGGCATCCTTGTGCATCCTTACCTAGACGATTGGCTCATCCGTGCAAAGGCACGAGCGCAGTGTATCCTCGCAGTCGACAGAGCGGTACAACTTCTCCAATCTCTGGGATGGATTGTCAGCTTCACCAAGAGCAGCCTGGTCCCGTCCCAGTCGTTGGATTTTCTGGGACAGCACAGGACTGAATTGTGGGACAGCACAGCAGTGAAAGGTCTCTGCTCTGACCTCCCCCTCCCCTGAGGTGCCTTGGCGGCTCCTCTGTCAAACTGAATGTGATTGGACAGGAAGAGTCCGGTGACCCCCAGCAGACTCCCTCCCTCACTCCCCCTGAGTGGTCACATTCAGCAGCCCCAGTACCTGCCCACTCACATCAAAGACTTAACAAGAAAAAAGTACAAAAAAAAAAAAGAGAGATGTGGTGAACAAAAGGAGACACCTGGCCACTATGTCCCCCAGGAGGAGAGGCACATTGCACCCTGCTGAGGTGCTTCTGGGAAAGTGGGGAATATTTATGGTCCTCCCTACTCCCAGCACAGACAGACCCAGCACCCTGCTGAAAGGGCTTTGCTTCTTTCCCCAAACAAGGGAATCTGTTAGGACAACAGCTTGTCCATGCTTTCCCCCCAAGGCTTGTTTGCCGGGGGGGGGGGGAGGGAAGGAGTGGGGGAGTGGTGATAAGTTTAGCTGATGTAGGGCCTGTGCTCAAGGATATCCTGCTGCCACGATTGTCCTGACAATTAGGCCCATGAACAGCTTCTAAGTCATTCCTTGACCCTCCTTAACACTTACTACAGAGGGGATTGTCCAGCTGAAATCTCATGGACTTAAAAGTCGTGAAATTGTAAAGACAGCAATAACATCTCTGTTTAAATCTTACACAGACTGCAATAATCAAACCATTATTTTTCTGGTTTCCTGGTTGCCTCGGACAGATGTTCTATAAGAAATGCTCGCTTACATTTCCTGGGAATGCAGCCAGGGAACCAGAAAAAAAAAGATGATAACTTTCCCCTTTGATTATTGCTGTGCTCACATTTCAACACCACTAGCACATGGCAGACATCAAGGTTTAACTTTTACCAAAGCCACATTTGAAAATAGACTGCCACGGTTTTATTTATTTATTTATTTATTTAGCATTTTTTATATACCGAGGTATAGCAGAGTTGCCTTCACTCCGGTTTACATACAGAAACAACATGTTACATAGAACGATGTGTGAAGATTACAATTTAAAATTAACGATGATAAATACAACAGGAGAATGTATAACAAGATAACATAGGATAGAACCCTGAATAGATGTACATATATCTCATGAAGCATTGAAGGGCATCTGTGTCATTGTAACAGGGAGAATGAAAAAATGGCAGAATATATAAAAGAATTTTAGAGTCATTGAGTGCTATCTTTAAAGGATTGGCTGAGAAGCCAGGGTTTTAAGTCTTTTTTGAAGGATTTTAAGTTATCTTGATTGGTGAGGCAATGAGGAAGCGAGTTCCAGAGCTTAGGGCCGATGATGGAAAAGGCTCTGTTTCTGGTGGAGGATAATTTAGCCTGTGGAAGAGAGGGAATCACTAGATTAATTTTGCTGGCGGTTCGTGTAGTACGTTGGGAGCAATGGATGTGAATGATGTCATCAAAGGCGGAATAGTCGGCATTGTATATTGCTTTGTGGAGTATGGTGAGGACTTTGAATTCTGCTCTTTTTTCAATAGGGAGCCACTGTAATTGGTTGAGAACAGGTGTAATGTGATCAGCTTTTCTTGTACCTGTTAGAACTCTGGCTGCAGCATTCTGAAGGAGCTGCAAGGGTCTCAAGGAAGATTTTGGAAGGCCGATCAATAGGGAGTTTTGCCTCCTTTCCCTGTCTGCGTGTCTGGTGGCGTCCTCGTAATGTCTCGTAATGTCTCGGAAGACTGCAGGAAGCAGGGCATATACCATGCTGCAGCCACTCACTCTCTTAAATTTTTTTGCTTTTTAATTATTGGGCAAACGGACATGCAGTAGCTTTAAATACGTTTTTCTCTGATCCTTTTTTTTTTTATCATTTTGTTCTTACAGGAGGAAAAACAATATCAGTTCCGGGTCGGATTTTTATAGAACTCTTGAATATGACATTCCAGTGTTCTTATGCCAGAATCTGGGATTTTAAGTTAAAATTAATATTCAGGAGATCTTATTGCAGTATTTGGAAGCCTTTTCTCATTTTGTTATATTTAAATTTATGAGTAGCTTTTTCATTTCACGAAAAAACAATGAACATCAACAGTTTAAAATTAACCACATGCATGTGTACACCCTAATAACAAAGCATCATGAATTAGCAGAGAAATTTGGATACCAGCACCAGGCAAATTTTGGTATTCTAATTTAACCACCACAGAATATCTCTCCTGGCCAAAATCATTGAGAGAGTGGTAGTTGATCAGCTCGGCGTTATGTTAGTAAAATCAGCATGCTGCATCCTTGGCAGTCAGGCTTTAGGAAGGGATATAGTACAGAAGAGCGCTCTGGTGGCCTTCACCAATGAAATTTAGGATAAAAGCTGACGGTGGCAAGGGTGCACCTGTGGGGGCCTTTATGGGCATGAGTGTGGCTTTTGACGCTGTAGATCCATGATCTCCTGATCTCTTGGCTTAGAGAGGTTGGATTGGATGGTGTTGATGTAGCTGGGTTTGAATCGTATTTGTACATACCATGTAGTTTGGGGAACCGGGTGTTTCTAAACACATTTCACTGAACTGTAGAGTTCCACAAGGTTTGATTCTTGCACTTTTTGGTTCAGCATTTGCTTTTTTTTTTTTTTAACTTCTCTTGTTATGTTAATATAAGATTGATGTTACCATTGTTTCACTTATGTAGGCAGCATCCAGGTGGTTGACTTCTTTGAACCTGCAGATTTTGGGAAAATCTTAAAAATGTAATTCCTGCCTAAATCGAGTTGCTTTGACTGGTTGACCTCTCATCATCGGCTGAGAGTTAACCCTCAAAAAAATCCAAGGCTATCTGGGTAAATAAGTGAGAGGTTTCCCTTCCTGCTCCCTTTGTGTCAGGCTCAAATATCTCTGTAAAGGATATTGTATCAACCTTGGGGATTAAATTAGATTCTAGATTAGGTTTATCCCAACAGATTTCATCATTGGTGCAAAATTCCTTTTATGACATGAGATTCATCCGAAGAGTGAAACCTTTCCTTGAACCTTAGGATGTTAGATTGTTAGTTCATGCTTTACCCATTTCATGATTTAACTGTAGCACTTCCTTGGACGTGGGTTTGCCTCTTAATCAGCGGAAAAGGTTACAATTCCCTCAAAATATGGCTGCCAAATTAATATATTGTTTGCAGAAATTTGATCACATCTCCCCCTTTTTGTATAGTTTGCTTTGGTTGCAGGTATTACGCAGGATTACGTTTTTAAAATTCTTTACCTGACCTTTAAAGTTGTTCACGGGAGGGGATGATAAGCCACAGTCCCTTGCTGATTTGTTATTTTATACTGTCCAGAAAGACCCTTGTGATTTTGATGGAAAGAATTTTTGTTACTTTTAGTTACGAAGCCCCTTTTTTGTGGAACTCACTTCCTTTGGATTTACATTTGGTGTCAAATTAGCTGCAAATGGATTTAAAAGTAGTTACATTGTTAGTAATAAATAATTTTTGCAGCAAGAAGGAGGCATGGAAGTCTGGTGCACAGAAGCCTGCGGTCTGGCCACACAGTGAATCAGTCTCTCTCCATGGCGCTCCTGCTTTTATAGTGAGGAAGAAAAAAAGAATGATATAGTCATAGAAACATAGAAATGACGGCAGAAGAAGACCAAATGGCCCATCCAGTCTGCCCAGCAAGCTTCACACATTTTTTCTCATACTTATCTGTTTCTCTTAGCTCTTGGTTCTATTTCCCTTCCACCCCCAGCTTTAATGTAGAGAGCAGTGATGGAGCTGCATCCAAGTGAAATATCTAGCTTGATTAGTTAGGGGTAGTAGCCGCCGCAATAAGCAAGCTACACCCATGCTTATTTGTTTTACCCAGCCTATGTTATACAGCCCTTATTGGTTGTTTTTCTTCTCCCCTGCCGTTGAAGCAGGGAGCTATGCTGGATATGCGTGAAGTATCAGTCTTCTCCCATGCTGTTGAAGCAGAGAGCCATGCTGGATGTGCATCGAAAGTGAAGTATCAGGCACATTTGGTTTGGGGTAGTAACCGCCGTAACAAGCCAGCTACTCCCCGCTTTGTGAGTGCGAACCCTCTTCTTCTCCCCTGCCGTTGAAGCAGAGAGCTTTGCTGGATGTGTGAAGTATCAGTTTTTCTTCTCCCCTGCCGTTGAATCAGAGAACTATGCTGTATATGCATTGAAAGTGAAGTATCAGACTTATTTGATTTGGGGTAGTAACCGCCATAACAAGCCAGCTACTCCCCTCTTTGTGAGTGTGAATCCTTTTTTCCACATTTCCTCTTGCTGTTGAAGCTTAGAGCGATGTTGGAGTCACAGTAAGCATGTGTATGTTTATTTAATAAGGGTATTGACTCCAGGCAGTAGCCCTCATTCTGGCGAGTCACCCACTCTTCATTGGCGGCCTCTTGACTTTATGGATCCACAGTGTTTATCCCACGCCCCTTTGAAGTCCTTCACAGTTCTGGTCTTCACCACATCCTCCGGAAGGGCATTCCAGGCATCCACCACCCTCTCCGTGAAGAAATACTTCCTGACATTGGTTCTGAATCTTCCTCCCTGGAGCTTCAAATCGTGACCCCTGGTTCTGCTGATTTTTTTCCTACGGGAAAGGTTTGTCGTTGTCTTTTGATCATTAACACCTTTCAAGTATCTGAAAGTCTGTATCATATCACCTCTGCTCCTCCTTTCCTCCAGGGTGTACATATTTAGATTCTTCAATCTCTCCTCGTATGTCATCCGATGAAGATCCTCCACCTTCCTGGTCGCCCTTCTCTGTACCGCCTCCATCTTGTCTTTGTCTTTTTGAAGATACGGTCTCCAGAACCGAACACACTACTCCAGGTGAGGCCTCACCAAGGACCTGTACAAGGGAATAATCACTTCCCTTTTCTTACTCGATATTCCTCTCTCTATGCAGCCCAGCATTCTTCTGGCTTTAGCTATCGCCTTGTCGCATTGTTTCGCCGATTTCAGATCATTAGACACCATCACCCCAAGGTCCCTCTCCTGCTCCGTGCACATCAGCCTTTCCCCGCCCATCGAATACAGTTCATTCGTATTTCCACTCCCCATATGCATGACTTTGCACTTCTTGGCATTGAATCTCAGCTGCCATATCTTCGACCACTCTTCCAGTTTCCTTAGATCTCGTCTCATTCTCTCCACTCCTTCCGGCGTGTCCACTCTGTTGCAGATCTTAGTGTCATCCGCAAAAAGACAAACCTTACCTTCTATGCCGTCCGCAATGTCGCTCACAAAGATATTGAACAGGACCGGTCCCAACACCGATCCTTGCGGTACACCACTTAAAACCGCTCTCTCTTCAGAGAAGGTTCCATTTACCATCACACATTGTCTTCTGTCCGTCAACCAATTTGCAATCCAGGTCACCACCTCGGCACTCACTCCTAAGCTTCTCGTTTTATTCACCAGTCTCCTGTGCGGAACCGTATCAAAAGCTTTGCTGAAATCCAAGTATATGATATCGAGCGCTCTTCCTTGATCCAATTCCTTGGTTACCCAGTCAAAAAAGTCAATCAGATTTGTCTGACAGGATCTTCCTCTGGTGAATCCATGCTGCCTCTGGTCCATCAATTCTCCCGACTGTAGATAGTTCACTATTCTCTCTTTCAACAGTGACTCCATTACTTTTCCCACCACCGAAGTGAGGCTAACCGGTCTGTAGTTACCAGCCTCCTCTCTGTTCCCACTCTTGTGAAGCGGGACCACCACCGCTCTTCTCCAATCACTCGGCACCACTCCCGTTTCTAGGGATCTATTGAACAGGTCGCACAGCGGTCCCGCCAGCACATCTCTGAGCTCCCTCAGTATCCTTGGATGAATCCCATCAGGCCCCATGGCTTTGTCCACTTTCAGATTCTTTAGCTCTTCCCATACATTATCTACTGTAAATGGATTTTCCTCTGTTCCGCTTCCCTCCAGTTTCTTGTTGTGTAGAGATGGTCCTTCTCCAGGGTCTTCTTTAGTGAACACAGAGCTGAAGTATTCGTTTAATATTTCTGCCATTTCTTCGTCTCTCTCCACACATTGATCATTTCCACCTTTCAATTTCACTATACCACTTTGGACTTTTCTCTTTTCGCTGATGTATCTGAAAAATGTTTTGTCACCATATTTTATCTCCTTGGCAATCCTCTCTTCCGCTTGACTTTTTGCCAACTTGATTAATTTCTTAGTCTCCCTCAGTTGAATCAGATATTCTTCTTTGTGCTTCTCCCTTTGGGATCTTTTGTATTTCTTGTATACAGTTCTTTTAGCTTTAATTTTGTCAGCCACCTCCTTTGAGAACCAGATAGGTTTCATTTTTCTTTTGCTTTTCTTTACATTTCTAACATATAGAGCAGTTGCCTTGGCGATTGCTCCTTTTAGATTGGTCCACTGCTGATCCACATCTCTCTCATTTTCCCATCCATTTAGTTCTTCCTCTAGGTACTTCCCCATTTCCTCAAAGTCTGTGTTTTTGAACTGTAAAACTCTGGTCTTTGTGCTTCTTTTCCATATTCTTTTAGTGATATTAAACCATACCGTTTGATGATCACTGGTGCTGAGGTGGGCGCCCACCTTGACATCAGAGACGATATCTCCATTATTGAGCACTAAGTCGAGAATAGTTCCTTCTCTCGTGGGTTCCAATACCATTTGTTTGAACAATGATACTTGCAGGGCATCCACTATTGCTCTACTGTTTTTAGATTCTGCAGATGGGATTTTCCAGTCTACATCTGGCATATTAAAGTCACCAACGATCACCACTTCCCCTTTCTTACCTATCTTATGGATGTCTTCAACCAGATCTCTGTCCAGCTCTTCCTTTTGGTTTGGAGGCCTGTAAACCACTCCAATATAAATGGATGCTCCATCATCTGTTTTTAGGTCGACCCATAGTGCTTCTTCCTTGCCCCAACTTCCTTGCAGCTCAGATGCTTGGATATTATTTCTGACATAAAGAGCCACACCTCCCCCTTTTCTATCCACTCTGTCCTTCCTTAACAAGTTATAGCCTGGTATTGCCGTATCCCAATCATGGGATACGGCAATACATCATGGGATGTCAAACTCTGGTACTCAAGGGCCGCAAACTATTTTGTTTCAGGATGCTTATTAAACTTATTTGCATTCAGCAGTTCCTGTTTCTGGTTAATTTGCCTGTTTCTGCTATCTTGCACAGTGGAGTATGAAACACCTGGTAGTTACTAGACACAGTTCAGAGAGTCAAGAGTAGTCTGTGGATCTGCCTCTGGACTTAGGACATATGTCTCCTCTCCCATTTGTAATTGGGAAATATGATATTAAGGACTTATCATCATCATGTTTCATTAAGGCTTTTTTTAACCATTCTGTGTCTACGTGAAAGACTGTGAGAGTTTTGCATGGGCGTTATACAACGCCACAGCACCTAGGAATTGCAGTCAGATTCAGATATAACATAACATGATGGCTTTTCCTGCTACCAAAGTACAGATTATTTTTATTTTGCTTTCTTTTAAAGGATGTTGATGTTAAGCCATTTCCTTTACCTGCTCAGGGGTTTGGGGGAGGGGATGTGGCTGGATGGCTGCACCCCACACCGCCATTCAGATTTATTTTCCAAGCCCGATCAGACTGGCCGGGGCAGGGGGTGCCGCAGAGGAAGTGTTCACAGGGCTCCAGGGAGAGAGGGCTCTTTAGCAATCCTACAACAGCAATGCCCATTGCTTTGTTAAGAGCCCAAATATGTCGGGTTCAGGACGGGAGCTGTGGTCCCTGCCTTCTCGGATGGGGGACTCACACTGAAATTGCTGGGTCTTGACTGGGAGATGGGCAAGAGGAAGAGCAGAGGGGAAACCCCTGGTAAGTGCTGAACGAAGGCACATGGTTTCATAGTCCCACTAGAGGATGGTTCATGTTGTGCAGGAGATAAAAATTATTTATTTTATTTATTATTTATTTACAAACTTTTGTATACCGCTTATACATGGGGAGAGGTCTAGGCAGTTTACAAGCATAAATACACAATATGGTAAATGAAAGAACAAATCTTTAAAACATAGAAAATAGCAGAGAAAATTGAAAATAGGGCTAAAGATCAATCAAACTGAATATAAAATGAAATAAAAACATAAAATTAACTAAATGAGCAGCAGAATGGATGAAGAGAGTGTGGAGACATTTATTCTGGGTTATTAAGCTGAAAGGCAATAGAGCATAAATACGTTTTTAGTTTTTTTTCTTGAATTCTTTTGGATTCTTGTAAGTCTTAATGTGGTTGGAATGGAGTTCCAGAGCAGGGGGCCTGCAATGGAGAAGGCAAGTTTTCTGGTAATTTCTAATCTGGCAATTTTGTCCTTCGGGACCTCGAGAAGATATTTATTGATTGATCTTAAATGACACTGAGGCTGGTAAAGACATAATGAGGTGCATAACCAAATGGAAGATGGATTAAGTTGAACATTAGTGTTAGAATTTTATAGTGAATATGTTGCTTGATTGGTAGCCAATGGAGGTTAAGAAGAACAGAGGAAATATGTTCTTTCATTTGGTATTTGTTAAGAGGTCAGCTGCAGAATTTTGTATAAGTTGAAGTGGATGGATTGTTGATTTGAGAAGGACAATGTATAAAGAATTGCAATAATCTAGACCTGAAAGAATGAGAGCTTGAAGCACAGTTCTGACATCCTCTGGAAAGAGAAGAGGTTTAAGACTTTTTAGAAGGTTCAATTTGTAAAATGAGGTTTTTATAATTTAGATATGTTGTCTGACATGGATAGTTTAGAATCTATAATGACGCCTAAATTTCGTGCATGGGTTACAATGGGGATTTGGTGATTATCAAAAGTAAGATGCGATGGCGGACTACACGGTGAGTTAGGAATAGTGGACAGGTGTATCAATTCAGTTTTTGCAGTGTTTAGTTTTAATCTGTCGTGAGACTGCCAAGTTTTTATAGTATCTACATAAAGAGTGATTAACGAGAAGGTATGATTCCAGGAAGAAGAATATGGAATGAGTAGTTGTATATCGTCTGCATAAATCTTGAAATCTATGCCTAAACCAGTTAGTATATGGCATAGTGGAAGAAGATAAATGTTAAATAGCATTGCTGATGGAAAAGAGCCTTGAGAGACCCTTGATTCTTCATCGGCCACTGATGACCTCACCGGATTCTCGGGTCCTCCGAGGAGGAAGATACGGCTGTCCCCTTGCCTATGGTTCCCCGAGCCTTTGCCGGATCCCTCCGGCCTACCGCAGCCTCTGGTCCCCTCCATGCCAGGGGAAACCATCAAGGCCACCGGTGCCCTCGAGGCTTCCGAAACCTTGGGAGCCCAGGGTTGATGCCCCTCACGGACCTCGCCCAGAACATGCCAGTCCCAGTGAGGAGGAGGGGCCTTATGACCCCTGGGGTGAAGACTCTACAGACTTGTCCTCAGACTATTTCAACGACATCCTGTTGGAGTCTTCCCCTCAGGAGGAGCAGCGCCAGTCACCACCTGAGGACTTGTCCTTCACAGGTTTTGTCAGGGCTATGTCTGAGGCCATTCCCTTTCAGCTGCTTATAGCATGCTCCAGTTCATCGACGCTCCCAAGGCTTCTATTTGAGGTATTTCCTCATTCTGAAGAGGAATGGCGGCTTGCGCCCCATTCTTGACTTTAGGGATTTGAACAAGTTCCTCATAAGAGAAAAGTTCAAGATGGTCTCTCTGGGCATGCTAATCCCGCTCCTCCAAAAAGGAGACTGGCTTTGCTCCCTTGATCTCAAGGAGGCTTAAGCACACATTGCGTTTGTCCCCAGCCACTTCCGCTTCATGGTGGGGAGTGCACATTATCAGTACAAAGTGCTGCCCTTTGGGCTGGCGTTGGCCTCCTGCTTCTTCATCAAATGCTTAGTGGTGGTGGCTGCCTACCTCAAGTATCACTTGGTCCATGTGTTTCCATACCTGGACAATTGGCTGGTCAGGAGCAAATCTCGCTCTGGAGCCTTGTAAGCTTTGGCCTTGACAGGTGCAGATCCTGCAGATGATGAGGTTTGTTATAAACTTCCCCAAGTCTTGCCTCTGTCCATCCCTACTGAGCTACATGGCGGCCTCCGTCCATGTGACTCCTCTGGCTCGCCTCCACATGCCGAGACCCCAATGGACCCTGCGGTCCAGTGGCGGCAAGCATCTCAGGATCTCGAGGCTCCAGTCACAGTTACGGACCCTCTCAGAGTGTCTCTGTACTGGTGGGAATATCTGAAACGAATACTTCCCTTCCAGCCTGCTCCACCCCAGGTGACCCTTATCACCAACGCATCCCCCCAGGGATGAGGAGCCCCCTTGAACGGTCTCCACGTGCAGAGCCTCTGTACCGCCTCCAAAGCCCGCTGTCAGATAAACTTTCTGAAGCTGCGGGCAATACGGTACGCCTTTTGGGCATTCAGAGATCAGTTGTCATCCAAGAAAGTTCTGGTCCGAACGGACAACCAGGTCGCGATGTGGTACGTCAACAAACAGGGCAACACAGGCTCGTTCCTCCTCTGCTAAGAAGCGGTGCAAGTGTGGTCCTGGGCCCTATCTCAGGGGATGTCTCTGCAAGTGACCTACCTGTCAGGTCACCTCAATGTGCCGGCGGACTGCCTGAGCCGGTCCTTCCAGCTGCATGAGTGGTCCCTCAACCCAGTGGTAGCAGCTGTGCTGTTCCGCTGATGGGGGTATGCCGATGTGGATCCGTTTGCCTCCCCTCACAATTACAAGGTGAGCAGGTTCTGCTCCCTGGTACCAGGGAACGGCCATCCGGCCTGCGATGCCTTCTCCTTTCACTGGGGGAGGGGCCTGCTGTATGCGTACCCACCTCTTCCACTCCTCTTGAAGACTCTGCTGAAGCTTCAGCAGGACAGGGGCACCATGATACTCATGGCATCTTCTTGGCCTTGGCAGGTCTGGTTCCCACTTCTGCAGGACCTGTCGGTGCGGGTGCCCATCCAGCTCAGAATAGCACCCGACCTTATCTCACAGAATCAGGGCACCCTGTGCCATCCGAAACTCCGGGCGCTGGCCCTCATGGCTTGGATGTTGAGCACGTAGTCCTCCAGCCTTTACAGCTCTTGGACTGTGTTTCCTGGGTCTTGATCGTTTTTTCATCTGGTGCGAGGGTTATGATCTAGATCCTTTCTCCTGCCCCTTCCCCCAGCTGCTGGACTACCTGTGGCACCTGTCCGAGTCTGGGCTCCAGACCAGTTTTGGCAGGCCTTCAACTAGCTGTCAGAATAAAGGCTCACTCTGTGCGGGCTATGGCAACGTCGGTGGCTCATTTGCGTGCAGTCTCCGTCATTGAAATTTGCTGAGCTGCAACCTGGAGTTCTCTTCACACGTTTGCGGCTCATTACTGCCTAGACAGGGATGGACATCAGGTTAGTGCCTTTGGTCAGTCCGTCCTGTGTAATTTGTTCCAGACTTGATTCCATCTCTGCTTGCTTTGTGCTTCTTGTAGGACCCAGACCACCCCCCCTGTTCCCTACAGCGCCGCAGTTGTGTTGTGCCCATTGGCACCTTGTTTGGTCGCTGTTAGTCTCTCTAGTTGAGTGAGGCAGTCTGGAGCTTGGTATTCACCCACATGTGAGGACTTACCATCCTGCTTGTCCTAGGAGAAAGCGCAGTTGCTTACCTGTAACAGGTGTTCTCCTAGGACAGCAGGATGTTAGTCCTCAGGAATCCTGCCCATCTCCCCATGGAGTTGGGTTCTTCTTCTTGGTTTTTGTTTTATTTTTTTCCCTCGTATTTTGCTGTGTTACGAGACTGAAGGGGGGACCTTGCGTGGACAGTAGCAGACTGGGCATGTTCAGTCTGCTGGTCAAAGCTTCTAGAAACTTTGACAAAGTTTTCCGTGCCGGGCTCCATCGGATGATGCCACCCATATGTGAGGTTTAACATCCTGCTGTCCTAGGAGAACACCTGTTACAGGTAAATAATTAGCGCTTTCTGCCACTGTTCCTGTTTCCACCACCTCCACTGGGAGACTTTTGCATGCGTGTATCCATCACCCGTTCTATAAAGAAATATGTTGTAATGTTGTACCTGAGTCTACTGCCCTGGTGTTTCTTACCTTGATTTCTTATTCTAGAGCACTTTTGCTTCCTATTCGATATTTATATCTTTCAGGTATTTAAATGTCTGTCTTATCCTGTTTCTCCTCTTCTCTAGGTTTACATATTTAGCTTCTTAAATTGTTGTTCATATGACTTTTGGTGTAGACCCTGCACCATTTTTTAGTCACTTTTTTCTCTGGATCTTCTTTAGCCTGCCTGTCTCTTTTCAGGGGTGTGGCCTCCCGAACTGGACTTGCTATTCTCGCTGAGGTCTTACCAACGACCTCCAAAGAACCATTATCACTTTCCTTTCTCTGTTGAATGTGCTGCTCCCTATGCACTCTACATCCCTTTCCCTCTGACCACTGCCTTATCACACAATGTTCATTAGACATGACCTCCCTCAGGGGTCTGTCTCCTGGTTGACGCACATTGGTATCACGTCCACCATCGCGCACTGCTCCCTTTGATTTCTGCAGACCAGGCACAGGATTATGTGCTTTTTCAGCATCGCATATTAACTGCCAAACACTTGGCCACGCCGCAAGCTTTCTTAGAACAGTTCCCATTCTCTCTGCTGCCTCGGGCGTATCCACTCTTCTGCAGGTTTTAGGGAAATCTGCAGAAATGCAGATTTATTTCCCCCCTTCTAACCCCTCTGCAGTATCGTTTACAAAGATAACTGAACAGAGCTGATCCCGGGACAGATCCCCGAGGCACTCCTCTAATCGCCTTCCTTTCTTTCCTCACCATTTACTATCACCTTGTGTTGTCTGACCCCCAACCAGTTTCAAATCCAGTCCACCAGCCTGGGGCTCACTGCTTACTTTATATAAGAACCTGCCCTATGGCATAGAATCAAAAGCTTTGCTGAAATCCAAATAAACCACATCCAGTGCACGCCCTTTTTCTAATTCTCTAGGCAGCCAGTCAAAGAAATTAGCCTGGTAGGTTTGACATCATCTCCCCCTGGTAAAATCCGTGCTGCCTCGAATCCTGTAACCCGCTGGATTCTAAATACTCGATCGTCCTTTCCTTCAGTACTTTTCCAACTGACTGACTGGCCTGTAGTTTCCAAGCTCCTCTCTGTTATTACTTTTATAAAGAGGGACTATCGGTCCTAGGGGACCCAGTTCCTTTATCCAAAAATATATTGAACAGATCCTTCAGTAGGATCTACCGGAAAATCTCTGAGCTTCCTTAATGTCCTAGGATGTGTCTCCATCCATCCTGTGGTGTGGCACTACCATCTCTGCCTCTGCCAACAGTTGCTGGCCCTTCTGCATTCCTCTCTTCAGTGAATACTGAACAAAAGTGTTTAGCATTTTTGCTTTTTTTCGTTGTTGCGCCCTACACAATCCTCCTGTTTTCCTCTGCTTTACAGTCCCATTCCGCGCAGCCTCTTTTCACCGATACACCTGAAAGTAGTCATCACTTTATTGCCGTAGCTATGATACTCCGTTCTTGCCTTTGCCTTCCTGACTACCCTTTCAGATATTTTTCCCTGTGCTCCTCTTTCAGAGATCCCGTGTGCTTTTTGACTTTTCAGCTATCTTCTTGGGAAAGCTGTGTTGTCCTGCTTTACAAAGAATTTCCCACTCTGCCAGCTCCTCAACATTCTCCTCGTTTTAGCAAAGTTGTTACTCTTGAAATCCAGGACTTTGGCTTTTGTATGACTCCTCTCTGCTTTGACTCTTATTATACCATTACGAGCTGTTGATCACTGCAGTTCAGGTGACTACCTACCTGGACATTAGAAACACTTTGTACATTTGTAAGCAGCAGGTTCAGTATTGCTCCTCCCCCTTCCCCCCCCCCCCTCCCCTTGGGGTCCTGTACTGTTTGCTGGAGGAGAATAGCATGAATGGCACTGGGGCCAAGGATGCAGTGGTGGAGCCTCTGGTGTGTGACAGATGAAGTGCCAGTGAGGATGGGAGTCGTGAGGCCATGACAGTGCAGGAGATGAGGATTGCATGCTGTATGTATAACCTCCTGGGCGGACAGTCCTGGATAGAGGCCCAAGGGCGCACACCTCAGTTCAGATCTTAGGTGCTCGGCTATCAAAAAAGGATTCAGAAAATCTCTTGAGTGTCCAGAATTATCTGCAGAAGGGAAGATTAACTTCTAGGCCCTTTTGTGTTGCTTAAGCTATCGAACTGTCTTTTTAGTCCCTGGTGAAACAGCACTGACGCTCTCCTAAAAGTAGACAGCAGCAATAATCATGCTGGAAACTGGATGGCTTCCAACTCAATTTTACTGATAATTGCTAAGATGGATGAAAAGTTCTTTACAGCCAATTGATGTTAAAGCCCAATTGATTTGCAACCAGATTTCTAACTAAATTTGTGATACCAGCTTCCAGCAAAGATATACAACTGAATAAGCCAATTCCTTTAGTAATTTAACTCCTCCTCCAATCCAATTAATTCATTTAGCGGTAGGATTTCCCTATTGTGAAATGGTTACAAATTTGTTCCAAATTAATGAATAGAATGAAAAAAAACCCTCTCCTGTAGTTTTCACTCTTCTACTAGCAGTACGAGGTTGGCGCCGTGTTACCCCGCTCACCTGGATCAGTAGTGAAACACTTTTCGATAATGCTCTCAGACTCCTTCGGCCTGGTAATGTATGTGAATCCATTCCCCCCACGATGACACAGCTTCTCTTCAGCTTCATTCTGGGTGAAAGGCACCACTTCATTCAGTCGAGACAGAATCTGAGTCCATGGTGCCCTAGGGCACTCAGTGAACACAAAAAAGGGGGAAGATTTTACTCAAATGGGAACCCAAACAAGAGGGCAGAAAGGGTTAACAAAAACATTTCCAAAAAGCCAGGGCAAAAGTAGGGGAAAGGCACCCTTGTCTGCATTTCCTTACCCAGGCCTCTGTCAAGGAGAATCCCCGAGTGCTTTTCCCCTGGCAAAAGTAATCAGAAGTGGGGACAGCACAGACAAGGGGTTTCCCGAGTTACCCCTGAGAAGGGGTAACTCGGGAAAGTCAAGGCAGGGATTCTTAGTTTGACATGTGGCAGGGGTTTATAAATGGTTAGAGGATACCATCAGAATCTCCCACATGAGAGACAAAACCCACAGCTACTGCTACCTACATCACTCTGCTCTACTGCTAAAGGTATTGGTTCAGTCCTTCCAGTAATGAATCCTATAGGTGCGCTACCTATGTAAGAGAAGATGGCTAATCTTTTGTGGATACTGCCTCTTCCTGGAGAGGACAACTGTGAGGTAAGGATGCAGAATAAAGACTACAAAGGATGAATTAGCCATGCTGTTTGAGACGTCCCTCTGGGCGGCCTCGAGGCGGAGCTGTTTTTGCGCGCGTCTTCCCACGCAGTTCGGCACCCTCTGCCTTCTCAGTCTGTCCTTTCCACGTTGCCGATTGCACGCGGAGCTTCTCTCCTCAGCCTTTTTTTTTTTCCCAGCAAAGGGAAAAGAAGAAATGAAAAGCACTTTTCAGTGCTAGCATGGGGCTGAGACCGCCCGGCTTTAAGTACTGCCAGTGTGATAAGGTGATGTCTGTCACAGATGGCCACAATTACTGCTATGTCTGCCTGGGCCTGGACCTGGACCTGGACCACAACCAGTCATCCTGCCATGACTGTGGCTGGATGCCCCCCGGGCCCAGTGACAGCAATCAGAAAAGATGACCTGACTCTGAGAGGACTACTGGGGCTTCTATGCCTCGTCATCGGAGTCTCATTCCTCGCCGGGGCCCAGCACAGCCCTGCTGGAAAAGAAGAAAAGGGCCTCCTCTCTTGGGCCTCAAGGTAGGGCCAAGTGGACCAAGACCCTGGGCCAAAGAACCTGGCCCCTCGGATCGCCTGCTTACCCAAAACTCTACTGGATTATCTACTCAATCTCTACCAATTTGGTCTGGCAACAGCTTCGTTGCATCCATTGATCTCCCGCTTCATGAGAGGCCTCCTACACCTCAAGTCCTCATGACGAAACCTCTTGTGCCCTGGAACCTGAACCTGGTTTTCGAACAATTGATGCTATTGATGCTATTCCCATCAACAATTGATGCTATTGATGCTATTCCCATCAAGAATTTGACCTGGAAGGTGGTGTTTCTAGTAGCTTTCATGTCGGCCAGAAGAGTCAGCGAATTATAGGTGCTAGTGCACTATCATCCCTACCTACAGTTCCACCATAACAAGGTGACCCTTCTAACTCACCGTTCGTTCCTACCCAAGATGGTCTTGGTATTCCACTTCAGTCAGACCATTACTCTTTCCGCCTTCTTCCCAAAGTCGCACACTAACGCTAGAGAACGCCTGTTGCATACCCTGGACTTCAAGAGGGCGCTAGCCTACTACAAACGAAGGACTCAGGGGGATCACAGGGCTTCGCAACTGTTTGTTTCCTTCAACCTGAATGCACTAGGTCTGCCGGTGGCGAAACGCACCATCGCCAGCTGGATTTCATAATGCATCCAATTCTGCTATTCCAAGCACTCCCACTCACTTCCGACCAGAGTTAAAGCGCATAAAGTCAGAGCGGTAGCTACATCAATTGCTCACCTACGCAGCGTGCCGCTAACGGACATCTGCAAGGCTTGCCACATGGTCGCCGTTGCACACCTTCACTGCCCATTATTGTCTGGACCATTAGAGCTGGGAATGGCGGTGTTGACTCACTTCACCCAAGAGAACCCCTCATGGCTGTCCCCGGTAAGCTGGGTTGGCCTTGCAGTGTGAATCCTGTATTATGGGCAGGTGCCTGTGTGCCGAGCGAGGCACTATCCGGGAGCTGGGAACTCCCAGACAACATAGCTAATTCAGCCCTGCTATCGACTGGAAAAAGCAAGTTTGCTTACCATAAACAGTGTTTCCATAGATAGCAGGATGAATTAGCCATGCAAACCCACCCACCACGCTGGATAGCTTGAGATGGAGAAGAGGGGTGGAGGGGGGAGATTTGCATTCAAAATTTTCTATACTATATTATGGACTAAGGAGGCAGAGGGCACTGAACCTTGCAGGAAGACGCATGCATCTGTAGAGAGCAAAGCCCTGTAACAGCTACAAAAAGCTCCGCCTCGAGGCTGCATGACTAATTCATCCTGCTATCTACGGAAACACAGTTTATGGTAAGCAAACTTGCTTTTCCCATTTAGATACATGCATGCTGGAATTCCTCATGCCCTGTAGCTTGCTCTGGGATCCGTGACAGTAATAAACATTTTTTTCTGTCTATAAACGAGTGAATGAGCCATGCTGAATGGGTGTGACGTTCTCCGACAGCGTGGTCGGAATTTTCTCCAATAGTAGAGCTTTGCTCTGCTCACGTGCAGGAGTTCCTGCGCTCGTCCCTCAGTCATCATTAACGTTTTTAGTCAGTTGCATTTTTTTCCGCGTTGCACACGGATGTGAATTTTTTTCTCCTCCTCAGTCGCACTCTTTTATCATTGATGTCGACAACAAAGAAGGCCCCAGGCCTTCAAATACTACTTCTGTGGGCACATCATGTCTGCCATGGATGGACACAATCATTATCTCTGCTTGATCCAGACCACGACCAGGCTTCCTGTAGGGACTGTGGCCTCATGTCCCCTCGAGCCCGGAGGCATAGAGCTGACAAGATCGCAAGGCTTCGGGAAGAAGCGACCTCTTCCCACTCTGGTAGTTATGCGCCTTCCCCTCACTACTTGATTCAGTAGTCACCGGGCCCGAAACCTCACACTCTTACAGAGATCTGAAAGAGGGCTTCTTCGGAAGACACAGTGACTCAGCAAAAGAAAGAGAAGCACTACAAATCATATGAAACCAGGCCGAAAATTAAAAAAGCCAGTGGTTTGGAAGCTCATTCAGCGCTGGCAAGACCATCCACTGTGGCAGACGGCAAGCCCAAGCGCATCGATATGAGACGTTGACTCATGTCTCTGCATCATCCCATGCCACCAATGCAACGGTGCACAATGCTCCCTGGCCATCTGTCGAGTCAGGCCATCAACACATTAGTGCACAATGTGCCCCGACCATCTGCGTTAAGTCAAGCCATCAACACATTGCTGCACGAAACATCTGTGTCATCTCGTGACAAGCCAGTGTCATCCAAAGGTAAACTTGCGTTGGATAACCATGCATCGGCGCCAGTCAATGGCGCAAAGCGTCGGACGAAATACAAACACGAGGCAGAAAAGCCAACTGTGCCATGCAAACTCATTCCGCATGACGCAGAATTGCTTCTAACGACGCAGTCCATATTCTTAAAACCCCACGGGAAGATCTTGACCTTCTAGAAGATCTAAACCCGAGGTTTCAATACCAGGAGAGACCTACATCTAGAGATATGCGTAACGCCTCTAGAGAACAAACATCTCGAGACCTAGAAGTGGCAGTAGATGTGGAACCCATTCTGTAGACCTTCCAACCCAGGTCCAACCCAGGTCTTTGTCCCCACAAGCCAGATCCCCCTCCATTAGTGGAAAAATGGGGCTCTTGCTTAACGTAGAAATTTGAAAGATCCCAGACCTCTGGAAAGAAGTCTTTGGGCTCTTAAAGAGACTAGATGTCCCCTCAGAACTGATAGCTCCACCGCCTCATTCAGTCCTCCTTAAATCCTGGGAATCTCCACACTCTAACTTACCGGTGGCCAGAAAGTTAGACTTGAAGTACTGCCTTAAAAAGTCTCAATGTTATGGCCCCAGTCCACCTCCCACACACATCTGTAGTGGTTGAGTCAGCTATGAGGAAAGCAAGGAAGTCTAAACACCATTCCATCTCCCTCCCCCCCCCCCTCCCCTGGGAAAGGATAACAAAATACTGGATGATTTTGCAAAAAATATCTTTCAAAACTTGATGCTTGCCTCTCATACCCAACAACACCAGTTCTATATGGTCCAGTACATATATGAATGCTTGCAGCTACTGAAGCCTTTTGTGTGCTCGGACGCCGGGGAACAGATTACTCCTCAACCTTTAACTGACCTGGAGGAAGGAATCCGTCATGTCCTCCACTCAGTATATGAAGCTTTCAAAACTACCTCCAGAGCCTTCGCATCAGTGATAGCGGCTCGCAAAACATCTTGGCTTCGAGCGAGCTCCATTAGGGAGGATGTACTCGACAAACTTGCAGATCTCCCTTGGCTCAGGGATAATCTGTTTGGGGACAAGCTCCGAGAAACAGTGGCACAAATCAAGGAAGAGGACATAGCAGTGCAATCCCTCACCTTAATGCGTGACCATTCTGTGTCTGCGAAGCAACCTTTCTCGCAGTACAAAAGGCCATACTATCCAAGGAAATCCTATAAGCAATACTCACAGTACAGACCTACCTCCTACCAACAGCTCTATCAGCAGCCTCTTGCACAACTTAAGCAAACTGTGTAGAGAGCACGCCCATGATATCGTAGGCAATAAAATCCCCCTCAACAAACTACACCCAAAGGTTAGCAAGATTTTTGAGGAACTGTACACCACAGCCACTGAAACCCAACACAACCACGGTCACCCCTGTGGGGGGGGGTGGGGGGGGAGACTTTCCGAGCATTGGGAAGCATGGTCCAAAATTACTTCCGACCAATGGGTCTTGAATATAATCCAGCAGGGGTACCACTAGCAATTCAAGTCCCTCCCCCATTTACCCTGTCTGCCCCCGCTGGTCAAGCATCTGACCAACTTCCCCTCTTACAGAAAGAAGTGCTCAGGCAGAGGGCGATACAGAGCGTTCCACCATCTTGCTACAACATGGGATTTTATTCCCAATACTTCCTCATCCCCAAGCGCACGGGAGACTTGTGTCCTATTCTAGACCTTTGCCCACTCAACAAAGTGCTCAAGAAGAAGAAATTAAAAATGACAGCTCTAAAGACCATCCTCTCCTTCATTCAATGGCGGGATTGGATGTGCTCTCACAATCTCAAGGATGCCTATTTGCATATTCCGATTCACCACTCCTCCTGGTGTTACCTGTGCTTCTGAATAAACAATTCCCACTATCAGTACAAAGTTCTCCCGTTTGGTCTCTCCTCTGCCCCATGGGTCTTCATAAAGTGTTTAGCAGTGGCTGTGGCACACCTTCACAAAAAGGGCTTACGAATTTTCCCATACCTGGATGATTGGCTAATAATGTCTCCCAATCCAAACAGACCTGTGGACTACTATACGCTGCCTCAAAGAGTTGGGTTTCCTTGTGAACTACAAGAAATCCATTCTTCAGTCAACCCAGATACTGCAATTTATAGGAGTAAACATAAACTCCATCCAAGAGAGGGCCTTCCTACCCAAGGACAGAGTAGAATGTCTCCGTCTCCTGGCATTCCACTTACAAAGCAAATCCAGATCCACTATCTGTTTTCTACTGAAACTCCTAGGTCACATGGTGGCCGCAATTCATGTAGTGCCTCTCACCCAGCTACATATGAGACAGTTGCGGTGGGGGGACTAAAATGTCAATGGACTCAGGGATCGCAATCCCTGTCTGCCAAAGTAACGATCACATCTTCAATAAAAAAAAAGACATTCACTGGTGGCTATGTCCCAAATCGCTAACACAGGGAAGCCCCTCTGTGGCCCCTGACCCATCAAGTAATTCTTACCACAGATGCTTCCACCATGTGTTGGGGTGCACATCTGCTTCACTATCAAACACAGGGACTATGGTCCCCCGAAGAATCCTCCTATCAGATCAATCTTCTAGAACTAAGAGCTATTCACAAATTGCTGATGGTGATCGAAGAGTTCTTAGTGGGAAAGACTGTCCATATGGATTATCAATCAAGTCACAGTGTTTTACATAAACAAGCAAGGCAAATCAGGTTCGTTGATACTGTGCAAGGAAGCAACTCTGACTTGGGAATAGGCGACCAAGCGAGCCATTTGTCTACCATTGTAATACCGTTTATTATGAATGTTTGTCCACCTTGTAACACTCATTTTAATTAAGAATGTTTTATCTGTAAACCATTATGAACTAGTGATTCTCACATGGAATGACGGTATATAAAACATTTCAATAAATAAATAAAAATACCTTCAGGCAATGTATCACCCAGGTGTAGTGAACACACAGGCAGACAAGCTCAGCAGAGTGTTTCATCCACATGAGTGATTCCTCAATCAAAATGTGGCAGACAGGCTCTTCGACGAGTGGGGAGCGCCTTCCATAAACCTTCTTGTGGTCCTAGGATCTTCTCTATGCCGATTCCACTCATTACCCACACAGTTCAGAATTGCATCCTCGAGAGGGTGTGTTACCAGCCGGAACTCTCCCGATGGCGTCGGCGTTTCCCCCTGACACTGGTGTCCCCTGCGGCGCGGCTCCGCGTGAATCGGGGCTTGGCCACGCCCCCTTTTGACGTCAGACGCCAGCGGAAGTGCTGGGCAGCACGGGAAACCTGCCCTATTTAAGGGAGCTTCTTCTCTTCCATGTTGCTTCGGCCACAAGTGTGTTGGGGAGTTTCTTTGCTGTGTTTCCTGCTGCTTGCTGCCTGCTTGACCCGGACTGCTTTTTGGATTACTCTGCCTGCTGCCTGTCTTTGGATAAGTTGCCGTGGTTCCTGTTGCTCACTGCCTGCCCTGACCTGGACTGTCACTGGATTACTCTGCTTGCTCCCTGCCTTTGGATAAGTTGCCTTGGTTTCTGTTGCTCGCTGCCTGCCCTGACCTGGACTGTCACTGGATTACTCTGCCTGCTGCCCGCCTTTGGATAAGTTGCTTTGGTTTCTGTTGCTTGCCGCCTGCCCTGACCTGGACTGTTACTGGATTGCGTTACCTGCTGCCTGCCGCTGGACTACTCTTTCTGGTTTCTGTCATCGCTGCTGGCTCTACCTGGACTACCAGGGGTGTCCTACCCAATGCCACTCTCCGAGCCTCCGGTTCCAAGAAGTTCAACTACTGAAGGTAAGCTGTCACCGGCCTTGGTTCCACGTACCAGTGTAACAGGGTGGACATGATTCTCGTGGCACCAGCATGGCCAAGACAACCATGGTACACATAACCAATACAATTACCAGTGCGACTACCCAGACTTGTCAACTGACACTTCTGACACAAGAAAGGGGAACCCTTCTATGTCCCCTTCTCTCATCTCTCCACCTCACCGCTTGGAGATTGAGCACCAAGTCTTTGAACCCTTGGACCTCCCAGCAGCGGTTCTGGATGTTCTCTTTTCATCTTGGAAAGCCACCACTTGTCGTAACTATTCCTTCAAATGATCCCGTTACGTACTTTGGTACCAGGAACAATCTCTCAACCCATTTAATTGTTCCCCTAAACTCATACTCAACTACCTATATCATTTGTCTCAGACAGGTCTCCAAACTTCCTCGGTTAGAGTCCGTCTGAGTGCCATCGTAGCATACCATCATCTGGTACAAGGGAAATCCATTGCTGTGCATCCACTAGTGTCTTGCTTCTTGAAAGGACTTTTATACATTCACCCACCGATACAAAAACCTCCAATCCCATGGGATGTGAATATAGTATTAACAGCCCTCTTGTCCAATCCGTTCAAGCCCCTGGCAACAGCTGATCTAAAGTTTCTTACTTGGAAGGTACTATTCCTAGTGGCAATTATGTCCACACGACGAATCAGTGAATTGCAAGCATTGGTACATTTTCCATCTTACCTTCAATTCTTCTATGAGAAAGTGCTATTGCGGCCTCCCCTAAGTTCATGCTGAAAGTGGTGTTGGCAACCATTTAAATGAATCTATTGCTCTCCCGATGGTCTTTCCAAAGCCCATTCTTCACAAAGGGAAAAGACTCTGCATACACTGGATTGTAAATGAGTTCTGGCCTATTACATAGTGAGAATGCAGACTCACTGGAGATCTCAGCAACTATTCATCTCCTACAATCCTAACAATCTAGGAGTGGCTGTTTCCAAAAGAACCTTAGCTAACTGGTTGATAAACTGCTTCTGTTACTGCCACGCTACATCTGCTACTCCTCTTCCTGGAAGAGAGAAGGCATACCAAATAAAGGCCACGGCAACCTCATTGACACACTTGAGGAATGTTCCCATTGCAGACATCTGCAGAGCTGCAACATGGTCATCAATCCATACCGTCACAGCACTTTCTGAGTCTGACTCTTCAGTTGGGAGAGCCATCTTAGCTGGAATTCCAAGTGCGCAAAGCCTGCCACCTAATTGATCAGGTTGCGATTTATAGCTTGAGCATCATCATGCTTCTCTAAATAGCAACCCTCAGCTTGGGACTCCCCATTCAGCATGGCACATTCCCTCGTTTATTGATGGAAAAAAGCAAGTTTGCTTACTGTAAATGCTGTTTTCCGTAGATAGAGTGAATGAGCCATGCGAACCCGCCCACCTCCCTGGCAGACTCTGTAGACTAGAGTAAGTATCATCCATAATCCATTCTTTGTATACCAACTTACTAAAACTGTTAATGACGACTGAGGGATGCGCGCAGGAACTCCCGCTCATGAGCAGAGCAAAGCTCTGCTATTGGAGAAAATTCCAACCCGCGCCGCCAGAGGACATCTCACCCATTCAGCTTGGCCCATTCACTGTGCTATCTACGGAAAACACTCTTTATATTAATCAAACTTGCATTTTTTTCGCTGTGTGTGAGCGCTGGGCTTTTCCCTATTGAATCCTATGGAGCTGGTGCAAATGATCAGTTTATAAATGAAGTGGTGTGGAAGTTGAAGTGTGGTCACACATTTTTGGCTTCTTGCCTTTAGATCCCATTGACATCTTCAGTGGAGTTTCCTTATCGCTATCTATAGAGGACTGATGTCATTAAAGTAAGTTTGTATTTCTGGAAAGGGATAATGAGGCTCATGTCTAGGGAAATTAGGCAATTTATGCATTTTTCGGCTCAGCAGGGCATAACTGAAGTGCCTTATTAAATGCCCATTTTTGTCCTGTTTACCCCTATTTGTCCGCCTGTGCAGTCTCTGCTCCAGCTTTGAACTGCAAATATTTTTATTTGCTGTCCTGCCCAAATAGCTGTTCACGTCATCCTCCTTTCCGGCTCCGAATGGATGGATCAAGCACATAATGTTAAAATCTGTAGGAATGTGTCATGTTTAATCACTAGTTAGCTTTTTACCTATTTTATTTTGATGGAAGCATGTAGTGTTTTTACTAATCAAATTGTGCTTATGACCTGTGCTTTTTAACATTGTGACTATATTGTCTTTCACCGTGATGTGTTATTGAAGCAATAAAATCGTTTATTAAACAGCAAAAAACAAAAAGCACAAAACTGAGGATATTTTAAGGCCTGTTAAAATCCAGTCAGGAATTGGTACATTTTTAAACCACCAGAGCTTTCTCAGTTGATCACCAGTAGTCACTTCATAATCGCTCAAATCTGACGTATCAACTTGCTCTACGACCTCTACTTTTCTTGCAAGGCAAGTCTTGGAGTTTAGTATAAAATAATTCATCAGCCATATATTCTACGATTATTGGGGAGGGCGGGGGCAATATTATTTTGAAGTCCCCCCGGGTTCCTCTCTGCAGAAGTAATTTTTCTTTCAAGAACATTCTGCCTCTCGGAACAATTTTAATCTCATCCTAAATGTACGCTTGTAAGAGGAATCCACTCGGCATTCAGTGTATCTGGTAAAAGATTGATCACTGTGACAGTAGGCAGTAGAACAATAGCTTAAGGATCCGGGCAGTGAATTACGATAACGGGCATCATCCTTTTATTGTTATGACTATTTGTGCATTGTAAAATGTAAGATGGAATACATACGTTAAAAAATGGGGCACTAATTTGGTCCTTTCTGTACTTGAGAATTTTAGCATACAAGATTGTTGGCATTTAGCCGTGTTACTGAGATTAGCATCCCTAAGAACTAAACAAAATGCCTTGGGTTTGATCCTTAATGGTCACTGAATAGAGACAGTAGCTTGATTATCTCGTATGTGAGACCATGGAGCCCTTAGAGGCATAATATTTCTCATTTCCAAGCGCCATTGGTTCAGTATTGACTCTAGAGGTTACGAGTACCTGTCAAGGCAATGGTTTAGCTTCCTGTCTCACTTCCTGGTTCTGGGAGTTATGCTATCCAAAAAGAGCGAGGAGACCCAAAAGCTTCCTTTTTGTCACCCCTGGGTAATTTTAAGGGACAGACTCTAGAGCAGGGATGGTGAACTGCAGTCCTCCAGTGCCACAAACAAGACAGATTGTCAGGATATATACGATGAATATGCATGAGAAAGATTTACATGCACTGCTTGTATTGTATGCAAATCGATCTCATGCATATTCATCGTGGATATCCTGAAAACCTGGCCTGTTTATGGCACTCACCATCCCTGCTCTAGAGTGATGTTTTATCAGTGTTGATATGTAGGGTTTTCAGGTCATTCCATCATTCTTTTCTCTGGTATAAGACTTAACTTCTCTTTCTTCTCCCTCTGCCTGTTTTCCATACATTCCATCATGAACAGCAGCTGTGAATAGTAATGCTGTTCAGAATATTTATTTATATTTTTATATTCCGCTTTTTGGCACTTCAAAGTGTACATCAAAGCTGATTACTATAGATATTTCCCTATTCCCCCCAGGGTTTACAATCTAATTTTGTATCTAAGGCGACAGAGGGTAAAGTGACTTGCCCAAGGTCACAAGGAGCAACAGTGGGATTTGAACTCTGGTTTCCCTGGGTCGTAGCCCGCTGCTCTAACCACTAGGCTGCTCCTTAATTTCCGCTTCGTGCGAGCATTATACTCTACCAGACTTAGCTCTTTCCCTTGGTAAAAGCGGGCAGAATTTATGGGGTATCCCCAAGTAGGATGCGCACGCCATGTAAATGCTGTTGTGTGCGGTCACAGGTCCTCTCCCCTAATGCACAGAGATGGAGAATTTTGAAACCCAGCTAAAAATCCAGATGGCTGTGAGCGCCAACGTTTTGGAATGCGTCTCTAGGGAGCACTCTGCCGTTTCCAGACCGAGAGGTGGAACGAGCTGCACTTCCATTGCCCAGTGGCCCTTCGCTGCTGGGGTGTTTCCAGTCATGTGCCCCTTGCCCTCCTTCCACTCCTTCCTCCTGTCATTCTTTGTCTTTGTGGGGAGGTGGGAGGGGAAGGTTTGCAAAGGTTCGTGTGGATTTTTCTGTCTGCTCTTGCCGCCTAGTGAAAAGAGCTGGCCGGAGTTTTATGGATCCTGATCTTTCCGTGCCTGCTGGATTTTTGCCTCATTGCCTTTGAATTTTTCTCGTGCAGCAAGAGATGGTTGAAACCTGCAGGCTATCTTTTAATGAAAAAAAATAAAATAAACCCTCCCCCCCCCCCCCAACAAAATACATATTATTTTTGTCTGGAAAGACCACCTAGGGGACTCTTTTGATTGTTGTTTCTGCACTTTTTTTTAAACGCTCATTGATGTAAGTACTCGCTGTAGAAGCAAGAACAAGGCAAGAAGCAGTTCAGGAGACACATTTGACGATGAAAAGTGCTTGTTGATTTCGGTTGGTTTCATGTTGGTCTGTCTGTCCATCAGTCTGCTGTCACCTGCCCGCCGTGCTGTCCTTCACTGGAGTTGTGCTAGTTTTTTGTAAGATAAACCAACAGGGGAAGTGGAAAACCAAAGTGAGATCTTTCATGTTCAGGAACTGATTGTTTGCCTGTTCATATTTTGCGCATTGTGAGAGCAGGGCATATAACGAAGGGTCCTTGTGATTCCCGCTGCGATCCCAAGGCTGCTTGGACACTGCCATGTCACCATGCAAGCCCCTCCCACTCACACCGGGACCCCACCCACACCATTTACAGTACAGTTTCAGCTTACTGCAGCATCTATACACAAGAGCATAAGATTTGCCATACTAGGTCAGACCAAAGGTCCATCAAGCCCAGTATCCTATTTCCCAGCAATGGCCAAGCCAGGTCACAAGTACCTGGCAGGATCCCAAAAGGTTGATAGATTGCATGCTGCTTATACCAGGGATAAGCAGTGCATTTCCCCAAGTCCACCACCTTAATAATGGTTTATGGACTTTTCTTCCAGGAACTTGTCCAAACCTTTTTTCAACCCAGCTGCATTAACAGCTTCTACCACATCATCTGGCAAGGAATCCCAGAACGTATTTATTTATTTGATTTATATTCCATTTTTCAGTGTCAGGTACTGTAGATATTTCCCTGCCCCAGAGGGCTTATGATCTGTTTGCACCTGGATCAAAGGACGGTAAAGTGACTGCCCAAGGTCTCAAGGATCGGCACTGTAAAAAAATATTTTCTCCTATTTGTCTTAAATGTATCGCCTAGTAGTTTAATTTCATATTCCCTAGTCTTTATGCTTTTTGAAAGAGTAAATAACTGAATCACATTTACTCGTTCCATTCCACTCATTATTTTATAGACCTCTGTCATATCTCCCCTCAGCCGTCTCTTTTCCAAGCTGAAGAGTCCTAACCTCTTTGGCCTTTACTCATAGGGGAATTGCTCCATCCCCTTTATCATAATGGTCGCCCTTCTCTGTACCTTTTCTAATTCCGCTATATCTATCTTGAGATGTGGTGACCAGAACTGTACACAGTACCCAAGATGAGGTCGCACCATGGATGATATTCTCCATTCCTTTCATAATGATTCATATTTGCTTTCTTGGCCGTTGCCGCACACTGAGCAGAGGATTTCAAAGTATTATCCACAAGGGCGCCTAGATCCTTTTCTTGGGTGGTGACTCCCAATGTGGAGCCTTGCATTGTGTAACTATAATTTGGGTTGCTCTTCCCTATAAATATTGACGCATACGACGATGAGATGTGCTTGCTTTGCGGATCTGCTGGAGTTGTACGTTTCTCCAGCTTTGTCTTGGGGGAGATGATCAGGTGGAGGGGAAGTGAGGGAATCACGCTACTTAAGAAAACCATGTTCATTAGATTAAAAAGAGGGTAGAACCTGCAGAGAGGTAGTAATTGTGCTTGATGGCTGGCTTCATCTAAATGTGACCAGTGGGAATACGTTTGCTCCTTAGGCAAAAAAATGTTTCTATCCTCTTACATGTTAAATAGATTATTTTTGTAAACAGAATCACTGGAATTCCTCATGTTTCTCTTTCCTAACGCTGGCTGTTGCCTAGCTCTTTTTCGGCTCAGTCCTGCTGCAAAGCTGCTTAATCAGAACTCCCTCTGGATGGTGAAAAAATACATTCTTGATTTAACCTTGTTGGCACCAGCCCCCTGGGGACTCAATCAAGCTATCTGTCATTGCTAACACTTTTTTTCCCTGCTTTCACCATACGGATAATCTTATAATTTCATACAGTTCAATCTTCGGAGAAGTAAATGGGATCTGTGTTGTGTTTTACAATGTAGTCTATCAACAAGCCGATGCGTTCAAGTCATGGGATACATTTTAAGAAGCTTTATTCTGTTCTGCTTTGCATTTTATGCTTTGTGTCTTCCGGTCTTCAGAGCTAAATTGAAAGTTGTTTTTATTTGAAGAAAAAAAAAACCCCAACTTGAACAGATTTTAGCTGAGTACCTAGCCAAGGTTTCAAATATAAACCTGCCTGCTCAGCTGGGTTGAACGCATTTTCTCAGCTGGCAAGCCCAGGAGCCAAGGTAGGTGGCAGACGCATTCTTGGCCCCAGTTGGGGCCCGGGCACAGGAGTCGGCAGAAGTGTCTTGCGGGGGTGCTGAACAAGGCATCAGAATTGTCTTCATGCTCCCCCCCGACTGTGGCCAAGAGAGAGAGAGAGGACTGCAAAGGAGGGGGGAGCATGAGAGGGATGGGGGAGAGAGGGAGCTGCAGGTGAGTGTAGGGGGTACTGAAAAAGGATAGAGAGGACTACTCCGGGGAGGAAGGGGATGTGGAGTGGAGGAGAAGAAAGAGCATCACCACCTACTCGTGCTACCCCCCCCCCCCCCCCTATCTCTGTGCATTTCATCTCTGGCAAGTAGGAACCGGGGACATTTTGAATTCCTGCACCTATCGCATCCATAGCTGGGATAACTTTGGGATCATGATTTCATCTGTTATCGTTATTTTTATTCTTCAAGATTTGGAGTGTTTTTACTCTAGCTTGTTCTACAAGTTGTGTAGCTACCATTGCAACCTGAACCAGCTTTTTGGCACGAACGTTGCCTTATTCTCTCCTTTTGAGTTTGAATTTAGCTTTTCTTTTAAATGTATGAGTTATAAAAAAATAATAATAATAATTTAAGGGCACATTCCTATTTTTATTTTTGTAGTTCGCCGTGTAGTGATCCCCGGTTTTGTTTTGTTTTTTTGACTGCCTCGTTCTTTTGTACCTCGTCTATTATCTGTCTTCTGGCTTGTGACAGTGAAACAGTGGTTTTTCTGTGCGTTGAATCGGGGATATAGTAATTTTTTTTTTTAAATTATTATTATTTTTAATTTTTTACTCGGATTAATATTTGAAGTCAAAAGTTGCACCGATTAAGGATCTCTTATGAAAAATTCAAGATCAGAAATGCCCAGGTTAGGCCAAGTCACTTGGGTTTAATAAGACTCAATTAACCAAATAAAACTGAGGCACAATCAGAATTATTTTTCTAAACATTTTTTAAGCATTGATAAAACCTGTACATATATTTATATTTCTTTAATGAGAATGTGTACTAGTAGCACAGATGTGTGTCGGCATATGTTAATTTTAATGGCGGACGATCCCTATTTATATTATTTGATGCTCCCCCTGAGCACCTCATTTCCTGCCTATCTAGTTTTGTTAGTCCGGAACTCAGATTTAGCGGCTGCACCCGTCCCGCTCCCTGCCCTCCCCTCGCCCCCAGCGGCACGCGGGTTGGTTGGCGGTCCTCCCACGGCAGCTCAAGGTGGGCCTTCCCGGTACAGTTTTGTGCGGCCACGGTTCCATTTCCCCTTGGTTCTGCCCCCCCTCCCCCACTGCCCAGGTGCTGGGGCACCCTCCCCAGAGGACGTGGACAGAGCGCGAGCCCGTGTCGCGTATCACACGCCAAGCCTGCGGGTGTCAAGCCGAACACCGCTCTTAAGAGAGTGGGACCTGGGTGGTGTTCTTTCTCGGGACTTGTGAACTCCCTTGTCTTTAGGGTGAAGGTTGGAGCTGGAAACCCAGCTGCTTTTCTCTTCGTGCACGTGCGTGGCACTGCAGGCTGTCCCCCGCCACGTTACTGCTTATTTGAGAGCCTAGCTCCCTGTTCACTGCTCGTAGTACCATTTAGAACATAATTTTTTTTTTGTTTTAAAAGTGTTGGCATAGGAAACGGAAGGATCTAACACATGCGTTTTCATATTCCAGATCATTGTCTTCCTTTATTAAATGAATGCATTTTCCCATGATCCATCCTGCCCTTTATTAAGTGGTTGCATTTTCTTTTGGATCCCCGTAAACTTCATGCGGATTTTATTGGCTTCAACATCAAATAAAAAACTTTGGGGGTTTTTTTTTGTTTTTGTTTTGTTTTTTAAATCATTTCACTTGCAGGCTGTCAACATCCATTTGTTGAGCATTGCTAATTGATTAAATTATTTTCCATAAAAAAAAAAAGCAAACAATCATTTAGCTATCCAGTGCGGTATTCTGTATTGGCAGTATCCTGAGCACGTTGGGTATTCACAAAACCGGTCCCCGTGCTTGCTCAGTGCTCCAGCTGTGCCCGTGGCACAAGTAATTATGCAGATTAATGGTTGGTTGTGAAAGAGCGGCAGTACTCATTCTGGGAGTGCGGCAGTACACAGCACCAGAATATCTTTGTTGTAAGTAAACAGATCATGCTGTCGCGTCAGTCAGCGGCAAACGCTGTACAAACCCCAGCCCCACGGGGCCCTTTCCAGCTTAGGATCTACTGAAATGTTATCCCTGGTGTCCAGGGAAGCCGCTTTTGAAGTTTCCCAGCTCCTGCTCGGTTTCGGCCCTTTATTGGAGAATGGAAATAGCCTGTCAGGTTTGGCCTTTTTCACTCAGTCTAGCAATGGGAGACCTGTGCTGCCCTTTCCCTCCCACCCTGCAAGAAAGGTCCAGCTATTTACCCCTGGAAGTTTCATCCTGAGAGGGTGTAGTTTTCTGCTGCAGGAGATAAAGGGTACCAGACAACAATAACACAAGGTTATACTTTTGTATTGGACTAATACTGTAGCGAGCAATTGTTGGAGCTATTTTAAATCACACGATATAGAGAGCGCCAATAAAGAGGCATGTTACAAATTAATAGATACCTTTCCAAGACTTGGATCACTGTTTGGGTTGGCATAGATTAAAAGCTAAGAGTTTACCTTCTTTTCCACCATTTCCATCTAATTTCCTGCTCCATGGCTGGCTTCATGTTAAGGTTCTGTTAGGCAGAAGGTACAATTAGAGCTTACCTTGCTAATTTTCTTCCTCAAGTCCTGCCAGACCAGGCTTCACAGTGGGATTGGTCCTCCTACCAGCAGGTGGAGACAGAGTTCCAGACCTCTTCCCTGGGGCCCTCTCCTATGTAGGCTGGCTCAGCAGGGAAGGAGTCAGTAGCTTCTTGCCCAGGCTGTTGCTATCTATCATCGTTACCGTTATCTTTGCTGCTTCCTGTGCCCCCTAGGAAACGTGAAATTAAGCCACAAAAAAAAAGAAAAGGATAAGCGCCGGGCACTAATACTCTGAGGGTCCCTTGCAGGTTACCCTCATATTTCTGTTAAGGGAGGTAACTGCCGCTCCTTGTTGGTTACCCCCAAGCCTTATGTTTATTTATTTAAAAGGTATTTATTTCCCACGCCCTCCAAAGTTCAGGGCGGGTTTCAATAAAACCTCCATAATAAAATACATAAAAAATAGATATATGAGTTGACAACATAAAACGAATTAAGACAATAAATAAAATAAAAACAAAATAAAAAATTAACAAAACAGAATTCAATAAAGAGGTTAAGGGTAATAATCTCCATGCCTTCTTCCAGGGTATACATATTTATATCATTCAGCCTGTCCTCATTAAGTCTTCTGGTACAGACCCCTCTCCATTTTGGTCGCTCTTCTCTGGACCTCCTCCTCCCTGTCTCTATTCTTTTTGAGATAACGGTCTAGAGAACTGAACACAGTACTCCAGGTGAGACCTCACCAAGGATTATCACCTCCTTTCTTACTGGTTATTCCTCTCTCTATGCAGCCCTGCATTCTTATGGTAAGGGTAATATTTACAATCAAAACCAAGAAACTGTCAAACCCGTAACAAAATTACTGCTGGCAACATTTTTACAGGGTGAGCAGTATTCTTGATAATTTAGACAGTGCTGCTTGGACGTGCTTTGCTTTTGGACTTGGCCGTAGAAACAGTCCTGCGCTTTTTCCCTAATGTCTGTGTTATCGGTACCCTGGACTGTAAAAGTGTGGGCCCAGCATTGGCAGTCGTCTGAATCCATTTCCCCCTTTTCTCCCTGCTATTGAAGCAGAGAGTGATGTTGCGGTTGCGTCAAAAGCATCAAGATTAATTGGTTAAGGGTAGTAATCCCCATGCCTTCTGTTAGGGTTAGTAACTGCTGCTCCATGAAGGTTACCCCCACGCACCCTTTCCTTCATTTCCACCTCTAGTTTTTAAGGATCCACAATGTTCATCCCATGGCCTTTTGAATTTGTTGACTGTTTTCATCTTCATCATCTCTTCCAGAAGGGCATTCCAGGCATCCACCACCCTCTCCATGAAGGAATATTTCCTGATGGTGCTTCTGAGTCATCCTCCTTGGAATTTCATTTTGTTTCCCCTAGTTCTACTGTTTCCTTTCCAACGGAAAAGATTTGAAGTTTGTACATCATTAAAACCTTTCAGGTATCTGAATGTCTGTATTATATCTCCCCTGCACCTCCTCTCCTCCAGGCTATACATATTCATATCCTTCAGCCTCTCCTCATAAGTCTTCTGTTACAGACCCCTCACCATTTTGGTTGCTCTTCTCTGGACCTCCTCCTCCCTGTCTCTATCCTTTTTGAGATACGGTCTCGAGAACTGAACACTACTCCAGGTGAGGCCTCACCAAGGACCTGTACAAGGGGATTATCACCTCTTTTTTTCTTACTGGTTATTCCTCTCTCTATGCAGCCCTGCATTCTTACTCTTTTAGCTATCGCCTTGTCACATTGCTTTGCTGCTTTAGATCGCCAGACACTATCACCCTCAAGGTCCCTCTCTTGCTCCGGCACGACAGCCCCTCACCCCCCATCACATACAGATCTTTTGTAATCCCGCACCCCGTATGCATGGCTCTGCACTTCTTGGCATTGAAACCCAGCTGCCAAATCTTCGTCCACTCTTCCGGCTTCCTTAAATCACTGCTCATTCTCTACTCCTTAGTATCATCCGCAAACAGACAAACTTTACCTTCTATCCCTTCCGCAATGTTGCTCACAAAGAATTCAACAAAACTGGTCTCAAAACCGATGCCTGTGGCACTCCACTGAACACCATTCTCTCTTCACAGTAGGTTCCGTTTACCATTACTCGCTGTCTCCCATCAGTCGACCGGTTTGCAATCAGCTCCACTACCTTGGCACTCGTTCACAAGCTTCCTTGTAATCCCATCCATAATCACTTATATATAGGAATGCCTTTTGCCCACTTATGCCACACTGGTTCATGCACCAGGCAATAATTAACTTGGCAGTAGGTTTTTAAATGATCTGTCTGTGCTGTTTCAGACTTCTGATTGTGTTCTGCGGCTCCAGCTGAGCGGAAACTGCCTGTCACTTCACTTTTGGTGGTAATTTCATGAAGTGGACAAGTATCTACTGGAGACAGCCAAGAAACCATCAAACAGACCTTTTACTTCTTCGACCTACGTGTCAGGTTTGAGCTTGGATCTCTAGAGGCTAGAGAGATTACTTCAAACCGTCATGTAGTCATTTTATATTCTTCCAGTTGCTTCCCTCGCCAGGGTGGTTTAAAGCCATATTGCCACCATTTTCAGGGCAAACTGAATCATTTTTAAATTCCCACTAACTTTGCATGTTTGTTTTTGTCCCTATGGTGAAGGTTCTGAAAATCCTTTCTACTTAGTCGTTCTCGTTATTGAGAAATGAGGATGTTTTTTTTGTAGAAGGGTTCTGTTAACCCACCAAATCTGTTTATTAACCCCAAGAAAAAAAGCTGGATAGCTGGAATGATATGGTGCATGTACTAGGCTAGCAGATGTTTTAACGTGCAAGTTGATTACTGATCCTCCCCAGAAACGTCTGGTAATATTTTCCGGTGTTATTAAACTACATTCCCCCCATTTTATTGTTCTGGTTTTGTGTTTTGTTGTTTTTTTTTAAATAAACTTTCCCCTTTCAAGAATGGGGATGGGCCTTATTTCAGGTAGAGTAGATGTTTCCCTATCCCCAGAGGGCTTACAATCAAAGTTGATGCCTGAGGCAATGGAGGGTGAAGTGACCTGCCCAAGGTTACGAGGCATGTCGGTCAGTGAACCCCTGGCTTCCCTGGTTCTCAAGCCACCAGGGCCCCTCCTAAGACACTGGCTCAGCCCAGCATGGCTGAACTTTAAATAGCCGGGGGGGTGGAGGAGTGGCCTTGTGTTTAGAGCAGCAGGGAAGCCAGGATTTGAATCCCACTGCCGCTCCTTGTGACCCCTGGGCGAGTCACTTCACCCCTTAGACACAGAACGGGAGAAGAGCCTTAGTAAACCAGCCCCTTAAATTGTAAGCTCTCCCGGGGGGGGGGGGCAGGGAAATGCCTGCAGCACCCGAACATAATCCGTTGCGAAGTGCCTGAAGACGGGAAAATAAATCAAATAAATAAAATCAGGAGTAGATGAAAATACTGTGGTGCATTCAGAGTGTGAATACAGTGTGTGAACAGCTGAAAGGGAATCCTAAGAGAGGAAATCTAGGAAGGAAAAGCACGCCAGAAAAGAAATGTACTGCGTTCGGACAAATATCTGTAGGAAGGTACTTTATTAAGAACTTCAAAAGGAGGTTTATAGCCCAAAATACAGAGCCATCGTTTTCCTGAACTCAGTTTATGCTAGTGCCAGACCCCTGGCATTAGTCTTCACTCTCCTGCTCACGTACGCACGAGGGGTGGGCGACTTCTGTGAGATGATGTAAGAGAACTGCGGCGCGCCCATCTGACGCCCCTCTCGCTACGGACCGCGCCGCGCGATGCAGGTGGGCTAAAACTGGCTGCTCCCGGGGGAAACTTTTATACCCCAGCTCCTAGGGTTCCCTTCGCAATTAATTTTTTCAGCTGAGTTAGTGCGCAAAAGTGAATTCCTTCCGCTTTCTCGTGCGGGGAAGGTACCGTTACCCTGGAAAGGGCACCTGAGACTTGGTTCTGTTGAAAATTACGGGAGAAAGTCCGTGCGGTTCGTGCCTGTGGTGGAGATTAATCTGTTGCCAGAAGGCCTCCACGTCTGGTTGTAGCGGGGGGCTTGTTCGTCGTCGTACAACGTTAGGGGCCGTGCTGGTGGTCGCTGCCGAGTTCCCTAGGCTTTGTGCCCCCAACGAGGGTCCTGGACGAGCGGTCTCTGCTTTACTAGGGCTCTGTGATGCTGGCATGCTAGTATCCAAGCCCTGGAGGTGCCACTCCGTCAAAGGATTGTTGGGATGTCAGTTGTTCTTTTGCATGGACACCAAAAATCATTTTGACTCCCGAATTCAGCCCTTTCACTACCTTTCACTTCTTTTGTACTGTCTGTTCCATTCTTGCTATAGCATAAACCTGTCTTTTTTTCAACGTTATGGCGTACTGGCTACAGGTGCTGGGTTCTCAGTTCTCTTTAAATGGAATGATTGTAGGTCGGGATTCCTCTTTTATTTTTTTAAGTTTTTTTTAGAATTTGGATTGGTTAAAATAAAAGTTGGTGAACTCTGTGAGCTTTAAACATAGTTCCCTGTTTCCAAGGCCAGTAGGGGCTGCTGGGACTTTGCACAATATAAGTAGAGAGGATACAATATACAGAGATCTACACCGGAAAAGGTTTGCTCTGCCAGGTATGATAGGTCTGTATTCCTCATAATTGGCAGAGTAAACCTTTTCCGGTGCTAGATCTCTATATATTGTACCCTGCTCTACTTATATTGTGCAAAGTCCCAGCAACCCCTACTGGCCTTGGAAACGGGAAACTGTTTAAAGCTCATGGACTTCACCAACTTTTATTTTAATCTGTCCAAAAAAAAGGAGGAATCCCAGCCTACAAGCACTTCATTTAAAGAGAACTGAGAACCCGAAACCTGTAGCCATTTTGGTCGACTTGTGAATAATGCATAGACAGAAATCTTTGTAGCTTTTGTCTGTACTGCAGTTTGTCGCTGCAGAGGTCAGAGCTGTTCCTGTGCATAGAATTGCATCCCCCATTCTTTTCATGCCTTTGTTTGAAACCTTCTCCTTGTGCCTCGAGTTTCCAGTTCTCGGCTCCGTTTCTTGCTGCCTCGTCGTGTTGCACTGCGACTCTTCACAAATGCATCCATTCTGCTTGTACTTTTTATACCTGGACCCTGGCACATCAGAGGGGAACCTGGGAACACAGTAAATGAAGGGAGAAATACCCAGCTGGCCCATGCGGCCTGACCAGTCTGTCAAGGGATACATTCCAGCTGTACAGTGTGACCAGCTGTAGGGTATTGCTCCCTATCCAAATCTGCTGTTATCATATTTTCAGTTTATACTCCACTGTTCTTGGTAGCCGAGCATGCAAGAAACCATTTTTTTGTTTTGGTTCAGCTCCGGAACCATCTCTTTTCCTAATCACGAGGTTCCCCAATAATCCAAGCAGCTACCAACACCAGCATAGCTGTTATCTGAACATCTGGATTTCTAGGTCAGGGTTCTCAACCGAGACCTTGGCACACACCTAGCCAGTCAGGCTTTTAGGATAAACCTCTCCAGTTGGGGAGTTCAAAGCAAGTTACAGGGTTGGATTAACAAATCTGGTGCAGCATAGGTTATATTGATTAATGCTGCAAAAATTGCGAGTTACTTAGAAGGATCAACATGTCAGGATTTCTGGACTCTGGGTACATCACCTCGGAGCAGTACAGGACTGCAAGGCTGGATGCTGGGTAGGACTAGGCTGGTTTTCCACTTAGCCAGCCTCCCTCCCCTGCAGGTTGAACCCTTGGGTTCTGGGGGCCAGTAGATCTTTGCTGAGGCAATACATCATGGTGAGTCTAGGCAGGCTGGATAGCCTGGAACAAGGCTTGGGCTGAGTAGTGGGTGCAGTGACAGTTGGGACTGGAACAGAATACAGATACAGACAAGCTGGAACTGGACAGGGACTAGAAGGGCTAAGACAATACACAGGCAAAACGGGGAAAGGATACTAAGGCTAAGACTGGGCAGGACAGGGCTAGACAAGATAACACAGAACAAAGAACACAAGGCCCGAAGGCTGCTAGGCATAAGGCCCAAAGGTCAGTAAACAAGGAGAGGCCTGGAAAGGCCACAGAGCCAGAAGCAAGGTAAGGTCAGGCCCGAAGGCCACTTGGCAGTCAAGGCCTAGAGTAGGCCACAGAGCAAGGTAAGAAGTGAGAGGCCACAGGGCAGGATACAAGATAGCAGAAGGTTCAAGGACCACAAGGCAAGAAGCAAGAAGGCCTGGAGGCCACAAGGTAAGGCAAGGCAAGGATAAGGCTGCAAGGCAAGGAGCAAGAAGGCCCGGAGGCCACAAGGCAAGGAACAGCAGTCAGGTCAAAGATCCAAGGGTGACTCCATGAAAATGCAAGGATACAGTGGCAGGGCCAGGTTTCATAGGGCTGAAGCTTGGCTGTGGTAGAAGCAGTAAGTGCATGGCAAGGCTGGAGGCTAAGCTCACTGAGGACCTCTGGTGGACTGGAGGTTGCAAGACAGGCTGTCAGGAGGCCATTGAGGAAATGGCACAGATAGCTCTGAACAGAGCTCACTGGAGGCCTCCTGCAGGTGGGGAGGTGGCTTAGAAGTCAGAATCAGGATACAATGAGACTGCACAGCGGATGAAATCATAACACAAAAAAACTGATACAGCACTATACAGGGGTTTACAGAATCTGCCCTGAGTTGAGTCGTAAAGCATATTGAGGGCAAGGGTTATAGAGGAGTGCTGGGTAGCCAATGAAGGGCTTTCAGGATGGGTGATACATGGTTGAATTTGTTTGCATTTAGGGTTTTGAATCAGGTGTAGGTGGCGGATTAGAGTATTCTAGCATAAAGAGAGTTGCAGTAGTCAAGGCACGACACTACCAGGGCTCGGACAGCAGTCACAAAGGCATTGTCATCCAGGAAGGGGCAGAGACGGCAAAGGTGGAAACAGGCGGCTTTAGTTACTGCTTGAACCTGAAGCTTGAAGGAAAGTTGGGAATCTAGGATGAAGCCCATGTTCTGGCTTTGGAAGCTAAGGGGTAACGCAGTTTCCTCAAGGATCTCTATTGGATGGGATTGGCTGGGTTCTTGCTTCCTGACCCATAGCTTCTCTCTTTTTTTTTGGATTTAGACTCGCCATGACTATGCATGAGATAAATGGAGGCAGTGCATGCAAGTCAGACTGCCTAGGTGTGCGCCGAGGACTGGGTTGAGGACCACTGTTCTAGATTTCAAGTCTCCTCTCTGGATAGCACCCTACTCTCACTGACCCGGTCAAAACGAGCCTGAAGACAGACTCTGCTACATGAGTGCCTTTGTTTCCACTAGGACTTTGTTATTGCAGTACCATTCTGCCAGACAGACCCTCCTGCTAGTTTAATACTATCACTGCAGTCTCATCTAAATACTATCGTTACCAGTGTAACCCCTCTGCCAAGGGGGCCAGCTTCCCAGCCCCGGGGGAGTGCTTATCTCGGGACCCCAGGATGGGGTAGACTCAGTCTGTTGGCATGGACTAGGGACAGGATAACCTGTAAGGTTTGGATAAGTTCTTGGAGAAGTCCATTAATGGCTATTAATCAAGTTTACTTAGGGAATAGCCACTGCTATTAATTGCATCAGTGGCATGGGATCTTCTTAGTGTTTGGGTACTTGCCAGGTTCTTGTGGCCTGGTTTGGCCTCTGTTGGAAACAGGAAGCTGGGCTTGATGGATCCTTGGTCTGACCCAGCATGGCATGTTCTTATGTTCTTATGTTCTTATGTTCTTAAGGCTAAACTAGTTGAAGACACTGTCCAGACAATCCAATGTCCACACCTTACTTGTGCTCCAATAAAATAAAGGTTTCTGTAAGGTCAAATAACAGTTCAGACTCTTCTTAGCTCTTGATGTCATCTTGGTCAGATCACATAACTCTCAGCTTCCTACTTGGTAACTTTCAGCTGTCTCACCTAGGCTCTGTGACTCCATCTCTTCTGTTTTATTTGGCTGTACTCCTGGGCAGTCTGTCCTATGCAATACTCTGTCCTTACCGCACTTCAGGGCAGTCTCTTTTACCCAACACTTTCTCTTTTTTGTTGATTTTTTTTTTTGTGGAACCAGTGAGGGTCCCTGATGGTGGTTTATCTTCCATTACAGATGGCACCGCTCTTATCCAGACACACACTACAGGAGCGGCATCGGAGTCTATACACCCCAGGTCCTTCAGGCATAGTGTCAGTCCCCCAGCCCTGTGATGAAATAACCAGCTGTAAACCCCCCCCCCCACCCAGGTCCTCCCACCCCCACCCCCCGTTCCTGAGCTTAGTCCAAATGCACACTCCTTTCCTAGACAGGATATAGTACTCACTGTTCAGACTCAGTTCCTACTCCAGTCGCTGCATACAGAAGCAGCTCTTGAGACAGTGCACGCCCTGATCCGTTGGAGCTTAGTGCTAGTCTCGAACTCTGCACTGAAATAACCCTTAGGTTCAGCAGGCCCCCACAGCACAATCTCTGTATCTAAAATCCAAAATGCAAACTTGGTCTTGGTCATTAATAACTTGTAATCCAAATCACCTGCGCTTCTGTTCACCCCTGGACTGGGTGGAAGTCCCAGGGACTCCTCTGCTCTCACCCATGTAATCCACACTGGTTCAGTCTCAAGCTGCATTGTAGGTTCTTGTTAGTTCACACCCACCTTGTAGGTCCTTGGTAGCACTTCTGGATGAAGCACTGGTGTTTCTCCTCTACCCCCTTGGCACGGACCCTCCAGAGCCTCCTGCTACCAGATGACCAGCCTCTGACACCTGTGCATACCCTCCTTAAATACAAATGCAACTCAGTCAGCCATTGGCTAGCAGTCACGCTTGCCACTCAAGAACCCTTGCACACTTCTCCAGGGCTGTACTTGCATGATACACCAGAAATGTCCCCATTTGATGAAATATGATAATATTTTAACCTTTTTAGAAAAAAACATAATACACACCCCTTTATAGAAAGGGTCACCCATTATCTCTACCTACTGGCCATCCCCCTTCAGATACACTTTGGATAACCTTGGCTAACCAGATCATTCTCATTTAGAATTTCCTAGCGTGTAGACAGATGGACTCAGGACCAGTGAGTTATGCTCCCCTGTCAGCAGATGGAGATGGAGCAAGCTGACATCACAGTATATACAGCCCTGCAGTGACCTCAGCCTACCAGTATTCTCCGTCTCCAGCAGATGGTAGACGTGCATCTCTCTATGGGGACTGCTGTGAATTTTGAAAGGAGAATTTTATATTGAGAAATGAAAGCCTCATTTTTCTGCGGGGATACCTAAAGTCCCCTCCCCCAGTTATTTATTTATTTATTTATTTATTTATTCATTCAGCTTTATATACCGGCTTTCAACTTAATTTCAAGGCGGTTTACACTGATTGAATTTGCAGTAGCAACATTCAAAACACATATATGCTAAACCTATCATTTATACATGTTACATCATCAAAACATTGAATTAGTAATACAATACTTTTACATAAACTAAAACCGTTTTAATACAATAATAGATAAAGTTGAGAATTCCTGAGGTGATTTCCGTGGTCCCTCAGAGGTGTGTCTGGCTCCGGTAGCCGGTTCCCGGCGTCGACTTAGCAGCTTGTACAACTGAAAGTCAATAGGAGCAGAAGGCCGAGTGTGGCGGTGATGGCAGATGTCCTCTCCTCCCGCAGCCGGAGACCATCTGTGAACTCAGCCAGTAAGCGCTGAGCTCTGGTAAGTTAAAAAAAAAAAAAAAAAAAAGTTAAAAGGAAGAGCTTTTTACCTACAGAGACAGTAAGTGGGTTTTAGGCCTTCCTTCGGTTTCTGTGCTCGGTGAGCCGTCCCGACGTTGTTCCCACTCCTGTTGGGGTTAGGGGAACTGGGAAGCCTGGCGGGTTGAGCGGCCCAGGTGGGCTAGGCCTCACAGTAGTTTTGCTCGGCATGCCGCATGGTATGCTGTGGCATTTTCGCATGCACTTGTGCGTGCTTTACTGCCCTCTACAGGACATCAGTGTGCGCAGTGCATCGCCTCTGTGCACGTGTTGTGTGCGCCGTGCTAGGCGCGACCTTTGTGCGCATAACTTTTTTGTGCATGTAATATGCTCCAGCGGGGTGCATTGGTAGTGTGTACGCCTTGCCGTGTTTATTGCTGGGGTGCCTATAATTTGTGTGCACAACTTTTTTAAGTGTGAGCCGTTTGGACGCACAGTTGCTGCCGCTCGGGTGCTGGTAAGCAAGAAGCCTAAGTGCCTCTCTCTTTGTGTTGCCTGTCGTATTAAGGCTTCTCAGCCTGACCTGTCTTCCAATATGTGTCAGCACTGTTTGGATGTTGTCTTCCTCGGATTTTGCTAAGCCTGGATCCTCTCATTCTAATATTGGCCTGGTTACACTTTGCCTGGAAGTGTGCCAGATCTTGGTACTCCTTTGACTGGCTCCTCCTCAGGAGATAGCAGTTCAGTTGGGCCCGTTGCAGTACCTTCCAGGCTTGGTCTGGACCCGGCTGCTTTTTCTTGGATGGAGGTTTTTTTTTTCAAGGTTTACAAGCCTTTGTTCAGGCGCGGTCTTCCACTTTGCCCGCTTTGGTCAAGTTGGACTCTCGGCCAGTGGCCCCTCCCTCTTCCAGTCCTACAGTTAAGCACTGTGCCACGCCTCGGTTTGCCACGGGTTTCCCTGGTGGGGACCCGGTTGGCACGGATGATGAGGCAGTTCCTAATTCCTTGGAAGATGGTGAAATACTTCCTGGTTTGGAGCCGTATCGAACCATGTTACATTCCTTTCATAGAGATGAACTGCCGGCCCTGATTTCCCAGACATTGAAGATGTTGGGAGTACCTGAGGCAAATTCTTTGTCAGAGCTGAAGAGGAATCCCATTTTGGTCTCCTTGTTTAAAGCCTCTTGTTTTTTTCCCTGTTATGGACGCCATTCAAGAATTGATTGATCATGAATGAAACACCCCGGAGGCAAATTTCAAAGGGGGTCGGGCATTGGAAGGCCTATACCCTCTGGATCCAGCTGTGAGAGAGCGTTTGCATTTTCCCAAAGTGGATTTGCTTGTCTGCGCTATATCTAAATGGACGACTATCCCCGTGGAGGGAAGAGCAGCCTTAAAGGATGTGCATGATAGGCGGATTGAATCTATCCTTAAGCAGGCCTTTGACGCAGTGGCAATGACCTTGCAGATTGCTTCCTGTTGCACTCTTGTGATGTGCTCTTATCTGCTTTTCTCTCAGGAGGTGGATGATTCCGCGGTGAATTCCAGAGCAGTTATGGGACCCGCTGCCACCTTTTTGGCAGACACGGGCTGTGATTTGGTCCGTAACTTGGCCAGAGGAGTGACATTCGTAGGGGCGGCCAGACGTCAGTTATTGTTGTGGAATTGGTAGGCTGACGCAGCCTCCCAGGCTAATCTTACGAAATTGCCCTTTAAAGGCTCACTCTTGCTTGAGAACGAGTTGGAAAAGCTGGTCAGTAAGTGGGGGGAATCTCCAGTTCCCTGGTTACCAGAGGATAAGAAGCAATTGCTGCGCCCCTTTTCTTTGAGGGGTCGTCTCAGGGGTTCCAAGTGTTTTCGTCCCTACAGAAACCCGGCCTTTCAGAGGACTAGGCCTTTTGGTAGGTTTTAGTCTTTTCGTCCCCGACAGTCCAAGAGAGGAGTGGGCGTGGGTGGCGGACTGTCCCGAGCTTCCCAATGAAGGTTTGCTAACCCACCTTTGGGAGGAGGAGGTAGGGGATGCCTCTCTCTTTTTTTTTTTTATCAGAGGTGGGTCAAGATCACATCGGATCAATGGGTCCTGGGAGTGATATGGGAAGGATATGAGCCGGAGTTTTGCAGCATTCCTCGGGATGTGTTCATGGTGTCTCCTTGCCACTCCCTGCAGAAGAAGCAGGCAGCGGAGTCTACGCTTCTATGGCTTCTCAAGCTGAGGCTGTGGTTCCTGTGCCTACGTCTCAGGAAAATACAGGGCGCTATTCCATTTATTTTGTTGTACCCAAGAAGGAAGGTACCTTTCGTCCCATCCTGGACCTCAAGAGTGTCAATACTCATCCTCGGGTTACTCATTTTCACTTGGAAACCTTACAATCTGTGATGATGGCCGTACAATTGGGAGAGTTTCTGACCTCCCTGGATCTGTCTGAGGCTTACCTTCATATTCCCATCCATTTGGAGCACCAATGTTTTCTACGCTTTGTGGTGCTGGGTCACAATGATCTGTTTTGGGCGCTGCCCTTTGGTTTAGCCACGATCCCCAGGACATTTTCCAAGGTAATGGTGGTCGTGGCAGCAGTGTAGAGAAAAGATGGGATCCTGGTACACCCATACTTGGATGACTGCCTGATTTGGGCCAAGTCTTTGGCAGAGAGCAGTTTGGTGACCAACAAGGTGATTTCCTTACTGCAGACGCTGGGTTGGGTGGTGAGCAATCTCCAGCCTTCTCAGTCGTTAGAGTATCTGGGAGTACACTTCGACACGAGACTGGGCAAAGTTTTTTTTACCAGATACAGACATCTCAGGCGCATCCGTTGGGGAACACTATCCGCCTGATGGTGTGGAACTATCTACAGGAGCTTGGTTTGATGGCGGCAACCCTGGAAGTGGTGCTGTGGGTGAGGGTAGATCCTCTTCAGTGCTCACTACAGTCTTAGGACTATTCGGTTCGTCTCCACTTGCCGATGGAAATCTGCTCTCACTTCCAGTGGTGGTTGCAGGAAGCTCATCTGAGTTTCCTTGTCCTCCCCGAACTGATTGGTGCTCACGACAGATGCAAGTCTTCAGGGTTGGGGAGCTCACTGTCAGGAACAGCTGCCCAGGGACATTGGACGACCAAAGAGGTTCTCTGGAACACCAATCGCCTGGAAGCCTGGGCGGTCAGGTTGGCATGCTTGCAGTTCAGCTACAAACTACTGGGTCAAGCGGTCTGTATGATGTCGGACAATGCAACAATGGGTGGCCTACATCAATCACCAGGGAGGAACCAAGAGCCAGCAGGTGTTGCAGGAAATAGACCAACTTATGGAATGGGTGGAAGGACATTTTCAGATGTTCTCGGCCTCTCACATCGCAGGAAAAGACAATGTGCGAGCAGATTTTCTCAGCAGCTGGTGTTGTCTGCAGAGGAGTTTCAGCTGATAATGGATCGCTGGGGCCTTCCGTCCCTAGACCTGTTGGCAACTTCTCGCAATGTGAAAGTTCCTTGATTCTTCAGTCGCAGGAGGGATCCATGGTCCCTGGGCCTAGATGCTCTCGTATAGGTCTGGCCGGAAGACGAGTTGCTTTATGCCTTTCCTTTGCTAGCAGTTTCATTCACAGAATCAAAATCTGCAGGGGCTAATACTCCTGATGGCTCCGGATTGGCCCAGGCGTCTCTGGTATGCGGATTTGCGGAGACTTGTGGTGGAGGACCCCCTTCGTCTTCCGCTGCACATAGCTCTGTTGCAACAGGGCCAGTTTGTCACAAGGATCTGGCTCGGTTCTGTCTTACGGTTTGGCCCTTGAGAGGGCACACCTGTGGAAGTGTGGATATTGTTCTGCAGTGATTTCTACCTTAATCCATGCTTGGAAGTTATCCACTTCTCTAGCATTTGTGCAGTTTTGGAGAATGTTTGAGGCCTGGTGCGAGGAGCATGGTGTTCTTCCTTGTTTGGTAAAGATCCCGCTTATTCTGGATTTTTTGCAGGATGGGTTGAATAAGGGATTGGCTCTTAATTCTTTGAAGGTTCAGGTTGCAGCTCTTACATGTTTCAGAGGATCAGTAAGTGATGTCTCCCTGTCGTCCCATCCTGGTGTGGCCCGTTTCTTGAAGGAAGCACCTTCGGCCTCCCTTGCGGTTGCCAGTTCCTTTGTGGAGTCTTAACCTGGTGCTGAAATTTTTAGCGGGCCCTATGTTTCGACCGCTGCATAGCCTTTCCTTGTGGTTATTGACTCTGAAGACAGTGTTCCTGGTGCATCGCATTTCTGAGTTTCAGGCCCTGTCTTGCCGGGAATTATTCCTTCAGATGACTCCAGGGGCGTTGTAGTTATGTACTCTTCCCTCCTTCTTACCTAAGGTGGGCTCGGAGTTCCATTTGAATCAGTCTATTTCTTTGCCGTCCCTCGATAAGGTCAGGGACACGGAGGAGTATCACTTCCTGTGTTTCTTGGATGTCAAGATACTTGTCGTGCAGTATCTGGAGTTTTCTGAACTTTTCCGAAAGTCGGATTATCTGTTTGTCCTTCATGATGGAAGGAAGCAGGACGAATCAGCTTCGTGGGCTATGATAGCCCGCTGCATTAAGGAGCTGGTCACGGCCACGTATGTGGATGTTGAAAAGCCGTTGCCTATTCAGGTTAAGGCTCATTCCACTATAGCTCAGGCAGTATCATGGGTGAGGTTATGTTGTTGTCTCCCATCAACATTTGCTGAGCTGTAATGTGGTCCTCCTTACACACCTTTTCCAGGTTTTATCATCTGGATGTGCAGGCCCGGAAAGATGCAGCCTTTGCACGTGCGGTGTTGAGTGGACCGCGGGCAGCCTCCTGCCCGGTTCGGGAGTAGCTTTGGTACATCCCACTGGTCCTGAGTCCATCTGGCTACACGCTAGGAAATGGAGAAATGACTTACCTGATAATTTAGTTTTCTTTAGTGTTGACAGATGGACTCAGCTTCCCACCCTCGTCTGCCAACTGATTGTGTCAATTTTCCTTCTGGGGAGATACAGATCCCAAGAGATTACTGGTAAGTGCTCATCCAGTCCCTATCTTGGGGTGTCTATGTTCTTACATGAGTTCAGTGTTTCTTGTTGGTTGAGTACAGTTATGGTTGACTGTTTTTAATCATGATTTTTGCTAGTTTGTTCACAGTTGCTTGTGAAGGGAATACTAGTAGGCTGGGGTCAGTGCAGGGCTGTATATACTGTGGCATCAGCTTGCTCCGTCTCCATCTGCTGGCAGGGGAGCATAAACCCACTGGTCCTGAGTCCATCTGTCTACACTAAGGAAAACAAAATTATCAGGTAAGTAATTTCTCCAGTATAGGCTGAATTTTTTTAACTCAACATTGACAGTAAGTACATAGCCCTAGGAAAGAGAGCTGCAACTCCATCTAGTGACCCCTTGGTATTAGTGTGGTTGTAGCTTGAATATTTGGCCGTCTAGGTCCCCTGCCAGATAGCCCTGGCTACACGAGCTGCTGCTGCGGTTCTGCTAGGATTTCCAGTTATTGCTGCTCTTTCAGCTTGCCAGATGGACCCAGCTGCTAAGTCTTTTGTCTGCTGTGTCTTTCCTGCCATGGGTCTGCCGTGATATAACTGTACCAGAATAAAAAGCAGAACCAGTTCAAACATATTTTATTTGTTTATAAGCATTTGATATTCCGCTGTTTCCAAAAAAGATAAGGCCAGGTTGGCACCATTTATGTTTTTCCTGAATAATCTTACCTCCTGGCGCTACCATGTTTATCTATTCCAAAACCCTATATGTACCTGCAGGAAGTACTCAACTTTTAAGCAAACTTGCCCTTGTTAGTTGGCTATTAGTGAGCTGCTTTATAACTATTTCTGTTAGCAAATTAATGTACTATAGCTGCCTGTGCAGAACAAGGACATGTAGTAGTCTATATCTGTTTCACTTGGGATTAAAGTAGCTGTCTCTTCAATTTTTATTTTATTGGGTTTTTGTTTTTTTTTGTGGGGCCTCCAAAAACACAGGAGATGTATCTCCAAGAGCTAAGGATTTAGCTTTAATTTGGAAAGAAAAGTATCTCATGGAGAGAATTTTGTTTTGGCATCCTTCCAGTTGGTTGACCTATGCTTGATGCCCGTGTAGACGCCTTGTTACCGAGTTCCACTGTCTGCCAACCTTCTCATTTTCTACCCACCCCACTCCCAATCACCACCAAAGCCCTGCCACAACCAGATAAAATGATCGGCAGTTTCTGTCTCTGTTGCACATGGTGATTTTTTTTTTTTCAGCTTTTATCAGCAAAGAATGCCGTAGACCTGAGAACGGTCGGTCATCTTGATTGCACCCTATATTCTACAGGCTGGAAGCCAAGAGGACCAAACCTTTTACCGGTGTGCCAAGGTTACAGCTTGTCGAGTCGCCGTCATGACTCTTCTCCTATGTCATACGCAATATGGTGATTAATGTTGCTAATAGATAAATTTCTATGGGACATAAATCCTTGTTGAACGAGGTGGGTGTGTGAGAATGAATTGGCAGCCTTGTAAAAGGTATGAAGTGTTTGATTGATTAGCTGTCAAAGAAATGTGAAGCACTAAGTATGACAGAAACTAAAGATACTAACTTTGTTAAAAAAAAGAAAAAAAATCAATGTTCATAAATGTTTGGCATACAGAGTAAAGCTGCCATCAGCATTTTAATTTTAAAAAAATCAGGAAGATCAATGTTTTTTCTTTCAACTTTTATTAATATTGTTTGCGGTGCTGGCCTAGGAAAGAACGCCTGAAAAGTCTGTTTTTTTGGTTTTAAGGTATTTAGGGTCAGGTCAGTTCATAAGACAGACACAAGAGTGGGTGCCATCAGCGGCCAAAAAAAATTTACTGGAGAATAGTGTAGGTTCCTCTTGCTCTGCCGGGCTGGAAAATGCATCTTTTCTTTATTTCGTCATGAATAGTTATCACGTTATGTTTTATTTTTATTATTATTTTAAAATTATTTTCCCTTTGGGTTTGTTTTTTTTAATTCTTGCTTTGTTTGTAATCCCTGCCTCCCACCCTAGACACCGTGCCCGGGTAACTGTGAGGAACCCTCACCAGCCAGATCCCTCCGTGCCACTCTGAAGCTGGCAGGGGCCACTGCGGTGGTGGCACAGAAGCTGCATGACCCAGTTATATGGAAAATTGGCAGCCACATCGCTTCTTATCATTGCCAGCAGCCACAGAAATGTTGTATGATTTTTGGCCGCAATAGCTGCATAGTGACAGAAACCTGCTGGACAGAGCGCGCTTTGTGGCTGCCGGTGGGCTCCCGGTCACTGGATACGCATCGGACGTCTCTCTTCAATTGGAAGGGGATTTTATTAGGACGTTTATGGTTCTCGCCACTCAAAGGCTCCCCCTTTTTTTTGTACTTCCCTTGTTGACCCTTGATCTTAAGGGAGAGCCTTGCATTTCACAAGCCTCTCGATCAGCGAGAAAAACGAGACTGTGGCATAATGTGTTAGTCAAACTTCTTCTTCGCCTGCTAACTCAAAAATCTATCAACAAGTGTGTATAACCCTTAAAACACACTAATCTTGAAGGTGGTATCACTCTGTAATTCTATAAAGTAGCTGGAAATACCCCATATGCCTCCTCTTACTTACCTGTAAGTCTAGGGTGAGGTATTGAAAGTAATTTCAGTTTTTCTCATTGCTCGCGTTCTTTATTATTGTAACCACAAGTATGAATCTGTGGTTGAGGCTTTGTATATTATTTGTTTCAACGTTGTGTTAAGAAGTGCATGCCTGATTGTTATCCTCCTAGAATGGTCAGGATTATGATAGGTGGAATATAAGAAATTTTAAATATATGAATAAAACTGTACAGAACACATTTTCTTGTTGATTAACTACGCTAGAGAAATTTGTGGGCAGAGATATTGTTGCACCTAGCTTCTGGCCTGCTTCCCCACACTCGGATTTCTTTTGGCCTGAGAAGCTGGAAAAGCACATTCCTTGATTGCTACTTGGGGGAGGTGGTTTGCAGGCTGTGAAGCTGTTGACGCAGGTGTATATTTTTGGCGCCGTGCCGGCTTCCCGGAGCTGGAAAACATCCTGTGCCATTTAAAAATGGTGGGCAGGACAGCTAGGGGCATGAAATCCCTACGAAGCCAGAATGAGAGAGAAAGTGGGGGAAGATCCAGCATTCATAAAGACTTGGGGATATTGTTTAAATTACATATAATTGATTTGAAAAAAAAGAAACGATCATGATGTAACTGTTATATCGGTATTGGCCATGCTCACATAAATGTCAGAAGGCGGAAGGACAAATGAGAGCTTGGCACTTGGAACCAAGCGTACATTTATCAAGCAGACCATTTTGACATATTTCCTCCTCCTGAGAGGATGTCCTGCCATATTTTAGTGCTCCATACCCGTCGAGTAAATATTTTAATCCAATTGACTTTGAGTCAGTTTGATCCAAAGGCCCCTTTAAGTTGGCTTTAGACGACAGATGAGTCAGCACCCCAGATACTTTCAGAAGGTGAACAAAGATTGCTCTGTTCCTACAAACGAAAATGCCGTTATAACCCAAGGGAGGTCATTTGTCGAGGTTACTGAAAAATCAATGGAACATAACCCTGGCAATTTACCAGCCAAAGCTCTCTGTCCTAGAAGCCCTCCAGTAGGCGTTCCTGTCGGACGTTAGCCCCCAGCTGAGATGCAGGGTTTTTGCCTTTTCACCGGTGGAGGTGGGAACTGCTGTCCACGGCTCGTTCTCGTTTTTACTTTTTCATCCTGGTCACTGCTGTCCCACTCCTGTGCCCAGGAGGGGGAGTTTCAGCTATCACAACATGGAAACAGAGAACCTGATGGCAAGGCCCCCATCCAGTCTGCCGGATTTCATTCCTGATGCAATGCCGCAGGGACCCACACTTGATCCCTGGCTTTCACTTCTCTTCTTTGCAATTAAGGATTTTCTGTGCCAGTCTCGGACTTACTTGAATTCTGTTGCTGGGTTTGTTTGTTTTTTGTCTCTGTCTCGCGCCCTGGGAGACCGCTCCATGCATCTGTAAAGAAAAACTTTCTAACGTTACCTCTGAGCCCTACCCCCTTTTTATTTCCCTCTGAAAAAGGTTGGAGTCTTGGGTATTTTTGTAGCTTTCACCTATTAAAGTATTTATTTACTGGGTTTATAATCCCACTTGTTTCAACCAGAGGTCGTTCACGCTGTCTCCCGACAATGCATTCACTGAAAGCAATTTCTAGCTTATCTTTCCCTGTTTCTCCTCTCCTTTAGGGGGCACATATTTTAGCCCTTGACTCTCATCTTATAGGGATTTTGATAGCCCTTCTCAGGGCTGCTTCTATTCTCTCTCTCTCTATCCTTTTGTAGGTACAGCCTCTAAAATTGGGCACAGTACCCCAGATCACTGGGGTTACTTCCTCCCCCCCCCCCCCCCCCCCCCCTTTTACTGGTTATGTCTCTCCCTGTGCACCCTGCCATTCTTTTGACTCTGGCCATTGCTTTATCACCCTGGTCCGCTATCTTGAGGTCCTCGGATGTGATCACCAGAGGTTTTCTCCTGTGTCTGGTGCTTATCAGTTTCTCCCACCCCATGCACACTCAGAGGTACAAACAGCACAGTAGACATCAGGGAAGATTTCATGTGATTTGGAGTGAGGACGGGTACACAAAGATGAGATTTATACGCTGTACTCTCATCCTAGCATGATGCACTCTCTACCTAGCTGCTATCAAGCTAGGTCCCGAGTACAATGTTCAAATCTTATCTTTGTCTACCTTTCATCAATCCAAATCACACAAAATCTTCATTGATGTTTACTGTGCTGTTCGTTCCTCTGACTGTGCATGTAAAACTGCCCCCACCCCCAAACCTAGCCCACCACCAAAACCTCACCCCGAGTTCAGAATGGCCCCCTCTTACAGTGGTATAAAATGTTGCTTAATATGCATATCTCTCTCTCTCTCTCTGTGCCATATTCATCACAAATCCCTTTTCAGGCATAAATTACTTCTGGCGTTAAATCCCGCAATAGTGTGCTGCCGTCGCACTCTTGCGATGTGCTATCGTGGGCGTTAGAGCCCTAACGCGATTCGAAAAATGCCCCTCTCAGATCGCTCCTCATTCTGCGACGCAGGCAGATACTCTAAAGAACAAGAGCAAATGGAGACGACTCCTGTTTCTCACACTAAATAACTATCAAATGGTGTGGAAGCAAAATGAAACTGGGAGTTCAGCAATTTATTGCAGGGAAGGAACAAAGGAGTATAGCTTAGTCCTACTGTACTGCTGCTTTGATAATCCCAAAATAGCTAATTAATGGGAAAACACCTGACATCCCTGGCAGTCTTGTGTAAAAACAGTAGATCAATTCATATTTTGTTGTTCAGATATTCTGCTGGAACTGTTTAGGATTTTCATGTGGAAGGAAGAAGGGCTGTTAAATTAAAAACCCGTGCTGGCGTGTTTTGTATGTGGCCGCAGCCCAACGGGCTATTTTCCCTGAGGGCTCCCTAGCAGACTCTAGCAATATGTTTAATTAACTGTGTGTCGTCTGCAGGTATCTCGCAGCTCCAGTGAAATTAAACATTGACTTTATATGTTCCAAAGAAGCAAGGGCCAGAACTAAATAGTAAATAATTGTTGACAAAGCTGTAATTAAAGTGTCTGTATTTAAATGAGACCCACTTGTTTTTCTTAGCCTGGAGAAAACCAATAATACATCCGAGGCTCCTCTAGCACAGGGCATTTTTAGTGGTCATGGCTTCTGAGATTTCTGATTTCAGGGGGCTTGGAAGGGACCTCTCGCGTCCAAATTGTAACGTGTGTCCGATGGGACAAGAGGGTTTAATCTGAAGCTGGTCCTCGGCAATGAAAGTGGGGCCCTTGTGCAGGCATATATTCTGTCAGCGGCGGGAGGAGTCTGTGATTTCTGCTTACCCCTTGCTTCCCACAGTAGGTGCATTGGGCAAGAAGAAGCACCGAAGTCTGAACATTAAAAGGGGTCTTCAGATTAATTTACATGCTCTTTGATTTGTGCAATAGTAATTAGCAACGTTGGAATGTGTTAGCATCCCAAAACGAGTTTGATTGATAAGAACATAAGAACATGCCATACTGGGTCAGACCAAGGGTCCATCAAGCCCAGCATCCTGTCTCCAACAGTGGCCAATCCAGGCTATAAGAACCTGGCAAGTACCCAAAAACTAAGTCTATTCCATGGTCCCATTGCTAGTAATAGCAGTGGCTAATTTCTAAGTCAACTCAATTAATAGCATGTAATGGACTTCTCCAAGAACTTATCCAATCCTTTTTTAAACACAGCTATACTAACTGCACTAACCACATCCTCTGGCAACAAATTCCAGAGTTTAATTGTGCATTGAGTAAAAAAGAACTTTCTCCGATTAGTTTTAAATGTGCCACATGCTAACTTCATGGAATGCCCCCTAGTCTTTCTACTATCCGAAAGAGTAAATTGATGGCGGCCGGGTACCCTACAGCAAGACCATGGGGAACTCGGAACCTTTCTCACATGCCTGAGGATCAGCGGATAGACCTCTCTGTACTACTTCCAGGCTTTCTTATGCTCTGTTACTCCTTCCAGTGGAAGGCTGTTCCACATATCCACTACTCACTTGTGCTGCCCTCGAGAGTACCCACTTTTAAGCCTCATACGGTGAGGTCTTGTTCTGTCTTCTTGTGCATTATTTCTACCTTTGAGGTATTGGAATGATCTTCTCATACCCCTCCACTTCTCTAGGGTTACACACGTTTAGATCGTTAAGGGTCATTTCACGGGGGTGAATTTGGAATAAGCAAATATCTCCCTTTACATCCTGTCAGATATTAAGTCCTCCGAATGGAGTGGCTATTAATTCTTTGCCCAGCGAGTAGACTAGACAGTATGTTTCTTGGGGCAGTTATTTTCTTGGATACGGCTGCAGTAGTTGGAGCACAGGGTCTTGTTTGGCTACTCCTCGGCCAGGTGACTCCTGGGTTCTGCCTGTGGGGCAAACAGACTTTGGTGCCTGCTGTGCCTGACAAGGATCCTATCTCCGCAGACCGAGCCCTGCACTCCGTTGGCAGGATTCCTGATTTACAGAAGGACTCATACCGAGATGTTTTACTGACGCACAGCTCCTAAGCGCAGCAGAAATGGGCCAGTGGAAGCATTCAGGAGTCAGGTTTTTACAGTGCTGCTCTCAAAATTGGAAACTGCTCAATAAAATACGGCAGGTAGCATTTTTTTATGTTTAAAATGTTTTATTAAAATAAGAAGACCAAACAGCAATACGAGCAAGTTTGGAGCGTATTTGTTCTTTATGTCCACTGAGGCACAACAAATAAAATAGTTTACGTTTTCGGTTCTGTTACCCCTGCTAACCTTTCTTGTCTCCTAATACCTAATATATAAACATGCATATAACATTTAATCTTTGTGCGATTGAGGCTATATAAATAAGTAAAGGTTGGTTTCCATTAGTGATCCTTCAGTAAGAGTCTGAAATACGGCGCCTTCTGCTTGTACAGGAAGTTGCAGCAGTTGACTTAGTTGAATAGACTTTTCAGCATGCAGGAGTTAAAAAGAAATACACAAGGACATTAATATTGGCATTCGTTCATTTGTTCTAAATACACTTTAAGGGGTAGATTTAAAAAAGGAGCGCGTGGGCGTACATGCGCGCGCGCTACCCGGCGAGCACACGTGTACGCCCAATTTTATAACACGCAGGCGCGCGCATGTTATAAAATCCAAGGTCGGCGCGCCCAAGGGGGTGCACAATTGTGCTACTTGCGTGCGCTGAGCCCACTCAGAGCCGCGCTGCCTTTCCCCGTTCCCTACCCCACCTTCCCTTCCCTTCCCCTCCCCTACCTCCCCCAACCCTTCCCTCCTACCTTTTTGATCTTTTTTTGTTTCTAAAAGTAAGTTGCGTGCGCCGGCAGTTGGCCGGCGCGCGATCCCAAGCACAACAGCAAATGGCCACTGTGGCTGGAGCCTCTGGCCCCACCCCTGTCCCCGGACCCCCCCTCCCCCGCCCCTTTTTGCAAGCCCCGGGACTTACACGCATCCTGGGGCTTTACGTGCGTCACCGGGCCTTTTTAAAATAGGCCCGGCGTGCATAACTTTTTAAAAATCCGGCCCTAAGGGTTTAATTTTTTATAATACCAAAAGGTTGAGCATTATCCCAAGATATAGTGTTCATGAGCCTTCGAGATTTCACAGAAGATGGGACCCAGGAAGGCAGGAAGGTTTGTCTGCAGGTGCAGTGTTGCTGGGTAAAAGGTTTCACAGAGACCTGCGAATAATCCAGACCAGAGTCGCAGACAGCAATTGGAGAATGTTTTGTGCCCTCTTTTGTAAAAAAAAAATTTATTTTTTTTTAGACAGCATGATTTATGAAGACGCGTCATTCTGCAAAATCCACCGTGTGTGAGTGGGGAACTGGAGGCCTGCTGGAGTGTGTGTGTGTGCAGTGAAGTTTTCAAGGGGACTGATAGCACAGTGGGAAACAGGCTTTCAAGAGCAGATTGTCTTCTGACCTCTCTGAGATCCATCAGCGGAGCAAATTATACTGTTCCTTCAGCTTTCTTTTTAGCCTCCAGACTGATCCGTAATAGCTGACATCTCTTCTCTAGGTACTCTAATTCTTAAAAAAAAGAAGGACTAATTAAATCTGAGCCGAATGAATGTGTTGCCAGGGTAGAGTCTTATGAAGTGTATCTATCTTTCTCTGTCAACAGACGGGTACGAATAAGCCATTAGGCGAAGGTGACACCATCTGATGGTGCTGACGCAGACCCAGCGCCCTTAGCTCAGTAAAGAATTTACGCAGCATGCATGGAAATTCCCTATAGGCTTGGGCCTTCCATGAGTCCCACAGTCTTTTTTTTTTTTGGTCCAAGTTACTACACAAATATGTCCCAGTCTCTCAGAATTTTTCTACCTTACGGGGACCTAGTGCTCTTAAGTGCCTTGTTGCTTTTAACATTTTTCTGCTGCTGCTGCTGCCTCAGAAATCCCTCAAATAAAACTTCTAAGTTCTAAAAATAAATAAATAAATAAAATAAATAAAAACAAAGGAAGCTTGAGAACTTGGGAAGCAGGATGTCGATCAGTATGGAGAAGCCAAAGGCCAGGAAGCAGGTGGTAAGTGGCTTCAAGGCCTGCAGCTGTGGTCACCAAATGTCCATCATGGATGCGTACTTTCACCTGCACTGATGAGACTAAATCCCACCTCTGGGTCAGGGAGCTGGGCCCTGCTCTGGCTGAGCCCTGCGTGGAGGACACTGATCTTTTTTACAGCTGTAAAGGGGGATGTCTCCAAAAGGGATTCTCCATGCCATTTTGGCACTTTTCTCATGCTTCTGGCAGCAGGCAACGTGGGGAGGGGGGGGGGGGGCGGGACTTTCTGTGCTTACGGAATGAAGAAAGAGAAACTTCCGACCTCAATTTATTGCACAGGGACCGGACACTTTGCTTCCCTATGAAGAGCGGCTCCACTGTTTAGCATCTCGCTGAGACTTGGGCCTCTTACCCGCCGGCACCTTACCTGGGACTCCAAGTTCCAGGTGTTTTGCTTGTGCACCCTGGGGGACATCTAACCACAACTGTAGCAGTTGGAGAGTTGTGGGTGGGCTGAAACAGCGACAGCAGAAAGTACGCATCCATGATGGACATTGGGTGACCACAGATGCAGGCCTTGAAGCCACTTACCCCACCTGCTTCCTGGCCTTCGGCTTCTCCATATTCATCGACATCCTAAGTCCTGCCATCCGATAGCCCACTCAGCCTCTGGTGTGAGGCAGATCTGGCAGCTGGCACCACAGGGGGGTGGGGGAGTTTTGGGGTCATCCAGTTGCTGTACTACTGTGTGGTGGAAGGATCTGCATTGAAGCATGCTAAATGCATTCATGATTATTCGCAGCATGCCCCCAAGGAAGGACCTAAAGATGTTGGATGCATATGGGAAGAAGCTCTTTTTAGGTTCGGCCAAATGCCTGAATTGCGGCTCACCAGCTCTATATGGTGCAGTATGTGCACAAATATTTCCAGATATTAAGACTGTGATGGAAATGTCAAACCCTGAGTTGGCGGACTTCCATTGATCAGTGGAAGACCTGGAGGATCGTGAGAAGCACCTTATCCATTCTATATGCTAAGTTTTCGATACTGCGGCCAGAACTTCGTCGACTTCTATAGGGGCCCGAAGGCTCACATATTTGCAGACAAGCAGCTGCCAAATGGATATGCATGATCGTCTTGGTAAGGTGCCCTGGCCACAAAGTTCAACAGACAGTGGCTGGGTTTAAGGAAAATCCAATCAAAATTGTAATCATTACCAGTTGTGGCATGGGACCAACTGGCCCCTGCCCAACACCAGTACTTCTCTTACAAATACCAGTTCTTCCAAAGACACTCCTTCTGCTCTTTTCAGTGTCATCAAGCTCCTCCTACTCTTCAGCAGCAGCTGCCCACTCTGGGTTAGCAGAGGGAAAGATATTGGCCTAAGGCTCAGCAGCAGATGCAGGCTAAACTAAGCACCAGTTTTTGATGACACTGAGACCTATCTCTTCCAGTGGAGGGAAGGGCTTAGTCTTTTTTTCCTAGAATGGCTCTGGATCACCAAGGACTGGTGAGTCTTTAAGAGTTATGGAGTACGGCTACTGCTGACGCTTCTCTCATCCTCCTCTAGTTCAACAGATTTCAGTCTTCAACTCCGACCTTTCTCAGTTGGCTCACCTGAAGCTGGAGATGGTGTCTCTCTTCTCCAGAAGAGAGTGGTTGAATTTTTCCCTTCCTAGGAGTGTGCTCAGGGATTCTTTCCAGGTATTCCTAATTCCCCCAAGAAGTCAGAGGGATTAAGGCATATACCGAACTTGCAAAGACTTGAAGAAATTGCTGGTTTGGGAGAAGTTCAAAATTAACTTCCTCCAAATGATTCATTCTGCCAAGGGACTGGATGTGTGCTCTAGAACTAAAAATGCTTATTCACACATTCCCATTCATCCCACCTATCTGAAGTTCCTCAGATTTGTGGTAAAGGATATGAAATACCAATACTAGGTAGTCTTCTTTGGTCTCTTGGTGGCCCTGAGGGTGTTCACGAAATGCCTCATAGTACTGGCAGCAAACTTTATCAGTAGGGACTCTGAGTACTCCCATACCTGGATGATTGGTTAGTGATGGGATCCATCTCCGTCAGGAGTTCTGGACTCCCTCGGGAAGTCTATTCAGCTTCTCCAGTCTCTAGGCTTCCTGGTCTGCTTTGTCATCAAATCCGGTTTTTGCTCAAAGAAATCAGTGTATAGGAGCCTGAATAGACTCAGTTTAAAAAAAGGCTTTTTTCCCTGTCAAAGAGGTCACATTGCTGGTGGTCGTAGTAAGGGCCTTATTTCAGCATAACTGAGTGACAGCAAGATCGCTCCTGATTCTTTTCAGCTACATGGCAGCTACAGTACATGTGGGACCCTTGACTTGTCTGCAGTTGTGGGACCTTCAGTAGGGTCTCCAAAGCCAGTGAGATCAGCTCTATCAACCATTATTCCACAAAATATCCATGACCTCTGGAATGAAAGCATCCCTTCAGTGGTGGATGAAGCTGGAAATTCTATGGGTGAGTCTCTCGCTATGCATCCCACTGCATCAAGGCTCTCTACTGATTTCCCCCCAAAGGAGTAGGGGTGGGGAGGGGGACCCACGGTTTGTGATACTCAGGAGAGTGTCTTCTGCAAATCAACCACCTGAAGCTGCGAGCCATTTGCTGTGGTCTAAAGGCTTTTTTTCTCACCTCTTCTCGGAAAACAAAATCTTAATCCAGATGGACAATGAAGTGACCACATTCTTTATAAGTAAATAGAAAGGTACAGGCGCTTATGCCTTTTGCCAGGAAGCCATCCAAATCTGGTCACAATGCCCATCTCAAGACAACCATCTTTCTGAGAATGCAGAATACACTGGTAGACCGCCTCAGCAGTTGGTGCTACTGAACAAGTGGTTCTTGAACCAAAAAATAAGCAGACTTGTTCAGTTACTGGAGAAAGTCAATGATTGACCTGCTCACCTCATATGTCAACATGAAGATCAAGAACTTCTGTTACATGCATCCAGGTTGCTACAGATCAGCTCCTGATATTTTTCTACTAAGCTGGAACATCAGTCTACTCTATGGGTACCCACCAATGCTTCTAATCGTCCGTACTATTCAGAAGGCTCTTCAGGATAAGGCAAGGATAATCCTTTGAGCACTGGCTTGATTTTGACAAGTGTGGTGTACATAATCTCATCCATCTGTTAATTCATTCTTCAGTTCCACTGGGGATATCTCCTACCCTCACCACTCAGAAGAACAGCAGTTTCTGCCATCCGACCTGCCATCACTGGCCCTCACGAAATGGATGTTGAGCATGCCAATTTTATTTTATTTGTTTCATAATTTATAGCCCACTCTATCCATAGTTCTAGGCAGATAAATTCTGGCTAGAAAGTCTTCAACCAGAAGATCCTATAATTACAAGTGGAACAGGTTCTTGACTTGGTATGGGGCCAGCTCTCTGGGTCCCTTCAGCTGTGGCCTAAGGGACTTGCTTCAGCATCTAATCTTCTTCTCCTCCTCCTCAGGCCTTAGTAACTCATCGGTCAAAGTTCATCTCTGTGCCATTGTGGCATATCACTACCAGGTGGAAGGAGGCTCAATCTTTCTTCATCCTTCGGTATCCAAGTTCATGAAAGGATTGTGGCATTCCAGACCAACAGTCAGTAAATGTCCTGTGACTTGGGACCTCACTGTAGTCCTGGCTCAACTCATTCAATCTCCTTATGAATCTAATGTCGGAAAATATGAAGTTTCTCACCTGAAAAGCGTTCTTCATGGCCATTGCTCCAGCTTGAAGAATAAGTGAACTACAAGCTCTGGTTTCATATTTACACCTGCAATTTTTTTTCACAGTGGAGTGGTTCTATGGATGTACCCCCAAGTTCTTTTTGAAAGTGGTGTCTGTATTTCATCTTAAGCTATTGTGCTTCCAATACCACCACATGGAAACAAAAGAGAATGAGTTCTTCATTCCATGGACCGTAAGAGAGCTCTGGCATATTACCTAAAGAAGATTCAACCTTATCAAGCTTCTCAACTGTTTGTTTATTTTATTTATTTAAAAATATTTGTATGCTGTCTACACCAAAACTCTAAGTGGCTTACAGATCCTTACATACATAAATAAAAATACACGTAAAGACTCGATGATAAAGTAACATAACAATCTAAAGTTTCTGAGCTCAAGGTCACTATTAAAGATATAATAGCACTTAACATGTCTGATATTGTTTATGAAAGCCAGCTGAAACAAGAAAGTCTTAATATTTTCAATTCCTTTGTATAAGTAGTTAAACGTAATGTTTCAGGCAGTGAATTCCACAGATTCAGTCCCACCACAGAGAAGGACCTCTCTTGTGTCTCAGAGAGATGGGCATAACGGCAAAGATGGAACCTCCAACAGGCGCCTTTGAAAAGAATTTAGGACTGTGGTTCCCAAACCTTTTTGTTTCGTGGCACACCTGGCACAGGGGTCACTTCGTTGTGGCACACCACCCACTTCCCCATCATCACTTTCTCTTCTATTCTCTTCCCTCCTCTCCCCACCCCTTGGCATCATTACCTTCTCCCTTCCGTCTTACTCCAGCATCATAATCATGCCTCTCCCCTGCCATCATCGTCATCACCTTCAGTCTCCCACCATCTCTTCCCACTCCATCACTCCCTGGCATCAACATCACCTTCTCTCCTCACCTCCTTACCCCTGACAGCATTGTCGCCATGACCTCTTTCCTTCTACCCCTCTCCCCCACCCCTGGCATCATTACCTTCCCTCCCCTCCTACCCCAGTCGTCATCACCTTCCCTCCCCAACCACCTCTTCTCCCACCCTTGCATCATCATCATCATCACCATCCTTCTCTCCCATCCATAGGCATCATCACAACCTTCCATCACCTCTTTCCCACCCCTCACCTTCCCCTCTTCCTTCACCCACCATCATCATTACTTTCCTTCTCCCCCTGACATCATCTCCTTCCCTCTGTCCCTCACTCCTTGGCGTCATCACCTTCCCTCTCCCACCACCTCTTCCCCCACCTTTGCATCATCATCTCCATCCCTCTCCCCCATCCATAGGCATCATCACCATTTTCCACCATCTCTTTCCCTCCCAGTCATCTTCACTCTCCCTTCACCCACATTCATCATCAACACCTTCCCTTTCCCCCTGACATCATTGCCTTCCCTCTGCCTCCACCCCTCTCCCTCCATCCCTGGCATCATCTCCTTCCATCTTCCTCCACCCCTCTTCCTCCACCCATCTCCCTCACCCCCTGGCATAATCAATTTCCCTCTCTGTCCATCCCCTGACATCATTGCTTTCTCTCTCTCTCCACTCCTCATGTCAATCACCTTCTCTTCCCTTTCTCTCCCCCCCCCCCCCCTGGTATCACTTGCCCTTTTCCTGGCATCAACATCATCTTCTCTCTCCTCACTCTTTGGCATCATCACCTTTCTTCTCTCTCTCCACTTCCCTCCCCCACTGACATCATCATCATCATCATCATCATCAATCTTCCGTTTACCCCCACCCCCAGCCCTTGAACAGCAAAATTCTGGGAGCAGACTTAAAGTGCTTCTTCTTCCTTCTTTGCTGGCTTCCCTCTGCAATCTGAACTGCAAGGGGGTCAGCAAGTCTCACAAAGCTACAGAGCCAGCAGAGGAGGAAGTAGGAGCAGCGGGCGGTGAGTGCTGCTCTCCCACACCCCCTGCTGGTGGGAGGTCATCCTGCAGGCCAGGAGGAGACTGCAGCCATGGTATAAGCTGCCCTTCAGCCACGCGCACTTCAGCCAAGTGCCCTTCAGCCACTAGTTGGGAAACGCTGATTTTAGGGCATGCGTGGAGTGCAAATATGAAGCATGAAATTCTTCCATGGCAGGGCCTCTGAACTAAGAATTTTTGTGAATTAATAGGGTAAACCTTATCCTGGATCTGCCAGTGGAGCTCCCTCAAGATGGAGGAATATGGGCCCTCCTGTTTTGACCCGATATCAAATGGGCAGCAGGGTTCTGTAACAGTTGAAGGGAGGGCAAGACATAACCCAGCAGACCAGCTAAAATGGAAATGCAATAATCAATTAAAAAAAAAAAATCAGGGCTTGCCCTATTGACTGGAATGCTGAATGTCCCAGCTATGATTTTAAAGGTCACAAAAGACGCTTTTAAAATATCCAGATTTAATTACTGCTTCAACATGATTGTGCATGGATGACTCCTTTAATCCCAATAGATTGGAAAGAGCAGTTGCCAAACGAATTCTGGCCTATTGCTTAGCGGACTGCGTTGGACAATGTTACGCACCAGCTGATTTACGCCAGGCACAGCACCCGTGTGTTGCGATCTCGTGCGGTTTTTGTAGGGTGCACGTTTGCCCGTACAAAAATGGAATCGATTCATTCTCGTAAAGTCTTAGCAGTGTCGCCCGGTTTCGCCGCCTCCTCTCGCTCCTTCCCCCCCCCCCCCCCCCCCCCCATGGCAGCACAGTGGGAGGCTCCGGCTGTGCCCTCAGATAAGGCTTCTGCGTGATGTAACTTGATAGCTTGATCAAACAGCCCTCTCTTCCCTTTCTCAGCTGGCTCCCTATTACTGATAACCTTTGGATCCAGTTTGGTCTGCATTCTGGTTCTGCTGGAGCTCGGAGCTCTGCATTGCTATTGCCCTGTCAGTCCACAGATACCCAGAAAGAAAGGTCAGCAAATAACTTGCAGATGGAAAGCAGCATGGTTTTTCTTTGAGGATGAGAGATTTTTTTTGTTTGTTTTTTTTAAACTGGTCGGAGTACCATTTTTACTTGTTTTTCCCCTTAAACAAAAGACAAACTTTCTTTATTGTATTTTAATAGGGGAAAAAAATGTCTCTCTCTCTCTTTTACACTATGGAGTCTCGAGTGTTGCTATGCACAGTTTGCATCAGTACTTTCGCTGATGTCCCTTTATTCCCCCCTCCTCTTTGAGTCTCCAATATGGTCCTCTCCTCCTTCATTTCCTATCTGTGACCCTAACGTAGGGGCCGGCGTAATAAGGCGTGAGTGAAAAATACACGTGCTGGACTTCTGCCTATGTTTTCCTTACCCGCGTGCTAAAAGAAAGACTCGACTCCCGAAGCAGTAACACAATAATGTGTGCACAGAAGCTTGGCGCTCATAAAAACAAGGTGCGCGTAAGCCGTGTTTTCTGCACACAGGATCCTATTTTCTGCACGTAGAATATCCTTGGATTAGCTCTGCCTTGAGAATTCACATCCCTTCCAAGGCCTTAAGAGCCCGCCCATCAGTGGAGGCTGGAGGTACGCCCTCCACCCGTTCGGGACTGCCAGCCCGCTACTCTGGAAATCTCTCCCCGGACCAACTCCATGGGATGCCTGCCTCCAAAGTGTTTAAGAAGGCTCGGAAAACTTGAACTGGCAGACTAGCCGCTTCCCTTTTTAGGTCATTTTTTTGTAGCCCTCTTGACCGCCTTCGTGTACTATCCAGAATATTTGCATTTTCTATCTTTTACAATACATTAGGGGGTGGATTTTCTAAGGCGCGCGCGTGCGTCCGTGAGCGTGCGTTTCCCGGCGCGCGCTCACATGGACGCGCCGAAATATGTGCGCCGGATTTTATAACCTGCACACGCAAGGGGGTGAGCACTTACGAAATTCCCGCGTGACAATGCATTCCAGCCTTCCCCCAGTTCCCTCCCATTTAAGGAGCGGACTGCGAGGGAACTTCCCTACCCCCCTACCCTAACCTCCCGTCCCCTTCCCCTCTCCTCCCCACCCCCTAAACCCTATCTCCTATCTTTTTTAAAATGTTATCTCGTTGCTTAACTGCTTCGTTGGAGCAGTAGCAGCTTGCGCGCGCCACCAGTCCCTTCCCCGGTAGATCGGAAAATCTGATTCATGCAGAAAGCGGAATTTCTGCACAACAATCTTGTTTTCTGCACATAAAACACGATTTGTGCACAAGTTTGGTTTTTCTGAGGCCAATATTCAAAAAAAGTAGAAAATATAACTTAATCCAGCTGAATTTAGCTGGTGTAATGGATACCCAGCAGGTTAAGCGCTCGGCTGAATAGCTCCGATTAAAGTGATCCGGCTGCCTTTAGCTGGATTAACCTTATACCTAACCAGTTATCTTTTGAATATCACCAAGAAAGGTTTAAAATGATCCAGCCTTATGTGACTGGATAATTTTAGACTTCAGTGGCTATATTCAAAGAATGTAGTTGGTTAAGGGGCATGGAGCTTAAAAAAAACAGTAGTGCAAGCCTGGCCTGACCCTATTCCCACACACTCGAGGGAAATTTAAAAAAGCATCCTGCGTGCTCCCCCCCCCCCCAAAACCCCTTGAAGTCAGCTTTATAGATTTATCCAGAACGAGGCCCCCCCTTGACATAGCAAGATGTAATGTGCCGGCTGGGCTTGCGGTTAGACGGGCATCGGCACAGGTACCAGGCACGGGAGGGCACGTTCTGCATATAATTTTGCAGGTCTGGGAGTGGGAAATAGGAGGGCTGGCGCTGGCCCTTTAACGAGGACTTTGAAGGGATGGGGGGTCTTCGCCCAGGAGGGTGCTTTTATTTTTATTCCCTTGAGTTTGGGGTGGGGTGGGAATAGGGGCCACCAGGCCTGCGCTACTCTCTTTATTTTTTTCACATAGTAACACAGTAAAGATGGCGGATAAACACCAAATGGTCCGTCCAGTCTGGCCAGCAAATTGCTCATGGTAATAACCGTCGCTCCGTGCAGGTTAACACCCCCCATGCTTTCTGCTAAGGGTAATAATGGCTGCTCCCTGGCCTTCTGGTAAGGGCAGTGAATGATGAGATAGACTAATAGACATCTCAGAGACGTAGTGAAAGGAGGATTAGCAATGGGGATAGTGCCATACTAGGGTGCAAAATATATCACAGTGGTGCTTTGTGTCTGGGATGGCACAGAGTCCAATAGGAAAAGAGACTAAATGCACAATCGAATCTTTCTGAGTACTTCTGCTTTATAAATCAGGAGAAGGAAATACAAAGATGTGCAAAGATTTGAAAATGCTCACACTCTGATCAAGAAGTGGAAAAGTATGAATTCTGTTAATCCCGAGCCAGACCAAGAAAGATTTCAGACACAACTTCCAGGAGCATGTGTCGGGATGCAAAGAAAAGCCCACAAGCAACTTCTAGTGAAATAGGGGCTTCTGTGAAACAAAGTGGTGTGGGTTTTTCAGCAGGCATGATAAGGGGACGCTTGAACAACAATGGGCTGCATGGTAGAGGTGCCTGACAAAGGACACTGCCACAAGTCAGCCTGCTTACAATGTGCCAAACGGCACCTCGAGAAGCCTCGACACTTCTGGAACAAAATAATTTGAACTTGATGGTCACAACCATGAAGGCTATGATGAGAAGCACAACATCCCTACTGTGAAGCATGGAGGAGGATCTCTGCAGCAGCACAGGGGATTTAGAATTGATGGCAGGATGAATGCAGCATCGCATCAGAAAATACCGGAGGAGAATCTGCATTCATCAGCCAGGAAGCTGCGCATGGGGACGCACTTGGACTTCCCAACGTGACAATGATCGGGAACATAAGGCCAAGTCGACCTTCAGCGGCTGCAGCAGGAGAAAGCGAAGGCTCTGGAGTGACCGTCACAGTCTCCTGACCTCAACGTCACTGAGCCACTTTGGGGAGAACTCAAACCTGCAGTTCATGCTGGACAAGCAAAGAATTTACAGGATCTGAGGCTTTTTCCCAGGAGGAATGGGCACAGCTTTACCCCATGAGAAAATAAAGGGCCTCGTTCACACCTATCACAAAATGACTGCAAACTGTCATTGATGCAAAAGGGGGCAATGCACGATATTAAGAACTAAGGGCATGCAAACTTCTGAAGAGGACCATTTTATTATTCCCTTATTGCTATGGTTTAATGATTGTGCTATTCTGTGATGCATAATAGTTTAATTAGAATCACGTTAAAAATAACAGAGGTGTTTTATCTGATCACTCGTGTTTTTCTTTAAATGCTAAGCATCTTACAAATTCTGCCAGGGGGATTGTAAACTTATGAGCACAGCTGTAAAGATATCTCTAGATATATATATATATATATATGTTTGTGCAGATTGCATGGAAAAATAGTAATATTTAGTCTTTGGCACTCGGTGGGAGGTCGTGGTCTTTCTTGGCTGTGAAAGCAGCCCCGACCATGGGTGATTAGCTCCCTTTTCTAAAGCACACACAGAGCTGGATTGTGTATGGCCCAGCAGATGCACTGAAGCAAACTCTGCTTTTATTTGCTCCTCCCGCCCCCAAGAAACCCTTTCATGCGGCACTAGTTGTTGGAATCCAGGGTGGAACCAGGCTCAGAACTGGGAAAACCCTCTTGCCCCGCTAACAGCACTAATCAATGAGGTTTAAATTAAACTGCCCCGAGAAGGGGGCCGCCTCTTCCAGCTTACGCCCGTGCAGTGCCTGCCTACCGAGGAAATCGTTCTACAGGCAATGCCCTTTGTCTAGGGGGAACAACCAAGCAGTGTTCCTGTGTTTCTTTTCAGGACCACGGACGTTCTGAGCACAGCAAAAGTCTAAAAGTGCGATTTGTACGCTCTGAAGCGGTGCAGTATGTTTTTTGTGGAAGTCCTAGATTACTATTTAACAAGACGAAGAAAGCCACAAGAATGTTGCTTTTGCCAACTGGATGAGGCCAACGGCTGCACATCCTGGGCCTAGCTCGTCAGTGGCGCTTGGCTTCTCTCTCCCATCCTGTCTCTCTGGGAAGAACCCTTGATGAATTGTACGCTTCGGTCCAGCCAATAAGAGGCCCGGCGGCGTCAGATTACCTGGTTAGGACTGATGGGGGCCTACTGAGCTGCTTTGAACTGGGCCTTCCAGCACAGGGGGGAGTTTACATGCTGCAGAGGGGGGGGGGGGGCAAACTGTGGCCCATGGGGTAAGTGGGAGGAACGTTATCGCTGGCCTATCTTCAGGGACAGACTGCCCCCCCCCCCCCTGCTGCCAGTCTTCCAGGGAGGCCCTCAACTCCTTCCCCCCCCCCAGCCAGCCCAGGCCCCTAATGTGGCCCTCAGGCTCAAAGGTTTGTTTACATCCAGTGGCCTGCAGTGACATTCAGGGGATTCAGTGAATGCATCCCATGGCACAGCCATCTTTTCTTCCCAACCATCCCCTGGGATAATCGCCTTCCCTCTCACCCCTACCTTCCCACCCCCAGCATAATCGCCAACTTCCCTAGCATAATTACTTTCCTGTCACTATCTCCCCATCCCACCCCCTTGGCATAATCATTCTCTCTCTTCCCCCTTATCCTCCTGGCATGACCTCCTTCCTTTTCTCTTCTCCTCTCCCCCCGGGGAAGGAGGTAAAAGAGAGAGAATGGAAGTCTGGCGAGTAGGGGGGAGCCAGGTGAGATGCTTGTGTACATTTATGTATGAGTTTATTTTGGGTGGAGGGAGCCAGAGAATAGGGGGCAACTGCTGTGTAAATTTTGAATTTTTGTGACCCTGGAGGGGGTACACAAGGCATCTAAATCTCTTGAAAAGGGATGAATGTTTGAGAGTCGCTACCCTACTCCCTACATCTCACTACAATGAGATTGTCCTACTGGGAGATAGAAAGTGGAGAACAGAGCAAGCTGGGCCGTTCTAGGTACTCACACAGAAACGCTAGCACTTCAGGCCTACAGGCAAAACACAGACCCACCCTCATCAAACAGAGGACGAGCAACCGCAAATTAGAAACCAGAACCTGCATAAACTGCCTGGAAACCCCGAGAAATGCATTTCCTCCTGGATACCATTATAGAAATATTCAGAGAGGCACATTTTTCAAAATAGCAGAGAAAATCAAATTATTTTCACTTCCCGTCTTCTACTACTGAGATAACAGCCTCAGCTCATCCTCCACGAGTCCCGCCGTGTCTCCCGTAGTCTCTCTGTCAATTCCTCGCCTCCCTACCATTCTCACTCTCAACCCCCATGCCTCACCCACCACTTCCCCAAGTTCCCAGCAGTCTCACTCCTCAGCTCCCCAGAGTCCCCAGCAGTCTCACTCCTCAGCCCCCAGAGTCCCCAGCACTCTTACTCATTCTCAGCTCCCCAGTTCCCAGCAGTCTCACTCCTCAACCCCCCCAGAGTCCCCAGCACTCTCACTCATTCTCAGCTCCCCAGAGTCCCCAACAGTCTCACTCAGCCCCCAGAGTCCCCAGCAGTCTCATTCCTCAACCCCCAGAGTCCCTAGCAATCTCCCTCATTCTCAACTCCCCCCGTCCCTAGCAGTCTTACTCCTCAACCCCCAGAGTCCCCAGCAGTCTCACTCATTCTCAGCTCCCCCAGTCCCTAGCAGTCTCACTTCTCAACCCCCCAGAGTCCCCAGCACTCTTACTCATTCTCAGCTCCCCAGTCCCCAGCAGTCTCACTCAGCCCCCAGAGTCCCCAGCACTCTTACTCATTCTCAGCTCCCCAGTCCCCAGCAGTCTCACTCAGCCCCCAGAGTCCCCAGCAGTCTCACTCCTCAGCCCCCAGAGTCCCCAGCACTCTTACTCATTCTCAGCTCCCCAGTCCCCAGCAGTCTCACTCCTCAACCCCCCCAGAGTCCCCAGCACTCTCACTCATTCTCAGCTCCCCAGAGTCCCCAACAGTCTCACTCAGCCCCCAGAGTCCCCAGCAGTCTCATTCCTCAACCCCCAGAGTCCCTAGCAATCTCCCTCATTCTCAACCCCCCCCCGTCCCTAGCAGTCTTACTCCTCAACCCCCAGAGTCCCCAGCAGTCTCACTCATTCTCAGCTCCCCCAGTCCCTAGCAGTCTCACTTCTCAACCCCCCCCCCCCCCGAGTCCTCAGCAGTCTCACTCCTCAAACCCCCAGAGTCCTCAGCTGTGTCACTCATTCTCAGCTCCTCCCAGTCCCCGGCAATCTCATTCTCTCAGCCCCTCCCCAGAGTCCCCAGCAGTCTCTCATCCCCCCCTCCCAGAGTTCCTAGTAGTCTCACTTTTAACCTCTCCTCTACTCCCCAAGTTCCCAGCAACCTCCCTCTGAACATCCCCCCTCTCCCAGCAGTGAGCAGCAGCCCCAGCCTCTTCAAGAGACGAGTCCTCTTCTGCTCTGCCCAGTGCAGTCAGCACAGCAGGGGCACCTCTGCCCAGTGCAGGAAGTAAGGTCCCGGCCGTCTGCCCCATGCTGGGCTAATCTGCTGACAACACATCGGCTCCACCCTGATGCTTCTTCTTGCTTCCTGGCTCCTGCTTGCTACCTTTGGGGCCGATGCAATGCAATTCGCTCAGCCGAGCGACCTGTATAACCCGCAGTCAGACGCGGGTTAAATAGGCGTTAATCCACCCCCTAATGCAATAGGGGGGATTAGCACCTATTTAACGCGCGTCCGACGTGGAGCGAATGCGATAGCGCTCATCACATGCAAATGCACGCGAATGAGGCTATTACTCATTCACTCCGCATTAAAAAAAAAAATAAACGTGCGTCTCAGACGCGCATTTAGCTCTCAGGTATTAACGCCTGCCTGGACAGACAGAGTTCTGCATCCACTGCCATAATTTTATTAATTACAAGTAAAACTATTCTATATTATTGATTATCATTATGTTAAATTGTCATCCAGTTATAATGTTCCATATGTACCACTGTTCTATGTAAATAATGTTATAATGTTCCATATGTTATAATGTTATAATGTTATAATGTTATAATGTTCCATAATGTTCCATATGTACCACTGTTCTATGTAAAGCCCCCTTATCTCTGTTGGGCAGTTTATCGTTATATGTAAACCGGAGTGATTTATAGTCTCTATAAGAACCTCGGTATATAAAAATTAAAAATAAATAAATAAAATAAATAAGGAAAGCAGCGTTGCAATTCTTTCAAAACAGGTGAATGTTTGACTAGAACTCCACCTGTCCTCCCCCCTGCCCCCCCCCCCCCCACCACCTTTTCAAGACAAAAGCGAGATTACAGACGGCAGCTTAACGCTCAGGATTATGTGGCGGGTGACCACGATGGGATGGGAGAGTGATCGTAGAGGCCTAGATTTAACAATCTGAAAGGGTTATATTTTCAGATTAGGTTTTTTTCTGCGAGTGTAGGACGCGAGAGCTGAGTCATAGGAATCCTCTTGCTTGTTAAACAGAGGCTTTATTTTAAGCATGTTTGTTTTTTAATCAGTCTTAGAGCCTGATTCTTGGAGGCCTTTTGTCCCATTTTGTGTGCCTGGGAGTAGAGCTAGGTGAATCCAGGCTCTTGGCGTCAGCCTCTAATAGCCGCACCGCACCCCGGCCTAGGCTGAAACGTGCGCCGTCTTTGGTTGCAGTGAAGGTCCAGCGGCCTATCTGGGCAGGGTATGTGGACCACTGGCCATCTCGATTGCTTCCAGGCTTTCTTCTGTGTTGGATTTAGGGCCCTACTTCGACAAAATTCTTGAGCCGTATAAACAGCCAAATATTTATCTGCGTATACAGTCGTGCTCATAGGTTTACCCACTCCTGGCAGAATTTGTAAAATGTATAGCATTTAAAGAAAACACGAGTGATCTGTCAAAGCGCGTCTATGTTTCAAATTAAACTATTATGCATCACAGAATAGCACAAGCATTAAACCATAGCAATAAGGGAATAATAAAATGGTCCTGTTCAGACGTTTGCATGCCCTTAGCTCTTAATAGCATGTATTGCCTCTTTTTTGCATCAATGACAGTTTGCAGTCATTTTGTGATAGTTGTGAATGAGGCCCTTTATTTTCTCATGGGGTAAAGCTGTGCCCATTCCTCCTGGCAAAAAGCCTCAGACCCTGTAAATTCTTTGCTTGTCCAGCATGAACTGCAGGTTTGAGTTCTCCCCAAAGTGGCTCAGTGATGTTGAGGTCAGGAGACTGTGACGGCCACTCCAGAGCCTTCGCTTTCTCCTGCTGCAGCCACTGAAGGTCGACTTGGCCTTATGTTCCCGATCATTGTCACGTTGGAAAGTCCAAGTGCGCCCCATGCGCTGCTTCCTGGCTGATGAATGCAGATTCTCCTCCAGTATTTTCTGATAAGATGCTGCTTTCATCCTGCCATCAATTCTGACTAAATTCCCTGAGCCGCTGTTGCTCACACACCCCATGCTTCTCGGCCTTATTGACTCCTCTCCAAACAATAGCGTTTGTGGTTGTGACCATAAAGTTCAGTTTTGGTCTCATCATTCCAAATTATTTTGTTCCAGAAGTTTCGAGGCTTCTCTAGGTGCTGCTTGGTGTTTTGTAAGCAGGCTGTTTTGTGGCATTAGTGCAGCAATGGCCTTTTTTTCTGGCAACTCTACCATGCAGCCCATTTTTATTGAAGTATCCCCTTAATGTGCATGCTGAAACACCCACACCACTTTGTTTCAGAGAAGCCTGTATCTCAGTAAAAGTTGCTTTTGGGATTTTCTTTGCATCCTGACAAATTTTCCTGGCACTTGTGTTTGAATCTTTCTTGGTCTACCTGACCGTGGCTTGGAATTAATAGAACTCATAATTGTCCACTTCTTGATTAGAATTTGAACAGTACTGATTAGCATTTTCAAATCTTTTGATATCTTTTTATATCCTTTTCCTGATTTATAAAGTTGAACTACTTTTGCTCACAGATCCTTTGACAGTTCTTTTGCTTTCCCCATGCTTCAGTAACCACCATAGTCAGTGCAGCCCTGGATGAAATGCATAAGGGTTTCTCACGAGCTAAGAATCTCATTGACTATTTATACACAGTCACTAATTACAATCAAACAAGGCACAGATTTGGCTAGCTACCCTTCATTGCATTCTCGACTTGAGTGTACATTATCAGCCCAAATATTCAAGGGTCTGCAAACTTTTGAACGGGATCATTTTACTATTTCCTTTATTGCTATGGTTTGTTTGATGATTGTGCTGTTCTGTGATGCATAATAGTTTAATTTGAAACATTAAAAATAGCAGACGTGTTTTGTCTGATCGCTCATGCTTTCTTAAAATAGTACATAATCTTACAGATTCTGCCAGAGGTATGTAAACTTAAGAGCACAACTGTATAATGTGCTTAGGTGCTGGCAAGGGGGATCAGTTTGTTGGGGACTCCGGCAGCTGCACAGGATAAAAAGATGCCTGTCTCGCCTGTGCAGCACGACCTGGATGATTGGGGAAAGCAGGTCGGTGGGACAAATCTCCTCTAGACTAGAGATTTGGCCTGCAGCATTTTTTTTTTCTTCTCTTGCGGAAAAACAAAATACAAAATGCTTGGGCAAGCTCGGGGATGAGGAATGGGGGTCGATGTGTGGCCTCTCTCCCCTCAGTATTTGATCCCGGTGCATACTTCTTTGCCTGCCTCACAATTTTACAGATTAGTGGTCACTGAACGTGCATAAAATTATCTTTGGATGGTACTCTTGAGTCTTGCACTTCGGGCATGGTGTGCTGGGGTCCCTGGAGACCTGAGCTGCGTCCAGTCCCAGGTCTGCCATGGGTAGGATGCTGCCTTGCATTCTCCCAGCATCATGCGCTTCCCTCTCCCGTTGGCTCTTCATAGAAACATAGAAATGACGGCAGAAGAAGACCGAACGGCCCATCCAGTCTGCCCAGCAAGCTACGCACTTTTTTTTTTCCCATCTTTTTCTCTCACCCATCTGTTACTATTGGCTACCAGTACCCTCCACCCCTAATTCCCCTCCACCCCACCACCAATGTAGAGAGCAGCGCCGGATCTGCATCCAAGTGAATATCCAGCTCAATTAGGGGTAGCAACCGCTGCAACAAGCAGGCCACACCCCTGCCCCATACTCTTACCCACCCCTGTTTTGGTTTTTTTTTGGAGATGGCAGCCCTCCATCCTTCCGCTCCGTGAAGGTGGAACACCAACCACTGGCCACTGGCATCCCGCTCCGTGAATGCCTCTGTGGCTACTGCCGCTCCATGCAGTGTTTTGCTGCCTCCTCTTTATTCACATCCTCTAGACTTGATGGACCCACAGTGTTTATCCCATGCCCCTTTGAAGTCCTTCACAGTTTTAGACTTCACCACTTCCTCCGGAAGGGCATTCCAGGCATCCACCACCCTTTCCGTGAAGAAATACTTCCTGACATTGGTTCTTAGTCTTCCTCCCTGGAGCCTCAGCTCGTGACCTCTGGTTCTGCTGATTTTTTTCTGCTGGTAAAGGTTTGTCGTCTTTGGATCGTAAAAGTTTTTCAAGTATCTGAAAGTCTGAATCATATCACCACTGCTCCTCCTTTCCTCCAGGGAGGACATATTTAGATTCTTCAATCTCTCCTCGTATGTCATCCGATGAAGACCCTCCACCTTCCTGGTCGCCCTTCTCTGTACCGCTTCCATCTTGTCTTTTTCTCTTTGTAGATACGGTCTCCAGAACTGAACACAGTACTCCAGGTGAGGCCTCACCAAGGACCTGTACAAGGGGATAATCACCTCCCTTTTCTTACTCGATATTCCTCTCTCTATGCAGCCCAGCATTCTTCTGGCTTTTGCTAACACCTTGTCGCATTGTTTCGCAGACTTCATATCATTAGACACTATCACCCCAAGGTCTCTTTCCTGCTCCGTGCACATCAGCCTTTCCCCCCCAACGAATACAGTTCATTCGGATTTCCACTCCCCATATGCATGACTTTGCACTTCTTGGCATTGAATCTCAACTGCCATATCTTCGACCACTCTTTCAGTTTCCTTAAATCCCATCTCATTCTCTCCACTCCTTCCGGCGTGTCCACTCTGTTGCAGATCTTAGTGTCATCCGCAAAAAGACAAACCTTACCTTCTATCCCGTCCGCAATGTCGCTCATAAAGATATTGAACAGGACCGGTCCCAACACCGATCCTTGCGGTACACCACTTAAAACCTCCCTCTCTTCAGAGAGAGCTCCATTTACCATCACACATTGTCTTCTGTCCGTCAACCAGTTTGCAATCCAGGCCACCACCTCGGCACTCACTCCTAAGCTTCTCATTTTATTCACCAGTCTCCTGTGCAGAACCGTATCAAAAGCTTTGCTGAAATCCAAGTAGATGACATCGAGCGCTCTTCCTTGATCCAATTCCTTGGTTACCCAGTCAAAAAAGTCAATCAGATTTGTCTGACAGGATCTTCCAATGGTGAATCCATGCTGCCTCTGGTCCAGCAATTCTCCCGACTGTAGATAGTTCACTATTCTCTCTTTCAACAATGACTCCATTACTTTTCCCACCACCGAAGTGAGGCTAATCGGTCTGTAGTTACCAGCCTCCTCTCTGTTCCCACTCTTGTGAAGCGGGACCACCACCGCTCTTCTCCAATCACTCGGCACCACTCCCGTTTCTAGGGATCTATTGAACAGGTCACACAGTGGACCCGCCAGCACATCTCTGAGCTCCCTCAGTATCCTTGGATGAATCCCATCAGGCCCCATGGCTTTGTCCACTTTCAGATTCTTTAGCTCTTCCCATACATTTTCTACTGTAAAAGGATTTTCATCCATTCCACTTCCCTCCAGTTTCTTGTTGTGTAGAGATGGTCCTTCTCCAGGGTCTTCTTTAGTGAACACAGAGCTGAAGTATTCATTTAATATTTCTGCCATTTCTTCGTCTCTCTCCACACATTGATCATTTCCACCTTTCAATTTCACTATACCACTTTGGACTTTTCGCTGATGTATCTGAAAAATGTTTTGTCACCATTTTTTATCTCCTTGGCAATCCTCTCTTCCGCTTGACTTTTTGCTGACTTGATTAATTTCTTTGTCTCCCTCAGTTGAATCAAATATTCTTCTTTGTGCTCCTCCCTTTGGGATCTTTTATATTTCTTGAATGCTGTTCTTTTAGCTTTAATTTTGTCAGCCACCTCCTTTGAGAACCAGATAGGTTTCAATTTTCTTTTGCTTTTCTTTACATTTCTAACATACAGAGTAGTTGCCTTGGTGATTGCTCCTTTTAGATTGGTCCACTGCTGATCCACATCTCTCTCATTCTCCCAGTCTTATAGTTCTTCCTCTAGGTACTTCCCCATTTCCTCAAAGTCCGTGTTTTTGAACTGTAAAACTCGGGTCTTTGTGCTTCTTTTCCATATTCTTTTAGTGATATTAAACCATACCGTTTGATGATCACTGGTGCTGAGGTGGGTGCCCACCTGGACATCAGAGACATTATCTCCATTAGTGAGATAATGTCTCTGATGTCCAGGTTAGTTAAATGGTTATGTTATGTTCATGGTTAGTTAAATGAATTTGCTACCAGATATTGATAAATAATCATGTATCGTACTTTGAAAAATAATGTTTGCTACCTGTGCTTGGAGTCCTCATCACTCAGTGCTAGTTTTCGCGGTTCAAGGCTCACCATTGAGCACCAAGCTGGTAGGTTCCCAGTACTGGGCCCCGAGGGCCGTTGTAATATAATACAAACTCAGATTACCATTTCCAGTGCTGTACTTTTATAGCTGCAAGATGTCTGTACAAGGAACAGTTTGACCCTTTTACCGTTTCTCCCTTCTGATAAATTTATTGGAGACTTTGCCAGCGTATTATTATTATTTTTTTTTTTAAGTGCAGCATTTTGACACCTTGACCCTTGCTGCGTGTTCTCGAGCTGGAACATTTTGGAGCCAGCCGTTCGGTCGTGGCTGTGCTCTGCGGCAGGCTGGCTGCGTGGCTGCTCCGAGAGTGTACAAAAATAGGTTCTCTTGTTTTATTTGCTCAGATATATTCTGCTTTCTACTCCAAATCAGAGGCCTGAGGGGAAGCAGGAAGCTGATGCCTAAGACCCGTCAACCCTTGTACCTTCTAGGATGAATCTAATGATGTTGAGCTTCTCTGAGTCTTTCACACTTGTCTACTTTAATCTCACACCCTGAGACAAGTATAAAAAAAAACCAACTGTGAGGTAGGGAGAGGGGGAAGTTAAACCATGCTATGCTAGAAGCATGCCAAAAGTATAATTTTGTAACTTGGAAAATACACGCTTTGAATGTTTTTTCACGGCTTCTGCTAGAGAGAACTTTAATTTAATCTTCTCTAGCAAGTTGAGTTAGCAATGCATTTAGCATTGTGGCCCATGGAATATTATTATTTTTATGGGGAATTGCAAGCCTCTTTATAACTAGGACCTGGTAAGTACATAAATTATTCATGAGAGCTAAAAAAAAAATACTTTTCTCTCCTGATCTTCTGTAATAATGTGCAGTGTTTGGTGTTTTGGGAATCACATAGGTGCATGCAGCATTGGGCTGCAGTGCCTGCAAGCACTGTCAGCCACGCACTGTTGACCTGCAGGGTTGCCACAAAGGAATGGGTGGGGGGGCAATGACCGGTGCCCAGATGGCCTGAACCGGAACCTACAGCAGGGACAGTCCACGTGCACTAGGTCCAACAGGTCATGGTAGCAGTGGGAGATGGGAATGCTCTGCCACCAGACGTGGCCCAGTGAAGGCCGATGTGCCACCCGTGTGCAGTCGGCCTGCAAGGCTGCAGCGGTAGGGTTGGCTGCAAGACTTTATTGAGGCCAGGTCAACCAATACTGGGAGCTGCAGCAGAGGCAGACCTCATCCAGAGCTCTGGCAGTTGGGAGCGTCAGCGAAAGGGACGTGGTGCTCTGATGGCCTAGATGCCAGGGAGGGCTGTGCCGTTAGATCGATTGGCCATCGGGGGGGGGACAGCCAGGGAGCCGCAGTGGTGGCGACAGTTGTGCGGACCACAGAGTCAGGATGGCAAGTGCCAGGGGGGATGGGAAGAGGAAGGGCATGATGGAGATGTGCCAGTGGGGTCAAGCCCGGGGGAGAGGGAGGATGAAGGAATCCGTGACTTTGTGGGCCTGTGCCTGCACGAATGGCTGGGAACATTGACTGATGATGACATAACCAGAACAAGCAGCAGAAAGAGAGTGGTGCAGGCAGGCTGGAATGGAGGGGGTGGAGATAGGTTGCAGGGGGAGCGTGACGAGGAGAAAGCGCAAAATTTAAAAAAAAAAACTCTGATCCGGGTGGTAACTATACTCATTTAACTTGAGATCTTTTGTGGGTTTCAGTTAGTAAAAAAAAAAATAAATATTTATCTGGCTTATTTACAGCTATGGCTAACTGCATAATGCCTGAGATCAGGCAGGTTCTACGTTATTGCGTCTGCTGCTCCCACTCACCTGCCATGGCCGCTGCGGACCTAATTCACTCTTTCAGCCGCACTCTCTCAGGCTTCTCCACATCTGTTCTTCCCCTCTCCTGAGCGTCATCTGATAATTTTCACACTAACCACCCCCACCCCACCCTGAAGTCTCGGCCAGTCACCTCCAGCCCCTTTATTTGTATTTGAAGAAATTTATTAATCGCTTAACACAAAAGGCCTAAGCGATATACAAAATTACATACATAATAATAAAATCACAAAGTTTCACAAAGACTAAAACGAACAAACATTATAAATTAAACACAATAATAAAAGAACAAAAATAAAATGTCACATCTAAATATGAAGTCGAACATATTCACTTCAATGTAATACTCATCGACACAGAAGCAAATGACATTCAACACATTGCGTTACAATTTAAACGCACGGGCAAGGAGAAATTCTTTATAAGAAGATTTAAATTTCTTAACATCATCCATAGATCTCAAATCTATAGGGATTGAATTCCATTGAGAGGGTGCCGCAATTGAAAAAGAAGTCTCTCTAGTCTCTCTAGTAATGTCCCAGGCTGTTGACCACGGTTTCGTCTCCCTCTCCGGTACCGTCTGGCCAGAATCTGTTGATGAAGCGGTTTCTTCTTATCTAACACCATTCTCTTCTTGGCTTTGGAAGCTCTTGTTCCACCACCTCCGTTGCCCTTGTCCTGTAAGGCGTGCCATACCCCCCCACCCCCCAAGTTTGGCTCTCCTCCGCAGTTTGCTTCCCACATTCCTGCACCCCGTTCTGCAGGGCGTCCCTGGCTGAAGTTCCCATTCCCCTGCTGACTCCATATCGTTTCAGATTCACGCTCGCTTCCTTCCCGTCTGCTCTCGCACTTGCCAAGCAAGATTGTGTTCATCTGGCAAAAAGCCCTTGCCTCCTGCCCCCCCCCCCCCCCCCCCACGTTCTCTTTGCCATAGTGACCTCCCCTCCTCAAACTGCTTCCACCTCCCATCCGCCGGTTTACACTTCCCCCAGACTGTAGCTGACTACGTCCATGAAAAGACTGAAGGCAAAATTTGTTTTCCTTTTTTTTTGGGTGAGGAAGAGGAATCTCAAGAATATCAGTACAGGGAGGAGATTTCAGGAATGGGGAGAAGGAGGAGGAATAGGGTGGGAAGATGAGAAGGCAGTAAATCACTCAACAGCCAGCTGCTCCACTCCCCACCTCCCCCCGATTTTTGCCACCCTAGGCACAGGTCTAGCGTACCCATTGACAAATCCAGGCCTGCCTCCAGCTCCTGTTCATTCCCCTCCTCTTCCTTTGGCTCCTATCATCCTTCCTTTTCTGAAATAGTGGAGGAGAAAACTGCCTCTCTTCTCTCTTCCTCCAAACTCACTTATACCTGTTCCTCTGACCCACCCCGACTCAGCTCCTCTGTTCAGTCTCCCTGCAACCATCCCCTCCGTCTGTTGCAACCTCAGTCGATCACTTGCCACTGCAACCCGTCCCCTCTTTCCTCAAACAGGCTGTGATCCCAGCACTCCTCAGAAAACCTTCACCGGACCCTCCCTGCTCTGATAACCTCTCATCTCTCCCCTTTCTTTCGCATCCAGACTGCTTGAACGTGCGCTGTTCACCTTCACTGTCCTGACTTTCACCCTCTACATTCCCCAGAAACTGCTCTCGCTAAGGTTTCCAGTGACCTCTTGATGGCCCAAAGCCAAGGTCCATTACTCGATCCTCATCCGAGACCTATCTGCTGCTTGTGACACTGCCTTGTTCCGAAGTCTGGTGATTCTGGCGTTGGACCTCTCGGATGCAGGCCTATGTATATTGCACTCGGTAGTAGAGTGCAACACCCAATTTTCACAAGAGCGTTTTCACGCTTATTTCTGTTTTCAGTTGAAAAATAGTTTGTGCTGTAGATTACAGTTAGCAGTTGGTGCATTGCTAGTGCCTGTTTGAGTACATCAGCCAGTGCAGCACCCGAGGCCTCGTTAGCTCGTTACCTCGTTAACAGGACAAGTGTGCACAGCCTGAGTAAGAGCAATGTTGGTGGCAGCTAGGCAGAAGGCAGAATGCAACAACCTTCGAGAGAGGGGAGAAGAATAACAAGCATGGCGCACCGCAGTTTGTGTATTAAGGGGAGATATATATTTTGTGATTTAGTTTAATGGAGCCTTTAACATAGAAGTAACAGTTTATGAAAAACAAGGTCACATGGCCAACATTTACGTCCTCAATACAGAGGTGCAAGCTCTGGATTAGATGAGTTTTCTTGAACAGAGGTGGTTGCCTTTACTCTGGTTATTGCAGAAGTGTATAATTGTTTACCGCAGATGTCTGTACATCCTTGTAGACATATTTTTCCTTCTTTATATTTAACAGGATGCAGCTGAATTTTAGAAAGGATTCAGCGTTCCATTAAGAACGGAGAGTTTGCCTACGAAAACCATTAAAGTAAGGTTAGCTGAACGCAATGGGCCAGCAGAGACAGGTGAGTCAGTACTATAAATTATTTTTTAAAGGTTTCTGGGGGTTAAAGGTTTTTGTAACGTGGGATCTGTAACTTAGTCTCATTTGTAGATAGCTGATGGTCAATTCTGCTTCAGCTCAAATTGACAGAGCTGTTGCTTTGGTGGTTGTGGGTGGGGAGTGACAGGATGGTCAGTTTTAGTGCCGGGCTTCAGTAAAACTGAATTCTGAAATCAATCAGACGTAGAAGGTAATTGACCTTTTTTTTTTTTTTTTTTTTTAAATGCGTTCTTTTCTTTCCATGACAAACCTGATTTACTGATACTCTGCCCTCCAGAAACTTAACAACGTATTTTGGAAAAATACTTATGGGCTCCAAAGAACCCCCGAAATAAATTTGACCTCTGCAGTGCGTGCATATCAGTAAAAATCAGAATAACAACTTGCCATTGAAAAGATATTTCTGAGTTTTATCAGCCAAAAAGGAGGTCTTTGGAACAGCGTGAAAGAGATATTTAGAGTGGACAGGAAAGTGAGCAGCCGCTGTAGGTATTCCACCGAGATCAAGCATTTTACTCCACAGACACGCCTGCATAGATTAATTCACACCTGAGAGCCCTCAGACCCAAATATACCACCCACTTCTGCCTTCAGTACAGCTGTGTCCCATTAATGTCAGTAGTAGTGATTTTGACAACATTAAAAAAAAAAATAAAAAAATAAAATATATATATATATATATATATATATATATTTTTTTTTTTTTTTTTTTAGTTTGGGGGAAGCTAGCAATGCTTCTCCTGTCAGACCTTCTTCTTTTACTCTAGCCAAAAATTCTCAAAGCAGATTTCATGCATGCTTTTACTGTTTTCCCCACATTCAAAAGTTTATCTTGCAGAAGACACTCTTAAAGGGCCAGTACCACTTTCCCCACCAGGAAAGCAGCATTGACCTTTTAAAAAGCACTTTTGTTTTTTTTCTGGCTCCCCCAGCGTTCTGTACTGTCTCTTTTAGTAATCTAAGGTTGCTTTGCCTAGCATTCACATCTGTACTCGCCCTTGCTTTCCCTCGGGTCGGAGTAGCAGTATGTTGTAGCGGGGCAACAGTGGAAGAGAAGCGATGTAAGAAACCCAGTACTTAAACCCTTCCTTAAATTCTACCTGACTACCCACAATGGCTAACTCGGCTGCATCGCAGACAGAGAAGGAGAGAAAGCAGTCCAGTCTTGTAAACCAAGAAAGCACGCGTGCTCTGGTATAACATGCTGGCCAGCACAGATAATGGACAGAATTCAGGCCAAAACCTATGACTATGAGCACGCAGCAAAAACAAGGAGATGGAAATTCACTGCGGGTGGGGGGAAGTGCACAACATGGAGGGGGGTGGGGGGTGGAGTTTTAAATTTTCGTGGCTACTTATTAAAAAAAAAAACATTCAGTGATTTTTCTTCCTAGAATGACGCTGATTAATTTTTAATAGTGTCTGTAGCCCTTTTGGTGCCACCGTGTATATATTAATTGCTTGACTGTTTGCTTGTTTCTCTTACCGTTCTGCACTTGTAGTAAATCAATACTTACAGCCATGTGCGTGCACGTGCAAGAGTTCAGGGCAGCTTTAAAACGTGTACCCCCGGTGGAAGGGGCTCGTGGGTTAGACAGCAGGCAAGGAATCTGTGCGGGCTCACTTTGGATGTATCCCAGGGCACCTTCCAGTCTGGGCGGTCCTCCTCTCTCAGTATTTGGCGGAGAATGATGTCCATGCTCTCCTTACTCGCTCCCTCCCCCCGCAGCCACCAGCGTTCTGGACAAGGAGCAGGCCGTCACGCAAACACAAAGGTGAAAACGGTACCACCAAAGCAGAAAAAAAACCCATTTTCTTCAGCACTCGTACGCCAACACAATAAATACAAAATGAAAAAAACAAAAAAACACCCCTGAAGGTGAATAGATTAACAAAAAGCACACATTTTTAAACATTTTTTTTAGTAAGAAACCCTCATATCATGGACATAGAGTCGTGAAATGGCCTCTACACGTTCTTTAACCGGTTATTCCGGTTGCGTCACAGCGTCCCTGATGAAGAATGGAAACACGCAGCATGCCGGGCTTCTGTTTGGGAATAAACAGCGATGCTATTCGCCTGTGGAAATGATCACGTCTTCCACTAGGAAAAAGTAGCGGTTAAAATGAAAAGAGAGCATTTGGTGGTCTCACTTCACTCCCAGGACCAGCATTTATCAGAGATAAGTTACAAATCTTTTTCATGATATTGAGTGCACTAATCACATCATTAAAAAAAATAAAATTTTAGAGACCTCTGATTAAAGAAATGGGATGCATGATTTATGTTTAGCTTTTTGTTTATATCTGTTCACCTGGAGTTTTTTTTTTTCCATTTTGTACATTGTGTTTACCACGGTAGTCTTTTTGGGTTGATTTATGTGATTTTTACACATTAAATAGAACATTACACGTATGAGACACGTGAGCTATACTTATAGCCCCGTGTCTGGAAGTCTGTTAGAGCCACACCCTACGTAAAACAAACAACACTTGTTACTGAGGTAGACAAGACGACCCATCAGGGTGTTACTCCTTGGTGTGCTACTATTGATCCAGAAGGAGCAGCTGAGAAAGTGGGACCTGTTTCTCCTACAGAGAAGTCGTACGAACTCCTACAGAGAAGTCGTACGAACTGAATGAAATCACTGTGAACCTGGAAGATGTAGTAGGCCAGATTGACAAACTAAAGAGTAGCAAATCACCTGGACCGGATGGTATGCATCCTAGGGTTCTGAAGGAACTCAAAAATGAAATTTCTGATCTATTAGTTAAAATTTGTAACCTATCATTAAAATCATCCATTGTACCTGAAGACTGGAGGGTGGCCAATGTAACTCCAATATTTAAAAAAGGCTCCTGGGGCGATCCGGGTAACTATAGACCAGTGAGCCTGACTTCAGTGCCGGGAAAAATAGTGGAAACTATTCTCAAGATCAAAATCGTAGAGCATATAGAAAGACATGGTTTAATGGGACACAGTCAACATGGATTTACCCAAGGGAAGTCTCGCCTAACAAATCTGCTTCATTTTTTTGAAGGGGTTAATAAACATGTGGATAAAGGTGAACCGGTAGATGTAGTGTATTTGGATTTTCAGAAGGCGTTTGACAAAGTCCCTCATGAGAGGCTTCTACGAAAACTAAAAAGTCATGGGATAGGAGGCGATGTCCTTTCGTGGATTTCAAACTGGTTAAAAGACAGGAAACGGAGTAGGATTAAATGGTCAATTTTCTCAGTGGAAAAGGGTAAACAGTGGAGTGCCTCAGGGATCTGTACTTGGACCGATGCTTTTCAATATATATATAAATGATCTGGAAAGGAATACGACGAGTGAGGTTATCAAATTTGCGGATGATACAAAATTATTCAGAGTAGTTAAATCACAAGCAGACTGTGATACATTACAGGAGGACCTTGCAAAACTGGAAGATTGGGCATCCAAATGGCAGATGAAATTTAATGTGGACAAGTGCAAGGTGTTGCATATAGGGAAAAATAATCCTTGTTGTAGTTACACGATGTTAGGTTCCATATTAGGAGCTACCACCCAGGAAAAAGATCTAGGCATCATAGTGGATAATACTTTAAAATCGTCGGCTCAGTGTGCTGCAGCAGTCAAAAAAGCAAACAGAATGTTAGGAATTATTAGGAAGGGAATGGTGAATAAAACGGAAAATGTCATAATGCCTCTGTATCTCTCCATGGTGAGACTGCACCTTGAATACTGTGTACAATTCTGGTTGCCGCATCTCAAAAAAGATATAGTTGCGATGGAGAAAGTAATGAGAAGAGTAATCAAAATGATAAAGGGGATAGAACAGCTCCCCTATGAGGAAAGGCTGAAGAGGTTAGGGCTGTTCAGCTTGGAGAAGAGACGGCTGAGGGGGGATATAATAGAGGTCTTTAAGATCATGAGAGGTCTTGAACGAGTAGATGTGACTCGGTTATTTACACTTTCGAATAATAGAAGGACTAGGGGACACTCCATGAAGTTAGCATGTGGCACATTTAAAACTAATCAGAGAAAATTATTTTTCACTCAACGCACAATTAAACTCTGGAATTTGTTGCCAGAGGATGTGGTTAGTACAGTTAGTGTAGCTGGGTTCAAAAAAGGTTTGGATAAGTTCTTGGAGGAGAAGTCCATTAATGGCTATTAATCAATTATGCTTAGGGAATAGCCACTGCTATTAATTGCATCAGTAGCATGGGATCTTCTTAGTTTTTGGGTACTTGCCAGGTTCTTATGGCTTGGATTGGCCTCTGTTGGAAACAGGATGCTGGGCTTGATGGACCCTTGGTCTGACCCAGCATGGCAATTTCTTATGTTCTTATGAGCTACAGAGTTCAGTGGCTGAGACAGGAGTGGAGGTGCCTCAGTCACTCACATCGAGAGCTCTGCATTCAACTGGCCTGCATGGGAGGATGGCTAGAAAGAAGCCATTACTGAAGAAAAACCACAGCTGGAGTTTGCCAGAAAGCATCAGAGCGATCCAGCTAAAATGTGAAAAGGTTTTGTAGTCAGATGAGACAAAAATGGAGCTTTTTGACCAAAATGCAAAACACTAAGAGGTAGATCTTCAAAAAATATGTGCGTGCGTACTTTTCTTCGCGCCAGTGGCGCGAGTAGCTGCGCGTATCTTATAAAATCCGGGGTCGGCGCGCGCAAAGCTGCAGGGGTTTTAAAATCTACCCCTAAGTGTGGAGCGAACCTAACACTGCCCATTCCTCAGCAGACGCCATCCCAGCAGTAAAGTATGGGGGTGACAGCATCATGTGAGGGGATGCTTTTCCCCAGCAGGGACCGGGCGTCTTGTTACAACTGAAGGACGGATGGATGGAGCAACATTCAGGGAGATCCTGCAAGACACCCTGCTTCAGTCTGCTAAAAACAAACTAAAACCTGGGAGAAAGTTCACCTTTCAGCAGGACGATGATCCCAGGCACAAGGCCAAAGCAACACAGGAGGGGTCGAACAACAAAAAGGTGAATGTTCCAGAGCTCAATCCAATCGAGAATCTGTGGCACTGAAAACTGCAGTCCATAAGCATCATCCAACCAACCTGGAGCCAGGAAGAACGGGCAAAACTCACTCCCAAACAGGCAGAAACCTACCCCAACAGACTTAGAGCTGTCATTGCAGCAAAAGGTGGCTCTACCAAGTAGCAGTCTGAAGGGGCTGAATACTTATGCAAGCAGCATTTTTCAGTTTTTTATTTTATTTTACAAAAAATGCAGAGAAATAATGAATTGTAACATTGAAAATTTACTTTAAGAGCCCACTGGTTTACAACAAACATAGCGTCTGGAGCAATCAGTGTAAGGGTGTCATTTGTAATCCACACAATTCTCACTTTTTATGGGGTAAATACTTTTGCAAGCCATTGTGTGTGTGTGTATATATATATATACGTCTGTCTATATAGATATAGATACAAGTCTTTATTCCACTATAAAATAGAAGCTTTACATTTTTATTTTAATTATTCTTTTTCTCTGTTGATGGTGTTGCGGTCTCTGCTTTTGCAGAGATTTAAATGAGGTTTTTTGCGGTGGCTAAAGCGCCAGCGAGCATTTCGGCTTCACGCCTTTTTGCTTTGGGCTCCCAATCATAGCGGAAGCTCGCTCGGTCGGCTTCCCGTGCTCCGAGTCCAGACGATGGTGGTGTCGTGAAGATGACAGGGATTTCCCGGAGGAATAATGATGCTCGTCCTTAGTGAAACAAAGCTGAAAATGCAGCCGGAGCCAGAGGCCTGTTTGAAAATCTTGTAGAGGGTCTATATGCAGCTAAATTTTCCAAGATCTGCTGGGCCTCCGAGCCAAATTTTTGTAAACGTGGCTTTGTTAGGAAAATTGGGCACCCGTTTTTTCTATTAGGATTTATTTACAAGTCCTGAATTTGTGCAAATTCAGCCCTTAGTTTAGTTTTGGAATTTTTTTGCCTCCCAAAATGTTAAATTTCGGTAAACTCTTGCTTCTTGTTCCTCCAAGTCAGATGCGGGCACTGGACTGTGGATTTCAGCTTCTTGAGCATGGCTTCTCGCTGCATGAGTTATCGGCCCTATTACATATCTAAGGACTTTAGTTTTCGGTTTTTATTTTACTGTGCCTGGGAACGTCGCTGTGAGAGCACAAAAGAAATGAGAGGAAAAATGACTTTTCCCACTGATTTTTTTTCCACCGACTTTTCGTGCCGTAACATTGAAATTCCCAGGCAAAGTAAAATAAAATCCGAGAATGAAATTCCCTGTACATATGGCATAAGGCAGAGAGAGAGCGCATGGGACATTAATGCAGTACATGTGGGATAAGCTGGTTTCTGCTTGCTAGTGAGTAAGCTGTTATCCCGAGGAGACTACAAACTATGCCTCATACAGTGGCAGGATCCCAAAATACGGAGAGAGCTCAGCCGGCATTGTTTCCAACAAAATTCCATCTTCTGCAGCCCAAGCAGGTCTGAATTGGGAGGAGGTCACTGGTTGTACAGCCCCTGCTGAAAGATCGGAAGCAGTGCTGTCACTGTATTAGATTTGATATATTTGCAGACAGTTTATCTTAATTTTTTCTCCTTGGCAGCACCGGAAGCTCCTTTTCGTATCGTTCGTACCCATCTCCTTGGCAGTGTTGTTCAGCGCCCAGAAGCTCCTTTTCGTATCGTTCGCTCCCATTGATACCATAGGCTTGTCCGAAAAGGCACCGTTTTGTTTGCGCTGCTAAGGGTTTTCGGTTCCCACTAAAAACATAACCGAGGAGCCCCACGAAACCAGAGAGAAGCAATGCGGTAATTTCCTCCGCTCCTTCTTACACATCCACCCCCCTTCCAAAAAAAAAAATCACATGCACATGACCTTTTGTTTCCTCACTTGAAGCAGTAGTTGCTGTCGGTCCTGAAAGCTGGCAGTGGCCACTCAGACACAGAAATCAAATTGTTTTTTTTTCCCTTAATGAAGCAATAATAAAAAAAAAAAGAGGTAGTGGAAGAAAGATTATGCGAGGTGACAGGAAGGAATAACGTTTATTTATTTCCCTCCGGTGGCTCATTCTTTGAGGGTGCTCATTATATCAGTATGCATTTAGCGGTGGAAGGAACAGGCTGTACACCTATCCAACAGGTGCAGCACTTTGACAAGTATCTCGGTAATTACGTCGCACCGTACTTCAGTTCTTACAGCATCGGGCTATCCGAGCGAACGTGCCAGGGTAACTAATTAGAAACCAGTCGGGCTATTTCTGTGGCAAAGAGAAGCACAAAACGCCATTCCCGCTGCCTTCACTCTGTCGAGAGAATACAACAATCCGAAATCAAAGAGGGGGAAAGGTTTTTTTTTCAATTGATTTCTCTTATTGACCTTTTCAAGGTATCTGTCTGTGTTCCGCTCACCAGCTCTTGCTACAGCTCCATCATGTGTAGCCTCCCTTATGTCACCTCCCATCTGAGGTCAGGTAGTCCCTTGACCTTCCATAGCATGGATCAGTAAGCAGAACCCTGCAGAGATTCTGCCAGGCCCGTCTCTTGATGTTGTCATGAGAATGATAGTTGGGTTTTTTCCTCCCCCTTTTCCCTGGGGATTGTAAGAGGTACTTAAGCTGCACCTCCAGCCCTGTCAGCCAGAGAAGTAAGAGATTGGGTGCCAGGTATTGACCCTGTGTCTTCTAAATCACTAGGCACTAGGCTATTAGGACGGCCCAGTGGAAGAATATTTGTGATGACATTTAGGTTTAAAATACTCCCAGGTATTTTAAACCTAAATGTCTACGGAGAGGAGGCCAAAGAATACAACTGGATCCTTAAATTCTTGGACAATATGTGAGTAGAAAAATTTGGTCATGACCAATGTAGACTAATGAAGCCCAGAAGACTTTTGACTGTAGTTCTTTGTTACAGTGCAACACATAAGCAATAAATCCCATTTTTATAGCAAAGGATAGCACAAATAAGGGTCCCTCTAATCATTGGAAAAGCAAGATTCTTGGAATCATTTTCTGTTTTCTCTGTAGTTTAAAAAAAAAAAAAAGGTAAAACATCCACTTGAAATTTGAATATTTTGAGATTTTGAATTTTATCAGGTGAAAGCCGCTGAAGGTATCCACTTTGGTGATATAAATTTTGCATTGTCGATTGGGAAGATTAAGTCTTGCAGCTGAATTTTGAGCATACTATGATGGGGAGGGATGGTTCAGTGGGAGACTGGCCAGGAGCAGGTTTCAGTGGTCAGAAGACAATAAGACAGGGGATCAGAGATTTTTTGTAGTGCGTTAACAAAGGGTGGGACAAAGCTTGATGATGAGATGAAGAAATAAATTATACATTTTAGCAGTGTGTTGAATGTGTGCAGAGTAGTCAAATATGACTCCCAGGGATGCAGACTGTGGGGACTGGGAGAATGTCTGTGTTTTTCCACAGAGATGGGATGTGGGTTTGGCAGGATAGATGAGAAGTTCTATCTTCGCCTTTTAAATTTAAGATTGAATATTTAGGCAGGGATGTAGCACAAGCAAGCTGAGATTTGGGACTGGATTCTTGGTGAAATATTTATTTATTTATTTATTTATTTATTTATTTATTTAGAATTTTTATATACCGAAATTCTTGTTGGGAAACAAATCAGTCCGGTTTACAGGTAACAACAATAATGCCGCGGGACGGGAAACAGTGCCCCTGGCTTTACAAGAAACATATTAAACAAGGCTTTACATAACATAATGAATAGTAACGATTCAAGGAAACTTCATAAGGTAACTTCTCTGGGTTAGGGACAAACTGGATGGTTTTAGATAAAGATGAACTAAGTCTGGTTAAATTTTTAACTTGGTTAGATTTCCCTGAAGTGTACACAATAAATACAATATAAAAATAAAGTAAAAATTGGAATTGAAATTAACTACTTAAATGAGGTAATACAATAACATGTAACAGATAAATAAAGAAGCGAAGGCAGATTGTGTAACGAAGTCTTTTGGGTGGTGAAATCTGGAAACACAAGTGATCCAGCTATCATAGAGTGATCTATATCTAGTGCAGAGAGGTAGATCTGGGAGTGAGCAGAGATCAGAGCATCAAGAGGGGAATGAGTGACAACGATGAAGAGGGCCTAGAACAGGAGTGGCCAACTCTGTTCCTTGAGCACCACAAACAGGCCAGATTTTCAGGATATCCACACTGAATATGCATGAGGTAATTTGCATACAATGTAGGCAGTGCGTGCAGATCTGTCTCATGCATATTCATTGTGGATATCCTGAAAACCAGGCCTGTTTGTGGCTCTTGAGGACCAGAGTTGGCCACTCCTGGCCTTGGACATAGCGTTGGGGCACACTGATATTGAGATAATGGTGGAGAAGTATCCACTAGGGGATGCATTTGCTAGCTCTGTTAAACTTTGTTACCTTGACTCTCAGAAGGGGTTGTATTACCTCTGCAGGGCAAAGAAGTTATGTAAAATGGACAAGTGACGTGGCTCATACCTTGACTTTCTGGTCCTCTCCTATTGGGTCAGTCATCAGGCCTGCAGAGCCTCAGAAAGTGACCAAACACTGGAAGTAACAACAGATTTTGGTAGCATTCTCATCTTCGTTTCAGTGCATTTCATCATATTGACTTGTTGATTTAAGAAAAAACCAGAAGCAAATGTATTTCTGAAACTCATGGGTTACCTTCACTCAATAAACCCAAGAAACCACAGCCTCTTGATATAGTTTTTCATTTTCACTTACAAAAAATAGTAATTTTACAGACTTGGCAGTCTTGACTTTAATACTGCCTTGACCTTTGACAGGCGCCAACAGCATCTACATAAGTGTCACATCACTTTCCTTTTATAAACTGTTTCATCTTCAGTTCTTCCAAGATGCATGCTAGTATTCTGCTATTCTCGTGAAGCCATTTCACACTGCACTCCGTTTTCTTTCTACTGCAACAAAATAAATAGCAATAGAAGAAGAGGAAAAAACGCAACAAAATGAGGCAATAAGCAAGGCCAAAAAAAGAAGAGAAACTCTTTGCATGCATGGTGTTGCGATTGGATATATTCGGCCTGTGTCCATGGAGGAATCATATAGGTATCTGATACATCAAACATCTTGTTCTCTCTTGCATAGAAGTCTTAAAAAAAAAACAAAAACCCACCAATGTTCCCTCTAATTTTTCTTTTCTGGGTATTCTGAGGTATGCACTACTGATGTGTGCATAATTTTGCAAGTCCTCCGTCCTCCCCTTCCTCCTGCTTGGTCAACGGTGGGAGGGGAAGAATATGTTTCACTGACCAGGAAAATATGCAGAAGAAATTTTCATGCTTAACAAAAGTAATACAAAATTTATAAGAGCAAAATACATCTGAACAAATGCAGACATGCAAATAATAAACAGTCTTGGAAAACGCACTGATCTGACGCGTCAGCTCAGTGAAATAATTATATCTCTATATTCTGCTTTTTTTTGAACAAAATAATGCCCATTTTATAATGTATTTTGTAAATCTAGTTCAGAGATTTTAAGGCAAAGGGACTTAAATAGCACACATTCCATAGACTTGAGTTTTCATGAAGCAAAGATAAAGGGGATTAATTGCCAGCTATAGCCATAGTATGGCTGCCTTACCACATCAAGTAATAGCTAAAATTAGATGTTGTTGTTACTTGTAAATTGTTTTAAAGATAGTATGAAATCACTTGGGGATAGAGGGGGGAGATCAGGTGGTTTCGCTTACGTTTAATGCAGTGATGGCCAACCTTTTGAGCTCAGTGTGTCAAAATTCATAAAAAACCCGAGCATAACTCGGGTGGTGTGTCACTTCTAGAAAAATCCATAATTGTGATATTTGTAGCTCTAATTAATAACAAGTTATAATTTTAATATATGTACTGTATTTATTAATAAAGCAAAAACAAATAATTCTTTACCTTGCCTGCTTAGTGACTTTTTTGTTGCTGAATTTCATCGGCTAAATCTTCAATTAAAACACTCTCTCCCCCTCCACCCCCCACCCCCCCTCCCACACAAACTCTTACTCCCCTGGATTTTCTCATACACACTCATGCTCTCACACTCACTGGCTCCCTCACATACACACAAACACATACACCCAGGCAGGCTCCCAGTCATTTTCACACCACTCCCGCTCCATCCTCCAGGCAGGCACCAATTCATTCTCACACACACAGACCCCCAGGCAGGCACCTATGCATTCACGCACATACACCCCCAGGCAGAGTCCCATTCATTCACATGCACACATTAAAGGCAGACCCCCCTCTCTTTTGCCAGCAACTTCGGAGCCTCTCTCATTCCTCTGCTGCCACTGTCACTGCTGCCACATGACTACTGGGGATGTTACTATTCTTGCACATTCCCAAAGATTACATGTGCCAGTCACTAAAAATATATATATATTTTTTAACCTTTGCTGTCTGATCTTAGTTTTCTAATTGATTGGTCACAGGCTTTTTTTTTTTCCACCTTCCCTTTCTTATTTTTTCCACCTTCCCTTTCTTTTTTTTTTTTTTTTTTGCCAATTTCTTTTATATTGTCTTTTTTCTGTTTCTTTTCTCTCCATCTTCTTCCCTCAAACACACAGTCAGGTTCTCATTCTCACATGCATTTCTCTCACACACACACACCCACACACAGCTCTCACTGGCACATGCTGTCTGACTCTCACACACACAGGCTCTCTCTCACTCCCGCATGCTGTCTTGCTCAAGCACATGCAGTCTCTGCAAACATTCAGGTCCTCACTCTCACACACAATCTCTCAACTCATCTCATACACGCGCGCACACACACAGACCCTCAGCCTCTCTCTCACCTCTGGGCCTCCTCTTCGCGGGTCGCCGCAGGATGGGCTCTGCAGCGGCCCTGCTACCGGGCTTCTTCCTCTTCTCGGGCCGCTGCGATTTGAGATTCGCGGCAGCCCGTAAGTGCAAGCGATGCTCCTCCTCCTTCCTGCCCACGCGGCTCCGGCAACGTTTATTTCCGGGGCCGCACAGGCAGGAAGGAGGAGGAGCATCAGCGCGTTCAACACGATCTTTTTGTTTGGGCTGTGGTGACATGAGCCTCACCACGGCTCTGCCTATCTGCCTGTCGCTGCGCCGCATGCGCCTCCTTGCGCCCTGGGGCATTGGGGGGGGGGCTGGAGGGATACTAAAAAACTAATTTTATAGGGTTGGCGCAGCCGAAAAAAAAAAAGGCTCGGCACAGCCAATAAAAAAAAAAAATAAATAAAATAGATAGTCCCAAAACGCTACGCGTGTCAGCAAAAACGGCTCGGCGTGTCACCTCTGACACTCGTGTCATAGGTTAGCCATCACTGGTTTAATGTGATGGATGGCCCTGCCTTTTGCTGATCTCCTAATCTGGATCAAGAGATGAAGGAGCTGTCCCTGTTATCAGGTCTGTTAGCCTGTCCTCTCTTTTTCTTGTTCTTATTGCACACTCTCTCACCTGCTCCCTTTTCCAGCCCCCCCATAGCTTGCTCTTTCACCCCTCCCGTCTCCAGACACCCCCCCCCCCCACATGTTTGCTCTCTCAACCCCCTCTTGTCCCCATCCCCGTTGGCTTGTTCTCTCTCCGTTCCAGCTGATTCCCCCTCAAACTCCAGCAGATCCACCATCTAAAGTACTTCATTCGACTGATCCTCCTCCTCCTCCAACCTGCCCCTTCCCCTCCCCCCCCCCCCCCCCCCCCCACCCACTTTGCTGTTGCCGATCAGAGCCATCACTGAGAAGGAGGAGGCGAGCAGTGGTGTCTGACCATCTCCTTCCCTCTTCCACTCAGAGCCAGAGTGTCAGGTTTTTAACAGCTTCATGTGGCTGAGGTACCCCCACTCACATCATAATCTCTGCCAGCCGTGACCAAGGATAGGGAGAAGAGGGTAGATTCAGTGGCGACAGCAGACTTTTTTTTTTTTTGTTTTCTGCCGGCAATGGGTGACAGTCGGGTGAATCTGTGAAAGCATCAATGTTTGCACTGTACTGCTGTTGTGTGTGTGTCGCCATACAGTGCCAGCAGAGTGCCGCGAACGCATGTGGCATGGGCTTACCTGAAAGAAGCACAGGCTCGGCTGACTCTTGAGATGATTATCAGTATTTTTAATCATTTGTGTAGCGCAGACTAGATGTACACAGCACTGTACAGACACAGATAATGGAAAGTCCCTACTCCTTGGAGCTTACAGTCTTGTAGTGACACACAACTAAACAAACAAGAGGCTTTGAGTTAAGGCTGTAAAGCCAAGGCTGGAGAATTAAAGTAGGTTAAACTGAGGATGATGATGGGAGTTGTATAGCACCAGGGGAGGGAAACAAGCTAAGCAGAAAGCACAGATAAATGTGAATAGGTGGGGATTTAACTGAGGACAGGAAAAACTTCACATAATTGGGTAAAGCCGTGAGAAATCAAGTTGCTGCTCCCTAAGACAATCTACATAAGAAGCAGAACATGATGTAGGAAAGAATGAGAGAACTGTTATATTTTTGTAAGAATGTGAACCCTGGGCTGAGATGAGAGGTGACTCCGCCCACAGGGAGGAGCCCTGTGATCCTCACCGTCAGCAGGTGCAGTCTCAGTGGCATGGGACATAGCTAGAACTAGAGACTTTATTATGAAGGAAGGAAAAAGTAATGTCCACAGAATTGGAGATGTAATAGCACAGTCCTGAGCAATGGGGAATTCCCAGAGCGAGGCCACAGATGAGAAGATCCGGTAGTGACCCGTGGTGCGGGGCACACCGGGGATCCCCTCTGACGAGTGTAGGCAACTCAGGAATACAGATCAGTATCTCTGATGTTGTAGTGGATGATCATCGGGAACAAGTGACCACCGGATGGTGTGGCTCAGTATTGGGACACAAGAGATGAAGGCTCATTCTAAGGCCGAGGGTCCTAGACTTCAGGAAAACTAAGTTTGTCAACATGGGGGGAGTACCTGAAGGAGTCGTTAGCTGGATGGGAAAATCTAAGGGAAATAGAAGGGCAGTGAGCAAAACTAAAAGGGCAACTAATCTTTTTATTAAGAATGTAAATAAAGGGAAGAGGAAAAAGAGGCCATTATGGTTTTGTAAAGAAGCAGCTGAAAAGGTAAAGGAGAAAAGGTTCGCATTCATAAAATGCAAGAGATCACAGAGAGAGGAAGACAGGCGGGACAGATTGGCCTATCAGGGCTTCGGGCATGCCATGGTGGTCCGATCCGCCAAATCACATGGTTGGTGTTGGTCGTAGGGACCCCATGCCTGTGGAGCTGGCGATCACAAGCCTGTATCAGCTCTTATCTCGCTCAAGCCTGCTCTTTAATTTTCAGTGAAGCGTCTGCGTGGGGCCTGCTCTCCCTTTCTCAACCAGTACAGAAGCAGCATGGGTCTGGGACTTCCCCGCACACATCACAGCATCCCTCCTCCAAGCAGCACTGCAACAGCAGGAAACACTGGCCATTTCATCTTGCATCCTGCATCTTACCTGCCAGTGGGGCTGAAGGCAGAAGATGTAGGCCACTGCGGCTGAAGAAAAGAGCTTCTCAGGTGTAGGCCACCATGGGGCCAAAGAAGAAAGCTGCTGGCCACCAACAGAACCCAAGCCAGCAGGGCCAAAGTCAGGATCTGCTCAGCTGGGGGCCTGCGCCAGATCAACAGACAGGCTGGGAGGGGGCAAAAAATGCAGAAAGAAAGAGGGTGTGTGTATGTGTGCATGTGAGAGAGGGAGGGAGGGTGCTTCTGTGTGTGTGTATGTGAGAGAAAGAAGCTGCTTCTGTCTGTGCGTGTGAGAGGGAGATGTTTCTGTCTTTGTGTGTATGGGAAACAGGGAGGGTGATTCTGCGTGTATGTGTGTGAGAAACAGGGTGCTTCTGTGTGTATGTATGTGAGAAAGGGAGGATGATTCGGTGTGTGTGTGTTCATGTATGTGAGAAAGGGAGAATGCTTGTGTGTATGTATGTGAGAAAGGGAGGGTGCTTCTGAGTATGTATGTGAGAAAGGGAGGATGATTCTGTGTGTGTGTGTTCATGCATGTGAAAAAGGGAGGTGCTTGGGTGTATGCAGGTGAGAAAGGGAGGATGCTTCTGTATGAGTGTATGTGAGAAAGGGAGGGTGCTTGTGTGTATGTATGTGAGAAAGGGAGGATGATTCTGTGTGTGTGTGTGTTCATGTATGTGACAAAGGGAGGGTGCTTGTGTGTATGTATGTGAGAAAGGGAGGATGATTCGGTGTGTGTGTGTTCATGCATGTGAAAAAGGGAGGTGCTTGGGTGTATGCAGGTGAGAAAGGGAGGATGCTTCTGTATGAGTGTATGTGAGAAAGGGAGGGTGCTTGTGTATATGTATGTGAGAAAGGGAGGATGATTCTGTGTGTGTGTGTTCATGTATGTGAGAAAGGGAGGGTGCTTGTGTGTATGTATGTGAGAAAGGGAGGATGATTGTGTGTGTGTGTGTTCATGTATGTGAGAAAGGGAGGGTGCTTCTGTGTGTTTATGTGAGAAAGGGTGGGTACATCTATGTGTGTGTATGTGAGAAAGGGAATGTGCTTTGGTGTGTATGTGAGAAACGGGGTGCTTATATCTGTGTGTATATGCGCGAGAGTGAGGATACTTCTGTGTATATGAGAAAGGGAGGGTGCTTGTGTGTATGTATGTGAAAAAGGGAGGGTGTTTGTGTGTATGTATGTGAGAAAGGGGATGCTTCTGTGTGTGTGTTGTAAGAAAGAGAATGTGCTTCTGTGTGTGAATGTGAGAAAGGGAGGGTGCTTCTTTGTGTATGTGAGAGAGGAAGATGCTTCTATCTGTGTGTTTATGCGAGAGAGGGAGTATACTTTTGTGTATGTGAGAAAGGTAGGGTGCTTCTGTGTGTATGTGTGAGAGAGAGGAAGGGTGCTTCTATGTGTATATACGAGAGAGGGAGGGTGTGTCATATTTGAGAGTGGGAGTATGCTGCTGTGCCTGTGTGTGTGTATGTGAGAAAGGGAGGGTGCATGTATGTATGTATGTGAGAGAGGGGGGGTGCTTCCCTCTGTGTGTATGTAAAAATAGGGAGGGTGCTTCTGTTTCTGTGTGTGTATGTGTATATATATATATGAGATTGAGAGGGTGATTCTGTGCATATGTGTATGCTTCTGTGTGTTTATGTATGTGAGAAAGGGATGGTGCTTCTATGTGTGGGTGAAAGAGATGGAGCATGCTTCTGGCTGTGAGAGAGAAAAGGAGCATGCTTCTGTCTTTGTGTATGTGTGATAAAAGGAGCTTGCTTCTGTCATTGTATATGTGGGAGGGAGAGATGAGAAAATTTGTGCATCCACTCTTGCTAATGTATTACAATCTTAGAATGAATGGAAATCAAATGTTCCCAGGTATTGAGAGCACAAGATTTTTTTAATCCTTAATATTTTTTATTATAGGATGTTTAATGTGTCTTCCAAATACCAAAAACATATTCAAAACAGTAAATTGAAAAAAAAAGTTTAATTATTGGATCTTCTATTCACCAGCTGTTTTGAAATATTCATTTTTAGTATGGTTTTACTATTATGTTTTATATATCTTAGTTTTATTTTTTGATGTTTTATGAGGAATGGTAATGTTTTTTATTTTTATATACACTGTCTGGCTTGTTGCGGTTTCCATCTCAGTTTTTGTCTGCACGTTTATTTATATTTTATGATAACTAGAATAAAATAATTCTCAGGTATGGAGAGTGGTGAATTTTTTTTATTTGTATTAGTTATTTGATACGCCAGTTGTTTTGAAATATTTTATTGATGATTGGGAAATATTTTAAACATTTCCTAATGATGTATGTATGTATTTATTTATTTATTTATACGCTTTTCTTTACCGACATTCGTAAGGCACATCATGCTGGTTTACAATGAACTGAAAGGAAGAAAATACAATAAAACGCAGCAGGAGGGCTGGCAGGCTGGGGAGGGGAAGGGATAAGGAGGGAGCGAAGGAAGGAGGTAGAAATCAGATAGTGAACTGGGTACAGAGGGTGCGTACCAGATAGTAGTGAAAGCAAAAAGAACTATGTACATCTTATGTATCACTATATTTAGTGATACACTTATTTATTGGATGTTCTTATTTATTTATTTATTTATTGGATGTTCTTATTTATTTATCACTTATTTATTGGATGTTCTATTCATCAGCTGTTTTGAAATATTTGTTCATATGTTTAGTATGATTTTACTATTATATTTTATGTTTCTTGGTTTTATTGTTTGATGTTTTATGCGGAATGTTTATCATTGTTGCACTGCATACAGAGTCTGGTTTGTTGGGGTTTGCAGTTCAGTTTTTGTCTGTGCTTTTCTATTTATACTTTATGGTTTTAGTATTTGATGAGGGTCTGTCTGTGTTTGGCCTGTTATCAGACTGAGGTGAAGTATTCTGAAACAATGTAGTTTTGTGTTGGGATCTATAGCAGTTTGGCTTGTTCTGTTTTTCCTAATAGGAGGTGAATTGATGTTTAAGGTCTGGTGTAATAATGGCAGGATTGCTTTTTCATAGGTAGGGTTGTTACTATGAGTATTGGCAGTTAGTGCTTTTTGGTATAGGAGGTTTATTATATTGTAATTTTAATTTGGTTTTCTCGTGGCTTTCTGAGTGCCAAACCTCCACTCAATGCACCTTACAATAGGCCCAATACCATATGAGTTCCAAGCATCTTTTTATTTTATTGCAGCCTTTTCTGATTGGCACTACAGCAATACATGTAAATATAGTAAACAGGTTGCAATATTTTTACTTCTGAAGCCCTACCTAAATCCCCCCCCCCCTACCTTTGTTGGGCAAGTTACGCCTGCTTGAAGCAGGCGTAACTTGCGCGCGCCGCCCCAGCATCCCCCGGCACTGCGGCCTGTGCCGGGGGAATTGGGACTGCCCTCCCGGCCCGCCCCCGAACCGTTGCCACGCCCCCAGACCCGCCCCAGACACGCCCCCTCCCGCCCCTTTTACGAAGCCCCGGGACTTACGTGTGTCCTGTGGCTTTGCGCGCGCCAGCGGCCTATGCAAAATAGGCGCGCCGGCGCGCAAGTGCCCTGCGCACGTAAATCCGGGAGGATTTACGCGCGCAGGGGTTTTAAAATCTACCCCTTAATGTTTGGTTACTTGTGAGGTTCTTGTGACTTGGTTGGGCCACTGTTGGACACAGAATACTGGGCTTGATGGACCCATGGTCTGACCTAGTATGGCATTTAACTTATCCCTCTAAATGCGTTTTGAATATGGACCTCCTGCTATTTTTGACAGATGCATAGTTGTTGACCTACAGGAATATTGGGCTGAAAGATCATTATAAATAATAGACATGTTGGGGGGGGGGGGGGTGGAATTTAAACCCATAGGTTCTCTTTCCAGAAATTTGAGGAAAGGGCAAGCAATGTGCCATCACAAGCCAGAAAAAAAGAAAAAGCATACAGCAATATGTAGGCCTCGATAATCAAAGGGTTTAACTGCAGTAAGACCTCCATATCATTTAACTTATCCCTCTAAATGCGTTTTGAATATGGACCTCCTCCATATCAGTGATGTATATATATATATATACGGTATATATAGCAACACCTTTTCATCTTAAATTTAAGAAAAACCGACCGATCTTTAATATGAAGCACAAGATGAGCAATGTGATGTCATTAATTTTTTTTATGTGCTAAAGAAAAACCTCTTGATCCTGCCATTTGAGGACCATCATCCAGGGTCCAGTGAGACTGCTGCTGCATTTTTCCTGTCTCTTCAAGATAAACATCGCTTTACCTTTCTACTTTCTGACACCAAAATATATAGAGTACAGTTTTCAACGGCGGTTACCCAAGAAAGAGATCTAGGTGTCATAGTGGATAACACATTGAAATCGTCGGTGCAGTGTGCTGCAGCAGTCAAAAAAGCAAACAGAATGTTGGGAATTATTAGAAAGGGAATGGTGAATAAAACGGAAAATGTCATAATGCCTCTGTATCGCTCCATGGTGAGACCACACCTTGAATACTGTGTACAATTCTGGTCGCCGAATCTCAAAAACAATATAATTGCGATGGAGAAGGTACAGAGAAGGGCAACCAAAATGATAAGGGGAATGGAACAGCTCCCCTATGAGGAAAGGCTGAAGAGGTTAGGATTTTTCAGCTTGGTGAAGAGACGACTGAGGGGGAATATGATAGAGGTGTTTAAAATCATGAGAGGTCTAGAACGGGTAGATGTGACTCTGTTATTTACGCTTTCGGATAATAGAAGGACTAGGGGGAACTCCATGAAGTTAGCAAGTGACATATTTAACACTAATTGGAGAAAGTTCTTTTTCACTCAACGCACAATTAAACTCTGGAATTTGCTGCCAGAGGATGTGGTTAGTGCAGTTAGTATAGCTGTGTTAAAAAAAGGATTGGATAAGTTCTTGGAGGAGAATTTACCTGCTATTAATTAAGTTGACTTAGAAAATAGCCACTGCTATTACTAGCAACGGTAACATGGAATAGACTTAGTTTTTGGGTTCTTGCCAGGTTCTTGTGGCCTGGTTTTGGCCTCTGTTGGAAACAGGATGCTGGACTTGATGGACCCTTGGTCTGACCCAGTATGGCATGTTCTTACCCGGCTAGACTGAAAGCCATCCTCAGAACTGATGAAATATACTTGGACTTCCACAGTACATGTACCTGTAACGGTTCTGATGGGTTTGACTGGGTTGGTCAGTAAGCAATGCAAACTGAGGATTTCGCTGCTGTTTCCCAACAAATTTCTCCCATTATTCAAAATCAGTATCAGTTCTCCTAGTGGCCTCCCAGGTACTTATATCCTGGGAGAAAAGAAGTGGTCACGGCAAAGATGAGTCACTGGGTAGCTTAGAAATTAATTCTGTGGTTGAGTTCAATTTCCGTCACCTCTCGGGACTGGCCAAGGACCACATGCCCATTTTATTTTAAAGTTTCCCCAAAAACAGAGCGGAATCCTTTCCACGATTTTATTATATACATTGAAATAAAGAACAGAGAGCAGAGCAGCCAATAAGGACCATAAGGGCCTGCCTGTTCTGCCCAGATGAAAATGCTGTCTAAATGTTAAGAGGTTATTTCTGGGGAAACAGGTTCCGTACGAGGAAAGGCCGAAGTGGTCGGATGTGTTTCGGCTTGAAGAAGAGTCATCTGGGGATATGACAGAGGGCCTATAAAGTCATGGGTGGAGCAGAGCAGGTAAATGTAAATGTTGCATCTGTGCACCCTTGGGCTGAGGCATGATTGACGCAGCCTGCAGGGGAGGAGCACTTCAGGTTCGTGCCGTCGGGCAGGCAGACCCAAGTGACACTTAGAGACCTGTCAGGACCTTCCCCTGTACCAAACCCGCGTTTCCTGAGTCTTTGCGCGCCGGGGCCAGCAGAACTTGGGTGGGTGGGGGGATGGCAGGAGGAAAGGTCCATAGTTAGCTAGGGTCGTGGGCAAGCGGCATTCGGGCACATCTGAAGTCCAGGCAGTGGCCAGAGGCAGGCAGAGGTCAGGCATTTCCAGGCCAAGGTCCTAACCAGGTATGCGTCCGAAGGAGAGGAGGGGTGGATAGGCAGGGCAGGTAGGCAAGGGCCAGAACAGGGAAGTCGAAGACTGAAGACCAGGCTGGACGGAGACTGGGACGCGGATAGCAACGCGCACTATTAACGAGTAGCTGGGCCTGCTGCCGAGGGAGTGAGGGAAGAAGAGAGAGAGGCCTGGCTTGGCATGTGGTGTCATCATCAGAACCGCAGGGCTTATTCTGCAGTGAGCAGGAGCACGGATTGACGGGCCGGCGGTGTCCCGCCGTGCGAGGAGCTACCAGCGTGAAGCTGCGGCGGGAGCCAGTCAGGACAGCCTGGCTGGGGAGGTGAGTGCAGCAGTTGGCGGGTGGGGGGCAGCCCGCGGGCCGTCAAAACGTAATACAGAGACTAGGGGGGGCACTCCGTGAAGTGAATAAGTAGCACATTCGAAACAAATCGGAGAAAATTCTCTTTCACTTAACTCACAGTTAAGCTCCGGAATTCGTTATCAGAGGATATGGTTAAGGTAGTTAGCGTAGCTGGATTTAAAATAGATTTGGACAGATTCCTGGAGGAGAATTCTACAAACGGCTATTAACCAAGTAGACTTAAGAAATAGCCACTCGAGCAGCGTGGATCTATTTACTGTTTAGCATCTTGCCAGGTATACTCGTGACCTGGATTGGCCACTGACCCACAGTAAGGCAAGTTCTTATGTTTTTAAAGAAATCCTTAATAAACCTGGCTCGAAATTTCCTTTATCTCATTGGTACTAACATATCGATGTTTCATTCCACCCACTCTGGCGCTGATATAATAAGACATGAGTTAAAGAAAAAAAAAAAGTGCACTGAGCTTCAGCATTCATTTTCGTACCGTTGCGCTGGAAAGAGTTATCTCTTGAGGCAGGAATGCTAATGTATCAGGAGTTTAAAAAAAAAAAAAAAGAAAATTAACTTGAAAATATGTGTATAAAAGTATGCTTAGCGCACATCGGAGATAACTTTTACACTCCGTCATAAGGCTGAATTTTCAGAAGATTTTACGTGCACAAATGAAGTTTTGAAAACTGCTACAATATATGCTAATTTTATGCACGAAAATCCTTTGAAAATTCACTCCATTGTGTACAGAAAACATGATTTCTGCAAAAAAAAAAACAACAACAACCTGTTGTGCTAATAAAACATAGGCACGTTAATCGTGTTTTAATGTGCACGTTTGGCCAGCCCTGGGATGGCTGCTCGACCGGCCGCCCCTTACCCCCCGATACCAGCACGGGCGTAGATGCCGCCGTCTTCCCTCCTAGGTGTGCGCGCTGAACTAAAATGGAACGCCGCAGCGCGGCAGCGGCACCGGAAGGGCGACACCAGTGCGGGCCGGGGATCGCCCTCCTTCTCTCCTGTTTCCTTGCCTCTTTGCCTCCTGGTTGCCTCCTTCCGCCCTGCCTGGCTCGTCCTGTTCTGTGTGTCTCGTCCCAGCACCTTGCCTTGCCCTGCCCTACCTACCTGGTGCCGACCTCTGCTACGGGCACTGACTTCTCCTTTTTGGGCTTCCGCCTCGCCCCCGTCTGCTCGCTGCCAGCCCTGACCATGGGCCCCCGTTACGCCTGAGTTCGTCTGAGCGCTCCTCGCTGGACCTTCCTGCCGGCCCCTGGAGCCCCGAGGGCTGGACCCGCAGGGAGCCGGGGGCAGGTATAGGCGAAGCCTCCAGTCCGCCGGCCGCGCCTCAGCCCAAGGGAGCTCACATCTGGTCAACACGGTCTTTACCCTCAGAGCGCTGGTCACTGCCACAGCTACGACACTTTCTGCAATATTCCCTCTTTTACAATGCAAACCGAATTATATTCTCAGGGCCCCGTAGATGCTTTTCCTTTCCCCCCCCGTCTCTCCTGTTTAAAACAGGAGCCCCTGTAAGTGAAAACATTTTCTGCATAATTTTTGTGCCCCCGAACACGATTAACACTGCCGGTGTCTGAAGAACAAGCTTAAAATCCATAAAAGTCTGCTCTGTGCTTTTTTTACTCATTTCCTTTTGCTGCCTCTTGACCAGAAAGGGCCCATTAAGGGTTGCCCGAGCATACGTTTCAGCGCTTATAGTGGCTCCGTCCAGCAGAGGCGTTGGGACGTGAAGCAAATAATGTGCATTTTTCGTATTTGTTTTTATATCTGTTTAAAAAAAAACCATCTGTTATAAACTGTGCAGCATTACACGTCAGCACGGTGCAGGTTTTTTTTGGGCCCCGTCGGTTTTCTCCTTTGGGCTTCTGTCTGTGATGAGAAACCACGAGCCCTTATTTGCCACTTGACTGAAATGAATATTTCCTGTTTCCCTCCCAGCTGTCATAGCGACGATCGTCAACCGGAGCCCACGGACCGGGGACGCCTTCCAAACCTGGTGCACGTGCATCCCCAGCCTCGCCACTAGGTGTCGCCATTGCGCAATGGCTGGGACTCTCCTCCCCCCATCCCCATGAGAAATGGGAGCTTGGGAAGGGAAAGCCAGGTCTGCTCCGAGAGGGCGCGAATGGCGCCGGAAGGGCAGCGGGCTGGCCCGGCACGCGGCACGTCAGTGATCAGTGTTACACGAAGCTCTGGTTTACCCTGAAGCCGACGGCTTAAAGTGAACGAAATCTCGATCGTGTTTATCTACGTCCATGAAGGAAGCAGTGCTGAGGCCGGGGGTGGCAGCATTGGTTCTTGCCGCGCGCCCGCTCCTCGCCCCCCCCCCCCCCCCTGTCTTCGAGATGTGCAGAATAAATGAGACGACTCTCGCAAGGCTGTAACTTTGCAACCGCATCGCTCGACCCGAAACCTTGCCCAGTATCCCCGGCATCTAGGGTTGCCACCTTACGGCAGGGTAATCCCACCCCAGTTTTTGCCCCATGGCATGCATTGAATTTGTGGCTCCGGCTTCCCGAAAAAAAAGGAGTAAGACTGCATCTCCCTGCATGCATTGCAGCTTTGCGGAACCAGGACCCAATCGGTTCGGGCTGGCCTGGGTGAGGCAGCAACCTGTCGGCATCCGCGGTGGTAACTTGAGGCGAGAAAACACGGCGTCGTGCTAGCGTGGCGAGGCAGGCCTGCCGTGATCGACGACGCCCTCCCCCGTGGATTGCGGCGAGGTTGTATTTAATTCTGCAGAGCCCTTCGCCAGTTTCAGTGGCACAGCAAAGGATGCGCATGCGATCAGCATTCAGTGTCTGCTTTGCAGCAATGCAGATGAAATCGCTCCGAGCCTGCGCTCCCCTCCCCCATTCACGGTCCTGAGCCCCAGAGAGGTGTGTGCAGTACGGAGTCACAGCTCGGCCTTTCGTAACCTTACTGCAGAGCACCCTGGCAGGCTGCTTTTGCTTTTTTTTTTCTTTTGCATTTTGGCAGAAGTCACAGCGCTGCAGGAAGCGCCGGGGGTTTGCTTTCTCCTTGCGCTGGGACTCCGTGAAGCTGTACACGAATGCCTGCTGCCCGTTTCAGGCCCATTTAGTCATCGGATTCCTCCTCCCCTTTTGGCCCAAAACATCAAAGTGATTACAATAATAACGACCATAATAAATTACATTTCAGTACAAAAAGAAAACAAAAATAAACGCCGTATACAGCCAAAGAAAAGCCTCGGACATCAGCCCTCCCATGGTACACTAATAAATCTTTGGCTTAACTGAGCCAGTGGCCAGTACTACTGACCATATGCCTGACCAAATAACCAAGCTTTTAAATGTTTATTTTTATTTTTTTAAAGGATGGGTAATGTACTTCTAACTGCAATTCTCAAGGTATATTGTTCCAAAGATAAGGGGCGACGCATGCAGACATCTGCTGCGGCAATTACCGTCAAGGTAGCCTCAGCTGTAGGAGAAGTAGCCAGGAGAGCCTGTGGAGGAGGATCCAAGACTGCTTCACGGAGCACGGAAAGATGAGCTTTGCCAGGTATGACGGGGGCTGCAGGCACGTAAACATCGAGAGAGGATCACGGCACATTACTGTTTCACTGGCCAGATGTCCCTCGGAATACGTGTGATATCTTCCTTGGCCTTCACCCCAATTAGGAACCTGGCTGTTACAACCTTGTAATCTGCCTCTTAGCCCCCCCCCCACACACACTCTTCCCAAATGCAGATTCAGATTTTGCAGTGGGGGTAGGCAGGCACACACTGTTCCTTTTAAGCAGCCCGGGCCTGTCATTCCTCTGCTAGAATCATAAAACAGCGGAAGAAGATAAGAGAGAAGACGGTATTGCCTGGTGTGGTGAGAGATGCCACCGTGGCTTACAGTATTTGTAGGTGCTCTCTGCAGCGCATGCGCGTACGGTGTTGATAAGCGATGGCAAGTATCTCATATGCCGGTAGCCTGGAGCTGTAGATCTTTACAGTGGGATGTTTGGCGGTGACTACCCAGACAGCTCTGGTAGGGACCGCCTGTTCCAGCCAAACCCCTGCAGGCATTCTGGCAAGTGCTTCGTGTGCGTGTTGCTCGTGCAAATGCTTGGCAGCTGGAGAGCAAACAATAGAAGCATTTCTTGCATAATTTCGAGAAGAGTGGCCCGACATGGTGAACCGATGGATTTACAAAGTCTGGTCCCATAGAGTTTGCATAGCAGTGTAATGTGATTCTTGGTACCCTTGTCTGATTTGTACGTCCTCTATGTGGTTTCCTCCGCAGGAACCGCCAGCATTAAAAAGCATTTTCTGTGGTAGTTGGTTAAAAGGCTGCGATAGCAAATCAGAATTTTTACTTTGGAGATTGGGCCTCGTAGGGAAAAAAAAGCATCAGTCAGAAGTGTGCTGATTAATTGTGTTCTTTCCTTAATATTTGGTGTTCCAGGGCAAGAGAGGTCAGGGCATGTATACAGAAGGAAGGGGAAAGGGCAGATGACAACGGTGTTAACTATCAAAACTACAGACTATACCCGTGACCCTGCTAAATGGCGGATATGCTAAGAGGATTATTTATATATTCATGTATGCTTTGGTAGAAAGTGCTCTACAATTCTACAAGGATTGGAAAAGGGGACAGCGTTTTTGTGAAATCTCCAATGTTTGGTTTTCTTTTCTCTAGGGTAAAATTTAGCAAACTCCATTCAGCAGGTGTTGGAAATTGGAGATGTGGTGGGGTTGGCATCCCAGCATTTGCTGATGATTCCCGGATACGATCATTGGTGCTGTCCCATCCCCGCCCAACACAGGTATCCTAAGGCAAACTCGTGGAATCACGAGAGCGCTTCTTACTGCTGTTACCAGGCTGAAGAAGCAGCTGAACATGACGGGAAGGGAAGAAATGCCCCAGTGAAACGGTCAGCGTCACCTCTCTCGCACCCCAGGGTGCCTTGGAGGTCTCCCGACCAAGCACTGACCTTCTAACCTCACAAGGTCAGAGGCATGGCGGCACCGGGTCTGAATAATATCCCCCCCCCCTCCATCCTGACAGATCACACTCCCGAAATGCTGCACTAGGGCAAAGTGGGAAAAAGACCCGGGGAATAAAACCTGAAGAGGAAGCAGTGCACAAGGACGGATTATGGTTGCCTTGGGCCTCCCTACTCCCATTACCCTTTAATACTACTAGGGATGTGCATTCGTTTCATACGTTTCCCATTACATGTCAATTAGATTTGCATTCGTTTCATATTACATGCTTGTATAGGAAACGTATGAAATGAATGCACACCCCTAATTGCTACCCTTAACCTTAATCTGACTGTGCGTGGACGCTTCCCCCTCTCTCCTCCCTTTCCCCCTCCCCCCCACGCTGACACTTCAGGGCTTGGTCCCACTCCCCTTAATCCGTCACTGGCAGTACAGTCAAGAACTGGGCATTTTTATTCCTTGAAAAACGTCATTAGTACTGAACAGTCCAGCATGCACAAACAAGCATTATGCTGCTTGATGTAACTTTGACTTTAAGCCCTTTGTGCTTCCTCCTCCTTCTCCTCCCCTAGCAGCTGATATCACAGGCGCTCCTCTGTGACCCCGCTCTTTATGTATGCACTAGAACGAGAGGGGAGGGGATAAAATCTAACCAGGAAAGCAGCTTAGTGCACGCATGTAGGAGAGGAAAATGGAGCTGAATGTTGAAAATCAATCCTGACAGTGCCAGATGTACCTTTTATGTTTGTGTTCATTAGTTTCGGTGCACAAACCACGAGAATGCTTTTTTCGGCTCTGTCATTAAGGCCGCAGGTTGCTGCGTCTGAATCCCCGGCATCATTTGTTACTTGTCGCAGGTTCTGCACTGCACGCTGCCAAACGTGGCTCGGGGTCTCTGTGTTTGTCGCTGCTCTGCGGCTCCCGGGCCACATCTGCCCCCGGTCCTCTGGATAAGACCCGTCGTCGTATTCCCGAAAGACCTATAGCTAAGCTCGCTCTCGCATGGCAGGGAAGCGCAGAACCCTTGCGGTTCTCATTCCCTGAAATACGGGCGGATTTTTGTTCACCAACGATCATTGATTATTACTCTTTTAAAATAGCAAGATGCTATCTGATACTGTGGTCAGGAAGAATAAGAGAAAACGTGACATGAATATATTTAAAGGGAATGGTTGGGTGTCTTGCGGATTTGGGGGAGCTTTCATGGATGCTGGGCGGAACGTGAAAGCGAAATGCGCCGTCGGCAGGGGCAGGCAGGGGCCGGAGCCCGGAGCTCAGCGCGTGGAAGGTTTTTTACGGAGCACATCACTGCGGAAGCAGCACGGGCACTGGAGGAACCCGGCTTAGGTGAATGGGTTTCACAGATTTAATTTAAAAAAAAAAAAAAAAAAAGAGGGAAAATTGGGAACATTTGCACATTTAGGGAGCGTTTAAAAAAATAATATTGAAATTCATTTCTTAAAATTAAGTTGACTGGAAAAATCAGATTTGCCTTAACTTGGCTGTTTGTGGAGGGCAAGGTGAGACGGAGTGATGTCCGCCAAGGTCGCGGAGAAGGTCAGCGGCACCTGGGAAGCCTCCAGCCAATAGGCTGCTGCCACTCCTCCGCCGATCTTCTTCAGATTATTTCGCTCATAGTTTATCGTTGTTATCCACTTAAGGCTGCAGTAAGTGCAAGAAATAAAAAGAACCGAGTGGCAGAGTAGATGATGACAGATTGAGCCCGGTGGACCCCCCGTCCGTATACCTGGCAGCTTAACCTCAGTCTGGGCAAACCTTGACTCCGCCGTTACTTTTAAAGAAAAGGTTTCTGACCGCCCTAACAGAAGCTGCGGGAAGTAAAGAAGTCAAAATATTACTTCGTTCCAGGAGCGGATGGATCAGGGGGGTGAGAAGTGCAGTTCATGGTTCGCCCTGGGTGAAGCGCCACCTTTTCCAAAAACTCTCAGGCCGATATACAGTAAGGCGGGCTCGGCCGAGCGCGCCGCTTACCCTGCAATTGGCCGCACGTTTTCGACATGCGTCTATTACCCCTTATACAGTAAGGGGTTTAGCGTGTTGAAAACGCGCGGCCAACCTCCCCCTCCCCCCTCCAAAAAAAAACAAACTAATAGCGCTCATCACATGCGAATGCAGGTTGACGAGCCTATTAGTTAGTCCCCGGGATACTGAAAGTAAAATGTACGGCCAAGCCGCACATTTTTCACTCAGAAATTAACGCCCGCCCAACGTTAATTTCTGAGCAACCCGGTAAAGTGTACAGAAAAGTAAAAAAATACTGCTTTTCTGTGCACCCTCCGACTTAATAGCCTAGCGATATTAAGTCGGAGGCTCTTAACGTGGAGAGCGCCCGCTCTCCCGCATTTTTGTTTACCGTATCGGCCCGCCTGCGCAGTAAGTTAAGCTTACGGTGGTCCTCGCTCCGTCTCGGGCCTGCGCTGCAGTATTGGAGAAGACAGCCTTTCCCGCCCCGTGTTTTTCGAGTACTTACCGGTGATGTGTGTTTGTAGCATGGCAGGGTAGCTGTGCCGGCGAGCAGGACGTGCGCAGCAGGGGCCACTTCCGGGCGCAGCACCAAGCCTCACCCCAGCCCCTGCTCTCTCTCTTCCTTGTGCATTCCTCCTTCCTAGGCCATAAAACACAGCCTGATGGAAAACCAGCTCATGTTTCTTTTAGCGCAGCAGCAAACCAAGCTGCTGTATTATTGTGCAGCCAGATAACCAAGAGCGTCAGAAAATTGAGTGCTGAATAAGTGAGTAGTGACTGTATTAACGTGAAATGCTCTTTTCCACTCCTGGGAGCGCTGTGAAATCCTTAAGCTCCAGCGTGCCTCAAAGTGTCGTACTGGTTAAACACCAGTTGCCAGCACACAGTCACATATCCAGTAGAAATTTGTTTCCAAAGTTTCTCCTTTTTTTTTTTAGAATAAGCGACACTTAAGCCTGAGCTGTAAAATCTGTATTTAAACAAATGCTTTACTGTGAGATAAATAAAAATGTAAGAGATGGTCAAATTTAGCAGTGGCAGGTGGGCCCTGTGCCCCCTAATTTCGAGTTAGGACCATCAAAGTTGTACATTTAGTGGCCATCATGCCCTGAGAATCGTGGGACAAGGGATTCTCTACAAGAGCAAGCTGGGGAAAGGGGCTTACATACCAGGCTCCCGATGTAATAAGGTGCGGCAGGCTGTGTGCACTTCGGCGCGCGGTGCTGTGTGCACATCGGCGCGCGGTGCTGTGTGTACGTTTAGTGGTGAGGCACTGCATTCCAAATGTAAAACTGTGCACAGTTCAGGGCTCCTTCTTGCAGATTCCATGTTAATGAAGGCGTTAGCTATCAACTCCCCTCTGTAGAGAGGTGCGCTGGCTTAACTAGGCTTTTCGTAACGTTGGGGGTTTAATTCCTGGTCAGGGGTGGAGTAATGTTTCTGGGCGAGTGCTAGTCTGTGGGGTTGAACTTGGAGTTTGTGGTGTCAAGGTCCTGTACTCTGCATGATGTGTGTTTTGTATGGGACACAATTTATGCTCCTAACATGTTTTGTGTGCACAGCTTTTAGGAGTATAACTTGTGGTACTCGAACAAACAGGGACGCACAGGCTCTTATCTGTTCTGCCAGAAAGCCGCGCAGATCTGGGCTTGGGCCCTTGCACACGCCATGCCTCTCCGGGCCACTTATCTAACAGGCATACCAAACATACTAACAGACCATCTCAATCGATGTCTCCATCCCCACAAGTGGTCTCTGAATCCATGTGTGGCGAGTAAAATCTTCTAGCGCTGAGGTCAACCAACTATCGACCTCTTGTGTCCGAATCGAACCATAGAGTGGACAAATTCTGCTCCCTACACAGGCTTCGAAATGCGTTAGCCATGGACACCTTTGCTCGCCCCTGCAACAAAGGCCTCCTATAGGAGGAATAACCTAGTGGTTAGAGCAGTGGGCTATGAACCAGGAGACCAGGGTTCAAGACCCGTTGTCGCTCCTTGTGACCTTGCGCAAGTCACTTTGCCCTCCATTGCCTCAGGTACAAAACTTAAGCCTTCTGGGGATAGGGAAATACCTACAGTACCTGAATGTAAACCCATGTGATATCTCAGATCTAATGTCTGTATATAAAAATAATAATAATAATCATCCAATACTGCTCATAGTCAAAACTCTCGTGAATCTACAGCAGGACAGGTTTTCAATGGTTCTCATAACCCCGTACTGGCCTTGACAAGTATGCTTCCCCATACTTCTCAACCTATCACTCTAAGAACCAATTTGCCTGCCCACAGGTCAACCTCATAACACAGACTTGCTGATATTCTCAGGTACTTGTAGCTTCATAAACACCTTGCACATGTAAATCTTACCATTAGAAATCGGCAAGATTACACCTCAGTTCCATCTCTGCGTACCACCAGGGAGTAGGGGATGCCCTGTTAACGGCTCAACCCCTTATGAGTTGGCTTATCATGGATTTTCTGTGACTTAAGCTTCCTCTACGATCACCAGTTACGGAATGAGGCCTAAATGTAGTGCTTACAAGGCTCATGCATTCCCCGTTATAACGTTAAAATTCTAACTTGAAAATGTTTTTTCCTCGTAGCCATCACCTCTGCTAAAAAGTTGAGAGAGTTACAAGCCCTTGTTGCATACTCACCCGACACTAGGTTCCTCTGTGACTGAGTGGTCCTCCGTACTCACCCTAAATCTCTTCTTAAAGTGGACACAGCCTCTCACCTTACCCAGTCTATAGTCTGCCCACTCTTTCCCAAGGCCTCACTCTCACCAGGGCGAGAGGGTTTTGCACACCTTGGACTGTAAGCGTGCACTGGCATTCTGTCTAGACCACACTGCACTGCATGTGAAAGTCCACCCAACTCTTCTTTGACAAAGACAAACTGCAAGTTCCAGTGGGCAAACAAACTCTCTCCAACTGGCTAGCAGACTGCATCGAATTCTGCTATGAAGAAGCAGGCCTTCCTCTCCAGGGGTAAGTGCAGGCACAGTTTGTAAGGGCCATGGCAACATCGGTAGCACACTATCGTTCAGTACCAATTGCCGACATCTGCTAGGCTGCGACACGGAGCTCTCTTCACACATTCGCAGCCCTCTGCTGCTTAGATAAGGAAATCCGTCAAGACTCTGCCTTTGGCCAATCTGTCTTGAAGAACTATATTCCCGTATAATCCCCAACTCCTTCCACAACCACCTGCTGTGATGTCAGGCTGCCTCATCATTGCCAATAGCACCCCAATTATTGTGCCTGCTGCACGAGTTGTCTGCTATTGGCCTGTTGTAATATGAGTCCCATATGTGAGGACTACCATCTTGCTTACCTGTAACAGGTGTTCTCCCAGGACAGCAGGATGTAGTCCTCACGAAACCCACCTGCCGCCCCGCAGTGTTGGGTCCGCTTACATGTATTATTTTATTTTTTTGCTCGCGCTTTTTGCTACAAACGAGACTGAAGGGAGACCCCTGAGGACACAGGGATTATGGCATGCTGGGCATGCTCAGTGTGCCAGTCAAAAGTTCTAGGGTTTTCCGTGATAGGGCTCTGTCCAGTGATGTCACCCATATGTGAGGACTACAACCTGCTGTCCTGGGAGAACACCTGTTACAGGTAAGCAACTCTGCTTTCTATTCATTAACTAGTTAGAAATATTTATTCTTTTTATGAATATGATTTTATTATTATGATTGTTTTATATTTCTTGATTTTATTATGTAATGTTTTATGAAGAATGGTAATGTTCCTGTTTCTCCATTGTTGCTCTGCATACAGAGGCTCTGCTTGTTGTGGGTTCCGGTTCAGTTCTTCTCTGCACGTTTCTGTTTATACTTTCTGATCTCTTTATTCTGTATTTGGTGAGGGTCTGTCTGTGTTCTGCATATGTGACCGAGGTGAGGTATTTTGCTGGCATGTAGTTTCTGTGTAGGGATCTACAGCAGCCTGGTTTCCTAATAAGAGTTTTATTGGTGTTCTAGGGCCTGGTGTAATATGTGCAGTGCTGCCTTTTCATAGATAAGGCTGTTACTATACTGTAATGGTAATTCTGTTTCTTCATGGCTTTCTGAGGGCCAAGCTCACACCCAGCACACATTTCACAAAGTCTAATTCCATAAGAGCTCCAAGTACCTTTTTTTGCAGAGCTTTCTGGCTGGCACCACAGCAGTGCAGGTTGTGAGTGTTATTATTGCCTTGGAAGACTGTGTGTGTGTGGTGGGGGGGTGGCGTGTGTGCAAGGCTGTAAGGTTTGCCTAGGGTACCGCATACCCTTCCCTAAACATGGATTCGGGGGAGGGGGGGGGGGGCTTGTCAGTTTTTAGAAATACAGATTGCAGGACGGAGCTGGGCTTTATCCGATGCGCCCGGGTCAGAGACTGAATGAATGGGCGTGGGGGAGAGGACAGCACAGTAATTGTTCGCACAGGACAGCAGAAAAGCTGGCACCGTGCATGAATGAAACAGAGCCCACGTTTCTTTGCTCCCGAAGTCTTATCTCCAGGCCTAAGTTAGCCCAGATGATTTGCGGGTCGGGAGGAGGAGCCTTGCCCAGCTATGACAGATGTTAAACTGGAGAGACGTAACCGGAGTGCAGCAGGAAACCTTTTTTTTTTACCATTTATTCTGCTTGCTGGCCAGCACTTTATAATCCTGCAGGTTGCAAGGTTTTATCCACTCACCTGCCCTTGGCCTGGAGAAACATTTTGGCCCCAGTGCACTTCCAGGTAAGCTTGTTTAGTACTTCCTGTGTTATCAGGTAATGACAGAGCATATGGGAAAAGAGGTCGGGACGGATTCCTTTTCGTTTTTCCCACAAAACTTCGTATTTATCAGAAAACCACCCAAACTCTATTTAATACTCCATCGGTAGCTGCTCCTGAAAGGGAATTGGTCAGGTCAGTCACAGAAGTAGGCCTGCCATGGAGGTCACTGGGGGCATAGTTTGCCAACTGGAATAATCTTCCATATCTCTTCTCAGCCTAATATTTTTCATGCTCGTTTATCCAATGTTACCGTCATGGGCAATTAGTCTTATCTGTGTGGTTGATAACCTCTTCCACAAGGACATCATGATATAAAACACGCCGAGTACTGCAGGCGATGACGGTCTTAGTGTAAAATGTCTACACAACAGGCGTTGTAAGTAAGAGGTTATTCACGCGAACCACCCTCCCCTTGAATACACAAGAAATGCCACACGAGGTAGGGCTACTTTTATATTACGACCCGTCGTGTGTGTATGAAGATGGCAGGGAGACCAACAGAAGTGAGAAACACAGCATTGATAAAGGACACTTCTGACTCGTTACCCTGGATTAATGGCGATGCTGCGGGTTCATAATCCGACCGGAGCGCTGCCTTCCTCTCAGATGGCACCACCGGATGAAACAGGCCAGGATCTGTGAGACCAGAGAATGTGCCTTTTCGGCCGAGGCCCTCGCCTTTTGGGAATCACTTCCTCGGGAACTTAGAATGGTGGAATGGCCCAAAAAAAATGTAAAGAACTTTTAAAAGCTTTTTTAATTCAGACAGGCTATCTGTTTTATTTTATCCTAATAGAAGGATTCATTTTTATGTTTTTATTCAACGACTGTATTTATTTGTGTTTGATCTTGATAAGGCTCCTGTTTGTTTATGTACTGTTTTATTCATTTTATCATGAGCCGCGGCAGGCTTTGGTGTCAGTGGCCTATAATTGTAAAAAAAATAATTTACAGGGCACCATGTGTATGTTGGAAGTTAGCATATCTGCCACATCCAGTCAAGGATGCACATACATCTGCTACATACTGTAAGGGTTGTTATTATTTATGGTTCAGCACTCGTCTCTTAAGGCAAACGTTCAGATATAAGATAGGAGTGGAGGAGTAGCCTGGTGGTTAGAGCAGCGTGCTATGAACCAGGAGACCTGGGCTCTTGCAAGTCACTTTACCCTCCATTGCCTCAGGTACAAACTTGCAGGCCGATACAGTAAATTTTTTGGGCGAGCGCCCACTCTCCAGGCGCGCCCACAGGCCACTCTCCTGTGCATGCGATTCACTAAAACAAAATATTTAAATTAGGGCCCGTGGTAAAAAGAGGTGCTAGGGACACTAGCGCGTCCCTAGCACCTCTTTTTGGACAGGAGCGGCGGCTGTCAGCGGGTTTGACAGCCGACGCTCAATTTTGCCGGCGTCCGGTTTCCGAACCTGTGGCTGTCAGCAGGTTGGAGAACCAACGCCGGCAAAATTGAGCGTCCGGTTTTCAACCTGCGAGCCGCAGGCCGATTTAAAATTTTTTTTTTATTTTTTTTATTTTTAACTTTTGGGACCTCCGACTTAATATCGCTATGATATTAAGTCGGAGGGTGCACAGAAAAGCAGTTTTTACTGCTTTTCTGTGCACTTTCCTGGCGCCGGAAGACATTAACGCCTACCTTTGGGTAGGCGCTAATTTCCGAAAGTAAAATGTGCGGCTTGGCTGCACATTTTACTTAGTGAATTGCATGGGAATAACTAATAGGGCCATCAACATGCATTTGCATGTTGCAGGCGCTATTAGTTTTGGGGGAGTTGGACGTTCGTTGGAGGAGCGCACTCTACTATATCGGCCTGTTAGATTGTAAGCTTTCTGGGGATAGGGAAATACCTACAGTACTGAGCTTTGATGTGCTCAAAAGAGTGCAAAAAGCAGAATATAAAAATCATAAATAAGATAATTCCTTTTCTAGCCCATTTCTCTTATGTGGTCAGACTAGACAAGCACATCCCTAAAACAGCATATCCAAAAGCAAACATGAAGACCTCAGAAATGAGTCCTTTATTTTAGCATTATTCTCCAGGCTGGGCCAATGGGCATAGATGACATTAGAACATAAGAACTGTTGGCAATTCTGCGCATATTCTGCACTCCACAGTGGCGCGGAATTCCCCCAGGGCTAACTAAGGCATTACCAATGCAGCAGCCCACACGGGGGAGCCATAAACCACTACACGGATGGAACGTTCCTCTTTGTAGGGTTCCAGTGAGACTCTACACCACAGCTCCCCTCTAAGCTGAGTGCACGAGTGATCACTCATACATTTCGGAGCATCACTCGTGTTTTTACAAGATCGCTCACACGCTTATCTTCTTTGTGCTGTATACAGAAATGCAACGCTAATACTGGAGCTCAAAAACCTGTTACATTAAAAAAAAAAAATGCCGCTCACACAAAAGAAAATCTGCGCACGCCTAGTCCTTCCTTGGAGGGAGCTTTGCCCGTGTATTCAATATGTAACGTAAGAACGCCATCGTCCCCTTCTTCAAGTCCATGCTGGAGAGCACTCCTGAAGCCGTGCTTTCCTTACCTGTTGAGAAGGAATAATGAAGCTACTGTTGCACAGGTCTGAAGGAGATCATTTGGAGATGCACAAGTTTCGATTTCTTCCAGAGAGTCATGTTTGCGGGCCTAGCAGATTCTAGAAAGGAGGTGGACATCAAGATTTCTAGACAAAGAGCCTGTTGTCACCAGATTACTCCTGTGCATATGAAATAAAACCGATGGCCAATTGAAGCCAACTTCCTGTTTCGGAGAATTGGCCAGTCCATTCCTTTAGCTCGCCAGCAACTTTCCCTGCTTCCTGTGCCATTTGCTGCCACTTCAAGACTGGACCCGATGCAAAGGTTCTTCTGTAGATATCTCTGCCTAAATATATTCAGGACTTTGGGTACAAGAAGGTGAAAAACAAATGGCATGTGTTTAGGTGACTAACATTGTTAAGGCGTGGAGGAATGCCTTGTGATTATAGTAGCGGGCTGAGAGCCAGAGAAGTCAGGATTCAAATTCTGCTTCTCCAAAGGATGCACATAACATTGTGTAAGTCACTTCACCCTCCACTGCCTCAGATACCAGCTTAGATTGCAAGCCCTCTATGGAAGGGACTTATCTATTTTACCTACTACTACTACTACTACTTCTTAACATTTCTATAGCGCTACACAACATACGCAGCGCTGTACAAACACACAAAAAGGCAGTCCCTGCTCCGTAGAGCTTACAATCTAATAACCTGAATTGTAGCTCGCTTTGGGCCGGATTTTCAAAAGGTTACGCGCGTAACCGGTCATATGTGCGCCGGGCCTATTTTCAAAAGGCCCGGCGACACACGTAAAGCCCCGGGGCTTGCAAAAAGGGGCGGAGCTGGGCGGGGCAGGGGCATGGCCAGAGGCCATTTGCCGCTGTGCCAGGGATCGCGCGCCGGCAGTTGGCCCAGGGCTGAAGTAAGTTTGGGAATAGAAGTTAAAAGAGGGAGGTAGGGGAAGGTGGGTTGGGGGTAGGGAAGTTCCCTCCGAGGTCGCTCTGATTTCGGAGTGATTTTGGAGAGGCCTGGGAGGGAACGGGGGAAGGCAGTGCGGCTCAGCGTGGGCTCGGCGTGCGCAAGGTGCACAATTGTGCACCCCCTTGCGCATACTGACCCCCGATTTTATAACATGCAGGCGCGCGCACGCTCGTCTTAAAATCTACCCTTTGAGTTCAGATTTGGAAAGGCGAATAATTAAATCTAAAATCCAAATCCAAGTACTCAAAAGATGGTAAGGGAGAGAACCCATTCCTCGTTGTTCACTCCCAGCAGGAGGTTCCCCAGGCCTTCCTGACTAACAGGTACACTCGAAACTTGTCCAAAACTTTATTTTTAAACCCAGCTTTCATATTTGCCTTGACTGTCAACCTCTGGCAGCAAATTCAACAGCTCACTTGTGCATTGGCTGATAAAATACCTCTTAAATTTGTTTTAAATCTGCCACCAGTTAAGTTTCATGAAAGTGGCCCCTAGATCTGGTGCAATCTGAAAGGGTAAATAATTGTTTTCTAGTCACCTGCTATCTCCCCTCTCAAGATGCTATAAGCTGAAGGGCCCTAACCTATTCACTCTTTCTTTATTCAGTAAGGGGTAATAGTGTGTTGAAAACACGGGTCCAAACCCCCCCCCCCGAAACTAATAGCGCCCGCAACATGCAAATGCACATTGATGGCCCTATTAGTTATTCCCGTGCTATACAGAAAGTAAAATGTGCAGCCAAGCCGCACATTTTACTTTCAGAAATTAGCGCCTACCTTTGGGTAGGCGCTAATTTCTGCCAGCGCCTGGGAAGTGCACAGAAAAGCAGAAAACTGCTTTTCTGGGGACTCTCCGACTTAATATCATGGCGATATTAAATCGGAGGTCCCAAAATTTAAAAGAAAAAAAAATTAAAATCAGCCTGCGGGTCGGAAGACGGACGCTCAATTATGCTGGCGTCCATTTTCCGAACCCGTGGCTGTCAGCGGGTTTGAGAACCGACGCCGGCAAAATTGAGCGTCGGCTGTCAAACCCGCTGACAGCCGCCGCTCCTGTCAAAAAGGAGACGCTAGGGAAGCGCTAGTGTCCCTAGCGCCTCCTTTTACTGCGGACCCTAATTTGCATAGGTCACCCTCCTGAATCGCCCGCCCAGGAGAGTGGCCTGTCCGCGCACCAGGAGAGGGGGCGCTCGCCTGCTCTCCTGCGCGTTTTTCTGAATCGGCCTGTATGAGGGGACTTTGTCAATTACTTTCTTGATCCTATTTTACTTTCGTGCTCTTCTCTATGTACCGCTTTGTTGAAAATCTTTAATAAAACGTATTTAAACATAAAATCCAGATACACCTTAGCAGCTGGCTCACCATTATACACATTTATTTACACACACAAAGAATTTCAATAGATTAGTAAGGCACAACATCCCTTACCTAAATCCATGCCATCTTTTCTTTTCTATAAACCATGCTTGTCCACATGCCCAGCAATTCTGTTCATAATTGCTTCACCCTTTTTTTTTATGTCATCATCAGGCTCACTGGTCTGTAATTGTCTGGAGCCCTTTTTAAAAATTGGCGTTACAGTAACAACCATCCAGTCCTCAGATAATGCGGCAGATTTTAATGATAGGTTACAGATTATCAGTAACAAACCTGCAGTTTCATATTTGACTTCCTTCAGAAATTTTTGGGTGAATACCATCGATTTACTACTATTTAGTTTGTCCATTTGCTCTAGCACCTCTTCCACATTGATTTGTGCCGGTTCCTCCGAGTCATTTCCTGCAAAGAGTGGTTCTGACATGGCTGTCACCCCCAATGCCCTCGGCAGTGAAAACTGAAGCAAAAGATCTACTTAGTATTTTGTGATGGCCATATCCTCCCTGAGCACTCCTTTTTTCCCTGGTCGTATAATGGTTTATTTTATTTGTGTTCTGCTTTTTCAGACATTTCAAAGCGGATTACATTCAGGTACTATAGGTGTTTTTCCATCCCCAGAGAGGTTATATTCTAAATTTGAGCCCATGGCAATGGAGGGTGAAGCGACTTGCCCAGGGTCACGAGGAGCAGCAGTAGGATATGAGCCCTGGTTCACAGCCCACTAGTTTCACTGACTCCCTTGAAGCCTTTTGCTTTTAACGTACATGAAATGATTTTTTATTATTTTCTTCCTTAGCAAGTGTCTACTCATATTCTCTTTATGTGTACCTTATTAGTGTTTTACATCTAATTTGCCAGTGCTTATCCTCTTTCTTGTTATTCTCATTAGGCTTTCTATTTTTAAAGAACACATTTTTTTGGTTCTAATAGCCTTCTTTTTTCGTTTTAAGCTTTTTCTTTATTAAAGATTTTCAGGCATACTATACAACATCTAATTCAATCCAGTATATCTTATTCATGTGCCAGTATCTGATAACAATACATATCTGCAACTCAACCTCTCACCGCACATGCCGAAGAATTACAGATGATACAAGACATTTGATTGTAAATTTATTATTGCCAGTTGATTAAGAGGAGAGGTCAGAGGTGCATGATATCAATGCAGCTTCACATGGAAAAAGCTCAGTCCCAATTTGTAGTATTTTCTGCAACAACCCCATATATAGTCATATTTGGATCTCTCCCCTTTTGACAGATAATCTAAGCAATTCAATATCAACCACCTGACGACACGGTGTTCTCCATTGCTCTAGGCTAGAGTTATATTTCCAAAATGTGAACACAAATAATGTTATAATAATATTATCTGTTTGTTAAATACTATTGTTACTTTCACTGTTCCTTGTAATAATGTTCAATAGTTGATTGTTATTGTTCTATGTTCTATGTAAAAAACCCCAGTCTAACCTCCCAGACCAGGGCAACCTTTTCGTTACTTGTAAACCGGACTGATTTGTATTGCATACAGGAATTCCGGTATATAAAAATTAAAAATAAATAAAAATAAAAAATGAAGCAGTTGTAAATTTGGCTCTCCCTGGGCTATTTTGGTCTAATAGTCTTCTTCATAGCACCATTTACCTTTTCTGGCAGACATTTGGTTGTCTTTCTACCAGTTTGTGAAATACATTTTATCTGGGCTTCCAAGATGGTGTTTTTAAATAATATCAGTCCTTTCCTTTCTAATTGGTAGCAAGATCCACATTAATTTCAAGCAAAGATTAGATTCGTTATATGCCAAAACTGATTTCAGAAGAACAAGATAGGCATAATAACACAGAGAAATGAAAAAGAACCTTAAATGTTCATTTATATAGAACAAATCCCTCAAGGAAATCAATAACTCATTTGCATTCTTTTAACATGAATGACTTTGGAGACTTTTGGCAAGGTTTATTGTATCCAGGGTTTGATTTGTAGCTATAAAGCAAATGGAACTGTGGAGTGGGGATGGGAGGGAGAGGAACAGGGCCGGATATAATGGACCAGGACCAGGTGTGAAAACTCTCCTCCCCCGCTAAACACACACACACTCTCACACATATATACACGAATATACTGTTCACACCCATCCTGCTTTATTATCCCAGTGAGCCTCCATTTCCAGCCCAAACCAGTGCTCAATACCCAGCCGTCCTTCACTCACCACCGCTTACTCCTTCATAAGAACATAAGAACATGCCATAGTGGGTCAGAGCAAGGGTCCATCAAGCCCAGCATCCTGTTTCCAACAGTGGCCAAACCAGGTCACAAGCCCCTGGCAGGATCCCAAGGGGTAGATAAGATTCCAAGCTGCTTATCCCAGGAATAAGCAGTGGATTTCTGCAACTCTTTTCCTCCAGGAAATTGTCTTGCTGGAGGGGAGGAGCTGCTCTGCTTCTTGTTTGATAACCTGTAGCTCTGTTCCAGGCTGCTCCCCCTGCAAATTAAACCCTGATTGTGTCATGCATTAAAACATAATGACTGTAAAAGCTATCCTGTTCCCATTTTTGGTTGTTGCCAGAGACATGACCACATCCTGAGCATACTAAAGGAGTATTGTTCAATACATGGGGGTCTTGGGTTTTTTTTGTGGCGTTCATCAGCATCTTGTTACTCAGAGAGACCCAGCCCGAGTGGAGTTGCCTCAGCAGTGCTGTTATTAAGAAGAGGCAGTTTTCAGAAATCATATAACGTACCCGTGTAAATTGTGCAGCTTTGTATGTGGTTGTTCCACGACGTGCCTACCTTCACCCACGCATTTGTGGAGGCATTCCCAGGGGAGGGGTGTTAGGCGAGCAGGGGGGGGGGGGAGGAAGCAGCACCTTGCTTAATTTTGAGTTTTCGAGACCACATGTGGTGTTTGGGCCGGAATCGATTGCGCTCGTGAAAAGCGGGTGTTGGATCTCTTCAGCTACTTTTTACCTTGGGCAGTTTTCCAATGAAAAATGTGCTCATACTTTCCCTGTTTTATTTACTTATTAAAAACATTTATAGCCTACAGGTTATACAGTAAAAAAAAAAAATAAAAAAAATCACTCTTCTTTAAGAACTGCCGCAAAATCCGAATAGTTTTGAGAGTCGTTCCCCCTATGTGATCCACTTTTCCTGAACTTTAAGCCCGAGTCCTATTCCACTTATTTCAATTACTGATATTTTTCTACTCATCCGCCCGTCAAACTCACTTCCCAAAGCCGTTTGTGCTTGCCAGTGGCTTAGCGGATTTACTTGCCTGTGCAGTCACTGATGGCACAATCCCCCCCGTGGATTGAAAGATTAAGAGCCGGTTCTCCGTGGGCTTCGGGGGGGATCTAGTCCTCGCCTTTCCCATCGACCCTCAACGTCAACTTGAGCGTACAAGCTGGATCTTTCTTTGCCCTGGTTGGGGACTGACTTGTGACTGAGTGACGATGATGATGTCGTTTCTTCTGGCCTCTCTTCTTCGGAGGCTTTCCCTGTATCTTGGGCACCAAAATTAGTTAGGGAGGGCCATCCAGCTTTAGAAGTGGTTGTGTGCCTGCCACCGAAAGGCTGTGATTATGTTGGGATCCTGTCTGGTGAACAGGTGCTGTACAGAAGCAAGCTCATTGCTAATTTTATAGTTTATTTTTAACGGTGGTTCTTCCCTCTGCATGCTTCAGTCTAATCAGAGTGCCTAGCAATATTATCACTTTTTAGAATAATGCATTTCAAACTCATTCATGAGAACCGTGCTGTTCCTCAGTAGGATTCTTCGTTTGGGTGAAGCTTTAGTCTTGTAATTCTACCTGAGAGGGGGGAACTTAACCCCCCTGTGCTGTACTGAATCCTTGGAAGGGAAATTTGGGATTCTCGGGGCCTGATTTCCCAAACCCTGGGTCAGGACTCCAAATGGGGGGGGGTCACAAAACCTTCAGCTGTGGTCCCAGCCACCTCAGATGGCAGCGTTCTTCAGGTGCCAGCAGCATTAGTAGTGTGGGTCCTCACGGGGGCCTGTGTCGGGGGGTGCCCTCACAGACACTGCGGTGGGGGGCCCCCACTTTCACATTGGGTTTCTGTCGTAACAGGAAATCCCCCCTGCATGGGAAGGGATGGATCCAGGGCCCCTGCAGAGACTCACAGGCCCCCCCCTCCCCCCCATGCTGACTTCCATGACTAACGCTATTCACCCTTGCAGACCACTGTCCGACTTGGAACCAGCCACGAGGGGAGTGGAAAGCAGAGTGTGCATGGGCCACCGCTCGCCTCTCCTCACCCGCCACTCGCCCTCCCCCCGAGAGAAAAACCTTGCCCAGTCATCAGCCTGCCTATTTTGTCATCCACCTGTGGCCTGGGGGCCTAAAGGAAAATGTTGCTGCTGACTCAAATGAGGATTGGATCAGGGGGAGAAGGGTTGGCTCTGGAGAGTTAACGAGGAGGAACGGTAGAGGATTGGCTAGGAAGGGGGTGGGAATGTGAGATTAGAGTTGGAGGGGGGGTGGCTAGGTTTGGAATTGAGAGAGAAAGAATGGGGGGTGGGATTGCGGGAGTGGAGGATGGGGTGAGGCAGGGGGTGACGGGATCGGTTGAGATGGGCGATGTAAGAGGGCATCAGCTGGAAGGGGAGAGGTTGGAGGGGGGGTTCCGCAGGGACGCAGGAAGGGTGAGAGTAAAGTGATTAGCACCCCTTGTTAATTTGTTTTTGGTCATCTCTGGGGGTCATGTAAATTTTCAAGGGTCAAAATGGGGTCACACTGACTGAGAGTTTGGGAAGCCCTGCCCTAGGAGGAGATAAGGAGCTGGTTGGCTTTTCCAAACCAGTGGATTAAGAAGGTGTGCTAATTTTCCATTCAGTTAAAAAGGTGGGTGGGTGGGACAATTAATGCTCTGCGTTGTGAGACCATCTGAGCTCCCGAGAGCTGATACTGCCCTGTGCATCTGGATTATCCTATTTAGCGAATTTATTTGGTATCTCCCTATTCTTTCTTTGCTAAAAAGGAGTGGGGTGGTAACATCGCACTTAGTGCATTACCTGTAGCCTAGCGCTTTTGTCTGTCCATCCATCCATTGTACGGCTGTCCTCCCGAGATGCACCAAACAATGAGGGTATATCTGTGTGCACCGATTTGTGAGAAGAGGGGGACAGGCCTTCATTAACCAATTTGGTCACATAGTGCATACCAGGGGACGTGAAACCCCAAGGTAAGAGGTGGAGGAAATGCATCGCCAACGTCCTTTTGCTTAGGAGGCAGGAGTGGTTTCCTTGAATCTAACACAAACCTCTAATAGCTCCTATTTTATCCTCATCTGCTGAAATGTGCTAAGCTTTAAGTGGAAGCAGCTGCTCCCGTGTAGAGAGAGAGAGAGAGAGAGAGAGCGAGGAGCTGCATTCAATTAGCTTGCTGCCTTGCCTCCGAGTGCGGCATTAGGGCCACTCCTCCTGTCAGAGGCATTTAGTAAATAGGCAGTGCGGTAATGAATTTGTAAATAGAGCACGGGGTCTGACGAGTGCGCTCAGCTTAGGAATGTCCTGAGTGTTCATTAAGCCAGGTGTATGAAAGAGCAGCCTCCAATAATTACAGCACCCTGCATAACTCTTTGTTTTCCGCAAGCCTGATTTATTAATTGATGGAGAAGCTTCTTGCGTTGTCGTTCATTGTTTGATTACAATGCCGTATCGATAATTAAGCCTCTTTCGGGGGTTTTTTTTGTATTTATTTGGTTTAATTTACATTTTTTTTTTCTGTACGGTGGCAAAATGAATTTGTGAATGCATTAAATTCCTGCTTGTTTTTGAGTTGGTTGAGAGGGTGAATGTCGATTTGCATCTGCGCTCCAAGCTGCCGACAATAAAAGGTCTCGTTCCCCGCGTTCTCGTTTGATTTCTAAACCTCTCTCTCTATAAGCGCTGATCGCTGCTGGCATGGAGTCTGGACTGCCTGCACTTTGTGGATGAAATACAGCTCCTTAATGCATGCTTTACCTATAGATGGAACAGATACGATAAAGGGGTTTGTCCTCTGTTTTGGGTTCTTTTGGGGGGAGATGGATTTGTTGCTTGCCCCCCCTGGTTTTTTGTCAATGGGAAAATGCTCAGTGCGGCTAGCCTCAGAGACTGAAAACCTTGTAGCTAAAGGAATAGTCAAAAACCTCGGCCATAATTGCAGAATTTGCTCTCTACCCTTTTAGCAATGATACCTGCGGTTGCATGCAGAGATAATTAAAACTCTGATTCACAATCATTGCACGGTGATCTCTCTCTCTCTCTCTCTCCAGTAATTATAGCTATATGGTGACCTTCGACTTTGCTCTCAGAAAGAAACATGATATATTTACAGTTCCTGGTTTTCTTTCCTGAATATTTGCAATTTACTTTTTCATCACATTTTCCCAACTTGTCGTCATATTTTGTTTTTTAATTTTGCAAAAATGGGGATGTAAAATGATAGCTGTTCCTTTAAAGAGAGAACATCCCCTTTCTCTGAGCATGAGATGTGAATCTGCAGTAGCAACGCGTGGGCAGCTGGGCTGACGTTTTATCTGCCCACAGCTAAGTGTGTTCCGTGGAGGGGTCAATGTCCTCTTCATTTTTTCTGTGCACTTCAGCTATTTACATTTTTTTTTAATTTACTTCTAACAAAACAGGGTTTTATTATTCCTCTTCTCTACATGTCCAAGGCTGTGTTATCTATTCCGTTTCTCTGGCTCTTGTGAATGAGGGTTGAGGGTTGGTTAAAGCAGTGAGAGGTGCCAGTCAGAAGTTCTGGAACCCGTGCAGTTCCCGTCTGTACCAGTGACTTTCCTTGTGATTCTGAACTTCCTCTCCCTGGTCCTTCTTTTACAAAAAACTCCTGATATTGTTCTTTCTTGCCGTTGGCCTTCAGAAGTTTTCGTGCAGTACAGGGACCAGCAAAGTGCAGTCTGCCCTCCCTTACAGAGGTCAGTGCTGAAGGCACATTTCTGAATTCTTAAAGTTATAAAGTGAATTCTTAAATTATAAAGTGGTTTGGCATCCTGTTTACATGAAAAGTGCTATATCTGGGATGGCCAGCTTGTGCCCTGCAGCCTCTATGGAGACCTGACAACGCTACCTTTGTGTAACCCATGACCCACCAGTTGGACATTTGTAGCTGATGAGGAGGAAGAACCAGAACCAGTTTGGCGGAGGAGTGTCATTGCCCCTCTCCCGGATCATACCTTACATAATGCCTTCTCTGCATTGGAAAATGAAGAAGCTCCAGCAATAGAAAATGAAGGAATGTCTGAAAGGGAAGAAATCACCCAATGTACCCAGAAACCTTTTAACGTCATCAAATACCAAAAATAAAAATCCAAAAACTTCTTATGCTGGGAGACTCGATCTTCAGAGGAATTAACTTGGGAACTCATTTTGATGGGGGAAACAACAAATGCCTTCCAAGATCCTCAGCTAGTAAAATGCAAACCAGATTGTTGTCATAATTATGGGAGAAAGTAGGGACCCTGATAGCAATGTTGTCATCCATCTGGGAACCAATGACCATGCTAGAAATGGTATCCATGCAATACAGAAAGGTTTACAAAAGGTAGGGAAGAAGAGTAGATAGATGGCAAGTCCATTGCTTTTCCTGAAGTATTTACCTGTTCAGGGAAAGGAGAAGCTCTGCCATGCAGATAATTTCAATTCATGGCTCAAAACATGGTGTAGAGAAAGCGGTTTTTGGATAGATTGGAGACTGGGGCCGTGCATAGAGAAGTAAAAGGTACGATAAGGATGGGTCTACATTTGTCCATGGCAGGAAAGAGGATGCTAAATGAGAAATTCAGGTCATGCATTATCAGGTATTTAAAGCAAAGGAACAGGGTGGCAGGAGATGGCCAATTAAACTGCCATTTCATCCCCAATGGAAGGAGAAAATAACAAAATCAATCAGCTCAAAAAAACAGAAAATGTGACTAAGAAGAGCAGCAAACCAAGGAAGAAGAGTCTGAAAGCTCTGACCACAAATGCACGTAGTCTGGGCAATAAAATCCCAGATTTGCAGGTGGAGGCAAACTTGGACATTGTTGCTATTACAGAGTCATGGTTCACTGAATCTCATGATTGTGATATGGCCACCCCGTGTTGCATCGGAGGTGGACCCTGGGGCCAAGGTGGGGTTGACGCAATCTGTAGGCAAGGACCTACGGGTCCTCACCATCGGCAGGTGGAGTGGGCTGATAGGCAGAGGCCGCTGGAGCTTCACCTATACCAGCCCTCATTCCCCGCGGGTTGAGCCTTTGGGTGCAGGGGCCGGCAGGACTTAGGTGGGCCTCGAGGTAGGATAGTAAGAGAAGCTGGTTCAGCCCAGAGACAGCAGGTGAGGGACGGAGTAGTCCTACTCCGGACTGGGTAAGGTTCTGGAAATTCAAGCTCCAATGAGACAAAGACAGACTGGGGGCGCTTGAGCAAAGATAGGCTGAAGCCTAGTAAGTCCACGTCCAAGGAGTAGGCAGAAGAGGCGTCCAATGGTAGGCTTGAGTCAGGACTGGCGGCAATCCAGGGGCTGTGGCAAACAATGCTGAGGTCTGATCACGGAGATAGTAGCATAGTCAATCAAGACTGAGGTCAATAGCGAAGTCGGACGAAGCGGTGGTCTGGGGCTGGAGATAAGCAATACGTGATCAGGCAAAGCAGAGGTCTGGGTCTGGAGATAGGCTGTAGCGTAGTCAGGTGAAACAGAGGTCAAAGTCCATGTAATCAGTCCGAAGCATAAGCAGGACAGGAACAAGGAGAACAGGAACCAGGAACGATGAGTAGAGACGAATCTCTAGCAGCGAATACTCGAGTAGCGAGGAGACTTGATGCAAAGGCAACACTATGGAGCGGGGCCTGAGCTTAAGTACTATGTGGAGGTTGATGTCATCATCCGGGGCCGCGGCCAGGTTCCCACTGTGGTCCCTTCATAAGGATCAGCGATGTGCACACGCACCTAAGGAGGGGTGCAGCGTGAGTGGTGGCATCAGGACCGGGAACGCTGGAAGCTGCAGTGGGGCCGGAGGCACCGGGGGAGGCCCAAGAACGGAGCTGGCGGCCCACTGCCACCAGCGAGGAGGAGCCAGAGGCTGGAGTCCTTAAGAAAAGGTGAGAGGGCCGTGCCACGGGTCTGCCGTGGCCGACATGCATAACACCCTGGGCTATAACTTAAGGAAGGACAGAGAGGACAGGAAAGGGGGCGGAGTAGCTCTTTACATCAAAAACAATATCCAAGCAACTGAAATGCAAGTGACATGGGGTAGGGAAGAAGAATTATGGGCTATCCTAAAAAATGATGGCGTTGCTTCCATCTACACTGACGAAGTCTACAGGCCTCTGACTGAAACAGAAGAACTGGACAGAGATCTGGTTGAAGATATCCAAAAGATGGGAAAGAAGGGAGAAGTGTTGCTCAATGGAGATTTTAATCTGCTGGATGTGGATTTGGGGTATCCTTGCTACAGAATCTACAAGAAGAAAAGAGCTAGTGGATGCTCTTCAAGAAGCTCTGCTCAAACAAATAGTAATGAAACCTATGAGGGAGAGTGAAATACTTGACCTGGTGCTCACAAATGGGGATAATGTCTCTTATGTCCAGGTAGGGGCTCACCTGAACACCAGTGATCATCAAACGGTATGGTTTGATATAGCAAATAGAATACAGAGAAGCTACATGAAGATCCGAGTTTTAATTTTCAAAAATACGGACTTTGTCAAAATGGATGTATTTAGAGGAAGGACTGGGAGAAAACGGTTGAGATGTATCAACAGTGGGCCAAATTAAAAGGAGATATTACAAAGGCAACAAATCTCTATGTTAGAAAAGTTAAGAAATGAAAGAGGAAAAAGAAACTGATCTGGTTCTCAAAGAACTTGGCTGATAAAATAAAGGCAAATAGAACAGCATTCAAGAAGTACAAAGAATCTCATAAAGAGGAACACAGAGAAGAATACCTGGTGAACGTGAGGGAGACAGAGAAATCAGGGAAGCCAAAAGTCATGTGGAAGAAAGGATTGCCAAAGAGCTAAACTGAGGTGACAAAACACTTTTCAGATATATCAGAGAAAGAAGGGAGGCCAGAAATGATATCGTGAAATTGAAAGGTGACGAGGAGCAATGTGTAGAGAAAGACAAAGAAATAAAAATACTAAATACTTCAGTTTGGTGTTCACTAAAGAAGACCCTGGAGATGGATTGTTGCTGGCTGACAAGGCCATGGATGGAAGTGAGGCAGATGCAACCCCATTTACAGAAGAAAATGTATGGGAGGAGCTAGGAAAACTGAAAGTGGATAAGGCCATGGGGGCCGGATGAGATATATCCCAGGATACGAAGGGAGATCAGAGATGTATTAGCATGTCCACTGAATGGCTTGCACACTAGATCCTTGGAAATGGGAGTGGTGTCGCAGGACTGGAGAAGAGCGACTATGCTCCTGCTTTACAAGAGTAGTAGCAGAGAGAGAAGGCTGGAAACTACAGGCCAATCAGCCTCACCTCGTTGGTGGGAAAATTAATGGAGACTTTGCTGAAGGAAAAGATAGTAAACTATCTCCAGTCCGTGGGTTGCTGGACCCAAGGTAGCATGGATTCACCAAGGAAGGTCCTGTCAGACAAATCTAATTGATTGTTTTTGAATGGGTGATGAGAGCACTGGATCAAGGAAGAGTGTTCAAAGTGATTTACTTGGATTTCAGCAAAGCTTTTGATAGGGTCCCGTATAGGAGGCTCGTGAATAAAATGAGATGCATGGGAATGGGCGGTAAGGTGGTAGAGTGGATTAAAAACTGGTTGATTGACAGGAAAGCGTGCAATGGTAAATGGAACCTACTCTGAAGAAAGAACGGTGTTAAATTGAGTGCCACTAGGATCAGTTTTGGGACTGATTCTGTTCAATTTTTTTTTTTTTGTGAACAACACTGCGGAAGGTAAAGTTTGTCTATTTGTGGATGATACTGAGATCGCAAAAAAGTGGACAGTGTTGAAAGAGTAGAAAGAATGAAAAGTGATTTAAGAAAGTTTGAAGAGTGATTGAAGATTTGGCAGTTGGGATTCAATGCCAGGAAGTGCAGAGTCATGTATGGGGTGCGGTAATACAAAAGAGCTTTATGCAATGGGAGGTGAAATACTGATGTGCCCGGAATGGGAGAGAAACCTTGGGATAATAGTGTCTGTCGATCTAAAGGCGATAGCTAAAGCCAGAAAAATGCTGGGCTGCATAGAGAGAGGAATAATCCGTGACAAAAAGGAGGTGACGATGCCCTTGTACAGGTCCTTGGTGAGGCCTCATCTGGAGTACTGTGTTCAGTTCTGGAGCCCTTATCTCAAAAAGGATAGGGACAGGACGGAGGCGGTCCAGAGAAGGGCGACCAAAATGGTGCCGGGTCTGTTTTGGAAGACTTATGAGGAGAGGCTGAAGGATCTACAGGTGTACACCCAGGAAGAGAGGAAGTGCAGGGGAGATATGATACAGACCTTCAGATACTTGAAATGTTTTAATGGTGCACAAACTTTGAACAATTTCCATTGGAAAGGAAAACAGTAGAACTAGGGGGTCACAATATGAAACTCAAGGGGACAACGACTAAGAACCAACAGGTAATATTTCTTCTCGGAGAGGGTGGTACTTGCATGGAATTCCTTGCCGGAAGAGGTGGTGAAGATGAAAATAGTAAACAGATTCAAAAGGGCATGAGATAAACACTGTGGATCCCCAGAGGCTGGAGGTCTGATACGCAGACATTAGGGGGAAAAAGCGAGGGACTGCTTCTATGGTCAAGTCCAAAAGTAAAGCACGTTCAAGCAGCGTTTGCCTGAATTATCAGGAAGGCCGCTCACCCAGTAAAAATGTTGCCAGCAGTAATTTTGTGATGGGTTTGACAGTTGCTTGGTTTTGATTATACAGATGGCTACTCTTAACAGAAACACGGTGTGGTATCCTGCTCGGAGCAGCAGTTACTAACGTAAGAAACTTGCTGGGCAGACTGGACGGGGCTTTGGGTCTTTTTCTGCCATCATCGCTATGTTGTTATATTAAAAAGGCACAGCTGGCAGAGGAGGTGATCCATGGCCCGGGGAGGGGGGGCGGCGGCGAGGAACTGGCGCAGAGGAGGATCAGCACTGTTGGTGATTGTGTAAAAGATTTGGCACCGGTTTAAGAGCCACAGTTGGTACAAAGGACGAGCGCTCCCACAGTCGGCGTGTTTAAATGCTGGCGCACAGGAGCAGCTCTGCGTGCTTCTCTGTCAGTGGAGAAACCCTGGTGGTGTATGGGGGGGTGTCTGGTCTTTTACAGTAAATATGTGACTGTATATGTGTATCAAGCTTTGTAAAAGATACTGGAGCTGTGTGTGAGGGGGGGAGGGAAGGCTCTGTGACAGAAGCCATGCTGAGGCGAGGCTGTCGGAGAGGAAGGCTCTCTTTGTGCTTATATGATCATGGGTTCCTTATGTAAGTTTGTAAAACGAAAAGGAAAACGAATATATAGAGGGAAAAAAAATTAAACGATGAGGAAAAAAAAACAAAACTGGCAACAGCCAAATATTTATTTTTTTTTCTGTAAGATGGATGCCATGGCGAAGATGTAAAAATAGAGAGAAATAATGTGGAATGGAAATCAGAGCCTGAACTCAACAAAGGTCTGAAAAAAAAAAAATATTTTTTTTTTTTTTAAATGGAGCCCTGGATTGAGAACCAGGGAAGCCGGGGTTGAACTTCCCCCACTAAATGCTCCTCGTGACCTTGGACCCTCTGGTGCCTTAGGTGCAAACGTAGGCTGCCGTTTAATGAGCCACGACAATTTACAGCGGGAGAGGGGAAAATGTCATGGGGAGGCGTTCCCGCCATGTTTGGCCTCGTCCTGAGAAAATATCGTAGTTTCCCTGCAGTAATTGTTTTCGGTGGGAAAAACTCAATGGGAAAAAAATATTGCGCAGAAGGGGGCGACGGTGAAAGATGGCGGCCTATTTTGCACGGGGCTGCCATCATTTTAAAGGGCCATGTGGCCCAAAAATACCCCCCCCCCCCCCCCCCGCCGATGTGGGAAATTCCTCCCCCCTCACCCTCCCCCCCCCCCGTGATCTGTTTAGATCCCCCACCCTCCCGCCTCCTGTGGAGGTGTCCTGCAAGTAAAAATAAATAATTTGTGATAGGTGCAAAGGCCAGCCGGCGCCATTTTGGAAAATGGTGTCCACTGACCCGAGACCTAGAAGGGCGTGCAGGACCGCGCTGGATCACCAGGGACTGAATTTCTTACGTAAGGGGCAGTGAGGTGCCGGAAGGTCCAACTAGACCACCAGGGTCAATTTTCTATGTTTGGGGAGTCCACTAGATTACCAGGGAATTTGGTATATGTAACATAGAAATGAAACATAGAAATGACGGCAGAAGAAGACCAAACGGCCCATCCAGTCTGCCCAGCAAGCTTCCCTCATTTCTTCTCTCATACTTATCTGTTTCTCTTAGCTCTTGGTTCTGATTCCCTTCCTCCCCCACCATTAATGTAGAGAGCAGTGATGGAGCTGCATCCAAGTGAAATATCAAGCTTGATTAGTTAGGGGTAGTAACCGCCGCAATAAGCAAGTTACACCCATACTCATTTGTTTTTTCCCAGACTATGTTATACAGCCCTTATTGGTTGTTTTTCTTCTCCCATGCCGATGCAGGAGAGAACCATGCTGGATATGCATCGAAAGTGAAGTATCAGGCACATTTGGTTTGGGGTAGTAACTGCCGTAACAAGCCAGCTACTCCCCGCTTTGTGAGTGCGAATCCTTTTTTCTTCTCCCCTGCCGTTGAAGCTATGCTGGATATGCGTGAAGTATCAGTTTTTCCTTTCCCCTGCCGTTGAAGCAGAGAGCTATGCTGGTTATGCGTGAAGTATCAGTTTTTCTTCTCCCCTGCCGTTGAAGCTATGCTGGATATGCAGGGATATGTATGGGGGGTGCCTGCTGCTGGGAGGGCTATTTAGATTGGGGGGGGGGGTCTTTGATCGAGAGGAGTTTTTGAAGGGGTGGGGCATCACTGCGTGATTTTTAAAACAATTTTTTTAAAACCTAGACTGCCTCTACAGACAGGAGACGGGAGCAGGTGGGGATCTAAACAGACCCCCAGGGTGGGATTGCCAGATTGGGGGGGGGGGGGGGGTGCAATTTAAGGCCACTGCAGGCCCTTTAAGAAGCATCCCGGGGACGTCGCCATTTGCATAAGCATTCCAGTGCTCCCAGGATCATTTAGCTACCAACTCCCACGTTTCCAATAAAATAACACATTTTGTTTATTTGCATAGGATTACTTATGCATTTGTACATTTTATGTATGCAAATGCATGCAAAGCAGCTAATTTCAACAGGAGGGGGCAGATTTTATTTTGTTAAAAATACTGTGCAATATCACTGCATAATACGTGATTATTGCGCATTAAATGTGGTTTTTTCGCACTTAATTGTTTTATCGCAACTGAGTAAATGGACCTGTTAGCTTGTAAGCCCTCTGGGGAAGGGACCTCACTTTGAGTACAGGTTTGATGTAAGTAATTGATCCAAATCCCAATAATACTTTTAGTGTGCAGCAGAACATGAGCTTTCCTAGCTGGCCCTTTATGCAGTGGGATAGGTAGCTTTGTTCTATGATGCTGTTATAGACATAGGTTCCGGGTTCAGTTGCAGCCTTTGCCAGTTGCCACTCTTTACAAAAGGCACTAAATTTAAACAGAATTATTATTGCACCGCAATTTGTAGGAACAATTGAATTTTGTTCTCTTTAAAGTTCAATATGTATCCAATCAAGTAGTTAGGCTGATGTGCTCTCGTGCAGGAAATCCAGATATGGAAGAAATCAGCCGTGTTTTGATGCCTTGCACAGAAAATCCATGGCGAAGGATACCTCAGGAGAGGGGGCAGAGAAGGAGCCTCAAAATAAATCTTGGTCTAATAAATGATGCCACAACACTCCCATGTTTCCAGAGAACAGCCTTTAAGGATGTGAGAAAAGTTCGCCGTCAAACTTAAATTGGACAGATGTGGGGAAAATCCCAGAGCAGATCCAGCGAGCTGATGAATTCTATGGTTGATTTTTCTCGGATCCAATGTGGATTTGGTTGCAGATGCAACTTTTATTTTAAAACAAGGGTGGACCGATTGACTCGGTGAACATGTGAATTTTTCCTGGATGCGTTGAAGGTAGTTGCAAACCTCTTTTGAAGGATTCACATATCCTTGTTGTTATTATTAATTTTTATATACCAATGTTTCATGAAAACATATCAGTATATATAAAAATTAATAATAATAATAAGGATATGTGAATCTCTTGACCAACAGAGGTGCATGTTTTAAGTGATAAGCTGAAGCAAGAAACACAGAAAGGTGGAAATATTGTGCATACTCTATTATTAAATATGTAATATATAATATTAGACTTGCAGATCACTTTTTACTCAAGCTGCTTGCAAAGGCAGCTGTCCTAGCGCTCTGCCCTTGCAGGAGAGCACCTGTCAACTTCTTGTCCGTATGTCTACACGTGTACCAGCATAATCTGGGAGTTTTCAAAGGGGGACTGCTGACGATTACGCTCTTTGACGGTAACTTTCAAAACAGTGCACGGGTGCACGCGTGTGCATGGGGCCCGCTCCCAGGGGCATGGCTCTTTTATAACTTGCGCACGTATATGTGCACATGTTGTAAAATGAGCCTGGCTGTGCACAAATGGTCTGCCAAATTTTAAGTGGTCGCATAAATCGAGGGATTTTAAAAGGGGTGCACGCCCCAAGTCATTCCTAGTTTATCAGTTCATCTACTGGTTCGCCCCATTAACAGTTAGGTCCTCCTCCCCTTCCCCCCTCCCAATTTGATAGCCCTCACTCCCCCCAGTTACCCCAGACTCTTCAGCTCCTCAGAAATGGCTCAATCCTTTTATTTTATGATCCACGCGTCATCCATAGCGGAAGTAAAGTTATGCGGCACGTGCATCTCTTGACCAGGACCCAGAATGCCCCGCCCAGACCACGTTCCTGCCCGTTTTGGAAATTTTTGAGACGTGCGCGCCGCGGCATCAACGCGCACACCGAGCTTTTAAAATTCACCTTTTTTTTCCGTGTTACGGGAAAGATACTGGTGGGCACTTACTTACCAGTGGCTAATGAAAGTCTACACCGCCTTGAACATTTTTCACGTCGTGTTGTGTCGGTGCATCAGACGTGCACGCATTTAAACGAGGCTCTCCTTCCATTCAGCACACCATGTGCCACGGCTTTCAGGGCCAAAAAATGTTCTATTGGGGGGACAAAACACGTACGTAACCAAAAAAAACCAAACGGAAATCCAAGCAATTGGATAAACCTCTACTCCTCCTGAGTCAGTGCCGGGTGGAAGCGCCTTTGGCAGCCATCACGGCTGTGAGTCTGTTGGTTTCGGGCTTCATCAACTTCGCATACCTAGATTTGCCAATATTAGACCTATTCTGCTTTAAAAAACTGTTCAAGCTCTGTCAGACTCCTAGGGGAGGAGAGCATTGTAACAGTAGCATAGTAATGACGGCAGAAAAGGACCAAATGGTCCATCCAGTCTCTCCAGCAAGCTTCCCTGGTAGTATCTGCCGCGCCATGCAGGTTACCCCCATGTATCTCTTAAGGGTAGCAACCGCTGCTCCGTGCATTTATCCCCAACCCATAAAATTTTACTGCTAACAACATTTTTACCGGGTGATGAGCCTTCTTGAAAGTTCAGACAGTTTGATAGCAATCTTCGTCATGCCACAGATTTTTGATTGGATTGAGGTCAGGGCTCTGACTGGCCCATTTCAGGACATTTATGTTTTGTTCCTTAGCTATACTCCAGTGTGGCTTTGGCTGAGTGTTTGGGGTCATTGTCATGCTGAAAGGTGAACTTTCATCCCAGTTTTAGCTTTTTTTTTTTTGCAGAGAGCAGTGATTTTTCTTCATGGATTTTCCGTACTTTTCTCCAATCATTCTCTCTCTTATCCTGACAAGTGCCCCAGTCCCTACTGATGAGAAACATCCCCAATAACATGATGCAGCCACCACAGCAGAGATGGTGTCGGTGATTTTATTTATTTATTTAATTTAATCACAACCACCACTACCCCCCCTCCAAAGTTCAGGGCAAGGTACAATAAAAAGCAACAAACAATAACATCTACCTGCATGACAGAGTTACACAGATCAGAGCAAATAGCATGCACAAATTAGCGACTTTTAGCAACGCCCCCTGGAAATTTAGATTAGATAAAGAAGGTTTTTTAGTACTATAATTTTAATTCTTTTAAATGATGCTACCGGTAGTTATGATATTTTTACTAATTTAATGTATTTTATTATTTTGTAATTTATAGTATTGAGTATTATTATGAGTTCTTAACAATTTTATAGGGTTTATTTAGATATCTAATTTTATTTTATTTTTTTTTTTTGGGACAAAGTATTAATGGCTTGTCCCCAAATTTGATGTAAACCGGTATATAAAAATGCCTAAATAAATAAATAAAATAAATAGCTGCCAGGCAAAAAAGTACCAACTGGAGAGGAGAAAGCAATGTAGCCCCACTGAAATGCTTCTGTAAAAAGATGGGTTTTTAATAATTTCTTAAATTGCTTTGAATCCTGCATGAACCTTAGACATGAAGGGAGGGAATGGCTTTAGAAGGAGGGACATGTAACAGGAGCTGGCTTGAGGATCGGAGTGTCCAGGCTGGAATGTGAATGCAAAGGACAGAGCTGATCCAGGAAGAGTTAAGATGATCTGCTGAATTGGGTTTACGGCAGTGGTTCTCAACCCTGTCCTGGGGTTTTCAGGATATCCACAATGAATATGCATGAAAGAAAATTTGCATGTTATAGAGGCAGTGCATGCAAATTTTCTCTCATGCATATTCATTGTGGATATCCTGAAAACCCGACTGGCTGGTGGGCCCCCAGGACAGGGTTGAGAACCACTGGTTTACGGCCACAAGTAACCCTTTGCATTCAGACCAGAAAGCTCTGTTTTAGATTTATCAGACCGCAAAACCTCTTGTCACGTGGCGACAATGTCCCCTGAGTGTTCGTGGAGGAGTAGCCTAGTGATTAAAGCAATGGGCTACAAACCAGGGTTCAAATCCCACTGCTGCTCCTTGTGACCTTGGGCAAGTCACTTTACCCTCCATTGCCTCGGTTACAAATTTAGGCCTGGATTCACAAAGCTGTGATATTTTATTGCAAAAGAGACCTGATGTCACGGGAGAGGGTGGGGGTCATTCCTGTGATATTGTGCCCCTCCCCAGACCAAAATATCCCGGTAGTATTGCTGTGTTGTTTTGTCTCACAGTAACAGTGCATGAGGTAACCCAACGTGGCAGAGGCCTGTACCATGCGACGGCAGCCCCCAGTGTATGGGACCACCGTCACCTTAACCATGTGCCCCAGGAAGTGAGTGTCCTAAGATCAAGAAAGAAAGCAATCAAGGGTCATCTTAGCCCCCCCCCCGACCATCCCAGAGCCCTCAACTGAAGTGGCCTAGCAACCCAAATCCCCCCCCAAAATAACATTAAAGCAGCTGGGTGACAATGCACCATATTTCTTGCATCCCCCTCTCCCAAAAAAAAACCCTTATTCCCTTTTCCAAGATAAAGGAAGGCCCCTCTCCCCTTTTAAAATAAAAGGTGTCTCACCCAACACCAAGAGGACAAAAAAATTATTGGTAGTGACAACCCAACACATACCCCCCCCCCCCCCCCCCCCAAACCATAATACCTTGAAAATGACAATGCAGCCAGTTGAGGGCCTGCATTGCCCCTAGCCCTGGGCCTGGTCGGCACTGTAATCCAAAATGGCATTGATCCAACCTTGTCCCTGTCAGCAAATGTTCATGGTATATTTGAAAATTCCCAAGTTGTGCTGGTATGTGTGTACACTTACACACAGGAGGTTGACGGGTGTAATTTTCTACCTGTACATTTATATGAATCCTTTTGAAAATCCGAAGTATGTGCATCCTCACCCCTACTCTACTCCCCCCCCCCCCCCCCCAAGAAAGCCTACCATGAGTGCAGAAAAAAAGAGCACATGAAATCATGTTTGATACTCAGAAGGCAATTTATGCACATAAAGCAAATTTTATGCATGAAAATCCTTTTGAATATTACCTCATAAAATGGGACAAATTCCTGTGCATCCAGTCCTAAATGTGCAGTTGACCTACTATGAACAGGCAATATTGAGTGCATGCATAAGAATGTATCCAATCCTACAAGAACCTTGAGTGGTGTTTCGTGTTCCACTGTCCTGTCGATAGTTGCACAAGGTCAGACATTTCATATATATATGTTTAGACTTATACATTTTTAAATGGGGTGTGGTGTTAGTTTTGATTGTCAAGTGAGCTGATACGTATGCTTTTTTCATATTAGCGTTCACTTTAGCAGTGGGCCATTACTGCGTCCCTCATGGCTAGCCATGCAGAATTCTGCGAAGCATGAAGCCTCGTTTAGATGGTCTTTAACGTTAGATGCATTCTAATTAAAGCGGATTCTATGATGTTATTATAAGGATGCCAGAGTTCCCTACAGCTGAATTATAAGTCTTGTCCTCTCCATTCTGGTGTGGATTAAAACTACTCTGTTTTGGTTCACTATCCCTTTTCTCAGGTCTGTACAGCTCATAAGTTGGCTTATAATTTAGTTACAAGGCACCTCAGGAGACTCCTAAACACATCTAGGGTTCTGATTTCAAAAATAGAATTGTCATAGGCACAGAATATGAAGAAAATGTTTTGCATATGAATTCCTTACCAAATCTGTACAACCGTTTCTTTTAAACTTTGCAGGGTTACGGGTTCTCACCAGCGTAATGTTCTCCTCTTTTATCTTCAAGAGTGGGTATTTTTCATTGAAACTTCTTGCTAGTATGTTTTTGTGAAGTTTAACATGAATTATAATGAAGTTGTGTTATCTACTAATCATGTTTGTTTACATGTGAAATTTTATTAGTTTATTACAATTAATTGTTAAAAAGCAGTATGAAGGATACAATATCAAGGATCAGCTCTGCCTAATCTTGAGGGCCCCTCATTTGTAATGTAATCAGGCAAAATAGTTGAAACTATTATAAAGAGCAAAGTTACTGAACATATAGGTAGGCGTAGTTTAATGGGACAAAGCCAACATGGATTTAGCCAAGGGAAGTCTTGCCTCAGCAGTCTGCTACATTTTTTTCGAAGACATAAGTGAAGGTGGATGAAGGTGAGCCAGTTGATATAGTGCATCTGTATTTTCAGAAAGCATTTGGCAAAGTTCCTCATGAGAGACTCTTGAGGAAGCAAAAACGTTATGGGATAGGGGACAGTGTCCTATTGTGGATTGAGAACTCGCTAAAAGTTAGAAATCAGAGAGTAGGGCTAAATGGTCAATTTTCTTAATTGAGAAAGGTGAATAGCAGAGAGTGCCCCAGTGATCTGTACAGGGACCACTGCTTTTTAACATATTTATAAATGACCTAGAAATGGGAACGAGTGAAGTGATCACATCTCCTGATGATACAAAAGTATTCAAACTTGTTAAAACACAAGAGGATTGTGACAAAATGCAAAAAGACTGGGGCATGCAAGTGACAGATGACATTTAATGTGGGCAAGTGCAAACTGATTACATGTAGGGAACAGTAACCCAAATTATAGCTACACCATGCAAGGTTCCACATTTGGGGGTCACCACCCAGGAAAAGGATTTAGGCATCATCGTGGATAATACGTTGAAATCCTCTGCTCAGTGTGCAGCGGCAGCCAAGAAAGCAAATAGAATGCTAGGGATTGAAAACGGGCAGAGTTTGGACTGATGGTTCTGTTTCTAACACACTATGGCATGTTAATGTTATATCGACTGTATATATTTTGGAGTGTATTACTGGTGCTCCGAATTCTGCCTAAATAAAAAGAAATTTCAAAAACAAACAAAAAAAAAATGCTAGGAATAATTGGGAAAGTAATGGAGAATAAAACAGAGAATATCATAATGGCTCTGTATCACTCCATGGTGCATCCTCATCTTGTGTTCATATATCATACACAAACAGAATGCTGGGGATTATTAGGAAAGGACTGGAGAATAAAACAGAGAATATCATAATGCCTCTGTATCACTCCATGGTGCATCCTCATCTTGTGTTCATATATCATACACAAACAGAATGCTGGGGATTATTAGGAAAGGAATGGAGAATAAAACAGAGAATATCATAATGTCTCTGTATCACTCCATGGTGCATCCTCATCTTGTGTTTATATATCATACACAAACAGAATGCTGGGGATTATTAGGAAAGGAATGGAGAATAAACAGAGAATATCATAATGTCTCCGTATCACTCCATGGTGCATCCTCATCTTGTGTTCATATATCATACACAAACAGAATGCTGGGGATTATTAGGAAAGGAATGGAGAATAAACAGAGAATATCATAATGTCTCTGTATCACTCCATGGTGCATCCTCATCTTGTGTTCATATATCATACACAAACAGAATGCTGGGGATTATTAGGAAAGGACTGGAGAATAAAACAGAGAATATAATAATGCCTCTGTATCACTCCATGGTGTGACCTCATCTTGTGTTCATATATCATACACAAACAGAATGCTGGGGATTATTAGGAAAGGAATGGAGAATAAAACAGAGAATATCATAATGTCTCTGTATCACTCCATGGTGCATCCTCATCTTGTGTTCATATATCATACACAAACAGAATGCTGGGGATTATTAGGAAAGGAATGGAGAATAAACAGAGAATATCATAATGTCTCTGTATCCACTCCATGGTGCATCCTCATCTTGTGTTCATATATCATACACAAACAGAATGCTGGGGATTATTAGGAAAGGAATGGAGAATAAACAGAGAATATCATAATGTCTCTGTATCACTCCATGGTGCATCCTCATCTTGTGTTCATATATCATACACAAACAGAATGCTGGGGATTATTAGGAAAGGACTGGAGAATAAAACAGAGAATATAATAATGCCTCTGTATCACTCCATGGTGTGACCTCATCTTGTGTTCATATATCATACACACACAGAATGCTGGGGATTATTAGGAAAGGAATAGAGAATAAAACAGAGAATATCATAATGCCTCTGTATCACTCCATGGTGCATCCTCATCTTGTGTTCATATATCATACACAAACAGAATGCTGGGGATTATTAGGAAAGGAATGGAGAATAAAACAGAGAATATCATAATGCCTCTGTATCACTCCATGGTGCATCCTCATCTTGTGTTCATATATCATACACAAACAGAATGCTGGGGATTATTAGGAAAGGAATGGAGAATAAAACAGAGAATATCATAATGCCTCTGTATCACTCCATGGTGCATCCTCATCTTGTGTTCATATATCATACACAAACAGAATGCTGGGGATTATTAGGAAAGGAATGGAGAATAAAACAGAGAATATCATAACGTCTCTGTATCACTCCATGGTGCATCCTCATCTTGTGTTCATATATCATACACAAACAGAATGCTGGGGATTATTAGGAAAGGAATGGAGAATAAAACAGAGAATATCATAATACCTCTGTATCACTCCATGGTGCATCCTCATCTTGTGTTCATATATCATACACATACAGAATGCTAGGGATTATTAGGAAAGGAATGGAGAATAAAACAGAGAATATCATAATGCCTATGTATCACTCCATGGTGCATCCTCATCTTGTGTTCATATATCATACACAAACAGAATGCTGGGGATTATTAGGAAAGGAATGGAGACTAAAACAGAGAATATCATAATGTCTCTGTATCACTCCATGGTGCATCCTCATCTTGTGTTCATATATCATACACAAACAGAATGCTGGGGATTATTAGGAAAGGAATGGAGAATAAAACAGAGAATATCATAAAGCCTCTGTATCACTCCATGGTGCATCCTCATCTTGTGTTCATATATCATACACAAACAGAATGCTGGGGATTATTAGGAAAGGAATGGAGAATAAAACAGAGAATATCATAATGCCTCTGTATCACTCCATGGTGCATCCTCATCTTGTGTTCATATATCATACACAAACAGAATGCTGGGGATTATTAGGAAAGGAATGGAGAATAAAACAGAGAATATCATAATGCCTCTGTATCACTCCATGGTGCATCCTCATCTTGTGTTCATATATCATACACAAACAGAATGCTGGGGATTATTAGGAAAGGAATGGAGAATAAAACAGAGAATATCCTAATGCCTCTGTATCACTCCATGGTGCATCCTCATCTTGTGTTCATATATCATACACACACAGAATGCTGGGGATTATTAGGAAAGGAATGGAGAATAAAACAGAGAATATCATAATGTCTCTGTATCACTCCATGGTGTGACCTCATCTTGTGTTCATATATCATACACAAACAGAATGCTGGGGATTATTAGGAAAGGAATGGAGAATAAAACAGAGAATATCATAATGGCTCTGTATTGCTCCATGGTGCATCCTCATCTTGTGTTCATATATCATACACAAACAGAATGCTGGGGATTATTAGGAAAGGAATGGAGAATAAAACAGAGAATATCATAATGTCTCTGTATCACTCCATGGTGCGACCTCATCTTGTGTTCATATATCATACACAAACAGAATGCTGGGGATTATTAGGAAAGGAATGGAGAATAAAACAGAGAATATCATAATGTCTCTGTATCACTCCATGGTGCATCCTCATCTTGTGTTCATATATCATACACACACAGAATGCTGGGGATTATTAGGAAAGGACTGGAGAATAAAACAGAGAATATCATAATGCCTCTGTATCACTCCATGGTGCGACCTCATCTTGTGTTCATATATCATACACACACAGAATGCTGGGGATTATTAGGAAAGGAATGGAGAATAAAACAGAGAATATCATAATGCCTCTGTATCACTCCATGGTGTGACCTCATCTTGTGTTCATATATCATACACAAACAGAATGCTGGGGATTATTAGGAAAGGAATGGAGAATAAAACAGAGAATATCATAATGTCTCTGTATCACTCCATGGTGCAACCTCATCTTGAGTATTGTGTGCAGTTCTGGGCACCACATCTCAAGAAAGATATAGCAGAATTAGAAAAGGTACAGAGAAGGGTGACCAAGATGATAAAGGGGATGGAACGATTCCTCTATGAGGAAAGGCTAAAGAGGTTAGGACTCCAGACTGGAGAAGAGATGGCTGAGGGGGGATATGATGGAGGTTTATAAAATAATGAATGGAGTGGAATGAAATGGATAAACGTGAATAGGTTGTTTAAGCTTTCAAAAAGTACACAAATTAGGGGGACAAGGAATGAAGATACTAGGTAATACATGTAAAACAAATACGAGATAATATATTTTTACTCAGCACATAATTAAACTCTGGAATTCCTTTCCAGAGGATATGGTAAAAGCTGTTGGTGTAGCTTGATTTAAAAAAAGATTTGGACAAGTTCCTGGAAGAAAAGTCCATAAACCATTATTAAGGTGGACTTGGTGAAATCCACTGCTTATTCCTGAAATAAGCAGCATACAATCTGTTGACCTTTTGGGGTCCTGCAAGGTATTTGGGACCTGGATTGGCCACTATTGGAGATACAGTACTAGGCTTGATGGATATTTTGGTCTAACCCAGTATAGTACATCTTATATACTTATTCTTCCAACACTGGCGTCAACTACCCTAATAATATCACTCATGAATATTGGAATTCATTGTGTTTTCTGTCTGTGGTCTGAATCCTCCACGTGCCGTTCATATTAGACCTTGGTCTTTGGAAGCAACGGTAAAACTGTCACACAGACACTCTGAAGTGCTCCAGGCAATGTTGCTTGATCTGCTGCTTACCACTTCAAACATTTTTAACAGCGAAAAAAAGGTACAAACTGATAATGAAAAATCCCTGCTTTGGTGAATCAGTGTCAAGCCCCATAGAGGACCGGTTGAATTTTATCATATGTCTGCTAGAGAGGTTACCACCATTGACATGCTGTAGCTCACTTCCTGTGGATCTTACCACTTCTTCAGTCATTTAACGAGAGGGACTGTGAGACAGTAAGATCAGATGTCACAGTTACCTTGTAATCGGGGACCAGACTATATAGTGGTAGCTATATAAGGCCCGAAAATCAATGAAACTTGGGCTAGATAGCGGCAAAACACAAAAAATGGACACTGCACCAGTGAAAATGTGAAAATGCCCATATTCACCCCAAGACACCGCAGAGCTCACCCCCTTTTGCTGCAGCTGCCAAAGACAGAAGCTGTGAGTCGAAGCCTTTTCTCTGCCACTGGCCCGAGCTGGACACCCATCCCCACTGCTGCCTTGCTAGAGGCCTCGCCGAAGAGGAACCCAAGGACATGCCAAGTTGGAGGCCTCACGCCCTTGCCTTTACCGCCCTGCTTCTCAAGGGGAGGAGCAGCCTAGTGGTTAGAGCAGTGGGGCTGTGAAGCCAGAAATCCAGCGTTCATCTCCCACTGCTGCCCTTTGTATCCTGGGCAAATCATTTTATCCCCCCCCCCCCCCCCTCCGTTACAGGGGAAATCTGGAGGAAGGAAGAAAAATCCCGTAGCACAACATACTACTAATTAAAAAGCATGCGTCAATTTACTATAGAGGACCCAGGCTGTGAATTGTAGGTGCAACTGAATCTACAGGAACCTTTGACCTGGCACTTTATCCTGGAGAAAATTTACCAGATGTGACTGATAATAAAATATGCTGCCCTGCTTCTCTCTCTCTCCCTCCAGATCCCGTGGCTTCATCCCCTCCTCTGCCTTTTGCTTATCCTGTTATTGCCACCTGCGTTTCTGTCTCTGGATCCTGTGAGTAACCCCCTGCTTTTCTCTCTTCTGGTCATGTGGCTGCCTCTGCTTTCTCTCTCTCTCCCATTTCTGCAGCTGCTCCGGCTTCTCCTCCCTCTGGATGTTCTGCGGCTGTCCTTGCTTCTCTCTTCCTGGTCTGGCAGCTGCTCCTGCTTCTCCTCCCTCTGGATGTTCTGCAGCTGCTCCTGCTTCTCCTCCTGCTGGATGTTCTGCAGCTGTCCTAGCTTCTCTCTTCCTGGTCTGGCAGCTGCTCCTGCTTCTCCTCCCTCTGGATGTTCTGCGGCTGCTCCGGCTTCTCTCTTCCTGGTCCGGCAGCTGCTCCTTTTTCTCCTCCCTCTGGATGTTCTGCGGCTGTCCTAGCTTCTCTCTTCCTGGTCTGGCAGCTGCTCCTGCTTCTCCTCTCTCTGGATGTTCTGCGGCTGTCCTAGCTTCTCTCTTCCTGGTCTGGCAGCTGCTCCTGCTTCTCCTCCCTCTGGATGTTCTGCAGCTGCTCCTGCTTCTCCTCCTGCTGGATGTTCTGCAGCTGTCCTAGCTTCTCTCTTCCTGGTCTGGCAGCTGCTCCTGCTTCTCCTCCCTCTGGATGTTCTGCAGCTGCTCCTGCTTCTCCTCCTGCTGGATGTTCTGCAGCTGTCCTAGCTTCTCTCTTCCTGGTCTGGCAGCTGCTCCTGCTTCTCCTCCCTCTGGATGTTCTGCAGCTGCTCCTGCTTCTCCTCCTGCTGGATGTTCTGCAGCTGTCCTAGCTTCTCTCTTCCTGGTCTGGCAGCTGCTCCTGCTTCTCCTCTCTCTGGATGTTCTGCGGCTGTCCTAGCTTCTCTCTTCCTGGTCTGGCAGCTGCTCCTGCTTCTCCTCCCTCTGGATGTTCTGCAGCTGCTCCTGCTTCTCCTCCTGCTGGATGTTCTGCAGCTGTCCTAGCTTCTCTCTTCCTGGTCTGGCAGCTGCTCCTGCTTCTCCTCCCTCTGGATGTTCTGCAGCTGCTCCTGCTTCTCCTCCTGCTGGATGTTCTGCAGCTGTCCTAGCTTCTCTCTTCCTGGTCTGGCAGCTGCTCCTGCTTCTCCTCCCTCTGGATGTTCTGCGGCTGCTCCGGCTTCTCTCTTCCTGGTCTGGCAGCTGCTCCTGCTTCTCCTCCCTCTGGATGTTCTGCGGCTGCTCCGGCTTCTCTCTTCCTGGTCCGGCAGCTGCTCCTTTTTCTCCTCCCTCTGGATGTTCTGCGGCTGTCCTAGCTTCTCTCTTCCTGGTCTGGCAGCTGCTCCTGCTTCTCCTCTCTCTGGATGTTCTGCGGCTGTCCTAGCTTCTCTCTTCCTGGTCCGGCAGCTGCTCTTGCTTCGCTTTCCCCCTGGAAGTCTTCTGGTTGTGTCTACTTCTCTTTCTCCATACCTGCTGCTGCTAGGGGTGCGCATGCTGGAGTTCTTCATTTCATAGTTTCTGTTCTGTTTTTAGAGGGTTTTCATTTAAATTTGTTTTATTTCATTATTGCAAATAGAATGCACAAACCTTTAACCCGCCCCACACCCCAAAAATTTGCTTATTTTGCTTCATTTCATTTTAGAAATAAAATGGCATCGGAAATATTGATATTGCCTGTATCGTTTCAACCAATGCATATTCTTTCTCCCTGTTTTCCGGCTGCCTCTGGATGCCCCCATGGCTTTCTCTGCTTCTCTGTATCCTGCAGCTGCCTCTGTCCAGTTACTGCTGACTTGTGACTGCCAGACTCCCTGCTCCACCCTGTTGCCTTAACTTTATTGCTTTGCCTTTCCTCTGATGACTGCTTGGAATGTGGAGCAAAGCTTTTACAGTTTATGGCATGGTTACTTCAAATGAAAGTGTGCCTATGTTTTCATGTGCTTTTGAGTCTTCCTAATAATTTAAAATAAAAAGGTAAAATGCAAAAAATTCCTTTTGACAGTATTCCCAAAAATGAATTATGATAAAATGGAGTTTCTGTGTGTGGAGTATAGGGACCCGCGGTCTTTGCTTTAGAGTCATTTGAATGGTAAAGAGTAAATGCCATCGCATGGTAGAGAGCATGCGGTAGTACTGGGGAGACGTCATGGGGTTTGGATTCTGACCACAGATGGTAGTGCAGAGAGAGCCTTGTAGAGTTGCCCATCCTGAGCATTCCTTGCCGCAGCAGGAGGAGCTGAAGCACCAAGCCTCCCAGTAGAGGGAGGAAGCCGGGAGGATCTCCCCTTTGTCCTTAGCGCTGTGCCAGAGGAATCGGGAGGATGGTCTAAGAAAGCCCCGGAACATCTTTTTCCCCTGCTGCAGGAGCAGGACGTCGCACTTATAAGATATCCGTGCTGTGTTTGTGAGTAGGCGACTACGGCGCTTCGGGATGGGAGAGGTGTTAACAGCCCTAGAGAACGTCAGACAGCAGAATGCAGCCGAAACCACCTGATTTGGGGGAGTCCCTGTTGTATCTGCTTGTGCCCTCCCCTACGCACCTCCTCCAGCATAAAAATAATTTTCCTCCCTAGCTGGTGCTGTCTACCGGCACTTTACTACTTCCAGGAGACCTGCAGCTAAACTTGTGTGGAATCTCCTTTTTTGACTGTAGATGTTTCCTTTTCGCTCCTCTTCACCGTGCGAAAGAGACTTTGTTCTGTGCTATGATTCGGCAAGTGAAAGGAAGTGTGCAAAGGGTCTGCATGTCACCAGAGGGCCTAACCGAGATCTGCTCTGTTCCCCTGTAACACGAACCACGCATGATAAAGGTTTGGGATTTTATTTTATTTTTTTTAATGTGGCTAAAGAACTGGATGGTTCTTACAAATGTAGGAATTCTGGTCGTGAACGATGTGTCGTGTAGGAGAGGGGCGCTGCCGTAAAGTGAGCACTCTCAGAATAAAGTCAAGCTTGGAAACGTAGAGGACCGACATGAATACCGTACGGCCCAGCCAGTCTGCCCATTCACATCTCCTGCTCAGCTTTACAGTCCTTGCCCCTCCCTCGGAGATGCTCTGTGCCGGTCCCTTGCTTCCATGAATTCAGATCCCGTCCTTGTTCCATTCACCCACCACCCTTTCTGTAAAGAAACATCTCCTTAGATTACCCCTTTCACCCTCATCCCATTGAAAGAGACCCACCTCCTGTGCATTTATCTCTTGGAGGTATTTGTCTCTCTTCTAACTGCCTTTTCCTTCCTATTTTCCATTATGTTGACCATTATGTTGACCATTTTAGTTGCTGGCCCCCCTGGACAGACTCCCTTCGGTTTTCTATCCTTTTGAAACTGCGGTCTCTAGAATCGTGCACAGTTTTCCGCTTGAAGGCTCGCCTGAAGGCAATGTCTCCTCCTTTTTCCTGCACGGTTTTTCCTCTCCCTCTCTCCTTATTCTCGAGCTTCACTAGATTCCTCCTCATGTTCTGCACACACCTTCCAGGGAGCCTGCCCTGTTGCAGAAAACCTTTTTCTGATAGCCCTAGTACGATATCACTTTCGAAACTGCTAAACCGGACCAAGAACCAAATCCTGCAGCACATCGCTAGTAACCCCACCCCGCTGCCCTTTGTGGCCCTCCCACTCAACCAGTTTCCAATCCAGTCAGTCACTTTAGGGTTCGTTCAGTTCACTTCGTCAAAGGCCTTGCTGAAATCCAAGTAAGTGCGTCACATCTGGCGCTCTCCTCTGATCTAAGACTCTGGTCGCCTAATCGAAGAAATAGATTAGATTTGTCTGATGAGACCTGCCTCCGGTAAAACCGTGCTGCCTCGGATCCCGTAATCCATTGGTTTCCAGAAACTGTGCACTGTCCTCTATATTAGTAGTGATTCCATCAGTGTACTTACCACTGGGGTCTGACTCCTCCTGCTCCTGTTTCTGAAAGGAAGGACCACTGGGGTCTGACTCCTCCTCCTCCTGTTTCTGAAAGGAAGGACCGCCTCTTCCTGTCTCCAGCCTTTTGGAACCACCCCCTGGCCAGACAGCAGAACTGCCAGATGCTCCCTAAGTTCCCTTGCCGTCTTGTCGGCTACTCCCAAACCCACTCTCTCTTGAAAATTGTGTCTACCTCATGTCCACTCCTATCTGTGGCAGTTTTCTGTGGTCCTACTCCAAACCCTTCCTCGGTGAACATGGAACAGAAATATCTGTTCAGTAATTTCACTTTCTCCTCCTCGGCCTTCCCGTGCTAGGCAGCTTTGATCTTTCCCTCTGCTGAGCTGTGCAAGACAGTCGTGCACGAGGCTTCACACGTTCAGCTGCTTTGCCCCCAAATTATATGGAACAACGTAGCCCTCTGCCTTGCACCTTGTTACCTCGTCTTCCAGAAAAAAAAAAATCGAAATTTGCTAATCAGCCAAGCCTTCTCCTAGATTCTACAGCAGAGAGACTCCTCCCTCTACTGCCTGACGTCTGGAGCTGCCTGACTGAGTCCACATCATCACCTTCCACCGGGCTCCTGCTATCCCTACATCCAGCGCTTAACTTATCTGTGCACGCAGTATGCATTGTACTCCTTGTGCCCGTTATTATTTATCTTACGCTACCCAATGTGTCCAGTGCTCTATTGCGTTATCTCCTTTTACTTATCATTTACACCCAAGATACCGGCTCCTGCTATCCCTACATCCAGCGCTTAACGTATCTATGCACGCAGCATGCATTGTACTCCTTGTGCCCGTTATTATTTATCTTACGCTACCCAATGTGCCCAGTGCTCTGTTGCTTTATCTCCTTTTACTTATCATTTACACCCAAGATACCGGCTCCTGCTATCCCTACATCCAGCGCTTAACGTATCTATGCACGCAGTATGCATTGTACTCCTTGTGCCCGTTATTATTTATCTTACGCTACCCAATGTGTCCAGTGCTCTATTGCGTTATCTCCTTTTACTTATCATTTACACCCAAGATACCGGCTCCTGCTATCCCTACATCCGGCGCTTAACGTATCTATGCACGCAGCATGCATTGTACTCCTTGTGCCCGTTATTATTTATCTTACGCTACCCAATGTGCCCAGTGCTCTGTTGCTTTATCTCCTTTTACTTATCATTTACACCCAAGATACCGGCTCCTGCTATCCCTACATCCAGCGCTTAACGTATCTATGCACGCAGTATGCATTGTACTCCTTGTGCCCGTTATTATTTATCTTACGCTACCCAATGTGTCCAGTGCTCTATTGCGTTATCTCCTTTTACTTATCATTTACACCCAAGATACCGGCTCCTGCTATCCCTACATCCGGCGCTTAACGTATCTATGCACGCAGCATGCATTGTACTCCTTGTGCCCGTTATTATTTATCTTACGCTACCCAATGTGCCCAGTGCTCTGTTGCTTTATCTCCTTTTACTTATCATTTACACCCAAGATACCCACTCCAAATCTGCCTCATAGCTTTAGGTCCTAGCTGTATTTAGGCATCACCACATGCTGAATGGTCTTTATTTTTATGTAATCCTTCTTGTGGGCTACTCTAGCTCGGGAAAGGCAGAATGTCAAATGTTCATAACCAAATATTTCTCCCCCCCCCTTTCACCTTTGAGTCTTACAATTCCGTTTTGCACATCCTCCCGCCACGAATATATCTTTAAAAAAAACCCAAAAAAACATTTTGTCCCTCTGTTTTATTGTATTAGCTATTTCTTCTTTCGTTTTTACTTTCTCTGACTCATTTCATCCAGTTAGTGCCTCCCTGAGGCACTCTCCCCCCCCAGTCAGCAAAATAAGTTTTCCTGAAGTCCAGGACCCTCACCTTCTGAATGAACGACTACAACCTGCATTCTAATACTGAGCCTCGCCATCCAGCGATCACCAGATCCCGGGTGATCCTCTCTCTGTGGTGTCAGAAACACTCTTCCCTTTTGTAAGCATCTGGTCCAGTATCACCCCCTCGTCGTTTTTACCAGTTTCCGGAGAAAAGTCCTTCCTGCAGACGGTCCAGAATCTCCTGCTTCCAGTTTCCAGAGAAAAGTCCTTCCTGCAAGCGGTCCAGAATCTCCTGCTTCCAGTTTCCAGAGAAAAGTCCTTCCTGCAAGCGGTCCAGAATCTCCTGCTTCCAGTTTCCAGAGAAAAGTCCTTCCTGCAAGCGGTCCAGAATCTCCTGCTTCCAATTTCCAGAGAAAAGTCCTTCCTGCAGACGGTCCAGAATCTCCTGCTTCCAGTTTCCAGAGAAAAGTCCTTCCTGCAGACGGTCCAGAATCTCCTGCTTCCAGTTTCCGGAAAAGTCCTTCCTGCAGCCGGTCCAGAATCCCCTGCTTCCGGATGACACCGCAGCCGGGATGTCTCCGTCAACATCTGGAAGACTGAAATCACCTAGCAACACCTGCCTTTGCTAGCAGTTTTGTGCATTTCACTCTCTATTTCTTCTGTATCTCACACCAGTGTAAATGTTCCATGCTCTCTGTTCAGATTAACCCACCGTGCTGCCTCCTTATCTCATAAACCCCGTAATTCTGTTGGTTTAGCAGTATTCTCTGAACGTAAGCGCCACTTCTCCCTTTCTTCCTACCCTGGCAACCCTGAATAGATTGTATCCCCTTCAGGTGTATTTGCGCAGCGCTGTGTATTGTCTAGTAGTGCCTTAAAATGATAAAATAAGAGTAGTAATGGTTCTCCCTGTACCAGGTCTCTGTGACTGCCCCTGAATCCACGTCAGCCTCTTCCAGGGCTGCCTCCAGATCTGGGATTTTTATTCCCCATGCCAGGAGCATTCGTGTATGTAGCTTTCCAGATGTTGCCCCCTCCCCCCCCCCCCTATTTCTCTCTGTAAGTGTTTAAAGATTTACTTACCCTGAGTGCTTGTTACTTACCTTGAGGCTCTGTCCACCCATCCCCAGCAGTCCTGCACCCCCTTCCTCGAGGGGCGGGGCTCCCGTGTCTGCTCTGCGGTGCTGGGAAGATCGTCCCGCGGTGCAGCGAGCCCGAAACGCAGCGGCCGGAGCCAATCCCGCGCGTCCAGGCTTGTTGGGTTAGGGTGGGCTTGGTCCTTAAACCGGAAGAGAAGAAAGCGGCAGAGGTGCTTGCACTTTAGTTTTAATGAAACGGGCTGTATCTTTTTAAGTTTATGGAAGGGCTCCCCTGGGGGACAGGCTTTGAAATCGCAGCGGGGAAAGTCAGTTTCCCCGTTTTCCACCGAAGCTCCTTTCCCCCCCCCCCCCTATCCTTTAGGTCAGAGCTCCTCCTTGCGCGGCCCAAGCGAAGACTGCCACGTGGAGCCCGAGCGGCTGAAGAGAGAGCCGCTGCCATGTCGGGGTGCGGGCCGCGTGGCCCAAGGAGAGAAGATCGATCCACGCGACGGAAGAGAGGTGGCTGTTGCCTCGGCGGCAGGGCCAAAGAGAAGAGAAGGCTGCTGCCAGCAAAATGCACCTTCAGGAGGGAGAGAGAGCTTGTGTGAGTGTGAGCAGTAGCGTGTGTGTGTGTGTGTGTGTGTGTGTGTGTGCGCGTACGAGTGGTGCTGCATGGGTCCAAAGAGGTAGCTGCTGCTGCTGCCTGCACATCCCAGGGTGAGAGAGAGCATGCAAGGCCATGTAAGGAAGAGCGAGCATGAGAGAGAGAGCTCGTGTGAGAGAGAGGGAGTGATTGGGAGCCCGCTTGTGTGTATGCCTGTGTGAGAGAGAGATTGGGAGCTTGTTTGTGTGTGTGTGTGACCGTGAGAGAGAGAAGGTAAAGTTTGCGTGGCCCTCCCTCCCTCCCACAATCTACAACAGTCTCAGGGTGACTGGAAGTCAAAAGATCCCAGTGGTGGTTGATGTTTCTGCTGTTTTGAAATATTTTATTGGTGTTTTGGGAAACTTATAACAAGTTTTTTTTTTGTTTTTAATTATTGGATGTTTGTCGGCTGTTTTAATATTTATTTTTTTTATTAGTATGTTAATGTTATGAATGTTTCATGTCTTGATTTTCTTGCTGGATATTTTGTGAGGGATGATGATGATGATGCTGTTTTACTGTTGTTGGGCTTGTGGTTTCCAGTTCAGTTTCTATTTATACTTTATGGCCTTTCTAGTTTGTTTTGATGAGGGTCTGCCCTGTGTAACTTTAATTCTTGCTGGGAAATTGATGGGACTTCTCATCCCTGCTTTTAGGGCGTTGGGGTCATCCCTTCCTCATTTGAACTTTAACAAAAGTTTGCTCTTTCTTCGTTTCACCTGCATGCAGAAAGCAGTTTTGAATGTTATTGCTGAAAATATTTTTGTCATACACGTTTTGTTTTCACTGCTGTTAGGAGATATTAGGCGGTTATTTTCAGCGAGGGATGGGCTGCTGTGAGCATAAAAGTGAGAGGCTTTCTGCATCGCTCACAGGGTAATATAACGAGAAATGTTTGCTCCCATACAAAACCAATCCTTAGAGGGAACCCTTGGTGTTGGGGAGAAGGAGCTTGGGATTGGATCTCATGGGGGGGGGGGGGGGTCGGGTTTAGAGAGAGAAAACGAGTGCTGTTGGGGAGGGAAGGTTAAAAGTACATTTCCTGGCCATTTTCACAGTCACACGACCAGTGACCCCGCGGGTACGAGACATTGTGAAATATGCTTCAGGGTGCCACCAGGGTCAAGGAAACTTGAAAGTGTGCCCTGATATAAAAAAACGGTTGAGAAGCTCTGCCTTGGGTTATATTGAGGGGCCCCCACTGATTGAGCAAAGCAGTCCAGTCTGTCTCTGCCACCTCCTCATCCCAACGCTCTTCCGGGCGGGCTCCCTGCCCCATTCCATTCGCTGATCACCTTTTTTTTTTTTTGCAGTGTTCCTATTCACCTCCACACTTTCTGTATTTGGCTCTTGATAGATTTCGCTAAGAATGTTTTAACGCCTTTTGAGATGGACCCTCGCTCACCTGCTTTACTTGTGTCAGTCGTTTGCCGCCCCCCCCCCCCTGTACTAACTTGTCGTATGTACATATTTCACAGGGCTTTGTGTATTGGCAGCTGCCTTTAAACATTAAATAATAGCCATGTCATTGTGTGCCTTGTTGTATTTGTGCGGAAGGTGTTTGCTGAAAGCTGTGTTATCTCACCAAGGCCCTTTCCCGAATAATGGCACAAAACATTTTTGTATTTATGACTGTAATTAATTTTTCTGCCTAGTGCAGTATGAATTGTGCATACACGTGTGACGAGAATATAGAGTGAAAGGTATTTGTTATATACCCTGCTAGTCCACATGCTTTTTTTTTTTTCTTGTTCTCTTAGGTTTGTCAAGGTCATTAAGAGCTAATTCTTTCTATGGACCCTAGAAAGATCAGGGATGCTATATCAACACTTGGAACAGTCATAGATGTCTTTGAAGTGGACGTACAACATTCTTTTATAGTTTTCAAGCTCCTTAAGACTATTAACTTAGATAAAAACATATATATATATATATATATACTGGGTATTTCATAACATTTGCCTCCCCTCGTAGCACCCCACTGGATTGTCCCGCCAATATAATTTTTGTCCCATTTTGTAGACCATTCAGTTTGGACTTCAACAGTACCTTGCACGATTATTTAAATTTATTGTTTATGGTGTGAATGTACGATAGTGAAAACCAGCATCAGGTTACCATGTTTAAGGATATTGCATTTCGTGAGGCGCGTGATGCCGGTGCAACCTTTTATTACGAAAAAGTGGATTGCCGAAAAATTAGGTCGACGCGAAAGCCGGGCTCAGAGGAGACGTGGAGCAAGACTGCCGACGAGTGTTTCATAGAGTTGGGTGACGGTTGACCGCTAAAATTGTCTCAAGAAAGCCAAACAATGATTGAAAATTCCTGCAGCAAGCAGAAAAGAAGCTGTTACGTCACTCATTTTAAAGTCGTTTTACAAGCTAGCGATGGGCACACCAACTATGTTGTTTAATTCTGTTTTGAATGCTGACTGAAATGGTACATTGCATGTTTCTAGCAGGTTTCTGGTTGCTGCTGCCATGGGGGAGGCAAACGTTATGCAATATACAGTTCTTTCCCTTCCTAATCACAAGGTAGTAAGTAACCAAGCCTCAGGAGCCCTGTAGTCCGGTCAAGGAGACCCCCCTTTATCACATTTCCAGTTCAGAGGTCTTTTCAAGCCGAAAGATGCCTTCTCGCTGGTAGGAGTCTTGGTGTACGCGTTCGCTCCCGGAGATTCAGATAGGAACAGCAGATGGCACACACTGACATAAGTTTTGACGGCTAATTATAACACACAATAAATTGGAAGGCAGTGTTTTAAAGGAAAGTGGGGAGGGCTGTTTAAATTCCATGATGGCTTTTCTCACAGTCATGCAAAAAAAAAAAAAAGCACGTAGGGATGCTCGAAGCAGAAAAGCAGGCTGGGAAAGTGTTCTGAATGGGCAGAAGCAAAGAAGGGGGATTAGATTTCCTCTCGTGCAGGTGCACGGTGCTGCTTACCCGCAGGATAGCATAGCTGATGGCAGGATCTAAGAACCTGCTGGGTCGCAAAGTGTGGCTTGCTTCATCTGCTTGATGTGCCGTGGTTTGGGCCGTGTGCCGCTTTATAGGCAGGCGCGTGGGGGTTCTGGTCCATGACAGATGGATGAAACGTAGACTATGGCAGATAATCTTAGTTTTAGATCTCAGACTGGTTCTAAAGACAGCCTTTTATAAGTTACGCTCAATAAGGTGTTTGAGATTTTATTTAAATCTGATTTTTTTTTTTCAATCTGTGGTCGAAGCACTTGTTTTATCTGCTTCGGATTACTGTAATTCAGTGGATTTTGAATTACCTGAAAATTATTTGAAAGTTTTGCAAACAATTCAAAATGTCGTGCTTCATTTGATAATGGAGCTCATGGTCCCTTGGTCTGACCCAGTATGGCATGTTCTTACTTCTTATATTGCCCCCAAGTCTTAAAGCATTACATTGGCAATGAGAGCAGAATCTAGACTTGCAACGCTAGTTTTTAGAGCTCTTCAAGATGAGGGCCCTGAAGGCTTGAGATTTGCAACCCAGCGTCGATTGGTGATCCCGTCGGTGAAGGAATTCCGTTTTTAAACGACGCGCGCCCGTTCGTTTCATTTGCAAGGCCCATGCTATGGAGTGGAGGGCCTTACCATTACCATTAAGGAAGATTTCAGACATTTTGAGATTTGGAAAGCAACTAAAGGTGCATCCATGCTAGATACCTAAACACAGAAACTCTGCTGAGGGAGACTTTAAATGTTTCATTGAGACAGATTTTAATTGATTTTTATGTATGTTTGTACATTTATTTTTTTTTACCTTGATGTTTTAATGAGATCTAGGCATCATAGTGGATAATACATTGAAATCGGCGGCTGTGGTGATCAAAAAAGCTGTGCTGTGGTGATCAAAAAAGCAAACAGAATGTTAGGGAAGGGAATGGTTAATAGAACGGAAAATGTCATAATGCCTCTATATCGCTCCATGGTGAGACCGCACCTTGAATACTGTGTACAATTCTGGTCGCCGCATCTCAAAAAAAGATATAGTTGTGATGGAGAAGGTACAGAGAAGGGCGACCAAAATGATAAAGGGGATGGAACAGCTCTCCTATGAGGAAAGGCTAAAGAGGTTAGGACTTTTCAGCTTGGAGAAGAGACTGCTGAGGGGGGATATGATAGAGGTCTTTAAGATCATGAGAGGTCTAGAAAGGGTAAATGTGAATCGGTTATTTACTCTTAAAGATAATACAAGGACTAGGGGGCACTCCATGAAGTTAGTAAGTAGCTCATTTAAAACAAATTGGAGAACATTTTACTGAACACACAAGCTCTGGAATTCATTGCCAGAGGATGTGGTTATGGCAGTTAGTGTAACTGTGTTTAAAAAAGGTTTGAATAAGTTCCTAGAGCAGAAGTCCATAAACTGCTATTAATCAATAAGGATTAGTAGCTTGGGATCTGTTCATTTAATGTTTGGGTACTTACCAGGTACTTGTGACTTGGATTGGCCACTGTTGGAGTCAGGATGCCGGGCTTGATGGACCCTTGATCTGACCCGGTATGGCATGTTTTTATTTCCGAATAAGTAATCCGCTTTGTACAATGTTGCTGCGAAAGGTGGGCTAGAAACGTGACAAAAAATAAATAAGCACCGTCCTGGCCCTCTCTAATCTGCCCAGTTTACGTCCTGTTGCAGCTCCATGGACGCAAGTTGATTGTTGGCTTCTGCTTCACGTACTTGCAGGTAAGGGATCCTTCGTGCTTGCCGCTTATCCCAAGTCTCTTCCACCGCCCCCTCCCCCAGTCCGTACCTCTATTTCATTTAAATCCTTTACCCCAGATGGAGTGCCCAGGGGTCCTTGGAACCCCTGCCAGCCCCGACAAAATGTGAATGCAACCTGTGTGGCCAGCAGGCCCCATCGGATTAGCGGGAAACCATCTTCCGTCTCTCTGCAGGCCTCAGCTCGCTGCCTGTACAGTGCGCCCGGGCCTTGCCGGGCCCCCATGGGCAGATGCCCGGAATAGAAGGATTTGTGTGTGCACCTTTCCTCTCCACCAGCTGTGGCTTTTTTTTTTTTTTTTTTTAGTTATTTTTAAATGAGAGCCTTTATTTATTTATTTATTTATTTATTTATTTTTGGTGTACAAGTTTTTGCTTTGCAGCAAATTTTTTCCTAGTGTAAAAACTTTGTAATTCGGGAAAGATGGTGAAATTTGACAGCCTCGTAGGCCGAAAAATGGAATTAACATGCAGTTTCCCATATTTCTAGGAGAAAAGAGGAAATTCAGACAAAATAGTTATGCAGGCATTTCAGTGCATTAATAATATTAGTGGGGCTGTGACCGTATTATATGAGGATGTAAATATTTATGTGCTTTTATGGATTTGTGTATCACTAGAATTAGAAAATTCAGAATTAAAAGGAAGAAATTGCATTTTTGTGGATTTTCAATGCAACGTATTCATTTTATTTCATAAGTAGGCAATATTTCTTAATTGCAAACATACAAATTGCGTGAAAGGTTCACACTTGACTCTGCTGCTAGGAGTTGACCATAATGAGAAAAAGCTGGGAGATCTATTTTTTTCCTTTCCAGCACCTTGAGCAAATGCTATAAAAGTCCTCGTTTTGTTTTCTTCTCATGGGTCCTAATCAAGCCCTCGTGTAAATCGAGGAAACATCTAACCTTTCCTTTAGTTTTTTTCCATGGTTTGTTTGCTTTTTTTTCCCTTCATCCTCACTTATATTTAAACTTATTATAACAGAATTTCAGCTTTCTTCAGCAAAAAGACCCGGTCTTAGCGTGTCCTCCTCACCATCCCTCCCCCGAAGCCTGCCCGCACCGTTGTACACCCTATAATGTACAGTGGTGGAAAAGGCTGACCGACCCTCGGTTCTGATGGACAAAGCTTATGCAATGAAATTTAACTTTATTTGGCATGAACATAGTATTCAGTGGTACAAAAAAATAATGCATCTGGTCATGAATTCTACAAAATTCTTGTCTATTCCTGGGGCCTGAAACGAAGATTTCTGTGAATCAATGAGATTTCTTTTTACTGTATGGCTGGCGGTGTAGCAGGGGTGTGGAGATCTGATGCTGGAGGGCCATAATTGGGTCTGGTTTACAGGATACTCACAATAAGGTTTGCTATACTGGGTCAGGCCAAAGGTCCATGAAGCCCAGCATCTTGTTTTCAATGGTGGCCAATCCAGGCTGCAAGTGCACCTGGCAGGATCCCAAGGGGGTTGATAGATTCCAAGCTGCCTATCCCAGGGTTAAGCAGTGGATTTCTGCAACTCCATCTTAATAATGGTTTATGGAGGTTTTCCTCCAGGAACTTATCCAAATCTTTTTAAAAAGTAGCTACAGTAACAGTTTTCACCACATCCTCTGGCAGCAAATTCCAGAGCTTAATTATGCGATGAGTAAACAAATATTTTCTCTTAATAGTTTTAAATGTATCACCTAGTAACTACATTGTATGTCCCCCTACTCTTTGTACTCTTGGAAAGAGTAAACAACTGATTAACATTTACTCGTTCCACACCACTCATTATTTTATAGACCTCTATCATATCCCCCCTCAGCAGTCTCTTCTCCAAGCTGATGAGTCCTAACCTCTTTAGCCTTTCTTCATAGGGGAGCTGTTCCATTCCCCTTTATCATTTTGGTCGCCCTTCTCAGTACCTTTTCTAATTTTGCTATATCGTTTTTGAGATTTGGTGACCATAAAACTGCAAGCAATAGATTTGCACGCATGTAACCCCACCCCTGAGTGCCTATCCTGGCCTCAGTTTTCTCCAGGCCAGCTCTAACATATTATTCCTCCCCCCCAGGGTCAAGATCCTTTGTATGGGGGGAGAAGGCCCACTTTCCTGACCCAGAGTAGCAGAGGTGTCCTCAGGGTTTGCCTGTCTCCTCTGACTGGGCCTGAAAAATAACCAAGCTCTAGAACAGAGCATGGCTACATATCCACACCAGGAGGATGGTCATTCCAGACCCCGCAGAGGGAGAGGATGTATTTGAATGGAAACCTCCCCCATCTACCACCCTGCACTAAACTATCCAACATCTGAGGACCCAGGGCTTACTGGTAATGTGACAGTAGTGTCCGCCACGTACATTTTGGTGCCAGAATCCAGGCTAATTTACGTGTATTGGTTATCCTGGGCACCAGGACTGGCTTGCAAACTCTGAAGACCAGATTTGTGTGCCCAACCTTGACGTGCAGGGATAGGGGTTTGAGGGCAGAGCTGGAGACAAGCAGGGCACTTGGATCTCCCTGTGACTAGGCTCTTCAGGCCAGAGACGTACCCAGCATGATCTCTTAATCAAGGTTATGTGTACCCTCATGACGCTTTCCAAATAAAGCACGCAATTAACTAAGGAATGCAGGAGTTCCTACTGAAATTCTGACTCCAGGGTTCCTGCAATTAATAAAACCATAAACTCTCAAAAGCAGCATCTGCCTTCCACTACAAGCAGTGGAAGGCAGTGGGAACCTGTTTTTCAGAGTGCTGTCTTGATAGAACATCAGCTTTTTTTCTTCCTCCCCTTGTTATGTTAATTTCAAATTTTTGATTAAAGAAGCCAGTGTAAAAAAAAAAAAAAAAAAAGGCTGAATTTCATACAAAGGCCAGTGGCAAATTACATCACTAGAAGGTAGTTAGATTTCTTTTTGTCTTTTCCCTCATGCTTTGGTAAAACTCAGGAATGAATGCCCAGGAGTAATTAAGCCATGATGACTCTGGCGGAGGAAGTATGTTAAAAGCAATTAGCAAAAAATTTAACAAAGTAGATGAAAATCGAATCTGTGTTCCCTCGGCATTTTAAGCTATAAACTGTGTAATCCACATTCGCTTCCTTTACTATTCCCTGGTTGGAAACCACAAGATTGAAGAGAGCATCTTAGTGAACGTCTTCTGAAGGGTGGATTGGGGTGGGTGTTGTATGCTGTGTGTTCATTCGAAGGGCTAGCTAGCCCTGTGATGAAGCAACATTAGAAATGTCTCAGAGATTGGATATTTATCCTAGCCAAAATGCCCTTTTTTTTGTGTGACGGGAAAATGTGTGTTTGATGGGCATGCCAAGCACTGGCACGCGCCCTCTCTCTCTTTTTTTTTTTTTTTCATGTCGCTAGCAGAGTGAAATGTGCACATTATGCTGCCAGGGGACGACCACAGAACAGCTGGCATGGCTTTAGCAAAAAGGCAAAAAAAAAAAGAAAAAAAGATAACTAGCCCCAGAGATGGGGGAGCAACATAAAAAGCACCTTACCACTTTGTTCTGTAAAAGAGGCTATAGAACAGAGAGCAAACGTGGGACAAACCGTGTCCCTGCCCAGCTGCACCACATGGCACGTTGCAGGCCTTTGCAATCTGAAATAAAAGGGTGATGGATCAAATGCAAAAATTTTAAATAATTCTGTATTTCCTTTTCAAAAAGGTTTCATTTCCCACAGCGTAAAGAGAGAATGCCAGCATTTTTATGTGATCTCACAAGCATTGAGAACCTTGCTGAGATGCTTTCAGTGCTTTGGCGACAGTCGTAGTAACAGTAATTTCAGCATCAGGCTCCTTCTCATTGAAAGTAACTGCATCCTTGGATAATTCATGTGCTAGCACAATAAAAGATTTTGTAACATGCAAAGGATCCAGTCTTGCAATTAAAAATATGTTGTCTTCTAAGAAATAGAGAGAGAGAGTGGTATAGCACTAAAAGTGGTAGACAGAGACTTGGTGACCCATGTGGGCAATAATCCACTCTTGGTATGACCTAGTGCAAGTCGCGTTGTCCTTGTCTTGAGTTTGCTGCTTTGTAGCTAATAAGCGGGCCGATACAGTAAAATCGCGGGAGAGCAGGCAAGTGCCCATTCTCCCGGCGCGCGCACAGGCTACTCTCCTGTGCGCGTGATTCAGTAAATAAATTTATTTAAATTAGGCCCGGAGGTAAAAAGAGGCGCTAGGGACACTAGCACGTCCCTAGCGCCTCTTTTCGGACAGGAGCGGCGGCTGTCAGCAGGTTTGACAGACGACGCTCAATTTTGCTGGCGTCGGTTCTCAAGCCCGCTGACAGCCACGGGTTCAGAAACCGGACGCCGGCTTTTACTGTTTTTCTGTGCACTTTCCCGGTGCCGGCAGAAATTAGCGCCTACCTTTGGGTAGGCGCTAATTTCTGAAAGCAAAATGTGCGGCTTGGCTGCACATTTTGCTTTCTGAATAGCGTGGGAATACCTAATAGGGCCATCAACATGCATTTGCATGTTGCGGGCGCTATTAGGTTCGGGGGGGGGTGGACGCATGTTTTGGACGCGCTATTACCCCTTACTGAATAAGGGGTAAAGCTAGCGCGTCCAAAACACACGTCCAATTGTGGGTTAACAGTGCGCTCCATCGGAGCGCACTGTACTGTATCGGCCTGAAAGAAAGGCCTGTCTTGGATAATTTCTTTTTACAGCACTGGGCAATCTAGATGGATCATTTGTTTTATTTCTGCCGTCAATACTGATGGATGGTCCCTCAGCATGGATGTGCGGGCACTGCAAATAACTGGGCGCCCAATACACTCATGTGGGTGGCTGCCCCTGCCATGCTGGTGCCTTACCTCCGCTTGGGGAAGTGGGGCCAACAGCCATCTTTTCTAGAAACTTTGACTGGCTGACCGGGCGTCCATGCAAGGTCCCCTTTCAGTCTCTTCTTTTCCCTGGTGCAGTAGCCTCGTGGTTGGTGAAGCTCCAAATCATCTCAAGTGTTTTCTGACTTTTTGGGTTTTTTTCTGAGTCTGGTCCCCTTCGCGTTCGGTTCCTCCGTTCGTACCGTTCGGTAGATACCCTTGGCTTTTGCCTTAGTTATTTGCAGTCGATTCCTGACTCCCACACCGTGATGCCCGTCGATCATCAAATGTGCACCGGCCTCTTTTTTTGATGGCGTCATCAGGTTTTCGACGGTGCCCCCAGTACCCACAGACCATGTCCATCATGGATCGCATGAGGTGCGTATCCTCTGCCTGGGGGCCTCGCATGACCGCATGAGGTGCGTATCCTCTGCCTTGGGGGCCTTGCATGACGTCCGGGGATGTCGTTTGTGTGACCGAATGACCCCCAAAGGGCATTGTGCGCGCCTGGATAAAATGGAGAAGCTCTTTAGCTCTCTAAAACCCTCCGGCTTCGGTATCCTCCACGCCCAAGGACTGTGGAGAACAGTCTCTTCCCCTGGCGGTCCCGCTCTCCAGTACTCCTAAGGACCAGGGAGAGGGAGATCGATCCTCTGTGGTCTCTCCCCTCCCCCTAACCTCGGGGGTGACCTGCCACGGGTCCGGTTCAGGAGGAGCATCAGCGGCTGCTGAGCTGCGACTGAAGTGGCACCGGCCACCAGAGGCCCCATCCTCCAGTGCCCCTGGTAACCCGAAGTGTTCCCCATCGATACCGGTGCCGGGCGTCATGCCTCCTTGTGAATCTTCCAAGGATGTGCCGGCGACGCCTCATCACCCTTCATCAGTCCTTACTATCCAAGACTTCCAGGAGGAGCTGGACCACAGGGTGCAATTGACGGTACTCAAAACGCTACAGAGTGTCAAGCTGCTGGCACCACCGGCCCCCAAACCAGTGCCCAAGCCTCCACCTTCCATGTTTATGCCCCTGCTAGAGCGTCTGGAAGGCCTTCTTGGTGCCCTACTGATGCAACCAGTGCTGATAGGCCTCCAATGCCTCCTCGGCCACTGACGCTCTCCACCAGAGTGATCCCGAATCCCAGGTCCTACGAGGAGGATGAGGCCTTAGGGACCGGGCGCCCATGCCCGCAGTTTCCCGGGCCACCGCCGGTTCCTCCTGGCATACCGCAGCCAATGCCCCCTCAATGCCCAGGGGTCGAATCGGTGCCTCCACAGCCTTCGGTGCCCTTGGGGTCCAGGCCTACCATCCCTCCCGGCCCCAGCCCTCGGCGTTTGGGCCCCAGTGAGGAAGAGAGTCCCTATAACCCGTGGGGCAATGACTTCTCAGACTCGTCCTCTGAGTTATCCGACGACCCCCTCTCGGAGCCTTCTCCTTCGGAGGAGTGGCGTCTATCTCCACCAGAAGACTTGTCATTTGCCAGCTTTGTAAGGGCCATGGCAGAAGCACTGGATGGCCTCTATAATAGGGGCTGATGAGTAATGATGGCTGCGCCATCTTTAAAGATGGCGCCGGCCATCCAGTGCTCCTACCATGTGACAGGGGCCGGCCAATGGCACAGATACCCTGTCACATGGTAAGGGCAAAGGGGCATCGGCGCCATTTTTTTTAGCGCAGCTGATGCCTGGGAACGGGAAATCGTTCCCCGAGGCCCCCCTGGACCACCAGGTAATGTTAAAAGGTTTTGGGGGGGTCGATTTAAAGGGTCGGGTGGGTTTTTTTTTTATCGGGCCATCGGCGCCATTTTAATTAGTGGCAGCCAAAATGGCGCCGATGGCTCGAGAGCGGGAGATCGCGCCAGGACCCCCCCATTGGACCACCAGGTAATTTAACATTTTGGGGGGGTTCGGGAGGGTGGGGGAGGGTAAGGAATTGGTTTTAAAGGGTCGGGGTGGGTTTAGGGGTTGTTATGGTGTGCCGGTTTTCCCGCCCTCCCCCAAATAATTCCCGTGCCCTATTTAACGATTTAGGACGATTTATGACGATAAATCGGGGGCATTTGTATTGTATCGTGCACTCTGACGATTTAGGACGATTTTAAAATTATCTGATGATAATTTTAATCGTTCAAAAACGATTCACATCCCTAATATATATATATATATATATATATATATATATGTATATATCCTAGTTTGGTGTTAATCTCTTGCTAAACAATAGCTCTTGAACCAGCTGCCAAGTAATGAAGCAGCCACACTGCCAACCAATGTCAGTTACATACACACACACACATATACTCTCTCTGTCTCTCAGACATACACTGAGTCAGATACACACAAGCAGTTACACAGATTTTCAGATTGAGGAAACTTTATTGGCACTCATACACTCTCACTCTCTCTCTCTATCTAACACAAAGCCACACACACACACATTCTACTGTTGTTCTGCTGCTCATGAATTCACACAGGGAGTGCCCCGCCTCAGGATTACCACATCTCATTGGCTATGTTGTGTCGGAGGTGGACCCTTGGGCTGAGGTGGGGTTGACGCAACCCGTAGGCAAGGACCTACAGGTCCCCACCATCAGCAGGTGGAGTGGGCTGAAACTAGAGGCCACTGGAGCTTCACCTATACCAGCCCTCGTTCCCCCACTCTTGAGCCTTTGGGTGCCGGGGCCGGCAGGACTTAGATGGGCCTTGAGGTTAGCTAGGGATGGAAGTTGATTCAGCCCAGAGACAGCAGCCGGTAGATGGCGTAGTCCTATCCTAGACAGGATTCGGTACTGGAACTCAGGTGCCAAAGGAACAATGAGTAACTGGAGGCGCTCAAGCAAAAGAAGGCCTAAGCCTTGTAAGTCCACATCCAGAGAATAGGTGAGGAGAGGCGTCACTGACAGGCGGGGATCAGAGCCAGCGGCAAGTGGAAGTTGTGGCAAGCAGCATAGAACTCTGGACACAGGAAGGTCTGTATCGTAGCCGTTCAAAGCAAGGGTCAGGGCACGGAGAAGGCAGGCATAGTCAATCAAAGCAGTGGTCAGGGCATAGAGAAGGAAGACATGGTCAGGCGTAGCGGAAGTCCGGGGCTGGCGAGAAGCTGAAGAGTAGTCAGGCTTTGCGGAGGTCCGGGGCCGGAGAGAAGCTGAAGAGTAGTCAGGCTTTGCGGAAGTCTGGGGCTGGAGAGAAGCTGAAGAGTAGTCAGGCGTAGTGGAGGTCCGGAGCTGGAGAGAAGCTGAAGAGTAGTCAGGCGTAGTGGAGGTCCGGGGCCGGAGAGAAGCTGAAGAGTAATCAGGCGTAGCGGAGGTCCGGGGCCGGAGAGAAGCTGAAGAGTAATCAGGCGTAGCGGAGGTCCGGGGCCGGAGAGAAGCTGAAGAGAGTAGTCAGGCATAGTGGAGGTCCGGGGCTGGAGAGAAGCTGAAGAGTAATCAGGCGTAGCGGAGGTCCGGGGCTGGAGAGAAGCTGAAGAGTAGTCAGGCGTAGCGGAGGTCCGGGGCTGGAGAGAAGCTGAAGAGTAATCAGGCGTAGCGGAGGTCCGGGGCCGGAGAGAAGCTGAAGAGTAATCAGGCGTAGCGGAAGTCCGGGGCCGGAGAGAAGCTGAAGAGTAGTCAGGCGTAGTGGAGGTCCGGGGCTGGAGAGAAGCTGAAGAGTGGTCGGGCGTAGTGGAGGTCCGGGGCCGGAGAGAAGCTGAAGAGTAGTCAGGCGTAGTGGAGGTCCGGGGCTGGAGAGAAGCTGAAGAGTAGTCAGGCGTAGTGGAGGTCCGGGGCTGGAGAGAAGCTGAAGAGTAGTCAGGCGTAGCGGAGGTCCGGGGCTGGAGAGAAGCTGAAGAGTAGTCAGGCGTAGCGGAGGTCCGGGGCCGGAGAGAAGCTGAAGAGTAATCAGGCGTAGTGGAGGTCCGGGGCTGGAGAGAAGCTGAAGAGTAGTCAGGCGTAGTGGAGGTCCGGGGCTGGAGAGAAGCTGAAGAGTGGTCGGGCGTAGTGGAGGTCCAGGGCCGGAGAGAAGCTGAAGAGTGGTTGGGCGTAGTGGAGGTCCAGGGCCGGAGAGAAGCTGAAGAGTGGTTGGGCGTAGTGGAGGTCCAGGGCCGGAGAGAAGCTGAAGAGTGGTCGGGCGTAGTGGAGGTCCGGGGCTGGAGAGAAGCTGAAGAGTGGTTGGGCGTAGTGGAGGTCATATCCAAAGAGTCAGTCCAACACATAGACGAACAGGAACTGGGAACCTCAGGAAACAGGAACACCCCGAAGACACAATTCTAGGATCAGCAACGAGTACGAGGAGTACGAGGAGACCTGTTGCAAAGGCAACGCTATGGAGCGAGGCCTGAGCTTTTATATGCTGAAGGGTCTGATGTCAGCATCCGGGTCTGCAGCCCGGTTCCCGCCGCGGGCCCTTTAAAAGAACTAGTGATGCGCGAGCAGCGCTGATGGCGGCCTCTCTCCGCGGGCCATGCGGAGAGGCCCGACGGGCAGGGACAATCTTGGCTGGCAACACTGGGTAGCGTGGCAGGGCCGGAGGCACTGGAGGGAACCCGAGGTCGGAGCTGGCGGCCCACCGCCGCCAGTGAAGAGGAGCCAGGGGCTGGAGTCCGTGTGAAAAGGTGAGAGGGCCGTGCCACGGGGCTGCTGGGGGCGGCATGCGTAACAGGCTACACTTCTTGCTTGCCGCCAGCCCTTCTCCAGCCTGCAAAGGCATCCTCCCTTTCTCAATCCCACCCCTTCTCTGTACCCCCCCAATCTCCAGGACAGTATTTTCCAACCTTTTCAAGTCCAAGGCACATCTGCATCAACGGCAGGGGAGAAAGTCTGATACTTCACGCATATCCAGCATAGCTCTCTGCTTCAATGGCAGGGGGAATGAAGAAAAGGGGATCTATATACAGACAACCAACAAGGACTGAATTACATAGTCTGGGTAAACAAATAAGCATGGGTATAGCTTGCTTACTGCGGCGGTTACTACCCCTAACTAATTAAGCTAGATATTTCACTTGGATGCAGTTCCAACACTGCTCTCTACATTAATGGTGGGGGTGGAAGAGAAATAGAACCAAAAGGTTACTAAGAGCCAAGAGTAACAGATAAGTATGAGAGGAAAATAAAGTGCAAAACTTGCTGGGCAGACTGATTAGGCCGTTTGGTCTTCTTCTGCCGTCATTTCTATGTTTCTATGTTAATAAAAATAAAATTTAAAAAAAAAAAATGTTGTGTGGTACACCAACTTCCAGAGAGCAAGCAATGCGGACAAGGAGAGGATTCGTATGGTCAAAAGAAGAGCCAGGGAAATACCGAAAGTCCAAAAGTCTCTCTTCTAAATTTTAGAACAAAAGGAGAGGGCAGATACACACATGAACTCATCCCAGCGGACCGGTTCCTTCTATATGGAAGTGAAGGAGAAGGAAGAAATCCCTGTGATTGTGGGCACCTGGCTCTGTTAGTTACCTTGCCCTCCACATGCGGCTCTCAGTGTCCCTCCATTGCTTCTGCTCTCAGCACTCGGAATAAGTCATACCCGGTGCTCAGTGCCCTGCATGCTTTCTATTAATTGCCACACTTCAGGACTCATGCTGTAGCTAGGAAGCAGAGGTATGCACGGCTACAGATGTTCTCAGGAAGGAGCCTCCTACATGTTAGAGCCTCCCCTGGTGATGTTTACTGCTGTGAGCTGCTAAGAGCGGAGCCCAGGTGCTGGTCTGCAACCGAGCATCGGACTGTGCTGGCTTTTCCTTGGCGCATCTGGACCAGGACTGTTTGGGAAACACTGCTCCAGGAGACTCACTGGTTCCACAGCCAGCGTTCACGCTCAACGCTCAGCCCAGCCAGCTCAGATATAAGCCTCATCAACACTGCACAGACACTTCCTCCTGGCTCACTCCCTCCCTTTGCGTGACTGTAGCTTGCTTCTGCTGCCGCACCAGTGCATTCCCATTCACTGTATGTGCTACACTGAGTTTGCTGCCTTTATGATTCAACAAGCTCTGCTCTGCTTACCCACTCCAGGGGCAGAACACTAGATACGATCCGTGCTGTTCCTCTGGTTCTTAAAAAAAAAAAAAATTAAGCCCTGTCTGAGGCTGGGGAGAGCCACTGACCCAAAGAAGCACAGTGGCAGCTGGGAATCCTGCTTTCCCACACAGAGCCAGAACAGCCAGGGCTGGTGCAAGGGTTATCAGGTGCCATAGGCAAAGCTTACAGCCTCGCACCTCCACAGCCGCCTTCTCCTCACACACAATTAAAATGTATGCATTTATAACAGATATTTTTACATGAAAAAGGACATTCAAACTATGGTCTTCTGTGGTAAAAATATAATTTATAACAGCGTGTGTAGTAGAGAAGCAGCCTAGTGGGCTGTGAGCCAGGGATCCCATTGATGCTCCTTGTGACCTTAAACAAGTCGCTTTACCCTCTGTTTCCTCAGGAACAAACTTAGCACCTCATTTACTAAACCACCATAAGTGATTAATGTGCGAAAAATGTTGTTTATCATGCAATAATCAAATATCGTGGCGATATCATGAACAAAAATCCACTCCCTATTGAAATTAGCTACTTTGCACGCACAAAGTTTAGAAATGCATGCAGAGCAGCTAATGCATAAGTAATTCTATGCAAATAAAATAACGTGGCTTGCCAAAGTTACGTTATTTTACAAACAGGAGTTGTAGCTAACTGTTTCCTAGAGCATCAGGAAGCTAACATACTTCCCGATGCGCCGGTGTTGCTAGTTAAAGGAGCTCGCAGCATGGAAAATGCCCCCTCCCAAATTGCAAAATTCCCCCCACTGCAAGTCAAGGTGGCCCAGGAAACTGAAATGTTTAAAAAAATATAACTCAGATATCACACGGCGACAGCCCATCTCTTCACAAAACCCTCCCCTTTCAGAAAAAAGTCACTCACAACCCCCCCTGCAAGATCAACCCTGCCTCCTGTTCCAGCCGCACCTCCCAACCCTAGCCCACCCTTCGGACATTCCCCCCATTCCTTTATATAACATCCTTGGTAGTCTGGTGGCCATCCCTGGTGCCTAGTGGGGCCTGGAGGACCCCCAAGGCTCTGGGCCCGTTGACACCATCTTGCAAAATGGCGCCGGCTGGTCTTTTGCCCCTATCACATGATAAGGGACAAAGGCTGGGCAGTGCCATTCTGAAAAATGGCCGCCGCCTAGACCTGCAGCCTAAGCTTAGGGGGTCCAGTAGACTGCCGTGGAGTCTAATCTTTGTAAGGAGCGGGGAGGTGTTTGCATCGGGAATGGTTCCTTGAGGAGGAGTTTGCTTTAGTAGTAGAATGGGGAGAGGTTTTGGAAAGGGGTGGGGCATCGCCACATGGCACACAATTCTATTTTTTAACTCTTATTTTTTTCTCTTTTGAGCCACCTGTAGATGCGGTTGGGGGTGGGCGGGGGCCTACACAGACCCGGGGGGAGGGGTATTATGGCACATTGCAAGGGGGGAGGGGTATTCTGGGCCAAATGGCCTCGTAAGGTAATGGCGGCCCCGTGCAGTGAGGGCAACCATCTCACGCTGTCTCCTGTTTCCCTGCGATATTTTTTCTCATGGACTGTATCTGTGAGAAAAAAATATCATGAGATACCTCTATAATATTTTCCTGGGGATGGGTTCAAATATCACGGGAACATTTCCTGTGATATTTTGCCACTCCTATGATAAAATATTGTGATTTAGTAAATAACTCCCCTAGATTGTAAGCCCTCTGGGGACAGACAGTTACCTGAATGTAACTTGTCTTGAGCTACTAATGAAATGGCAGGAACTAAATCCAGTTGATTAGTAAAAAAATTTAAAAAAAATGCTTATTAAATTTACATGCACTGCTATGGTACCAACCAGAAAACCCTACAAAAAAAAAACCCATTTGGAACCCAAATAGAATTACACCTATTGTAACACACGTGTTGGGTGTGGGATTGACCTTGAAAAAACCATGAATAAGCTGAATTACAAACTCACTATAATAAACCTCCCAATCAAAACAGCACTCAAACAATTGCAACCCTAACTATGAAATGGCAACACTGCAAATACTAATGCACCTCCTATTAGGAAGACAGAGCAAGCCAAGCCACTATAGACCTGTACACGGAAGCTATGCACACGAGCAGAACAACTCACCTCTGTTGCACCTGCAGAACCGTGGCTAAAGAGACCATGAGGCCAATATTCAGCTGCGGAGCTATCTGGCTAACTTAATGGGGATATTAACCAGCTAACTTTAGGACAGCCCTATGACACAGTGAGACTTAGCTGCAAAACCTATGCGGCTAACTCTATTCCTCCCTGAAATGCCTCCTGCCCGACCCCCGGAACGCCCCCGACTTATGCAGCTAAATTCTAAATACGGCATTTAATATCGCTGGTTAGCCATTTAGATGGCTAACTTTTCAGTTATCCATCTAAATGGCTTTTGAATATCGACCTAATGTAACTGTAATAAAAAGGAAGGTTGCCCCATGCCTGCCTCACTGGTATGCAAAGTGAGCTCTGCCCTTCTCCCTCTCCAGCTCTGCCTCTCTCTGCTGTAGAAATTGAGCTCCACCTCTCTTCTCCTTGTACTCTGCAGCTTCACTCTCCTCTCGCTGTATTGTCCAATCTGCACATGGACCATCTGAGCGCAGGTTTAAAAATGTACCTTAAAGTGTAGAAAACTACAACCATGAGTTAGCAAGAGGTGACTGCAAGTGTGTATTTCTCTAGTGCTGTAACTATGAAGCACTTCGAGAGCTTATTTGAATGCAAGCCATTGCTGATTAAAAAAAATATATTATGTTGGAACGATAGGCTGCTATGCCTATACACCACTCAATCTTTCTCAGCAGAGAGAAGACTCAGCAGTTCCCAGCCAGCGACCCTTGGCTTTTCTGAGTGATAGCTCATAAACAGGAGTTCATGCCTAGTCCTGCTCAGCCAGTCTTGCTAATTGGAAACAGCTTGGTCTTCTGTAGCAAACCAAGAGCTCTTCTAGCAATTTTGATGTGGCAGGTTTAACCCTCTCCCCACCAAAGTATATGTGGAGTGATTCGCTCTTTTATATACCTCCCCCTAAAAATATTGTTTCGGTTCACTCAGCAAAAGCTCAGCTTTCTTGAATTAAAAAAAAAACCTTTCCAAGTGTTCATTTTTTAAATCTGAATTAGATCTGTCCGTAGAGTTGCTTAAGTAAAAATACAATCAGATATGAACTTTCTATAGTAACTTGTAGGTCTCATAAACAATCTCGCCTTTTTTTCATTATATTTTGGATAAGATAGTCTGCTAGATCCTCTACCCAAGTACAAGGGATTTAACTGTTCCCCTCTTTTGCTGATAGCCTGGGTATTTTGTTTCTGCCCTCCCAACTACCAATTCTGTAAGGTTTACAGTAACTCTCACTTCTCTCATATATAAAACTAATCCTGCCCTCTGAAGATTGGCTGATGTTAGGGCTGTTCAGCTTGGAGAAGAGACGGCTGAGGGGGGATATGATAGAGGTCTTTAAGATCATGAGAGGTCTTGAACGAGTAGATGTGACTCGGTTATTTACACTTTCGAATAATAGAAGGACTAGGGGGCATTCCATGAAGTTAGCATGGGGCACATTTAAGACTAATCGGAGAAAATTCTTTTTCACTCAACGCACAATAAAGCTCTGGAATTTGTTGCCAGAGGATGTGGTTAGTGCAGTTAGTGTAGCTGGGTTCAAAAAAAGGTTTGGATAAGTTCTTGGAGGAGAAGTCCATTAACTGCTATTAATCAATTATACTTAGGGAATAGCCACTGCTATTAATTGCATCAGTGGCATGGGTTCTTCTTAGTGTTTGGGTAATTGCCAGGTTCTTGTGGCCTGGTTTGGCCTCTGTTGGAAACAGGATGCTGGGCTTGATGGACCCTTGGTCTGTCCCAGCATGGCATGTTCTTATGTTCTTATGATGTGGCCTTGAACTCAGTCACCACACTATCCAAGTAAGTGGAAGCACACTGCACATGGAACTTTATAACTTAATCCATGAGCTTTTGAAATGTTGCAGGTGCTTCTCTTATACCCCTTAGGGATTTCCTTTGAAATTCCTGGGATCCACTGCTTGATCTTGATTTCCACAATTCTGTCTTTTCCTCTCTCTTGTAGCTTGTGGGCACCTCCTTAGCCGTTTGCGGTGGCTCAGTTCCTCCTCTCTCCTCCCAGCTGCTGGTACAAGCTGGGTATCCTACTCCTCCTCCAACCTTTAACCTATGCTTAGATCTGCTGCTGCTTGTACGGGCGGCATATAAAAACTTATAAATAAATAAAGTGCTGGGTTGGCAACAGAGTCCCACGGGAGTGAGAGACACGCCAGAATGACTTAAGGAAAAAGCTGCTGCTTCTTTGAGCCCCTTTTTCTAGGGTAGGAAGGGTAGGTAACGCTTCCAGCAGAAGTCACACTATGAATAAACAACTAAAAAAAAAAAAATAGATAAGAACATAAGAAAATGCCATACTGGGTCAGACCAAGGGTCCATCAAGCCCAGCATCCTGTTTCCAACAGTGGCCATAAGAACCTGGCAAGTACCCAAAAACTAAGTCTATTCCATGTAACCATTGCTAATGGCAGTGGAGATAGGAGATAAGTTATCACCCATTGGCCGTGAGATGGAAATAAATCTCTAAGACTCCTTAAGCCAAGGCTTTGGGGCCTGTACTATGTAACCTAAGGGAAATGAATTGGGAAAAAAACTCCTACCCTTTCAACTAGAAATAAAAAAACAAAACACAGAGGAAAGAGGTCACTTGCTAATATGCAAAAGCAGGAATTAACTATTGCAGCAACCTCCAGTGGAGGGAGGGTGCTGTGGCGAAGATGGTACATTCCTCTATACCACGTGACCCAACTACAAGGCCGCACTCCTTACTGTGGATCCCAGTGAGGCCTTTAGGATAGAAACAGAACGACAAACGTCAGGATGTTGCTGTGGTGCAGGAAACGAACCAGTCAAACTCCTTGGCTTTGAAGCTCAGAAATATACTACGGGACAAGTACCTCCAGAAAGTGAAATCCTGTCTCCGGAGCAGCCAGGACCTCTCCCTCCTTCCAATACAGGAAATTGATTTTATGGAAGACTTAATTGCCTAACATCTGGCCATTTCAAATTACTGTGGCAATCACAGACGTGTATTGCAATGCCATTCATGTTGGAGAAGGTATTATCTACCCCCTTTTTCTCACTTTTAATTTGATCCTACTTAATATTCCCTTTTACCACGCTCCGGTATGATTTTTTTTACTTTTGAGAATTCTCAAAATGAGGACAAACAAAAAAAAAAAGCATAAGATTTGTTCCAGAGGCAAAAATGCAATGGCCGGTCAATTAAAAAGGAGTCTCTTCTCATGCAGTTTTAGCTATTGATAACAATTTAACGGTGCTAGAAATTTGGAACAGAAAAGCATTTAACTCTTGTAGTAAACATGCTGAATAATGAAAATAACAGAGAGTGAAATGACGTACACCAAGCTTGACCTTCTGTGATGCGTTCCTGTGCAAATTGCAGATGCTTTTTTACATTTCACTCTAATTAGGGAGGGACGAGCTTTGCTACACAGAGTAAGGCCTCTTTATCTTGCTTATGATTACACTGCATCCCCGTTGTAGGCACGGTTTGTAACGCTCGCTTTGCCGCTCAGCTTCCAAATGCTATCGTTACTAATTTTAGTGTTCCAGAGATGGAATATAGTCGGCCAGTGTTTAATGCAAATATATTATCAACAGCGTATGGCGGACGTGCCCGGAATCCCGGCAGAAGCCTGGGCAGGATCCAGAGTTTACAATTATATATGGCTCCGCGCGCTGCCGCAGCGTCGTTGGCTAGAGCCGAGCAAATTAACAGAGCCCCGGGGGCTGGAGCCTGCGAGCACGGGGGTAGCCTGAAAAACTGACCAAGGACGGCGTTGTAATTAAGGAAATGGGGGACGGTAGCCCAGGTCTCTACCCAATAGCGCCTGACTGTAAGTAAGTCTCTTAATAGATGTCAAAGTGGCATTATCTGACAGCGGGGCATTGTTCTAACGGTGAACCTTTTTAGAAAATGTAATGAGACCCAAACTAATTAAAACCATTCTGAGAAAAGATCAAAATTGTGAGTGGCTGGTACTCATTTCATTAAAAATCTTGCCCGATAATGGAAGGTTAGGGAAGGCATTTTGATTTTGAGGCTATTTAGTTTGCCCTGACTGTAATAACGCCCCCCCCCCCCCCCCCCCCCCCCCGTTCCTGAATAGTTTTCCATTTCTGATGGTTTCGTGCTTTGCGTTTTTCCGCTGCAGGGAGTTCAGGTCGGCAGGGAGCTGCAGAGGGGTTTAAGGAAGTGAGGGAGAGCCCCCCCCCCCCCGTATTCTTTTGCTTGGAAATCGGGATGGGCTGAAACAAGTATTGGTCATTACCAGGCTTAACCCCACCGACTCTTGACGCCAACTCGAGCCCTTCTGTGCATTAAAAGGGACAAAAAAAAATGCAAGGAACAGCCCAAACCGGGCTGCAGGCTGAAGGAGTGAATCCTGCCGCCAACAAAAGTTTGTAAGCCGCATAAAGCCGAAATCCTTAATAAGGGTCTGCATGCTAAGCCGCTGTCCCGCTAATGTGCACGTTCTGCAATGCAGATTTACTAATGCTGCTTTAAAAATAACGTGACTGCATTTTTATAACAAGAAGGGAAGTTTAAATATGTATTTATTCATTCATTCAGTCAGATTGAGCTCATGGCTGGCTGGAGGTGAGTTACATTCCTGCCGCTGTAGGTGTTCCCCTGTCCCCGGAGGGAGAACAGACTAAGGGGCTCATTCACTAAGCCACGGTGTTTTCCCTAGAGGCGAGGAATAGCGCCGGAGTCACAGTGCGGCAATAACCGGGCCCTGCCACCCGTGGCTCCTGTGCTGGTTCTTTTTTTTTTTTACCCTGCAGTAAAACTCCATGAGGGAAAAACATGGCAGTGTTAAATGTCCCCCCCCCAAAAAAACTTGCGTGCGATGGCCCCCGACACTGTGGGACCATCGTGGCTTAAAGGGGGCCACTTGTCCCTCAGGCATCGCCGCCCTCCCCCCTCCCCCCCGAAAGTAGCAAAAAAGCCCCAGAGGTAAATGCCCCCCCGCTTCCCCTAGAGGGGGACCATAGCGAAAGAAATACAATAATATTGTTAATGCTGCCGCCCCTTCCAGTACAGATGATGAAGCAGCCCCTTTAAGCCAGGGCTCGGGGTGCATTGTGAGACTCACTTCCCCCCCCCCCCCCCCCCCCATGCTTCAGCTCCCACTAAAATATCACAGCTCGCCTGAAAAATTGCAGGCCACGTTACTTCGTTTGCGTAGCATGAGCTGGCCGGCCTGTGTGTGCATGCTAATCAGCTCATGTTAATAGGCGCAGGGCAGGCAGCTAAATAACCTAAGGAATTTGAAAGCCCTTGCGTTGGCCCCACGTTAGGCTGTTTGCCCCATGGTAAACGGTGTTCGCCCTGTAGCCTTTCCGAAAAAAATTATTATTATTATTTTTTTTTTTTAAAGTGGCGGCTGCTTTGGATCCAGTGGGGCCGGAGGTGAGCAAGGTTGGGAGGGTCCTCGTCTCAATACCGTAGCTGACCGGAGGTAAGGGGGGGGGGTGTCCCCTCGCCATATTCCACTGAATATATGTGCATGCACGTGAGCGCATGTAGCTTACACGCCTGCTGTGCCCGCACTGTGGTGGGGCCTGAGTGGGTCTTCGCGCAGAGGAGAAAGGGGACGAAGCAGGAAAGTGGGACGAAAGCTTTGGTAAATAAATGGTAAATAAATGGTTGCTACTATCCCTTATTTGTGACTGGGATGTTAATCTGTTGTTGTTTATCTGTTTCTTTGTAAACTGAATAAAGATATTATGAAAAAAGAAATGTGGTCCAGGAACCTCTGTCTAGGCCGCATGAGGAGCAGCCGAGTAGAGAGAGGTCTATGCAACACGGCACGGCCCCGCGGCACATCTTTGTGACCTTTGCCTCTCCCAACTCCCAATCTTGATCATGGAATTTTGGGGCTGGAAAGGCAAACACCTCTACCTCCCTCAACAGCTCAGATCTCTTCCTCACCCCTCGGCAGAGTTCGATCAATACTCATGTCCCCCTCCGCCAATAACTCAGATTCCCATCTCAGTATCATCGACCACTGTAAATATGAGCTCCGAAGCTTCTAATGTAGAAAAGGTCTCGGGCAAAGTCTCAGCAGATTCATAGACATGACTTCCGACACTGTCACTTTCCATGCCTCCTTGTGACTCGACAGCGACAGACACACTAGTGCCCCTCCCTTTAATCATATGTGTTAAAGCACACCACTGCTGACTCCGTCCGCACTAGTCCAGTGCTGGCATTCGCTTCAAAGAGCATGGGAGCAGCGCATCTGCAGCACTGCAGTGCCACTGGGTGAAGTGCGGCATTCTGCATACTCAGCTGCTGCCATCATGCTGCAACACACCAGTGCCAACTGCAGACAACCCCAAGGGTAGAACAGTTGCATGCCCTCTGTGCTGGCAGTGAATGTCATGCTGCTCCTCGCTCCAGCCACACCCAGGTGGGTCGCAGCCACAATCCGGAGAAGAAGCTGCATGTGCACTTGGCTATTGTGTTGATTCGAGTCATCATCAACCATGTGCACAAGCAGCTTCTTCTCCGGATTGTGGTGTGAAATCTCCATCTTGCCTCCCCCAGGGTGGGAAAGACACCATGTTGTCCAATCTTCGTGGTTTCGGACAAAAATCGACAAATCCACAAAAATGGACAAAAATATACAAAACTTCCTCACTGTCCAATTCCACCACACAGACATAATCAGGTTCCTGTTTGGGCACCATCTGCAATCCCCAATTGGTTTCAAGCCAATCTAAGGGTCACAGCAAAGTCCCAGGACTGTTTTCACTTGCCTGGATCCACAAAAAACACTCAAACATCAAACATCATCTCTGGGGGCCAGGGTTCTCCAGCAGGGAGGATGCCTAAGCCTCCGGGGCCCTAGGTGCTATGGTGGGGTAACCAGGCTGCACAGTCTCTCTCTTTCTCATAAATCTCAGTATTCACAGTGAAGGGTCTCATGGCACACGAATAAAAAGACCCAAGAGTCTACAGTTGGTGTTCAAATAATAAAATGGGTTTACTCAAGCTTGAAAAGTAGTGTCCACGCAATGATTCCAAAAAATCATAAATAGCATACGTAAAATATAAAATCAAGAAAAAATATGTCCCTCTGAACATCGTGCCTCTTTTGATGGCCCTCCTGATCTTAGCTGTGTCCTGGTCCAAAATGCCTTCCACAACAAGGATAGGTAATTTCTCTTCCAACTCCAACATATGCCAGGGATGCTGGAAAGATTCTCCCCAGTCTAAAAATAGGTTGAATCTACAGACAATTCTCAAAAAAACTGCTGGAAACTACAATATATCCCAGAAACGTCAATCTGTCTTCGCTGTTTACTGGGCAGAAGATGCAAAAATAGGAATCCAGTCCTTTCCTCCAGGGGTCTTCCCTCTCAGTCAGGAGCTGATCCAAAAAGGTAAAATCCTCTCAAAATCTCACACTTAATCTCAAAACGTCTTTACTTGATTAGGCCTTGAGGACCTACCCAAGCCTTCTCCTATCTAAAACCTCTTCCAACTGCGAGATCCAAGGATGATCTCTTTACCAAGCCTTCTCCTATCTAAAACCTCTTCCAACTGCGAGATCCAAGGATGATCTCTTTACTGTCTCCAACCTGGTGCCACCTTTGCCTGTTGCACATGCTCAGTGGTTATTTATAGCATTGAAACCCATCCCAAAAGGAGGACAGCACAAATACTAGGGAGATGCAGGATATGCAAAAACCTATCTACAAAATCCCACCATAACCATTTGGAGAATATTAGAATGGGTTCTAATCCCCACTACACAAGCTAACTAAAGAACTGTGAATCATGAAACTGAAGAGAGGGTGAAGTAGTTGATAGTTTTGTTACGGAGAAGCTACCCATTTTGACAAACTTAGCGGTGAGGTTACTGAGGTTGAAGGTTTTCTTGATACTTGGTCTTGTTTTCAGCCAGTGACCCAGAAATATTTATTGGTGGGGGAAAACTGACCTATTATAAATTTTTTTCATACAAGGAGCAGAAAATTAATTGGTTTTTAGATTGTTGATTATTGAAAATGCTGGTTTTTGTCAAATGAGAATCTAAACGTATTGTACAAGCTTTATTGCCGACAAAGTTGGATTATTGTAAAGCTATTGTAATTGCAAAATACAGCAGCTCAGTTGACGGTGGATTTAAAGGCCAGGGATCATGGTACTCCCAATTTTGGAACACCTACATTTTTTTTTACCTGTTGAGGCAAGGATAATTTTTTTAATTCTGGCTTTACCTTTTTAAGGTTCTGCGGAACATAAGTCTAGGTTATGTGCGTTCTAAGCTAACGTGGCTTGCACTCTTAACAAAAATCATTTTTTGTCTGTCCTAGAGTCTTTTCAAATCTGCATAATAAAAATTTCAGAAGCTGACTTTTTCGGTGATTGCACCAAAGTTATGGAACTCTCTTCCTGATGACATTTGGCTACAGATTATCTGTCTTTTAGAAAGAGTCTGAAAACTTGGCTTTGTAGGAAATCTTATGCAGAATATTGATTTGGGGGGATAGGGATTCTTGGGAAATTTTATGAAGTGAATTGTTTTTGTATTTGTTATGGACTGATGTTGCTCTTTGTAAAAAAATTTTATTTTTTTAAATATTGTAAGTCACTTTGAGATGTTTTATTACAGATAATATAAAAGTCAAAATAAATACATTTTTCAGAGGAAAAAATGTTCTAGAACAGACATCCCCCAACTCTTAGAAGATCCCTTGGCTAGTCAGATTTTCAGGATATGTACAATGAATATGCATGAGATTTGCATGCATTACTTCTATTGTATGCAAATGGTTCTCATGTATATTCATTGTGGCTATCCTGAAAATCCAACTGGCTGGGGAATCTTTAAGAACTGGGTTGTGGAGCACTACTTTAGGTCAAGAGGTCACATATGAAGCTCCAAATAGAAGGTGGATGCAGGAAATGGTTAATGCATGGGGTGGCCTCCCAGTGGAGATGATGGAGACTAACTGTGGCAGAGTTCAAAGAGGGTATGGAATAAACCCAAAGGATCCCTGATTGTAAAGACGGGAGGGTAAAGCTAAAGATTAACTGTGATCTATGGCAGTGCATTAGGAAAAGAAACCGGGCAGATTTATGGTCCTTATATGCTGTCATATTGACCGTTTCTATGAGGCCATTGTACCAACAGTTTTCTAAGATAAAAGGATTTGCATGCACACTGTCTCCATTGTATGCAAATCTATCTCATGCATATGCATTAGGGTTATATTGAAAAACCCAATTCCGTTGGCGGCCCTTGAGGGCTGGGAGTGAATAGCACTGATCTGGCAAGTCGTGCTTGGACATCTGGCTGTACCATATGACTTTAGTAATTTTCATTACTGCACTTCCGTCAAGGCGCCCACCCATTTCAGTGTATGCTTCCCTGATACATGGTGCCCGTGGCTGGTTCAAGATCAATCAAGCAACCAAATGTCAAGTTGAGAATAATGCTCTCATGTGATAGTCTTGCCAGGGAGCGAGTGACTTTTTCTGCCTGCTTTTGGAGCTGCAGTTTCGCACATCAGCATCATTCAGCAAGGGCAGTTTCGTGTACATGTTCTTTCATGTGGTGGGGGGGGAGTGGAATGGTTTAGCAGCTTGCACCTTCACCTCTCCACCCCCCCAGTGAGATACCACGTCACAAAGAACCACGGTGGCAGTATGACGCTAAAGCCTTGCAAATATTGGCCTTCCTGGTATATTTTCCATTTTGTAATTTCAGGACTGTGGGGTTTCTCAAGTGCCAGGGTGTATAAGCTAATTGTGCCCTTCTTCCGAAGAGGCTGCTGCTGGAAACTCTGAAAATCTAGTTTGCGGAGTCTGTTGCTTTTTATGGTAAAGAGTCTGGTCCGTTCTCTGCTCCTGATGCAGCTTTTAATGTTGCAGCCTGCAGTAAATTCCTGCTTGCAGTAGAGGGTCCCTGCTCTCGTTCTCTGCAGCTTCAGTAGCTACATCCATCCCTTAATCATTTTTTTTCTTTTTACTGTATTTCGGTGGTATGATGTACATGAAAATTACAGCAGAGGCATCATTTTTAACAGCTGTGTTTGGTTGAATAACAGATTTAGAAAGTGCAGACTTTAATTAATCTGTGTTTTCTACTGGGATTGCAGCACCATCTGATTTACTTTTGATGGCTGAAAACTGTAATTGTAGATTTTTTTTTTTTTCCCCCTTTAGCTGCAAGTTTACCCTCCCAAGAAATCGAGTCACCTCCCCTTTTTTTTTTTCTCTGTAAAGAACAGCCGGCGCACAGTTTGGAATGGATAGCACCAGGTTTAAATGAAAGCGGGATAGTTCTAGGGAAGGTATTGAGCAAAAGAAACCATCCCATCCGCTTTCTGTTGTTCAGACGTCCCTGCAAGTTGTGCATCGAGAGCAAAGAGTTATGCAGACTTGCACTGGGAGCCCACAGGGGGAAACTTGGCCACGCCTCACCCTCCCACGCCAAGAATAACGCGCCTCTGAGAGGAAGGGACATGGAGAAGCCCTACCGACTTTCTGCCCACAAAACATAGGGCGAATAGAAAGTTTGGACGTTGTGCAGTTTTAGCTCTTACTGGTACAGCTCTGGAAAAACTCAAAACCCTTCCTCGTCTGTCTTCCTAATTAGAAGTGCTCCAAAAGAAGTCAAAATTGATTTGGACCCAATTTTTTTTTCTGCCTGGTTCAGATTCAACAGAATTTTCAGATCTTCCCCGGATCCGCCAGGGTAAATCCATCAGTAGATGGGTAGAATCAGGGAAAGATTGACAAAGTCGAAAGCAGATTTGAAAAATTTGCTTTACATTAAAAAAAATTATTTTTTTTTTCATAAGCTCGGCAGATTTTTTTGGAAAACATTCAATGAAGCAATCTCGCCAGCCTCCGAAATGCTTTCCGAGATCCTTGGGTTGCTTGGCGAGCCTAGTTTGAAGATGTCCGTAGCGTCTCGGTTGCCAGTAAAGGCTATTGCTGTAGTTTTTAGGCAGACTTGCAGTGTAGCTGGGTTGCAGATACACTCGGACCAGTGGCTCGTTCCCTGCCAGCCAATCTGGTTCTGAAAGTGGGAGAAGTGATGGCAGTCAACATCGGAGCCAGTGAAATACACTTACAGAAGCAGTCTCACGTCATTCCAGTCCTTACCTTAAAACCTCTGCAGAAATCCTGCTCAGAAACAAGAGAATCAAGCCATAGGAATAGTTTAAAAAAATGTAAACAAAAAACAAAAAACAGGTACAATTTATAGTTAGCCGTAGACTGCAGCTTGCGTTGTGAAAGTTGTCTAAAGTACCTTTTATCAGGGATAGTTTATATAGCAATTGAATTTCTGAGCAGCCATTCAAAACCAGAGAATTAATAAGACAAAGCTATTGGTTTCCTTTATAGTTGCATGGAGTGACTTTGCACAGATTTTGTATCTTTTCTTAGGCAGAAGAGAAGGATGACTCTTTGAGGTAAAATGCATACTGCTATGCATACTGCTATGATAAGGGTGGGTAGCCTAGAAGCCTCAAAAAATACTTTCCCCATCTGATGTGTAGGAGTTATTAAATCTATTACTGTATGCATTTGGGAGTTATTAAATTTAGGATTGTGTATGTTGGGTATTAAGTTATAAATGGCAAATTTGACTCAGAAGAACTGTAAAATTAGCTTTCCTTCAATATCAGTCTGTTCACTATGTTGGTGATGAGAAAAGAGACAGTTAAAGGGCACAAGTCATCAAGTTCATGCAGAAGTACTTAAGGAAACCTAAAGAGTTAAACAGACAAATACACCCCCTCGTAATTAAGTCCACATTCCCTGTACTGCTAAGCATGTAAACAGCAGTCATACAGTACAGTAAATGTAAGATATGTGCACAGTTTCTTTATTTACCACGTCAAATCAATACATTTTCTCACACTTCAGAATTGCTGTACCGGAGCAGGGTGAAGTCCGTAATTAAACAGCGCATTTAAGCAAATGTTCCTAGTGCTCAAGCACGCATGAGTCTTTACTGCTGAAAGAATTTTTAAATATGGCAGATTGCATAGACACTGTCATGGCACACAAAGGAACCCAAATATATATATATTGTTAGATAATTGTACCCCGAGGAAAATCAACACAAGCACCGCATATGCCTCAATGGTTCTTTTCACGCAGCCTCCTCCTCCTCCCCCCACCATTATCTCTATACTGCTGAATGATGCATGATGAAGGGATGCGTCAGTCCAAGAGTAAATAGCATGCTGGATTATTTATTTCCTGCTCTTAAACAAGAGAGGGGAGGTCTTCTCTAGGAAGTACAGATTTGGGTCTAGGAAGATCAGCAGAGCCGCTACTTGCTCACTGCCAGATCGGTTTGGTCTTAAAGACGTGTGGTATAGGCAGGAAGGAGATTTGCTTTCTGCTCTCTTTGTGTGTCTGCGTAGGCGCTTGATGCGTTAGGAGAAGCATTGAGCAGCAGTGCAAAGCGAGTAATTCAGGAAAGCAGATTGAAAAGCCTTGTGAAAGGGGCCTAGAACTTAACACGTGCAAGGCTGGAGGAAGAGAGAATTTTTATAGCACCCAAGTGTTGCCTTACGCTATTAATACTGGCGCTCAGAGGGAACTCCTACTTTCATGCTGACTAGAGAACATGTTCCAAACCACTGAAAACACGGAGCGGAAAATGAACGTTTAGCTTTTGGAAAATGTGCAGATTTCCTCTGTGTCCAGGGCGGCCAACCCTGGCCCTCGAGAACCACAAACAGGACGTCCGTAATGAATAGGCATGAGGTAAGCTTTGCGCACGCTGCCTCCATTGTATGCCGATCTGTCTCGTGCATATTCATTGTGGATCTCCTGAAAACCAGGCCCGTTTGTGGCTCTCGAGAGCCAGAGTTGGCCACCCCTGCTCTATGGGTTCCCATGCCCTGGACTCTAGACCGTATGGGTATTCTCCATGTTGAAATGCATTGGTGGAAAGTATATATAAGCACTGCATAGCACAGTAATCATTAAAAAAAAATTTTACTTTCCTCTTTGTATTTTGGCGCACAAATTTATAGTTGTTTTCTAGCCTTCCCTCTCCCGTCTATCCTTCTTGAGTGCACACCCTATGGGACGTTTATAGACCAATCCTCCTGACACAAAGGGAAGGAAGGGGCAGAGAGAGAGATTTCTATGAATTATTTTTATTTCAGTGATATTAACAATTTAGGTGTAGCTAGCCCTATCATGAAGCATTCACAGAGGCATTTCAGATGCTCCCATGTGCTTCCGTGCTATATTGAAGTATATCTTCAATACCTGGATTTTTAGGCATTATTGAAAACAGATTGCAGTGGTTGCTTTATGAAAGCGTATGTGTATTTGTATTGTTACGCCCACATACTCCTAATATGTAGACTGAGCTTCACTGCTGTGCTATGATGACGAATGGTTACTACCAAGATGCTACCATTGATTGTATTTGTTTGCTGATTTTGTTCCTTATTGGCTGTTTGTGACTGCAGTGCTTTCTCCATGCTGAGCCGATAAGTAGGAAGCCTTCTCTAAGGCCGAACCCATCAGTTTTGTGTGATGGCTGCCCAGTAGGCGAGCATTGCTTTCCTTATCTTATCCTTCTCTATTGACCTGCTTCTTCCCTCTTCTGACCTTTGTTTTCTACTTACCTTCTAACGGTGACCTGCTAGGCCTGGATGGGCGAACTATGTCCAGTGGGCTAGAAGCAGCCTATCACCAGGTTAAAGCAGCCCGCCTACCTCGTTCTGATGCTCTGTTGTGTCTGGCCCACTGATGCCAGGAACCGACATCTTCCTTATAGGCCCATTGCCACACCTCTGTTGATGAGGTCAACGAAAGTGAAAAGGAGGTCCCAGGGTCCCCGTGGTGGTGTAGAAGAAGCGAATGAAAGAGACAGAAGAGAGGAAGAGAGCCTTTGAGAGAGGGAGACAGATTTAAGAGGGCACCACCCCTCCCCTGCTCAAGGTAGAGAGCATAATGATGAGAGGGGGGAGAGATTTACGTGAACCCCCACTCTTCATTGTCCGAAGAGCTCCAGTGGGGCCTGTCTTCTGGTCCCTGCTAAAAATGAGAGCCAGTAATGTGTCCCCAGTTTAAAAAAAAAAAATAAAAAAGTTTGCTCACCCCTACTAGTCCATAGTATTTGTTGTGAATTACAGCTACTGGACATCTGAAGGGGCTGATGTAGTAAGACCTGCACTGAAATCGGCGCATATTTTCTGCGAGTATTTTTTTTAAAACACGTGGCTAAAGCATGTGCTTCCACGGGATGTAATAAGGGGATGGCATGCAAATTAGATACACGGAAAAAGAAAATGCGCGCAAGGCCAAATACGCATACCAATAACATAAAAGCCCAAATGCAGAGAGCTGTGGGAAAAAGCCGCACTAAAACAGGCGCAATTGAAAAAAATGCCGCAGACTCATCATGAGGGGTATTTCTAACTTACTGCTGATTACGTCGGCCCCAAATTGTTAAAAAAAATAAATTGTTTCAGCTCCTGCCGGCCCTTTTATTCCATTGCTGGCATTCGTGCGGTTGTGCAGAGCCTTTTCCTCACCAGATCGGCTCCGCCAGGATAGAGCAGGAGCCAAGACGGATGGACCAGCAATCTCTGGAGGCCGCGGACAAGCGCCGACACTGTCTGGAGCCGGAGCACTTTCACTTAACTCCTGCCCTGAACCGGGCGCTAAAACTCTACTTAAACCCCCCCCCCCCCCACCAGTCTCCCAGCTCCTTATATACCCATGAATAAATAAATACCTCCTTTACAGGCCATTTGCATGCACTTGCGTAAAACCTGCTACGAGTTATTTCGCAGGTATGTGCGTTTTGTTTTTTATGCACTGTGGGCTGGATTTTCAAAAGGTTACGCGGGCCGGACCTATTTTCAAAAGGCCCGGCGACGCGCGTAAAGCCCCGGGACGCGTGTAAGTCCCGGGGCTTGCAAAAAGGGGCAGTCCACGGGCGGGGCCAGAGGCTCATGGCACATGGGCTGAAATAAATTTAATAACAAAAGAAAAAAAGGTAGGGAGGAAAGGGCGGGGGAGGAGGGAAGGGAAGGTGGGATGGGGGGGTAGGGAACGGGGAAGGCAGCACGGCCTGGCGCGGGCTCAGTGCACGCAAGGTGCATAATTGTGCACCCCCTTGCACGCGCCGACTCCCGATTTTATGTTATAAAATCAGGTGTACGTGTGCGCGCGCCAGATAGCGTGCGCACATGTACACCCACGCGCACATTTTAAAATCTGTCCCTAAATGCTTTATTACATATGCGCGTATGATTAGCGCAGAAAACCATGAGTAATTAGCAGCGCGAAAACCTGTGACAGGTTTTTTGCAGCTTACTACATCGGCCTCATAGTGAGCCAGCATAGCTTCTGGCATGGTCTTCCCTTCATGGACAATGTTTTCGTCTTCCCCACTGCCCTCCCTTCACATGAGATTAAGATGCATCACTGCTATGACGTGCCACCAAACATCCAGTGTTGTAGTGTGTTAAGGCATGGTTCCTATACCCTTGTCATGCCACCTTGCATAGGCTCCTGAATGCTCTGATTCACATCTGCTTTACAGTGCAGATTCCAAGTAGCTGTGTTGGTCCTGGAGAATACTTGCATGTTGTGATAACTATTATTTTAGACCACTGGTTCTCAACCTGAGGTCCGTGGAACTTAGGGGTCTGCCAGACTATAACAGGGGGTCTGCGAACTGTGGAAGAAGAAAAAAAAGCCCACTCAAAGAAGAGACCCAACAGGCTACCACTAGACCCCATCTCGCCGACAGCTGAAGAGTGAAAGAGGCCACAGGCCACCAGTGCACCCCATTTCACCAGGAGCCGGAGTGAAGGAGATCCCAGGCTGCTGCCGCATCCCATCTTACCGGAGGCTGGTGTGAAGGAGACTACAGGCTGCCAGCGCAGCCCATCTTGCCAGCGGTTGAAGAATGAAGAAGGCCAAGGGGTTGTCTGCTCACTTAATTTCACTGGTGGAAGTATGAAGAAGACTGCGGGGCCACTGGCAGCCTGAGTGAGGAGTAGGCCACAGGACCCTCTCTCCCTCTGCAGAATTCAGGAAAAAGATAAGCAGAGGCCCATGTGTGTGTGTTGTGAGTGAGAGAGCGAGCCTATGTGAATGAGAGAGAGGGAGCGCATTAGTGTGTGGATGAGAGAGAGAGCATTGGTGTTTGAGAAAGAGGGAGAGTGTGTGTGTGAGCAAATGTGTATGATAGAGGAAGCATGTGTGTCTGAGAGCTTGTGTGTAAGAAAGAGAGGGAGCATTTGTGTATGTGAGAGAGAGAGTGTGGGGATGTGAGTATGTGTGTGTATATAAAAGAGGAAGCATGTGAATGAGAGAGAGTATATAAGAGAGAGGAGCATTTGTATAGGAGCATATTTGTGTGAGAGAGAGGGAATGTATATGAGGGTGTGAGGGAGAGGGAGCATGTGAATGAGAGAGCATGTGTATATGAGAGAGTGGGAGTATGTTTGTGTGAGTGTGTATGGGAGAGAGGGAGTGTGTGTGTGTGTATTAGAGACGAGTAAGTTTGTGAACCCTCCTCCCCATCCCCACTAATCCATGGTAATCTCAGGATGACTGGAAATCAAAAGTTCCTAGGTAGGGAGAATGGGGAAATTTTTAAATACTTATTAGTTTTAATTATTGACTGTTATTTGATGTGTCAGATGTCTTCCTCCACTAGTCCATTCTGTTGTGGAAGTGGACCCTTGGACCAAGGTGATGTTGGAGCTACCCAGAGGAAGGAGACCTGGAGATCCCCACCATCAGCAGACAGCACTGGCAGGGCAGACGCCCAACAGGAGCTTCACTAATACCAGCCCTCGTTCCCCTTAGGTTGAGCCCTCGGGTGCCAGGTACGGCTGGACTTAGGCATGGGCCTCTGTGGAGAGAACAATCAATCGCTGAAGAGGTCAAAGACCAGCGGGAAGAAGACCAGGTCAGTTCATGCAGAGGTCGGGGCAGGCAGCAGATGACGTGGTCAAGGGACAAACCAAGGTCAAACCAGGAATCCAGATGAAGATGAGCCAAGGGTCCAAGCCGAGGTCAAGCCAGGGATACAATCCAGGAACAGGAGGTAAGGCAGAACAGCAGGAAGACATAGAAGATGGACAAAGACCACAGGACAAAAACGCCAGGAATTCCGAAGATGCGGGGGAAGAAGCAGGAACACAAAGACAAACAGGAACGCAGTCAGGAACAGGAACCAGGAACAGTGTGGCAAACAGCTACTCCGAAGAGTTCGTCTTAAATAGGAAAGAGGCAATGATATCATCAGTGGGCGCCACGGTGGTTTTCCTGCCACGGGCCCTTTAAATAAGGCTGAGCCACCTAGGGACGCCCTGCTCAGCTGAGTGGCATCCCTAGCTCAGGGTTGTCCGGCCCATGTGGCAGCCTGCCACTGCTGTGAGGGACAGTTGCAGCATCGGTGGCCCGCCCCACCCGGGCCGGGGCAGAAGGTGAGAGTGGCCGGTCGTAGGGCCGACCTGCAACCACCCCCTCCTCTAAAACCCCCCCCCCCCCCCACACACCCAACAAGGGGCCTGGGTTTCTTAGGGTGTGAATTGTGGAACGCCCTTAGAAGGTTCTTGTCCGGGATGTTTGAGGCAGGTTCCCATGTGTTTTCCTCTGTGCCGTACTCCTCCCAGGAGATCAGATATTCCCACCTTTTGTTCCGACGCCGAACATCCAGGATCTCGTTCACTTGATAGACCTTGTTCTCTTTGGTAGATACCTCTTGGGGTCTTGGTACCTTCTGGAATGGCCTTGTGAGGACTAAGGGCTTGAGGAGGGAGACATGGAAGACATTATGGACTCCCAAAGAGGCGGGAAGGTGCAGTTGATAGGTAATGGGCCCCAACCTGGCGGGAAACAGGGAACGGCCCAATGTAACAAGGTGCGAGCTGAGGGTACGAGCCGAGGTCAAGCTGGGGAGGCAGCCCAGGAACAGGAGGCAAGGCAGAATAGCAGGAAGACGACAGAAGATGGATGAAGACCACAGGATAAGAATGCAGGAATGCCCAAGACGCGGGGAGGAAGCAGGAACACGAAAACAAGGCACAGGAGCGAGGTCAGGGAACAGGAACCAGGAACGGAGTGGCAAACAGCTACTGCGAAGAGTTCTACCTATTGCCAAGCTGGCCTTAAATAGGGGAGAGCCATTGACGTCATCAGCAGGTGTGGCGGTGGTTTTCCTGCCGAGGGCCCTTTAAATAAGGCTGAGTTGCGCACGCGCGTGCCTAGAGCACCCCGCTCAGCTGAGCGGCGTCCCCTGGCGCAGCGTTGTCCGGCCCGTGCGGCGGCCTGCCGCGTCTTTGCTTGAGGGCCCCACCGCGGTGTTGGCAGCTCCCCTCCGAGCCAGGGCACAAGGTGAGAAGGGCCGGTCGTGGCTGGGGGGACCGACCCACAACCTACTAAACGCAACACATCCTCCCAAGTCGCTTCAGATCCCAGCTCTGTGGGTACCTGTAGTTACTGCGTGTTACTGAGTATGAGTAAATTCTTCCACATTTACTGCTGCGCTCTGCAATTATATGTTATTCTGTTTGTATCAGTAAGCATTGTTTAATAAGTTTTATATATTATGAATGAGTCTGGTGTGTGTATATAATTATTTTTCTTCATGCATTAATAACTTTTCTATGCATGGCACCTAAGTGCAGGTAAATATGAAAGAGAGGCATGCAGGGGCAGATTTAGGATTTGGCTGCCCCTGGGCACTGCTGGTGATATTGCATCCCCCCTCCCCCTGGGGAAGGAAACAACAGAGCAAAAGATGTAAGGCACCACCAGCCTTCTGTGCTCTGTTGGATTTGCTCCAGGCTCATCTTCTTCTCCTCTTGTGTCCCTGAATGACAGCAGAAAATGGGCTGGATTAGAGAGTGGGGCGGCTTTTCTTTGTGCCCTGGTGCGTGCGCTCTGGCTTCACCCCCCCCCCCCCCGCTCTTCCCCCCCCCCCCCCCCCCCCCGCTCTTCCCCACACGGTACAGGAGGAGAGGGGGAAGGGTCGGACGAGGGAACAGGGCAGTTTTTCTTTGCTCTAGCCCTTCCAGCCTCAGCCCCTCCCTTCCTGCTCCGTACACTGGGAGGGGAGGGGCTGGAGCAGGAAGCACCGCTTTGCTGCCCTAGGCACAGGCCTAGCAAATTCCAATTGATAAATCCGGGGCCTGGAAGTATGCGAGGGTCCCGCAAAACATTTTGGAACTTGACAAGGGGTCCACGCTTCCTAAAAAGGTTGGGAACCCCCCCCCCCTGTTTTAGACCAACATAACAATAATGTGCAGCAGTGGCCCGACGCACTGCTGTGTCACCAAAGCTTGAAGCCTTAAGAGTGTAAGAGCGGGGGGACCAGGGACTTCAAATGCCAATTGGCCGCTTCCTGTGGCCGTTTTTCCTCTCTCCCCCCGCCCCAGCAATCACCATCGGCACATCCTGTGCTTCCGCTGGGGTCACTGCTGCCGCCCCCAGCCCAGGCTGGAAATGCCGCATCCTGCCTTTTTCCTCCTCCCACCGCCGTGATCCACCTGCAGCCTGGCTTGGAAATGTGGGGGGTCCTGTTCCTGGCCCCCTGCCCCATGGGCTGTTATTCCCACCACCGCTAGCCGTAGGGGAGGAGGAGATAGGTCAAGGCAGCCCCCCTCCCGCTGGCGCTGTTTGTCACATGGACCGGGGACTGGCGGGGGAAGGGCCTATTGATAGAATAAGAGGAAAGGGCGCATGAGGGCAAGCAGATGAGCCCGATGCACTGGTGTTGGTATTGGGGAGGGGGAGCCAGGGGTGCCTAGTGGCTCACCACCCCTCTTCCCCCCCCCCCCCCCCCCAAAAATGTCTTGCAGGATTGAGATTAGATGGGGATTAGTGACCGGATGGGGGAATGGGGATTAAGGGGACAGCGGGTGCTAAGTGATTGTTTGGGCAGTAATTTTAAGGCTGGGATGTACCACGCAGAGCTCCTTGATACGGGGCCGGAGGGTTAGAAAGAGCCTCATGCACCTCACTCTCAGCATCCAAATATTTTGGCTTAGCCTGGAGTGTACACAGAGCGTAATTTGCACGTGTGTCCCCTTTCAGATCACCGTACAAAAAAACCACGTCTTCAAATTCTGCTATCATCTCAAAATCCCTCCCACTGCCATACGCTCAGCGAAGAGACGCAAAAAGGAAGGCCCTCAGCAGCCCCCCCCGTATTCACCTTGTCTCACCCCCCACCCCACCCCCAGGCCTTTCACAGCTGCACTGCAGCTCCTCATGCCGCCCCGCCTTTATGTAACTCTGTCACACACAACCCAGCCCCATCCAACACGCCCCTCCTTTCTCCCTGCTGAAGTAAACAAAGACCGTGAATGGGAAAAAAAAAACCCAAACAAACATTTAATCGCCTTTTCATTTCAATAACAGATTGTAAAAAAAAAATATATATATATATTTCATCTTTCTTTTGTGCCGTTTTTAACAGTAAAATAATAATTAGGATTGTTTGCGCGTGAGCGCACCATCTGCGGCGCGCGCGTCACGGTGGAAAACGGGAGGCGAGGAGCGCGTTTTACACGGAGCTTGCAGGGGCCACGTGGGTCCCTCCTGCCGTCGCACGGTCTCCGTCCTGGCGGCTTACCGGAGATTCGGTGAAACGCTGTCCTGATGGCAAAACTCTGTTGCCTCTGTGGCTTCTGATTTGGGAGGGAAGTAAGGGGTTTGTTTGTTTGGTTGTTTGTTTTTTTCCTTTATTGTTTTGGTTAAGTTGATTTTAGGAGGTGCCATCTGAGCTATGGCGAAAAGGGGACTCCGATTTCACTCTTCTGGTTCCTGGATGCTATTCCGAGAGAATCTGAGTCTTGGAAGGCCGGGAAACCTGGAAAACGAGTCCCCTCATTTTATGCAGTTTATAAATAGCCGTGCAAGCAAGGAAATGAAACGCGATTAAGCGAGAAAGAGCCTTGCTGTATCTCTGTGGCTTTTTTTTCCCCCCTAATCGGCGTTCTCTTTCAGCGGTGCGATGAGTAGCAATACGGCTTAGGCCTGGTTTATCCACCTCAGGCCGAAAAAAATTCAGCATTTCTTCGGATGAACGAAATATCCAACCAAAACCAATCGCTTGCTGTACTGCAAAACATCTTCTTACTGATTCGTTTTTTTCAGAATCCTTCTCAGTTACATCAGCGTCAGACCTGTCCGGCTGTTGAAGGTACAGAGAGAGGGAAAGTTTTTTTGGGTCGCTCCGTTTTGGCACAACCGCTGCAGTTGGGAAATAACAAGACTAGCAGAGGAATAAGAAGCGAGGCCGCTGCACATTGCGGTCACTTACAGGGCTTAATATATATATATTTGTATATTTTTTATATATCAATACTGTACAAATATATATTTGTACAGTATTTTCCATCCGTTTTCCCCCTTCTTCCCACTACCCAGTTCTCTTATCAGTTTCATTGTAAAGCCCTGTTGGCCAGTTTATGTTACATGGAAACCGATGTGATGTTTGCTTAACGAATGTTGGTATACAAAAATTTTAAATAAATAAATAAATAATAATAAATAATATCCCCCCATGCTTTAGGGCTGTGTGAATGGGTTTGGCCAATGCACTTAGGGCGACAATGGAGACCAAAAATAAACTATGGTGAGGTTCAGTAGAAAAAAAACCCCCCCAGAAGTAAATGTGTCTGTTCTGCTTCCGTACGCATTTACTTTAAAATAGGGAGTAAAAAGTCAGTAATAAAGCCAGGCCAGAGTTCTCAGATATGAAGGAATCTGAACATTGGGGAATTCTCTGACGTTGGTGGTGGTGGTGTTATTTTATTTTATAAACCCCTGCCCCAGGTGTTTGGTCATTCGTGCCTGCTGCAGCTTGGTCCTCCTGCCATTCTGCTGCTGTAAACAGAAGGCTGTCTCAAGGTCATCCTGTATTTTTTTTTCCTGGCTGTTTGACGGTGGCGAGCGTCATCTGTTCAGCGGAGGACTGCGATCTGTAGAGCTTGTTTCATTTCTGTGGGTGTGCAAGGTGCACGAATTTGTTTAAAAAAAAAAAAATGTCACCCAAAAGCTAAGCACTAATTATTGCACCACGAGTACCGAAATCATTAGTTACTTTGAGAAACGCATTCATGGCAAACACACAAGGGGCAGGACCCCTCGATTTAGAATAATCATGATTTAGTCTTATGCTTCGGCAAAGAGCATTTGTTGCCTAGGAAACCAATAGCTGCAGTATACAACTAAGTGAAATTTATGGAATCAACTTCATGAGATCTTGATTATAAGTATTCAAAAAAAAAAAGAAACATACACAATTTGATTTAGAAATATGCAGACAAGGGAACTGAGGCCAGTTTGATGTGGTATAGGTAGCAAGTTATATAACAGAGCTGGTGAGATGATTTTAGGCTGCCAAGAACTTGTTCCATCTTTTTTTTTTTTTTTTCCCCGAGAAGCTGTTAGTGTCTTTTCATAGATTTGGCATTTCATTTTAATTTGCAAGGTATGTTTTAGCTTAAGTGGCACAATGAATGATCAGGCTGCTGCTATTTGCTTTTGCACAAATCTGGATTCAGGCTAGAGATGCAAATAATACTTGGAAAAAAGAAGAGCTTTGGAGGACTGTAGCCGGCATATTTCATAGTCACGCGGCTCGAAGAGCAAATGGCACCTGTGCCGTGGTGTGGTGGGGGCGCAAGCCAGAGCCAACAAAAGGGGCGGGCAGGACGGGATTTCATCACATGGCCGCCCAGGTGTGATGCGAACCACAAGATAACCCCCCTTCCAGCCCAGCGTCTGGAGAATACCCTGAAGTCCTTTCGTAGGTAGTTGTGGTGGAAGGTGATAAAACATCTCCCGTTGACCAAAACTCTCCCTGTATTTTGTGTCTGAAGAAGCATTTCAGCCAGTCTGATTTAAAAATCGATTCAGCAAGCTTGAAATTATTCCCAAGGGTGTATAATCTAATCCCATAAAACCTCGTAGTAGAAAATATTTTCCACTTTATATTTTATTGTATTGTAAAGAATAACGTGGTGTTAAAGCAGTGCGGCGCAATTTAGCAGCTCCACTCTGCAAGGGGAAGAGAGAGCAATAACTGAATGCAATCAGTGAGAAGCAAAGTGTAGTGCACCTCATTCATACATATTAACTGTAATAGAAAGAAACCCAATTTCACAGATGGCAGCAAAAAACCATCTCATCCAGTATTTAAAAGTTATTCAAAATGTTGTTATTTGCTGTTGGGGATGTGGACCCTTAGGCCAAAATGGAGTTGGCGCAACCCACAGGGAGGACCTGACCCATGCACTGCTGAATGTAACAGTACCCCCTCCTCTAAATCTCCCCCCCCCCGGAGGATTGAGGATTTTTGGGGAGAGTGGCATGGAATTCTCTCAGGAGGCTCTTATCCAGGATATTAGAGGCAGGCTCCCATGTGTTTTCCTCCGGTCCATATCCTTCCAAAGAGATGAGATACTCCCAACGCTTGCCGTGTCGTCTGACATCCAGGATCTCTTTTACCTGATAAGTAGCGTTCTTCAAGGAGATCTCTTGAGGCTCTGGAGGTTTCCTGAAGGGCCATGATAGGATCAAGGGTTTCAAGAGTAAAACGTGGAACATGTTGTGAATTCCCAGGGATGCAGGTAACTGTAGCTGGTAAGTTTACTGGGCCCAACTGCCGAAGGACTGGAAATGGCCCAATGTATCGAGGGGCCAGCCGCATGGAAGCATCCGGAGCCAGATATGCTGGGTGCTGAGCTAGACTTTATCCCCAGGCCTAAATTGTGGTGCAGGCCTAAGGTGTGCATCGGCGGTTCTCCTAGCTTTGTCGGCTGCCCTGTGGAGCATGTCTTAGGTGTGCACCCAGAGTTCTTGGAGTTCCCACATCGTCGGCTGGGCCACAGGCGAGGGAATGGTCAGTGGGATGGGCAAAGGAGGTGCTGGTTGCCTGCCATATAAAATCTGGAAGGGTGATGACTCAGTGGCGGAGTTGCTGTAAGACTTGTGGGCAAACTCCACCCATGGAAGTAGAGAGGCTCAGTTATCTTGACAGTCATTAGTGTAAGAATGAAGGAAATTCTTTAGCATGCAGTTGGTCCACTCAGTCTGGCCATTAGCTTGGGGATGGTACACTGTTGTGAAGTCTAAGGAAATATTACATTTTTTGCAAACAGAATGCCAGTTTTTCGCCGTAAACTGTGTCCCATGGTCAGAGACACTGTGCTTGGGTAAACCGTGGAAGTGAAAGATGTGATTTATGAACAGCTGGGCCAGTTGGACCATGAAAAGTCCAGGGAACGGAATAAAATGAGCCATCTTTGAGAAACAGTTGATGGTGACTCAAATGGTTGTACAGCCATTAGAGGCAGGAAGGCCCACCACAAAGTTGGTGGACAAATGGGTCCAGTGTTTCCTGGGGGCTGGCAATAGCCTAGATTGTCCTGCCAATGGTTTCTGCTGTGTGCAGGTGGGACAGGAGTCCACATAGGTCCAGAAGTCACATTGCATCTGAGGCTACCAATAGTATTGCTGGAGCATCATGAGGGTTCGGGCCTGTCCAGGGTGGTATGCGACACGGGAATCATGGGACCATTTTAACACTTTTTCTCTGAGTCTACGTGGAACAACCAGGCTGGTGAGACGGTCATAGTAGAGGCTAGGAGGATTTGGGCTGGATCAATAATGTATCTTGGAGGTTCCAGGGTGTCTTTAATCAGAAAAGACTGGGAGAGGGCATCCGTTCTAACATTCTTGATAGCTGATCAGTACCTCAACTCAAACATGCAAAAAACCGAGACCAGCAGCCTGACAGGCGTTCAGCCATTGTGCATGATGGAGATGTTCCAAGTTTTTGTGATCAGTGTAAATGGTAATGCGATGTTGAGCTCATTAGAGCCAGAATCGCCATTTCTGAAGCATAAGCTTAACAGCTAGCAGTTTTCTGTCACAAATCCCATAATTGCTGTCCATGGGGGGAAATTTATGTGAAAAGGAGGAGCACAGATATAGAACTCCTTTGTCGGAATGCTGACTCAGAACTGCCCCCACTTCCAGTGTGGAAGTGTCTACTTTGAGAATAAAGGGGCACATGGGATCAGGGTGATGGAGACAGAGCCTTTAAAGAGAGGCATTCTTCAGTTCTTAGGAGGCAGTGATGGTTTCAGATGGCTGGACCTTTGTGTTGGCCCTTTTTCAGGTGAGGGCTGTGAGCGGCACTGCAATCTGGGAGTAGTTGGAAATGAAATGTCGGTAATAGTTGGTGAAGCCAAGAATCTTTGCAGAGTGCGTAGACCAGAGGGTTGAGGCCAGTCTTGGATACACTTGGCTTTGTCAGGATCCATATGATGCCCTTGCTGGATACGATGTTTCCTAGGAAAGGAAGGCTTTCTCTTTTGAAAGGACACTTCTCCAACTTTTCATACAGTTTATCTCACAATCTCTGGAGGACTAGACGAACATCCTGACAGTGAGAGTTGAAGTCCTTAGAGAAGATGAGAATGTCTTTAAGATATATGACAACACAGACATAGAAAAGATCTCTGAAGATTTTGTTCATCATCTTCTGAAACACAGCAGGAGAATTACATAAGCCAAAGGGCATTATTAGATACTCATAGTGCCCGTCTCATGTATTGAATGCCATCCTCCATTCATCTCTCTGCCGGATTCGAACTAGATTGTAGACCCCGTGGAGGTCCAGCTTCGTAAATACTCATGATCCTTGGAGACTGTCAAACAACTCTGCAATGAGTGGTAAGGGATACCTGTCTTTCATAGTTATGGCATTCAGCCCTCTGTAGTCAATGCAGGGGCGTAGAGAGCCATCCTTCTTAGAGATAAAGAAGAACCTAGCCCTAGCTGAGGAAGTAAAGGGCCGGACGAAATCCCGATCAAGGTTTTCTTTGATGCACTCTGACATTGCTTTAGTCTCCGGTATGGATAATGGATACACTCCCACAAGGCGGTTCAGTATTGGGTAGCAGATCGATGGCACAGTTGCATACCCTATGAGAGGACAGCGTCTCAGCCTTCTTTTTGACTAAAACATCGGCAAGGTGTAAGTACTGTGGAGGCAACCCCACCAGGGTGATCGCCAAGAGCAAGTAAGGTGGGGGTTCCACACATTGCAGGCATAAGTTATGACAATGGGGTCAGCTGTAACGAGGCCCACTTGAACTGCGGAGAGTGGAGTCGTAGCCATGGTAAGCCCAAAGCAATGGGATGTACTGCCTTGTCGATAATATCAAAAAGTATTCTTTCCATGTGTATCAAGTGTATGCGCAAGGGTGCCGTGGCATGGCTGATCAGACCAGGAAGCGGATCCCCGTGGATGGCAGTCATGACAAGTGGTGTCTTTCTGGCAACTACGATTATCTGTAAGTGGTCGACGAGAGCTTTCATTATGAAGTTCCCCCTGGCACCAGAGTCAGCCAATGCCTGGGTGGGAAATTCTTGGTTATTCACAGAAATGGTCACCCGGAAAGTCAGTTGAGGAGCTGGAGTCATGAAGCCTAGAATCACCTCCCCACTAGATTCTAGGCTTGTTAGTTTCCCAGCTTCAGTGGGCAGAGCACAAGCTGGTACCCAATCTCGGCACAATAGAAGCAGAGTCCCAGCTGGCCTTGCAGAGCCTTTCTTCAGGGGAGAGGCGTCCCTGTCCAAGTTGCTTCGGTTCTTCTGTTCTTGTCTGGACTGGGACCACCATTGGACCTGGAGAGAAAGTACATGAAAATGAAGAAGCCAATACACACTGTCTGCTTGGTGGATGGAGCTTCCGGGCCCGTTGCTGGAGACAGCGGTTGATTCTTCCGACCAAATCGGTAAGGCCATCTAGGGATTCATCTTTAATCCGGGACGATAGCCCCTCCATGAAAATGCTACGGAGTCTGACCTCTCCCCAGTTCAGCTCTGGTGGCCATGGTCCGGAACTCAATTGCATAGTCTATTAAGGCCAGTTGCCCTGAAGAAGGTGAAAGAGGTCAGAACCCACCGTGGCCCATTGAAGACGAGCTTGAAAGCCTTGACAAATTGTTGCAGATCTTCATTCAATTTTTCATTTAATACAATGAAATATAAATTTGCAGAAAACCAATAATACCTTCACAAATAAACAGAAAAACAATAGCTCTCTGGAAAATCTCATCTAACATATAATAGGGGGAGTAGTTCAGGAAAATATCTATAGCGAGAAAAAACAGATGAGTAGTACCTGATTACTTCTAATTATAGCTTAATTAACCTCCCCAAAAGCTAAACTTCCAACCTACGCTCAACATTTTTATTCAACATAAAGATTTCCAAGTGCAAAGGGTATGTAAAGATAAACTTATTAGACTGAAAAGCAATGAAATACCTACATGGAAACTTTAAAAAGAAAGAAACTCCAAGAGGTAGCACTTTACTCTTCAATGAAGGGAAAGGTCTCCTTCGAGCTTGAGCAGAACGGGACACATCAGGAAATACACAAAAAGAAATACCCTTAGTTATAAAATATTTAAAGAAAACCAGATCTTCATCTTGTTCAGCACAGAATGAAGCAATTAAAGTAGCCCTATTTGATATTAAATCTAAATATTCTTCCAAAAATGTCATAATGCCTCGGCTATCTGGAGGAGAAAATTGCCTACCCTGCTACCCTGATCATCATTATCTAAGCTCTTCTGCTTAGGTAAATAGAATATTTTAGAATTAGGTGGTAAACTGTCCTCTTCAGATGCTAAATTCTCTTTCAGATATTTTTTAAACATTTCATTTGCAGACAATAAATTGGTGCATGGAAAATTAATAAATCGCAAGTTTTTAATTCTAGATACATTTTCCAATACCTCAGTTTCATTATGCAAAGCTAGACTGTCTTTAATATGAGTTGCCTCTGCGTTTAATAAGAATGAAACCTGCGAGTTCAAAGCCGTGGTATATTTTTCAAGTTCTTGCAGTCTCTTCCCCTGTGAATCAAGGGAGGATCTGGACTCATCCACAAAGGAATTAACTTGTGAAATAGATTGAGATACGTTGTTGTCAAGTTTAGCAATTAGTTTCCAAAGGTCTGATAATGTTACATTGGAGGGCACAAGAATATCTTCACCTATGCCCAATGTAATAAGTCCTGTTATATGGATACTTTCAGATTCACTTGGAAAGGAAGCGCGTGCTAGAGTAGTCAAAGCAGGACCTACTGCCTCATGGCCAAAAAAAAATGTTGCAAAAAAAAAAAACAAAACCCCAAAACAAACAAACAAACTTCAGTGTGAGAGCCATGACCATTGTCAAATGAAACAGTTGGTGGTGTGGGCCATGAGGCATTCCCCTCCAGTGATACAGCTGATGTGTGGGGGGCTGAGGGTTTCCCTGACTCTCTCCAGCTCCTCGCCCTGAACCCCATCCCAACCAGTCTGAAACCCTACCCACCAGTCAGCCTCATAAAAAATATGATGGCAGAAAAAGACCGTATTTCCCATCCTGTCTGCCCACCCGTCATCACTTCCTTAGAGGTACCCCGTATTTATCCCAGGCTTTCTTGAATTTGTCTCCACTTCCAGTGGGAGGCTGTTCCACACATCCATCATCCTCTCTGTAGATTACTCCAGAGCCTATCCCCTTTCAACCTCATCTCATGACCCCTCGTTCCAGAGCCTCCTTTCCACTGAAAAAAGGTTCACCTCCTGTGCATGGAAACCTTTGAGTTATCGTAACTCCCCTATCTCGCCTTTCCTCCAGGGTGTACATGTTTACATCTTTCCACCATCATGTCCCCACCTCTGTTCCCTCCAAATTGGCTCTCCCCAAGTTAGTTAAGCCCCCACCCTTTCACCTTAACTGAAAGCTTTGCTGCTAGGGCTTTCTCTGGAACATAAGAGCTTAAGATGTGACATGTTGGTTCAGGCCTAAGGTCCACTGAGCCCAGCAATCTGTCTCCACTACTGGCAAGTCCAGGGCATCAGGAAGTATGCAGTAGATCCAGTTCCTCGCTGCTCACGCCCAGGGATAACAGTTGACTTTCCTCTAAGCCATCTGGCTAATAACAGTTTATGGACTTTTCCTCCCTTGACCACATCCTCTGGCAACAAATTCCACAGCTTGCTTGTTTGTTGAGCGGCAAACAAAATACTTTCTTCATTTTGTTTTAAATCCGCTGCTTCTTTTATGGAGTGTTCCCTAGTCCTAGGACTTTTCTGAAAGAGTAAATACCAATCCTCTACTTACCACTCCACGCGTGATTGTATAAACCTCTGTCATATCCCCTCTGTTGTTTCTTCTCCAAGCTGAAGAGCCCTGACCATTGTACACTTTCTGCATAAAGGAGCCTTTCCAGCTTCTTTATTATTATTTTTGCTACCCTTTTCTAGTTACTCTGTCTTTTTTTTTTTTGGAAGTAAAAAAGAGAAATAGATGCCCGACGTCCGTCAATTAAAATTTATTTTGAAGGAGACAATAAAACACTTTAAAAAGCTCAACTCGGGCCGAGTTTCGCTCCTGCCTTGGAGCTGCTCCAGGGGCTTAATGTGCTTTATATGGATTATACAGTTCAGCTGGAGGGAATAGGATGGCACTTTTTCCTCAATCAGATTTGCAGAGTCGTTGGATGCAAGGTCTAGGAACAGCTGATATTAGAATAAGAACATGAACCAGCATGGATCGTAATGTACAGCTTAATGAAGTAGGATGAAACGTTTTGCTCTTACTGTCAGTTTTACAGTATCGGATGAGCTGTACAACATGAGGTGATATTTTTTTTTCAGTAAAACCGGTTATATGCTAATGATGAATTGTCTGTAGTTATTTCTTTGATAAAACCATCGAGGTATCAGCTGCTATAAGTTTCCCTCTGGACTTCTGTTGCTTCCGGATATCCTTGTCTGTGCAGCGTGCTGTGTTGAGTCCCCACGGAAAACGTTTTTGGGAAATTGCGTGAACAGAATTACACATAATACTCAAGGTGTGGTGGTACCCATGGATCGATACAGAGGTATTATGATATTCTCAGATTTATTCTACATTTCCAAATAGATCTTAATATTCTAAGGATTTCAACGTATTATTCCCAGTGACTCCAAAATCCTTTTCTTGGGTGGTGACTCCTAATACAGAACTCAGCATTGTGTACCTGTAGTTTGGACTGTTTTTCCTTACATGCATCACGTTGCACTTGTGCACATTAAAGTTCATCTGCCATTTACATGCCCAGTTCCCCTGTCTTGCAAGGCCCTTCTGCAGTTCCTCACAGTCTGCTTGTGTTTTAACTATTTTGAACAATTTTCTGTCACCTGCAAAGTTCACTACTTCAGCCATAGCGCCTTTTCCTTCTGTAGGTGTTAAGCAGACCAGTCACAGTACACATCCTTGGGGGCACGCCGTTGCTCACCTTGCTACGCTGGGAGAACTGACCATATAGTTCCCACTCTGCTTCCTGTCTTTTGACCAGTTAACCCACCCACCGTTGGGCATCACCTCCTATCCCATGACTTTCACATCTTCTGAAATGTCTTTCTTGAGGGACTGTCAAATGCTTTCTGAAAATCCAGATCCACTGTGTCGGCTGGCTTGCTTGACTTGCCCTTATCTACATGTTTATCTACACCTTTAAAAGATTCTGGTAAGGCAAGGCTGAACCCATGAGGGATCTTTCCCATTGTGCCACGTCTGCTCATAAGATAAGAAATTCAGCTTGTAAGAATATTTTGCCTGGTACAGACATCAGGCTCACTGGTCTACAGTTTCCCGAATTACTCCTGAAGCTCTTTTTGAAAACTGGCATGTCGTTGGCCACCCTGCAGTCTTCAGGCACAGTGGCTGATTTTAATGATAGGTTACAGATTGCTAGTAATAGGTCTGCAGTTTCATATTTGAGTTATTTTAGGACTCTAGGGTGAATACTTTCTTTAGTTCGTCAGTTTGCTCTATTACATCTTCCAGTTTCACAGTTACTTACTTCAGTTCCTCTAAATTGTCACCTTGAAAGATTGTTACAGATGTGGGCATGTCCCCAATATCCTTCTTGGTAAAGGACTGCCGCTGTTACTTAACATTTCTATAGTGCTACCCGACATACGCAGCTCTGTACAAACATCACATAAGAGACAGCCCCTGCTCAATAGAGCTTACAATCTAATCAAACAAACATAGAAACATGTAGCGTTTCTGCTTTGGCTTTGTTCTGCCTGGAACACTCCTTTCACCCATGGTCATCTAGTGGTCCAGCCGATTCCCTCATAGGCTTCTTGCTTTTGATGTACTTGAAAAAGATTATTTTTTAAATTTGTTTCTGCTTTTAAGGCAAGTTTCTTCTCAAAATCTGTCTTGGCTTGCCTTATTAATGTTTTACATCTAACTTTCCAGTCGTATGTTCTTTCCTATTCTTATTTGGATCTGCCTTCCATTTTTTTTTTTTTAAATGTCTTTTTTTTTTTTTTTTAATAGTCTTTTTCTCCTCACTATTTAATCATGCTTGCAGTTATGTGGTCTTCCTTCAGCCTTTTTTAATGTCTGAATATATTTTATCTGGGCTTCCAAGATGGCGTTTTTAAACAATCTCCATGCCTCTTGCAAATTTTTAACCCTTGCAGCTGCTGCTTTTAGTTCTCTTCTGTTTTCTCGCGGCGCTCCACGGTGCTGAGTTTTAACCATGTGGCGTATAAATTCCTGCACAGTTTTTACATGATTATGTCATGTAAGCTGCTACGAATTATCCACCGTGGTTAAGAACGGTGGAATATAAATCGCTGAGTTAAATTAAATTCTCACCGTCATATGGGAACAGCGTAGGAGTTTGGGCGCTGCGTGGCTCACACTTACAGGGACCTGCACGGTGCTGGAAGACAGCAGCTGTTCCAGAGGCAGAATCGGCAGAAAGCCTCTAAAGAAGGTAGGGGAAGAGTCAGGAGCCTTTCGTGGGGTCGGTGGGAGCCACCGCTGGTTCCCGGACCTTACAGTGAAAAACATTGATTATAGTGCGATTGACGGGCGAGGGGTGCTCTCTGTCTCTTAAGTTGACTGAGGGAGGGCTGCTCAGGATGGAAATTTAATTGTGGACGGTGGTGGGGGGGGGGGAGGGCGCGGTTATGTCGGGGGAGTCACGGGAAAGAGGCGGGCTGGGATGGATGCTGATTAAGAGGAGAAAAGAGGCGGGAGTGGATGGCAGGAGAGTTTGGGGGACTCAGCAAAGGAGCAGGTGCTGGGTAAAAGGAAAAAGACAGGGGGTGGATGAGGGAGAGAGTCGGGGATGATTAGGAACGGGGCGTGATGAGAGCCTGGAGAAACAGAAAGGGGATGGAGAGGATGGGAGATAATGGAAAGGTAGGCGAGAAGAGAGTGGCATGAAGAGATAGGTGAGAGAGAGAGCCGAAAGATGTGAGGGAAGCTACAGAAGAATAAGAAGAGATGGCAATGAAGGGAAGAGAAGTGGAAGCTGAGAAGAGAAAGGAGGAACAAGGCAGGAGCTTGAGTCTCTGGTGGTAGCAGCATCAGCTGGCAGTGCTTCAGTAGAAACCGCATGCAAGGGGAGGGCACTTCCCCAGCCATGGACCACTCCCTCACAAAGTTATGCAACATTGCTGTAGTGCAAACCTGCAGGCACTCAGAAACAAAAAAAGTTAGTGGGAATGTTGCCCGCAGGCAGTCAAACGTGTACGGCTGACAGCCGGGAGATATCTTTAGCAGAAGCAGCGTAGATGGAGGCAACCAAGCAGCCTTGGTTGGCCAGCTGGGTCTTCTTTGAGGTCCTCTGGTATCTGTTTCGTTGTCTTCCCTGGGGACTGTGAATGCAGCCTCCACAGTATCCCCAATATATTTGCATCGTTATAAGCATTAAGACTCTCCTATGGCCACGGCTGAGAAAAAGCTCAATTCACATGCACGTGTGCTTTCAGCTAGTGTTTTTATTCCACTTCGCAGCCCTGTAGTACTGTATTGACTAAAAATGATGATTTGATTAGAGATTCTACAATAAATCAATAGCACCCAGCATGAATTAAAATTAAGCTTGTAATTGGGTCAGGTTATCAAAAGTTCGGTGCCAACCTTGAAGAGTCCATCCTGAAGCCAATTCTTTGAACTTAGTTGCTTAACAATATTTTTGCTGGGTCAGTTGCTCCAGTAACAAAGCAATTTCTTTAAATATGATTGTAATTATTATTTAATGCAAAGAAATGTTTTTGTTTTTTTTAAAGAGGGTTATTAGCAAACAGAGCAAAATTGCTTTCATAGCAAAAAAAAAAAAAATCAGCAGTGGAACAAGATTTCAATTTCACACACATTTGTCGGCTCTTTGCAGGCTGTCCTGTCTTGTAATGGGGCATTACGCAAAGGTGAGTGTACACGATCTCTCCGAATCACAGCTCCGGTGAGGCTTCCCTGTCCTGGGAAGTAGCTGTGCAGCATATCTGGGGATAATTCGTATGTTATTCAGTGAAAGCTTTTACAGCGTACAAAGGGTCCTCTTTTTTTTTCCCCCCCAAGGCTCGGTGCAGCTACTAAAATTTTTCGCTGTACAAGTTCATGCAACGCAGAGCTCTAGTGACCATATTGGTCCTGGAGGAAACGGGACCCTTAGGGTTGTGAGGTCTTTTAAAGGACCAACAGAACAGGTGTTGATGGCACGAGTTTTCAAGATTTCACAGATCTGTCTTCATTCACGTCGGACTATTGAAACGAAAAATTCATGACCGAGTTGGCTGTCGGGTAAAGATTAGGGAAGCCTTTAAATCCTTTTTATTTTTATTTTTTTCCCTTTTCAGGTTTGGGATGTGTTTTCTTTGCTCTAAACAGTGTATTTCTCATTTAACTTTTTTTTTTTTTTTCAAATCTTTTGTGCCTGCTTTTGAAAACGCTTGAGGAATTCGAAACCCGCGCCCAACCTAAAAGCCAACCTCGTTGGAACCCAAGACCCTCGCAGGGCTGTGTTGTCACTGCCCGCACTGCAACCCGCTCGGAGCTGACCTTGGGAGAGTGCAGGGCCCCGGAAAACCGAAGTTAATGTCGCGGATAGGGCTGCCATGGCAGCGCGGGGACCCCAGGGCATTCACCCCCCCCCCCCCCCCCCCCTTAACCCTACCTCCCCCCATCACAGCCCTGCTTCGTCGCCGCTGCTTTTCTGTGTCTGCCGTGCCTTCAGGCAGCGTGATGCTGGTTTGCAGCTAGCTCTGCAGATAAACTATTATTCTTTGAAAGCCACTGCTAATGGATGAGCAACAAATAGATGTGGATGGGCCTTCTGGATAGGCCGTATGGTCTTTATCTGCTGTAGTGCTCCGTGTTTCTTTGTTTCTATGTAAATAGAAAAGTAATTTCTAAAAGGGCAATAACTGGTTGGCAGTTATTGGAATCTGCCATTATAGAGTGGAGAAGACAGGTGTCCCTGGTAAGATGGATTTTGATATACGTTTATGTGGGATAAATAGAGTATTGATCGTTCATTGCTGACATGCATTTTAGAAGAATAAGTGTTTCAAACGGATTCATCCTCTAACAAAATATGATGACTCATTCAGTATGCCGGAATAAGTCTTTTGGTTAATACTAGCCCATCGTATAATGAATTCAGTACCCTACGCTCTCAGCAGGGTAGGATCATTTAAGCAATAGGTCTGTCTTTCCTATAATTATTTTCAGCTTCGGGAGACGCCGCTTGGTGCTTGTGAATATATCACTGTCAGCTTTTCTATTCTCATATTATTTCTGCTTTTTCTTTTCATCAGTCGATCCCTTTTGCCTACCCAAGTAAAACTTCCTGCTTCGGCCCAGCACAACCGATCAGTTTTTGACCCATAGATAGCTGCCATAGAGCAGTCTTACCCCAAGGCTAACACATCCGCTCTGATCCTACATTACAAACTGTGGTACAGCAGGACCTTATGACCTGCCTCTAGAGAGCCATCATCCCTGGCTCCTGGCCTTTTAAGCCCTTTAGACCTTTCATCTCCACTCACCTTCCTTGTAGGCAGAAGGTTTGCAGTGGCCTTTCATGACCAGAGAAGCAGGCCAAGGTTTCCTCCACAACTTTGACCAGTGCCATCTTCTGTATGTATAGAGGTGTCATTAATAAAGCCACCTTTGCTTCTCTGAAAAACGGCCTGCAGAAGTGGCGGGGGCTGACCACGTATCCCGCACAGAGAGTATGCAATGTAAGCACAGGGCCTTCTAAGAAGCCCCTCAAATTTTGCAGGCTTGGGGGCTCCTTTTAGTATTATGAAAAATATTTCTTCTTAACAATTATTTTTTTCATTCCTCTCTCCTGTCTGACAGTCTTCAACCCTTTCCCCTAACGCCGGTGTCCCTTCCTGTCCTGAGATATAACCAGAGAGCTGTTCTTGTATTCAGGTGTGGATTGCTGTCCAGGCATACTAGGCCTCAGCCTTGGGAAGCAAATATCAGGGGGTAGCAAACAGGGTCTAAGATTTACTGTGTCTGCTTTTTTTGAATGGGCTGTGACCCTGCAGGCCCTGAAGAGTACAGCTTCCGGTGCCAACCTGCTTCCCAATGTGGCCTGTGGGGGACAAAGACTGCAGCCAGCCGCCCTTCCCTTTCCAGATGTGACCCATAGGAAAGAAAGACCTTAGGTTGGCCATCCTACTTGATTCCCCTATACCCCTCTTCGATACCTCTCTCACCACCACTGATCAAGGCCTGCAGGAGGAGGAAGTGAGGTGCCATGTCAGTCTCATTGTCCTCTGCCATTCAGGTCCTGATTGGTGCTTTCAACTGCACTGGGCACGGTCCTTCTGCATGGTTCAAAGCATGAGTTGAACCAAAGGCATTACCACTTTCCTCCTCATACTGGCCCAGATCAGTGGCATGGAAGGGAGGTGTGGGCTGGGGAATGTGAGGGGAATCATTGGGGTGTGAGTGTGAAGAGGGGCTGGGTATGAGAGGGGAATTAGCTGGGGCACGAGAGAAGGGATAGAGTAGGGTTATGTATGAGAGAGGGCACAGGGGAGGGTGAGAGAAGGGGTAGATTGTGCATTGAGAGAGAGAGAGCATGTGGGACTAGGAGGAGGTACATGAGAGAGGGAGGCGTTGGAGTGTGAGGCGCTTGAGGACCGGAGCAGGGATAGAGCCCCCTCCATTCAAATCATCCTTCCCTTGATACCAGATCCTGGAACCTGCCTTCCAACTCCCAATCCCAAATCTCCATTCCCATTCCTCAGTCCGAGAACCTTCCTCCCTCTTCCCTATCCCTGATCCTCCCCTTCTCCCATCCTCCACCACATCTTCAGTCCTCTCTCCTTCACCTTTCCCCATTTGTAGTCTTCTTCCCTCTCCTCTTCCCATCCCGAAAATCTCCTCTCCGTGCTGATACTTGGGTTCCCAGTTCCTCATGCAATAAAAAAAACAAAATAAATTATACAGGCCAACAAGGTTTGAAAACTATGATATTTGTTAGGATGTAATATAAAATTAGCATGTATTATGCAAAAAGAAGACATTTTTGCCAGAGTGCCATGGACTTATTCTTTTCTAGGTCTTGCCGCAGAATCTGCTCCTGAGCTGCTGCAGGAAGCTGGAAGGCTCTTCCTTATATCCTTAGTACCCTTCTCTGACCTTCCTGGCCCACCAGCAATACCGAGGGGGCCACAGAAATCTGTCTTTCGCTGCTTGTGCTGAACAGGAGGCAGGAAGGGTAGTTGGACAAGAATGTAAGGAAGGGCATAAAGCATTACAGGAAAATACATTTCTTGTACGTGTATTTTTAAAGCATCGTGCGCATTTATGTTGGAGGATCTCAGTGTGCCTCGATATTCAGCACTGGCCATTTAAGTAAATTAGCCGGATGTGGCTAATCCAGCTAAGTTACAATGCATGTTCAACGGCACGGTAAAGCCGCTGAATATACGCATATATGTGCACCTTTAGCCATATAAGCCTACCCGGATAAATTTAGACTTGCCATAAGGGACGACTAAACTTGGACGTACAATTATACGGCTACCTCTGAATATCGGTAGTTAGCTGGACGAGTTATACGTCCAACTCACTCTGCCCCTGATATGCCCTCTCCATTCATACTTTCTATGTATGTACTTTTTAGCCGTATCTTGGGTAGAAGAGCACACAAGATGCCCACTTAGCTCCTTCCAGCACCCCACTCACTCTTCCCGTGTCTAACCTCAAGGCTCTGCAATGATCTAAATAGCAGGCAGTGTTTGTGCAGCCATCGCCTGGCCATCTGTCCTGCCAGATAGAGCCCGCTACGTGAGCGCCTGCATCTCCTCCGGGACTTTTTAGCTAATACAGAGCGCACAGCCTGCCAGTCGGGCCCAGATGCCCGGCAGTTTTATCCTCGCAGCCTGCCAAACAGACCTGGCTACGTGGTTGACTTTGTTTCCACTAGGACTTCTAACGTCTCAGATTAACCACTCCGCCATGCTTTCTGGCAGCTCCGGCATTGCTTGTTAAATCGGGCAAGTACAGCCCTCTGAACTTTTAAATATGTTCCGCTGGGTTGTGCTTTCTGCTCTCTCTCTCTCTCTCCACTTTTATCACCCAGGGATCCTCTGTGCTTATCCCATGATCTACCAAGCTTTGTTCCCATAGAGACAGAATAGCAGGAAAGCCTTAATAAATCAGGCCCAAAGTGTTCAGACGCACGGCAGTTCTGTTCTTAAGGAAACTCTAATGCCCATTGCCTGCTTCTGTATATTGAGGGTCATTTTTAAAAGGCAATTTCAGCAGCTAAAATGATGCTTTACCCTTGGAAATAGCTCGTTATAAAACTGGGAGGACGTGGAGAAATACAAAAACAGAGTAAAGCAGATCAGCAAAGGCAGAGTGTGTGGGGCATATATATTTATGCAATCTGGCATATCCAAGGGGAAGAAAACATCCCAGTTCAATGTAAAAAAAAACCCAAAAAAAACATATATTTTTAGTGCAACGGCATCAACGCGACAAATGACATATCTTAGTTCAGCGGTAGCAGTATCGGTCGGCAAATCCAGAGTCAAAACCCGGTGATTACTACAACGCGGTCCCCAACCAGGGGATTGTGTTTCGCCAATTGCCGCATCCGGAAGGTCAGGTTTTAACCGGAAGGATGTGGTAGTGAATCTAAACCTAAGGAATAAGTCATGTAAATAAAATAGTATGCGGTTATATGGAGGGCAGATCCAATAGCAAGGCAAGCTTCTCAGCCATACTCAGCCGTTGCGTGGGACTCTCTCTCTCCCTGAAGCAGCTTTCTTTTCCGCTTCCCAGATGATGGGAGTGGAGGAGTAACCTAGAGCCGGGAGGCCGGGGTTCACATCCCCACTGCCGCTCCTCCGTGACCTCCGGGGACAGGGAAACGCCTCCGGTGCCTGAATGTAATCTGCTCTGACGTGCCGAAAAGCAAAATATAAACAATCGGACCGGTCTGAAAGTTCAGGGTCTCACCCTAACAAACACCCTCAATATTCCTACCATTGTTAGGACAGAAGTTTTTTTTTTTAATCAGGAGGCTGTGGCTGCTATTAATACAGAAAAGTTAATGAGCTGCCACCCAGTAGACCATTCGGAAAATGTCCTACACAGAGCTTCTCTCCGACTGGTCGTTATTTCTCTTCAGCTGAAGTGAGCAGGGGGTGGAATGCAAAATATACTTTTCAAAACATTGTTTTCCTTACCTGTTTTTCACTTACAGCATTATATATATATATATATTTTTTCCCCCCAGATAAATTTGCGTAGCGCCGTTTGTTAGCACTATTCTGGTCACACCTTGACAGCAGTCCCACTACAGTTCCTCTGTAACGCTGGCAGGTGTTTTAACATCGAACGAGCTTATGCATATATCTATTCAGTTTCATTTACCCTCCAAAAAATCATTGGGTACCCTAAAGACGAGCTTTAATGTGAAATATTTAATGACGTAAACTGTTATGATGGTGTATTCCGAATGACTGCCTATAAAAAGTTATAAATAAATAGTTTCACTTACAATAATGTGTCATTGTTTTTTTGCTGCATGATGCTAATGCAATCTCTACCCGACAAACCCCTGAACATCTGGAATAGTTTCTACCCCACATTTTTAGAGAAGGGACTTGCATGGTCTTCAGATTTTTGTTGTTGTTGTTTTTGTTGCTCATTCTTATGTCGATTCAATCAAAGGACACTTTTTTTTTTTTTTTTGTATTTTTTTTTTCCCTCCAGGATTAATACGGTTACCAAAACTTCCTTTAAAAAAAAAAAAAAAATGTTGTCACTGATTTCCACGCTGTATCATTAGCATTGACAGATGCTTTAATTAAAATCGAGGAATCAGGCATTCTAATTTGGCATGACATTCTAAGACGCAACAGCACCCTGCACGTGACCTGTACAAAAAAAAGTCGTCTTGCATTGCTGCAGCCCTTTTGGAATTAAGTTTTTGAAATCGGGATGCTTCCGTGGCCTTAAGGCTCTCCGGGGATGTCTTTCATAACATCTTCAAGCTGAATATGGGGATAACGCTATTAGTAAATGAAGCACACTGCACTGGATTAAAGGGTTATTTCCCTTGTGTGTCAGGCTGACATAAACCTCAAGCTGCCCTAGAATTCGCTCTCTCTCTCTCTCTCTCTGCTGATACGCTTGGATTTTATATAAGAGCTCACAAGGACCTTGCATGAATGTTTTCTGATTAGTTATTACATTTCATTGCTTGGCGAATATGAGATGATTTAGTTTTTTTTCAACAAAGAATTAAAAAAAAAAAAAAAAAAAAGAGAAAACAAAATAAGAATGATGCATGAACAGGAAAAAAAACCCAAATACAATAGATTTTGAAACATGCAGGAACTGGACCACAGTACAGCCCGTGCTGACTTTTTCAATTTTCCATCATGCAGTCTTGTAACTGAGACTTAAGAAATATCAAACATGGAAGGTCTTTCTGGCAGGTGATTTAAATGCTGTGATTTTGCACGCTCTGCACGTTTTTGGATCCACGCCCTTCCTCTGTACTGACACATTGGTTGTGGGGATGTGCTCAGTTGCATACCTATGCCCCTGTCCCAGATGTGCACTGTCATCCAGAATGGAGAGCCGCGTATCTAAAAGGGATAACGAGGTCAATGGTGCATACGAGGGCGTCAAGCCAGGGGTAGCTTCACAGGGCAAATGACCCCCCCTCCCCCCCCCCCTCGCTACAATATGCATCAGTTCTGTTTTCTCAAAATGTGTGAATCGTTCTATTTTTTGGTCTCCTCTGTCTGCCTGTCTGATTTTTCACAGATTAAAAACGTTTGGCAGAATTGTGGCTGTGATCAGTTAGGAAGCCCTATTGCAGGAATAAAGCTCTCCACGAGCAAACAAGACTGGCCAATAGAATGGCATTATTGGCTGGAATCAAGTCCTATAGATGTGTGAATACATAAGATGGCTTGCACACCACCTGCTTTTTTAAAGAGAAAGCCCAAACATATTTAAAACAGCAAAATAAGAGCAGCGAGACAGATGGGTCGCTTTGGGCTCTGCGCATCCCAGGAGTCTGTGTTTGGCTTCTGCATCATAAGAACATAAGAACATGCCATACTGGGTCAGACCCAGGATCCATCAAGCCCAGCATCCTGTTTCCAACAGTGGCCAAGCCAGGTCACAAGAACCTGGCAGGATCCCAAGGGGATAGATAGATTCCAAGCTACTTATCCCAAGAATAAGCAGTGGATATCTGCAACTCCACATTAATAATGGTTTATAGACATTTCCTCCAGGAACTTGTCCAAACCATTTTTAAACACAGCTACACTAATAGCTTTCACCACATCCTCTGCCAATGAAATCCAAAGCTTAAATTATGCATTGAATAAAAAAAAATTTCTCTTGTTAGTTTTAAATGTATTTCCCAGTAACTTCATTGTGTGTCCCCTGGTCTTTGTACTTTTTCAAAGAGTAAACAAACTGATTAATGTTTACTCGTCCTATTACACTCATTATTTTATAAACCTCTATCATATCTCCCCTTAGCCATCTCTTCTCCAAGCTGAAGAGTCTTAAACTCTTTGGGGCAGATTTTAATATCTACGCCCAATTTTATAACATGTGTGTGCAGCCGTGGGGAGGCAGAGCAGGACGGGAAGCAGAGGCTGACTGGAGCTTCGCCAATACCAGCCCTCGTTTCCCGCAGGTTGAGCCCTTGGGTACTGGGGCTGGCTGGTCTTAGGCAGGCCTCCGCATGGTTAATCCCGTGAAGGATGCTCAAGGCAGGGAGCCAGGAAGCAACGGAGACACAGGGTCCAAGGAAGCTGTTTAAGAAAGGGCCTGGATCCAGAAGCCCGGACAGGCTGAAGCAGGCTAGAAGCCAGGGACACGTTAAGTCCGGGTTTGTAAATGGGCAAAAGCCTAAGAAAGGCCAAGTCCAAGTAGTCAGCTAGAGGCAAAGTCAGGTTCAAGCTGGAGTCAGGGCAGGCAGCTGGAGACGAGGTCAGGTACAAGCTGAAGTCAGGGCAGGTGGCTGGAGACAAGGTCAAGCACAAGCAAGGGTCAGAGCCAGAAATCCATCCAAAGCGTGGTCAGGAACAAGCGAGGGTCAAAGCCTGGAATCTGTCCAAAGTTTGGTCAGGAACAAGTGAGGGTCAAAGCCAGGAATCCATCCAAAGGGTAATCAGGAACAAGCGAAGGTCAGGAACAGGAAACTGGAACTGAAGCTCGGGAACTAGAACAGGAACACAGGACTGGAACAGATCAGGTACAGGAACAGGAACACGAACGAGTAGCAACTAAGCACACGACTGGAAGCGTGGGGACCGCAAAGACCGGATGGCGGAGCCTGCCCTAAGTAGCAAGGCCCGGAGACATCATCATCCAGGGCCGCGGGAAGGTTTCCCTCTGTGGCCCCTTTAAAGTCAGGGAAGGCACACGCGCATCTAAGGCAGACAGACTAGAACTACGTGGTGGCAGCGTCTCCCCTCGATACACATGGGGAGACCCAACTGGGACCGGAGGAGGCCGCAGAGCTGCAGGAGGAACCTGGGAGCATAGCAGGAGCGCGAGCACATAGGTGACTGCCTACCGCTGCCAAAGAGGAAGGGCCGGGTCCGGGACCCAGGCGTCGGGGGTGAGTAGGGCCGGTCGCGGGCCTGCCGCAGCTAGGATACACAACAGTACCCCCCTTTACGCCCCTCTCTTGGCGGTCTGGGTTTGCCTGGATGGGCTTGATGGAACCGCTGAAGAAGCTCTTTATCCAAGATGTTACAAGCTGGTTCCCAGGAATTTTCTTCGGGGCCGTACACCTCCCAAGAGAGGAGGTATTCCCAATGGTGGCCTCTCCTCCGGACTTCCAAAACATCTTGAATTCTGTAGCTCGTGTCAATCTCCGAGATAACTTGAGAAGGTTCAGGAGCCTTACTAGAAGGCCAAGAGCGCACTAGAGGCTTGAGTAGCGAGACATGGAAGGAATTGTGTACTCCCAGCGTAATTTGGCAGACGGAGCTGGTAGGTCACTGGGCCAATGCGTCGAGTAACCGGGAAAGGCCCGATATATCTGGGAGCGAACCGCTGGGAGGGAAGCTGCAAACGAATATGGCGAGTGCTCTGACATAGGTATATCTTTTACATCTTATTTATTTATTTAATACTTTTTATATACCGACTTTTCATGCAAGCATATCAAATCGGTTTACAGTAGTTAGCAATTAATCATTTAAAATTATTTGCATTTCCAAAGAAGAAAGGAAGTAAATACATTGTTTCATAATATAAATAATTAACATAGTAAACTAAACAGTAGACTAAATAATCAAAATTTAAACACTTAGAGAAGTAGTATAGTTAGGGTAGAGATAGTATAATAAAAATATACATTACCTTGGTATAAAATCAGGAGAGTGAGATAATTATGCTAAAAGCTCTTGGTAGGTTTGTTTAAAAAGCCAGGTTTTAATCCCCTTTTTAAATAATTTGATGTCAGCTTCTAGTCGTAATTCCTGTGGGATGGAGTTCTATAGAAGGAGTTCAGCAATAGAGAGAGTTCTTTCTCTTACATTTATTTTATTTATTTATTTATTTAAACATTTTTATATACCGGCATTAGTCATGGACATCATGCCGGTTTACAGTCAATGGGTTAAGCTTGGAAATTACATTTTAACAGGGCCTGTTTTGGCCGTTCTGGTGGGTCGGCTGGACTTAGGAGTTGTGAAAGGGAAATCTAACCAGTTGGAGTTGTGGGTGTGAGTTGCTTTGTGAATTATGGTGAGGGTTTTGTAGATAATGCGTGAGGCTATGGGGAGCCAGTGTAGGTCTCTGAGGATAGGAGTAATGTGATCGTATTTGCGGGAGTTTGCAATGAGTCTCGCTGTCGCATGTTGTAACATTTGTAGGGGTTTAATGGTAGAGTAGGGGAGCCCTATGAGTAAAGCATTGCAGTAGTCTAATTTGGATGTGATGGTGGTCTGGATAACTGTGCGGAAATCTTGGGTGGGTAGGAGAGGTCTGAGTTTTTTAAGCACATTAAGTTTGAAGAAGCAGGCTTTGAGTATGGAATTTACGTTATTTAGGTGGGCAATTTTTGGGGAAGGAATTGGCAGCATCCTTGTTCCGGTTGATCTGGTGATTCTTGAGGGGGTGTGGAAGTGAAGTGAAGAGGTTAGCCATTCAATTTTTTCATTGTATAGGGTTTTGTGTATTAATGATAAGATTTTATGCTGGGCCCTGTATTTGACCGGCAGCCAATGAAGTTCTTTTAATATTGGGGTGATGTGTTCGGATCTTCTAGTACCTGACAAGAGTCTGGCCTCAGAGTTCTGCAGAAGTTGCAATGGTCTTGTGATATTTGCGGGAAGGCCTAAGAATAGTGAGTTACAGTAGTCTAATCTTGATAAGACAAGTGCCTGTACGACAGTTCTAAAGTCTTTAGGGAATAGGAGGGGTTTTAATCGTTTGAGTCTGTTTAATTTGAAGTAACCATCGCTTATGATTTTTTTAATGCAGGATTTCATGGAGAATTCGCAATCTATAACAATCCCTAGATCTCGTTCTTCTAGGGAGATGGGGTAGTTTTTGGCCGCTTCTTGAATTTCAAGCTCTTTTGTCTTGCTTAATTTAGGTGAGATGAATAGGATTTCAGTTTTTTTAGTATTTAGGGAAAGATTCATTTGGGTTACTACCTTTTCAATGGCGGATTGGTATATGTCCCAGAGCTTAAGAGTTTGGTCAATAGATTTTTGGATCGGTATTAAGATTTGAACGTCGTCAGCATAGATAAAATGTGTTAGACAGAGGCCTGATAAGAGTTCTGCATAAAGGGAGCACATAGATATTAAATAGTGAATTCCTTAGTGAATACTGAAGCAAAGAATTTATTTAGTCTCTCTGCTATGGCATTATCATCCCTTAGTCTCTCTGCTATGGCATTGTCATCCCTAAGTGCTCCTTTTACCCCCTGATCATCTAATGATCCAACTGACTCCCTCGCAGACTTTTTACCTCGTATGTACCTGAAAATGTATTTATTCTGAATTTTTGCTTCTACATGAAGCATCCTTTAAAATATTCTTTTTGCCTTCCTTATCAGTGCTTTGCATCTGACCTGCCAGTGCTTATGCTGTTTCCTGTTTTCTTCACTCAAATCCCTTTTCCATTTCTTGAAAGATGTTCTTTTAGATATTATAGCTTCTCTCACCTCAAATTTCAACTATGCCAGTAGTCATTTAGCCTTCCTTCCACCTTTTCTAATGCGTGGAACATACCCCATTCTGGGCTTCCAAGATGGTATTTGTAAACAACATCCATGCCTGAGTGAAATTCTTAACTTTTGCAGTTGCTCCTTTCAGTTTTTTTCCTAACCATTTTCCTCATTTTATCATAGTCACCCTTTTGAAAGTTAAATGCTGTCACAGTAGATTTTGTTTTTGCGCTCCCTCCAGTTAAGTCAAATTTGATAATGATGTGATCACTGTTGCCAAGTGGCTCCAAACTGTTACCTCTTGCACCAGGTAGACTAGGTCTAAAATAGTTTCCCTTGTTGTTGATTCTTGTACCAGCTGCTCCATGAAGCAGTCATTTATTTCATGTAGTCACTTTACTTCTCTAAAATGTCCTGATGTAACATTCACCCAGTCAATACTGGGGTAATTGAAATCACCTATTATTACTGTTCTGCTGATTTTTGTTAGCTTCCCTAATTTCTTTTAATATTTCATTCTCCATTAGTTCATTCTGGCCAGGTGGATGGTAATACACCCCCACTACTATTTTATTCCCTTTATCACCTGGAAAAAGTTTGTGTCATGGGCAAATTTTATCACCTCACTTGTTGCTCCTATTTCCAGGTCATTTATAAATATATTAAAAAGCATCGGTCCCAGAACAGATCCCTGGGACACTCCACTATTCACCTTTCTCCATTGGGAAAATTTGCCATTTAGCCCTACTCTCTGTTTTCTATCAGTTGGCAATCCACAATAGGACTGACCCCTATCTCATGACTTTTTAATTTCCTTAGAAGTCTCTCATGAGGAACTTTGTCAAATGCTTTCTGGAAATCCAGATGCACTATATCAACTGGCTCATCTTTATCCACATGTTTATTTACACCCTCAAAAAAAGTAGCAAATTTGTGAGGCAAGACTTCACTTGACTAACTCTATGATGACCTTGTCCCATTAAACTCTGCTTATCTATATGTTCAGCAGTTTTGTTCTTTATGATAGTTTCTACCATTTTGCCTGGCACGGACGTCAGACTCGCTGGTCTGTAGTTTCCTGGATCACTCAAGAGATGGGTGCCTGTGGCTCTAAAGCTACGCACAGACCCATGAGTCTAATTACAGTATTTAATTGCATAACAAAAAGCAAAAAAACAAGAGGCAGCCAGGCCTAGAGTAAGGAACCCAAATAGCAAAGGAAAAATAAAGAAATTGCGTTAGGAGCAAAGGATTAAAAAAAAAAAGCAGCAACCGTAAAGAGGGGAAGGAATCAGAGGCCACAATTGGTAGCGATGAGATTTAGTTACACAGGACTGCACGTGCCCATTGCTGCTCCTCATAGAATACCCAGCCGGATCTTCTGCGTGTGTGTGTGTGGGTGGGTGGCATGAGGATTTTGCTTTGTGACTCTTCTGTTCTTCTAACATTTGTATGGTGTTAGGACACCTTTGTGCCAGGTATTCAGGGCGATCGTACCGCAGGCAAGAATGCGAACCCTAGCAGTGAAGATTTATTGCTTCGTTTTCTTGACTGAATGCCCCTGAGGGGTTGGAATCTGATCAGTAGTCCCATGATCCTGGCATTAAGCTCCTCTGACTTCAAGCTCGGTGAGCTATTGGCAGAAAAAAAATAAGTGCCAAGTAGCCTCACTGCTTCCCACTCCCCTGTCTAATTCCACCGGGCTCAGGAGAGGGCTCAGCTGGCTGAAAAGATCAAATTGAAGGGAGGGTTAAAAAAAAAAAAATCCCATTGGATGGAGCATTTATTAAGATTGTTTGGCTATCAGCTTCTGCCTTGCATGCTTGACTTACGTTAGTATCAGTAGCACATATTTTCTTCTTAACATTAAAGAAAACAAAAGCTTTGGCGCTTTATTGTTGCAGGTGGCAGGTGCCTGCATGTTTGATCTGGGTCTAAAGTTGTGTACAACACAGGGGCGGGGGTGACTCCTGTAAGCTCATGTCTTTATTATTACGGCATCCATGTGTGCATCGGCTTTTATTAAGGGCTCCGTTTCTTCTCCAATTAAATTGCTTTGCAGAGTCCCTCAGGGCCCATCACTTTCCCTGGTGCGGTTTAATATTTTTAGGCAGCCACTGGGGTAGGTCTTGTGCTTGACGGAGCTCCACATTTAATATGATGTTCAATATGCTACCCTAGCCTTATTCCAACTTCAGAACGGGCTGAATGCGATTTTGAAGTGGTTACTTGTTAGCAATCTAGTGCTAAATATTAAGAAAATTGAGGCCTTTAAGATTGATGACAATGCCTTGGCATCATCCCCAAAAACCTTTAAACTGGGATTATGGTAAAGTGAACTCAGAAAACGCTGTGGAATCTCTTGGGGCTATTTTTGATTCAATTTACATAAGAACATAAGAAATGCCTTGCTAGGTCAGACCATGGTTCATCAAGCCCAGTGTCCTCTCTCAGACAGTGGCCATTCTGGGTGATAAGTACCCAGAAGATGCCAAAAAGTAGATCTGTTTCTTGTTACTCACTCCCAGGGATAGCAATAGCTTTTTCTAATGTAGAGACCCATGTAACTCAGGTAGTCTGTACCACATTAAAAAAAAAAAATGCCTACTATGCAGAATTTGCACCCACTAGTGGATATGAAATCTTTCAAGACAGTTATTCGTGCCTTGGAGGTATCTCGTCTGTACTACTGTAATGGTCTATGGATTGGCCCCTCTGACAGACCAGTGCATATGTTTTAGATCGTCCAGAACTCGACAGCAAGGGAATTGGTTGAGCCAACCCAAGCACAATCCCTTGGGTATTACATGGGCTTCCTATTAATATACAAGTACAGTTTATCGCTGGTGTTTCCAGTATTATGGGGAAATGGCCTAGTTTGCTTGAAAAACAAGTTGATTTGGCATGTTCCCCTGTGATATTTATGCTATAGTCGGGTGGCCCCTTTAGTTATACTAATATTTAAAGATATGAGATAAAGCAGGCTTTAGAGTAGGAGCATTTATAGTCATGGCCCTTACATTGTGGATGCGAGGTTGGTGTCCAGCTATCTAAATCTTTCAAAAGAAGGTTAAATCTTGGCTCTTCTCTTAACGCTTGGGGATTCACGCATCAGGCATATCTGATGGCTGATAACGGCCTTTTGTATTTCTTTGTTTTTAGATGTTTGTTGGATATGTAACCCCCATCCTAGGGTACATAAAATGATGGTAGGTTTTTTCTTGTTAAAGTAAGCGTCCATCTCCCAAATGTATTTAGTGTGTTCAAATGCATGGGTCATTCAGATGGCAAAGTGGACCCAATTAGAGACAGCAATAGAGGTAGCTTTCAATCTCTGGACTGGTCAAGGAGAACCACCCCCTCCATGAACCCTGACCCAAAAGCTAACAAGTAGTGATGGCACCAATAAAGCATTAAGTGGAGTCACAGCACTTTTAGATAAACGTTTAACTTTATTTCTGGCTTTAATTCAACCAATATGTTCAGGAATAGAATAAGGTAGGCATTTCATTGCTGAATACTTAGAATTCATGAGTTACAATAGTCAGAGTAAATCTTCTCAAAGTATACCATTATGATACCTTACAGGATAAAAGTACCAATCTCTCAGCCTTCACCTGAACATCAAATAGACCTTCCAACTCCCAAATACAACACACTTTACAGGGGTATGAAGATGCATTCCTTCCCCTACAGTTTTCCCCTTTTCACACCATTAGGTGCTTTTTCTCTCTCCGTATCTCAACCCGCCCTAATCCATCTTTCACCCGGATCTCTCTACTTCTCCCCTCCAAAAATGTGCAGGTCTCCCTGCCACCCTCCATGCTCTAGGCCTCCCTGGAGCCCTCCTCATTTCAGAACAAACACTTTCTTCTTCCTCTTGGCCGGTTCCTCCAGGGGAGGAAATGCCTCTTCGCCACCAATAGCTCCTGGACGTTTCCTCGGGGGAGGAACACCTCCTTCCACAACACAGCCTTGGGCCTCTTTCCTTGAGGGGGGAAAGGCCCCACTCCATACTGGGATGGTCCCCGGGCCCACCAGCCTGCAGGAATGCTACTCCAGGCCACTACATCCTGGAGGTCACTCTCACGCAGACTCAAACAGTCTCCTGCCAAATTCTCCCAAATTTATATACATCTTCCACCAATCACGTAACCCCACAGTCTTAAAGGAACCAACACACCACTCTTCTTATTCACAACATCAATAGGTGAATTTTAAAAGCCCTACACATGCCAAAGCCGGGAGATATATTCGCGAGTGGGGCCAGCAACACGCCACGCGGATTTTAAAAGGCATGCATGTACGCATGTGTCTCCTGTATGGGCACTAGCCAAGTTCAGAAAAAGGGGTGGGACGCGGGCATGACGGGGGAAGGCCAAGAGATGTGCATGTAAATACTTACATGCATAGGCGCTTGCCAGGGTCCCCTACCGCATAACTTTACTTCTGCTATGGATGGCGTGTTCATCCTAAAATGTAACAAACTAGGCTACCGTCAAAGACATCATATAAACCCTCCCCACAATAAATGCCATTCTGTGGTCATTCAGTGGTATTACACATTCAACAATTAAACATTTTAGATGAACTCCAACCAACTGAGAATCCTGGGGTCTCCCCCATCCAAAATATCTTGTTTGACAAGAATAGAATAAAGCTCAAATTTGAAGGTCTCCCCACAGCTGTTTAGTATGCTTGTAGTTTTATGTTTCTGTACTGCTTTATTATGAATTTCTGATTATTGTTTTTATTTTGATTTATTATGATTTATATTTTTATCCTTGAAATGTAAATGTTGTAATTATGTTTGTATTGCATCTTTGTACACTGCTTTGGGTAGCCTAAAAAGCCCGGGAAGGTGGTTTACAAGTTTTTTAAATAAATAAATTATATATTGGGGTGGGGGCATATCTTGATTGTCTCCCCAGTACAGTAACTTTCTTGTTCTTCAGCATTCTGCCTCCACTAGTCTCCTCCATTTTGCTGCTGTCGCCAGCTTTTGCAGAACCATAGGAATCACTAAATGCGTCCCAGGTTTCCAGCAGAAATCTGTGGATTTTCAGACAGAGCTCTAGAATCCCTTGGGGAATCTGCTCTTTCCAAGTAGGCCAGTTTAGGCTCCTTAACTCCCATTTTGATGCATTAAACAAAGGTTAAAAACGTGAACTACAAGTGCCAGCATCCAGAGGGACGGTAAAGACCATGCAAAAAAAACCAACCCAAAATTAATCGTTGATCTTCGATGCTTCAGCGATTAGCACTGGAGCACCTGCCTCGGTGGAATTCTTCTTTTCCCCTGGCAGTCTCCTCTCACTTTTCTGGGCTTCCAGCTAGCCGGAACCAATGGCCGTGGCACTACGCAAGCTTCGTTCACAGCTACCAAGTGGTTTTCCGTATTCTTCGCTCTCCCTACTTAGTCCAGCCATTGCAGCAACGGGCCTTGGCCGGTGGGGGGGGGGGGGGGTCCACAGATCATGTCTCCCTCTGACACTCGTTTGCATATTCATGCTGAGTGTGGCCACTGGGCGTGGCAGTTATGCAAAGTAGGAAACTCTTAGTCCCTCCCCAGGGGCACTGCCTCTCCGGCATCTCCTCAGCTCTGGCCAGCCTGAAGAGCAGAAACGGAGCTTGGGAGTGACACCGGGGACTGGCCTCGGGCTGGGGTCCATCTGCTACATTTTAACACACAAGGAAACACCTCTTTGGCTGGACTAGTTCTCCACGGAGGTTAAAAAGCCATTTTAGCTTTGAAACCACTTAAATAGCACTTAGCTTTGCCACATCTAAAGATAATGGTTTTCAAAGACATCTGTGTTGAACTGTAGCCATTTTAGTGTGACGATGTAAACCGAGTCTGTTGGCAGGCAGGCATGTCTAGCGAGAGGGAGGGTAAAGCGGGTACAGTTGAACTGGGCTTCCTAGCTCGAAAAGGTCCCAGAATTACAAGAAGCAGTGAATAATTACAGGGAAAGTCTGTCAGTAAGGTTGCCTTGGTATCTCGAGTAACTGAATTCATAATTTAATAAATGTGAGTAATGAATACAAGTACAAGTTAAATATTAACAAAGAGAACAGATTCTGGACTGTGACAATACAGCGTTCAGTTTCAAAGCTAGGAAAATAGTAAAATATATTAGCAAGATTTCGCTGAAGATTCTTAAATGGAGGACCCAGACAGGTTTGATATATTTTTTCCCTACTTTTGCAAAAATGGTAAATTCCACCCCCCCCAGTGAGAGCACAGTTATGGAGTCAGGAAGAATATCAGTAAATTAAAAGGTGTCCAAACCTGTTTAGGGAGGTGAGCACGAGCCGTGGACTTAAGCTGTAACAATAGATTTAAGCTAGTAGCTGGGTCTGACAGGCTGCAAGTACGGCAATAACTCACGTAGCCAGTTCTGTCGAGCAGGCTGTGCAGGGAGCCCAGAATCAAACTAGCAGTTGGGCCTGGCTGGAAGGGCCGCACGTGCGGTAGTAACCGGGAAATCCTAGCGGCATCGGAGATACCGGTGCAGATGGCCGTGACCAAGCGGGGTTTGCTATGGAACCCAGGAGGCAAAATTTTCAAGCAGCAGCTTTGTGGTTTTGAAAGGGGGGAAAGGAGCGGGGAGGATATTGGGTGTGAAATAGAGGGGGATCTTATATGCACGTCTGTCCAAGATAATGGCGCGCTAAGGGGTAAGACAACGAAAAGCGTGGTGGATAAGCAGAGATGTCTTGGCCGCAGTCACGCTCTTATGGCTGGCAACTGGGATAGTATCCTTATCAGTGCAGATGGGGATAGTTGAGCGGACTGGATGGGCTGCTTGCTCTTTTTTGTGACATCCTCTATTATCTTATGCTTGTTTCGTGAGAGTTAAACTGAGCTGGATTCTTTGAAGAGAATGGGGGCCTAAGTGAACGTGGTGTATTGGGAGCCCAGATTTCTCTTGACCCGGGGCCTGCCGGCTGGCTTGGGTGAAGGTAGGGGACGGGTGCTGAGCTCACAGTGGTGCGGACATGGTGGATGTACCTTCCGGCAGTAGAAGAAAGTGCAACAAAGATATGAAGACAGCATCGCTAGACACAGAGACTTTTGGACATGGAGATTTTAGTGAAGGGGGACACATATTGCAAGTCCATGCTTTTGTTGGCCGTGTTCCTCTCATCAAACAGGAGAGCCCGTGGTCAGACCTGAAAAGCTCTCTGTCTTGAGGTCTGCTAGACTAAGGAAGATACTCTGAAAACAGCGAAAACAAAAAAATATATATAATTTTTTCAAATTCTTATGTTTGGCTGCATGGATGCAATACAACAACCCATGAGCTAGGTGTATAAACATCAGTAAAACAAAATTTTATTTTAACAATGAACCTAAAGTGCTCCAGATAGAACCTTTTTTTTTTTTTTTTTTTTTTACCCCTGTAACTTATGTTTCTCTGCGGAAACATTTTTAGTAAGCATGAGAAAAAAATAAAAGTGATATTGTCTGGACTCCGAGCTAATTCTTTCATTTATTTAAGTGGAAAGGTTTTGCCCTGAGCTTTACAGTCCAGGACCCTGCAGATGTAACCTTCTCTCAGTTGAAGCCGTCTGGGTGAAAAGGTAGTAACAGGGAGGAGGGGGGAAAACATAGTGTCAAACAGCAACCTCCTCGTCTTTACCAGGGTTTTTCAAGATGGAACTGGGCTCCAGATTTCTGCAGTATGAACATGAGAACAAATCCAGTCCGCCACCAGTGGGCTTGCGACTTCTGAGCAGGCAATGACAATTCGACAAAGTAAAGGAACTTCAACTGAAGCGAGCAGATAAGAAAAAAGTAACTTTCACATGCAGGGATTATCACAAGTATTTTCACAAAATTAAATGTACAACACTCTGCTAGCATTGGATTATTTAAACTTGCCGTCCTGTAAGGCACCCCCTTCCAGCCCAAAGACTCTTGATCCTAATCTCACTTTGAAAGCCCACATCTCTACAGTAGTAAGAATCTCCTTTATGTACTGTAGCTGGCTAGAATTTAGCCGGCTAAGTTAGGGGTGTTCTGGGGGCGTAACTGGGAGGAGTTAAGTTAGCTGGATAAGTTGTCCGGCTAACTGCGTGATACGGATCTGATAGTGGAACCAAAGTAGAGGACCGCCTTACCTTATTCTGTAAGATGATCAGGGTTGACACTGGACACACAGGAGGATGAGCACCCAGGCAGGTCCAGGAGATCCAAACCAAGAGGCCAATGAGCAAGTCCAGGTCACACTCCGGATCAGGGCAGGCAGCAAGCAACAAGTCCAAGAGGCAGTCCGGGTTGGGGCAGGCAGTAGACAAATGTTCCAGGGCAAACTAATCCGAGAGGCAGGCAGCAAAGGCAAACAGGTCCGAGAAGCAGTCCGGGTCAGGACAAGCAGCAGACAAGATTCCAGGCAGGAAAATCCACCGAAGCTCCAGCACAAGCAAGCCTGAGGCAGTGCTGTGCTGGAGAGATCTCTTTCAATACTAGGTTTTCCCACGCTACCGCGGGAACTTCCGGCCGGGCTGCTGACGAGAAAAAGGGGGTGGAGTCAAGTCGCGCGGTGCCGCACCGAGCTGAGCGATGCAGTCGAGCTGCACACCGTGGGAGCCTACTAGAGCTTTGCTGAACGGTAACACTGCGATATTCAGTTAGCTGGATATGGTCGGCCCATAGACCTGAAGTTGGCAGGCTAATTTAAGATAGCCGGCTATATTCAGTAGTGCGGCTACACTATTGAATATGCTTCCAAAGTTAGCCGGCCTTTCCCCAGTCAGCTCATTGGGAATATTAAATTTCCCCACACCTGTTCTTTATACCACCTCAAGGACTCACGGTGTTAACTGCATTAACCAGCAGAGATCTATGTGCCAAGTTTGTACACCATTTAGACCAATTACTTTGTTAGACGTGGTCTATAAACATTTTAAATAAAATAAATAACTTGTTATTCCTGTTTATCTTAAATTGTCTGTAATCCAATGGCCGAAAGCGGAATATCAAAATGTTCATAAATAAATAAATAAATAATGCTGCCGAGCTCAGCTCCTTGGCTTCGTAGGCGAGCACCAGTTTGGTCTGTGTGTGCACACGGGTTTTTGCAGGTGCGGTTCTGCTCTCGCCGTGTGGAACCTCAGACAGCAGGGGGATAGGCAGTTGCTCCTCCTGCGGCTTGCTTGCTTCTCTGCGTCTCCGGGATACCCCCCTTTTTTTAAGCAAATAATAAGCCTTGCATTCAGAGCTTGGTTAACGCTGGAAATGACTTCTACTTGCGGGCCTTTTGGTTGTCTGCTGTGCAGCTAACTCTCTGGGCATGCACATTAAACTATTTTACATTGAAATATGACGCTATGCATCGCAATACTGATAGAGAATCGACAAGAAGTTTCAAACTACAAGAATGGATTCATGTTACTTGAATGAAAAACATAGCCATGGAAAGGAACTGTTTATCACCGAAACCTTGTCACAGTTATTGCACTTATGTCACTTGTTAAGCAAGTAACCATCAGTTCTTAATCTAAAGTACCAGGTATAGATAAACCACTCACCTTTTTTTCAAGCAAATAAGATTACGATCCTTCCCCAGTCTTTAACCGGAGCTTAGATGGCTCTGGAAATGACTTCCGCTGCAGTCACAGACGGACGAGAGACCCTTAGTGATGAGTGTGAAATTCACAGTAAGGGCTAGGCAGACCCTCAGCGGTGAGAGAGACGTCATTTCCTGGTTGGGCCACTAGAAGGTTCAAGCCATGGTGCCGCTCTCCAGAGGCCGAGGATGGATGGAGGAAGGGAGTTAGCAGCCGGCGGGCGGCTGTTATCACCTGCAAGCCCAGAAAGGATGACAGCTAAAAGTGTGCAGTGACTGTGCCACCCCCTCCCCGGCCCGGCAGGGGGATAGAGTTTAAGGTCACAGTATGAAGCGTGCTAGAGGGGAAAAGTGGCCCAGCTTTTTCCTGAGACTTTTGTCCGGTTTTATTCCAGTACAGTCAGATAAAGTAAAAGGGGGAGAAGGCAGTATGGGCCAGCAGTTCATGAGAGAGAAAGAGACAATACAGTTTTTCCTTCCATGGGAAAGAATGGGAATTGCACAAACAGGGAGGCTGCCCAGACTAACTCCAGTTCTGTATTTAGGGTGGAGGTCTTGAGGAAGTGAATAAAAGCCACATGTCTAGATAGGGGAGTCAGGAGTGGAGGGGTAGATAACCCCAGAAAAGTGTAGGTGGGCTCAGTCTCCTGCTCTGGGTACCACTACTACTAGCAGTGATCATTTCTGTAGTGCCACTAAAATGTTTGCCACACTGTACAGTTACACATAAGAGAGAGCCCCCTGCCACAGGGAGCTTAGTCTAGTCAAGACACACAAAGATGATAAATAAGAGGCTTGGGGAAATTTGTTTACTACAGGAAACATGCTTCAAATTAAGACTATGCCTAAGAGAGCCAGGGTTTAAGATTTGAAAGCAACCTCGGAAACGTGGGTTTGTAGGCAGGATTCGACTATAGGCCAGCAAGAAAGGAAGATACCCCAACTCAAGAAGGCTCTATAGGCCAACAAGAAAGGAAGATACCCCAACTCAAGAAGGCTCTGTAGGCTAACGAGAAAGGAAGATACCCCAACTCAAGAAGGCTCTATAGGCCAACAAGAAAGGAAGATACCCCAACTCAAGAAGGCTCTATAGGCCAACAAGAAAGGAAGATACCCCAACTCAAGAAGGCTCTATAGGCCAACAAGAAAGGAAGATACCCCAACTCAAGAAGGCTCTGTAGGCTAACGAGAAAGGAAGATACCCCAACTCAAGAAGGCTCTATAGGCCAACGAGAAAGGAAGATACCCCAACTCAAGAAGGCTCTTTCACACAGCAGGGTGAAAAGTGCAGACTCGGGAGCTGGCAATGGAGGAGAAGGGCATGGATAAGAGCAGCTTTTCGGGTGAAGCGAGAAGGCAAGGAAAGGTACCTTTTATCCAGGCCCTTCTGAATAACTGTGAGTGTTTCCAAAACAAACCAAAGGTGGCTGAATATCTCCTTTGATGACTGTGGATATTTGGGGGAAAATTCAAAATGTGTCTGCTGTTCACCTAATGGAGGCCCAAAATCTCCAGGAATAAATTGAACCCTACTGTTCTTTCTTCCCTTTCTCCTGTGAAAGCTTTCCAGAGCCCATGCACCATAAATTGTGCTGCTTAGGCGTGGAGTCCTGTCTGAATAAAAGACGTTTTATAAATCTATAAGACAGGAACGTAGGAGCTGGTAAATAAAGGCCGGTTGACCCATTGCCTTCCGCCTGCGGCCTACTGTGTCCCTGCTGATCCTACATGATCTCCAGTCTCTTCCCTTCCTAGTGCTTTATCTCCACCCATTGTCTCTATCCCAAGCATGCCTGACTTCTACCACTGGTTTTGGGGTTTTTTTATTAATGAGATTCCAGGCATCCGCTTGCCTTCTCAGTAAATATGTCCTTACATTTCATTGGAGCCTCCCACCTATTTATTTGATTTATATAATATATCACGATCCCTTTATCGTTTAAGGTTTTTTTTTTCCTTGAAAAAATCCAAATGATTGTTGCCATATGTACCAGCTCCATGAGCACCTCCCACCGTCTTGATCGGCTTTCCCATGTCACCTCCTCAGGCTCTGCTCACCTCTCAGTGCTGTAGGTCCAGGAGACTGAGGAGGTGACGCGGGTGACTGATCCGATATTGGGGTTATTCACGCTGACTCCTATGATTATTATCCTCTGTGATCACGGATACATGTTTGAGGCTTTCCCAAACATACATATACATACAAACATACATATACATACAAACATACATATATATACAAACATACATATATACATATATATATATATATATATATATATATATATATATATATATATATATATATATATATATAATTTTGATAATTATATATACAAACATACATATATACATATATATACAAACATACATATATATATATATATATATATATATATATATATATATGTATATATGTATATATGTATGTTTGTATATATATGTATGTTTGTATGTATATGTATGTTTGTATGTATATGTATGTTTGGGAAAGCCTCAAACATGTATCCGTGATCACAGAGGATAATAATCATAGGAGTCAGCGTGAATAACCCCAATATCGGATCAGTCACCCGCGTCACCTCCTCAGTCTCCTGGACCTACAGCACTGAGAGGTGAGCAGAGCCTGAGGAGGTGACATGGGAAAGCCGATCAAGACGGTGGGAGGTGCTCATGGAGCTGGTACATATGGCAACAATCATTTGGATTTTTTCAAGGAAAAAAAAAACCTTAAACGATAAAGGGATCGTGATATATTATATAAATCAAATAAATAGGTGGGAGGCTCCAATGAAATGTAAGGACATATTTACTGAGAAGGCAAGCGGATGCCTGGAATCTCATTAATAAAAAAACCCCAAAACCAGTGGTAGAAGTCAGGCATGCTTGGGATAGAGACAATGGGTGGAGATAAAGCACTAGGAAGGGAAGAGACTGGAGATCATGTAGGATCAGCAGGGACACAGTAGGCCGCAGGCGGAAGGCAATGGGTCAACCGGCCTTTATTTACCAGCTCCTACGTTCCTGTCTTATAGATTTATAAAACGTCTTTTATTCAGACAGGACTCCACGCCTAAGCAGCACAATATATATATATATATATATATCTCCCCATCCTTACGTGGTCTCTGTTTACAGTTTCCAATTATGTTCCTTAATTTTTTATTACTTTGATCCCAGTTCCTTATTACCCTGTTCCTTGTAATGCTCGTTGCAACCTGTGTTTCTCTGTAAACCGATATGATATGTAATCTAACACATGAATGTCGGTATATAAAAATCCAAAATAAATAAATAAATATTTATAAAATACAAACACAGAGAGAGAAAATGAAAAGCATTTGTAAATTGCAAAAACAAGAAAATAGACCTAGCTTAGGCATGTATTTTCTCAGCAGTGTGTTTTCCTGGTCCGGTACACCTAAAGAAAATTATCAAAATTCAAATTGCTTCGTTCTGAGAGCTTTCTCTACAGATTGGCAGGGCCCGGGGATGTTACAATCTCGGCGGCTCCTCACTCCCGAGCGGGTGGTTACAGATGGGGAGGGCTGACGAGCTCTCCTTGCAGTGTCACCGAACAGGGGCAGAGGTCATGCCACGACAGCTGACAGTGAAGAGACGGGGTTGGGGGCATCCGCTTGCTGGGCCTCCACAAAACAGCTGCTTATTCCTCATGAACACTTGGGGCAAGTCGTGCGTCGCATTTGCACGTGCAGCTTGGCTTTGATTGTGGGGAATAAAAAAAAACAAACCAAAAAACCACCCCACATGCTCACATTACATTGCGGATAAAGAAAAGAGAAAGCCCCAAAATGGCTGTTAGTGGCTGCAGTTTGAGGAAATAAAACCGCAGATCTTCCTAATGGAAAAGCAGAGAAGAATATCTGAGCATTCAAAATTTCATTGTAGCTGCTTTGCATAAATTGCATGGGTATCTGAAAATAAATGATTATTTCCATACCTGCTGTTTTAATTTTGACTGTGATATTGATTTGTTTTTAGTGTAATTTTAGCAAAGCAAGACTGTCAGAACGTGAGGTTTAAAATGCATGAGGAGACAGGCAGGTCCTCGGGCGAATCGTCAGGGTTTGCGACTTGGGTTCCGGGAGGGTGGAGTGGAGGGGATGCACTCTCCAGGGAAGAATTGCTCCCCCCGCCCTGCTGAAAGACATTCAGGCCAGTGCGATATGGTGCACTCAGTCCAGCGCGCAGCTTCACGCCTGGTTGGATGCGCTAGAATAACTCCCGATGCAATAACGGAATTAGCACATCCAAAATGTGCTTCTAAACCGGTGCGAAGCTAATAGCGCTCATCACTTGTAAATGCCATGTAGATGAGGCTATTAGCTAGTACTCCCGATGCAAAACATCACCGCCCGCCCGACGTGCATGCTTTAACCCGCAAAAATTAATGCCGGCCCGGAGCTGGCGCTAAGCCATCAACAGAGAAGCAAAAAAATACTGCTTTCTGTGCTTCCTGCAACCTAATATCGTCATGACACTAAGTAGGAGGAAGCACAGAAAGCAGGATCATGAAAAAAAAAAAAGTCTTGACGACGGTCAGGGTAGGAAAACGGACGCTGGTAAAGTGAACGACCGTTTTCCTAATCCGCAAAGCCACGGCTCTTGGGTACCCGATGCCAAGGACGTGCTTGGCACGCACGATTTATCCCTAGCGCATCCATTTTAGCGTGGCACCTCATTAGCGCATCACATCGGACGGGCGCATGTTAGGGAAAATGGGCTTTTATTGCATTGGCCCCATTATTGCTGGGGTTAGGAGGATGTATAAAGTGAGTGCAGCTAGTAAGTCCTGGAGGAATGTCCGAAGCCCTTCCTATAGTGGGATGATGTCATGCAGCCAGATTAATTAGGGCTTGACGTACTAAAGCATTTTTCCCCATAGACCCAAAATGGGAGAGATCCCTTGGTACATCTGGCCTTAGGGAAACAGAAATTGCAGAGCTTTGACACGTGCAAGGAAGCCTCTGCTAGAGGATTAGGTAACGCAAGCCATAGAGCCACTTTAGATTTAACGACCTGGTGCTCCTTCGCTATCTAGTGGATTGCAGTCCTGCTTTTTTGGTTAGGTTTGGGTGCGATCCTAGCACCTAAGTCTGCCTGCGTTCCGGTGTGATGTGTTCTATGCCTCTGACCTAATATGACACTCGTGTTTACTTGTTAAATTCCCACCATGAGTGTGGGATTGTATTAGTGCTGCTCAGGGGTGGACAGAATGGAGCTGATTGAGGGAACTCCGCAGGTGCTTTTCCAGTCTTGGCGGAAGGAATGGGTGGGTGTTTCCTGGCATAATGCATACACGTAATGTGATCTTTGAAGATGGGAGAAATTCTCATTTTGGCTGGCAGCCTTATATTTAAATGTTTTGGTCTTCTTTTTTTTTTTTTTTGTATTTTGGGGACCGATCAGTGGCGTAGCCAGAACTGATTTTTTTGGGTGGGCTGTAGGCGTACAGGTCTAATTCTTACTCAAGTGGGTTCCTAAGTGATCTACAACAGCCCTTATGCGTCATGAGTGAAACGTTTTAGAATATTTTAACTATTTAAATCGGTTACCAACATTAAAAATTCCTTATTAATCTGTATTATTTTATTTTATATGTTTTGCAGTTTATAATTACACAAGAATATCAAGTAAAAAGCAAAGAACACACAAACTTCAGATCCAAAAAATCATGTCTTAAAACAAATATCAATGAGTTCTTTCACGAATCCTCTTTCCAGAAAGACAGAGATCACTGTAACTACAGTAAAATAGAATTAATCGAAAGAGTGGGTGCGGAGCAAAACTACGACAGTTCACATTACAACCCAACATGAAGAACAATTATATACAAATTCTGGAGTCACCCACGCAAAAAAACCCCAAAGACTCCCTCCACTGCTAAACATTTTCTGAAGTAACACAAACCCCTGCAACAAATAAAAAGCACCTAGAACCTTGCCCTGCCCTATCATAACAGCACTGACTCTCAGGACTCAAGTAACAGCAGCCTTATGAAAAAGCAGCGATGCAAATACCACGCCAGGCCCTAGAACCTTGCCATGCCATATCAGAACAGCACTGACTCTCAGGACTCAAATAACAGCAGCCTTATGAAAAAGCAGCGATGCAAATACCACGCCAGGCCCTAGAACCTTGCCCTGCCCTATCATAACAGCACTGACTCTCAGGGCTCAAATAACAGCAGCCTTATGAAAAAGCAGCGATGCAAATACCACGCCAGGCCCTAGAACCTTGCCCTGCCCTATCATAACAGCACTGACTCTCAGGACTCAAATAACAGCAGCCTTATGAAAAAGCAGCGATGCAAATACCACGCCAGGCCCTAGAACCTTGCCCTGCCCTATCATAACAGCACTGACTCTCAGGACTCAAATAACAGCAGCCTTATGAAAAAGCAGCGATGCAAATACCACGCCAGGCCCTAGAACCTTGCCCTGCCCTATCATAACAGCACTGACTCTCAGGGCTCAAATAACAGCAGCCTTATGAAAAAGCAGCGATGCAAATACCACGCCAGGCCCTAGAACCTTGCCCTGCCCTATCATAACAGCACTGACTCTCAGGACTCAAGTAACAGCAGCCTTATGAAAAAGCAGCGATGCAAATACCACGCCAGGCCCTAGAACCTTGCCCTGCCCTATCATAACAGCACTGACTCTCAGGACTCAAGTAACAGCAGCCTTATGAAAAAGCAGCGATGCAAATACCACGCCAGGCCCTAGAACCTTGCCCTGCCCTATCATAACAGCACTGACTCTCAGGACTCAAGTAACAGCAGCCTTATGAAAAAGCAGCGATGCAAATACCACGCCAGGCCCTAGAACATTCATACACCACCTACTGGGATAACAGACTGCCACAAATTCCTACAGAGAAACTACACGCCAGCAGCAATATTGCGCCTCAGTTACAAATAAGAGACTACAGTTTAGAAATAGAAACATGCACATGAAATAGAAAGCCTGAGAAAGCAGACTCTGAACAGTGAAACGCTAAAGAGCAAAATACAAAATTATAAGAAATGCACAAACCCAAAGATGGCAGATTCCAATTGCTAAAATCTCAAAATAATTTGGTTTTTTACCTTTTCTTGTCTGATTTTTTTAAAATGTTTTCTAATCAGTTGGTTCTGGTCTTATTTTTCCACTTTCCCCTTGTCAGACTTTTCCTAATTCTTTCTCCAGGGTCGCTCTTCTCCTTCCATTTCTTCTCTCTCCCCTATCTTCTTCCTTTCCTCTTTCTCTCTCACCACACACACACACACACACACACACACAGACTCATGCTTCCTCTCACAGATTCCCTTACACACACAAGCTCTCACTCACGCACTCAGGCTCCCATTCTTTCACACACAAACACCCATACTCAGGCTCCCATTCTTTCACACACAAACACCCATACTCAGGCTCCCATTCTTTCACACACAAACACCCATACTCAGGCTCCCATTCTTTCACACACAAACACCCATACTCAGGCTCCCATTCTTTCACACACAAACACCCATACTCAGGCTCCCATTCTTTCACACACAAACACCCATACTCAGGCTCCCATTCTCACATGCATGCGTTGGGCCTCACTGCCAAACCCCTTCTTCCGCCACTGCAGGGATGGACTCCCGCCCCGGCTTTACTCTGGCGGAACTTCTTCTTTGGCACCACGTGGTTGAGCTCCCGTGGCGGCCTTGCTTTGGTGGGGCCGGACTTCCTCTTCGCTGCCACGTGGTTGAGCTCCCGTGGCGGCCTTGCTTCGGTGGGGCCGGACTTCCTCTTCCCTGCCACGTGGTTGAGCTCCCGTGGCACCTTGCTTCTGTGGGGCCGGACTTCCTCTTCGCTGCCACGTGGTTGAGCTCCCGTGGCGGCCTTGCTTCGGTGGGGCCGGACTTCCTCTTCCCTGCCACGTGGTTGAGCTCCCGAGGCGGCCTTGCTTCGGTGGGGCCGGACTTCCTCTTCGCTGCCACGTGGTTGCGCTCCCGTGGCGGCCTTGCTTTGGCAAGGCCTTCTTCTTCAGCCACCGCGATGATGGAGTCAGCGGTAGCCAGGCCTCGTTTGGTATTGGGTAGCCCTGATTGGGTGGGCCGTGGCCTACCCATGGCTATGCCACTGGAGCTGATGTCCTAATCCACAAGTGGATTCACAGAAATAAACCAGTACCACATTGTCGTGATACTGACTTACTTAAGTATAATGCACAAGGCTTCACAGGGATTCTTTTTTTTGTTTGTTTGTTTTATTTTGTTTTTTGCAATTGTCCATGTGAAATCGGGGAATTTAGTTTAAGTTGTGCAAAACATTGATACTTTGCTATGGTAAAATTGCTAATGAGCCAGTCTGCACCATGGCGCCGCTTAGTGGCTGAGCAGGGCCGACAGGCAGCCAAATTCTGGAGGGAGTCGCGACCTGTGGCTCCTGACCACGTGGGCTCCTGCTGCAGCGACCGGGGGCTGCAGAGGAGCTTATAAAATACGGAGAACTTTTCAGTAGCTGTGATCAAAGGCTGATGGAGTCAGAGCCCGCTAGAGGCAAGTTCCAGATGAACCGGAAGCTGAAAGGACATGGAAGGAAATTTGTCTGGCAAGGAGGCGTAAAATAAGAGCCAATTTCTTTAAATGATTTTATTTAAATTTATTTAATGATGTTCTTTATTACTCTGCTTTAGCCGAGATGTTAATTATAATACTAATGTTTTTATGTTACTAAATGTTTCCATGTATGAAGTTGTTCAATTGTAAACCGGAGTGAAGGCTTCCCGCTATACTTCGGTATAAAAAAAAGAACCTAAATAAATAAATAAATGCAAAAAGATTTCATTGTATTATTTTTAAACTGTTGGCGCTTGCTCCAGATCATAGCATCTGACTTGCTTAAAGTCCGTTGGGAGGTGTGCAATCAGCACAGGGGAGACCGTGTTAGCCCAGAAAAAAAAAACTCGAGGGCCTGATATGTCATGTCCTCACACTCTGAATGCAAAGAGCTCGGCCAGCACAAGGAAGTTCCCAAGCCACGAAAAAATAATGAAGACGATTTTGTACAGTTAATTTATGACCTTTTTCTGTTCTCCCCGAGCACCTCTTTGCTTAAGTAGAGTGTATAATAGAGAGAGGTTATTTAGATCAGAGGCAAAACTGTAATTGCCGTAGGATTCTGTGTTTGTTAGTATCCGGCAGTAGCCCTGAAGAAACTGCTCGGTATTTCTGTGCTGTACTACCCTGACATGTTATAGCCGGGATTATAAGTATATCCCGTTGGGTTGGGTAGGTAGATCAGTCTTGAATTAGAGAACTCCTTCCCTCACCCCCCTCCATCCCCTGCCTCTTCCTCCAAAGAAATTACACAAAATATAGAATTTAACGGCAATTTAAATAAGAAATTGTTAGACTTGGACACACAAAAAAAAAAACTTTCCAATTAAAAAAAAACAAAACCTGATCCTGGCGTTTCTAAGACAGACAGGAGCGCCTTTGTCCCATATTATTGCATGTTGGATGGAAGGGATCCCAGGGGCTGAGAAATGATGAGAGCCGGCATTGTGTTTCTGCTGCCGTCGTTCACAGAAATATATTTGTCCAGGTCGTCTTTGCCGCTTCCTGGCAAGCAATCACCCCTGACAGCGTGGACGAATCAGAGATGCTCCGTTTCCCGAGAGAGAGCTGGGGGAGGCTGGGAGTATTTGGCCTGTGAAAGCAAATGTTTTCTGTAGAGATTTTCCCCTTTCGCTGTTTGCGCCGGCGCCCGACCCAGAGCGCTGATCCCTCACTCACAGAGAGATCCGTTCGAATCCTGCCTTCCTTTACATGTAAGATGTAAGCGTGAGCTTTGTTTCATGGTTAGGCCCCTTGAAATTCTGTGATGTAAGAGGGGCAGATTTCATTCCCAGCAATCCAATGAAGTCATACGTTTTCCTGCAAAGAACGCTGCTGATTTTGAGGTCCACGTTCAGTAAGCCAGGGAGCAGGTAACTTGTCTGGATAATGTCGTTATCACCATCGATATTCAGCGCAGCTTAACTAGATAAGGTTTCTGCTGAATATCTGGATAACTTTTAAGACTGCTGTTTATGAGGACCCCAAGTTATCTGCTCAGATATAGCCAGATAGCGCTGAATATGCTATCTCACTTTTACCCCTCCTTTTTGTCTGGGTGATTTTGTCTGTACAAAAGATATGCACAGAATTACCATTTTAAAGGGGGTATTTTTCTCAGGGGCTGCATCTATGCAGGTAAAAAAAACAATTCTGTTCATGTAAATCTTTTGAAAATATGGACCTCTTTGTCATTAAAATAAACAAACCCAGTGTTGATTCTTACTTATTTGAGCCCAAGCAGATCCATCATCCTGGTTTCCCTGATGTCATTCATTGTTCTCAGCATGAATGAGACTTTCTGGCTTGTTGGATTTTTTTTGCCTACCAAAATAGTTAACGGGACTTCATGGACATATTGGGGCTGTGCACTAAATCTTGGAGTACGTGTGGCATTAAAAAAAAAGTAATGTGCATGCTAAATCTGCCATTTGCCGGGCAGTGCACTAAATCTGAACGCGTACACGCAAAATTCCTTGTCATCTTGCTAGACCCGTCATTACATCTGGGATTTCCCTCCTCCGCAGCTGACAGAGTCAGATGACCTCACTCAGGGCTATAAATGAGAGGTGGTCCTGGCCAGTACCAGTGGCCTACTGAGCTTTCTCTGCAAGGGGTTGCAAGCCTCATCCTGGGCAGAGGCACTTTTAGCCTCCCGGGAAGGAACAGGCAAGGCAGCAGCGTGGTCATCCCTGCACATTCTCGAACAGCTATCGATTGGTTGCACAGTGCAAGTCAGTCGCTGGCCTTCGAGGCAAGGATTGGTAAGACAGCCCTGTCTTCCTGCCACCCTAGCCAGGGGAAGCTTGGGTAACTCCCAAACGTAAGACTTGCTCTAGCAGGATGAGAAGGAAGGTGAAATTGTAATTTTATTTCCTTGAATCCTGCGAGACCAGTCCAGGATCCTGTCCAGGAAGACAAGGGCGAGGAGGGTCGAGGGGGGGGGACGACTGAGGGCATCGAGTGAGGCGCGCCCGACAGCGCCCTCCTCCTGCTGGCCGTATCCTTCCCTCGTCTTACGTTTGTGCCTCGCTCAGAAGAGGGTCCTAGCACCTCGCAATATACGTTTCAAGAACGGAGTATAAAGAGGATTTCCAGGTCACCGTGCTATGGCAGTAGGCCAGGGCCAAACCTCCTTTATAGCTCTGAGTGAGGTCATGAAAGAGACGTGTCCTCTGTCTCCATCGGCTGTGGAGGAGGGAAATCTCCAATGTAACGACCGGTCTGGCAGGATTCAACGAAAGGACATTGTCAGGAAAGCAAAATTTCACCATCCCCCCCCCCCCCCAATAGCATGCGCACAATATTAACATGCGAATCAACCCCCCCAAAACACAGAGCATCTCAGCACTTTATTTGAGCGCTAAGTCGTGTGTGGAAGCTACGCACACCGCAGTGGTGCACACACACACGCACTAAGCCGAACATGCTCGGCCCTCTTTTCTCATCGCTCCTGCTCGACAGCGATATAAAAAGAAGCTGGCGGTCTGTCCCGACTGGAGGAACGGGAGAGCTCCCCGATTCGAATCCCAGCTCGGGCCTTCTGCACTCCCGGGTCTGCTGGAGCTGGGGGGGATGATGCCCGAATAGACAGCGATCACAGAACCCTGGAGAAGGAGGGAGGCCGTGATCCTTGTTCAGGGTGGTTTCATGGCTCCTGGCCACAGGACTATTGCTGCTATCAGAAGGCTAGCCACAGTGCCAGGGGTGGGGGAGGAAGGGAAAATGTCCAAGTAATTGTGAATGAAGACTCACAGTGCTAGGATCCCCAGCACTGGTTCCAATTGAGCTGGAAGAAGAAAGGAAGAATTTATTATTGTGCAAATAAAAAAAAAAAATTTTAAAAACAAGAAAACGCATCCTCTGTGAATCTTTTGCTTGGAAATGTATCTGCATCGTGTAAATCAGTGCAGAATTATTTTTGAAGTGCTCTTGTGGTGGTGGTGGTGGGGTCTCTCTTCTGTCACCACTGCCTCCTCTCTCTCCTCTCTCTCTTGCTTCTCTGCTTTTCCTCGGTCTGTCCCCTGCCCTCCGTATTGCTTACAAAGCCTCCTTTTGCAGCGGCTGCCTCTCTTCCATCTCTGTGGCTCCCTAATGCCTTGGTTGGCCCTGGCCCCAGTAGTGCCCTGTGTAGGCAGTATTCCCAAATGGGGAGTATCCTCATGAAACACCAAGACTCAGGCGCAAGAGAGAGAGAGCCCCCCCCTAAAATGATGCCAGCGAGCTCTGAGGCCCAAACGGATTGTCGATTTCCAAGAAGCCCTCATTGTCCCCAGACCGCTTTTCTGGCTCAGGACACCTGCAGTGGTCTTTGGACAGACTAAGCCCTCCCATACCAGCAGTGATCATCAGAGCCATGCCAGGGAATTGTTAGACATCGTAAATCCTGCTGCCTTCTGTGTTGTGTTGCAGCACTTTCAATTCTCAGGCACAGTGCATGCTAAAATCTGAGCCCGTTTATTAGCATGCCCAGTGAAAATGGACACCCGCTCCAAGGCACACGTTATATTCCAGGTCGTAGGCTAAATGCGGGAAGGAAAAGCACTTAGGGGCTCTATTTCCTGTGTGCCCGCTAAAGCCTAATTTGCATAAGACATTTCTTCATTTACATGCAGGCAAACACAAGTTTTAGCATGTGTCCTTGATTCAGCATGCGTACTAGACATTTAGGGCCGGATTTTGAAAGCTCTACGCGCGTCTCAGCCTGTTTGTTTCCAGCGTTCCAGCCTTATCTTTGGTCTTCGTTCCGGCTGTGTCTGTCCTCTGCCTTCATTCAAGTCCATCCACATTGTCCTCTTGCCCTTGACTGCCTATCCGTCCCTCTTCTCCCTCGGACGGGTGCCTAGTTTGACCTCGGACCCAGATACGCCTGGCGGCTGCCCGCCTCTGCCCACTCCCTGGACCTCGGACACGCCTGACTGCTGCCCACCTACGACCCAGCGTACTACGGACCTCTCCTGCCAATCAGCAGAGACCCTGCCTAAGTCCCGCCGCTCGAGCCGAGGGAAACGTGGGTTGGTGTAGACGAAGGCCCCGACCGGTCTCTACTTCACCTGGGTCCGCCTGCTGACGGTGGGAACCTGCAGATGGTCGATCCTGCCTCAGCCCAAGGGGTCTACAGACACAACGAGGAGCCATTTAATGGTCTCTATGTGTGCACATGCGTTCACTAACCTGGGCGCCTGTATGAGTGCTGGGCTTCCATTTTGTTAATAAGAAATTAAAAGAAAATGTGAGGTTAACTCCCCTTTAGATTTTTCCTTTTCAGCTCTTCCTTCCTTTTCCATAAGCCACATAGCTAATTATTTAATAATTGCAACACCTTCCCTCGCCAGCCTGCCCTGCATTTTATTTTGCCAGCGCCGCACACACAGAGAGATGACGACGGTTGATTTCCTTTGAATTGTTACTTCCCTTGCAAAGTTAAGCACCAAAAGGTAGAGGGAGGAGGGGGGAGTAACATTTCATCCTAGCCAAGCACTCATTAGAAGGAATTGCTTCTGATTTAAAAGGCCGTTAATACCGCAAGGTGTCGACGGAGTGTGATCCTGCAGATGGAGTGACTGGGAAACGTTGGAGGGATTCCAAGGGTTTAATCAGCTTCCACCGGTTCTTACGAGGGAAGAATTAAGTCCCTGAGAGAGATGGGGATTTAAATGGTGAACTCTTATCATTTCATGGAGTCATAGAGGTGGTTCTGGACGGAAAGGGGGACGGCGAGCAAAATGACAGGGGGGGGATGTGCTACGAGACCACACAGAATACTGCAGCGTTCAGATTGCAGCCAGTTCCACGAATGGGATTTTAAAGACCCGTTTTCCCCACTAGCACGTTGTGAAGTACCATCTTCATTTAGGAACGGAATTCAGACGTACCAGGAGCCCTACTGGCGCCCCGGGGAGCAGGGCAGGGCCAGCCACAAAGGTGGGGGAGCCCCCACCTCCAATGACGTGGCCTGCTGGAGTCCGTCGTCCCCCCCCCCCCCCCCAGATGACACAGCTGCCTGCCAGCGGCCATGCAGAGGTTCGGCAGTCGTTGCAAAGCTCTGTGTGTAGCCAGGGACTACAAACTTTCAACTTGTTAACTTTAAGCAAGTGGCTGTTCAGATCCTCCCTTTTGGAACTCTTGAAATGTCACTTGTCAACCAAAAACTTTTATGTCCACAGTATAGGGACTCCCAGGTCAGGTGTACCCCGTTAGTACTCTGTCAACCAGGATGTCAGCCACAGTCTGTCTTGACCATCACAGAGGTATGTGGGTTAAATACAAGCTGGGTGGCTGTGCATTTTGGCCTTATCATAGTCACTGTGTCATGTCAGACAAATGTGCATCTCTGGAGGACATACTGCAGAACAGCCAGGGTCATGCACAATCATTCCACAAGGTTGATGTCTTTCGGCAATGTGTGGCAGATGTGATATACAGCTATAAAGTTAGAGGAGTGCTAGAAATGGGTAGCGATAGCTTGCTTGTGAGTGACATGGACACATTTTGTAGAAACCCCAAATGCAGTTTTATATTCAGGAAGATCTGACACAGCCTAAGCAAGTGCAATAATGTTCATATAGTGTCACAATAAAAGGCAGCAATGACTTTGGGTTAGGAAATAGCCTTTTAAGGCTCATGTCAAGCTAGAGTTTACCTTATAGTGTGTAATAGCTTCCTGGAGATTGGCAGCAATATCAAATAATCACGGTGGTATGATTGATGCAAACGTTCTCTCTTTGCCACAGGAGATTCAGGATACGATTGCAGACCTGGCTTCTCACGCCTGTCGCTATGCCCAGCATGCCAGCTAACCCATGTCACCCCGCAGAAGCCGGGAACACCACCCGGACTGGCAGCCAGCTTCAGCCATGCATCATAGAATGCTACTTTGCTTGTTTTCCTCATCTCCTTCTTCCCCTTCCATGGAAGAAACTCCAGCAGAGTGTTTCGAGCTGGTGTCATCTCTATCTTTCTTTTACTCACAGGTCCTCTGTCTTGGTTGGTGTGTCGCAGAAACCACTTAAGCCTAGTTAGGTGACATCGTGATAATGGAGCAGTAGGTGCAATAGACAGTGGTAGACAACGTAGACACTAAACAAACAACGCTAAAGAGATTTGGATGGCCTAATGTTTTCATAGTGATTATCAGTCCAAAAGAGTCAGGTCCAGTCATAGCTTTCATCCAGGACTGCCAGTACAGTTTAGATAGCTTGCCGTAGCTTGCGCCTTATTGTTTGCCTCAGCTACATCTTGGACCCTGTCCTAACCCTCGTATGTGGCCGAGATAATGGCATAGGTATGCTAGAACTCCAGCAGGATCTAGGTCATGGAGCCAAGTGCTCTAGAAAAAGAAATCACAGGACCAGGTTAGTGCAGTTAGTGTAGATGGGTTTAAAAAAAGTTTGGATAGGTTCTTGGAGAAGAGGTCCATTGACTTGAGGAATAGCCACTGCTATTACTGGCATCAGTAGCATGAGATCTACTTAGTGTTTGGGTACTTGCCAGGTATTTGTTGCCTGGATTGGCCTCTGTTGGAAAAAGGATGCTGGGCTTGTTGGACCCTTGGTCTGACCCAGTATGGCAATTTCTTATGTTCTTATGCTTAAAGGCACAGCCCAAAGCTACAAGTTGACACTTAATCACAGACTCGGCATATTATAACCAGATTCTCTAGCTGATATCCATGTGCATCTGAAGATATCCACATGTACATCGGACGCATAGTGTCACATGGGCCTGCAAAGACATAGTTGTCAGCACTGCCTCAGCTGTTTCTGAGGTTGTGCTGACATCGACATGCTCACCTAGCAGGCCTTTACTTACAGCCTTTTGGGACGCATATGTCAAATATTGTGGCAATTCCAAACTTCTCGCAGGTCATTGCAAGCTGGCATATCTTGTAGGGGTTGTACACGATCATGCACAGTTGGGCCCTGCTACACCTAGATAAGCAAACGATCAACTCTCATGTACAGATGGTGAGGGCCTTGGCCCATGGACTGTCATGTTGGTTATGTTAGCTGCTCAGGGAGGCTATACAAGGATGTTGGTCTGACTCTCTGAAGGCTGGATTCACATGTTGAAAGTCATCTCTGAAATGGATAGGTCAACGTTTTTCTTAGTAATGACTATAACAGCACCCACATATCACATAACAAAAGGTTCACCTCATTGAACCAAAGGAAAAACTGTGTTAGAAGCTACTAAACCAGCCTGGCATGTCACAGCTAGCCATTGGGAAGTATCAAGGTGTCAGGATGCATCAAGGGCCTTTCCCTTCCAGTTTAGGGCTATTCATGTTGTCCAACTTTATGTAGGTACATAGAAAATCTGCAGAGTAGTATGTTAGCTCTGATTGCTAGTAGCTGTTACAATCCTTATCCTATCTGTGGCCACCCTTGAAGCACATAGGCTAAGGACTCCGGGGGGAAAGCTTTCAGAGAGGTCAATTTCCAAGCAGACCAGCAATCTTTCAGGTCTTATCAGGTTTGAGAGGCCCTTACCTTGTCCTCATGGATGCCATCACTTGTGGCCAGCATAGCATAGTAGCTGTCCTACAGGATGGGTGTCATGTGATGTTTTGCACTTTGTGGATACTGAAATCAAGGCAGGTGTACTGATAGACTCTCTCTCATCAGCTCTGTGCATAGCAGTAAGGCTAGAGAAGGTGTTGTCAGCTGATGACCTCATGAGCCAACATCCAGCCTCTTTCTGAAGCCTAACACTGTGCAAAATGTATAGGCCAACTGCTCCCAGAGGTATCATGCGGTAGGCATGATGTCCTCTGCAATTTCAGTTTTGAAATGTAGAAAGACAAGCATTTAGGGGCGCCTGAGACCTAGAGGGGTCCATGTCTTTAACAAGGACAAATCAGTGAGCATATATATTGTTCTGACAGAACCATATATGCCAGCCGGTGCATGCTTGTCATGATCTTCCTTTCATACCTTAAGGTTCTTACCCATGTCTGACAGGGCTCTCTCTTCTTTGAGCTTAAGGATTGGTATTACAAATACAAAAAGCAAGTCGTTTGATTGTCCCACACCGTGCTGGCTGACTCCCAACGCTGCCCCAGTTCCCAGCGGTCCGCTCATTCTTACTATGCCCTCTTCATTATTAAGACCCTTGAGATAAGGATACCTTTTTATTCCTGATGGTCCATCCCTGTTGAGCTTGGCCACTTTAACTATTCTACCCTATCTTTTAAGATATTGGTTTGGGTCCCTCCTGACGCAGCCCCTCCGGCAAAACATGGCCACGTCAGGGGACTGTACTACATGTTGCATATTACACTTTCATTATTATTATTAAATTTCTTTCTTTGAAGTGATTTGAAGTTTGTAATCTATTAATTATTATGAAATGAACAGGTTACACTTTATTTCATACATTCTCTGTTGGTTCTGACAGATGGCCATCAGGCTGACAGGTGTAGACTATCTTTTGTGAGGAGTTATGACTTTGACTACCTTTAAGGCAGGTACGGACAAGCTTGGCACATACATCATTGATGGTGGATGACGAACATGCCAGGAACAGCATATTTAGGCCTCAGTAGGTAAACAAAGTACTGGAGGTGATCTGTAATCAACAATGTCCTAACCGATGTGTTTGTCTAGGCGAGTGACGTGTTGTGTTAGCTTCTGTCTATATCTGTGGCTGGGGATGATGTGGGGCTGCTTGTTGTCTTCCTTACTATACCAATGCATACACCAGAACTTGTACAGTTGTGTACCCAATTAGCCCACACTGGCTTTGGACCCAAGCAATCCTGTGCTTTCACTCTTTATGATGGATGCTAAGCTATGCTAATGTGTAGGCGAGGAGAAAATGGCCTCCACATTGTAAGCAAACATTCTACCTTAGCCTGACAGTATTGATTCATTCAGTCAAGAGAGGAGTGTGTAAATTGGCAGCATCAGAGATCAGATATGCTGTGCCACTTTGCCAGATAAATAGATATCGGCCTGTAGTGTACACCCACCGACCCCCCCCCCCCCCGCCCCAGCATTTGAGGCTCTCCCACTCAGAACCTGGAGTCAGCTTATTGTATTGATATTGGGGGCGGTGCCTGATTGGTAGAGCTTCAGCTGCCGGGGAAGCAGTGGTATTTGGTGGGGGGGGGGGAGTGATGATGTTAACTTCTTTTGGGGATGCAGGGAAGCAGGAGGGCAAATGGTGGCATCATGCCAGGTTGTTTCATGTTCACCAGATAAATGGGTTGGGGGAGGAGCCCTGGCCAACGGGTTGATGATACCTGGGGGCAGGGGGGGTAGCAGGAGACTAGCCAGAACCCCTATTTGATGTTCTGTTTTTCTAGACAGAGGCCTAGTTTTCCACTTATCTGTACATAAGAACATAAGAACATAAGAAATTGCCATGCTGGGTCAGACCAAGGGTCCATCAAGCCCAGCATCCTGTTTCCAACAGAGGCCAAACCAGGCCACAAGAACCTGGCAATTACCCAAACACCTAGAAGATCCCATGCTACTGATGCAATTAATAGCAGTGACTATTCCCTAAGTAAACTTGATTAATAGCAGTTAATGGACTTCTCTTCCAAGAACTTATCCAAACCTTTTTTGAACCCAGCTACACTAACTGCACTAACCACATCCTCTGGCAACAAATTCCAGAGATTTATTGTGCGTTGAGTGAAAAAGAATTTTCTCCGATTAGTCTTAAATGTGCTACTTGCTAACTTCATGGAATGCCCCCTAGTCCTTCTATTATTCGAAAGTGTAAATAACCGAGTCACATCTACTCGTTCAAGACCTCTCATGATCTTAAAGACCTCTATGATATCCCCCCTCAGCCGTCTCTTCTCCAAGCTGAACAGCCCTAACCTCTTCAGCCTTTCCTCATAGGGGAGCTGTTCCATCCCCTTTATCATTTTGGTTGCCCTTCTCTGTACCTTCTCCATTGCAACTATATCTTTTTTGAGATACGGCGACCAGAATTGTACACAGTATTCAAGGTGTGGTCTCACCATGGAGCGATATAGAGGCATTATGACATTTTCCGTTTTATTAACCATTCCCTTCCTAATAATTCCTAACATTTTATTTGCTTTTTTGACTGCTGCAGCACACTGAGCTGACGATTTCAATGTATATCTACTATGACGCCTAGATCTCTTTCTTGGGTGGTAGCTCCTAATATGGAACCTAACATCGTGTAACTACAGCTAGGGTTATTTTTCCCTATATGCAACACCTTGCACTTGTCCACATTAAATTTCATCTGCCATTTGGATGCCCAATCTTCCAGTCTTGCAAGGTCCTCCTGTAATGTATCACTAGACAGTGACCCTGCAACTCAAGGCCGCATCACTTGATGCTTACTCTGCCATATGTTTATGCTGGCAGGTAAGGCCTACAGTGATTCTGTGTAATGTAGTTTTATACCTTTTGGATGCATACATTAGGTGGCGCTTTCATCCTGCTGATTAAAGGGGACAGGTTCTGCTGCTAACTGGAGCCACATTATTTGTCCACTACCCAGCATCATGATTATGCACTTCTGTCTCCTTGCAGCCTGCTTGAAGACTGTGTCATCCCAGAAAGTGACGTCTATGAAAAGCTCATAGAGGCTGCTGTGTGACGTGTGGACGAGTCGTGGTGGTGTGGAGGATAGATATTCCCCACTGGCCCATGAGGCTTGCTGTTGCTTGGGACCAGACAGACTTCAACAGACTGGCTCTTACCCTCACTGCCTTGGTTTTTTGATCTGTATATTCCTATTAGCTAAGGATGCTAATAGGCATGTACAGAGGTAGTAGCCAGGCTGTTGAAGTCTGCCTGGTCCCAAGCAATAGCAGGCCCCATCACTGTCTGCTCTTGGGCAGTGGGGAATTTCTATCTTCCACACTGCCATGACTCGTCATACAGCAGCCTCTATGAACTTTTCATAGAGACCACTTTCTGGGATGGCACGGTCTTCAAGCAGCCTATAAGTAGCTTACAGATTTTGTGAATGGTCATACCGAAAAAAGCTTTATATTTGGGTGTCTTTTAAGAGGAGTGAGGACACAAGTAAGGGACCCAAAGTAATTTCTTGAGGGGTGATTAATGTCAGAGAACTTAACACCATACAAGATTTACATGTACACTATGTTCTGTTTGGGCCTGGCACCTGCAGCTGCTCCAGATCTAGTGCTTTATGTACTTTTCAAGTATGCTTCTGTGATGATAGCATTTGGTGCTAGACCCAGAGAGAAGGCCCATTGTTTGGACAGAGGTGATAGATCTTCACTATGGAAGAGGCCAATAGTTTGTTCTATCTGCACTATGCCCTTTGCATAGTTATACAATCTATTGGTCACAAACAGAGTGAAGACCTTGCTACAGCACCTCTAGCTAAGCCTTTCTACACCTCTTCAACTGGACAGCATAAGGAGGGGAACACTAGCTAGACAGTGCCCATCTTACATACATGCCCATGAACCTAAGAGTCAGCTAAGAGTATGCGCTCTAGAAAAGGCAACATGAGCCACTTGTGAAGCTCCACAGTAAGGAGCTTCCTATTTTGCTCTTGCTGTCTTCCTTGGTCTTTCATGTGAGAAATGTGCATAGTTGGAATGCCAATGGCACTGTAGCATGCAAGGTCTTGTAGGTCCCAAACCTTTTATCTAGTGAACCCTTTAGACAAAAACCACACAATGAGAAGACACAACCAGAAAGAGAAGTTTCAAAGCATGTGGCCACTTTATTAAACAACAATTGTAGTTACCAGAATCAAAGCAAGTCAACATCTTTGGTAATCACAATCTGCAAAGATAAGACATCAAATAGCACATGATATTGTAACTGAAATGACCAGAACATTTTGTGGAGACATGTACATACATTGTTACAAATGGCAACATGACATATGGTATTATGCTTTTATCCTTTTGCAAAATCATGATTACAACAAAGAACCTAGAAAGTGAAATGATAACCCAATAGTTAGTACATCTCTAATGTTAGAGCTGATGCCAGCACAATCATGTGTTGGCAAGCGAAGCACCAGACAGTCCATGTTGAAAGAGTACACTCAAGGGGGACAGCCTGAGGGCCATGGCAGCAAAGTTTAAGTAGCAGGACCAGGACTGTAGAGCACTACATGGAGGCAGCAGGGTCAGGATCGTAGAGTGCAGTATGGAGACAGTAGGACCAGGAGATGATACAGCAGCATGGAGGCAGCAGCAGGATGAGATGAGAAGTGACACCAGGAGGATGAGATGAGACGTAACACCAGCAGGATGAGACAAGAAGTAACACCAGAATGGAGGCAGCAGCAAGATGAGATGAGACACTGGCATGGAGACAGCAACAGGATCAGATGAAATGAGACACTAGCATGGAAGCAGCAGCAGGATGAAATGAGAAGTGACACCAGCATGGAGGCAGCCACAGGTAAGATGAGATGAGGCAGCAGCATAGAGGCAACAGCAGGATGAGATGAGATGAGACAGCAGTATGGAGGCAGCAGTAGGATGAGACGAGAAGTGACACCAGCATGGAGGCAGTAGTAGGATGAGATGAGCTGAGACAGCAGCAGGACTAGGAAATGAGACCGCATCAAGGAGGCAGAACTACAGGCAGAGCATAGAGGAAGGCATAAGAAGGAAGCAGCAGGACAATACTGGCAGACAGTAGACCATCCACATCAGCAAGCTGGCACAGGAACTCTGTAGTCAGGACAGGCCTAAAAAACTTCTTCCAACTAGCCAGCACAGGATCTCTGAACAGAGGACCGGTGTCACTTGTTTGGACAAGTCATTTTTTGAGTGAAATGTTTTACCCTTTACATCCTTTCCAACTCGGGGGCTTCATGGGCCTTTTTCTTGCCTGTCCTTTTGGGTTGGGGGTGACATGTGTTTGTTGGGCCTAACCCTGGCCCGTCCTACTAAGGGGACTGCTGCGTGAAGTGGAGTCCTGGGAAGCTGGGGAAGGCATGGGTGGAGGCTCTGGCAATCTTTGAATAATTTGTGCCGGGGCAGTCATATTATTTATAGAAGTGGCCATGGTAGAAAGGCCCCTGCATAAGGGCCGCTGTCTGATCCTGCAGGGTCTGGGTGCGGCTGATCTGAGCCCTCCTCAAGCACATCAGCTCTGCCCATGTGTGGTGAAGACTATGCTTCCTTTCCGTGCGGCCGAGCATCTCCTGCATTGTCGGCTCCAGTGCTGCTGGTGCTGTGGTTGATGGTGTTTAAGCCGCCGTTTGAGGCTCCAAACTCAGCATGTCTGGGTCGGTGGGCCGATTTTGCTAAGTGCTTGCCTCATCCTGCCAGTGACGTGGCGTGCTGGATGCAGATGGCCCCCATAGCAGGGATTGCTCCTCCACGAAGCCGGAGAGATTAAGGCTCATGTTGAGTGGTGATGCCAGGAGTGCCGGTATCTGGAGGTATTGTGGCGGCAGCTGCTCCTCCTCCTCCTCCTCCTCTTCACTCCGCCGGGTTTGTGCATCCAGTTGAAAAGTTGCTGGGATCAGTGGGGCTGGGCTCCTGGTCCCTGAGGCTTCACAGCTGGATCCGGTGTGTGCCTGACTAAGAGCTGTGGAAACGAAGAAGAAGGGTTAAGTATGGATGCTAAAAAGTACCCATGTACCGTTTGGCACGGGATGCACAATTTGCATCAATCGGTGTGAGCATCTTGTGCCAAAATATGTGGTCTTCTGTGGCAGACTTGTAATTTACAGGTGGGGTGAACTTACCGGCTCCGGCTCGTGTGGTGTCCATCCCCTTGAGCACATCCAGTCCCAGCCATTCAGTCAGGCACTGCTCCAGTGGGGTCAGGACTATGGGGCAAGGGCCTCCTCCTCCTCCTGTCTGTCGCAGATATATATATATATATATATATATATATATATATATATATTACGGCTCCTCACCTTGTACTTCAGCTGTGTCTTTATGTTGCGGTAGTGGTTTGGCTACCTGTTCTCCAGTCCTTTTTATTCCGCTTTGCTGGGACATGGCCTGGGCAATGTCGTGCCACATCTGTCCCGTGGCTGCCCTGGACGTCTTGGCCGCACGGTTCCCAAACAGCGTGTTGTAATGCTAGAGAACCCCAGCGATGATCATGTTGGTCTTCCTCGATGCTAAACCTTAATGCACAAAGATGAGCCCAACCTGCTGCCAGATGAGCGTGGCTTGCCACTTCCACTTCAGGAGAGGTGTCATTTTTCTCACTCTTGCTCCTACTCCCCGCTCCCCTCCCTTCCAGCCCCCTCCTGCACCTCCCCTGCCAACTTCCCCCGGCCCTCTCTGTCTATCCCTACTATGCCACTCTCCTGCCACACTCGCATGCCTATCCCCTTCCGCCTCCTCCTATCTCTTCCCTCCTCCCCATCTTTACCCCTCCTACTCCTTCTGTTCTTGTCCTCCTCCTCTCCTCCCTATTCCCCCTCTTCTCCTCACACCTCTCCACTTTTTTCTCCCCACACCTCTCACGCTCCTTCCTCTCCAGCTCCTCATTCTTCGCCACTTCTCCACCACACAAAGACTTAACTTGACAAACAAAAACGTCTACACTCAGTTAAAGATGCGAGATAAAGGTAGACAGATGATAACACTAAATAAAAGGGCACAATGCACTCAGAAATCGCAAAACTCCACCTCCATTAAACTCCTAGGACTTACCTCCTCTCTCTTCCGCACCTGACACACCCTCAAAGAAGCAGCTGTAGGGCCGGGTGTATATAAACAAAATAGCACGCCAGTCGTAGACTGATGCGCTAATTTATCGCACAACACGACACTGTATCGTGCGATGCGATAAAGTATCGCGAGTTGCACAACTTACCTGTGTGATGCAGTAGATGAGAAATTTTCCTAACCATGCCCATTTTTTTTATCACGGGCACTATCGCGCCATATTTCTGCTTTGCTTATAGCATTTTGATAATTCTATACAAAATTTAAAAAATGTATATACTGTCAATATCAAAAATATTAGTTTCCCTATTACAAATATATACATTTTTAATGATGTATTTTTGTATAAGTTTTGAATAAAGATTAAGTGAAAAGTTTAGCCTTGTTCTTATGAAAGATTCCTATGTGCTGTTTTACCCCAGGGGTAATCATAATTATAGATATTCTTTGGCACAGAACCATATTAACTAGTGAAGTTTGTCTGATATCTTTTCTTACTATATATATATATATATATATATATATATATATATAAGAACATAAGAAATTGCCATGCTGGGTCAGACCAAGGGTCCATCAAGCCCAGCATCCTGTTTCCAACAGAGGCCAAACCAGGCCACAAGAACCTGGCAAGTACCCAAACACTAAGAAGATCCCATGCTACTGATACAATTAATAGCAGTGGCTATTCCCTAAGTAAACTTGATTAATAGCAGCTAATGGACTTCTCCTCCAAGAACTTATCCAAACTGTTTTTGAACCCAGCTACACTAACTGCACTAACCACATCCTCTGGCAACAAATTCCAGAGCTTTATTGTGCGTTGAGTGAAAAAGAATTTTCTCCAATTAGTCTTAAATGTGCTACTTGCTAACTTCATGGAATGCCCCCTAGTTCTTCTATTATTCGAAAGTGTAAATAACCGAGTCACATCTACTCGTACAAGACCTCTCATGATCTTAAAGACCTCTATTATATACCCCCTCAGCCGCCTCTATATGTATGTGTGTGTGTGTATATATAAAAGACTGAACAGTCCATGAACAGGATTATCAATAATGTGTTCCATTTATGTGTCAGTCACTTTGTCATGTGCAAAATCATATTTGCATTAACTTTTACACATTTTCCAATTGATTTCATTTACTAATGACGAGCTGTCATTTTCTGAGCAAAAAAATGTCCCTGAAACCTGTAATTTAATACATAATTATTTTGCTTTGTATTTGTGAATGCGACGCAGTTGCTGTGATGTACGCTGGAAGATGTCATTGGTACGCTCCAATCTTGGCACACACTCCTTCCTTAGAATAGTAAAAAAAAGAAAAAAAAATCCAGAACAAGCAAGGAGATAAAGTGCACTGGATTGCTGAATAACAAACACAAAGAATGAACACAAGCAAACACGTGAAGCCAATGCAGGATGATAGAGAGAGAGAGATTCGCTTACAGAGTTCAAACTGAAAGCGAAGAAGAGGCAGAAATCAGATGACTACGCAACACTGCAAAATAAGCAACAATTTGAGAAAATGGAGGTATTATAGGAGCAACGGATTCATCGCGGATGAGTCGAAAGAGAGCCGCACGCTGGTAGAGCAGCAAACAGGGACCAGGAAGATGCAGAGCACAGGCAGCAGCTGAGTGCAGAAAGAATTGCCAGTGCAGGAGGAAACGAAGCTAAGAGGAGCAGAGAGAACGTCGCAGAGGAAATGAAATGGAAAGGCAAATAGTTTGCAGAGATTAATTCATTTGAATAAAGATTCATATTCATTCATTTAGAAATATGTTTATGTGAATCTTTTCATCTGTCATCTTATGCTAGTGGGCGCATAGTAAATGCTCCGTGATTTTGGATATCCTTTCATCTGGCAAGTGTAATTTTAACTGTGATTGAGCGGAAGGGTTTCTGGTTTTGTTTTGGGGTTTTTTGTTGTAGTTTCCAGGAAATTATTACTGAGGGATGTCACTAGCTCTTTGGCTTACTCTCTGTTATACGTTACGGGCTGCTGGCAGATATTTCCAATGATCCAGCTCTTCTGACCTGTTTCAAGTCTACTCCACTGTTAGACTCGTCTGTGCATTTGTGACAAAGGTTTCTAGAGGAAACACAATTTACCCATGTATCCCTTTTCTAAAGACCAGGGCTATATCGAGCACTTCACTGAAAATGACAAGGGTTTCCTTTCAGAATAACCTCACCAGTGCTGCAGTCCTCCCTTGCTTAGTACAAGACTGCAGTATACATTAAACCAATGGTTCTCAACCTTTTTTCGGCCGGGACACACCTGACAGATGATTCTCACATGCGTGACACACTGAACATGTGACCGTCACGGGGCTCTATGTAAACATACAATCTGCATCCACGGGAGCCCCTGTGACCCCCGAAAAAGGGTGCAGAGCAGAACTAGGGCATTACCCACACAACTCACCATACAAAAAGATATTCTGTTTCTGATGACATCTCAGTAAAAGCAAAACAAACTCCAACTACCAGGCACAATACCCCTCCTTATGAAAAGACATGGAAAGAGAAATATAGCACCTAACGTAGTCCCAGGATCTGCAATAATGCACACAAACTAACCCGCACAAAGTTACACATGCATTATGGCATGCACTCCAACAGTAACAACCTTATTTATGAAAAGGCAACACTACAAATATTAAACCAGGCCCTAAACACTAATACATCTCCTATTAGGAAAACAGAATAAGCAGTCTGTCTCTCTCACACACACCAGTCACCTCCCTGACCAGTCTATCTCTCTCTCTCTCACAGAAACACATCACTTCCATCCAGTCTCTCTCTCAATCACACACATGCTCCCAATCACACATATGCTCTCTCACTTACATACGAGCGCTCAATCACACACAAATGCTCTCGCTCCCATTCTACCACACACACAAGCTGTCACGCACCCAGGCTCCTACCACACACACAAGCTCTCACTCATGCACCCAGACTCCCAATCACACCCACACAAACACCCGCACCCAGGCTCCCATTCTCACATGCATGCACCGGGCCTCACCACCAAACCTCTTCTTCCTTCACCGCAGGGATGGGCTCCAGTTCCGCTGTGGCTTTACTCTGGCAGGCCTTCTTTTTCACCACCACAGGGATAGGCTCCCATGGCGGCCTTGCTTCGGCAGGGTTGGGTTTCCTCTTCGCCTCCAGCCCCCCTCAAACTACCCCACCCCTGAGCTATGGGATGTCCCTTTTTCCTGCCCCACCGACCAATCAGAGGCTTCCTCCCTTCTTCCTAATCCCACTTGCAGAAAGAAAGGAAGGAGGTTCTGATTGGCCAGCAAGGGCAGAAAGGAGGCTTGCCATTGGTCCTCTGAGGCACGGAAAAGGGAAGCACAACCAGAGCAGTGGGACACTGGGAGCCACGACACACCTGCCGGTGCATGGCGACACACTGGTGTGTCACGACACACCAGTTGAAAATTGCTGCATTAAACTAAGCCCTTCGTAAAGTTGAGTTAAAAATAGTTTGCTAGAGAGAGAAGTGAGAACCTGTTGGCAGTGAGCTGAATATGCAGGGATGTGCTCTGATTATCCATGAGTTTGCAACACAATACAGCAGCTCCCTGAAATGTGTTGAAACCCCCATTCACCTCTGCAGATACCAATGGATTTTTCAGTACAATGTAGAGACAGTTCAGTACCATCTGTACTGTGTAAGGTGCTTATTTTCTGAAAGTATTTTATTTTCATTTTCCATTAGTTGCTGATAAACAAGGTATGAATCTGCCATAACACGTGGGTGACGTCATTTGACAGCGCCAACATGGAACTAACTCTCTGAGCTCAGTAAAGGCTTCACTAAGCATGGGATTAGGAGCTTTCTGCTGATGTTCACTATTTCATGAGCCTCAGAGCTTCCCACGGACATGTCCCAGTCTCTCTCCCTCTCAACATTTTTTTTTATTTTTAGCCTTTTAATGGGCCTTATCAATCTCATTGCTGCTTTTGATTTTTTTTTACTGCTGCCTTGGCAGACCCTCAAACACGACTTTGAAGTTCTGCAAAAAGAGTATGGAAATGCCAAAGGCCAAGAAGACCACGGTCAGCAGTTTTAAGGCTTGCATTTTTGGATGCCAGATGACCATATCAGATACACACTTGGGGGGGGTGTAATTTTCAAAAGGATTTACACGCTTAAAGCTGGGTTTTACATGTATAAATGCGCTTTAAGCGTGTAAATGGGTTTTTGAAAATTGCTATGATATATGCTGCTTTTACGCATGTAAATCCTTTTGAAAATGCCCCCATTGTTTGCTTATCATTGCCTGGTCCTCGACCATGACTAGACCAGTTGCTGCAACTGTGGTCAGATGTCTCCTAGGGCATAGCAGCACCACATCTGTAAGATGGAGGCCCTGAAGAAGGTCCCGGTGGGTAAGAGCCAAAAGCCCCAGCACAAGGCTGAGCTGTGGAGTTGCTCTTCTTCCAGGAGCAAGGCGCCATCAAATTTTCAGTGCAAAAAAATTGAGGCACAAATCTTCCCCCTCTTATTCACACAAGAACGGGGAACCTTTTCCCTCTCCCCCCATAGTGCCTGTTCCTGGATCTGTCTCAGGTCTGGGTTGAGCCCGGTGCAGAAGCCTATGGCACCAGTAGAGACAGCAAGAAGAGCGCCTAAACAACACTAAACTGGCTAGCTTACAGATTACAACCTCTGTTGAGGCTCATCAAGTGAGAGCCAAGGCCACTTCCATTGAAGATGTTTGCAAAGTTACTTCTTGGTCATCTGTTCACCCATTCATGTTCTGTTACTGTCTGGACATCAAGTCCTGGAGGAGACAAGTTTTTGACAGCAATTCTGCACAGCCTGCTCAACAGTAATCCCCTCTCTGCCTGCTAGGGTTGGGTTTCAAGTATTGCTTGGAAGTGCAACCTTCAGCTTGGGACTCTCTACGGTAATGGCTACTTTGTGTCTGCTGGCCAACGGAGAAAGCAAGTTTGCTTACCTGTAAACAGAGTTCTCCATTGGCAGCAGAGTGAATTAGCCATAATACCTGCCCGTCCCCTGGAGAGTAGACTACCTTGCTAAAGCTCATAAGGTGGATTGAATGCACGGGAACTCCCATAGATGCTCAGTAAAGAAATTACTGAGCTCCAAGAGCTGGGTCTATGTCAGCGCCATTCAGTGACCTCACCCACGTGTAATGGCTAATTCTTCCTGCTGTATATGGAGAATATACTGGATATCTGAGCTCTCCAGGATACCAGTAAACCTTCCTAAAAGCTCTTTTTATTGACTTCTCAAACAGACCCAATTTCTTAACAATTAATCCCATAAAGGGAGAGGTTGGTGTTAACTAGTAGCAAAATATAACCAGTCCCTCTGGGTACGGCGTACCTGAAAGATCAGAATATTATGGCATGGCCATTGGAACATTTTGTATGTCTTGGTAGCTGGTCCATGGTTTGTTCATGTACAACCACCTCCCCCCCCCCACCACCACCACCACCAGAAAGTTTTAAATGTTCTCTTGTTCCAGACTTCCTCTCTAATGCAGTTATCATTCAAGTCCATATTTTAGTTTATGCCGAAAGAACGTCTTTGGATACAGGCATTACTTATTTATTTTTGTAATTAACATTTTATTGAATTAAGATCAACATTTCCAGAGAACAAGGATCACATTTATTTCCTGATAATCCCTCCCCCCCCCTCCATCTCTTCCCAGCTGGTTTCAACATTATTTATTATTTAGAAAATCTTCTGTTTCACAATTCTTCAAAATACATTGCGGATTACAAAGCAAAATACATAATAAAACAATGTCAAACAATAAAACATAAAATCAGTATATACATAAACAGAAAATAATATAAGCTTAAATATTAAAAGCTTGTGAAAACATCAAATCTTTTAACATCTTCCTAAATTTCAGATAATCTGACTGGCTACGGATCTCCAAAGGGACAGTATTCCATATTGTACTAAGTTATTTTAAATTAATTTTTTTATTAAGTTTTATTTATGTATGTATTTTTAATTGCATTGTTATATGTTTTATGTTGTACATCGCTTCAAGCGATTTTTAATCACTGAAGTGATATATAAATATTAAATAAATACATTTCAGGGCCAATGACTGACAATATATTTATTTATATTAGAGATGTGAATCGTGTCCTCGATCGTCTTAACGATCGATTTCGGCTGGGAGGGGGAGGGAATCGTATTGTTGCCGTTTGGGGGGGTAAAATATCGTGAAAAATCGTAAAAAATCGAAAAAACGTAAAATCGCAAAACCGGCACATTAAAACCCCCTAAAACCCACCCCCGACCCTTTAAATTAAATCCCCCACCCTCCCAAACCCCCCCCCCAAATGACTTAAATAACCTGCGGGTCCAGCGGCGGTCCGGAACGGCAGCGGTCCGGAACGGGCTCCTGCTACTGAATCTTGTTGTCTTCGGCCGGCGCCATTTTCCAAAATGGCGCCGAAAAATGGCGGCGGCCATAGACGAACACGATTGGATGGCAGGAGGTCCTTCCGGACCCCCGCTGGACTTTTGGCAAGTCTTGTGGGGGTCAGGAGGCCCCCCCCCAAGCTGGCCAAAAGTTCCTGGAGGTCCAGCGGGGGTCAGGGAGCGATTTCCCGCCGCGAATCGTTTTCGTACGGAAAATGGCGCCGGCAGGAGATCGACTGCAGGAGGTCGTTCAGCGAGGCGCCGGAACCCTCGCTGAACGACCTCCTGCAGTCGATCTGCCGGCGCCATTTTCCGTACGAAAACGATTCGCGGCGGGAAATCGCTCCCTGACCCCCGCTGGACCTCCAGGAACTTTTGGCCAGCTTGGGGGGGGCCTCCTGACCCCCACAAGACTTGCCAAAAGTCCAGCGGGGGTCCGGAAGGACCTCCTGCCATCCAATCGTGTTCATCTATGGCCGCCGCCATTTTTCGGCGCCATTTTGGAAAATGGCGCCGGCCGAAGACAACAAGATTCAGTAGCAGGAGCCCGTTCCGGACCGCTGCCGTTCCGGACCGCCGCTGGACCCGCAGGTTATTTAAGTCATTTGGGGGGGGGTTCGGGAGGGTGGGGGATTTAATTTAAAGGGTCGGGGGTGGGTTTTAGGGGGTTTTAGTGTGCCGGCTCATGATTCTAACGATTTATAACGATAAATCGTTAGAATCTCTATTGTATTGTGTTCCATAACGGTTTAAGACGATATTAAAATTATCGGACGATAATTTTAATCGTCCTAAAACGATTCACATCCCTAATTTATATATTTATTTATAAAATCTTATATTCCACATCCTCCAAAATATTGACCAATTGTCTTCTGTCCGTCAACGAGTTTGCAATCCAGGCCACCATCTTGGCACTTATTCCTAAGCTTCTCGTTTTATTCACAAGCCTACTGTGCGGGACAGTAACAAAAGCTTTGCTGAAATCCAAGTAGATGACATCGAGTGCTCTTCCTTGATCCAATTCCTTAGTTACCCAGTCAAAAAAGTCAATCAGATTTGTCTGCCAGGACCTTCCCCTGGTGAATCCATGCTGCTTCTGGTCCAGCAATTCTTCCGACTGTAGATAGTTCACTATTCTTTCTTTCAACAGCGACTCCATTACTTTTCCCACCACCGAGGTGAAGCTAACCGGTCTGTAGTTTCCAGCCTCCTCTCTGCTCCCACTCTTGTGAAGCGGGACCACCACTGCTCTTCTCCAATCACTCGGCACTACTCCCGTTTCTAGGGATCTATTGAACAGGTCATGCAGCGGACCCACCAGCACATCTCTGAGCTCCCTCAGTATCCTGGGATGAACCTCATCAGGTCCCATGGCTTTGTCCACTTTGTTTCCCCAGATCTTCCCATACATTCTCTACTGTAAACGGAGTTTCATCTACTCCATTCCCCTCCAGTTTCTTGTTAACTAGCGACAGTCCTTCTCCAGGGTCCTCTTTAATGAACACCGAACTGAAGTATTCATTTAATATTTCTACCATTTCTTCGTCTCTCTCCACATATTGATCCTTTCTTTCCACCTTTCAATTTCACTATACCACTTTGAACTTTTCTCCTTTCTCTGATGTATCTGAAAAATGTTTTGTCACCTGCTTTACCTCTTTGGCAATCCTTTCTTCCGCTTGACTTTTTGCCATCTTGATTACTTTCTTTGTCTCCCTCAGTTCCATCAGATATTCTTCCTTGTGCTCCTTTCTTTGGGATCCTTTATATTTCTTAAACGCTGTTCTTTTAGCCTTTATTTTGTCAGCCACCTCCTTTGAGAACCAGATAGGTTTCATTTTTCTCTTGCTTTTCTTTACTTTTCTAATATATAGATTAGTTGCCTTGGTGATTGCTCCTTTTAGATTGGTCCACTGTTTTTCCACATCTCTTGTTCTCCCAGCCTTCTAGTTCTTCCTCCAGGTACTTCCCCATTTCATCAAAGTCCGTGTTTTTGAACTGTAAAACTCGGGTCTTCGTGCTTCTTCTCCATATCCTATTTGTGATATGAAACCATACCATTTGATGATCACTGGTGCTGAGGTGGGCACCCACCTGGACATCAGAGACATTATCCCCATTAGTGAGCACTAAGTCGAGTATAGCTCCTTCTCTTGTGGTTCCATTACCATTTGTTTGAACAGAGCCCCTTGCAGGGCATCCACTCTCTCTCTACTATTATTAGATTCTGCAGATGGGATTCTCCAGTCTACATCCGGCAGATTAAAATCTCCAACAATCACCACTTCTTCCTTCTTTCCCATCTTTTGGATGTCTTCAACCAGATCTCTGTCAACTCTTCCATTTGATTTGGAGGCCTGTAAACCACTCCAATAAAAATGGATGCCCCATCATCTTTTCTTAGGATGGTCTATAATGCTTCTTCTATACCTCACGTCCCTTGCAGCTCCAATGCTTGGATATTGTTTCTGACATAAAGAGCCACTCCTCCCCCTTTCCTATCCTCTCTGTCCTTCCTTAACAAGTTATAGCCTGGTATTGCCGTATCCCAATCATGAGATTCCGTGAACCTTGTCTCTGTGATAGCAACAACGTCCAAGTCCGCCTACACCATTAGGGCTTGCAGATCTAGGATTTTATTGCCCAAACTACGAGCATTTGTGCTGAGGGTAATTTTCAAAGAACTCAGGGGCTGCATGAAGATCTGCCACAGTATTTTATAACCCACGCGTGTCAGGTAACTGTAGTTATAAAATATGCGTATGTCTGGTTACGCGCGACTTCCTGCAATGCATTGAAAACGCATACTTTTCCTATAAATGTACGCACAAAAAATATATATATATAACTTGCTCACATAATCCCTGATCTATATTGGGAGTCCGGTGTATTTTAAAATGTGCATAACTTAAATCACCAGTTTGCTGATACCTCCACCAGTTCCACCCTGTCGTCTTCGAGACCCTCCTAGTTCTTCACCCTGAAGTCCCCCCAGTTCACCCAGACCTCCCACCCAACCAGTAGCAGGCAAAATATGAGTCTGATATCCACTGCACTAGTTAATTAGTTGATTCAAAATTATGTGAAGAAGTTACCAAATGTAATCATGTAAATCTCTCATAAAATAGCAACTTATGTGCGTAACTCTTGGCCCTTCTCTGGACAGCCCCATATTTGCATGTACAAATGTGCGCACGAAACCAAAAATATGCATGTACTTTTGATGTATCTAAAATAGTATATACACGAGCACAAGCTGCTTGCACACGTTTATGCTAATTTTACACACATAACTGCTTTGAAAATTAACTCATTAGTATCTGTGTAACCAATGGACTGGTAATTGGAACCATAGTGACGTCCCTTAACCTTAAAATGACACGCATCCGTCCAAAGGGACAGTTGGACATCTACTATTCATTCTGGCCAAAATCTAAGACTTCCCTCTCTTCCTTGTTTTAAGGCACTAGTAAACAAGATTTGGGAACCACCAGGACCTTGAAATAGCTATTTCTTTTGTAAGGCATCTGATAACATTAAAATTCATTACATGTCTAAAACTTTGCAAATCTTATGTACATGAAAGTAAAATGTGTGTCCTTTCAGCTAGGGCCTGGAAATTCATAATGATAGTAATTTATTGGTTACCTTTCTTTAATAGGAATGCAGAAGAATCCCAACTTATAAAAATGAGTATTAGAATTGGCAATGTTAAGAAATATGTCACACTATCATGTTTTATATTTTTCTTAGAGCTTATCAAATGTCATTTTGTACAAGAAGATGAACGTACACACAATTGACTAGAGCTATAATTGCCTTGGGTTAGGATCTCTTGACCTCGGCTAAGAGGTTGTCAATGCAGACCAACATACATAAATATGAAATAATACAGAGTGGAGCTAAGCAGAAGTGGTAAATAGATGTGACATGCTGGCCATGACATTCCTGAGCCCGGAGATGTATGACGATGTGTTGAAGGAAGTATGCAAAATAAAGAATTGCAGGAAAAACACAATATATAGTGTATCAAAGGAAGGAAGGTCATTACTTACCTGTATGGGCAGGCATTAATAGGGACTGTGGAAAGCACCAAGGTTAATATTCTTTTTAGAGCAGGGCATAAAACCAGTCAATGTGAGCTTTTACAGAATGCAAATGGTGTGATTTATAAGCACAAAATAGGAAAAAATGTTAAATTATGGCCCAATCTAAGGGATAAGCTGTGCAATTTTAGGAAATGGGTAAAATAATTATTTAGTTACATGGCAAAAGTGAGGATCTCACAAGGCTACCCTTGAGCAACAAGATAGTTCAGGAGAACAGGTATTAGGCTGTACAGAGTATAGAACAAACTAAGGAGAAGTACCTGGAAAGCTGTGAGCAAAATTGATCCTTTTCTAGGCAGTACAGCTCCAGATCTGCAGAGGCAAATCTAGATATTGTTGCTATCACTCAGACTTGGTTCAATGAGTCCCCATGGCTGGGATATGGCCATATCAGGCAATAATCTGTTCTGGAAAGGTAAGGATGGCAGAAAAAGGGGAGGAGTGGCTCGTTATGTTAAAACAAATATCGAAACCACTGAAATGCAGGGGAGGTGGAGAAAGGAGGATGAACTATGGGCTATCTTGGAAAGGGGAGATGGAATTTCCTTCTGCACCATTGTGATCTACAGACCTCCAGCATAGGCAGAAGATCTGGGCAGAGATCTGGTTGAAGAAAATCAAAAGGGGGAGGTGGTTGGTGGGATTTTGTAACCTGATAAATGTTGATTGGAGTATCCCGTTAGTAGAAACAGTTACAAGTCAGGAGATCCTGGACTCCCTTCAAGGGTTGTCCTCATACAAATGGTAGGGCCAACCCATGAGGAAAGGGGCAATGCAGGACCTGGCATTTACAAATGGAGAAAAGCATTTCTCATGTCCATTCGGGTGGCACGACCTGAGGACTAGTGATCAAAAGATGGTAATGGCTAAGGCAGAGAGGAATTGCACGAACATCTGAGTCATGGATTTCAAAAATGCCAACTTTGGAGAATACCTCCAGGAGGCGCTGGCAGGGTGGGAAGATGCAGGCAAACTGGAAGAACAGGGAGATACGTTAAAAGGAGCAACAAATCTTTGTTAAGAGCTTAATTAAGAGAAAAAAAAAGAGACCAGTATGGTTTTCAAAAAAGGCAAAATATCAATATTCAAAACATAGGAGGGATTGTAGAAAGAGCATAGGAAATAATGTCTGGCTAAGCTGAAAGAGGCAAGTAAAGTTGTCAGGATGATAAAGGCACAAGTGGAAGAAAAGATAGTTAAAGAGCAAATCAGGTCATTCATCAAAATGTGTTATGGAGTTAACGCGCGCGATAAGGAATTAAGGCCACAGGGGCAGATTTTAAAACCTGTGCGCGGGCGCAGATTTGTTCGCGCAATCCTGCGCGAACAAATCTACGCCCGATTTTATAACATGCGCGCGCAGTCTGTCTTGAGGTTCCTCTGTTATCACCTATTCTGTTTAACATTTGTTTAGCTCCCCTCTGCTTACTCCTTTCCAAGTTAAAAGTGTTTTTCAAATGCTATGTGTTGCATTGGAGGTGGACCCTTGGGCCGAGGTGGGGTTGACTCAACCCATAGGTAAGGTCCTACGGGTTCCCACCGTCGGCAGGCGGAGTGGGTTGATAGAGGCCACTGGAGCGTCACCTATACCAGCCCTCGTTCCCCGCGGGTTGAGCCTTTGGGTGCCGGGGCCAGCATGACTTAGGTGGGCCTCTGTTGTTAGTTGCAGTAGGAGTAGGTTCAGCCCAGAGACAACAGGTGAGAGATGGTACAGTTTAACTCCAGACAGGGTAATGTCCTGGAAACTCGGGTGCCAATGGAGCAAAAGCAGCCCAAAGCCTGAAGAAACCACGTCCAGGGAGTAAGCAGAAGAGGCGTCCATTGATAGGCTTGAGTCAGGGCTGGCGGCAAGCAAGGCTGAGGTCTGATCACGGAGATAGTCAAGAGCGTAGTCAAGCAAGGCAGATGTCTGATCACGGAGATGTTCAAGCATAGTCAGGCAAAGCGGAGTTCTGGGTCTGGAGATAGGCAATGCATAGTCGGACGAAGCAGAGGTCTGGGTCTGGAGATAGGCAATGCGTAGTCGGATGAAGCAGATGTCTGGGTCTGGAGATAGGCAATGCGTAGTCGGACGAAGCAGAGGTCTGGGTCTGGAGATAGGCAATGCGTAGTCGGACGAAGCAGAGGTCTGGGTTTGGAGATAGGCAGTAGCGTAGTCAGGCAAAGCAAAGTCAAAGTCCGTGTGGTCAATCTGAGGCATGAAGCAGGGTAGGAACGAAGAGACAGGAACCGGGAACAAATGAGGAACTGGAACGCAGGGATGAGTTTCTTGTTAACTAGTGACGGTCCTTCTCCAGGGTCCTCTTTAGTGAACACAGAACTGAAGTATTCATTTAATATTTCTGCCATGTCCTGGGAGAAAGCAGAGTTGCTTACCTGTAGCTGGTGTTCTCCCAGGACAGCAGGATGTTAGTCCTCAGGAAACCCGCCCGCCACCCCATAGAGTTGGGTTCGCCTACGTTTTTTTATTTTATTTTTTCGCTCGTATTTTCTGCTTTGACACGAGACTGAAGGGGGACCCCATGCGGCTATGGGGTTAGTGGCATGCTGGGCATGCTTAGTGTGGCAGTCAACATTTCTAGAAACTTTGACAAAAGTTTTCCGCGCCGGGCTCCATCTGATGATGTCACCCATGTGTGAGGACTAACATCCTGCTGTCCTGGGAGAACACCTGTTACAGGTAAGCAACTCTGCCTTATTCGTATGGCTGCACAAGCATTGCAGTTTCAGAACAGTTTAATTCAGAAGTTGGTAAAAGGGAAAAACAATCCCAACTCAATCTGATTTGGGTTTTTTATTATCAAAATTGATGAATATACTTCTGTCTAAAATGTTTTTGAAGTTGTGAATTTGGGTGATTCGACCTCGATTAACAATATAATTATTTTAGCAGTTTCATTGCATTTTCACCTACAACAGTTCACCGAGTCTAGAAGGGAAAATGCGGATGCTCCAGAACAGAATAAGGGGACATTGTTTCAACAAATTCTGGGAGTTCAGAGATCCAGGAAGTGTTTTGACTTAAATTAGATTCTTAGAAGTAGGAAGGGGCTGTAAGCCATTTTTATAGCAGACGTTCCACCCAGGGAAATCAAAGGGCGAGTACTTCAGGCAGCTGGGTTTTTTTTTTTGTTTTTAGGTTGCCTCCTCCTTATTTGCTGCTGCTTTCTTATTTTGCCTTTGATGTACCTGTTCAATAGTTTCTGTAAGATTCAAACGCGGTGCGGTTAATTGATCCGAATACTTTGATAGAAACATGGAACATGATGACAACAGATGGAGACGACACAGCCCATCCACACCTCCTGCTCTTTATTAAAACAAATCTTTGCTGTGAAAGGTACTTTACTGATAGCCAGAGTACAAGGAGTAAAGGTCCCTTAGATGGTTTGGAATAAACTTTGCACCCCAAGATCCTAGTTTCCCCTGTAAATACAGAAGTATGCTCTGTTCTTTTCCACTGTACAGGAAATCTGTAATCTGTTGTTGTTTTTTTTGTCTTGTGACTCACACGTGGTTCATACAGGCTGGTGTGATATTAGGGCTTGATTTTTTTTTTTTTTAATGAATTTGCTGCTGAGTTAGGAGTCGTGAAGCTTATGCACTCTGACCAGTGTGGAGCACGCACTGGGATAACAATTACAAAATGCAAGGTTCCCTCAGTCGCCAGCATTTTGAGGCAATGCGGTGTAGCATAAGGTAGTACCTTGGATATAAATCTTGCAGTTTCATATATACAAAGCATAAGAACATGCTATACTGGGTCAGACCAAGGGTCCATCAAGCCCAGCATCCTGGTTCCAAAAGTGGCCAATCCAGGCCATAAGAACCTGGCAAGTACCCAAACACTAAGTCTATTCCATGTAACCATTGCTAATGGCAGTGGCTATTCTCTAAGTGAACTTAATAGCAGGTAATGGACTTCTCCTCCAAGAACTTATCCAATCTTTTTTTAAACAGCTACACTAACTGCACTGACCACATCCTCTGGCAACAAATTCCAGAGTTTAATTGTGCGTTGAGTGAAAAAGAACTTTCTCCGATTAGTTTTAAATGTGCCCCATTCTAAGTTCATGGAGTGCCCCCTAGTCTTTCTACTATCCGAAGAGTAAATAACCGATTCACATCTACCCGTTCTAGACCTCTCATGATTTTAAACACTTCTATCATATCCCCCCTCAGCCGTCTCTTCTCCAAGCTGAAAAGTCCTAAACTCTTTAGTCTTTCCTCACAGGGGAGCTGTTCCAGTTCCTTTATCATTTTGGTCGCCCTTCTCTGTACCTTCTCCATTGCAATTATATCTTTTTTGAGATGTGGTGACCAGAATTGTACACAATATTCAAGGTACGGTCTCACCATGGAGCGATACAGAGGCATTATGACATTTTCAGTTTTATTCATCATTCCCTTTCTAATAATTCCCAACATTCTGTTTGCTTTTTTGACTGCCGCAGCACACTGTACCGACGATTTCAATGTGTTATCCATTATGACACCTAGATCTCTTTCTTGGGTGTGGTAGCTCCTAATATGGAACCTAACATTGTGTAACTATTTCATGGGTTATTTTTCCCTATATGCATCACCTTGCACTTATCCACATTAAATTTCATCTGCCATTTGCATGCCCAATTTTCCAGTCTCACAAGTTCTTTCTGCAATTTATTACAATCCGCTTGTGATTTAATTATTCTGAACAATTTTGTATCATCTGCAGATTTGATTACCTCACTTGTAGTATTTCTTTCCAGATCGTTTATAAATATTTTGAAAAGTACAGGTCCTATTACAGATCCCTTAGGCACTCCACTGCCCACTCCCACTGAGAAAATTGTCCATTTAATCCTACTCTCTGTTTCTTGTCTTTTAGCCCGTTTGTAATCCATGAAAGGACATTGCCACCTATGCCATGACTTTTTACTTTTCCTAGAAGCCTCTCAAATGCCTTCTAAAAATCCAAATACACTACATCTACCGGTTTACCTTTATCTATATATTTATTAACTCCTTCAAAAAAGTGAAGCAGATTTGTGAGGCAAGACTTGCCCTAGGTAAAGCCATGCTGACTGTTCCATTAAACCATGTCTTTCTATATGTTTTGTGATTTTGATATTTAGACCCTTTCCACTATTTTTCCTGGCACTGAAGTCAGGCTAACCAGTCTGTAGTTTCCCGTATCGCCCCTGGAGCCCTTTTTAAATATGAGGGTTAAATTAGCCACCCTACAGTCTTCAAGTACAATGGATAATTTTAATGATAGGTTACAAATTTTTACTAATAGGTCTGAAATTTCATTTTTTAGTTCCTTCAGAACTCGGGTGTATACCATCCGGTCCAGGTGATTTACTACTCTTCAGTTTGTCAATCAGGCCTTCCACATCTTCTAGGTTCACTGTGATTTGGTTCAGTCCATGTGAATCATTACCCATGAAAACCTTCTCTGATACGGGTATCTCCCCAACATCCTCTTCAGTAAACACTGAAGCAAAAAAATAATTTAATCTTTCCGCGATGGCCTTATCTTCTCTAATTGCCCCTTTAACCCCGCGATCATCTAATGGTCCAACTGACTCCCTCACAGGCTTTCTGCTTCGGATATATTTTTAAAAGTTTTTCCTTCACAGCCACATTAATTGAATCTAAACTCCTGGGGGTACGTCCAGATGGCTGGGTGGCAAAACACTGCGCTGTCATGTGGGAGATCAGAGTTCATGGGCCTGGTTCCTCTTTTTATTCTGGTCAGTAAAGGCTGGGGTTGCTGAGGGCGGTATTCATAGCCCAGAGGATCTGTTTATTGTCAGTCAGAAACGGAATCTCAGCCATTGGCCAGCAGTGACACCCGACCAGACCCCGGCCCCAGCAGGGACCTGTGGTCTGTGGCCCTTGGTCAAAGATTGTTACTTCAGTTGCTAACTTATAGAGGAGGTTTATAAAACTGGGGCAGAATTACTGATGAGAAAAAAAGAAATCTCTCTCATAATACAGTTTCAGTAAAAGGTTTGAAAAAAAATTCCGTTATCAGGTTATATGATGTAGAGATGTGGCAAGGATGAAGGATGGGGTTGTAGTAATTTATTTCCTAAAATATTTCATTATAAAGCCCACCTGCAGATTTGTTTTTCTTGTGTTGGTAAGCAATGCGTTTTCTGGTGTAAGCTCAGAGCAGCCAATTACTGATCCAAGGCCCTGTTTAATGCCAGTTTCTGCTGCCAAGCTCCATTATTTTCCAATGGATACGAGCAGAGGTGATGTGAAAAAGGCTTGAGAATGTAAATTACTTAAAGCGAATCAGCCATGTACCTTGCAGCCTAATTGAAAGAGCTTCCAAGCTCACCTTGATACGTTGGCTGCTTCCATCACATCCTGTGAGCTCCGGAAGAAGGCTGGCTTTGGCGTAATGCAAATTGTAGAAAGAATACCAGCTGTAAGTTTGACAAATTGAGATCGTACCCAACCTATCCCAGCCTAAGGGTGTGGTTCATGCCTGTCGTGATGGGTGCAGAACAAACCTAGTTGGACGTACTAACCTGTATAAAATAACCGATGGTTTTGTTTTGGTTTATTTTTCGTAGCTAGCTTGGACTGTTGCCCTTAAAAGAGGTTACTAATCAAATACTTACAGTACCTGAATGTAATCTGAAGTGCCGAAAAAGCAGAATAAAAATAAAATAAATAAATAAATAAATAAATAAGGGTTTGATCCGGGTGACTTTCCGAGTTACTCGGACGCAGAATCTGAGATCTGAATATTTTCCCCGCTCCCTAGCTAAGTTTTGTCCGGACATCTCATCACCCACACAAGATGTAGCCAGGTTCTGCGAGGCGATGCTGGGGGAGGGGGGGGGTGTTCAGGGAAGGAGCCAGTCCATGTTCAGTCCTGCGTCCTGAATGGGGATTAATTCACCCTGCAGTGAGGTGAATGAATGGATTTTAAGTGCTGCACTTCATATTCAGCCCAGCAACAGGAGGTGGTAAGAGCGAGAGCCTCTCGTCCTCCTGAGCTTCACGGACGGTATTGGGGGAGCTGAAGGCGTGGGAATTTGGGAGTCAGAGCACTGTTGAATACTACTTTCCTTTAGCATGAAGAGGGAGGAGGGGAGGGGGTGATGGGATGACACTAGCCTGTTAACCCTTATTTTATTTTCAACATTTAAAAGCCCAGTGAGCAGAATACCACGTGAAGAGGAGATCTGGGAGGACCTGTTGGTCCTTTTAATGTAATTGATGAAGATTGCATTTTTTTTTTTCACAGTGTAACATTTTGCCGTCTTCACAAAATTTTTTTTTTTGTTTTGTTTATTCACTGTTGTCCTGCTTTCACAGCAGCTTTGTCTTTCTGTTTGCTAATGCTGTGTGTTCATGCTTTTATAGTTTCCCTTTTTCTGTTATACTGCCAACTAATGATCAGCCTGCATGTTCACTGCTTCTGCTATATTCAGTGCAGCTGGCTCTAAAGGGTTAACCTCTAACAGGGGAAGCAGGAATGCATGGGAGATTTTGCCTCTGTGTTTTCAGTCAGCTCTGGTCAGTCTGCACGGTTTAGCAGCTAATCTGGCCAATCCTGCAGAACTATCCTCATTTTACCTGCCTTTATTTCTGTGGCCCAGGCTGCGCTGGTCACGGTTATCTTCAGTTTATGTACAGTAAGACTCTGTTAATTGCTTTATTTGTTAATAAAGCTTCGCATTGAAGAAGCCGCCGTCCCTGTCTAAGAGTAAAGACCAAGTTACGCTTATCTGTTTTTAGGTGCGCAGGGAGAATGTCCGATGGAGACAGAAGACAGTTTGGTTACTCGTACTCCTCGTAGTTCAAACAGAAATAAAATATTCCAGCTCAATTTGTTTTTTTGGTGGAAAGAAGGCAGAAGATTGTTCCACCGATTTCCTTTACCCATCACCCTAATCATGTGTAACTCACCTCCTCTCTGGGGGTCACGTTTAGTGGCTGCAGGGATTAGGGATTTACCTGTCTGCAGCCCCAGGGAAACAGTCAGAGTCACACCATGGATTGCCAGCGGGAACCGAAAGTCTCCGGGAGACTTACCCACAGCAATAAAGTCCAATGTCCACACAATTGATCAAAAAGGTTTATAGGTACTTCCAAGGCAAACAGCAATAATCTCCAGGCAAAACTTGCAGTAGACAATCAGGATACGGCAGAATGTTCAAACGGGCGCACAGGTAAAAATCGGCACTTACAGCGCATATCCAAAAGGGCCCGGCCGCGCGCGCGCGTAAGCGCCGATAACGCGCACGAGAGGCCGGCCGGGACAGTGGCCATTGGCCGCTCTCCCAGGGAAGCGCACGCCGGCAGCCGGCCGGTGCGCGGAAACTCCTTTTGCTCCAGAGGGGGACAGTAAGTGGTGTGAGATAAAGAAATTTCGGGTAGCTCGGTGGGGGTTAGGGGTCGGGGTGAAGAGGGGAAAGGGAAGGAACGCTAGGCTGGGAGGGAAATGGGGAAGGCTCAGTTGCATCGCCGCACGTAATATTCGAAAATTCATGCCCCCGCCCGCGCCGCCCTCACGTGAACGCGGCCAACAGATTTTATAACATGCGCGCATCTTATAAAAATCAGCGCGTCCATGTGCGTCTGCCGGGAACCGGCAGAAGTCCAAAGGAAAAAAAAAAAAACCACTTGCAAAAAATTCTCCTCCTTCCAATTTAGAGGCTTCGCTATCACGCAATTCAGCCCCAAGGCCTTTGGACTTGTTTCAGGAGCATCACTTCCTCAGAAAGGACTTCCACCCTTAACGTTCCTCAGGGCTTCCTGCTCCTGGTTGTCTTAAGAGGAATCTTCTTTCGGTCCTGTAAGGTTCACAGCCTTCTTAAAGCAACGCACCTCCCCGACGCGAGTCCTCTCCCTTATCTCAGACTCCCAAGGCTTCTCGACCTTAAGATGTGGAAGCATCTCGAGTAACCCTAGCACCCTAACCCATCCCGCTTTGGGGGGGAAATAAACCACCCACCGACACAACCTTCTCACAACACTCAAATAGGCAGGACAGGTTTTCTAATCCCCTCACACCCCCTCCTTACAGGAAGGATGCTCGCAAATTACAAGAACCCTGCACTTAACACAGGACTCCCCGACCTCTCACCGAATTAGGAATCCTCCAGCAAACTCTTTAGTGACCCCGGGTAGGGCTGCTCGTGAATTATAATCACTGTAAAAAATAAACTTCCTTGCAAGTCCAAAAATAAATGTACAGTCTGTGCGCTTTTATAATGACATACCTGTCAAATTAATGATCAACCACTTCAACAGGTTTCCCATAACCTAAGGTGTAGTGCGCGTTTATCAGAAAGTGCCACGTCACACCACTGGATAGTGCAGCATTCGAAGGCCTTGTAAACTGTGTTTCCGCAGCTGATAAACTGTGTCCCCTGCTATAGGGTTTTCCGCATACACTTCGGTATTTGTTGTGGTGGTAGTACAGTACCACACATGCAGATGTGTGAATGACGCATTGATCTGTGTGTCCGTGCAGAGCTGAATGCAAGAATCTGTGCTTGCAACGCGCCCGGGAGCCTGTCCTTCAGGAGCAAATTTAGCTATCGGAGAAATACCAGCAGAATTCCAGCAAGTGGCATTTAAACTGCCGATCGTTCGGCGCGCGGCCTCTCTGTTCACACCCCTGCGTTCTTGTTACATCTGGAGGCAGCTGCAGAGAAGGCAAAAAGAAATAGGCAACTAAAAGTGCACTTGGCTACCGCTTGATACTGCGGGTTAAAGAGGTCCCTTCCGGTCCCCTCTCGCTCACACTCTCCCCTCCCACTGCATCTCACCCGTCCCCCCCCTCCCTTACACCCCCCCCCCCCCCCACACACACACCAGGTCAGTTCTTTCTTCCTGCCCGCGGGATGTGAGATCCCAGCAGGAGCCTCGGCATTCGGCGTGGGTCCTGGAATCCCTGCAGGCACTTCAAAATAAGCAGAATATAAAAATCTAAATAAACAAATGAATGAAAATCCCCGCGGGCATGTCCAGCTGCTGCTGCTGCTGTCGTCGTCTTGCTGGTGGAGCCTGGGATCCCCCGCGGGCGCGTCATAAACCTGCGCCACCGCCGCCGTCTTCCTTCTGCTCACAAGGGCTGGGATCCCCGGGGGCACCTCACTAATCCCGGCTGTCGCCACTATCGTCTTCTTGCAGGGGCCTGGATCCCCTTTAGTATGTCACGGTATCCGTGCCGCGGGACCCGGGATCCTCTCGGGGTCACGTCATAAATATGCCGCCGCTGTCTTCGGCGTCCCTCTGAGCTGCTGGCACATGCTTTCTGCCCTGCGGGTCTTTTGGATGCAGGGTGAGGCGGCCGCCACAGAGGTGTTTTTGGCCACCTTAAAACGTTGCCGCCCGAGGTGGCCGCCTCACCCTGCCTGGTGGTAGAACCGCCCCTGGTTCCGGGGGCCTGAATCGCTCTCTCCCCCCCCCCCCCCCCCGTGACACGGTCATTCTGCAAGACGCAGTGCCGTGTGCCGGTGGCGCTGCGATTTCTTGGATGAGGGTACGAAAGGCAGCATGAAAGGAAGAGGTAAATCGATTGCAAAGGCCAATGTGGCTGGAAAGGTCATAAACGGCGCTCTTCATTCACGGATCTGACCTGAGGAGGTTACAAGTGATCTTGAAGAAAGGATGCCAGCTCAGCTGCTTGCTAGGCAGACGTCCCGCTGTGAATGCTGGCATCGTGGACACCCATCATGGCTTAAAACGGGGGCTGAGTATTATTATTTGTAATAGGAATTTCTATTATTTTCAAGCTGTACTGCCTGTGTCTGCTGTTCTCGGCGGGGGGGGGGGGGGGGGTTGATATTGGTGCCGGATGGTAAAGATTAAGGAGCTTGGCACATTTTGAGGAAGGGCATCTCTGAACCAAGGGAGTTGCACTGAGGGCCGCGGCTTTCGTCTCAGCAATCATTTCACTTCTGGTGAAATAGCCACTTCCCTACTCCATCTTCCACTCCCCTACCCCTCCCTACACCCCCCCCCCCCAAAAAAAGAAAAAATAACCCTGTAAAAAAAATGAAACCGCATTCTTTGCCTAAAAGGAAATGAAAAAATGCGAAAACTTCCCAGGCACAGAGATTGTGCGTCTTTATGCTGCGTTTCTTGTAAAACTGAGGTCTTTTTTCCTTCCAGGATTGTAAACCTATAATGACCTGAGACAGGTGAGGTCACTTCATGAAGAGGCAGTTCTCGGATTCCTCAGGAGGCAGCAGAATTCTTTTGTACTTGGGTTTTTCATGATGGGGTCAGGGAGGAGACGATTTGTCTGAAAACAGGACATGTGCTTCTTTCTCTCTCTCTCTCTCTCTATGCTGGAGACCGGGAGAGCGTTTGAGAGCCGTGACCTCCCGGCTGTTATCTGTGCTCTGACAAGACTAGGAAGAGAAAAGCGCCTGCCGTCTGTTTTGTGAAAGCTTGTGGAAAACGGGGCCCGCCTGCACACTTACAGGACGTGGAACTGGAGGAAGCTGCACCTTTCGTGGCCCTCGGATGATCCCTCTTCCACCACCCCCCCTCCACCCCATAACTACCCTGTTCCACCCTGATCTCTCAACTCCATCCCATCCCTGCCACCCGGCACCTCAGCTCCCCCTGGATCCACAGGAAACGGGTCTGAGCCACAGCCAGAGCACCCAGAGGAGGTGGAAGGAGGGGACGGAAAATCCACCGGTGCTTTTCAAGCCCAGGGCACGGCCCCCGGGGAACGAGTGGGGGAAGGGTCTTGGTTTCCAAAACCTCTTGTTTGTGTTGTCTGTGTTTTGACTAGAACTGTCTGTGAACAGCTGTGTACATCTGGAAGCCCTATATATAAACTCCTCTTTTTATGTTTGTGTGTGGATTTGTAATCTGAAGTATATTAATTTGGTGCACTTGCTATGAAACAGTAGGTGAAGCAAAAATTATATATCGGAATATGTTCATCAATAAATACTTCATGACTACACCAACACTCTTCCAATTTTGAACAGTATTCAAAGACACTACTCCAAAAGTCCTGTTTATCTTTATATCATGACCATCATACTAGGCCTCATCGTATAAGCTCACGCTCTTTGGACTCGGCCTTATTTATAATCATAGGTCATTCTTTGGTGGAAAGTCCCGACAATCCCTATGTTTTTGAAAAAAAAATTTTATGCAGTTAAAACTCTAAAATGTGAAGTACTTAACTTCAGATGTTCTAATGTTCAATATTCATGACGGTCCTTCGTTTGTTGACAAGAAACTGGTAACCCGACACGGGCCGTGTTTCGGACTGCAAAATCAGAACATTGAACCGAACAAGAAACGCTGGATTGCCATCCTTTGAAAAAGTTTTGACAAAGTTATGATAATCACCCTTGAAAAAGGACTGGCACAATGAGTTAGCAGTCGGAAACATGGCCCGTGTCGGGTTACCAGTTTCTTGTCAACAGACGAAGGACCGTCATGAATATTGAACATTAGAACATCTAAAGTTAAGTACTTCACATTTTAGAGTTTTAACTGCATAAAAATTTTTTTTCAAAAAAATAGGGATTGTCGGGACTTTCCAACAAAGAATGACCTATGATTATAAATAAGGCCGAGTCCAAAGAGCGTGAGCTTATACGATGAGGCCTAGTACGATGGTCATGATATAAAGATAAACAGGATTTTTGGGGTAGCGTCTTTGAATACTGTTCAAAATTGGAAGAGTGTCGGTGTAGTCATGAAGTATTAATTTGGTGCACCGCACTAGACAACTTGTTCAGCCGGGGATGCGGTTAGTAAGCGCCTTTTAATGAATAGCAGTAGTAATAGTTTCCCAGGAACTTGTCATTGCGAGGAAACTGAACTCTCAAACTGGTCCATTTTTAGACAGGAAGCAGGTCTTGCAATTTCTGGTGCAGGGGACTGAGCTGTTGAAATTGAGGGGGGGGGGGGGTCAGAATTCAAAGAGATCCTAGCGAGCTTAAGCAAGCACTTAAGTTGGCTAGAGCAAAGCCTTTGAAAATCGCACTGCCCATCCAGCCAGATGTTAGCAACCTAAGTTTCACTAGGCAGGTACTTTTAACGGAAAAAAATTATGGGTGGGGGCCTGGGGGGGGCAGTGATAGGGCCGGACCAGAAGGTAAAGTGTAGCTAGCTTTCATCTTCCAGCATGACCAGGCAAATCTAGGCATTGCAAAAGCCGTCCTAAATCTGGCTGGCCAAACTCCCTTCCTATTTGGGGGGGGGAAAAAAAAATTACTCTGCAGCCCGGTCCCCTATCCCCCATCCTCCCGATGCTCCATCGCCTCCTCCCCCTCCATCCTCCCAAGGCCCGTTTAAACATTATTTTTTGGGTGGGGGGAGGAGGTGGAAGAGGGTTATTTCACCAGAAATGAAATGATTTTTTGGACGGAGAAAGGGATATCCCCCCCAGTCAGCCCTTTTTCCTCCACACCCCCCCCCCCCCCCCAGTCTCCATTATGGTTGCCTGTGAAACTTACCTTTTTATTTAAAGGCAGAGTATTTGGAGGAGGGGTGGAGATTATTACATTTTTAAATAGTCCCCTGGCATTTTGTTTTCTTCTTTTTTTTTTAATGAGCATTTAGCTGCTTAGTACTGGATTTTCAGTACTCAATGCACAATTAAACTCTGGAATTTGTTGCCAGAGGATGTGGTTCGTGCAGTTAGTATAGTTGTGTTTAAAAAAGGATTGGATAAGTTCTTGGAGGAGAAGTCCATTACCTGCTATTAAGTTCACTTAGAGAATAGCCACTGCCATTAGCAATGGTTACATGGAATAGACTTAGTGTTTGGGTACTTGCCAGGTTCTTATGGCCTGGATTGGCCACTGTTGGAAACAGGATGCTGGGCTTCATGGACCCTTGGTCTGACCCAGTATGGCATTTTCTTATGTTCAGCACGAACTGGCAGAGTTTAGCCTGGGAAGCAAGCCCTGCTAAATCTAGTTATCAGATTTCGACTGGCTAGATTTAGTTGAATATTTAGCTGAAAAACCTCGCCACGTAACTTCAGCTGACTATTCAGTCCAAAGTGGGCCTGCTGAGTGGGGTTTTGAATATTGAACTTCAGGTCTCTATCGGGCTGATACATTACAGTTCGCTCCAGTGGAGCGCAGTTAACCCGCATTTGGACGCGCGTTTTCGACACGCTAGATTTATCCCTTATTCAGTAAGGGGTAATAGCGCGTCGAAAACGCGCGTCCAACCCCCGTCCGAAATTAATAGTGCCCGCAACATGCAAATGCATGTTGATGGCCCTATTAGTTATTCCCGCGCGATACAGAAAGTAAAATGTGCAGCTTTTCTGTGCACCCTCCAACTTAATATCACGGCGATATTAAGTCGGAGGCCCCAAAAGTAAAAAAAAAAAAAAAAAGTAAAAACTAAAATTTTTAAATGTGCCCGCAGCCTACAGGTTGGAAGACGAACGCTCAATTATGCCGGCATCCGTTTTCCGAACCCGTGGCTGTCAGCGGGTTTGAGAACCGACGCCGGCAAAATTGAGCGTCGGCTATCAAACCCGCTGACAGCCGCCTCTCCTTTCAAAAAGGAGGTGCTAGGGACGCGCTAGTGTCCCTAGTGCCTCCTTTTACCACGGGCCCTAATTTGCATAGGCCACCCTCCTGAATCGCGCGCCCAGGAGAGTGGCCTGTGCGCGCGTAGGGAGAGCGGGCGCTCGCCAGCTCTCCCGCGCGTTCTTCTGTATCGGCCTGTAAGTGCTGGGTGGTGTGCATAAGATTTAGGTGCATGCGCACTGATACTTCTGTTAGCCACTTGCAAGTTTATTTTGTCGTCTGGCAGACCTTTTTTTTTTTTTTTTCTGAGAAGTATCTAATTTGCATAATTATGTATTCCCAGAAATGCAGGCGTGGCACGTGCATAGAGTTGGAGCTTTTCGGTCTTCTTCCTTTGGTCCCTACTTGCAATATTGGATCGGTTTCCGGTTTGTTTCTTTGGACCTATATACTCGGAGCTTGTCTGAAATTTATTTTTTCAGGATGCAACAGCAAAGGCATCAATTGCAGATCTCTCTCTCTCGCTCTCCGAATGCCTTGCCGGCAGGAGACCCTTCCGAAGCATTTGTCATAACTCTTTGATTTAAACCTTAGAATTGCAAACATAGGCTTTCAAATGAATGTGTTCTTTATCTGTAATGTCCTGTTTATTCCCTGCTCGTTCGGGGATTTACGATGCCGTGATAGCAAAAAAAAGAACGCCAGATAACTCGCAGTGCTTTTTCCGCTGTCTTCAAGAGCCAATTCATCTTCATAAAATTGCTATTGACATGGTGCAATTTCTGTCTGTGCAGCAGGACTGTATAACAGTGAAGGGCTGACAAAAGGCAGCCGGTTGAAGGGACTCTTTGTCAGTGTCCTGAATCACAGGCAATTTCTCCCCCTCTTTTTTTATTTTTTATTTTAACTAGTGCCGGAAGTGAGACGGCACTTTGCAATTACACCGGTACTTTATTTCATTTTTCTAACATGACACGTCCTCGTTTCTACTCTGTCACCTTTTTTTTTTTTTTGCCTTCTTCAAAGAGCTGAGATGGAAGCTGTTTTGCTGTGGTGTCAGGAAACAGCTCCTGGGTTTTGTTTGGGTTTTTTGTGTTGGTTTTTTTTTTAACTGGTTTGAGAAAAACTAACTTCTTCCCAGCCATTGTACAACAGTGACACCTGTTGGCTGGCGAAGGGCGCGTTCCTGCCCTGCCGGGATTTCTGTTGATCCTCATTTAAATTAGAGTTTGCTGTCGGCCATCTTGGAGCTTGCATGCCTAAAGAGCTGCTTTCTGCCAATAATGGACTCATCTGTTGACAGAGTCTCCACTTGACAAGGGTTAATGTTCCAATCAATCTGACCCGTCATTGTTTAGAGTCTGAATAGTAAGACTTGCCCTCTTATGTGAAGGATCCTCAGAAACTGATGCCAGGAGCCTGCCTTCCGGATCTCAGATGCATCTCCCTTCCCATTTCCTCTCCCCCTCCCCAGACTAATGCATGTTATCGTTACTGGAGTGTTCCCATGCAGCTGAAAGCCATGCCAGGGTTTAGGATTATTGCAAATACCAGCAGCTGTTTATGGCTCATACAAGATTTACTGTAGCAGGCACATTCACAGCACAGAAAGTGGTTGAAGGACCTCTACACTAATGGGACATTAAGTCCCCCCGTCCCGTTAATGGTCTCTGGGATGATTCCTTTCCCCACCCGTGGTCTTCGAAAACCTCTTCCTACCTTGCAGCTGATCTTGGAGAGCGTCACAAGGCCCGACATTATAATCACTGCTTGTTCTTTAGGGAGGAACTGGTGCAGTGTGTGACAGGTGAACGAGAACAAGCAGAGCACTCTCTCCAGCTGAGAATGCCGGGCCCACAACATGTCGCAAACAGTACATAGGTTCTGATGTGTTTCGGGACAGCACAAGAGAGGGCAAATTGCAATACAGACTCAACTCATGTGTTGCTAGTGCTTCCTCAGTGGGATGAGTGCGCGGGAAGTTCACTTCTCCGGCATAGCATTGTAGATCACCTTCAGTCCTGCGTCGCATGTTTTTGAAACATATGTTGGGAACATGTTTTGGTCTTTCTCACGAGGCAGGCACTGCACATGCTTTTTCTCCTTTGTCAGACACTACTTGCAGCTACTTTCCCTGGCACTGCTTACACCCCGAGCACTAAGGGCAATTGCGTGGCCTGTAACAGGTGGTGATGCGGTGCCGGGGCCTCGGAGAACAGACTCATCCTCGGTGCATTCCCGCATCACACAGGAGGCCAGTGGCTTACCAAGCACACTAGAATTTCAAAGTTCACCCTGATAGTGAGCAATAAGCGACCTCCTGTCCTCACTTACTGAAATGAAGGTTTTGTGTTTATTAAATTATTCTGATTGAGGTAGATCTTAAAAAAGTACATGCACACGTACTTTTGTTCGCACAACCAGCGCAAACAAAAGTATGCCGGATTTTATAAGATACGCGCGCCGTCTCGACATCCCTCGGCACAGGCCGTAGTGCCGGGGGACTCGGGACCGCTCTCCCGGCCCACCCCCGATCCGTCACCACGCCCTTTGACCCGCCCCGGACTGACCCCAGACACTCCCCGGGCACACCCCCGGCCTGCCGGCACACCCCAGACACGCCCCCTCCCGCTCCTTTTACGAAGCCCCGGGATTTACGCGCGTCCCAGGGCTTTGCGCGCGCCGGCGGCCTATGCAAAATAGGCGCGTGAGTGCCCTGTGCGCATAAATCCGGCAGGATTTACGCGCGCAGGGCTTTTAAAATCTAGCCCATTGTGTTTATCATTTTCTTCATATTTTTAATCATCCTAGATATTTCTTACTAGAATAAGAATATAGTAATAAACTAGCCACTTACATTTATAACCTGCACCTTCCATATTATGTTAAGTGTGGAGCACAAAACAAACATTCATAATTATCCATCATATAAATAAAACAAACATAAGACAAGGGAACATCTTTAGTTTGACAGTTTGCCCTATTGCATCTTCCAGGTTCACTGAGATTTTTTTCACTTGCTCTGGATCATCACCTTTAAATATCCCTTCTGGCATGGGTATTGCTGCTATGCACAATATTCATATTCCTGTTAATTTAACCAGTCAATAACTGCTATTACTGACATTGATAAACAGCGCTTGTTAATCTAAGGAAATGTGGGGAGTGGATAAGTACATTTCCGGTAGTTGGATTATCGTTTTCTTAAAGTGAATACGATTAGAGAGTTGAAGATTTGTTTTACTAATGCCTAGAGATATGGACCAGCAGCAGAGAACTAATAACTAATTAAATTAATGCTTTATATCCAACTTGTTAATATGACCATGGGAAAAGCAACACAGCATAACCTCATCTACAATAATTAATGCTATAGGTTTCTCTGTGGACATGTGTAACCAGCACACTCAGACTATAGAAATGATATATATTAATAAAATCCTGCAAAATGTATGGAACTGATTTTTTTTATGTTGCCCCATGCTGACTGCATTGTCCTAGAACCGGGGGGGGGGGGAGCCCAAGCCCCTACACTCTTTCTCGCTCCCTATTCCCAAATTAATGACTTCCAGCCCCGCAATCCTGTCTCCCCTGCCAAACTCGCTCCCTTCCTACAGAAGTGTAAAAGATGGGCTGAGTGGTTATACATTACATCATAGAACACACTACCTACAATCTACTTAAAGCAAAACTTAGTGTACTAAATATCAACGCATTCTATGAAACGGAAGACAACGAGTTCGGAGATTCCATGCACAAGCTACCCGCTCGTCTTCTGGCTCCTCTAGAGAATCTTGTCACTTGCAGCTTCTTATTATCTCATTCTCTTTGGCCTTTAATCCAGTGTCTGCGAGTTAAGATGTTTCGATTTGCACCCAGGGCCGATGCGTCCTGTTAGGTGAACTAGGTGGTCGCCTTGGGCACTGACCCTTAGGGGGCATCGAAGAGCAGCTCTGTGGGGCCGCGAGTGTAGCCTATCCTGCTCGCAGCAGAAGAGTAGAGATTCGGCGAGCAGTGCCCATCCTGCTCGCGGCCCGAAGAAGCATACATTTGGTGGGCGCGAATGCGGTAGGAACCGGGGCCAACAGGGGGGGCAGTGCGACGGGGGCGGGCACAAGGCAGAAGGCTCACCTAGGGCACCTAATACCCTTGCACCGGCTCTGTATGCACCCATAGCTTTGACATTAGCCATCTGGAGCTTGTTAAACTATAGCAGTTAGAGAGGTATCCTATACCAGACTCTTTCACTGTTATCTCTTAAGAAAATACTTGTTAGAGAAACCAGATGTCTTTTGCCCGATGAGGTATCAGTACCAGCCAGAGACAATGTGCTACAGTGTCTTAGGCCTAAATAATTCTTATGCTTATGCTGTGCCATAAATATAAATTTTGCTCCACATTTATCAATTATTGGGGCTTGCTTTGATTCGTAACAAACCCATATTCGCGTCTCAATAATCTTCCGAGAATCTAGCTAACTGCCTAAATAGTTTTAACACAAGAAGAGGGTCGCAGGCATGATCTCTTTCTCTTATTTTCTGGTGTGGAGAAGGGGGATCACCAACATGTGATGGCCATTTTTACAGTGGCCTCTGTAACGGCGACTGCATGGGCCTTTTTGTGGTTTACTCTCACTTTTTTAAGTGCTATTTGTCAAGAAAGCTATAGCTTTTACCTTTTCAAAAGACGTACGAACCTTTACCTTCATGGATTACAGACAAAAAGGTGCCCATTGCTGGCCAAGTAGGAGGCTGCTTCAGGCCTTCCCTCAGTTCCTTGGGGCTAGGAAGGGAGGCAGGGCTTTCTGCGGCTCCTCAGGGCTGGATGGAGAAGAAGATAAACCTTCCCACAGCCCCTAATGTTGTAAACCAAGAGGCTTTAATCCATTTTTTTTATTTATAACTTACATCCATAATTTATAACTTACATCCATAGTTAGAACTTTGTATTACGGACAAGTTTGCATACATCGTAATGTGTCAATACAATATGTCGATTTCGGGCAGCTATAATAATACGAATAAGCCATAATTCATAAAGTACAGGCTTTTCAATTAAATCCGTAATTATTTACCTGCAGTGGACTTCCCCAAAAGCTAACATGAAAATGAACTTCTAAAATAAGTGATTGCAAGTTTGGACATAAGGCACACAAACTCCTTCCCCTCTCCCCTGCCTCCTATCACTGGAATGCCTTTTATGATTCACTTATGGTAGCCACACTGCTTTATATTTTATGGTAACATCATTTATTTATTTAATTATTATACCTTTTTTTTTTTTTTTTTATACCGCCTATACAAATATTTTGGTAGATCTAAGCAGTTCACAATAAAATAAACATACATAATTCAAAGAGAAGAGGAGGAGGGTACAAAGGAACAGAGTAGAGGACATAAAAAATAAGAGATTAAAAAATACTTAAAATTAATAAAATTAGAGGGTTGAAAGGAAGAAGACTGAAGTTGCTTGGAGCTTACTAAATGCAGTGGAACATAAATGTGTTTTGAGTGATTTTTTTTTTTTAACTCTTTTGAGTTTGAGATTAATCTGAGGGAATCAGGAAGTGAGTTCCATAAGGTGGGGCCTGCCACTGAGAAGGCGTGTTTTCTTGTTAGGTTCAGCCTAGTGGTCTTAATTGTAGGGTAATGTGATCTCTACGGAATGAGTTAGTGATAAGATGAGCAGAAGTATTTTAGATTAATTGAAGTGGACACAGAGCAATATCTGGGAGGCCGAGATAAAGGGAATTACAGTAGTCAAGGCCGGTCAAGATGAGAGCTTGTAGTACTGAATGTAAGTCATAGGGGGTATAATAAAGGTTTTAATCTTTTTAACAGATGGATTTTATAGGTTGATTTTTTTCACTACTGCAGAAATATTTGTGGACATTGATAAGTTGGAATCAAGAATGACTTCTTGGTTACAGGCCCAGTTAGCTATGGGAATGGTACAATTTTCAAAGGCAAATTCAGCCAGAGGACAACAAGTGGAATGGGGGATAGTGGATAGGTAAATCATTTTGGTTTTTGCGGTGTTTAGTTTCAGGCGGTTATGGGAAAGCCATGTATTTGTGGTTTTTAAATATAGGTTTATCAAAGATAGTGTATTTGGCTAAGATGTGGTATAAGGAATGCCAAACTGAATGTCGTCAGCATAAATCTTGAAATTTATTCCTAAGCTGGCTAGTAAGTGACAGAGGGAAAGCAGATAAATGTTAAATAAGATAGCAGATAAGGAAGAACCTTGAAGGACACCCGAGTTAGTACAGGACCAATTAGAACAGAATTCCCCAAGATTTACTTTTTGAGGACGGTTGGGTTGAAAAGATTTAAACCATTATAGAACAGTACCTGTGATACCTATGTTTTGAAGGTTAAGAAAGAGAATATCGTGATTTAAAGTGTCAAAGGTCACAGAAATATCAAGAAATACTACAATGTATAGTCTATATTAGAATCAAAACCATGAAAAATAGAATCAAAAGAGGAACGAAGAAGAGATTCCATACTATGTCCTTTACGGAAGCCATGTTGGTTTGCAATATCTCTTTCTGCTTTGATGATAGGGGTGGAGAGGGATTTATATGAAAACCAACACGGGCCATGACTTTTACAGTCTGGGATACTGATGCACAGACATAAGTGAAAAAGCACAGGATTGCTTCAATGGCCAATTCCATAAGCAAAGCACAACAAGCAGCACTGTCTGAATTTCCAAGAAGGCTCATCACCCAATAAAACAGAATCATGGGCGTAACTTACACGGCAGATGCTACCATAGGAAGCTTGCTAGGCAGACTGTATAGACTATTTGGCCCATCTGCTATCATTACTATGTTAGAAATAATATATCCAATTGCTGTTTGAGGTAACTAAAGAGTGGGTGAAGTATTCATTTAGGGCCTGAGGGGGATTCATTGTTTAAACTAAACTACGGAGCTTTGATTACTAAGATATATAGTGACTTGGATAAATGGGAATGGCTGAATCTGTCATGGTTGGGGTGGATCTCAACAGTAAAGATGAATGTTTTGCTCACACTATGCTACCTTTTCCAGACTCTCCCGATTAGTATTCTGGTCTGCCTATTGAAATTAAGGCAGAAAAAGATATACCGTAGTTTCATCTAGAAAAGGCATCCTCCGAGAGTAGCTAAGAGGGTGTTTCAGACTAATTTGAGGGGGATTGGGGGTGCCAAACTTAGAATGGTATTATGTAGCCTGTTATCGATTGGCATAGAATTAGAAATGTGAAACCATGGGTGGAAATGGGTAGGGTGTGTTGATTTGGTCTTGAGGGCTTGGAATGGGGGAGACTCCGATATTAAAGAGTTGTTATTCTGTTCTAGGGTAACTTTAGATATTTGGAAGCGGTGCAGAAAGGTTCTGGTGGGGGATAGGAATTTTTATTAGAGTTCATCTTCCTTATTTCAAAGAGATTTTTCACCGGGCAGTAACATAGTTGCTTCCCTCCGTTGGCGGGCTAGGGGGGTTACCAGGTTAGAACAGATTTGGGAAGGTCAGAATGTATTGGCCTGGAATGTCTTTAGTGACAGATACTCTCTTGGCAAGAAGGATAGATATTCAGTGACACAACTGCTCCACTTCATGGGCCAAAGGAGGGTTTTAATAGACCTTAGGAAAGGCAAGACTTTATTTGAAGGCCAGTGCAAACAGGTGGACAAATTGATGAAATCAATTTCCAGAATATATGGGCTGCTAAATAGGGATCGTCTTTCCCCTCCAGCACATTTAAGAGCCAGGGAAAAGATTTAGGGGAAATTCTGAGAGAAGAGTTTTGGAATCTTAGGGGGTCATTTATCAAAATGCATTTTCGCATGCATGTGATAGCACCATATCAGGGGAATTGAAGGTCCCAGAGACAGCCTTGGGGAGAGGGGGAGAGAGAGAGACTGGCCCTAATGTCAGCCCCATAGGTAGGTATTTGTATCCCTATGGTAGGCCCACCTAGTAACTCGAGGTGGCATTTAGGTATGAGTGTAGAGGGTTAGGGGCCACTTTGACATTCTTCATGACACGTACGAACAGAACAGTGGTCTCTTGTGAAGATCTGATGGCCTTCGGATTGAGGAAACTCACTTCAAGATGAGATTTGAGCAATGTTCTCTCCACCTAGCTTGATGTTACCCAGGTAGAGAGTCCATCAAGCTAGGTTGAGAGAACATTGCCCAAATCTCATCTTGAAGTGAGTTTCCTCACTCCGAAGGCCATCAGATCTTCACAAGAGACCACTGTTCTGTTCGTACGTGTCACGTAGAATGGCAAAGTGGCCCCTAACCCCCTACACTCATACCTAAACCCCACCTTGAGTTACTAGGTGGACCTACCATAGGAATACAAATACCTACCTATGGGCCATGAGATTATGGCCAGTCAGTCTCTCTCTCTCTCTCTCTCTCAAAAATGGTCCACCCAGTGGTCATATGCAGGAAATACAACAGGTCTGACACCTATTGCAAATTCTGATAATGTTATCACAATGTGCACTAACTTAGCTCTTCGCATAGGTAATTAGTGCAAATTGCAATAAACTGAATTTTTGCATAAACCACGACCATTTTGCTATCGCATGCGGTACTTACCGCATTTTGATAAATCCAGGCCTTAGTTTTCTGGCAACCAAAAAATGTTCTATTTCAACTAGAATAATGGCAGTGGGTTACAAAGTGCTATACAGATGGTATCTGTCCCCTGAGAGATTGCACCGTATGTATACCAGGGTTGAGGATAGATGTTGGAAGGACTGAGGTGAAAGGGGTACATTTTTCCATTTATGGTAGGGTTGTTCAGTGATGGGAAGAATGTGGGATGAGGTTTCACATGTTTTCATCACATTAACGGGTCTCGGGGCGATTAGAGACCCAAAATATTCCTTTTGGAAATTAATAATGGGAGTTTGTCTGAAAGTGGGTACAACTTGCTTATGCAGGTGGTGCTGGCCACAAAGTGTGAGATGGCTTATAAATGAAGCGCGGTTACATAAAATGTATGTTTTGGAGAAGTTAACATCCATTAACAACAAATATCTACAAGGATTCCAAAAGATATGGGTGCCATATTGCCAGTGGGTGGTAAACATTAAGCAACATGAGGATTAGGACTCTGGGGCTCTTTTAGGTAGGTTTGGTAGATGTTGGAAGCAGGTTTCTATATGGTTGTAATGTTCTGCTATCGCATGTCAGGGACCTGGATGAACCTACTGGTTAATACTATTTACTTTTCCTAGGGGAGGGGGAATGAGGTTGGGTGGGGGGATTGAAGGTGGGGTCGTATGGGGTTATATCTGATAATATGATACTAGGATATCTTTGTTTAGTGACTGTGTAATGTGTACAGTGATTATTTGTGATTGGCATCCATGTTTTTTGTGGTATTTGTGAAATTATCTTGAATTAAATAAAATTTAAATGGGGAAAAAAAAGAAGATGCTGTGTGATTTTTGACAGATGAACACCATCTCTGTTCAGCAGTCCTTGGAATGTATCCCAGGGTAGTCCAGAAAGCCGAGATACTCTTGTCATCACTGTCTAGGCAGCCCTTCATTCATCTCCAGTGGGAGTTTCCCTGCCAGGGCCTTTATCCTTAATTGTGAGGGCTGAGGAGGATGCCACTTACTTGCCTTAGCATCTCTTCGGTCAAGATTCATCTCAGCGCCCTTACAGAGTATTACCAGCAAGTGAAAGGTGATTTCTTTCCACACTTTAGTGTCAAAATTCATGAAAGGCTTGTGATATTCCTTCTCCGGTCAGTAAACTTCCAGTGTCTTGGGACCTCCGTGCAGACCTTGCTCAACTCTTGAAACCTCCCTTTGAACTACTCGAGTAGGTGGACTTGACGTTTCTCGTCTGGAAAGTGTTATTTCTTGTAGCCATCACTTTGGCTCAAAGAGAAAGCACATTACAGGCTCTGGTTACATATTCACAATACCTGCAGTTTTTTTCACAACAAAGTGGTTTTACAAATTCACCCCAAGCTCTTTCCAACGTGGTATCTGCATTCCACATTAATCAAACTATTGTGCTGCCAACCTTATTTCCAAGATCACGTGTGCATAAGGGAGAGTGGGCTGTCTCCACAACTTGGACTGCAAGAGAGCCTTGGCATACTTCCTAAAGAGGACGCCTGTTCACTGTCGGTGTGTTCAGTTATTCCTGTCCTTGATCATAATAGATTGGGAAGGTCAGTTACCAAATGAACTCTTGTCCAATTGGCTGGCCCGCACTGGCTGACATACAGATCGCAGACTCCGACAAAGCTCATCAAGTGAGAGTCATGGTGAATTCAGTGGGGTCTGAGGAACACTTCCATTGAAGACACAAGCAAAGCTGCTACTTGGTCCTCAGTTCACACCTTTTTGGCCAACTACCGTCTAGACAGCATGTCCCCCAAAAGACATTAACTTTGTGCAGCCTGTTCACCCGGTAGTTCACACTCCACTGGTCGAGTTTCTGGTTGTTGTTCAGTAATTGCTCCACTTGCAACCCTCATCTTGGGCCTTCCCATGCATTATGGCTTATTCATGCTTGCTTGTGCTCGGAGAAAGCACGTTTCTTTACCTGTAAACAGGGTTCTCTGTAAACCGCAGATTGAATCAGCCGTGCTTAATATCCACCTTCTTCCCTGGAGAGTCAATGAGGGGCTCATGAGGCAAGGGAAACTCCCACACATGCTCAGTAAAGTCTTTAGTGCGCTCCGAGAAGGGGGCTCATGTCAGCTCCATCAAGTGATGTCACCCATACGTTACAGCTGATTCATACCGCTGTCTACAAAGAACCCTGTTTATAGGTAAACAAACTTAGTGTATACGCTTTTTTCATTTCATTCCTACTATGACCAACTAGGTGTAACACATATATGTGGCCAAGATCCTTCTTCCCTGCCCTATCTTATTCCCTACAGGACACCATAAACATTTCAGCGATTTGCCTGAAGTGACAAAATAACTTTACTCTAGCTGCTCTGGAATTTGGACTCTCTTTAAAATTTTAAGCAACATGTAATAAGCATAACGAGGAGGAAGCACATTTGACGGCTTAAGACTGATTTCCCTGGCGCACTGGGCACAATCTGTTCACTGTCAAATAATCCAACTGCAAGGTCACCGTTTGTGCCAACTAAGCGTAACTATCCAGGGCATTGCCTCGTGTGTGTGTGTCTGTGTGTGTGTGTGTTGGTGTTGAGTGGGAGGATCTCTAATGATCTGGCAAGCAGCCCTGTTCTCCTACCCTTACTGTTGTATTGTCCCTGCCGCCTGTGGTTTCACACGTTCAGTCATTTCAGATCGTCGCTTTGGTGGCCAACTGAATTATATCTGTCCCCTCTGCCATCCTTCCTTCCCCACTAGATTCTTTTTTTTTTTTCATTTTGGTGTTTTTTTGATTAAGCTTACGTGTGAGGGGAAAAAAAAAACTTAAAGGGAAAAAAAGTTGTTAGGTGTTTTTTTGGTTTTTTTTTTTTTCCTCCAGAAAATATTTAGCTCCTTCTTTCTTTAAAAGAGAGAGAGCAGATTTTGCTGGAGGTGTGAGTCCTAGGACTGCCGTAATTGTTTCATTAGAAGGGCTCCTGTTCTCTGCCTGCAGTGTCAGAAGCACTCACAGCGCCGCGGAGGGGGGAAAAGCGCTGCTTACCACCAACTGCAGCCAGTACCGCAGCAGCGATAAATTGATCAGCGCTCAGAGCCTGTCATTAGATAATATATCAGAGCTTTTATTCACTCAAGGCACAAGTCGAATCAATGCATCAATAGAAGGAAAGCGCATGCATGCATGTATGTAACCTGCAGGTACTGTTGGAGAAGGGTCAGGAGACGGAGACCGTGCAGGGTCGCACAGAAGAGAGAGAACGTTTCCCCATTTCCCTACTGGTTTAGCGTGACCTCTCAATTCTTTTTTTTTTTTATTTTATTTTATTTTAAGAGTCCCATTGGTTTAAGTTTATTAGAGGCAGGAACTCTTCCCGATTTTTCTGCATCCACCGGGCTCGCTGCTGACTTGCTTTCCCCTACGAACAGCGGCCAGGAAACCAGTAGCCGACGCTTCCCAATGAGAGGTGCTCGCAGAAAGGCATCTTGAGTGCAGGTTCGGTAGCATTTCAAGCAGCGCGAGCAAAGATTATGAAAAGTCCGCGGCAGGTACCAGGGAGAGGCCCCGCTGGTGAGGGAGGAGGGCTGCTGCTGGCGGAAGACGTTGCCGACGGGCCCAGAAGAACAGAATTAGAAAAAGGAGGGGGGGGGGGGAGGGGGAATTTTCAGAACATTTACACACGTAAGTGGCTCGTATTTGCGTGCACGCTATGTCATAAACGTCAAAGGTGCGCAACGGCAGGGGAAGGGGGGAGTTGGATTCAGGCTTTTACGGTCTGGGGAAACCGATAAGTGGGGGGGGGGGGGGTTTGACCTGCACGGAGCAGCAGTTACCACCCTTAACAGAAGGCATGGAGATTACTACCCTTAACCAATAAGCCTGGATGCTTTCGATGCCAACCGCAACCTCGCTCTCTGCTTTGAAGGAAGGGGGGTGGAGGATGGAAGGACGAGGAATTTGGATTCAGAGACAACCAGCACGAGCCAGTACTTTTTTTTTTTTTTTTTACAGTCTGGGGTGCTGATGTGCAGGCATTAAGGAAAAAAACGCAGGGCAGCTTCTAGGGCCAAGCCCGTAAGCAAAGCACGTCGGGCAGCACCATCTCATACATGGGGGCAACCTGCACCGCGCGGCAGATACTACCATGGGAAGCTTGCAGGGCAGACCGGACGGGCCATTGGTCCTCTTCTGCCGTCATTTCTACATTCATATGTATTTTTGGTCTCATGAGTACGAGGGGCGGTCTAGGGGCAAGGCTAAGAGGTACGTGCGCAAGTTGTTGTTTTATAAGAGACGTGGGAACGTTCGGCAACTGATTTGCATAATTTTACGCCTGGTAATAATTTTGCGCAATTCATGTCTGGCTTGTCTGTTTACTTGTTGGTCGGGCGGGAGGTCTGGGGGTACTGGGGAGGGGGGGGGGGGAGTTTAAAGATGGTCTCGATGACCCGGAGGAGGACAGGGCGAACTGTTGACGGTTTTAGCAAACTGGTGCGTTCCATTTTGTGCGCAGTTTTAAAAATATACCTACTTCCGCCTGCAAACAGGTTTTGCCTGAGTAAGTCACAGGGTTTTTTTTCTGCGTGGAAAAATGCGCGCACGTCTTTCTAAACTGGGTAGGGAAAGCGTGTACTTTCCATTGCCCCTATTCGTGCATAGGTTGGGGGGGGTAGACTTCCACGTATTTTACAATCTGCGCACACCTGATCCATTTAGGTTATAAAATACAGTGGCAGATCTCTGTGCGGCCATATCCATGCGTGCGTGGGGGCCGCGCAGAATTGCTTGAAAGTTACCTTCTCCTTGTTCAGTATTCGAGTCGTCGTGAATTTGAGATCTGGGTATCATTTCATTGGAAAAATAAAAGCGGGGAATTACATCAGTTTGTTTCTGTATTCATTTCACGTGAGTATGTAATATTGAGTGGAGAAGCAGCCGAGTGGTTAGAGCATCGGGTTACAGAGCAGGGTTCAAATCCCACTCTCGCTCCTTGTGACCCACCTTACCCTCCATTCACAGGTCTAATCTACAAAATTACAGGGTCGGTCTTCAAATTGCCCTGGGTCATTATCATCATCGCGATTTGAACATTTAAATTAGGATAAAGGGGAGGAGTTTGGGCGGGGTTTAGGGAAACTAGGGGCCTCTAGCGCTGCCGGCAGTAGTGCCGGAAATAGCCACAGCTATTTCATTGGCGCCACGGGGGCGATAGTGTGCAGCACGGCGGCAGGCGAAAACGCACCGCCGCAATATGGCCGCCTGCTCACTATCAGCCCCCATCCCTTTTTTTGTCACGGCTCTTCGTTCCTCTATATTTATATTTATAGCGGAATGATGAATCCAGAACTTAGATTGTAAGCCCTCTGGAGAAAGGGAATTACCTGAAGTGCCAGAAAGCGGAATCTAAAAATCTAAAATAAGTAAAATAAAGGTATATCTCTCTGTATAGAAACTAGTGCACCTTAAATCTGTAATGGCCCCTCCCGCATTCTGATGCAAAGATCACATGACTAAACATTTAGCATAAAATTAACCATTGCTGACTAGTTAAACCTGACGGAAGGCAACAAGATGACATCATCAGAATTTTCCTCCTGTGAAATGCAAGCAGACTGACCAACACAAGGGGACCAAGGTTAGGTAAGGATTGCCATACTGGGTCAGACCAAGGGTCCATCAAGCCCAGTATCCTGTTTCCAACAGTGGCCAATCCAGGCCACAAGAACCTGGCCAGTACCCAAACACTAAGAAGATCCCATGTTACTGATGTGGCAGTAGCAGAGGCCATTCCCCAAATCAACTTAATAGCAGGTAATGGGCTTCTCCAAGAACTTATCCAGACCTTTTTTAAACCCAGCTACGCTAACTGCACTAACCACATCCTCTGGCAACAGATTCCAGAGCTTAACTGTGCATCGAGTGAAAAAATTTCCTCCGATTAGTTTTAAATGTGCTTCATGCTAACTTTATGCAGTGCCTCCTAATCCGTCTATTATTCGAAAGAGTAAATAACCAAATTACATTTACCCGTTCTAGACCTCTCATGATCTTAAAGACCTCTATCATATCCCCCCTCAGCCGTCTCTTCTCCAAGCTGATCAACCCTAACCTCATCAGCCTTTCCTCATAGGGGAGCATTCCATCCCCTTAATCATTTTGGTTGCCCTTCTCTGCACCTTCTCCATCGCAATTATATCTTTTTTGAGATGCGGTGACCAGAATTGTACACAGTATTCAAGGTGCGGTCTCACCATGGAGCGATACAGAGGCATTATGACATTTTCCGTTTTATTCATCATTCCCTTCCTAATATTTTCTAACATTGTTTGTTTTTTTGACTGCTACACTCATCTCTGTCCAATGTGGGCAGCACCTTCAACAGCTCACTATGCTTTTTAAGAAGCATTTCAACACGGCAGAACCGTAGGCCGACTATATGGAAAATTGCAAAATTAGGTACATAATGTTGTTATATTTTACAGTACACAAGCAGTATTAGCTAGCGTCAAGAGCCAGAGGTTCAATTATATTTGAAGGCTTCGGAAGTCAAAATAATCCATATAACCAGATTTGCAAGTTGTTCTCATGCTTCCAGGAAATCACAATAAAAACAAACCTGCACATTTTAAAGGGAAAAAAAACAAAACAATTTTTAAAAGTCAAATACCTTTGCTTTTCTAGAAGTTTCTATTAGAGATGGGCCATTAAATCACAATACGGCACAGCCTTGAGTTTATTTTTCTGACTTACTAGAAGGTTTTATTTTGATCGGCTGTAATACCTCTTTGATTGTAGCATGCTTTAGTTATTTTTAGGGGATGGTAAACGCTAGTTTTGCATTAGGCCATGAGTCTTAATTCTCTTGCACTTTATCTCCCAGCATATCTTACTAGGATTGTTGCTTTAGTAGCTGTATCTGAGGGATCTTGTTTATTGTCTGTCGCTGTCTGTGTGACGGGATTTTTTTATGTGTTGGCAGAGCTGTGTGTTTTGGCTAAGCATATCTTGGCTTCCGGTTTTTTTTATTTTTATGTGATCCATCCCGGGCATCTCAGCTAAAAAAGCAGGTATTTCCTGTCAAGCAAGGTTAAGCAAATTAAAATACAGGATCGAATAGAAATGACTGAAAACCTCCACCCGATGTCTGACTAGCGCTGAGTATGATCAGGTAATCACGGGTGGCTTTTGAATCACAATCCTCTGGCCCATCACTAGGTTTTTTTTACATTTTTCTTTTGGAAGTCCTGATGCAGTTTTGTAAAGTGCAAAACAGGCACACTAGCTTTCTGTCCTGGAATGATAGCTCTGGCAGCTTTTTTTGGGTCCCTGCGTGCCAAGATGGAAAGATTTTTTGTCCCTAGGCAGGTGTCTGCCACTCTGCAGAGCTCGATCGCAGTGGCTGCGCTTCGCTCCATTTCGCATGGGCTTGGCCGAAGGTGCCAGGCACACAAGCTGTGCTCCTTTATTGCCTTCCCGCTAGAGGTCAGCGGGGGAGGTCACAGACCCAGCCGCAGGTCCCAGAAATTGCTCTCAAAACACAGGGGGGAGCTGGCACCTCAACGGATCCCTTTTCAGAAAGGTTTGCTCTGCTAACTTCAGCGGTTTAGCCGGCTAATCCTGGAGAGTTCGAACTCTTTCTTCTGCCCGTGTCTGACCCAAGTTCACAGGAGAGAGACGGACTTAGCCGGTTGGGAAAAGGTGCGGCTCTGGAGGTGCTTGCATAGTGGGGAGTTCCAGCGCCAACAGGTTAACGGTACCAGCCACAAAAATAAACTGCCCTGAATCTAGTCATGCAGATATTGTCTGGCTAGATTTCGGTGAATTTTCAGCAGCAAACCTTAGTTGGTTAGGCCAAGGCTTACTGAGAATAAATCCCTAAGTGTGAAGGTATTTTAATGGTCTAAAATAGTGCTACATGATGGCACTATATACACCAGGGGTAGGCAACTCCGGTCTTCCAGGGCCATAAACAAGGCTGCTGTTCAGCCTGTGCATAGTGAGCATGCATGAGATATATGTGCATGCACTGCCCCCTCTGTATGCAAATATACCTCATGCATATTCATTGTGGATAGCCTGACTCGGAGTTGCCAGCCTCCGATATGCATGTGTAGTGATATCCTGCTTTACGTCTGCAGCAAAAAAAGGATTTGAGAGACTATCGTAAGGAGAAATTCTCTTAAGAGGGACCTCAGTGTTAAAAGGAAATGCCCTTTATCCAGACTTTAAACACATTTGTATGCTATTTGTATTCTCACACCGATCTTTGCTTGTAAAATAAGATTTCGCCCTTCTAAAGAAGCGTTAAGAAAATCAGAAAATGGACACAGAAAACATGGAAATGGTGCGGGGGGGTGAGGGAGACGGACCTGGAGGTGGAGGGATTAGAAGGACAGATTTAACGAAGGCTACATTTTGAAAACCAAAGAAATCGTGCCGCCACGCCAGACTTGCGATGACACGCTTGTTATTTTTATCTTCCTGTTAATGGCACAGCATCTCCCCGAGCAGAGAAAGGAGTCGCTCTTTAGGACAGCATCGAGCTCATTTTAAAGATCTCACATTAACTATAGGAACTTGACTGCAAGTAGTTGGATATTTGTCAGTGCTGTCTGTCTGTCTGTCTATCTGTCTGTAATCCCGGGTGTAGCGAATGTCAATGAAAATTGGATATGTCATGCAGGCCAAGAAAAGAAAACCCCTCCAGCCTAATCTCCGCTAGGAACAGAAATGGCCTTTCACACAGCATCTGCCGGATTTGCACCACTGAAATGGACTTACTGGAAAACTGAGGATCTTCAGGGGGAAAAAAAAAAAGGCTTTTCAGTCAGTATTGCAGGAGCAGTGATCTAAATAACACTTGAGGGGCCAATGTAATAAAGCGCAATAACGTATTTATTGCACGGTAAATGTCTTGCGCTGAGCACTAACCATTTACTGTATCTATTAAGATATGATAGATAGTAATATCGCATTGTAGTTGTGGTAAGTGTTACTGCAGCCACTCATATATACACACAGTGTGGCAGTGGCCACGTTAATGAAGAATAATGGACCGTTTAGTGTTTGAATACATAAGGGCTGAATGCCTATATGTGGTGTGGTATCTGCCGCGGTTTAAGTCGTAAAAGAAATCTTGCAGCCTAAGGGATTCTAAGTGGCCATTTGTCCAGCTACTGTTTTGAAACGGTGCCATGGACGAGAGGTGGGGACCCAGCAGAATCGGGAGGCAGAGGCGGAGTCAGACAGGTAGGGCCAAGGCAGGCAGAGCTCGTGCAACGTCGGGGAGGCAGGGCCCACGGTCAGGGCAGGCGGAATTCAGTCACAGTTTGAGAGGCAGACAAGAGGCCAGTGCAGGCGGCAGACAAGGCAGAGTCGGTGGTCAGGCGGGTCACAGGTGAAAGCAACGACCACAGAAAAAAACCCCAGGCATCGGCTCGGGGGGTTGAGCTTTTACAGGAGAGCAGTGATGATATCATCCGGGTGCGCCGCTCCTATGAAACTGCTGAGTGGGTGAGGCCTCTGAGACGGAGGAGCAGAATGCATCCCGTGATCCAGATTGCCAGGAACCACCCTGAACTCGGGGCGTCCAGGTTCAGAATGCTGACCGCCGGGCAGCACTCCGCGGTCGGCGGCGTATTTCACACTCTGCATTGGCTACCCTCCATCTCAAGCCATTCTTGACCCATTCCAGTATTTCTTCTGCCCTGTCAGTTCCACAGAGACCAAAGTCTCCAGTGACTACTTCGTGGCCAAAGCTCAGTGGCGTAGCAAGGGGGAGGGGCAGGGGGGGGGCCAAGGCCACCCCCCCAGCGCCGGTAACTCTCCTGAAAACTTTGGGCCCTGCTGCTGGAGCAGGCCTGGATGAGATCGCAGGTGGCCAGGTCTGGCAGTACCCTGTGTGCACAAGGCAGGACCCCTAGGTTGGGGAGGGGTGGCAGCGGCAGCATCGGAAGAAGAGGAGAGGTCCATGATGCCACCGGTGGACCCCATCCCGTCAGCAGCCAAGAAGAAGAGGTCCGCTGCTGAGAAGAGGAGGTCTGCGAGGAGGATGCCCATTCTCCTCCTCCTCCTCTTCTGTGACAGCGTGCGGTATCCAAAACTCGTGCAGCTAGCATGAGCTCTGTGCTGACTTTGTGATGCACGAGATCAACATAGAGGAGGTGCTAGCCTCACAAGATTTGAGTAGTGCAGGAGCTGGCACACAAGGAAGAGCAGCACAATTGGCTGTTCCATCTGCTCCTGATGGTATGTGTGTGAATGTGAATGAATGAGAGAGCCTGACTGGGGAGTGTGTGTGTAAATGGGAGCCTGTCTGGGGTGTGTGTGTGTGTGTGTGAATGTAAATGAATGAGAGAGCCTGACTGGGGAGTGTGTGTGTAAATGGGAGCCTGACTGGGGAGTGTGTGTGTAAATGGGAGCCTGTCTGGGGTGTGTGTGTGTGTGTGTGTGAATGTGAATGAATGAGAGAGCCTGACTGGGGAGTGTGTGTGTAAATGGGAGCCTGACTGGGGAGTGTGTGTGTAAATGGGAGCCTGTCTGGGGTGTGTGTAGGAATCTGACTGGGGTATGTGTGTGTGTGTGTGTGTGTGAATGGGAAACCTTCCCGAGTTGGTCCGTCAGGCTCCCCTCTTGGCCTTATTCAAGTCCCGCCTAACAAAAAAAAACCAAAACACCTTTTTGGAGGTTGCTTTTACATTTTAAACCCTGGCTTTTCCTTATCACAGTCTTATTCATTTTAACCACACTTGCCCGATTACATTGGTTTTCCTGAAACCTCGTAATCGCTGTGACTGTTTGTCTTGATTAGATTATAAGCAGGGTAGAGCAGATGCTCTTGTTTATCTGTACGACACTGAATAAGTCTTGTAGTGCCGTACAAATGATACTGAAGAAGTAGGACTGCACTTATCCATTCGTGAGGGTTTTGCCAGAGTGGGTGAGAAAATTACCAGCGTTCATCATGTTTTAAAGGGGGCAAGGATGGACTTTTATTTAAAGCACTTCTTAGTCCTTCTTTTTTTTGGGGGGGGGGGGGGGGGAGGCGGTGGTTAATGTTAGTAATAATAAATCCACAGATTTTGGTAAAATCCATTATCGGATTTATCCTGATTCTGATTGTTTTGATGCTGTTTCACTGACTTCCACCAAAACTTCCTGTGTTTGATGAGTATAATTTATCAGTCTCCATCTATGTTTTTAGATAGGGAAAACGGCTCAGAATCATCTTTTAGCACCTCTTCACCATCATGTTAACTTTTTTCCACACTATATACCTAGAGACATGTAGGGGGTTTCAACTAGGGACTGATTGTGCCATGGTGGGGGGGGGGGGGGGAAATGACTTTTTTTTTTTTTTTAAACTAATTTTTCAGTTGTATTTCCGTTTTAAGAATAATAGCTGAAACATTCCTGGGGAATTTGTCAGCATCTTAAAATAAAGGTCTCTATGTTTGCTTTAGTGGGGGCATAAAAACAAGTTAGGAGGGGACTAGCCCTATGGCTTGGAAAGATTTGGGCAGGTCAAGGAGGGTGAGGCCTAGGCTCGAGTGCGTAAGAGGAGGCCTGAGCTGGCAAGGAGAAGCCACTACCAGGGACTCTGTCTTGGAGGAGGTTTGGCCTGCCAGGGGGAACCTAAATGTTGCAGGCAGAGGCAGTCGTCCTGGGACAAGAGGACCCTTCCCTCCCCCACCTCCCAGAAACCTATTTGCCCACACAGTTTGTTTTAGCCGGGGGGGGGGTGGGCTATGAACAAGCTGCCTCATTTGATTCTCCACGGTGGCCAAGTGACTACAGTAAGAGATATCGTGCAAACCTAGGAATAAGAAATACATTAAAATTAGATTGTTAGAAAATAAAACACGGAAAGGAGATGTTCTTGAGATATTTGGGAGGGGTTTGTTGTTTTTTTTCATGGTGTATTGTGAATGTGAGGAGCCTCAATGACTAAAATGAAGCTTTTTTTAATTTTCCAGGCTGGACAGATGCAGTGGGGCATGGAATGAACAGCAAGAGTTAAATTGATGGATGACCAACAAGAAAAGGATTTGCCCACGCAGGACCCAAGTACGGTCCTGATTAATGGGGTGAATGAAAATGGTAAGGAAACTGGAAATGTCAACTTCTATTCATTTATGGGTCCATTTTCAGCTGCCATATGTCTAACCGGCTAACTTTAGGACAGCCCTAAGGCCTGACCAGAGTTAGCTGCATAGGTTAAGCAGCTAACTCCGAATATATATATCAGAGCTTTCCGCATAACCTATGCAGCTAACTGCTCCACCAGTACCCCCCACGTACGCCACATAGGGCAATGAATATCACCGGGTAACCATGGCTTTGAATAACAACCGTGTAGCTTTATTGATTTTATAGATATCTCACAAATAGACAACTGTGGCACATGTGGCCACGCTTTGTGAAATGTTCAGATTTAAGCATGTTTCTTTCTTTATTTTTTTGTAGCACATGATGGAGTAACAATCCATAGGGAACACCCAGAAATGTAAGGGTTTTTTCCTCCTTCACAGAAAACCTTTTTCTAATTAACAACCAGTATCGGGACACAATTTTTTGGAGGGGGGGTAGGTTTTGAGAATGTTTCTGATTATATAGATCATGCCAGTGCTTCCACTGATATGTTACATGGTCCTTTCCCCTGGGATTTACAAATTGAGCTCAAGGTGCTGTTGGAGCTTGCGCAGACCTCGAGCTCAGGAAGCTCAAGGCTTGGCAATCCTGTTGCACTGACAATGGGACGGAGTGCAACCTAGGGCTCTCCAGGATGGAACCAAGGAGAAGGTGTGCCCTTGCGGTGAAGACAGTCCAAGTCTCGAATCCTCCGCCGACCTGCATGCTCATGAGACCATCAACGCAATGGTGGTCTCTGAATGGTACTCTGACTGTTCCAAACCCTTTCGGACCTGCCACAGGATGCGGCAGAGGCTGCAGGCCGGACAGAGGTCACGGTGCAAGAAGGTCGTAAGCATTGGAACTGGGAATGAAGACTGGAACTGGGAGTGAAGGCTGGAAACAAGAGGGGTAAGCAAGACCCTCAGGTGCCCTGCACAGCACGAGGGGCTGGTCGCGGACCACACTGTCCCCTTCGCGCCCTACACAGCCGAATGGCTGGTCGTGGACCAGGTCCAAGGACGAAATCAGGATTCCAGGAAGGAGCTGGAAACAAGGAGTCCTTGGGAGAAGTAGCCCAGGAGGACTAGCTCCTTGCTGAAGCAAGGTCTGACTGACGAAGAAGCCCTTTTATAGGGCAGGAAGCAGGCAACTCCCTGGGAGGAGTTCAGATGGGCCACACCTGGCTGGCCCTTTAAATCCAGCAAATAAACGCGGGCCCACCCCTTAGGAGGAAAGGGGCAGGACCCTGGACAGCGGCCATGCTGCCTCTGTGCAGAGAAAAGACGGAGCAGGGAAGCTGGGCCTCAGGGCAGGCCCCGAAGAGGAAGGCGGCTTCCAAGCCACTGAAGGAGGGTCCGGAGGCGGTTCCCTTGCAAGGCAAGTTCGTGGATGCGGCCTCCACGCCGCAAGAGGAGATACCTGGCATGGTTCCTGCCGTACCGTCAAGATGGCAGCTGGGCCGCGGAGGTCTGCGGCGTCGACAGCTCCAGGCTGGCTGTGGGTGCGGCAAAGATAGCGGCCTCCGGGCCACGAGGAAGTCAGGCTGCGGCCTAGATGGGACAGCGATGGAGGTAAGATGCGGCTCACGGCTCCGGCCATAGCCGCATCGCAACAAGTGCTTAAGCAGTGTGCTCAGAATTATGTACTCTCCATTCACACACACATTCTTTCACTCCTGGATCAGGTGCTCCAGTATTCAGGTCTGGATTAGTTCATCTGGTTTTATGCCTTGTTCTTTTTACATTTGATGCAAATTTTTCTGTTGCTTTCACATTTAGTACTGGAGCAGACTCCAAAACTCCATTAAAACACCTTTAATCCAATATTAGTTACTGTTCACTGCATATAACTGAGGTTCTCCGTCAACAAGCAAGGCTGAATTAGCCATGATACATGGGGTGATGACACCGAACGGACCTCTCTCTCTCTCTCGTTCAGTAAAGTTTTACCACTGAGCATGTGTGGGAGTTCCCATGCCCATACTGCCTCATGAGCCCCTCAAGTCCTTTTCCCTCCAAGCTTCTACACAGATGTGTACCCTCGCTTTCTCTCTACTTCTTTTGTATTTTTCAGCATTCTGAATTTTTTTTCTTCAACACTAACTTGCTTTTCCATTTGCCTCACCAGCCCCTCAACAGCACTTTCAAATGCTACTAAAAAAAAAAGAGAGATCTTGAATACTCAAGAAGTCGGGCTCCAAGAAGAGCACCTCCAGTGGCTTCAAGGACTATGTTTGTGGCCACATTATCCATCACTGACAGCCACAATATCTGTTACAGACCTGGACCCAGTCACGACTGCTGTGACTGTGGTCAGAGGTCGCCAAGATCCCAGAAGAATAGGGCCAGGAGGATGGAGCAACTTTATAGGTCGGTGGAAAAGTCAGAGCCACTCCTCCTCCTGAAGCGAGCCTGTTCAGGTTCCCTCAGTGCCAAGTCAGACTGGAGAACGTCAAGCAAATCTTCCCCAACTGCAGCGCTTGGCGCCGGATGCTCTCTGCAGTTCAGGGTTGAGCAAGACTCGGAAGCACTGAGCACAGGAGCCAATGAGTTCCTCTGTGTGCCCGCGAGCTGCTTCCTTCTCTTCACAGGGCTCATTAGTGCAAAAGAAGCGCCATTCTTTGGAGCCGGCAGTGCAGTTGGTACTGCCAAAGACTCCGGCAGATTTGACCAGGAAAAGGCACTGGGTGACCTGGAGGAGACTCCTTACAGTTACCTTCCACTCAGATAACCCAGGAGGGAGTCTCTTCTTTGAGCCTGTTCATGCATCTCAGGAAGGTGACCTTATACTGGTTTCAGAGAGGATGTCTCTTTCCAAGCTCTGGGTTAAAGGACACATCAGTTTGTCGATAAGGTAGCTGAATTGCTGAAGTCTTTCTTTTGCTTGTTGACGGCCAGTGACAAGGAAGGCATCCTTCAACTTCTCCTGTCCAGAATGTTGGATTTGAGCCCCCACCACGCCTCGGTTGCTCCCATCAGAGGTCCCAGTGATGGGAACTAGCCCTCATCAGCTGGGCGTATCATCCCTCTCCTTGGAGGAACCTAGCCAGTCCACGGATGGAGCATGGAACACCGCTGTCTGGAGCATGACCTGGAATATGCCACTGCCTGCATCCTGACGGCAACATGTAACACCAGTTTTATATAACCTACACTGCTTGTCAGTCTGCTGGCTTGTGCAATATAAAGTTGCCTCAGTTATCCATAAACTTCTTGAAAACCCTGACCTGGACCAGCACCTTGTTTAAAAATGCTGTGGTCAAGTCAGTCCCGGGCTATTATCTGTTCCTTCACTAAAGCAAGCTCATCTGGATGTAACCAGAGAGGGAGCATTTTCTGCTGCTAGTGCAGTTCTCTGGACCTCTCTCCCTGACTCTTTAAGAAGCATTTTTAAGAAACTACTAAAAACTCACTTATATAAGCTGCCTTTTCGTTAGACATCTAAATGTATTCAAGCAGTACCCTCATATGTAGTTGTCTGCTACAGTATATTATAGATGATGTTAGATCATTTTATTATCATTTTTATATTTTTTTGTAGTAACTAGATTTTAACTATTATGAATGTTCTACTTCTGTAAGCCACCTTAAATCTACAGACTAGGCAGTATAGAAATTTGATTAAAATAAAATATATTGCCCTGAGGACTCCACCCCATTCTCCTAGGTTAGTGTTCTTCCACCTCGTGGCTCAGAGGAAGGGTCTACGGGGATCCCCCTCAGACCTCTTACCTGATCTGATCTCCAGCAGAGAGTCCTCTCTTATTCCAGATTCCTGGATAAACTGGAAAAAGACGACTGGAGTCCACATCCTCAGTGACAAAGATCCCCCATGCCAGGGTCTGCAGGATCCTTCAGCTTCTGGAGCCATCTTTCAAGCCAGCGGTGATCCTGATCCATTCGGTCCTGCAGGAATTGGAAATGAGAAGGGAGGAGAATGCAGCCTCCTGCCCCCAGTAGCCAGAAAACTAGACCTTAAATACAGATGTCAGCAGTCTCTTGGGTTTGGGATGGCTCAACTACCGCACTCGTTTGTGATTTGTTGAATTGGCGTTGAAACAGACTAAAAATAAAACCAGAATTATTTTCAAATCCTTCCATCCCCACCTCTGGGTAAGGACCCCAGGCAACATGGTTTTTAGCAAGGGGAAGTCTTATCTTACCAATCTTGTAGATTTTTTTTTGAAACTGTAAATAAATACATAGATAAAGGTGAGCAGGTTGATAATAGTGTATTTGGACTTTCAGAGGGCATTTCACAAAGTCCCCCATGAGAGACTCCTCAGGAAACTACAAAGCCATGGGATAGGAGGCAGTGCTCTGTTGTGCATTGGTAACTGGTTATAAGGATGGAAACAGAGGTCAGTTTTCCAAATGGAGAAATGTCTTTAGTGAAGTACCACAGGGATCAGTACCGGGACCTGTGCTGTTTAACATATTTATAATAAATGATGTAGAAAAAGGAAACGATAACTGAGGTGATCAAATCTGCCTACGACACAAAGCTATTCAAAAGTATTAAAAAGGCAGCGGATTGCGAAGAGCTGCAGAAGGACCCCGGGAGGCTGGGCATCGGAGTGGCACCTGAGATTTAATGTGCAAATGTGATGCGCAAAGGAAAACGATCCCAGCCATGGGTACACAGTGCTTACTTCTATATTAAGTCACCACCCAGAAAAAGAACCTTGCAGTCCTTATGGACAATAACATTAAAATCCTTGGCTCGGTGCACGGCAGCGGTCAAAAAAGGTAAATGGAATGTTAGGAATGACCTGAAAAGGAAGGGAGAATAAAATGGAAAAGATCACACTGCCTCTGTATCGAGCCGTGCTGCGACCGCACCTTGAGTTATCGGGTGCAGTTCTGGTCTCCCCCACCTCGAGAGAGACGCAGCAGAACCAGAAAAGATGCAGAGGAGGGGGAACAAAAACGATAAAGGGGGGGGTGGAGCATCTCTCCTATGATGAGAGGCTACGCAGGCCTTAGGGCTCTTCGGCTTGGAAAAGAGACGGCAGAGCGTGGAACACGGAAGAAGTTTATAAAATCACGAGTGGGGTGAAACGGGTAAATGAAGGACGGTTATTTACCCTATCAAATAATACTAAAATAAGGGGACGCTCCATGAAACTAACAGCCAGCAGATATGAAACAGATTATAGAACATACTTTTTCACTCGCCGCACAATTAAGCTGTGGTATCTGTTGCCAGGGGATATGGTAAAGGTGGCCAGCACAGCGGAGTTTAAAGAAAAGGTTTGGACAAGTTTCTGGAGGAAAGTCCCTAACACATTATGAGCCAGGTAGACTAAACAAAGCTATTGCTATCCCCAGAAACGAGTAACAGGAATCAGATCTGTTTTATGGGCTCTGCCAGGTACTTGGGGCCTGGATTGGCCACCGTCAGACTCAGGGTGTTGGGCCCTTTGACCTCGGTCAGATCCAGCATGGCAATTCTTAGGTTAACTTCGGGAAGAAAGTCTTCCAAGTCTTGATGCTCAACATCCACCTTGCAACCCACCAAGTGGTTATGGAGGAGTAGCCTAATGTTTAGAGCAGCAGGCAGCGAACCAGGGAATCCACGTTGGCTGCCGCTCCTTTTGACCTTATGCAGTTCATTTCACCCTCCACTGTCTCGGGTACAAACTTAGGGGGGGGGGGGTCATTTACTAAGCCACAGTACTTTATCACAAGAGGGGTTAAATATCCTGCGATATTTTGCCCCTCCCCAACAAAATATTGTAGTAGTCTCACTGCACAATTTTTTATTGGGGGAGAAATGTGCAACAAAAAATTGCACATCAAAACAGGACCTTTGCACACAATGGCAGCCCACCTCAGCCAGAGCCACTATCATTAAAGGGCCCCAGGCCTGAAATGCACCCCCCCAAAACACACAAATGTCCCCTAAGGGTTTTGGTAGAAACCTACTCACCCCTAGGCCACCTGTCAAGGAGGCCCCGCAATAAAAAAGTTAAAAAAAAAAGTTTTGGAAAATGTGTGGCAATGCCCCACCCCTCCCCAAACACCTTCCCTTAGCATACCCTGCCCCCCCCCCCCCACCTCAACCAAAGACCCCCCCTCTCAACTGTAGTTTACCCCTCCCTTGCCTCACTGTCACAGATGTGAGCCCTTGGGCTGTGGCGTGGTTCATACAAGCTAGGCCCACGCCGACAGCAGGCGGACTCGCTCTTACTAGGACTGGAGAAGGAATTTCACCTGTATCAGCCTCATTCCCCACAGGTTAAGCCTTTGTGTTCCAGGGCCAGCAGAGCTTAGGCCAAAGTCCCATAAGGAACAGTCTCTAACAGGCCTCCAGAGGACATCCTGGTGTCCCTGGGAACAAATAACCACACCTCCTTCAAATGCAATAAAATAACGTGGCTGAATTTTTTCTAACAAAATTCAAATGGTTTCACTGGTGTGTCTTTTATACCATTTCAAATTTTATTTATTTATTTATTTATAGGCTTTTATATGCCGAAGTATTGGTGATGGCCTTCACTCCGGTTTACATTTTAACGAAATACATTAACAATCAAAATAGCGACTATAACATGTAAGAATTTATAGCGAAGATATGTATTGAGTTCGGAAGATCAGCTTAAGGGCAAGAGTAGGAGATAAACAATGGAAAAAACCTTAATAAGGAGAGAGAGAAATATACAATAGTATATAAAATATTTTCAACCACACACCAGTGAAACCATTTGAATTTTGTTTGTGTTACCACTAATGTTAGGGAACGCTAGGAGAGCAATCCCAACGTGAGGGGAATGTGTGCCCTTGGGCCTCGGCACGACCCCAAACGAATCCAAGACAGCACAGAGAGTTGGCAAGACGTGTCCCAGCATGGGCGAAGACAAAGTCTGACCCTCTGCCAGACCTGCATGCCTCTGGAAGCCAACAACACTATGTTGGTTAGTGAACAGTCCTCCAACCGTTCCCAGTCCTTTCGGACCTGCCTCTAGGTATCGGCAAGAAGCAGCAAGCCGGACTGAGGATGAGGGCAGACGGAGGCCTTGTGACACAGAAGACTCAAAACATGGACGAGAAGACTCTGGAAGTGAACCAGGAACTTGGAAGACTCTAGACAAGATGAGGAACTTGGAAGGTTCGGACATTGGCACTGTCTCTCAGGGCGCCCTACACAGCCCATCGACACGGGCAGACCCAATGGGCTGGTTGCAGACCACCCTGTCCCACTGCACGCCCTACACAACCTGAAGAAGCTGGTCACGGACCACGCGGAGAGCGGGACAAGTGCAGGAAGGGAATCCAGCTGAGACGAAACTCCAATGACGAAGCAAGGTGTCATCTGGAGAACCAGAGAAGCTGGAGGGTCAGGAGGATTCGAAATAAGCGAAGGAGGGCGGAACCTCGGAAACATCAGGAAGTGGAACATCAGGAAGCCTGGACTAGGAACCTCAGGACATGAAGACATGGAACATCAGGAAACCACTGGAAGCAAAGAAGACTCAGGAAGCAAGACGAGACATGGAACTCCAACGAAGAACGAAGACCTGACAGAGCGCTGGAAGAAGAGACTTCCAAAGAGCAAGTAACTCCAAGGCAAGGCAGAAGTGTTGGAGAAGCCCTTTTATAGGGCTGAGACAGGAAACAGTCATCAGGTGGGGCCCAGGGCATATCCGGCCGTGGGCCCTTTAAATCTTGTGAAGAGACGCAGCCTGCGCCTTAGGAACCGGAATCAGGAAGTTGTGCAGGACCATGGCCAGTGGCCATGCTGCTGCTAACGCCGAAGAGCAGGCCCAGTGTTGTCGGCAGCTCTCAAGCCGCAGAGGGCAGACTGAGGAGCAGCTCCAGCCGCAAGGAATACCGGGGACTATGGTCTCCAGGCAGAGATAAGGTAAGAGGCTGCCCAGGAGAGCAGAATCACAACAACTAAAAGGTTTCTGGAATGCACTAAGTACTTTGGGTGGTTTTTGTGATTGAATTTTTTCTAAGACAGCCGCATTATTTGCATTAAATGGCCTATGCATTAGCTGCTTTGCATATGTAGACAAAGCAGCTAATTTCCATAGGGGGAAGAAATATTTAAAGAAATTGCACGATATCTGATAAACAGCGTTTAACACGCATTATAGCCATAATGTGGCTTAGTAAATATACCAGTTAGATTGTGAGCCCTCTAGGGACAGGGAAATACCTACAATACCTGAATGTAATCTGCTTTGAAGTGTGTGAAAGGCAGAACATAAATCAAATAAATAAATAATGTAAAAATAGACATGGTACAATACTTACATGAGATTGCATCAAGAAACTGAAGCCTCTTGACAGGGAGCAGGAGGGCTATCAGCAGGCCCTTCTGGATGCAGAAGAGTGTGAATGCCATCTCCTGTTGATGTATGAATTGTTTGACACCACAGCAAGATCTTCTGTGGCAGCAATTGGTTGAGAGCAAGCAGCTTGCATGAGGACATTCATGACAAGTTGGCCGACATCCCATGTTCAGGCGACAAACTTTTCTGGGATAAGATCAGATTAAGGAGCAACATGCAGCCATTCAGTTCTAATTGGCAGGAGCCAAGCACTAGAATTCCTGTCTTAGTTTTTAAGTACTCCATCTTCCAAGGATGCCAATTCCAGCGGTATTGCACCCCACCTGTGCTGCTACAACAGCAACTTCCAGCATGTGGATGTCCACGTGAGAGATGTCAATTTAAGACACTACAACAGGCCTAGCCAAAGACTGGACCCTCAGGCTGCCACCTTTCTGGTAGAAGGGAGGATTTACCTGTTCCTCGAAGAATGGTAGAAAATCACAAAGGACTGTTGGGTCCTCAAAATTGTGGAGTCTGGGTACCATTTGCTCTTTTTCCATCTGCTAGCACTGCACCAATGTTTAGCCTTCAATCTGATTCCGTCTTACTCGCCTCAGCTCCATCTTGAGTGGAGTTGCTTCTCAGCTAATGGGCAATAGAACTTATTCCTCCCAAAGAATGCAGGGGGATTGAGACCCATCCTGGATTTATGAAGACTGAATGAGAGCCATCCTAGAAGTTCAAAATGAGCTCTCAACACCATCCTGCCCGTCATCCAAGTGGGAAACTGAATGTGTGCCCTTGATCTGAAAATTGCATATGCTCACATATACCTATCCATCAGTTTCACTGTGGTTCATGGTGGATTCCTCTCACTATAAATTTGAGGTTCTTCCATTGGGGCTGTTTGCAGGCTTCATGAAATGCCTAGCAGTAGCAGCAGCAGACCTTCATCATCAGGGGATTTGTGCCTTTCCTTATCTGGATGACTGGCTGGTGAGGGGATCTTACCAAGCATGGGTTTTGGACTCCCTGCAGAAGACTATCTAGGTCCTTTAGTTGCTAGAGTTTGTAATCAACTTTGCCAAGTCAAACCTTGTTCTTATCAAGAGAATTGTTCATTGGCTCATGGATAGACTCATTGTTCCTCCTTTCAGATTGGGCATCCTGTCTTAAAGTACTGGTCCAGAACTTAATACAGCAGGCTCAAGTCCCAGTCTAGGCAATTATAGTTCTTTAGCAGATGGCGATAGCAGTGTATGTGGTCCCATGATGCACCTCACAATATGAGTTCTCTAATGGGGCCTCCACTACCAATGGGATCAAATATTTAGCCTTTGCTGCACCCTGTGAAAGTTACCATGGAGATGAAAATGTCTTTTGTATGGTGGCTAGATCCAGAGGTCCTGGAGATAGGGTCTCTTCTTTGAATTTTACCTCATCAGATAATGCTGGCAACAGATGTATCCACCGGGGATGGTGTGCACACACAGATTCCTTTCAAACTCGGGATCTGGTCAGTAACAAAAAGTCTTATTTCAGATCAACCCTTGGAGCTATGGGCCATTTGTCATGCATTGAGAGTAATCTAGCATCTCCTTCAAGGAAAGAGAATCTTGATCCAAACCAGCAAGCAAATGGCAATGTTCTAGTGAACAAACGAGGAGGCACAGGGTTTTGGACCATCTCTTAGGAATCTGAGAATTTTGGAATAGGCTCACAATCACAGACCTTTCTCCAAACATCTTTCCTTCCCGAGATCTCCAACATGCTGGCATTTCATCTCAGCAAGGTTTTCTTGCCCCCATGAGTAGGCCTTGGACCAGGGCATGGCAGACAGGCCATGGGGTCATCCATCAATTGACTTAGTCACATCAGAGGACAACATGAAAGTCGACAAATTTTGCTCCATTCTTCAAAGCAAGTTCAGATCCACTCCAGATGTTTTTCTACTCAAGTGGGATGCAGAGCTGTTGTAGCTTTTCCTCTGCTTCTGTTGGTGTAGAAGGTGCTCAAAGATCAGGTGCATCTTATCCTCATTGCTCCAGCATGGTCCAGGCAAGTGTGATACTCTTACCTCATCAGGCTATTAATCTGCACTCCAATCCTCCTGAGATTCTATCCAACTCTACTAACTCAAAAAGAGGGTAGTCTGTCCTCCAAGTCTTCCCTCTCTCAACCTGATGGAATGAATGTTGAGTGCTTGATAGTATCTTGAGGGTCACTATCTAAGTAGGCTGAGAACATTGTAATTTTGGCAGGAAACCATCTACCAGAAGAGCGTACAGTTTTAAATAGAAGCATTTTTCATCTTGATTTCAGGCAGGCTCCTTGAACCCGTTCGCATGTGCTCCTAAAGATTTGCTTCAGGATTTGTTCTTCCTCTCCTCTTTAGGCCTCAGTATGTTGTCTGTCAAGGTGCTGCTTACCACCCTCAAGTGAATGGAAGCTGATCTCCATTCATCCTCTGGTATCAAAGTTCATAAAGTGTTTGTGGCATACAAGACCTCTGGTTCCAAATCCACTGGTGCCATGGGATTTCAGTGTCATCTTGGTGGCACTGATGAAGCCTCCCTATGAGTCATTGAAGTCTTTCCTTAAAGTTTCCTACCTGGAAAGTGGTATTTCTAGTGCCTCACTTCAACAGATATTTTCAAGTTCAAATCAGAGATTCTATGTCAGAAAAAATAGACCTTCAAACAGGAGTACCACAGGGATCCGCCCTGTCTGCCACACTTTTCAACATATACCTACTGCCTTTATGCCACCTGCTAGCCGGCCTGGGAATCACTCACTACATATACGCAGACGATATTCAATTTATATTACCCATTGACGATACAATTGAGAAAACACTAAACATAGCGAACATGTATCTAGACACCATCAAACAACTACTAAATCAAATGGAGCTAGTAATCAATATAGAGAAGACAGAATTCCTTCATTTAGAAAGAAAAAAAAACATGGAGATCTCACACAACCCAATCACACTCAATAACAACAAACAAATAATACTTGCAGAGAAAGTCCGGAATCTAGGAGTAATAATAGACACAGAACTAAGCTTAAAACAACATATATCCATAAAAATAAAAGAAGGATACGCCAAACTCATGGTCCTCAGAAAACTTAAACCACTTTTAACGACCGCCAACTTTAGATCAGTACTACAAGCACTAATATTTGCAAGCACTGATTATTGCAATACCCTTCTACTAGGCTTACCATACACCTCCATAAGACCATTACAAATACTGCAGAACACGGCTGCAAGAATATTAACTGGAAAAAGGAAGAGAGATCACATTACGGAAACACTGGCTGAATTACACTGGCTTACCATTGAACAAAGAATACAGTACAAGACACTATGCACCATACACAAATTAATACACAACGAAAACTCAGACTGGCTGAACACAGCCCTTCGCGTACACATCCCCAACAGAAATCTAAGATCAGCCAACAAAGCTCTTCTGACTATTCCATCAGTCAAGACAGCTAGACTAACGCAGGTAAGAGAAAGGGCATTATCCTTGGCAGGACCCATATTGTGGAACTCCATGCCATTGGAATTAAGACTACAAAGAGAAAACAAAACTTTCAGAAAAAACCTTAAAACTTGGCTATTCAAACAAGCCTTTCAAAAAGAGAAGGGAGAATAGAATCCAGCGAAATGCAAGGTCCAAACCAGGTAAGTGCAAGGGACAAAACACCCACGCAAACAGGAATCACTAAGAGTGTATGTTTTTGTTTTAATAGAATTCATCAGTAAAGGATAAGTTACTTATAGAATGAGTCCTTGACTCAAAACTGCGATAGAAACAACCAGGACATGATAGTGATCACACTCATTTAACAGCTAACATTGATTAAAACTATGCTACCGAACATTATGGCACCTGTGTAAACGGATAGAGGTTAATAGCATTGCTTTGTGCCTTACTGTAAACCGTTGTGACGGTACCCACCTTAACGACGGTATAGAAAAAGTTTTACATAAATAAATAAATAAATAAACTAGAAGCATCAGCAAGCTGCAAACATTAGTTCATTACTCTTTGTACCTGTTGTTTTTCCACAACAGGGTGGTGTTCTGCACGCAATCTAAGTTTCTGCCAAATGTGGTTTCTGCATTTCATTTGAATCAAGCCATTGTTTTTCGCACGTTCTTTCCAAGACCTCATGCACATAAAGGGTAGAAGGCTCTCCATTCACTTGACTGTGAAAGGGCCTTAACTTAATATCTGAAGAGGACTCCACTGCATTGTCAGGCTTATCAACTTTTCATTTCCTATGATCCTAACAGACTGGGAGTAACTGTTACCAAACGCACATTGTCCAACTGTTTAGCAGTTTGTATCACGCATTGCTTTGCTCTGGCTGGCCTCCAGTTCACAGACTCGGTCAAGGCTCATCAGGTTATAGTCATGGCTACCTCAATGGCCCACCTAAGAGCTAAATCCATTGAAGACATCTGCAAACTTCATCTTGGTTATCAGTTCCCACTACTATCTGGACAAGTCTTCAAAAAGTGACACTAGCTTTGGGCAAATAGTTTTTATAGCCTGTTCACCCAGTAGACTACTCTCCATGGGGGGGGGGGATCAGGCTGCTTTTCCATTATGTGCGCCACTGCAACCCTCAGCTTGGGACTCCCCCCATGTGTTATGGCTAATTCAACCCTGCTTTTCGATGAAGAAAGCAGGTTTGCTTACTGTAAACGGGGTTCTCCATGGACAGCGGGATGAATTAGCCATGCTTAATACCCATCCACCTCCCTAAAGAGTCAACCACCTAGCTAAGAACTCTACAGTCAACTGAGGGACTTACAAGGCAACGCGCGCACAGGAACTCCCATGCATGCTCAGTAGTAAAGCTCTACTGAGCTAGCGTGATGGGGTCCATTTGGCACCAACGGATGACATCACCCATGTATCATGGCTAATTCATGCTGCTGTCTATGGAAAACCCCGTTTACAGTAAGCAAACTTACCCAGTTTTCTATTTGTGGGAACAAGCTTGAGCTAAACCAAATCCCAGATGCAGTCTTATCAATGAATCCTGGAGGATGCCACAAGCATTAAAAGAAGTGGTCATCTCTTTCCCTTGAAAGCTGCAGTCATTTGCGGGCTTCTTTTGTACCATGCTTCATAAATATGAAAGAATTTCCTGTACATGAAATTGAAGTGCCAAATCTATCCAGTCCTCTTTAGAAAGGTGATGAAGTTATTAAGTTTTCTTTTTGAAGTAGGATTGAGCATGGCTGGCTCAATAATTGGCTGTGTTTAAATGCTTTGCTAGAAATCCACTATGTAACACTTTTAGAGCACCGTGCACCCATAGCAGGAAAAATGAATATCTATGGTTTTTTTAATTATTTACCTCCCTAGCTATGGAACACATTATAGGACAGTTCCAGTACATTCGACCTTTCAGATATGCCCATTAGGGGATGACAATGTCTCTAAGAAGGGCATAAAGATTCCCTAGGGTGTGTGACGCCAGAATTATAACATTATACACTTGTACTGGAGTATTTCAGCATAGAAAGCTTTTAAGGTGACTGTATTGAAGTGGCGCTTTAAAAAAGACTAATGTAGATTTAAAGTTTATTTTTAGACTTACTGTATATGAACCCTATAATCACTTGTCAGATGAGACTGTGATTTTGGAAACTGCATAGTTTAAATAAAAACCCTTTTTTATATTTTTTTAATATTAATACTGTGACAGTGGGAATTTCTCTTTTAATGTTAGGGCAGGCATGAAATTCATACAGTGACATCAGTGCACTTCCATTCATGGAGCTGCATTCTTGCAGTGACGTCACTGCATTTTCATGTGTGCAGCTGCCGGGCGCTAACAATTGAAAAGGAGATGGAGCAGTTTTTAAACTAGATCATGAGGGAAAGCCAACAGTCACTCAGAAGCCCGAGTCGGAGGAGGACACCATTTAAAAAGGGAAATTGGATTATCTTGATAGTGGGGATCTGGAAAAAGCTGATCCCAATTTACCTGTATCAACTGCTGGTAAGCAAGTTCCAAAAAAGAATAAATGTTGCTGTCTGAATGAAAATGGCAGAAATCTTAAAAAAAACCAAATTAAGATGGGCGAGTTGGAATGTATGGCACTAGATGAAGATATTGATATCATAGGTTTCTCAGGAATCAAGGGAAAAAGGTCAACCAATGGTATACAGTGATACCAAATATATCAAAATAACAGAGCAGATAGAAGTAGTGATGAGGTGGCAGTATATGTTAAGGATTCCATAGTCAAGCAGGATACAGATTCTGCAGAAAATGAACTACACTCTGGAATCTAAGGACAGAAATTCCATGTGTGATGTGGAGGAGTATAGCAGTTGGGGTTTATTGTCATCCACTCAATAAGGATGGTGAAATGCTAACATAGATTAGGCAGGCTACTAAACATGTAAACAATCATAATGGGATATTTCAATTACCTCAGTACTGATAAGGTCAATGTCTTATCAGGGCATATCTGGTTAGGTTCCTAGATGCTATAAATGACTGCTTCATGGAGCAATTGGTCCTAGAGCCATAGTTTGCTACTTTAAATCTACTTCTTTGTGGAATGTAGGATCTGATGCAAGAGGTAATGGTGGTGGAGCTGCTCGACAGTAGTAATCATAAAGCAGTCAAATTTGAGATAATCTTTGGAGGGAGAATAATAAATAAAACTAGTACAGTAACATAATTTAAAAAGGGAGACTGATTAAAATGAGGAAACTAGTTAGAAGGAAACTACAAAGGTTAAAAGTGTGCATGAAGCATGGAGACTGTTTAAGAATACCATTTTGGTAGAGCAGATACATGTATTTTATAGATTAGAAAGGTCAAAAGAGGCGCAAACATCTTCCACAATAGCTTAATGGTGTTGTGAAAGAGGTTACTAAAGCTTAAAAGACATCCTTTCAAACATGGAAAGCAAGGCCCAATGAGGAAAATAGGAAGGCACATAAGCACTGGCAAATTACATGTAAAACATTAATAAAGCAAGCAAGGTGAAATTTGTGGAAAGACTTGCTAAAGTGGCAACAGCTAATAATAAAATATTTTTCAAGTACATTAAAATAAGAAACCTGTGAGGGAATTGTTGCGTTGGAGGTGGACCCTTGGGCAGAGGTGGGGTTGATGCAACCCGTAGGCAGGACCTACAGGTCCCCAACGTTGGCAGGTGGAGTGGGCCGTTAGGCAGAGGCCGCTGGAGCTTCACCTATACCGGCCCTCGCTCCCCGCAGGTTGAGCCTTTGGGTGCCGGGGCCGGCAGGACTTAGGTGGGCCTCGAGGTTGGATATCAGAGAAGATTGGTTCATCCCAGAGACAGCAGACGATAGGTGGCGTAGTCCTACTCTGGACTGGGTAAGGTACTGGAACTCAGGCGCCAATGGAACAGAGGCTGACAGAGGGCGCTCGAGCAAAGGTAGGCCGAAGCCTAATAAGTCCACATCCAGGGAGTAGGCTAGGAGAGGCGTCAATGACAGGTGTGGATCAGGGCCGGCAGCAAAGTGGAAGTCGTGGCAAACAATGCTGAGATCTGATCATGGAGAAGTCAATAGCGTTAGTCAATCGAAGCAATGGTCTGATCACAGAGAAGTCAATAGCGTTGGTCAGTCGAAGCAATGGTCGAGGTCTGGAGATAAGCAGTAGTGTAGTCAGGCATAGCAGAGGTCTGGGTCTGGAGATAGGCAGTAGCATAGTCAGGCGTAGCAGAGGTCTGGGTCTGGAGATAGGCTGAAGCGTAGTCAGGCTAACCGAAGTCGAAATCTGTGCAGTCAATCCAAAACATAGGCAGGGCAGGAACGAAGAGAACAGGAACCAGAAACAACGAGGGTCAGGAGAGAAGAACAGAGACAAATCTTTAGCAGCAACGAGTTCTCGAGTAGCGAGGAGACCTTTTACAAAGGCAACGCTATGGAGCGAGGCTTGAGCTTAAATACACTGAAGAGTTTGACGTCATCATCCGGGGCCGCAGCCAGATTCCCGCCATGGGCCCTTCATAAGGATCAGTGATCCACGAGTGCGTGCCTAGGGAGGGGCGCGGCGTGGATGGTGGTGTCTCTCCACGGGCCACGCGGAGAGGCCTGTCGAGCAATGGCATCTTGACCTGAAACGCTGGAGACTATGGCGGAGCCAGAGGCACCGGGGGCAGCCCAAGGTCGGAGCTGGTGGCCCACCACCGCTAGCAAGTACTCAGGCTTGACTACTTGCTAGCGGTGAAAGCTAGCAGTGAAAGCCTTTCCTGAACTAAACTGAACCTATTCCATTATTATCTAGTTGCTCAGACTTTACCTTAGTCATGGTAATTAATAGCCCTACCTCATAAGGGCAATTCATCAATGCTATAAGCACATTGTCTGGCATATTTGTTCTCTGTATTTAAACCCTTGCTTCTTTTCTCTGATCCAAGTTATTACTCCCTTGTTTTATTGTAACTGCATTCCTTAGCCTTCTCTTGTTCAATGTTTTTTACTACTATTATTATTATTATTATTATTACTAAGATCAATGTTATTTTTTGCCTTTTGTTCCCTATCCACTTGTTAATTGTAAACCGACATGATGCGATATTTATCGCAAATGCCGGTATAGAAAAACTTAAAATAAATAAATAAATAAATAAGTAGGAACCAGAAGCTGGAGTCTGTGTAAGAAGTGAGGGGGCCGCACCGTGGGTCTGCCCATACAGCACACGTAACAAGAATCATTTGGGTGATTAGATGACTGGTGGCAAGGGAGGACATTTAGGCAGAATGTGGCCATGATAGAGAAAGTAAATGAATTATTTGCTTTGGACTTTATTCTGGAGGATATTGGGGGAAAAATACACACACCGGAATCATTCTTTATAGGTGATGATTCAGATGAACTGAAACAAATCATTGTGAATCTGGAAGCGATACTAGAGCAAATAGACAAACTAAATAGTAACAAGTCACTGGGACCTGATGGTATTCTAAAACATTCAAATACAAAATTGCAGACCTGCTATTGATAATCTGCCTCTGACCCTGAGGACTGGAGAATAGCCAAAGTAATGCCAGTTTTCAAAAATTGTTCCATGGATAACCCAAATAACTACAGACCAGTGAGCCTGATAGTTGTGCTAGTGTAAAATGATGGAAGCTATTAAGAACAAAATTATGGATAAACATGGCTTAATGGGAAGAATCAGCATAGATTTAGCAAATGACAGTCATTCCTTACTAACCTATTAGAATGAAAGTGTGAACAAGCATGTGGATAAAGATGACCCAGTGATGTAGTGTATATGGATTTTCACAAGGCGTTCAATAAAGTCCTTCATGAGAAACTCCTCAGAAAATTAAAAAATCATGGGATAGGAAGTAATACTTCCTGTGGATTGGTAACTGGTTAAAAGATAGGAGACAGAGTTGGATCAATGAAAGAGGTAAATAGCGGAGTACCTCAAGGATCTGTACTGGGACCAGTGGTTCACTGATTCATTATTCTAGAAAAGGAAACAATGAGTAAAATGATCAAATTTGTAGATGACACTAAAAATATTCAAGACCTTGCCAGACTGGGGAACTGGGCATCTAAATGGCAGATGAAATTGAATGTGGAGAAGTACAAAGTGATGCACATAAGGGAAAAATTATCCTAACTACAGGTGTACAATGCTGGATTCTGTATTAGGAGTCACCACCCAGGCAAAGGATCTTGAAATGATTATGGATATGTTGAAATCCTCAGCTCTGTGTGGCAGGCTGTCAGAAAAGAAAATAGAATGGTAGGAGCTGTTTGGAAAAGAATAAATCTGAGAATGTTGTAGTGCCTCTGTGTAGAACTATGGTGCAACCGCACCTTGAGAATCGTGAGCAGTTCTGGTCACCCCTATCTCAAGAAAGGCATAACAGAGCTAGAAAAAGTGCCGGGGAGGGTGACAAAAATGATAAAGGGGATGGAACCACTCGTTGATGAAGGAAAGCTAAACAGGTCAGGACTCTTCAGCTTGGACAACAGTTGTCTAAGAGGGGGGGGGTTATGATAAAGGCTTATAAAATTGTGTGGTGGAACAGGTAAGTAGAGAATGTTTACTTACCCATTCAACAGGAACTAGGACTAAGGGACACTCCATGAAACTAACTGATAGCAGATTTATAAGAAACTTTGAGAGAGTATTTTTTTCAGTCCGTGCACAATTATTTGCAACAAGAATTAGTGGCTGGAGGATGTGGTGAAAGTTAATAACATAGCTTGGTTTAAAAAAATGTTTGGATATGTTTCTGGAGAACAGGGAAGCTGGACAAGCACAGCAATAACAACAAAATCAAGTAGTAAGGAACAAAGAAGACAATTACATAATATATTATACAAACAAAATGAAAGTGATTATGATGTGTATAATAATGTTAACTCAATAAGGACAAATTAAAAACAATTTACACCCATAGAGAAGATAATGTGTATTATTAATGTGTAAGGAATGACGTAAACGTGAGCCCTTTGTGATGTGGCGCAGTTGATGCTACCTCGCGGGCAGGCCCACAAGGCCTGCTCCAACAGCTGGAGAACGCACTTTGGCACGAGCCAGGTTGAGGCTTCACCTGAACCAGCTGCCTCCCCGGCGGGTTGGGCCGCTGGGTTCCAGGGGCTGGCAGGACTTAGGGGCACAGCACAATCCAGAGGCAGTCCAAGAGCTGAGGCTGGCGGCAGACAAGGCGCGATCCGAGGCTAAGCAGGCGGCAAGTAAGGGGTGGGTCTACTTCCAAGGCTGAGGTTAGAACCGAAGAGACTGGCCAAGACAGAGAAAACACAGAGGGACAGACGGTACAGAGCAGATGAGACGAGACACGGCAACAGAGATGGGGCAAGGCTGGAAGGCAGGCTGGGTAAGGGACCTGCTGCTGAGGCTCTGGTGTGGGCCCTTTAAACCTGAGTGCTGCACGCGACAAGAAGAAGCCATGGTTGGAGCAGAATAGCGGCTATGGTGGCGGTCAGGAGCAGTGTGATGGATGAGCCGTGAAGAGCCGTCGGCAGGGCAGAGTCAGTCATGTCAGCGAGGCATCGGGATACGTGAGGCTGCTTGCGGATCCGTCCCGTGAGCAGCAAAACATAACTCAATGACCATTGAGAGTAGTGAAGCACAGTTGTAATATATCCTGCAAATGGGAGTGGTAAAGCACAGAAATTTATGATACTTCCTTGACATGGGCGTGCTTCAGCAAAACTGTGTGTCTCAAGAGGATATTGAACATATGTAAATAAGAAATTCAACATGCAATATCTTCTGTACCATATCCAAGGACTCTTACTGTTATATCTTCTTTCCTAGGTAGAATACCTAATATCTGGCCAAACGCTTATGTCCCTATGAGCCTGTCTGTCTGTGGCATTCCTCCCAACACGATTTACGCATGGTTCCTTCACCGTCTATGATCAGACTAGAGCGCACTCGCCAAACAGCATTTCTCGTTCAGCATGGAACTGTATATTCCATTGATGAATGGACTAGAAAGGAAAACAATATTTTAAAATTCTGTAACAATCTAAAAACTTGGTTTTCCTCACAAGGTTATGAAGTTTAGTTAAGTTTTATTACTCCTGAGACTCTTATTCCCAAATTTTTATTCAGTTTTATTAATGATACAATTGTTTTTTTTCAAATGTTATTTTTATTTAATAATCATTTTGTCTTTTTTTGTGTATTATATTTATTTCAACTGTATTTTATGGAAATAGCTTTTTATTCTTTAAACCACTATACTTCTGTATAGAATGGCAGTTAAATTAAATAATACCATTAAAATAAATTTAAAAAACCATAGGTAATGTCAATAAAATGTGGGAGATGTCCAGAAATGGGCTTTATTAGTCGATGTATTTCTATATTGAGGCTCAAGAGGTGCTCATTGTGAGTTTTGCATCTCATTCAGAAAGCGTGTGACTAATTATTGTCCCCAGAAGAAGAGCTGGAGCTCATGTCGGGGAAGTTAGCCAGGACGTGAGCCACCTACTCAGAGTCAGATCTGCACGTCAGGCTGGTTTGCAGTGCGTGGTGGTGATTAACGTGGAGGTAGGAAGACCGGATCTTTAGGGCAATAGTTCAGTTTTCGGGCATTTCTCACATTTTGTGGACTTCGCCTAAGGCTAGGTAGGGTTGCATTTCTGAACTTTTGGAGGCACTGTTTGATATCTTTGCTAGCCAAGTTGACGCACATGCAACTCTTCACTATTAGAAAAACACAGAACCCTAGAATATGATAGCAGGTAGGGGCCCCCATCTAGTCTGCCCTGGCTACTTCCTACTTCAGTGCCAAGGACCCCAGTTGACCTCTGACTTTCCCCTCCCCTCTCTGCAATTAATGATCCTCTCTCCTTGTCCCCTGCTTTCTTGTTTTTGCCTCTGTTGGCTCCATTGGGGGCAGGTGCTCCCCATGCATCCACCAGTCTTTCTGGGGAAAAAAATACTTTCTGATGTTACTTCTCCTCAGCCTGCCTGCCCCTTCGGAGTCTCATATTTTGACCACCAGTTCTCAAACTTTCTCAACTCTGGAAAAAAAAAGTTTTCCTTTTGCCAGTCCAGAAGTCAGACTGATTAAATTGTGGATTGAAGTCTAAGGAAATGTCACAAAACCAATGCGTGCAAGGCCTACTGACTACAGCGTAGCTAGCAAAATGTACACACTGTTTTGTATAATGGCAGGGGAGGCTTAGACGCTAACCTGTGGCTGCAGGGCGAGAATGATTCTCGCCCTGCCTCAGTCGTACCTCAAGGTTCTGTACAGTCCAGGGGAAAGCTGGCCAGCCCTATCTGTGACCCTTGGGGTTTCTGCTTTTTCAGATCGGTTGGCATTGCACATAAAGAAGCATAGAGATCCGCGAGACACCTTGGAAACAATCTAGAAGCTCTCCGATGTTGGCTTTCTCATTCATCAGTGCCACATGTGCAGTATCCCCTCCGGAAGGCGGTTTTGCCAGAAGGCTGCCATGCTGGGAGAGTTATTATAAATGCCTGTTCTCTACCACTCACATTGGAGGATGTATTACAACTTATTGTGCTTCACTATTCCAAATTGTTGCTGACGATCTACTGTTGTTCGCTCGGTCCACGGATGTACATTTTTTTTTATTTATATTGTCCTTGAGTCAAACACTGTAATTATTACGCCTTCTGCTCCAGATTGCTGCTGTTTAGTACACGACTGTCTGCAAGGTCCCTGGGTGTAAATTGTTTCTTATTTATATTGTCTTTATTGAATCAATATTATTGTGCCCATGTCTTTGCATTTTAGTACACCATATTATTATTTGGTTTTTTTTTACTGTATGAAAATATAGCAGCCGATGTATTTTGCTCTCTGCGTATGTGCACCACGATGCGGGAAGTTTTCAAGTCGTATTACTCAGAGAAGCAGATATAGTGACCATTCAGGGGTCTGCCAGAGTGCTAGGAGGATACTTTTCACCAGCCTCCAGTCACTAATAGAATAGTAATGTGGTTGTGAACCAGGATGTGTTTAAAAAAAAAAAAAAAAGCTATGTATTGCTTTTTTTCTTTTTTTTTAACCTGGCAGTTTCCTCCTTTGGTCTTCCTGCTCAAATGGAACAAAGGCTGGGACCTGGCACCAGGAATCTTCATTTGCAGCTACCCAGGGACGCTTTCCTCTTAATTTAGGTTCCCCTGGTGCATGGCCACAGTCCTCAACCAGAGCTCCTTCCAGAACCCTGCAATCGTGGATCCTGATTCCGGCCACCAGGTGTCACCATTGACTACGGTGCTCTCTGTCCCGTTCCCCCCCCCCCCCCCCCACCCCATACCTCTGCAGCATCCCTAACTGAACTGGGGAGCAGAAGGCTTGAGCAACAAATGAAATCCAGGTCTCCCTGCATGGCAATTTGCAGCACTGCCACGGAGCCCCCAGGCCAGCCCCTAAGTTATTGCTTTTTAATGGTTTGCTGACTGTAGCATTCCTGGGACTGCTCAGCTAGCAACTCAGGTAACCATTAAAAAAAAAAAAAACAATGCCATGGGGCAGCAAGGTTGGTACTAGCAGGCGACACCTCCCTAGAAACCAGTTGGGGTCAGGAAGACAGAATGATGGTGGACAGGTGAAAGGCGATAAGGAGAAAAGAAGGATTAGATAAAGAGAGCATGACCTGGCAACACCACAGAGTATGGAGAAGCCAGGTTGGTGCCAGCAGGTTGGTCATGGCTGGGTACTATTCAGCAAGGCCCCGGGGACCTAGAAGGCTGGATATTTGGGCAATAGCCTCACTAGCTCTTTAGATTATTACAAAGCTTGAAGGTAAGGCATGGGATGAGGGACTTAGAATTAAGCTTCGGAAATTGTATGGTCATCTACACAGAACGATAAGAGGCCCAGCAAGGAAAACAGCAAAAACTTACTTGGACAAGTGCGATATCCTAAAGGCAGTCAAATTTCCATGGTTGGCGATAGTTATATATCTTTAGCAGTGTGGACAGGGAAAACCGAGCAGACCAGATAGGCCATCAAGTTTTAAAGTATGCAGCAGAGGGCAGAGTAGTGAACTAACATAGCTATACCAGCAAAGGCAGCCTGAAAACCTGTAAATTAACCTACTAGAGCACCATCCGGAGAATGCAGAGAGAGAGATATTGTGATATAGAATAGAAAGTCAAGAGTGCAGATAATATAGTGAAAGCAAACAATGATTCCAAGGTTGTAAAACTCTGACCTTGTCCTCTCTTGTTCTCCAGAATCCCAAGAGCTGGGGAGTGGAGTGAAGTCCTTTGCGGCTCCAGATGCCGCCGTCACGTTTTCAGCCCTGGCGGGAACGCAGAAGGAGAATCAAGGGTGCTCTCGAGTGCTGCCACCCCTGACTTCAAAGGATCCCTGTTTGTTAAGCCCCTCTTCTCCTCTTAGACTCACGGATGTGACTGAGCATGCTTCAAGTGACTCCTCCACGCACGCCATCTCCCTTACGTCCTGCGTAACAAAGGGCATGAACTCCTGGTCCCTGCCAGGCGAGAGCGAGAAGGCCCCATTCACTCTGATGGAGCCTGGAGGCATCTCTGCTCTGACTGGTGACTGCTTGATGCAGCAGAGCCGGACCTGTCTCGGTTGCTTTATTGAATCGAAAGACAGCATTGATGCGGAGCCTGGAATAAGCTTGAAAGTGAGTGATGTCAATAGGGATTATGACACCTGTTCGGTCTCTGATATTGGGATTCACTGCATGAGCACAGGAGAAACGATGAGATATGGGGATCAGCTGCTTTCAGACCAGCTCTTAAGCTTCCCGGTGCACAAGTCAAGGGCGGCAGACAAAAGAGATGCCGAGAAATCCGACAGCGACTCAGAGGACCCTGCTCAAAAAAGTTATTATGATGGATTACTCTTAGACAAATGTAATGGTGACGAAGCATTGCTTACCAATTCCAGCCAGGAATGGGGCTACTTTGAATCTTTTATTAGCGAGAGCAAAATTGAGCTGCTTGACCTGTGCTCTAAAAATGAGCTGTCAGTCAACCTGTTTTCAGAAGAGGATGTGGATAATTACATGTTCGACGATGATGATTCAACCCTGGGAAGCGATGTCTGCTCCTTAAAGATTAGATACGAATCTTTCCAGGACAACATGAGAGAAAAGACCAGCGCCCTGCAAGACGATGCCCAGTTTAACTTTTTCCCAAGTGTGTTTGCCAACTGCACGAAGCGGGAGAGCAAAAGTGCAGTGAGGAAAACTATGGACCCATCCCAATTCAAGTCTGAAGAGGATGGCACTTGGGGGGACGAAGAAGAGGAGGAGGAGGAGGAGGAGGAAAAGGGGGAAGAAAAAGCTGCCTTAAATAGAAACTGTAACACTACAGATGTTGTTCAGTACATAAGCACAAAAAGAACCCACTTCCTAGATTCAGTTAATTCAACCGAGGACTCGGGCGAGTTCAGCGATGACAGCTCTTGCACCGAGTCTTCCTATGACGCATTGAGAGAGATCAAGGACTGCACCGGGTACCTGTCCAGGGAACATTCCAACTCTTTTATTCAGCAAAACTACGGGCTGAGGGCTAAGAGAAAAGTCCGCTACAGTGATGACTATCTGTATGATGTGGACTCCATCGACAGCGAAAAGATCTTAGAGAAAAAGGAACAGCCCCCCGATGGCCCTAAAAAGGAGGATGACGATGACTGGTGTCCAAAGAAAAGGCGAAAAGTATCCCGGAAAGAGCCTCCCGTCGTCATCAAATACATTATCATAAACCGGTTCAAGGGGGAGAAACACATGCTAGTGAAGCTCGGTAAACTTGATGCCAATGAGACCACGGTGACCTTGAACGATGATCTGCTCCACAAGTATGAAAAGCTGTCGCCTCTGAAGGGCTTCTGGCAGGAGAGGTGGCGGACGAGGATGGATTTCCTGAAATCAGCAATGTACAAGCATAGCTTTTATCTGAATGGCTCGGAGACCGCCTTCCTTCCTCACCCTAGGAAAAGAAAATGCAAACTGGCAAACAGGCACAGGATTCAAAGAATTCAAGCCATTGAGCAATCACTAAGCAAACAGGACTTTTCCTCTTACGATCAGAAGCAGGCTGGCAGCAGCAGCAAAGATGATGCTGGACTTACAGGCCTGCATACATTAACCATTGCTGCTCCCAGCTGTGCAAACAGATTACATTTAGGTGATATCACGGATCTTGCCTCTCTGAAGTGCAAACCACTAGAAAGGGAATACAGCGGGCCAGAAAAGAAAGTGCTGCGGAGAATCAAGTTCAAAAGCGAAGCCAGGTTGAAATGCAAAAAAATCAAAGCAGCACAGGAAGACGACAAACCTACAAATCCAGCGGAGGCCTCTGCTGTCGTAGAGGATCAGGTCTCAGAAGCTGGTTTGAAGGACGATAACATTCATTGTGTGCCAGAGAACTCTCATATATCTGAATGCCACGCTGATAATGCTGATAAAAATTCTGCATTCTTACCAGCCACCTGCTCCCCTGACAAGCCTATGCCATCTGCTAACATCACTACCAATGTACCCCTTATCCCTGGAGGGTATCTGCAGACATTGCTAGATGCTTCTGATTCGTCAAACCACACGGGGGTCGCATACTTCACCCATCACTCTTCTGGGCAGAACCCAATCAGCCTAATTCAACCAGACAAACAGTTCAGCTCTCTACAACTTGCACAGAGTTGTGTCCTGTCCCCTCCCTCGGAGTCTGAGCTTCAGCAGTCGCCCCACCATTTAGAAATTGAGTCAACCTTCAGCAGCATGTGGCATGGGAAGCCCCCCAACAGTCAGGCCGAATTTATTCCTGACCTTCGGGATGCTTCTATCCTGCACGGCGAGTTTATTGCCTCCACGGTGTCACCAAGTGCAGAGAACATCCAAGCCCCCGGGTACCATCAGATACATCTAAATAGCAGCAAACTGCTCTACCAAAAAAAACACGTGCAGGATAATCAGCTGCAGCCTGACGATTCTTATCAGTCCTGTCATTTTAATAACGGAGAGGGGCACTTTAATTTCCAGCGAGGTGCACTTAGTACAGATGATGGCAGACTCATTAGTTTTGATTCAGTGGGCTCATTGTCAGTTAGTTCCAGCAATTACAGCTCTCTAAGCTTAAAGTCTTCTGAAAAGGATGGTGATGATGATATTAATGATGATTTTCTGGCCCACTGTAGTCCCAAGCTAGTGATTCAGCAGAGCATTGACGAGATAACTCCTCTGAAGGAGTCCACTGACCTCTTGGACATCTCCAACTTCACGCCCGACAAGTTCCGTCACTCGTCTCTCTCTGAGATGTCTCCACCAGATACCCCTAATCTTTCCCCTCAGATAACGGGGTCAGAGACCAAGTCACTGGGGGACTTAAAAGGCTTCCAGGATGGTGTTCAGGGTGTGCTGAGCAATGCTGAGAAGGTCAAATGGAACTGCACCGTCCTCCAGTCGCAGGAACCAGTTGACAATGGATTTACATTGAATAATCATCAGTTTCAATTCCATATGTTCAACGATGAGGATTCTGTCAGCCTGCTCGAGAAAGGTCCGTGCCTGTCGACGTTTAGTGAACCAGCTGGTCAAATTAGCACCAACGGCAAGGTGTCAAAATCTAAAAAGAAAGGCTCGTCGAGCAAAAACGGGAGTACCAACCAAAACCCCTCTCCGAAAAACAGTAAGAAAAAAGCACCCAAAGGCAACAAAGGGACAGCCAAAACACAGACCAAAAACACCAGGCAGGGCTCCAGGTCAACAAAGAAAGGGAAAAATGCAAATGGAGTCACTAGCGAAAGAACTCAAATGGTTGGCAGCAGATCAGCTGCTCAATTAAATAATATAACCTCTACCACAAAGACATTGGCTGAATGTATTCAGCACTGTGGCCCAACCTCCTTAAAGATGGGAAAGCATAATGGAGTGTCCAGCGATTGGCAACTGGTTAAAGCTAATAGCACAAACTGGTCAGAACCTAGATTAGCAAACACTAACAACCTTCTCGATGATGATCAGAGGGAATTTCAGGAGCCCTCGAACATTTTGTCTAATATTGCATCTGGCATGGCAGATGTTCAGAGGTTTATGATGGCTTCAATTGAACCCTTGTGGGGGCCTGTAGGCCACAACAACAGTGTCCCAGACATATTCCGGTCACCAGAATCAAACAGCCTGAAATTGAAAACTCTAAAAATTCTGGCTGGGACAACACAAGAGCCCAAGAAAAAAACAAACAGCAACTCCCCAGGGTCTTCAAAGAATCACAAGTCAACCAGCAAGGGCTCGACAAAGAATAATGCAAAGCAAGCTGCTTATGACCTCAGTCATTTCACCTGTGCGACGGGTTACGGCACAGACATTCACAGTCCCTTTTTCGATAAAAACTTTGGTAACCTGAGCACTTTAGGCAATAATGGACCTACGCACAAAAAGCTGTACCGTCATAAATCCAGCTCTAAATCGCTGAGGGATGAGAACTGTAAAGTAAAGAGAGCAGAACGTGAGCAGGCACACAAGGGCCCGTCTGTGACCGCTGCTTTTGAAAGACTGAGGTAATGCTGCACCCAAATGGCTGACATTGCATCCTTTACTTTCCTCCTGCCAGCTAAGCCTGCTGCTCCTCCTTCCTTCCTTCCTTCCTTAAAAAGCAAGCACTGCATGAGAGAGAGAGAGAGAGAGACGTTCCTTTTAACACTTTTTTTTTTTTAAAGAAATTGATGTGCATGAAAATATTATACTTGCAAGCTACCTAAAGAATGACTGATACCTTGCTTGCGTGGGGTTAAAAAAAAAAAAAACAACTAACTGGGCTACTATTTTCTGTTTGGCTTCTTCAGTTTTCTGTTCTTTATTTATTGAAAAATAATGAATTACTGTCTCTTTTTTTTAATGATTAACTTTTATTTTGCTTTGGAACACTTTGTTAACAAAAAAAAAAAATGTGAATGCATCTGAAAGCCAAGATACCTAAACTTAAGTATCTTTAATTTGTAAATGCAAATGCAGCTTCATTATGGAGCTTTGTATGTTGCCCGCCCTGAGTGCTCTGCTGTCTTCTGGCCTTCCCTGCATCATTCAGAATCGCCTTGCTATCTCCAGAATTATAATCATGCAAAATCCCTCTAACTAAGGTGGCATAAATTGTTTGATTTTTCTGCAGGGAATTTCACTACATTCTTCTTAAGGCAGAAACAACATTTTTTTTTTTTTTTTACTTTTTACCCGTGTGAAGAAGAGACTCATTTTTCTATAGAAAATCAAATCAAAAAAAAAAAAAAAGACATTGGTGTTATGTTCCTGTTTTCTTAACAAACTATGCCTTGTGATCTGTTGAAATGTAAGTGCTGAAAATCAAGAAAAGTGAATTGTGGGAATCATTTGTCTGAAGAGAGGGGTAATCTGGTATTCTCTGTGAAAGACTTAAAAAAAACAAAACAAAAGTCATATACTGTTGTACAGTACTTTATGCACTAAAAACCCCACAAACACACACACACACATACAAAATGTGCCAAACTATCATCAAGGGACTGTACATACTTTCCCCCTCTCAATCTTGTTTGTTTTCTGCAGCTGCACCTTTTAAGTTACTACAGACCATGGCAGATGTGGATTTCCCCCCTTCCCCTTCCCGCCCTCTCTGACACCACCTGTAGCTCTCAATGAACTTATGTTCTTTCATTCCACAATTTTACCAAAACGTAATGGACAAGATAAAGAAAGAAAAAAACAGTGTGCCAAACTGACTTACCTCATTTCATGGATTCACCCCTATGGTTTGAAGCACAGGAGGCTGGATGAACTTTTTACAAGAAGACAGAGTGGGTGGAGGAGAGGAGGTCGCGTGGGGGTTAAGAGGTGGCCCCTCTTCCTGGTCTGGAAGCCCTGGCGGGGACCGAAAGGGCCCCCCGAGGTTCATGATGCAGGAAAGCTGAAGCGGGGGGCGGGGGGGGGGGGGAGGAGAGGGGCAAGGGACTGGAAACTGCCGAAAAGGTAAGTATGACAGGAATTTGCATGTCTGCATACAGAAAACCTTTCGCCGAGGAAAGGCAGATAGATGGCTGCTTCTAATTTTCTAAAAAAAAAAAAAAAAAAAATATTAAAAATTTAAAAAAAAAAAAAAAAAAGCAAACTCTGTAGCTCTGAAATGCAAAGTTCTCTCACAGACACTTTTATCTAAGTTTTATATATTTTATAATATTTACCTGGATTTTATTCTTAAAACATCATAAATGGCAGACTGTGAGCGTGCGTTCTGCTTTGTGCATCAATGATAATGCAGACTGTAACATTCCTTGCATTTTACTCTTTCATTTTTGCTGAAAACCGTTTTTATTCTAATTCTGTCTGACATGTTCTCCAATTGCTGAGGCTTTTTGGTGTTTTCTAAATGTTTTCACATACAATGCCAACAATAATATTGTCTATTATTTTGGTGTTTTGTTTTGTTTTTAAGAAAATGATTTTCCATGCCAAAACAGAAAAACGTAATATATTAGCGAATGCCGTAGTACTTCATACAATTCGGTACCATGTGTGGACCAGATCAAAAGGACTGGAGTTTATTCAGATAAACATTCATCAAATGTCACAGATTTCAGAGATGACTGAAAAGGATCTAAGCCTTGAACTAACTGAGAACGTGTGCACTTAGTTGCTGCTTTACGGAAACCCAAAAGTTCAGGTGCCTGGGGCTGAGAGACTGAGGATGCATCATGGTGCAGAAAGCATCGCTATCGGAGATAATCCACGTGGCGTTTACAGTGGTCTGCAAAAGTATCTGACCCCCTAAAAAGTCAGCAGTTTTGTGTGGATTACAAATGACACCCTTACACGGATTGTTGCAGACAACATGTTTATTGCAAACCAGTGGGCTCTTAAAATACATTTTCAAAGTTACAATTCATTATTTCTCTGCATTTTTGTAAAATAAAATAAAAAACTGAAAAATGCTGCTTGCATAAGTATTCAGCCCCTTCAGACTGGTCCTTGGTAGAGCCACCTTTTGCTGCAATGACAGCTCTAAGTCTGTTGGGGTAGGTTTCTGCCTGTTTGGGACTGAGTTTTGCCCATTCTTCCTGGCTCCAGGTTGGTTGGATGATGCTTATGGACTGCGGTTTTCAGTGCCACAGATTCTCGATTGGATTGAGCTCTGGAACATTCACATTTTTTGTTGTTCGACCCCTCCTGTGTTGCTTTGGCCTTGTGCCTGGGATCATCGTCCTGCTGAAAGGTGAACTTTCTCTCAGGTTTTAGTTTGTTTTAGCAGACTGAAGCAGACTGTCTTGCAGGATCTCCCTGAATGTTGCACCATCCATCCGTCCTTCAGTTGTAACAAGACGCCCGGTCCCTGCTGGGGAAAAGCATCCCCTCACATGATGCTGTCACCCCCATACTTTACTGCTGGGATGGCGTCTGCTGAGGAATGGGCAGTGTTAGCTTTGCACCACACTTAGCGTTTTGAATTTTGGCCAAAAAGCTCCATTTTTGTCTCGTCTGACCACTTGGCCTACATTTTAGCTGGGTCGCTCTGATGCTTTCTGGCAAACTCCAGATGAGGTTTTTCTTCAGTAATGGCTTCTTTCTAGCCACCCTCCCATGCAGGCCAGTTGTATGCAGAGCTCTTGATGTGAGTGACTGGGGCACCTCCACTCCTGTCTCAGCCACTGAACTCTGTAGCTCCTTCAAAGTGATTGTTGGGCTCTCTGTGGTTTCCCTCACAAGTCTTCTCCTTGCTCTGACACTGAGTTTTGAGGGACGGCCTTGCCTAGGCAGTGTCTGGATGATATGATGCAGCTTCCATTTCCACAATTGATCCAGCAGTGCTCACTGGGATATCCAAGCACTTGGTTATTATTTTGTAGCCTTTTCCTATCTTGTGCATATCTATACATTTATCTTTAATTTCTTCAGAATGCTCTTTGGTCTTCATTTTCACAGCTTTCCTTCAGATTCACAGTCTGACAAATAGTACTGGAATTAGGGGTGTACAGTTCTGGTTGCCGCATCTCAAAAAAGATATAATTGCGATGGAGAAGGTACAGAGAAGGGCGACCAAAATGATAAAGGGGATGGAACAGCTTCCGTATGAGGAAAGCTGAAGAGGTTAGGGCTTTTCAGCTTGGAGAAGAGACGGCTGAGGGGGGATATGATAGAGGTCTTTAAAATCATAAGAGGTCTAGAACGGGTAAATGTGAATCTATGTTTTACTCTTTTGCATAATAGAAGGACTAGGGAGCTCTCCATGAAGTTAGCAAGTGGCACATTTAAAATTAATAGGAAAAAATTATTTTTCACTCAACACACAATAAAGCTCTGGAATTTGTTGCCAGAGGATGTGGTTAGTGCAGATAGTGTACCTGGGTTTAAAAAAGGATTGGATAAGTTCTTGGAGGAGAAGTCCATTACCTGCTATTAATTAAGTTGACTTAGAAAATAGCCACTGCTATTACTGGCATCGGTAGCATGGGATTGACTTAGTTTTTGGGTACTTGCCAGGTTCTTATGGCCTGGATTGGCCACTGTTGGAAACAGGATGCTGGGCTTGATGGACCCTTGGTCTGACCCAGTATGGCAATTTCTTATGTTCTTATGTTCTTATCTAGAGAAGCTGACCTTTTTTAATGATTCACAGGTAGAGGCCAATTGTTAAGGCAATACCTTTCATCTTTGTAAACTTGGAGCTTCCAGAACAGCATTTTTCAGTTTTTTTATTTTATTTTACAAAATAAATGCTGAGACATAATGAATTGTGACTTTGAAAATTGACTTGAAGAGCGCACTGGTCTGCAGTTGTCTGGAACAATCTGTGTCTCATTTGTAATCCACACAAATCTGACTTTTTAGGGGGTTGAATACTTTTGCAGGTCACTATTTACCAGCTTTCCTTTCTGTTATTACAAAGTATTGGGGGCAGACAGCCAGTTTAGTCACTAGGGTTGGGTGAATTGAACTCCCTACTAGCCATCACTTCCGACCTTCCACTCATGCCATGTGCATTGCTCTCTCATGCAGCCAATCCATTTCACTAATGAGATGGGCCATGTTGATAAAGCACCTAAGGATGCAACATTCATAGGCGCTTTATAGTATGTTAACGTATGTTCATGGCGATTGTTGCTGAGGAATGGTAAAGCTGTGGAATATGCCTCTACAGAAGGCTGCTTCGGCAGACTGGTTTAAGAGGGGATCGGTTGAGTTCCTAGGTAGCAAGAAGATAATTGGCTCTGATAAACTGCTTGGTGGTGATCTGGGATAACGTCTCTCTACAAGTTGCAACGGCGAGTCTTCCACTGGGAGACAAACTAACTGTGACAACATTTCCTTTTTGCCATTCCTTGGATAACGGTTAGGAAAGCTGCTTGAGGAGAAGGTGGGGAAGGCTGAAAACAAGGAATTTTTAGGACTTTATTCAAAAAAAGGCCATTTTTTTTTCATTCTGTGGAAAACTCTTTATTAACTAAAGCCCTTGGTCTCCTTTCAACCTATTGGCTACTGTTATGTAATAAGTACTGAGGAATCGTCATTGGTGGTGATAGATGGAGGCTCAGTCACTGTCTTCTAGCTCAACCAGAGTAAGAAAGTGTTTTCATGTTTCCATGTTGGGTTCCCACCATAAGGACTAAGTAGGCTCTCTGACATAACAGACTTTTTTTACATGAAAACTCAGCCTGGGGTATTTTGGGCAGTGCTTTAGTTACCAGCATTGCGTCCGCTCTGCAGAAATTGAACACTTCACCATATTGCCTGCTAGAAAAAAATGTGGATTCTTAATAGGCTGCGATACTGTCAGATAAAAAGGGACTTGTGTGGACCCACCTTCTCCATCATAGTTTTGTTGGTCCTTCACAAGGTCTCACAGCTTGCTCAGTGAACGTATTATTGTTAATTATTTAATCAGCTATCTTACCCATAGGGCAGCAGCCGTTTTGGAAAGACTGTCCTATGACGACATGATCCACACGGTGGATATCAGATCGAATCGGGCTGTGTGTGAGATGCAGTTTGTACCTTTTGACGGTGATGTGATTTGTGACCCGGTTACCAACTTGCTTGCTCCCAGCACCAACCAAGGAGTTGATTAAATAATTTCTTAAAGTTTTGTGTTATACACAGGGTGAATATCTTGATTTCCATGCGTTAATAGAGCGGTTGCCTTGTTATTCCATTTACAGCCGTAGAAATAAAAGTCAACAGACAAAAAAAAAAAAAAATGCAGGGGATATCTTTGCTTTGGACCAAATGCATTTTGGCCTAACTTTTTAGAGCTCTGCTTCCTGTTTGAAGTCCATGCTGACCAGGCACTCAGCAGTTCCTCCCTGAATGAACTCAAATGGCCCTTTTTTAAGCCGCTGTGTGGAAAAGTCTTTAAGATGCATTCCTGAGAGTAAATATGTATTGGGGAAGGCCGTTCAAATGCCCTCGCAGACGTTGGCGTCTGATTGAGTCCCTGCAGTGGTGTGGGAGATGGCATTTCTGGGCTCGCTGCTCATGTGATCCATAGGGTAGCAGCAGGCACAATGCTGTTTGCTGCAGTCTTCCATGCACAGCTGTTTCCCCGGGGCCTGCTGGGGAGCAGATTAAAAAGTCCCGAGGCACGGGGTCGACGGTGACTTGCCCTTCTGCACCCACTCAGAGGTCTATTTTTTCAAATATTTATTCCTTTGTTCCCAAATGCTTGTAATGCACAAAAGCAAGAAAGCAGCACTCAAAAGACGCACATAGCATTTCCCACAATTTCATTTGAAGAAGTCATCTTGAGGGTGAACAGTGCCACCACTGGACAAAGAAGCAAAACGTTTCACAGCTCACACTGCTTCATCAGTGTCCTCTTACCAGGTTTTCGGTGGCTGGACTGCTGACCATAGCAACTTTGCTGAGTGGTCACTGCACACCGTATTGTCTAGTACATGCGTGGCCGTCTTCTTTAACGGGTGCATGAAAGGAAATTGCTGAACTGAGGTGCATGATTGTGGAAACGTTATGTTTATATGGACATTTGGATAGTGGGGGGAAACAAAATGACCCACCAGGGAAATTTACATAAAGCGCACAGCACCAGCTACTCGTCAATGTGCAGTTTTTCTGTTTTGCTTTTGTTTTGTTTATTTTATTACTTTTTTTTTTTTTTTCATTTCATTGGAGAATTTGCTTTGCGAAGCAAAATCCGCCCCGGATAAGGGGCCGGCGTGCCAGTATTTTGCGGTGAACCCCTGTTCCAGCAAGCTCTGTAATTTTTGGTACATTTGTCGAGGTTCCTCTTCCTGTGTGTTGGATGGAGTGTAAGCCCTCTCTTAGTGAACGCACCTCTTATATTCAGCAATCTCCGGGTCACTAGTGAACACAAGCCATCATAGGAGCCAACTTCCCGAAACGATTGGGGGCCACTAAATTCAACACAAATGACCCCCCTCCCTGGGCACAGTGAAGGAGTTTGGTCAATATCAGAGGTGCTGAAGCACCCGCAGAGTTGGCACCTATGCAAGCCATCATAACAGAGTAAACTGTATGCCTCCTCTCATCACCGCTGCCGGGACAATATCTGCTGTTTGAGCATTGATATACGGCAATGCAGGCTGCATTATATAGGACTGCAGCTTATGCCTGCTCTGTTCTGTATGTAAAAATCACCTAACACATTCTCTGGAGTGTGGTGCACTGCACATGCAAAATACCCTGGGACCAAAAAAATGTGAATTTCTCTGCTTTTAATGAGCCTTTTTTTTTTTTTTTTAAACTGTTGAAATCTGAGCGAAGCTACAGTACGTTGTGATGTCGTCAGGCGCTGCGTATGCTGCTTTACCGTTAGTCAGGGCCTAGTGACATATGCATTGTGCATGCCAATGATTCACAAAATGCTGGAATTCACCCATCCCAAGCGGCCATCATTGACCCCCCCAACACGCAAACACAATCACGCCTGTGAAATAATGACGTGGAAGAGCAAAACGCAAGAGCGGTGGGAGACACAAGGCTTTTCAAAAGAGTTTCTCAGGTAAACAAGTGACACTAATGCATGTGGACTAAGAGCCATCTTAATAAAAAATCTGGATGCAAACAAAAAAAATAAAAAAGGAAACGTGGAAAGATTATGCCCCATATCTCCCAGAATAGCTGGGTTTGCTTGCCCTAGCACTGACTCTTTCAGTACTTGATGCAAAAGGAGAAAAGATACGGCCCGTTATTGCAAGAGATATTGGAAAAAAAACAAAAAACGCACCTTTCAGAAGCACAAAGGGAAGCCCAGACCGGTGCTTGCAGCAAAAAAAAAATTCGAGTTGCATCACTTTTTTGTCACTGAGATTCACCGTGGAAACCACCAGGAGGCGCTCTGTAATGCGATTGCTTGCGGCCCTGCCCGGCTGTGCACACTGACTGCTGCCTACAGAGATGTGAATGCGCCGCTCCCTAAGTCGACCTCCATAGAGCCTGCAGCACCTGTCACCCTCCTGTGCTGCTGTTTTATGGCGCTAGACGCTGACGTTCATTCCTCCCTTCTGCCAGCCCTCCCTGAGTTTTCAAAGAAATGCTTAACTGGCCCTTTTTATGAATGTAACATTACTGTTTATGTTTGACATTATTATACTGCAATTTGAACATGGCTGGAAATGATTTTGCCTTTTTTTTTTCCTTTTAGAATAAGCTTTATAAATATTCTGTAGAGTCAATTGAAGTATAATTCTTAAGGATCACTCTAAAGACGCCTACAAAATCTTGTATATTTTTAAGTGTGCCAATTTGTAAAAATTTTGTAAGTGAATATTTTTCTTAGGGAAGTGCTGTAGTGAAGTGTTTGTATGTGTGAGTTTTTCCTTTTTTTGCACCCCAGGGTGCTCATAAGAGGATTATATACTTAAAAAAGGTTTCTAGTTTTAAAAACCAAACTACAAAGAAAAAAAATTACATTTTGTTGGGAATTTTGTAATAAAGAAAACAAATGTTGTGAAAGAGTGCAGTGAATATTGTGTAAAGAAAAACCATTGAAGACCTTGTGAGCTCTTTTGCTGTTTTATAGATTCTCTTGTAAATTATTCTTGTAAGATTTTGGGGTTTTGTTCTTGTTGCAAAGGTTTTAAATATCTGTGATTGATCCTGTATGGTGAAAATGTCATATTGTTAAATTGATGAGTTTTGTTATATTGTTTTATGGAATAAATAAAAAAAAATAATAATTAAAAATCTCTTCTTAAGATCCATATGTAGGAAAGAAATCAAGCTGCACTTGAAGTTCAAATATGTTTGTTATTTACCCTCTCAAGAGTTGTCAGCTGAGATCCCACCAGCTGCACTTCATTGTGGGATTTAGCCTGCCTCTGGTTTTCTCACTCTCTGCTCTGTATTGGTTTTGCCTTCCAGCTTTTTCATGCATATAGCCTGAACCAAAGGGATACAAGTCGTCTACTGATGATATATCTTCTTAATGATGGAAGTGAGCGGTTGGGATAGACTTGGGACGCACTGAGATAGACCAGTATTATTGCAACCCTCTCAACCCTGGCTCTCATCCCATTCTTATTAACAAGACTTGTCATATGAGCTTAGTAAATATGCATCGGCAGTGCCTTACTTGAATGCTGGTGTTGCCCTCTAACTCACATCGGCCTCCGTAGTTTCAAGGTGGCCATGGACTTCTTAAAACGGTGCTTCTTATCCCAGTCCTGGGGGCACACCCAGACAGTCGGGTTTTCAGGATATCCACAATGAGTTATGCATGACGTGGATTTGTATACACCGCCTCAATTGTATGCAAGTCTATCTCATGCATATTCACAGTGGATATCCTGAAAACCGGACAGGATTGAGAAGACTCGTTTCTGGGTCAGCTCTGTGGTGTAGCACACTACCACACGGAGGGACCTGAGTGTGATTCCCAGCCCAGGTCTTCTGCTCCCTGAGGTGACTGGGGCTAGGGATGCTGTGGAAGCAACATTCACAACCCCTAGGACGAAGGAGCTCCTAGTCATTGTGTGATGGTGTCCTGCTAGTAGGGCTGGATTTAGGACCAGTGATTGCAGGAGTCCTAGTGCTCAGCCTTAGGTTTCCAGCTGACCTTGGGTCAACCAGTCCCGGATTTATTGATTTATGTATTGTATTTGTGTGCAGACCTACAAATCCATGCATGCAATGGGGCAGAACCAGGACTGGATCGGCCTGGTGGACTGGGGTCAGCAGCCCTGGTTGCTACAATGGCCAGACTAAGCTGGGAGGGGATATAAAGCAAGAGAAACAAAAAAAAAGACATTTCCTTGTATTTCAGGGCTTGTTACATTGTGAGTTTTCCATAGGAAAAGAGCTACAACTTACTGAATACAGTGGGCAATGAAGTTTGAAGGAGGAGTGGTAACACTGCCGCATGCTTCTGAGAGGGGTGGAAAGAACCACGTTTTTTTCATGCAGAGGGATTGAGAGAGGAGACACCCGGTGCCATTGCTCCCTGATGCAATGATGTGTTGCTAAAACATTCCACTAAAAAGTAGCAAAAAATATAGTACTAGCAGCCTTCCAAACTACAAAGCGGATTATGGAACTCAGGTTTTTTTTAGCTTCCCTTTTCACGTAGAGAGAGACAAACATGGAAGAGATGTCCCAATATTTTTATCATATGTAAGGAGTGATATATACAAAATAATTTACATAAATTTTATTTACACAAAAATGTCAAATATATAAAATATATATGTACCTATAAAAACATCACACACACACACAATACCAGTCTCAGACATAAAAAAATAGAAAATATTCCTCCCATGTTTCACATATTCTAGCTCTTCTTCAGGGAGAATTCACAAATTCAGTGCTGAAAGTCTACAAAGAGTGGTGAATACATTTCAAAATTTCCAAAAACTCCATCAAAATATAAATGTCCCTTTGCATGAAAACAGAAGGCTCAGATAATGATACTCCAGGAAGCACATCTTACGAATGTGGAACATGAAAAGCTGCAGGCTGGCTAGAAGGGCTCAATATATTACTCCTCCTTTAATTCAAAGAGCAGGGGGGTATGTGTACTGATCGATATGAACCTCCCCCAGGTGGTTCATCATTCTAGATCACACCTGATTGTTCCTTTCAAAATGTAAACTTTACTTTGGCTAACATATACGGTCCATATTCAGATCAAGTTCCTTTTTATTGTATGCTTATGGACAGATTGCCACTCTGTGTATTGGAGGTGACTGGAACGTCTGCCCCGACCCGCTGGTTGACTGGGACTCGGATCACTCACAGGATCAAAGAATTCATTGATACTTTTCAGCTTATTGATGTTTGGTGGAATCTGCATCCTACGGAGGGGGATTATACTTAACTACTCTCCCAGGCAAAACATGTACAGCAGAATTGGTTACTTTTCACGTAGGCCTAATTTGCTGCATCAAGTGGGTGCTTCGGATATTCTGAGTAATATTCTCTCGGACCACCATCTCCTTCGGCTCCATCTCTCGTTGGGCAGTCCCAGGTGATCAGCTTTCAGTTTGCGTCTGAATTCTTCGCTACTTTCCTACACTGTTAAAATCTGCAGTCTCTGATTTTAATCCCGGTAACCCTGTAGAAGATTAGACGCCTACACTACGCTGGGAAGCTTTTAAAGATTTTTTGAGGGGTAAGATTATTAGTTATGCCAGTTATTTGCAAGGGGAGAAGAGAAGACAAGCGGAAGGGCTTATGGCCCGGATTAAAGTATTTGAAACCCAAGATAAGAGAAATTGCGCAGACAGTTTTGAGGCAGCTCCTGGAGTCTTTGAGAAGGGAGCTTGCTTCTTTGGAGATAGGCAAGATTGGGAGAGCTCTCAAACACACCAGGGTCAAATGTTATGAATCTGGTGATAAATCTGGGGCGTTTTTAGCAAGGGCAGTGCAGCGTAAAGCTAACCGCGCATATTCATAAAATTAAACAAGTAGGTGGTGGTGCTACATCAGAACCTGGGGAGGTGGAGAAGGCTTCTGTTCTTCATGGAGCTTTATAAGAACACTGCTGGGTCTGGTTTATAGGATATAAAAGACTTTCTTCAGCCTATAAATTTGCCATGGTTAGCAAAGGCTCAGGTGGAGACAATATCGGCTCCTATAACTGTGCTGGAGATACAATCTGCGATTAAGGCCCTCCCTGGGGGTAAGTGTCCTGGTCTGGACGGCTATGTGATTGACCTTTTCAAAAAATATACTTCAGATATTGTTCCATTCCTTCTTCCACTCTTTAACTCAGCTGGCTCAGTGAATGGTTCGTTGGGGGACATGGCCAATGCTACTATTATTTTAATTTACAAAAAGGGTAAAGACGCGGTAGGTTGTAGGGCCTACCAGCCTATAACTCTTCTTAATTCTGACATTAAAATACTGGCTAAAATATTACAGTTCAGATTAGAACAGGTTCTTCCTAATCTGGTGCATAAGGACCAAACCGGCTTTGTGAAGGGCAGGGAGTCTTCCTCTAACACTAGGCATTTGTCCAATATCATTTCTATGGCCCGTAAAAGAGGTATACCAGGCTTAATCCTTTCCCTGGATGCAGAGAAGGCCTTCGATAGGTTATCCTAGGCCTTTCTCTTTGAGGTTATGACTTGTGGGTCTTCCACAGAGATTTGGTTCATGGGTATCAGCTGTTTACAAAAAGCCTACGGCCAGGCTTCTAATTAATGGAGTATTCTTTTATTCCTATAGCACGAGGCACTCGACAGGGGTGCCTACTTTCACCCCTGCTATTTGATCTGGCCATAGAGCCTCTAGCAGTGGCGGTAGGGCAGCACCTAGGTATCCATGGCTTGAAGTTGGGAAGACAGGTACATAAAATTTAATTGTATGCTGATGATGTTTTGCTGTATGCGTCACGTCCCCATGAGTCAGGTTCAGTGCTGCTTGATCTCCTGACTTCTTATGGCTCCCTCTCTGGTTATAAAATAAACTTGGACCTAGATTGACTGTACCGGACTGTTTTTCCATTTTTAGGTGAGTGCGGGAGGGGGTTCAAGTATTTATTTATTTATTTATTTATTTATTTATTTAATGGTTTTATATACCGATGTTCATTAAGAATATCACATCGGTTTACATTAAACATAAACTGGGTATTTATATCCCTAATTCGTTGAAATAATTATATGCGACAAATTTTGCTGGGTTGGTTAGTAAAATCAGACAGGATATGGTAGACTGGGAATATTGAACGGTTTCGTGGGCTGGACAAATGAACATACTGCCAAAGCTGCTGTATAGGTTTCAGCATGTTCCTTGTCTCATCCCAGCCCATGTTTTTAATGATCTGCCTAGTTCCGTGATTACATTTATTTGGAGAAGGCGGCCAGCCAGAATTAAGAGTGATCAGCTATGGTTGCCTAAGTGCTCTACCGAATCTTCATATTTCTTACTGGGCAACTCGCCTGGTTAATTTAAAAGCCTGGTTCGGTAACCATGCTGATTCTTGGGTGGCCTTAGAAAACGAGCAGGCTGAACTGGCTAATTTGACAACTCTTCTGATTCACCATACAGCTTCATGTGATCTGCAAAATACCAATATAATTTTCACGTAAATAATGGAAAGAAATCACTTATATCAAGAAAAATAAATGTTCACACTATATTGTAACAATGTCACAGACCTCCTCACTGAACATTTATTTTACCATACGTTTATTTTATATAAAGAAAACAACGTATAAATGGTAATCAATCAGGTTCCCTGATCAGGAATTCAAAAATATGAAGTCCAATCAATCATTGAGCCCACCCCCCTCATAACATTTTACTCATGTCTCCGTCTCGTCTACTAACAATCTGTTGTGGCACAAAGAAACGGAGATCTTGCACAGTCTGGTGACATTTCTGCCAAGGTTGAACCAATGGCACATTCTCAGTTACATTTGAATCCTACTACAGAATTCCATTATCCGTGTTTTAACTTTCCTCATCATTGTGCTCACATATAACAAACCACAGGGGCAATGAATAATGTAAAAAACTAACATACTGTGTCACACCTGGTTGATGCTTTAAAAAAAAAAAAATCTCCTTACCAGAGACAGATTGAAAAAAAAGATCGCAGAGAAAGCTGGGAACCTGATTGGTTACCATTTATATATTGTTTTCTGTATATCTTTGTTGTAATTGGCTATCCTTGGACATGTGATTAAGAAACCAAGATGGCCATTTAGCTGCTCTGGGGGGTGTATGTGTTGATGCTGGCTCCTTTGGTTTGGTAGGTTTCCTTTTTCTTATTTATGTTTTTTCTCAATGTATTGTGTTTATGATGTGGGTTGTTTGTATATGTAATTTGTTTAAAAAATGTTATGTTATATTTTAGAAGGCAAGCGATATGTTTTTACACCAAGACGTCCTGGGAGATGCTGTCCTGATTTCAAGGCACTCTGAATGGCAGAGGGTAAAATAAATGATCAGTGAGGAGGTCTGTAACAATGTTATAATATTGCGTGAAAAGTTATTTTTCTTGATAAGTGATTTCTTTCCATTACTTGTTATGTGAAAAGTATATTGTATTTTGCTGTCTTTCTAAGAATTTTCTCCTTTGATGTCATCTGAAGATAAGCTCCCATGAAGGACATACATATTTTGATGGAGGTGATTTTGAAAATTTTGAAATATATTCTCTACTCTTTGTAGATTTTCAGCTCTGAATTTGTGAATTCTCCGCTGAAGAAACTGGAATATACGAAACATTTGATTTTTTTTATATGTGAGACTGGTATTGTGTGTGGGTGTGTGTGTGTGTGTGGTGTTTTTATGAGATTTGTGTTTTGATAGTTAATTGTGCTTTTACTGGTGGATACAGCTTTTATAGGCGAATATGTTTTTATATATTTGACATTATTGTATAAATAAAATGTATTGTAAACTATTTTATATACATCAATCTTTATTTATGCTAATATTGTATGATATATCATTTTTCTATTGCCTTTATTTGAAAGTGTTCCTTTATATGAATACAAGCCGTTAAGCCCGTTAAAACGGGCTACATCCCTCTGTCTCTCACCTCCCCCTCATTCTCTCTCCTCTCACTCTTCACCACCCCCTACCTCCCTCCCTCACACTCACCCACTCCTCCCCACCCTCCCTCTCCTCTCACTCAGTCCCTCCCTCCCACTCAGTCTCACTCACTCCCTCCCCCTCTCTCCCTCTCCCTCCCTCTCACTCACACTCAGTCCCACTCACTCTCACTCAGTCCCACTCCCTCCCTCCCTCTCTCTCAGTCCCACTCCCTCCCTCCCACTCACTCACTCCCCCCCTCACTCAGTCCCACTCACTCCCTCCCCCCTCTCACTCAGTCCCACTCCCTCCCTCTCACTCACTCCCTCCCTCTCACTCAGTCCGACTCCCTCCCTCTCACTCAGTCCCACTCCCTCTCTCTCCTCCCCTCTCACTCAGTCCCTCCCTCTCTCTCAGTCAGTCCCTCCCTCTCTCTCTCCTCCCTCACTGCTGCCGCCCGTCTTCGCCGCCGCCACTGCGGCCCTGTCTCTCACCTCTCCCTCATTCTCCCTCTCCCCCTTCCACTTACTCACATCCCTGACTCTCACCTCTCCCTCATTCTCACTCTCCCCTCACTCTTCCCCACCCCCCTACCTCTCTCCCAAACACTCACCCACTCCTCCCTCCCTCTCACTCAGTCCCTCCCCCTCACTCAGTCCCTCCCTCCCAGTCCCTCCCCCTCACTCAATCCCTCCCTCCCACTCAGTCCCTCCCTCCCTCCCTCCCACTTAGTCACTCCCTCCCACTCTCTCTCTCCGTCCCTCCCACTCCCTCCCTCCCACTCAGTCCGTCCCTCCCTCTCAGTCCATCCCTCCCTCGCTACTGGCCGCCGCCCGCTACCGCCGCCGCCGCCCGCTGCCGGTACCGCCGCCACCGCCCATGTTTTGTTTTTTTTTGACGCTGCCTAAGACCGACGTGCTTGCTCGCACATGCGCAGTAGAGCTGCTCTCTACTGCGCATTTGCGGCACGTCAGTCAAGCGTCGTTTATCTAGTTAGATGGCCCAATAATTTTATCAACAAAGCTTTTTACCAGGTGGCAAATCAGCCAGCTCCTCTCCTAGCAGGCTGCAGTTGTGCTTTTTCTCATCAAAACACTTGTGTATATAATTATATAAGGTGAATATATGTTAGCTTCTCTTATTTATCAGCCAATCGGATATGAATTATTTGGCACGTTCAGCCAATTGGTCATCAGGAATATAGTAATATACAGCCAAATAGCAGTAAGTATTGTTTGCTTACTGCAAGCTTTGTTATTGGATATTTCTGGTCACCCTTATTGCTAATGCTGTGAGGAGAGACGGTTTCTCTTGCTTAACAGGATTGGGTTTACAAGAGCACCTTGGCAGACCTTCCTCATATGCACCTGTCATAGGTACTAAGAGTTCACTTGACAGATGGGCAGGGAAAACCCATTCATAGAAACATAGAAACATAGAAGTGACGGCAGAAGAAGACCAACGGCCCATCCAGTCTGCCCAGCAAGCTACGCAGTTTATCCTTTTTTTTTTCCCCCTTTTTTCTCCCTCCCACCCGTCTCTATTGGCTTCCAGCACCCTCCAGCCCCAATTCCCTTCCACCCCTCCACCAATGCAGAGAGCAGCGCCATCCTAGTGAACATCCAGCTCAATCAGGGGTAGCAACCGCCAGGCCACACCCCTGCCCCTTACCCACCCCTGTTTTGTTTGCTTGTTTTTTTTTTTGTTTTTTTTTGAGATGGCAACCCTCCATCCTTCCACTCTGTGAAGGTGGAACACCAACCACTGGCCACTGGCATCCCGCTCCGTGAATGCCTCAGTGGCTACTGCCGCTCCATGCAGTGTTTTGTTGCATGAAAGTGAAACACCAACCACTGGCCACTGGCATCCCGCTCCGTGAATGCCTCAGTGGCTACTGCCGCTCCATGCAGTGTTTGCTGCCTCCTCTCTATTTATGCCCACTAGGCTTGATGGATCCACAGTGTTTATCCCACGCCCCTTTGAAGTCCTTCAAAGGGGCGTGGGATAAACATTTCCCAAACATTTCATGTTTGGGATTTTTTTGTTGTTGTTATTTTAGCACAGGCTAAAATGAAAAAAAAAAAAAGAAGTTTCCTTGTGGGGGGTTTTTTTTTTGTGTCCTTTCCAATTGAGATGAAATAAATAGTGGTGTTTTCCCCATCTTCAAATGACAGCATATCCCTAAGTTGACTTGTGCACTTTCTGTGGGCCGGAGGTTTATTGCACCGTTATATCTGGGAACTGCCTGGAGACACCAATATTTATCAGGAACCAGAAACCTCCAGGATACAGGCTTTTGGAAATAACGGTTTCCGTTCCTGCACCGGGCATACGTCAGAGTGACAGAGCAAAGCAAATCTCGTTGTGGGTCCGAAACTCTATGTCTTGGGTAGAGAGAAGCGGTAACTGGGAGGGCACGGAGGGGCAAAGCAGAGACCTGCCTAAGGGACCGGGGTGCAGGAGAGGGACCCGGCCTCCGGTCTCCTGGAAAAGCTTTGATGATAAGGGTACTGGGTCGTCTCCAGATGTACTGGGCTTGTTCCAGACCCACGGGCAATCGTTTTCCCCTCATCATTTTTCCCGACAGGGTGGGTGAGGAAGTGTGCTGCGGTGTTCCCTGATGAATAAGGAATCTGACGGGACCTGTGATGTGGCCCCCCTGGAGCTGGGCTGAAACCGCCGTCTCATTCCACAGGAACCCAGATGTTTTCCAGCTGCCGAGAAGCAAATCGTCTTCGGTGTCTCTTTCTCTCATCAAAGGCTAAAGGTAATGTGGGTGCCGTGATAGCTGAAGGCGTATTAATAGGTCAATAAAATTGGATAAAGTGATATCCTTTTATTGCAGTCATTGAGTGCAGTTCAATAAATTTTAAAAAAGCTGTCACCAGATATAGATAGATAAATAGATAGATAGATATAATTCTTTATTGGTCATTTTCTCTTTCCAAGAGAAATTAAGGGGGTTACAGAACAGCATCTATAATGATAAAAAGCCTTGTTTTGAAATCAGCTGAGCTCATTTGCCTCTCTGCCCTGTGCGATCTGCCCAAATCCTTAGTTTGAACCTGGACTTCACCCCACGTCGTCCTGCTGGGTACAAATGGAGCGCTCAGTACTGTCTTCAGTCTCCTTGCTCTGAAATCATAGAAACCCAGAATTTGGCGGCAGATAACCACCACAAGATCAGTCCAGTCTCTGCCATCCAGCAGTCGCCAGCCCCATTATCCAATGATGTCACAAAGTCGAAAGTCACGGTCCATTTTCATCCGGCAGTAACTGGTAGTAGATCAAGCGATTCAACTGTGAAGCCAAAAATCAGAGGAAAAACACTTGTTGATCCACGGCTGATGCAAGCCTAGGCAATCTTCGCTCGTTCACTCCCTCCCACAACTTACCTAAAGATAGCAGCTCCAGCGCAGCGCTCCCTCCCACCAGCGGCAGTGGCTCCAGCGCAGCGCTCCCTCCCACCAGCGGCAGTGGCTTCAGCGCAGCTCTCCCACCGGCGGCTCCACCGCAGCTCTCCCTCCCACCAGCAGCAGTGGCTCCAGCGCAGCTCTCCCTCCTAGCAGTGGCTCCAGCGCAGCTCTCCCTCCCACCGGCGGCAGTGGCTCCAGCGCAGCTCTCCCTCCCACCTAGCAGTGGTAGTGGCTGCAGTGCGCCCTTCTTTAGCAGTACTGGCTCTACCATAGAACCCCTCTGGGCATCTTACTAGCTGAATTTTGCTGTTCCCCCCACCCCCAACTAAATGTGAATATACACTCTGCATCCACGGGAACCCCCTCGACCCCCAACAATAGGTGCAGAGCAAAGCTAGGGTATTACCCTGTACAACTCACCATACAAAAAAAAGATATTCTGGTTCTGATGACATCTCAGTAAAAGCAAAACAAACTCCCTCTTCTACCAGGCACAATAGCCCTCCTTATGAAAAGGCAGTAATTTACCACTAATGCATGTCCTATTGAGAAAACACAACAAATAAGATTGATACAAACGCCTACTGCTAGTAAAATACCTCACCTTGGTAACACACACAGAACTGAGCTTCACCAAGTAAAGAAAGACCACAAATTGTAAATATGGAGACAGAAACTGGAATGGAAAACCAAAAAAAGCCACTGCATGCAGTGCGAACCTGGAGAAATGGAAAGAGAAATATAGCACCTAACACAGTCCCAGCATCTGCAATAATTCCCACCCGCACAAAGTTACACCTGTATTATGGCATGCACTCCAACAGTAACAACCCTATCTATGAATACAACTGTTAAACCAGGCCCTAAACACTAATACATTTCCTATTGGGAAAACAGAATAAGCCAAGCTGCTATAGAGCCCCGCATAGAAATAATTGTAAAACTATACTAATAAATGTTACAAAACAGATGATGAACAGAATAACATCCAACAATTAACTGATAAAAAGTATTAAAAATTGTCCAAATATCAATAAACTATTTCAAAATAGCAGACACATCACATAATACCCAATAATAAAATGGCAGTAAATCAAGAAAAATAAACCTTAAAAGCCACCTTTACTTACCCTCTCCAGCAACTCTCCTACTCCTTTCCCTTCCAGGCCAATAGCACTCACCAGAAGCAGCAAAGGCTGCTGAAGCTCTGACTTCACAGTCCTCTTCCTTAGCGCCCACAACCAATCACTCACACCCCCACCCCCCAATTAGACCCCATGACCAGCCTCGGTCTCTCTCTCTCTCACACCAATCATCTTCCTGACCAGTCTCTCTCTCACACACACACACACACCAGTAACATCCCTAACCAGTCTCTCTTCATAACGCACACCAGTCACCTCCCTGACCAGTCTGTCTCTCTCACACAGACAACAGTCTTCTTCCTGACCAGTCTCTCTCTCACACACACACCAGTAACATCCCTAACCAGTCTCTCTTCATAACGCACACCAGTCACCTCCCTGACCAGTCTGTCTCTCTCACACAGACAACAGTCTTCTTCCTGACCAGTCTCTCTCTCTCACACAGAAATACATCATCTCCCTGACCAGTCTCTCAATCACATACATGGTCTCTTATATACAAGCTCTCAATCACACACAAATGCTCTTGCACCCATTCACACCTGCTCTTACCCAGGCTTCCATTCACACCCACACACAAACTCTCACCCAGGCACCCACACAAACAAGTTCTCACCCAGGCATCCAATCACACCCACAGACACAAGCTGTCACCCAGGCAGCCATTCAAAACTACACGCACAAGCTCTCACCCACTCACAAATTCACACCCACACACACAAGCTCTCACCGCCAAACCTCTTCTTCCTTTGCTGCAGGGATGGGCTCCAGTTCCACCGTGGCTTTACTCCAGCGGGACTTCTTTTTCACCACCTCGGGGATGGGGTCCCGTGGCGGCCTTGCTTGGTCAGGGTCAGGTTTCCTCTTCACCGCCACGGGGATGGCGGCCTTGCTTTGTTGGGATTCAACACTGCCATTCCTCCCAGCCCCCCTCAAACCACCCCACCCCCGGGCTATGCGATGCCCATTTCTTCCTGCCTCGCTGGCCAATCAGAGGCTTCCAATTGACTTGTGCAGGGGCAGGAAGAAAGGAGGCTTCCCATTAGCCTGTGGGGGCTGGAAAAAGGAAGAAGGGAACTACAACTGGGGCAGTGGGACACCAGGAGCCACAACACACCTGCCGATGCTTGGCGACACACCGGTTGAGAATTGCTGCTCTAGGCGACTGCCTAGTATTCCTAATGGAAACACTGGTCCAGTGTGGAATTAAGGTGTTTCATTTTCTCAATGGGATGCTTTAACATTTTCAATTAAAACCACACAAATGAAGGTTACACATTTTTTAAAAGTTATATAAAGTGATCCTTTGTATTGGACTAACAATTCATTTCTTGATTAGTTTTCAAGCATTAACACTGAGAACACTGAAGAATGAAGAGTTGACGCCTGAAAGTTGGTCTAGAAACGTGTTAAATTTTCCAACACAAAGGGATCACCTTTGATTTGTAACCTTTTTTTTTCTCTTGCATTCAAGAAGACCAACACAGCAGCCACACCCTACTCTGTCCAAGTAAAACCAGAAAGGTTTGGTATTACAAGTGGGGGCAGCATTTTATTCTGTTTCACGAGATTTTCAGGGTGCAGCAAATTAAATGAAGTTTGGTGAAACCAAACTCTCTTCCTTAATCTGTGCTGATTAAACGTACCACAAGCTTAAAAGAAAATCACAGGCCACTATGAGCCTGGAGAATTAGTGTTTAGCAGAGAATGATGACATAGACTTAAGTATACATTTTAAAAGGGACGCGCGGGTGTCCGTGTGCTCGCGGTTACCGGTGCGCGCACATGGATGTGCCGATTGTATAACATGTGCGTGTCGCCATGCACATGTTATAAAATCTGATACCTGTGTGCACATTTGTGCCCGATTTTAAATAGGTACGTGCATGGGTGGGCGGGTGCCGATTCACGTGCACAAAGGGGGAGGGGGGATTTTTTTTTAACAAATGCACTTTTGCAACTAGGCTTTTCCTCAGTTCCCTCCCAGTCCGCTGCAATAAATGGGTCCAAAAATGAGCGGACTGGGAGGGAACTTTCTAAAACCCCTAGCTAACTTCCTCCCTTTTCCCTTTTCCCCTTTCCACCCCAACTCCTAACCCCCCCCCCCCCCCCAACTAACCTAATCTTTTTTATTTTTGAACTTGCCTGCTCTCCTGAGAAGCAGTTCCGCACGCACTTTACCAGGACAGTGCCTAATGGCCACCCAGACCCTGCCCCCGGGCCCCCCCCAGCCTGCCCCTTTTTTGAAACTCGGCTCTTCCATGTGTACAGGGAGATACGCGTGAGGCCAGGTTGATTTGAAAATGCGCTTGGCGCGCACACAGCCTGGCCACGCATATATCTCCTGGTATTGGCACATGCTGGGGAATTAAAATTAGGCCGTACAGTGGCATCTCAGAGACATGGTGGAAGGAGGATAACCAATGGGATAGTGCTATACAAAGATACCAATTTTATTGCAATGACAAAGAGGAGCATCTTGGTGGCAGGATGGCATAGAGTGCAACAGGATAAAGATCCTGCATGAGACTAAATGCACAATCAAATATTTATGGGTAGAAATCCCTTGTGTATTGGGGAAGAGTATAGTATTAGGAGTATACTGCCATCCATCTGATCAAGATGGTGCAACAAACAGTGAAATGCTAAGAGAAATTAAGGAACCTAACCTAATTGGTAGTGCAGTAATAATGGGAGATTTCAATTACCCCAATATTGACTGGATCAATGTAACATCAGGATATGCTAGAGAGATAAAGTTCCTGGGTGAAATAAATGACAGTTTTATGGAACAATTGGTTCAGAAACTGACGAGAGAGGGAAGAATTTTAAATCTAATTCTCAGTAGAGCGCAGGATTTGGTGAGAGAGGTAATGATGGTAGGACCGCTTGGCAATAGTGATCATAATATAATCAAATTTGAATTAATGATTGGAAGGGACACGGTAAGTAAATCCACAGCTCTAGCACTAAACTTTCAAAAGGGAAAATGAGAAAAATAGTTTAAAAAAAACCTGAAAGGTGCAGCTACAAAGGTAAAAAGTGTGCAACAGGTGTGGACATTGTTAAAAAATACAATCCTAGAAGCACAGTCCAGATGTATTCCACGCATTAAGAAAGGTGGAAGGAAGGTCAAACGATTACCGGCATGGTTAAAAAGTGATTTGAAAGGCTATTTTAACCAAAAGATCTTTCGTTCAAAAATTGGAAGAAGGATAAAGCATTAGCATTGGAAAGTTAAATGTAAGACATTGATAAGACAGACTAAGAAAGAATTTGAAAAGAAGTTAGCTGTAGAGGCAAAAACTCACAATAAAAATGAATTTAAAATTATCTGAAGAAGAAAGCCTGCGAGGGAGTTGGGCTGTTAGATGATTGAGAGGTTAAAGGGGCACTTAGGGAAGATAATGCCATAGTGGAAAGATTAAACAATTTCTTTGCTTCAGTGTTTACTGAAGATGATGTTGGGAAGATACTCATTCTGGAGACGGTTTTCAAGGGTGATGATTCAGTTGAAATGAACCAAATCATGGTGAACCTGGAAGATGTGGTAGGCCAGATTGTCAAACTGAAGAGTAGTAAATCACCCAGACTGGATGGTATACATGCCAGGGACCTGAGAGAACTAAAAAATGAAATTTCAGACCTATTTCAATTAATTTGTAACCTATGATTAAAATCATCCATTGTACCTGAAGACTGGAGGATGGTCAATGTAACCCCAATATTTAAAAAGGGCTCCAGGGGTAATCCAGGAAACTAGGCCTGTAAGCCTGACTTCAGTGCCAGGAAAAATCATAGAAATTGTTATAAAGAATAAAATCACCCGGGAAGTCTTGACTCACAAATTTCCTACATTTTTTTGAATAAACATGTGGACAAAGGTCAACCGGTAGATGTGGTGTATTTGGATTTTCAGAAGGCATTCGACAAAGTCTCGCATGAGAGGCTTCTAACACAACTAAAAATTCATGGGATAGGAGGTGATGTCCTTTCGTGGATTACAAACTGGTTAAAAGACAGGAAAGAGAGAGTAGGATTAAATGGTCAATTTTCTCAGTGGAAAAAGTTAAACAGTGGAGTGCCTCAGGGATCTGTACTTGGACCAATGCTTTTTAATATATGTATAAACAATCTGGAAAGGGGTACAACGAGTGAGCTGATCAAATTTGTGAATGACACAAAATTATGCAGAGTAGTTAAATCTCAAGCAGATTGTGATAAATTGCAGGAGGACCTTGTGAGACTAGAAGATTGGACTTCCAAATGGCAGATGAAATTTAACTTGGACAAGTGCAAGGTGATGCATATAGGGAAAAATAACCTTTACTGTAGTTACACAATGTTAGGTTCTATCTTAGAAGTTCCCACCCAGAAAAGAGATCTAGGTGTCATAGTGGATAATACATTGAAATTGTCGGCCCAGTGTGCTGTGGCTATCAAAAAAGCAAACAATGTTAGGAATTATTAGGAAGGGAATGGCAAATAAAACGATGAATATCACAATGCCTCTGTATCACTCCATGATGAGACCGCACCTTGAACACTGTGTGCAATTCTGGTTGCTGCATCTTAAAAAAAATATAGTTGCGATGGAGAAGGTACAGAGAAGGGTGATCAAAATGATAAGGGACATGGAATTGTTGCCCTATGAGGAAAGGCTAAAGAACATAAGAACATAAGAAAATGCCATACTGGGTCAGACCAAGGGTCCATCAAGCCCAGCATCCTGTTTCCAACAGTGGTCAATCCAGGCCATAAGAACCTGGCAAGTGCCCAAAAACTAAGTCTATTCCATGTTACCATTGCTAATGGCAGTGGCTATTCTCTAAGGGGTAGATTTTCAAAAACGGCGCGTTGGCGCTCCAGGCGCCAACAAAAGTACGCGGGATTTTAGTAGATACGCGCGTATCCGCTAAAATCCTGGATCGGCGCTCGCAAGGCTACCGATTTCGTGTAGCCGGCGCGCGCCAAGCCGCGCAGCCTGCCTCCGTTCCCTTCGAGGCCGCTCCGAAATCGGAGCGGCCTCAGAGGGAATTCGCTAACGCCCTCCCCTCACCTTCCCCTCCCTTCCTCTACCTAACCCACTCCCCCGGCCCTGTGTAAACCCCCCCCTATCTTTGTTGGGGGATTTACGCCTCCCAGAGGGCCGCTGGCGCGCCTAGACGCAACCTGGGGGCGGTTCCGGAGGGCGCGGCCACGCCCCCGGACCGCCCCGGGCCAAAACCACGCCCCCGGGCCCGCCCCTGAAACGCCACGTCCCGCCCCGAAAACGGCACGCCGCTTGGCCCCGCCCCCGACACGCCCCCCTCGGAAAACCCCGGGACTTACGCGAGTCCCCGGGCTCTGCGCGCGCCGGTAGGCCTATTGAACATAGGCGCACCGGAGAGCAGGGCTCTTAAAATCCGCCCCTCAGTGAACTTAATAGCAGGTAATGGACTTCTCCTCCAAGAACTTATCCAATCCTTTTTTAAACACAGCTATACTAACTGCACTAACCACATCCTCTGGCAACAAGTTCCAGAGTTTAATTGTGCGTTGAGTAAAAAAGAACTTTCTCCATTTAGTTTTAAATGTGCCCCATGCTAACTTCATGGAGTGCCCCCTAGTCTTTCTACTATCCGAAAGAGTAAATAACCGATTCACATCTACCCGTTCTAGACCTCTCATGATCTTAAACACCTCTATCATATCCCCCCTCAGCCGCCTCTATGGTCTCTTTTCATTAGGGAGGCAGGGTGCCTTGAGATAGCATTAAATTCACTGTGTTGGTTAGGTTACAGATGTATTTGGGTGGTATTGGATCTTATAGGGCAGGTGGATCGAATGATCTTCTGTAAGATTTCTTCAATGCCTCTGGGGAGTGACTAATCTGAATTCAGACAGAGATATTGGCCCGATTTTAAAAGCCCGCTGTGCACAAAAACTAGGAGATACGCGCATGGCTAGGCTGTGCGCGTGCCGAGTGCATTTTAGAAATGGCACGGCCACGCACCTATCTCCTGATATGCGCAGAAGTGCCGGGCTCTGTAAAAGCGGTGGGCCGGGGGTGGGGTCTTGGCGAGGTGGGGGACAGCGTCATTAGGTGCTGCCCCGGGGAAGCACATGCCGGCAGCCGGCTGGCGTGCGTAACTTACTCCTGTTCCATCGAGCGGGTAAGTTCTTAAACAAAAACGTCTAGGGTAGTTACGGCAGGTTTCGGGTTTGGGGAGGAGAGGGGAAAAGGGAAGAAGGCTAGGTAGGCGGATAGGAAAGGGTAGGCCTACTCACGTTGCTGAACGGTTTTTACATATATTCCCCCCTCGTGTGCGTGAGTTGCAACCCGCGCTCGCCAATACAAAATCGGGCGCGCATATGCGCGCGGGTATCATATTTTATAACATGCACGCGGCGACGCGCGCATGTTTTATAAAATCGGCGCGCGCACGGGCCTTTGGAAATCTACCTTTATATGTTCAGAAGAAAGCTGAGCTGATGGGTAAGGGTAGAGGCAGCTGAAAGGTTGTTTGATGGAGGTGTGATTGAGGAAGATGAGGTTGGGATACGTGGCAATAGTGAAGGAGGAGGGTGTGGTCTGAATTTTATCCATGAAGAATTCTGCAAATTCCTCGACTGAAGGCCCATCTGCAGCGGCAGCAGGTGCTCCCGATTCAGGTTTGGAGACTCTCTGGGTCCCAGTTGGAAAAGTTTCCAGGGTGTTTTGGTTTTTTTTTTTGTAGTTTGTTCTAGCTGTTTGGAGATACAGACTTTAAATTAGAATTTCTTACTGCACAATGTCCTTAATGTGAGTTTCCTGATGACCAACCATAGCAGAAGATAATTTAAGAATCTCCACTTCTACTCTATTTGTAGGCTATGAATATATTTTCCTGACCGGCAAGCAGATCAGAAACAATTATTTTTAGGAAACTCTTAAGCATTCTTAGGCAGCAGTCTGCCTCTTTCCACTGGGCTTGGGTTTTCCCCCCGAGTGTCCATAAACCAAGATCTCAGCATGGTGCCGAGATGCACAGAATGAAACAATAGGTGTGGGCTAAGTAACTTGATCCTACAGCGAATTCACGCTCTTAGGCCTTGATTCTGCCAAATTCCAGAGGCGCCTGGGAGGATAAGCAGCAGGATCTCTTTGGGATTTTTTTCTCTAGTTCACAAAGGTGTTTGGAAGGAGATTGTCCCCAGGGGTGACCTCCACAGGACAGAGATTTGCCCTTATTCACAACAGGCCTATTGTAACAACTGGACAAACCTGGAACATTTTTGACGTTTCAGTGAAATGTTCAACAAATATTTTATTCTTAAGGAAAATCCCTCAAATCGCAGCTGGAATTTCAGCAGATCCGACTTTTGGATCGTCTGCCCTTACTTGGATTTATTACTAAAACCTGAAGCAAATTGTTTTGCTCTGCCTGCCACTGCTGTTGGATTTCCTACAACTGTCAGCCAGTTCTGCCTCTGAAGATACGAAAGAAGCCCCCAGCGGGTCAGGGTGGAATCCAAAATTTCTGTCCATCGTGATGAGCCAGGCTGTTACTTGTCTGATTTATGCTCCACTGAGCATTTTGTATACCTTCCCAACTCAGAATTCAAGAGTTAATCTGCCATATTTCCATGTGACGGTTTCCTAACAAGCTTATTTACCCCTACAAGTGTGAATATTTCTATTGCTCATTTTTTTAAAGCTCTTCCTGTTTAGCTACTCCCACATTTGTGAATCTAGGTAAATTGTGAGACTGCCGTGCTGTTCATCATCAAAACCCCAGGAAAGAAATTGCGCAGAAATATTAAGGCAAGAATAAGTACTAAGAGTGGCCTGGAGGAATGGGGCACAGTCAGAATGATATTTCAAAAGAGCATGAAAAAGTAAGACTTTTAGAACAAACAATAAATAGATTAGACCTAGGAATAAGATCAAAAGAGAAAGTAACTCTAATAGGTAATTTGAGGTACTAAGAATGATTTGTACTACTGGTATAGACATTGCTAGTTTGCTACTACTCTCAACCTCATTCTGTTATGTCCAAAATTCTCTTTCTCTCTCTCCCTGACCTTCCCACTCTCTTCCTCTCTCTGACTTTCCCACTCTTTCTCTCTCTCCCTGACCTTCTCTTCTGACCTTCCCACTCTCTCTCTCTCTCTCTGACCTTCCCACTCTCTCTCTGACCTTCCCACTCTCTTTCTCTCTCTCTCTCCCTGGCCTTCTCTTCTGACCTTCCCACTCTCTCTCTCTCTGACCTTCCCACTCTCTCTCTCTCTCACTGACCTCCCCACTCTCTTCCTCTCTCTGACTTTCCCACTCTTTCTCTCTCTCCCTGACCTTCTCTTCTGACCTTCCCACTCTCTCTCTCTCTCTCTGACCTTCCCACTCTTTCTCTCTCTCCCTGACCTGACCTTCCCACTCTCTCTCTCTCTCTCTCTGACCTTCCCACTCTCTCTCTCTCTCCCTGGCCTTCTCTTCTGACCTTCCCGCTCTCTCTCTCTCTCTCTGACCTTCCCACTCTCTTTCTCTCTCTCTCTCCCTGGCCTTCTCTTCTGACCTTCCCACTCTCTTTCTCTCTCTCTCACCTTCTCTTCTGACCTTCCCATTATCTTTCTCTCTCTCTGACCTCCCCACTCTCTCTCTCTCTCTCTCTCTCTCTCTGACCTTCCCACTCTTTTTCTCTCTCCCTCTCTGACCTTCCCAATCGCCCCCAACTCTCCCACTCTCCCTTTCTCTGCCTGTGACCTTGCCACTCTTTCTGTCTCCCCACCCCTCTTACTGGCACAGGGTAGCAGGCTAGAACTGCACTAGTCTTCCTCCAGCCTTTGGATAGGCACCACAGGGCAGCAGGAAGCAAATGGAAAGAAACAAATTGTCTGCTCCCCAAGTCCCTGCACTGTGCACGCTGCGTCTGAACTCCTGCGCTCTCCAGGGTCCTGACCTCAGTTGTGGGCAAGCAGAAAGCCGCTACAGGCCATTGCCAGTTCTGCACTTGGACTGGGCCTCCAGCTGTTATTTATTTATTTATTTTATTTCAGAGCTTTTATATACCGAGGTTTAGCAAATAGCCTTCACCCCGGTTTACAGTAGAACAATTTGTTACACAGAACAGTACATGGAACATAGAATGGTATAGGTTACATCAAACTGTTAGGAGATTGACTTAGAACTAATTTTAAACGCTTGAACAAGGTCGCGTCAAATTTAATTAAAAAACTTTAACAACAATAAGGAATTGAGAAACGAGTTAGTAAGAACAAGACAATATGGCAATGAGATATGCAAGAGGTTAGGGTGGGAGGAAGGAGGGGAAAGAAAGGGGTGGGATAGGGAGGGGAGGGGAAAAAAGAAAGGACGGTGGGAGAGGTGAGGGGTGGAGGGGGGGGGAGACCATTAGGAACTCTTAGTGCGCTCATCTTGCATGGGTGTTGTTGATGGTGGGGTTATGAAGTTTAGCCTACGCCATCTCTGAATGTTTTGCTGAATAACCAGGTTTTCAGTTCTTTTTTAAAGGATTTGCTGTCGATTATTGAGCTTATGTATTGTGGTAGGGAGTTCCATGTTTGGTCCTGCGATTGAGAATGCTCTGTTTCTCGTGCACGTGAGCTTAGCCAACGGAAGTGATGGAATGTCCAGGAGTAGTTTGCTAGTAGTTCTGGTGTATCGCTGAGGTTTGTGTTGAAGGATCATGTTGTTGAGTGTGGTGTTTTCCGTTTTGTGTAAGGCGTTGTGCACTAAAGTAAGGGTTTTGAATTCGATTCTCTGTTCGATTGGGAGCCAGTGAAGACTTCTTAAAACAGGGGTGATGTGTTCCGATTTTTTTTGCCAGTTAGGACTCTGGCTGCGGCGATTTGCAGCGTTTGGAGTGGTTTTAGGGATGATTTGGGAAGGCCTAACAGGAGCGAGTTACAGTAGTCAAGGCTGTTGAAGATCAGCGATTGTAGTACTGAACGGAATTCCTGATGGTGGAGAAGTGGTTTTAGATGTTTCAAGACTTGCAGTTTGTAGAATCCTTCTTTGGTTTTGATTGCGATGCTCTTTTTTAATCGTGGAGCAAATTATTGATGCTCCGCGGCACTACGAGTGGCGGATGGCACTACTCACATGGCACCTTCAAAATGTGGTGACAGAGGCAACTGACTGTGTTGCCCATGGGCAAATCCAAGTCTGGACTTGACCATGAACAGCAGACAGCCCCGCTCCCCTGGATAGTCACAAAAGTGGGGGTCCTCCTCTAGGGAGACCCCCCCTCCCCATCCAGGCCCACCCCCCACCTTCCCCTCCCTAATATGAAAGGAAAGACTTCACAGGGCACCAGGAGAGGGAGAGACTGACAGAGAGAGAGAGAAGGAGGCGACAGAGCAGACACTGCCACACATCTGAGCACTTAAGAAATAAATCTGCCTTTATCTACGCAAGGCAAATGTATTTCCCAGAAGACAAAGGTCATTGCTGTCACTGATGTTGTTAATGTGGCCAAAGACCACTTAAATTTCTCCACTTGATATCCCACAGCCTCATTATTTCCTCAGCAAGGTTTCAATAAGGATCATCGAAAAAAAAAAAACCCCAATATTATAATGTAGAACTCATATCCTTATATTACAAACTCTCCCACTCTCTAAAAACAGCAATCAGCGCCATGACACTTTGTTTAAACATCTTTACTGAACACGTGATATAACAGTTGTACAATTAAAAGACTTCGTTATCTGCACAGCATTGTCACAATCAATAAAAATACACCCGAAAACACATAATAAAAACAGAATGTCTTGTATTTTTTTAATCTTCATTGAACTTTTCCTTTTATTTCTCCCCTCTATATAAAACATTATCCTGAGTGCAGTTGCCACAATACTTTAATTAAATTAACCCACACAGGATTGACATTTAACCTTAGGCAGACAGCACCCCCACCCAGTTAAACTAAATGACATTAGAGTTAATTGTATACCCAGGTGAGTAACCAGGTTAATATACCCCTCTGAAGCTTAACATAGTTCATCTCCTCCCGAAGAACCCAACAAAGGGCAGGGACAAAACAGCTAAGGCGCCTCCTGGGGTTTAGAATGTGTGTGTGGCGTTTTTTGTTTGGAGTTTGCAGCGAGAGGATCATTTCCCTTGTTCCCCTTTGCTTCAATGTGGTTGGGCCTCACATTCCTGGTCACCGGCAGTAAGTTAGATAATTCACAATCTGGCTAGAAGGGGGATGTCTCAGCAGTTGGATTGTTTGGAGGAATTTCTGGTCGTTGTCCTTGTTTTTCCTGTTTCCTGGGAGGGAAGCACCCGCCCTGGGTAGAGTGAGGTAGATAGAAACACTATTTTTCCAACTCACATACAGTGGTTGGAAGGGGGGGGGGGGGGTTGGGATTTTATTTGGTGAATGCTTTCTGGAGAGAGTTTTTGTTTTGAGTGCCTTTGCTTCTTTTTTCTACCCTCCTTCCTGCCCAGGAGCAGGGAAAGAGAGGAGTTTTTCCCTGTTCTATTGCTGCTGTTGTTGGGACGTTCAGCCAGAAAGCTCCATCTAGCAGTCGAGGAGAGAGTTGAAGGAGGAAAGGATTTCATTGGGGACCCTCATAGGAGTCTCTGCCCTTGGAGGGGGGAAAGAAAAAAAAAGACTAGGGGGAAGAGGAATCCGGAGAGCTGTCTGTGATTTCAGGTCTTTTTTCCTGTGTTTGGAAGGGAGAACTATTCTAGTCAGAGCCTCATTTCCATATGCTGGACGGGAGGGAGCTCTCAGAGCCTGCAGCACTGAGGCAGATTTACATGGACTTAGTCACCTCGGGACTTGATTTCGGAACGTGGATGTAACAGTATGAAACTGCGTTTGGTACCAGCTTGCCACCATTGAAGATAACCCGGTGAGCTTCGCAGCGGGAAGCCCAATCCAGGGAGCCCAGTCTGATGTGCTGGTGCCTGCATAACACCCACGGAAAAGACGTTGCACCCCGTGCCTTGCACCCTGGAAGTTTGACCCTCCCCCCGCCCATCAGAGGATTCACCCCCAGGGACTTAGCCCGGGACCGAGTGCGATCCCCAACCTTCAAAGAAGAAGGGGCCTCACATCCATTAAGGCTTTTGATCCCACAGCCCGCAGCCAGTGAAACACACTGGTCAGAATTTAAATCTGAGTCAGGGCAACCATGTTCCCCCCTGGGCTCCCACTTCCGTGCTCCCTTCTCACCCAAAACATGTTCCTTTCACATCACTCTGGGAAGACCCTTACTGAAACCATCTTACGGCACCCGGATATTCAAGCACCTCTGACATCAGCAATCTTACTACTGTCCCATAGAAGCTGCAAGCCAAATGCACCTCCTCCTCCTTTCCTGCCATCTGACAAAAGCAGAAGTCAAATCTAACCAACTAAATACAAATAAATGAATACCAGGAATTAGCACATTACCTGATGCAGTCTCCTATCCACTCTGGCATTCATTTGGCCAGGAAAAAAACAGGAAGAAAGGATCAGCAAGAAATGAATGTAACGGGCCGATACAGTACAGTGCGCTCCGGCAGAGCGCACTGTTACCCCACGATTAGACGCGCGTTTTGGACACGCTAGCTTTACCCCTTATTCAGTAAGGGGTAATAGCGTGTCCAAAACGCGCGTCCAACCCCCCCCCCCCCCCCCCGAACCTAATAGGGCCATCAACATGCAAATGCAGGTTGATGGCCCTATTAGTTATTCCCGCGCGATACACAAAGTAAAATGTGCAGCCAAGCCGCACATTTTACTTTCAGAAATTAACGCCTACCCAAAGGTAGGCGTTAATTTCTGCCGGCACCGGGAAAGTGCACAGAAAAGCAGTAAAAACTGCTTTTCTGTGCACCCTCCGACTTAATATCATGGCGATGTTAAGTCGGAGGTCCCGAAAGTTAAAAAAATAGAAAAAGAAAATTTTAAATAGGCCCGCGGCTCGCAGGTCGAAAACCGGACGCTCAATTTTGCCGGCGTCCGGTTTCCAAACCTGTGGCTGTCAGTGGGCTCGAGAACCAACGCCGGCAAAATTGAGCGTTGGATGTCAAACCCGCTGACAGCCGCCGCTCCTGTCCAAAAAGAGGCGCTAGGGACACGCTAGTGTCCCTAGCGCCTCTTGTTACCGCCAGCCCTAATTAAAATAAATTAAAATACTGAATCGCGCGCACAGGAGATTGGCCTGTGCGCGCGCTGGGAGAGCGGGCATTCGCCCACTCTCCCACGTTTTTACTGTATCGGCCCGTAAGGCAGGAAGCCAGAAGAGTTAAAGCACTCGTTAACAGGAAGCAGACAACACACGAGTGCCCCGAGGTAAACCAGAAAGGAAGATAGCTCAGCAAGCTTAAATGTGAAGTAATCCAAACATTCAGATTTACTTAAATCCTTACCACTCTTTCTCTGTTCTATTGACCAACCAATTTCTCACCCAGTTTATAATTTTTTTGGTTCAACTCTCAACACCTTGCTCAGCAGTCTTTTATGTGGAAAAGAATCAACGGCTCTACTGAAATCTAGATAGGCCATATCTACTGAACACCTCCAGCCCGCTGGCTTCATCAAAGAAATACATCGTTTGCCCCCCCCCCCAACAGACACCCTCCCCAAGAGAAAACGTGATCCCTGGAGCGAGGGGACCTGGGGGGGACTGTCTGCTGCTGGGGGAGTTGATGGAGGGCTATTTGTTTGGGTTGGGGATAGTCTGTCCAAAAGGGAGGAGTTTGGGAAGGGAGCAGGGTGTCATTGAGTACTGATAACCTTTTTTTTTTTTTAAACCTTTGGGCCCGTGCTGCCACCAAAAGGCGGTAGAGGTGAGCGGGCAGGGGTCCGCCAAGACCTCTGATGGTAATTTTCGCGATTAGGAGGGTTGGTTTTTTTTGGGCAATGTATGGCCCTTTAATTTTAGCGCAGGAATATGGGAACGCGTGTTACACTCCCAATGCTCCTGCCAAAGGATTATCTGAGTTGTAGCTAATTTCTCATGCAATAATGGAGCTCTGGCAGGACGAGTTACTTTACTAGCATAGGGTTATCTATGTATTAGCTGCTTCACAAGCATTCATACATTTTATACATGCAAAGCAGCTGATTTGAATAGGGGCAGATCGAGGGGTAAAAACCACGTGATATTGCAAATATCGTGTGCTGTCGTTGCGATATGGGTATATTGCTCAATGAACGCTGTTCTGCATGCATTATCCCCCTTAGCGCAGCTCACTAAATGACCCCTCTCGATTGCAGTCCCTCTGGGGACAGAGAAATTCCTGTGGTGCCTGGACGTAGTCTGCTCTGAAGTGCCAAAAGGAGGAGTATAAATTAAATAAACAAAAGTCGCACAGAGCTGTGATGGGTTGAGTCGGCTCCTTCAGCATTTTGCTACCATAGTCTCGTGCCAGTACACTGAATACCCCCTCCTCGGTGAATGACAAAATGTTCATCCGTCCGGCACAGCTGCTTATGTTCTTGATGTATCCTCCTCTCCTTCTAGTGTGAATACCGATATCTACTGATTCCTTCTGATCCTTCCTGCCATTGAGCCCACCTTCCCTTTTGATTCTTCTTAACTCCCTCTTTTCTCCTTACTGAAGCATAAGCTTCTCGTCATTCTCCCGTCTCAGTGCACTTTTTATCTTTTGACGTCTGTCAGCTTCTGATTTCCGATCATGTGGCCCCCCCAGTAGCTCTTGTTGTGCACAATAATATCTTCACATCATTTCTTTTTGGCTGATCTCATAAACGACAGGCTTCAAAATAGCCTGCCCCACCTGAGACCAATACAGCTAAACAAATCAGTCCTTGCTTCAAAACGCTATCGGGTGCGCCATCTGATGAGTTCTGCTTACATATTCCATTCCAACTGCAGCACCTCCCAAACGGGAGAATTATTTAGTTTAGCTTAATCAGGAGCACATGGGTAAAAAGAAGTAGGCACTGATTTTATTGACGACTATGTCTATAGCCTGTAGAAAGGATGAAGCACTGGTAAGGGCGTCCTTCTTCCTAAATGATTTGCAGCTTGTCATTCATCTAATGGCCATTTCTCATGCCAGAAATTCTAGCAACAAATCAAGTGCGAATTTCCAACAAGGTGTCTGTGTCTAAATAAAACCTCAGACCTGGCTGAATCAAACATTAAAAGCATTCTTCCTTCCCTTGCACGTTTGCTTAATGGCTCTGTAGAAGGCAGAGGATCCGGGGAAGAGTAATGCTGTGATTTATGGCTGATGAACTCCAGCCCCAAGCTAGCACACACTGGGGATTCTACAGAGACAGAGAAGACAGTGCACACAGGGGGCCGATTCACCCACTTGTAAGACAGAAAGGAGGCCCCTGGAGAAAAGCTCTTCAGAGGGTTGGCCAAATATTTTAAATGTTATCCTGGACTGCAAAGGTTTTGACTCGGAAGTCCACATTTTTATTATTATTTATTATTATTAACTTTTATCTACCGACATTCGTGAAGCACATCATGCCGGTTTACAATGAACTCAGGTGGGAGATACAGTATAACAAAATGACAATAAAACAGTATGAAAAAACTAACGCAAGAGCAAAAACAAACCCAAAACCAAATACAACAAAATAAACAATAAATGGAACCAAGGAATAGAGAATTGAGGGGGGTAGGGGGGGGAGAAAGGGAAGGGGTAGGAGGTGGGTGGGAAAGGGGGATAAGGGGGGAAGGGGGGAGAGGTATAGATAACAGAGGTAAAAGGGAGGGAATAAAGCGGAAAAGAGGAATGCTATGTACAGATGCCTAATGTACAGGAAACATTTGATTAAATAGGAATAAGGAACAATTGAAACAGGAGGTAATTACTGGGAAGGGTTTCTTCAAGGGTAAGTAGGGGGTGTGGAGGGCAGGGGAAAAGGGGAAAAAAAGGGGGGGGGGGGTAGGGAGGTGGCTGGGTGTCGAGGATAAAGGGAGGTGGCCAGGGGAGGAGGGGAGGGGATCAGGCGGGCTGAGAGAGTCAGCAAATAGGGTAGTCAAGGTGGAAAAAAAGCTGCGGGTGAGAGGATTCAGCACTTCTGACCTCTTATTTTAGTCATGGCAGAGATATAGTGTTGTGTTGGGGTTGTTTTAGTGTGCCTTTGGGCCTCAGCCTGACCCCAGACGAATCCAGGACCGAACCGAGGGTTGGCGACGTGTCCCAGGATGGCAGAGACACGGTCTTACCCTCTGCCGGACCTGCAAGCTCCCAGCGCCAACAACATGATGATGTTGGTAGGGGAACGGTCCTCCGACTGTTCCGAGCCCTTTCGGACCTGCCACTTGGATCGGCATGGAGCAGCAGGCCGGCCTGAGGATGAGGGCAGACGGAGGCCTTGACACGAAGACATGACACCAAGGTTGATGCGACGGCATCACAGACGAGGGTTGAAGAGAAGACATGACACCAGGGCTATTGAAGACATGACACCAAGGCTGATGCAACGGCATCAGAGACGAGACGAGGAACTTGATGAAGTCCAGACGAGATGAGAAGCTGAGCGGGTAGACATTGGCACTGTCTACCAGGCACCCTACTCAGCCCACCTTCACGGGCGGACCCAATGGGCTGGTTGCGGACCACCCTGTCCCACTACCCGCCCTACACAGTCCAAGGAGGCTGGTCACGTACCACGAGGAGAGCGGGACGAGCGCAGGGAAGAATCCAGCCGAGGTGGGACTCCGACGACGAAGCCAGATGTCATCCAAAGCACCACGAAGACTGGCAAGACAAGATGGCTCAGGAGCACAGGACACCAGTCCACTGCCAGCATCTCCCATGACGAAGCTGCGTCACCCGGAGATCCACGGCCGGCCGAACAGAAGGCTCCGGAGCAAGCACGAACACCAAGGAGGGCTAGAACACCAGGAGGGCTGAAACGTCAGGAACTGAAACACTAGGACACCTGGACAGGGACCTCAGGCAATGAAGACATGACACGAAGACATGGTACGAAGTAGACGAGACGAGGAGCTCCACGAAGAAGATAGAAGACCTGACGGAGCTCTGGCAGGCAGGAGCCTCCAGAGGGAAGTCACTCCGATGCAAGGCAATGAACAATGGCAAGATCAGCCCTTTTCTAGGGCTGAGCAGGAAATAGTCTCAAAGGTGGGGCCCAGGGCATATCCGGCCGTGGGCCCTTTAAATATATTTATTTATTTATTTCTTTAAGGTTTTTCTATACCGAATTTCTTGATGCAGATCAAATCAACACGGTTTACATATAGTAGAGAGGCGCGGCCGCGCGCCTAGAGGGAAGCAGGAAGCTGTGCAGGACCATGGACAGCGGTCCTGTACCGACGTCAGCGTCAGAGACAGCAGGGCTGGGCCTAGAGGTAGGCCGCGACGACAGCAGCGGCTCCAGCCGCTGCAGGAAGCCCCGAGGGCAGCTCCAGCCACCAATCGAGCTCGGGATGCAGCCTCCTGCCGCGAAGATCATGACGGCGTCGGCGACGTCTTCCAGCCGTGAAGAGGAGCAGAGGAGTCCGCGGCTCCGGCCGCGAGAAAGGGAGACAAGATGGGCGGCCTCCGGGTCGCAGGAGGAACAAAGTCTGCGGCTCAGCCACGCGAGAAGGCCCGATATCAGCGGCGTCCTGCTGCATCGGGGGAAAATGCATGGGGTAAGGTGAATGCCTGCTCGCGGGAAGAACCCGCGGACAGTGTCCATAACATATAGCAGGCACGACCGGTAGCTCTCCTTCTGGGTCTACTTATGCCTTCTAGAGCAGGTGCTTAAACCAGTGGCTCCCAAACCTGTCTGAGGGAATCCCCAGCCAGTGTCGGATTTTCAGGATCTCCACAATGAATATGCATGAGATCAGTCTGCATGCACTGCCCCCCATTATATAGAAATTGATCTCATGTATATTCATTGTGGATATCCTGAAAACTCGACTGGCTGGACAAGCTTGGGAACCACTGGCTTAGATATAGCCAACTCAGAGAGCCAGAGGTTCTGCGAGAGGTTCAGGAGAGACAGGAGCTGGCATTGTCGTCCCCCCACCCCAATCTACTCACATCACCTCCTGGGGCCTGGTTAGTTTTTCTCCATTTTTCTACTTGCTGGGTCCTTCCATGAATTATATTGCATCAAAATCCACTGACTGTACACAAAAAATAATTTTTACAGCAGTCAAAATTGTATAATATTATGGATCTCCTCCTGGAGAGGGAGGAGTTAGCAATCTATTAGTGATCATCCCGCCAGGGGGGCGGAGTTAGCAATCTGTTATGAATTTGGCTGCTGGATACTCCTGTTAAAGGAGGAGTTAGCAATCTGTTATGAATTTGGCCGCTGGATACTCCTATTGAAGGAGGAGTTAGCAATCTGTTAGTGCTTACCCTGCCAGGAGGGTGGAGTGAGCGATCTGGTATCGATCAGCTTCTCTCAAGGGAAGGAGATAGCAGTAGCAGTCTGATAGGCTTGGCTCCTCTAGGAGGAAGAGTTTAGCAATCTGTTTCGGATCTTGCCAAGGAGTAGCAATCTGTTAGTGCTCTGCTCCCCCAGAGGGAAGGAGTAGCAATTGTATGCTTTGTTCCTATAGAAAGATGAGCCAGCAACCTGTATGATCCCCACTGGGAGATAGCTATCTGATATGGATCAGCTTCCGCAGCAAGAGGAGTGATGGTCTGATGTGGGTTGGCTCCCACAGAGTGGTAAATGATAACACCGCTCTATTAGTGTAAGGAGTAACACTTAGTAGAATAGTGAATCCCTGGGCCGATGGCAGATGACAGCTCCCTCAAGTGGAGATCCTGAGAAGGACCACCGGCTTGGCTGGAGTATTGAGACAAACACACAGGCCGATACAGTAAAGTGGGGCCGCGGTTACCCTGCTCCTAACCCGCTTTCTACTCACTTTCCGGCCACGTTAGCCCTTCCTGCGATACACTATCCCCTTTAACCCATCTTTACCGCCTGTTTAAATCCCCGGGTAACCACTTCCGCACGCGGCATGTATATCAGATGTAAACGATCGAATTAGCTATTCCCTCCCATACAGTAACGCGCGCCCCGACTATCGCTATTTTACCCTGCCATTTTGCCCCGCGTTTAACCTGCTAACTTACCGCCTACCCTTACCCCTGTGTTAGAGGCAGGGGTAATGGTAGACGGCAAACTTTCCCCCAAAAGGAAACCTCTAAAAACCTAAAATCCCCTCCTCCCCTCCTCCCGAAGCGACTCGACATTACTTTTTGTTGTTTTCTTACCTTTTGTTGCTTTTCAGCCCCTTCCCTTCTGCCGCCCTCCGGAGGGGGGCAGCCGGCGGCGAAAGCGGCTCGCAGCGGTCCCCCCCGCGCAGGTCCCGGTTCTCTGGCTCGGCAACAGCAACAGCAGTATAACAGCTAGGGCTCCATCTACCCCAATCCTTCCTTCCTTCATGGCTCGGCCAAATTGTGAAGCGGCTTGCAGCGTCCCGTCCCCCCCCCCGCGCAGGTCCCGGTTCTCCTGGCTCGGCGTGAGGTGAGAGCCCACTATTCTGTGCCCTCTCCGGCACGAGCGGAGCGAAACGTTCTTTCGTTGGCCGGAGCGCCCAAATCGACGGGCGCTCCGGCCAATGAAAGCACATAGACAGCGCACCCAGGATACTGTATAGGCGCTGTATTAAGGAGGAAGTGACAGAGAGAAAAAAGAAAGGCGGGGGAGGAAGCAGAGATGGTGACCGTACGGCAGTCACGAAAACCGACGTCGGGTTTATCGGGTTTTTGTGGCTGTTCGCCGGTAACATTTTTTCTTCTTCTTTTTTCGATGCAGGCGTTAATAGATGACAGTTAAATGTGTCTCGGAGATGCACATTTTTCTTTTTTGCAATGTGAGTGAATGCCTAATAGCCTCATTCACATGCATTTGCATGTGAAGAGCACTATTGCATTCACTCCGCGTTAGACGCACGTTGAATAGGTGCGAATCTCCTTCTTGCATTAGGGGACTGATTAGCGCCTATTTACCTGCATCTAACTGCACGGTAACAGTCGCTTGGATCAGCGCACCATATTGCATGGGCCCCAATGCGCGTCTGCATGTGAACGAGCCTATTACTCATTCACTCGGCGTCCCAAGCGGGTTAAATAGGCGCTAATCCCCCTATTGCATTAGGGGGTGGATCAGCGCCTATTTAACCTGCGTCAGAGTGCGGGTTATAGTGCAGCGCGCACCGTATTGCATCGGCCCCCCTAGCGTTTGGAGATGCACGTGCAAAATAAGCGGTAAATGCACTTCTACATCCCGAGCGAGGCTTCTACAGGTAGAAGCTTCACCAGTCTCTTCCACACACAAGATGGCGGCCGCAGCAGGCCTGTCAAGTCAGGTGACCTTCTGGTCCCGCCACATAGTCGCGTGACGCATGACTTCGCCGGCAGGGATTCCGTCTTTTCTGCGCAGTTGTTCCAACGGCTGTTGCGTCACTTCCCGTGGTGAGGACACTCCGTTTCCGGATACTTCCTTCGTAACAATGGAGAAAATGGCTGACTGAGAAGAAAACGTCTCGGGAACGAGAGTCAAAAGTGAAGAAAATATAAAAGAGTACGGATAAAGACACGGTGAGGGCGGAGAGACGACGCGGAAGGGCACGGTGAGCGCGGCGGGGGGGGGGGGAACGGCAGGGAGCGACGGGAACCCGCCGCCTTGAAACCGGAGGGCTGGGGCCGGGCGGTTGCACAAACTCAAAATGGCCCGGCGGCGGCGGCGGGGCTGTGCTGCGCTGGGGTCGGGAAGGCAGGCGAGCGGGAGCAGGATAGAGCGGCTGCCGCCGCCTCCACCCGGGCTTTGGGAGAGGCCCCCCCCCCTGCTCTATCCCGACCTTTGCCGGGACGGAGCGAAAGACCCGCCAAGTGCCCCGCACAGGGCGGCTTCCATTTTACTTCTGCCTGCCCGCTCCGTCGCTGGCGGAGACAGACAGAAGCGGCACGGGGCCGGACGCCGGCTGTCCTGACCCTACCGGCACGTCGGCGCCCGCTCCCAGAGGGTGGAGGTTGGGGATGACAGTGTGTAATCGAGGTCCCGGCTGAGCCGGCCTAGGTGGAGAGGAAAGGGTGTCACTCTCTCCAGTGTCTGGGCTGATTTATTTTATTTTATTTTTTTTAGATCCTGCAGCTTCTGTTAGCATCAGGAGCCATTCTTTTTATTAAAAAAAAAAGGATATATTTCACATGTTATTGGCTTGGTTATGGGTGTTAATGGACTCAATAATCTGAACTGCTGAAAAGGCAGATTTGCCAGAGAAATTGTCCAGCCGAGAAACGCTTAACGATGGCATTGGATATGCCTTCATTTGTAATTATCTAAGTTGATATTTTGGGTGCACATTTTGTCAATTTTGGTCTATATTTGTTTTCAAGTTTACTGTTTTCCATACATCAAAATGTTTTGTGAACAGTTAGAAATAATGTTTAATGTGGAATTGCTCCACTCAGGTGCTAATGCAAGAAATTCACAATTACAAGCCTGTAATTTCTGTTGTTTTTGACTACTATAGTTCTGAATCCTTTATCTGAATAAACAGTGCAGTGTCAATAGCTGACTTGTGATGTCATCGGTGACTAGGAGGACTTAAAGCACTTAGGTGATGTCTTTATTTTGCACTTAAATAGTTGACAAAACAGAATCCTTTCATTGTGCTTAATTGTCAGCAGAAAGGTACAGTGTTTTTAATAACAGAATTGCTTTTTTCTGAAAAAGTGATTTACAGGACAATACTGTTTGAAATTGGAAATTTAGTTAAGTTTGACATATATTTATAGTCACTTAGTGATCTGTCAAAGAGAGATACTCTGATAATAGAAGGGATGTTCCATTAATAAATCTGGAGCAGCTTCTTTACCAGCGCAAAACTGGTGGATTTCCCCTCCCTCCCCCCCTTAATAGTGTGGCAGATGTGGTATTAAGTTTCTGCTGAGAAGCTGAGCCAACTTGTCAGTCTGTTAATTTGTACAGAATTGTTCCTATGCCTTTAGGTGATGAAGCTGGTGGATGTTGCTGTGACAATAGTTACTACCTAGAGAAGCATACTAAAATATTTCAAGAGGTATTTGGATACTAAAGACCCCCTGAAGAGATTTGTTTGGCTTAGGCTGAACTAGGAGTTCCCACTCTTACATTTTTATGCAGATAGTTTTAAGCTTTCTATTTTTGTCACTGTTGTATGAGTATAAAGTGCTGTTATCCAAATAAGTTTGTTTCCTTCCTCCATTCTGAATTGCATGAATGAATGAATTTAAATCCAATTTGCTATGGAGTTATGCATGTAGGAGTAGGATCCTGAGTTTCAGGAAGTTTATTTCAAGTGTTTGGACATCAGACCTGTTGAATTGCATTGGATCAACACAGACAATCCATATTTCTGAAGAAGTGAGGGGAAAGCCAACAATTAACTGTGATCTATGACATTGCACCAGGAATGAAATTGGGAAGATTAGATGGGCAAAATGTTATCTGTTGTTGTTCTATATAGCCATCTTTTCAAAGAACTGTTCTATTAGGGAATCCAGGTGCAAAGTAGTGTATAAATAGTATTAAAGTTGAAAGGGCTAGCAAAAGACATGTCGTTTTTTTTTTTGTTTTTTTTTTAAGTTAGCAAGTTTTAAAAGTGGCATTTAGAACTACAGTGGTCATGTGGCTTGAGATGGGTACCTTAGTTACAAAAACTTGCATCTTTAAATGTTAACATAAAGCTAATAACAAAATTGTTCTGTTTTTCTTCAAATGGTATCGAAAGAGGTTAGTCATATAGTTGGATGGATATAGATAATAGGCAGCTAATCTTTTTCCTATTCGCTAGCTGATTACTTTTCTAATAGTAATACACATGCATTGTTCATTTTAGATATTAGTCTTATATTTGTACCCCTGCTTTTCTCTGGATAAACTCAAAGCAGCTTACAGTAATTAAATTACAAAAAAGTTAACTACATTATGAAAAATAGTATTAAAAACTACAATAAATCCAAGAAAATACATTTCTACCATTTAATGTAATCTCAATCCTAGTCCCCTCAGGAAAATCAGGTCTCCACCCACCCCCAAACCCCCTCAAAAATATATATCTTTGTTTTGTTTCAATCATTAACATAGTAGTCGGCAGATTTGGATCTTTTGGCCCACCAAGTCTGCTTAGTTTCCCCTCTACTCCCACTGCAGATTCTATTTATTTCCAGTCATCTACCTCCCTTGTTTTTACCATGTCCTCTAACTGTCTCAAGCATGCTTGAATTCTCTTGCTGGTATTCATGCATTATTTTATTTTCATTATTGTTGATCTGTGTGCTGGGCGCAAATATCTAAAACCTTTGAGTATGGTGCCTCATCATTCTGTTTTCTTCAACAGTACGGAACATTGGTTCCCAAACGCTGGGTTTCAGAAGACTTTCAAGTGTATCACAAGAGAGCCTCAGGAAGATTAAAAGTGCAAAGCAGAGCACCGAGACAGATGTGTGTAAACAGTTTTAAACATAAAGCATGAACATTTTGAAAAACAGCATATTCGGATTTTGAAGTATTTTGTTTTGTGGTGGGTCCTGTCATCTCATAGTTGAAAAGCAGGACTGGAATAGAAAAATTAGGGTACCTCTAGAATGGAACACTCTTTTTGATGATGCTTTGATTTTTTTAAATTAAGGTGTGAAAATTGCAATAAAAGTTGCACAAGTCTGACATCTTCATGTCATAGTGAGCCATTCTTGCTTGTAATAGATTCAGCATTTTTCTCTTTTTATTTAAGGGTCCCTGTACTATTTGGAATAGCCATTGGTATATCAGTCTAGAACATTTTCTTTATTGTGGAGAATGCATGGAAACTTCCTTTCCATTAAAATATTAACATTATTGATGGACCAAAATGTCTTCCTGTAACCCCAGCAGTTTTGAAAGAATAATAGATACATCCATTTTTTACATAGTGAACCAACAGTAATGAGAACATGTGTCATGGTGGGTCATACAAAGGTCCATTGAGCCCAGCATCCTACCTCCAACAGCGGCCAGTCCAGGTCACAAATATCTGGCAAATCCCAAATAGGTAATCTATTTCACACTCTGGGACAAGCAATGACTTTCCCAAGCCTACCTGGCTAATAACTGCTTATGTAACCTTCCTTCAGGAATTTGTCCAACACTTTTTTGACAACCCCCCCCCCCACTATGGGGTTGATGCAATACAGCGCGCTCAGCCGAACGCACTGTTAACCTGCAGTTGGACGCGGATTGTAGAGGCTCTAACTAATCCCCTTATGCAATTAAGGGGATTAACGCCTCTACAATGCGCGTCCAACGCGGAGTGAAACTAATAGCGCTCATCACATGCAAATGCATGTGAATGAGCTATTAGCTATTCACTTCCAATGCAAGAAAAAAACGTGCATCTAGGATGCACATTTTTGCGATCAGAAATTAATGCCTGCCCGGAGCAGCTGTTAATTGCTGAGCGCTCCTTAAACTAGTACAGAAAAGCAGAAAAAACTGCTTTTCTGTACTGCCTCCTACTTAATATCATTGCGATATTTAGGAGGAAAAACGAAACTAAATAAACTTAAAAAAACAAAAAACAAAAACCGCCGGCAGTCAGGTGAAGGAAACGGTCACTCAACTGACAAGCGTCCGTTTCCTGAACCCCCGGGCTGTGCGGCGTTTAGGAGAACAGACACTGATAAACTCGGCGTCGTTTTTCTTAACCCGCGGACGGCCGACACTAATCGGGTTCTCGTTAGAAAGGAGGCCTCTGTTAGTTGCCTTGACCACATCCTCTGGCAGCAGATTCTATAGCTTGATTGTGCTTTAAGTGAAAAAATAATTTCTATGATTTGTTTTAAATCTGCCGATTGCTAGTTGCATGGAATGTCCTAGTATTGTGTGAAAGGGTAAATAACCAATCCCTATTTACCCGTTCCACCCCACTCATGTTACAAATCTGTCATACCTTTTTTCAGGCTAAAGAGTCCTAATCTTCTCAGTCTTTCTCAAAGGGAATTTTTGTCGCTCTTCTCTGTATCTTTTCTATGTCCACTATGTCTCTTGAGCTACAGCAACCAGAACTGCACACAGTACTCAAGTTATGGTTTTACCATAGATCTATACCAAGGCATTTTGATAGTCTGTTTTATTCCCCATTCCTTTCCAAATAATTGAGAATACATAGTGGGCACAACAGTGGGTCAAAAAGATCTGCAGGTAGTACCTGTAAGAGCAAGGTGTAATTGGTGTAAAAATATTTTAAGATTCCTGTAGTATTGCAGTGTCAGGTTTTACTATAAGCTTCATTAGGCACATCAAGTAGGTAAGAATCCCTAGGATGTACCATTTGCAAGTTAAAAAAAACCCTGAAGAAATTCCAGAAAAATCTGCAAGCTTTAGGAATGTGTAAACTCACAGTAAAAGCAGGAATAGCTGAAACCACTATATATTGGAGTCTTAAAAATATTACCCGCTAATGTCATTTGGAGAAGTATGCATGTAACTCCAATCCCCCCCAAAAAACAACTTGTGGGGTTTATTTGCTGGTGAAATAGACACTACAAGTGGATGCTTCAGATGATGTTTTATGTAGTTTATACTCTGTATATTCTAGACTTCAGGCTTATTCTTGGTTCCTTATTTTTGCCCCTTCACTCAGGACTTAGTTCGAACCTCCTCTAGCCATTTTGTGAACATAAATGTATATATCTGACGCCCCACCAAATTGAATTAACTGACTTAATTCCCCATCAGCTTCTATAGCTTGAATGTTACTTAGTGACTGACTGGATTAAGAGGTGAAAGTAAGGGCTGAAGATTGTCCTGCTGTTTTAACATTTTTCATGTAACTCAGCCCCCTATAAGAAATAAATCCAGTTATAGTCACTTAGCATGTTCTTTAGGCCCTGGTGCAGAAAACATTTTACCATTGGTTTATATAGACCAGGGTTCCCAAACCTGTCCTGGGGACCCCACATCCAGTCAGGTTTTCAGGACATCCACAATGAATATGCAGGAGAATAATTTACACAAACTGAGTCTCCATGACATGCAGATTTATCTCCTGCATATTCATTGTGGATGTCCTGAAAACCCGACTGGCTGTAGGGTCCCCAGAACAGATTTCGGTAACCCTGATATAGACCCTTATTGACCTTTATTTCTACATATTTGAGTGGACACACAGCAGCCACAATACCATTGACATCTATAAGCTTGTTATGTCAGATGTCAAATCATCAAACCCACAACTCCAAATTATATCCAAATTTATGTGGGCTTGATGATTTGATATTTAAGATATTACCTGCATTTGTGGTCTTAGGGAGTTGGTTTGTTATGTCAGATGTCAAGGCAAAAGAACTCTAGCCCCCCTTGAAACTAGTGCAATGATGGGGTGACAGGTTGGAGTCTGTCTTTGGGGAACCAGTTGGTTCTGCTGAGGGGAAGCTGAGCAAGCAGGAAGGCTTACATGCATCCCCAAGACTAGGGGGGGTCGATGGCCGAGCGCACTTTATAACCCGCACTCCAACGTGGGTTAAATAGGCGCTAATCCACCCCTAATGCAATAGGGGATTGGCGCTAATCCACCCCTAATGCAATAGGGGGATTGGCGCCTATTTAACCCGCGTCGGACGTGGAGTGAATGAGTTAGCGCTCATCACATACAAATACACGTGAATGAGCCCATTACTCATTCACTCCGTATGCAAAAAAATAAATGTGCATCCGACAGAGGAGTTAAAGGGGCTCTTAGGGAAGATAAGGCCATTGCAGAAAGACTAAATGAATTCTTTGCTTCCGTGTTTACTAATGAGGATGTTGGGGAGATATCAGTTACGGAGATGGTTTTCAGGGGTGATGAGTCAGACAAACTGAACGAAATCACTGTGAACCTGGAAGATGTAGTAGGCTAGATCGACAAACTAAAGAGTAGCAAATCACCTGGACCGGATGGTATGCATCCTAGGGTACTGAAGGAACTAAAAAATGAAATTTCTGATCTATTAGTTAAAATTTGTAACCTATCATTAAAATCATCCATTGTACCTGAAGACAGGAGGGTGGCCAGTGTAACCCCAATATTTAAAAAAGGCTCCAGGGGCGATCCAGGTAACTATAGACTAGTGAGCCTGACTTCAGTGTCGGGAAAAAATAGTGGAAACTATTCTCAAGATCAAAATTGTAGAGCATATAGAAAGACATGGTTTAATGGAACACAGTCAACATGGATTTACCCAAGGGAAGTCTTGCCTAACAAATCTGCTTCATTTTTTTGAAGGGGTTAATAAACATGTGGATAAAGGTGAACCGGTAGATGTAGTGTATTTGGAATTTCAGAAGGCGTTTGACAAAGTCCCTCATGAGAGGCTTCTAGGAAAAGTAAAAAGTCATGGGATAGGTGGCGATGTCCTTTTGTGGATTACAAACTGGTTAAAAGACAGGAAACAGAGAGTAGGATTAAATGGTCAATTTTCTCAGTGGAAAAGGGTAAACAGTGGAGTGCCTCAGGGATCTGTACTTGGACCGGTGCTTTTCAATATATATATATATATATATATATATATATATATATATATATATATATATGATCTGGAAGAAGGAATACGATGAGTGAGGTTATCAAACTTGCGGATGATACAAAATTATTCAGAGTAGTTAAATCACAAGCGGATTGTGATACATTACAGGAGGACCTTGCAAGACTGGAAGATTGGGCATCCAAATGGCAGATGAAATTTAATGTGGACAAGTGCAAGGTGTTGCATATAGAGAAAAATAACCCTTGCTATAGTTACTCAATGTTAGGTTCCATATTAGGAGCTACCACCCAGGAAAAAGATCTAGGCATCATAGTGGATAATACTTTAAAATCGTCGGCTCAGTGTGCTGCAGCAGTCAAAAAAGCAAACAGAATGTTAGGAATTATTATTTATTTATTTATTTATTGGTTTTTCTATACCGCCGCTCATCAAAGATATCACGTCGGTGTACAAGGAACAAAAATACGCAATTGCGTGTACATATAACAGAATAATAATAGATGAATTCTAAATTACATTAAACAATATAAAACAGTAACAAGAATGAATTATTTAGCTAATAAAAAGATAAAGTATAACAATATAATATAGATATTAGGAAGGGAATGGTTAATAAAACGGAAAATGTCATCATGCCTCTATATCGCTCCATGGTGAAGACCGCACCTGGAATACTGTGTACAATTCTGGTCGCCATATCTCAAAAAAGATATAGTTGCGATGGAGAAGGTACAAAGAAGGGCAACCAAAATGATAAAGGGGATGGAACAGCTCCCCTATGAGGAAAGGTTGAAGAGGTTAGGGCTGTTCAGCTTGGAGAAGAGACGGTTGAGGGGGGGATATGATAGAGGTCTTTAATATCATGAGAGGTCTTGAACGAGTAGATGTGAATCGGTTATTTACACTTTCGAATAACAGAAGGACTAGGGGGCATTCCATGAAGTTAGCAAGTAGCACATTTAAGACTAATAGGAGAAAATTATTTTTCACTCAACGCACAATAAAGTTCTGGAATTTGTTGCCAGAGGATGTGGTTAGTGCAGTTAGTGTAGCTGGGTTCAAAAAAGGTTTGGATAAGTTCTTGGAGGAGAAGTCCATTAACGGCTTTTAATTAAATTTACTTAGGGAATAGCCACTGCTATTAATTGCATCAGTAGCATGGGATCTTATTGCCAGGTTCTTGTGGCCTGGTTTGGCCTCTGTTGGAAACAGGATGCTGGGCTTGATGGACCATTGGTCTGACCCAGCATGGCAATTTCTTATGTTCTTATGAATTCCTGTTTGTCTCTTAAGAAAAAGAACTTGTGTTTTCTGTTAAGTCAGGCTTACACCTTGCAGGATTTCTGTGTATTTCTATTGAGCATATACTTTAATATGAGTAAAGCCGTGTTTGAAACTGAATAATATGTGGCTTAGCTTGCAGGAGCCCTCAACATAACAGAACTTCCATCCCAAAACATGTAAAAAAAAAAAAAATTATAGCTCCCGGCTGTATGAATCCATGAGGGGTTGTCATTTTAGAAGACAAATTATCATTCGAAGGTATGATAGGAAAGGGGTTTGGACAAATTCCTGGAGGAAAAGAGCATAAACAATTATTAGCCAGCTGCACTTGGGAAAATTCATTGCTTATCCCTGGGAGTAACAGGGATCTACTTTATGGAATCTGCCAATTACTTGTGTCTTGGATTGACCACTGTGGGAGACAGGATGCTGGGCTCGATGGACCTTTGGTCTGATACAGCATGGCATATCTTATATGTTCTGGATTATTTTAAAGAGAGCAGTTGTCTAGGTCAGTTGGAACCAACATATAGTGGGCTATGGTGCTGTAAGCCATCACTTTGAACTAGGTTGGGTTTTCCTCTTTTCTAAACCTCCTACTGTGTTAGCCCAGCCATAGTAGTGACAATCCTCAGAGCCATAGACCACAGATCCATCCAGAACGGTAAATGCGTATTTGAGTCTGACCAATAGGTGTCATAATTGTGCTAACTGGTACATCCTCCCTTATTCCCCACCTCACTGGGTACTGTAAACGCGGCCTCCCCAGTTGGCCTGAGGTACAGAAACCAGGCTACTTCATGGCAGTTTGCGCTCTGTATTCTGCCGACTTTACTTGTAGAATTTTTAAAAATGTGATGCTTTCAGTGATTTTTCTGCAAGTATTTCTTTTCTTGATGTTTTAAAGATCCATGCTCTTTTGGAAAAGAAAACCCAGCTGCAGTTGGCTTTTCTCCCCATCCATGTTTGTTTGCATCATTTGATCTTTAAAATCAGCAAACAGGAAATGATCGAGAGCAATTTGCGATATAATATTCTCCCCATTGATAACTGTTGGTGATTGAAATTAGTTTATGCGTTTTTTCTTTGATCAGAACTTAAATTGTCGAGCAAGATGTAATTGCATTTTGTGACAAGTTAGTGAAGCTTTGCAATTTCTTCTGTACAGAAATGTACATACATCATTTTAAAAATATATATATTATAATGCATAATTGCCTAAAAACATAAACAATATATTAAACAGCCAGGAAAATAAAAGAATGTAAAAAGGAAGAGGAAAAAGCCTGCTGCATTTACCCTCCCTCAAACGTCTCCTAGTAAGAACTTCTACTATCTCTTTAACAGGCCGATACAGTAAAAGTCGTGGGAGAGCACCCACACAGGCTACCCTCCTGTGTGCGCGATTCAGTAAATTAATTTATTTAAATTAGGGCCCGTGGTAAAAAGAGGCACTAGGGACACTAGCGCGTCTCTAGCATCTCTTTTTTGACAGGAGCGGCGGCTGTCAGTGAGTTTGATGGCCGACGCTCAATTTTGCCGGCGTCGGTTCTCAAACCCGCTGACAGCCATGAGTTCGGAAACCGGACGCCAGCAAAATTGAGCGACCGGTTTTCAACCCGCAAGCTGTAGGCTGATTTTGAATTTTATTTTAAATTTATTTTGAATTATTTTTTACTTTTGGGACCTCCGACTTTAATATCGCCATGATATTAAGTCGGAGGGTGTACGGAAAAGCAGTTTTTACTGCTTTTCTGTACACTTCCCCGGTGCCGGCAGAAATTAACGCCTACCTTTGGGTAGGCGCTAATTTCTGAAAGTAAAATGTGCGGCTTGGCAGCACATTTTGCTTTCTGAATCGCGCGGGAATAACTAATAGGGCCATCAAAATGCATTTGCATGTTGCGGGCGCTATTAGTTTCGGGGGGGGGGGGGTTGGCAGCGTGTTTTCGACGTGCTGTTATCCCTTACTGAATAAGGGGTAAAGCTAGCGAGTCGAAAACGCCTGAAAGTTAGTCTACCCTTCCTTTCAACTATCCTTAAAAGGAAACAAATAAGACTTGACCACCACCTGAAATTTCAAATAACTGAGCTAATTTCTTATCACAGGCAGACTTTGCTATACACGGGGAGCAATAGCTTGTTTTGAATCTCGGCTATTTCTAAATTTAAATCCATATGAAAACTCTAGCTATGCAGTTTGTGAAGTATGGAGTACACATCTAGGATTGGGCCATGACAATTTAGATAAATAATTGGGATCATTTAAAATTAGGCAGTGGAAGATTAACATCAATTTGTTTTGCTCTCTTCGCTACCAGAAGCCAATGTAAAGAAGATAATAGAGGTGACACCCTATCCCTCCAAGTTTTACCACATTCAAGCCTAGCTGCACTGTTCTCTATCAGTTTTAATTTCCTTACTAAGCAACTTGTTAAACCTACTAACAGACTGTTGCAAAAATCCAAAACCCCCATCGCTAGTGTGTAATACTGAGATTTTTACAGCTCCAATATCTAAATATGGCTTCAACTGATGTATTCTTTTCAGCTGTAAATAAGATTTCCTGTAAGTCTGATTCACAAAATCCTCCATAGAATAAGCTGAATACACAATACTACATCTCTTGTCTGGGCCAAGATTTTCCTTTCACACTGTTCTACTAAAGGCTTTATTGATGATAAAGGATTTGGGAAAATATGCTTTATATCCAAAATCTGTTTTTCTTATATAGGATCAAGCAACTATCTTGCAACCAGCCTGAAATATTGTCCAAATATACATTTACTTAGCATATGGCCTCTTCCAAATCTTGTTCCACTACCAACAGGAACTGGATACCTGAAAATATTAAAAAGTGTGACAAGCAAGAGCCTTGGGGCATCCCCATCCTGATCAAATTGTGAACACTGCTCCTCTATTTGGTTCTATTATTTAGAAAGGGTGAAATCCAACTAATCATATTACCATTCAAACCAATTTGTCGGCATCTGTCCTCTAAGATCTCATAATTAACCAAATCAGTGGCACTGGATAAGTCTAACATAACTGATTTCCCAGTAACTAATTGATGTGAAACATCATCTACCAAAGATGATTATTTAAAAGATTTTTATGCTGCATGTAATCCAAAATTCAAAGTGGTGTGCATGCCAAAAACATACATATTTAAAACAGCAACATAACCAAATGCAGATTACAAAGACAAAACAAAGTAGTCTATCCCCAAAGTAATATCCATTTCCTTTAAAAATCATCATACATTCCCCAAAAGAACAGCAGCTTATTTCTCATGCAGAGAAAAAAGTTATTAGCCTGCGAAACCATGTCTTAAGTAATGTTTTTAAAGTTTTTGTGACGTAGTTATCCGAAGTCACTTGAGTAAAGAGTGCCAAAGAACTGGGCCGGCAAAAAAGAATACTTTATCGGCATATGACCATCAAGCAAACCTGGCGAGAGGAAAGAATGTCTAATAAGCCCCTTTGGGAGGATCTGATTAACCTAGTTGGATTATAAATATGCATCATTGTAGTCATCCAAGGAGAGCTGTTCTCACTTAACATTTTATGAACCAAAACAACAGTTTTGTATTTAATGCACGATTCTTTTGGAAGCCAGTGAAGATTAGATCGTACTGGTATAATGTGCATCCTCAAGCCTTGACTGCTGATTACTCAGGCAACGTCATTTTGTAACAACTGAAGTACTCTGTGTCGGGCCGATACAGTAAAATCGCGGGAGAGCGGGGGGGCGCACAGGCCACTCTCCTGTGCGCGCGATACAGTATTTTAATTTATTTAAATTAGGCCCGGTGGTAAAAAGAGGCGCTAGGGACACTACCGCATCCCTAGCGCCTCTTTTTTGACGGAAGTGGTGACTGTCAGCGGGTTTGACAGCCGACGCTCAATTTTGCCGGCGTTGGTTCTCGAGCCCGCTGACAGCCACGGGTTCGGAAACCGGACGCCGGCAAAATTGAGCATCCGGTTTTCAACCCGCCAGCCGCGGGCCCATTTAAAAAAATTTTTTTTTAAATTATTTTTTACTTTTTTAAACTTTTGGGACCTCCGACTTAATATCACCATGATATTAAGTCGGAGGATGCACAGAAAAGCAGTTTTTACTGCTTTTCTGTGCACTTTTCCGGTGCCCGGAGAAATTGGCGCCTACCTTTTGGGTAGGCGCCAATTTCTGAAAGTAAAATGTGCGGCTTGGCTGCACATTTTACTTTTTGTAACGCGCAGGAATACCTAATACGGCCATCAACATGCATTTGCATGTTGCGGGCGCTATTAGGTTCGGGGGGGTTGGACGAGCGTTTTGGACGCACTATTACCCGTTACTGAATTAAGGGGTAAAGCTAGCGTGTCCAAAATGCGCGTTCAAATGCCGGCTAACAGTGCGCGCCGTCGGAACGCTATACGTTCCGTATCGGCCCGAGTGTTTGCTGGCATTCCAGTAAGAATCAAATTACAATACTCAATACTTGAGAATAAAGCCTGCAAAATAAAGCTAAAGTCTGAGGAGTCCAGTAAGGGTTTTAATCTCCATGGAAGTTTCAGCTTGGAACAGCCAGCCTTTTCAATAGTTTTAACATATTCACATATAGTTAAGTTAGAATCCAGAGTCACTGCCAAGCTTTTTACCTGCAAAGAAATCCACAAGCTAATATCAGATTTTATCATAGAAGGTAATGGAGAAATACTAGGTCTTCGCAGGACAATAACTTCAATCTTATTTAGGTTCAAGACCATGTGGTTATGAGAGTAGTTGCTTTACAGACCATGATTTAAAACTGGAGTAAAGAATTGTATATCATCTGCATACAAGCCCAGCAAGCAGCCAAAACTAGATATTAAATAATGTGATGGACAGTATGGATCCCTGAGGTACTCTTGATGATAGTCTGCCAGTTAGAAGTACAGGCTTCAATTCTGCTTTGTTGAAATTGCTTAAGCAAATAAGATCTGAACCACTCAAAGACTCTACCAGAAATGCCACACCCCCTCAGACAAAAAAGCAGTATCTGATGGTCGAGTGTGTCAGAGGTCGCAGATATATCAAGCAGAGATAATACAAAACTTTACCGTTATCAAAACCCCCTTCTAAACATGTCTTCATTTGAAATTAATAGTGTCTCATTACTCAGGGACTTACGGAACCCAAATTGGAACTGATCCAAGATCTCATGATCTTGAATGAAAGTTGAGTTGATGAAAAACAGCAGATTTGATCACTTTTGAAAGAAACAGCAAAGAAGATATTGGGTGATAGTTTGAAACCTCTGCTGGATCAAGGCCTGGCTCTTTTAGGAATGGTTTGATAGAGGCTTGTTTTAACAGTGGTTATACCCTTTCTAATCTGATCATAGGAGAAAGATCTTTCAAAGCCTCTAGTACTGCTGTGGCATAAGGATTAAGTGGGCAAAAAGCAGGATTCAATTTAGAAATCTGATTAATTTCAGCCTCTGAAGCTGTAGTAAGCTTTATCCCATTTTGTTTGAATATTTTTAGGAAAAATCATCGACCAGCTAGATAGTCCAGAAAATTTCCCACAGATCTTGACAATCTTATCATGAAAAAATGACAGTTATTACTAGATGGTGTAGGATCATGAAAATTATTTACCACTGATCCATTTGCTGAATGAGTGAACCTTTCAACAGATTTAAAAAGCTCATGAGGGTTGCTTCATGCCAATTGAAAATGTGAGTCATAATATTTAACACTGTCATTCTGAATAGCTCCATTTTATGTCTATAGGTTCCAAGAGACTCTTGTGTGTGTGTGATACTGCCACTAGTGTTACTCCAATTTACATAAGGAACGCCTAGTATTACCAAGCTCCTCTGAATACCAAGGGACAAATTTTAGGCAGCGTGCCTTAACCTGTCGCATAGGAACCAAATCATCAAGTACCTGTATTTATCTTAGAATACCATAAATCGACAACTACTTTCGTGTTTTAAGGATTAAATTCAGATATAGCTGGTGGTGTTAAATCTCTCGGTTGATCAATGTCGTTATGTCCCTTTTTTTTTTTTTAAAGCTTCAACTTAGGTGAGACTCGAAAATTATTTCATTTGTAGAGTAAGAGACCATAAATAAGTAGTGAATAGACCAGGGAACGACCTTAGAGCAAAGGTTAGGGAGAAACCTGATGATAAGCTGCTATTTACAAAAATCAGATCCAAGGTATGACCTAACTTGTGGGTGAGAGAGTGGACATTTTGCTCCCACTTAAGTGAGGCCATTGCATCAAGGAACTGTTTACATACTAAAAAGGGGAGAGACATCAGCATGTATTTTGTTTATTGACCTTTGATATTCCACTTTTTACCATAAAATGTCTCAAAGCAGATTACAATAAATTTAAAGTAGGTTATAATGTTATATCAACAGACAAATATTGGTTGAGCATCTATATATTTAAAGACAGATTCATAGTTAGGATACTTTGTTGCTGTAGAAATAGGAATAATACTGTGATAACTAGGCTGTTGGACAGGAAGTCTCGATTGGGAATGCTTGATTAAAAAGCCATGCTTTAGTTTTTCCTGAAGGTGAGATAGGTGGCCACCAAGCATAGGGATAATGGAAGCAAGTCCCAGATCTTTGGTGTGTTGAAGATAGCCAGAAGTCTGATGCAGAACAGTCTAGCAGAGGCCAGAGGCGGGGTAGAAAGTAGAGCCAGTTGGGAAGAAATTAGTTTTCTTGGGGGCATAAGGGCGAAGATTATTGCAAGAAAGATTCTGGGGCCTGCCTAATTCATGCACTTGAAGACGAAGCACAGTTTTGAACTTGATCCTTCTCTCTATTGATAGCCAGTGTAGCTGAGAGAGAATAATAGGCTTTATGTGGTCAGATGCCTTTCCTTGTACTAGGATTCTTGCTGCTATATTATGTAGGAGCTGGAGGCATTTTGAACTGTAGAGGGGGGATGCCATTGAAGAAAGAATAGCAGTAGTTTATTTTGCTGGTGATTTAATGCATGGATTTACTATAGCCAGATTGTGTTTGTCTAGGTAGTTTCGTAGTTGGTGGATCTCTACGCAAATGCATGAATGAGATTTTTGCTACTTTGAGATGTGCATTTCCATACTGATATTTTGATCAAGTAGGTTTGCTAAGCTTCGTACTGATTCTTTGGGATATAACAGAATGTCTAATGGGTAGTTTGGTGACAGTAAGGGATGACTTTGCCAGTTAATCCAGAGAAATCTTGATTTTGAGTTTCTGGTTGCTGAACCATTTGTGCCACTGACATAAAACAGTTACAGGCCGATACAGTAAAAATCGCGGGAAAGTGCCCACTCTCCTGTGCGCGCGATTCAGTAAATTTAATTTATTTAAATTAGGGCCCATGGTAAAAAGAGGTGCTAGGGACACTAGCGCGTCCCTAGTGTCTCTTTTTGGACAGGAGAGGCGGCTGTCAGCGAGTTTGACAGCTGACGCTCAATTTTGCTGGCGTCTGTTCTCAAACCCGCTGACAGCCATGGGTTCGGAAGCCGGACGCCGGCAAAATGAAGCGTCCGGGTTTCTCGCGGGCTGATTTCAAATTTTTTTATTTATTATTTTTTTTAAACTTTCGGGACCTCCGACTTAATATCGCCAGAAAAGCAGTTTTTATTGCTTTTCTGTGCACTTTCCCGGCGCCGAGAGAAATTAATGCCTACCTTTGGGCTGCACATCTTAATTTCTGAATCGTACGGGCATAACTAATAGGGCCATCAACATGCATTTGCATGTTGCGGGTGCTCTTAGTTTCGGGGAGGGGGGGGGCGGGTTGGACGCCCGTTTTCGGCGTGCTATTACCCCTTACTGAGTAAGGGGTAAAGCTAGCGCGTCAAAAACGCGCGTCCAAATGCGGGTTAATGGTGCGCTCCGCCAGAGCGCACTGTACTGTATCGGCCCGTTAGTGAGATTAGAAATGGAGGGTGATTTGTTAGTTCCAATTTTGACACAGCTCCCTATATTTAGGCTTGCCTGCCTCCATGCTGAGACCATTCAGATTATACAGAATGCGGCAGCCTGGGTACTAACTAATGAGAGAACATATCACTCCCATTTTAAAATCTCTCCACTGGTTGCCAGTACTGTAGAGAGTTAATTACAAGATTAGCACGTTGGTTCATAAAGCTATTCTTTCTGATGCAGTCTGTGTTAAATTCTCATTTGAGTAAACCATCCTCAAAGACTCTTGTGCTTTGCTGATTCTGGCCTGCTTGATCTTCTTTCTATTCAAAAGTCAAGATTAGGTGAGGTGTGTGATCATTCCTTCTCAATTGCAGGTCTCAGTTTGTGAAACTAATTTACCACCTCCTGCCCTAAATTATTTAAAGCACAGTTGAAAACCTGTTTCTTTTATTTCTTTCATTTATTGTTCTTAATATCCCACGTGTTAAGCATGTTACTCCAAGCGATGTTATCAAAGTATGTTCTTCCCGCTTGCTTATCCAGAGAACTAGACATTATCCTCTCAGTAGTCTTGTATTTTTCCCCTCATAAATGGGTCTTCTGGGCTATGTTACCAGTAACTTTGTTTTTATGACTATTAATGTAATGTTCTTCACTGATTATGTATGTTTTTATTGTAATGTGCTGTGAATTATGAAGCAACTGGGATATACATTTTTTTAAAAATAGTTTGTCATCCGTAAAATGATGATACACAGTGTTGAAGGCTTGGATGAGGTCGCACATCGGATGGATGTAAATGTTTAAAAGAATTGGGGAGAAGATTGGGACTTGGGGGATTCCACACATGAGAGCTTGAGGTTTTGAGGGTTTATTGGTCCAAGTGCCAAAATGGGTTCTGTTAGAGAGAGGATTCGAACCAGTTTAGGGCAGTACCTTCAGTGCCAATTTTGTGTAAGCGCTGGATCAGAAGTTGGTGGTCAACTGTTTAAGGCAGAAGAGAGATCTAGAAATATGAGGAGGGAATCACCACCTTGATCACTGCAAGTGGATGCTATTAGTAATGGCCAGTAGAACAGATTCATTTCCATTGCTTTTCCTAAAGCCGAATTGTTGATAGTATAAAATGTTGCTTTCCTGGAGAGAGTTGAGGATTTGGAGATAAGCTGCTTTTTCTTTTAGCTTAGACGGGAAGGGAAGGTGAGAGTTGTCTAATATTTTTTTTTTATCTGACCCTGGTTTCCTTGGAATCACTTTGATTTGCACTTTTGAGTGAGTGAGGGGGAAGGTGCCTTGAGATAGGATGGAATTTACAAAGCTTCAGCTTGCAGATGAATCTAGATGGAATGGGATCTAGTGGACTTGGATTGACTGATTTTTGGGAGAATCTTCTCCATCTCTTGTGGGGGTGACTTTCCTGAAGTCAGTGACTACAGTTTGACTGAGGTTTGGTGGGAGGTAGTATTTGTTTGGGAGAATTAATGCATTGATTGGTGAAATTGAGGAGGGAAGGGCATCTAGGGAAGATCTAATTTTTTGGATTTTTTTTCTGTGGAGAATTGAGCAGAGTCTTCTGCTAAAAGATCATGAGTGGCAGTGGTGGGTGTTTGAGCTTCAGCTTCAAAGAGTTTGCTCAGGTGGTTCATTGCTAATTTGAGTTGTTTAGAAATTCTTTTTTTTTTTTTTTTTTTTTTTTTGCTTGATGGATGGCCGCTTTGTACTTTTTGGAGTGTTCTTTGCAGACCTAATTGTTGGTATATTTCTTTTATGTATACCAAGCCCATACAAGTTGTCAAGATTGTTGCTTGAGTAGGTAGAGACCTTTGTGGAACCAAGGAATATTTCGGACAGTTTTGTTGGGATTGGCTTGAGAGATGCTAGTGTCTTAATGGCAGAAGTAAATGTCTCATTCCACTGCTGAACTAGTATTACAGGCTGGTCTGAAGTGTTGATGGTAATTGGTATTCTTAAGTGTTCTCTTAGGGGATCACTGTGGACAAGTTTCTGGATGGAGGTCATGGTGTTTGGATAATAGGTATTTGACTAGAGTTTTGTAAGGTGATCCGGGTCAGGTTGTGGTCTGACTAGGAGATAGGAATCACTGATAATGAAGTTAGATCTAGTTAGATATTGAAAGCATGGAAAACCACTTTTCTATTTGTCAATTAATAGCTGCCCAAAGAGTGGGGAGCAATTAGCTGACAATAAACATGGTGAACAGCATGTAAGACATAAACTAAAGGTTTTTAAGGACAACATTCAATTCCAAGACTATTCAATTCCATAATTTTCATATGATGCCTTAAAGGAGCTCTTATAAATAATAGCCAAATCTTTTTTTTTTTTTTTGCTGTGTGCTTGTGAAACTATGAAATAGGAGAGCGAGCAAATCTAATTAGCAAAGAAAGTCAGGTTTCTCGGATTGTAACAAGTCTGAAAATACTGCAGTTTTCTTTCCAACAAACTGCACATTTAGCAATAAGATCTTATAAAAAGATCGAGTTTCAGATTTCAGTGATATCTTATCTTATACAAAATTGGCTTTAAATTAGCAGGGTGGTATATTTTAGGTCACCATATCTACCCCGGCCAATTAATACAGGAATTCTGTTATAATAATCCTGACTCAGTGATGTACTTGCATATGCAGAAGCTGGTCCGACAGAGGTAACATAATAAAGACATTTAAATGAGATTGCCGTACCCATGTGCATCGAGCTCCTTCATGTGCACAACGGAGTGTGCACCACCCCACACCCTCTGCTGGCTCTTCACCTCTCTCCCCTCCCAAAACCGGTGACATTACTGGGGGAGGGGTAGAATAGACTGGAGCTAGTGGAGTAGATGCTTGTATATGAGGATTTAGGAGCACAGGGTTTTTGGAAGGTTATAGAGCTTATAGAAAGACATGGTTTAATGGAACACAGTCAACATGGATTTACCCAAGGGAAGTCTTGCCTAACAAATCTTCATTTTTTTGAAGGGGTTAATAAACATGTGGATAAAGGAGAACCGGTAGATGTAGTGTATTTGGATTTTCAGAAGGTGCTTGACAAAGTCCCTCATGAGAGGCTTCTAAGAGAACTAAAAAGTCATGGGATAGGAGCGATGTCCTTTCGTGGATTACAAACTTGTCAAAAGATGGAAACAGAGAGTAGGATTAAATGGTCAATTTTCTCAGTGGAAAAGGATAAACAGTGGAGTGTCTCAGGGATCTGTACTTGGACCATTTTTTTTCCCCAATATATTTATAAATGATCTGGAAAGGAATATGACAAATGAGGTTATCAAATTTGCGGATGTTACAAAATTATTCAGAGTAGTTGAATCACAAGCGGATTGTGATACATTACAGGAGGACCTTGCAAGACTGGAAGATTGGGCAGCCAAATGGCAGATGAAATTTAATGTGGACAAGTGCAAGGTGTTGCATATAGGGAAAAATAACCCTTGCTGTAGTTACACAATGTTAGGTTCCATATTAGGAGCTATCACCCAGGAAAAGGATCTAGGCCATCATAGTGGATAATACTTTGAAATCATCAGCTTAGTGTGCTGCAGCAGTCAAAAAAGAAACAGAATGTTAGGAATTATTAGGAAGGGAATGGTTAATAAAACGGAAAATGTCACAATGCCTCTGTATCGCTCCATGGTAAGATCACATCTTGAATATTGTGTACAGTTCTGTTCGCCGCATCTCAAAAAAGATATAGTTGCGATGGAGAAAGTAATGAGAAGGGCAACCAAAATGATAAAGGGGATGGAACAGCTCCCCTATGAGGAAAGGCTGAAGAGGTTAGGACTGTTCAGCTTGGAGAAGAAATGGCTGAGGGGGAATATGATAGATATCTTTAAGATCAAGAGAGGTCTTGAACAGGTAGATGGGAATATATTTACACTTTCGGATAATAGAAGGACTAGGGGGCATTCCATGAAGTTAGCAAGTAGTACATTTAAGCCTAATCGGAGAAAATTCTTTTCACTCAACGCACAATTAAGCTCTGGAATTTGTTGCTAGAGGATGTGGTTAGTGCAGTTAGTGTAGCTGGGTTCAAAAAAGGTTTGGATAAGTTCTTGGAGGAGAAGTCCATTAACTGCTATTAATCAAGTTTACTTGGGGAATAGCCACTGCTATTAATTGCATCAGTAGCATGGGATCTTCGTAGTGTTTGGGTAATTGCCAGGTTCTTGTGGCCTGGTTTGGCCCCTGTTGAAAACAGGATGCTGGGCTTGATTTGACCCAGCATGGCAATTTCTTATGTTCTTATGATGTGTTTATAGGATGGGCTTTTATTGATACATGGCCATTTCAAGGGCTGCATAGAGGAATAACCAGTAAGAAAAAGGAGGTGATAATCCCCTTGTTGTACAGGTCCTTGGTGAGGACTCACCTGCAGTATTCAGTTCTGGAGACTGTATCTTAAAATCGACAGAGACAGGATGGAGGTGGTACAGAGAAGGGCGACAAAAATGGTGGGGGATCTCCATCAAATGACTTATGAGGAGAGGTTGAAGGACCTAAATATGTATATCCTGGAGGAGAGGAGGTGCAGGGGAGATAGGATACACATTAGATAAACCTTCATTGGAAAGAAATCAGTAGAACTAGGGGTCACGGAATAAAACTTCAGGGAGGATGACTCAGAACCAAAGTCAGGAAATATTTCTTCACGTGAGAGGTGGTGGAAGCCTAGAAAGCCCTTCCGGAGGAGGTAGTGAAGACAAAAACGGTGAAAAATTTCAAAGGGATGCCTAAAGGCTAGAGGATGGAAATGAGGAAAAGAGCGCATGACGGTAACTTGCTGGTGTCTCGGTTACTACCGTTAACCAACAAGCCTTCATACTGTTGATGCAACTCATTATTGCTGTCTGCTTTAACGACAGGGGGAAAAGGGGAATTAGTTTCGGACAGCAACCAACAAGGACATACATTTTACGATCAGGGAAAACAAGCATGGAGGTAACTTGCTGATACAGCTGTTACTACCCTTAACCAATAAGCCTTATACTTGTGATGTAACTCCAACATTGCTCTCTGCTTCATCGGCAAGAGAAAATGGGGAGTTGGACTTATACAGCAACCAACAAGGGCCCTGACTTTAATAATGGTTTGGGGGTAACTTGTATGGCACAGCAGTTGCCACCCCCTGATGATACCTTTATGGGGGAAACCTGTTTGGCGTGACTGGGCTACCATAAGCTTGCTGGGCAAACTGGATGGACCACTTGGTCCTTTTCTGCTGTCATTTTTATGTTTCTATATATGTTTTTTAGGGTATGTCAAGATTTAGAGAGTACTTCTCAGTATCTGAGCATTTTGGGGAAATATATTGTATGGTTCAAAGTATATGGGTTCTTTGGGTACCACAAGTATGCGAGCACACTGGGGTTTCTTGCAAACACAGACATTGTGGATCTTTAGGAGAGAACTAATATTATGTAGGTAGCTTGGTGCAAAAACATCTTTAGAAAATTGAGGATGAATAGTTTTTAACGTCCTGCTTTTTCAGTTTTATATCTTGATTTCTTCAATTTATGTATGCTGCATGCATGTTTTAGTTGTTATAGGTGAAGGTTTTAGTGTCATGAGTAACTCATTTTTTTAAAATAACATGTTAAACTAATAGCTCAGGTTTTAAGAGTCTGTTAAAAGCATAACTTGGTGAACTTTCAATAAGGCCATTTGAGAAATGTTTACCAAAATATTTAATATACTTTACAGGTTTATGCCATTCTAGTTTCCATTAAAATATAATTAAGAGTACAACATTCAGACACATATTTTTAGGTAAAACAAAATTCTGTACATCAAGAACCTGCCAGGGCACAAAGGCTGTAACAGTGAGAAACTTCTTCTAACAAAAGAAATACCTAAGCATTTCAATTTCCAGTTTTAGCCTCATTAGAAGAGCAATACCTTCAACTGGGCACCTCGGAGGCAAATTTTCATTTAGAGATAATCGGCAACATAAACGAGCAAATTCCTCTCTACCCTGTAAAACATTGTAATTCTGGCCATTTAGTGTTTTCTATGAATACAGATCTTTTTTCATCCTAATGTTCGGACGATGGCCTGCCTCCCTAGGAACCAGATGCTCTCAGTGGATCTGTTGTTTTTCTAACAATATACTTAACTGTATGGGGCAAAGAATGCTGTCTGAATAAGTGCATATTTATCATGTTCCGTTTCTTTCCCCCTTTTAGATAAGTTTCACTTTTTCCATAGACATGGAAAGTGCAGATTCTAACGATAAGGGGAGTACTGATCAGTCAGAAGCTCAACGTCGAAGCCAGCTGGATCGATTAGATCGAGAAGAAGCTTTTTATCAGTTTGTGAATAATCTGAGTGAGGAGGACTACAGGCTTATGAGAGATAACAATTTGCTGGGTACCCCGGGTACGTTACTAGGACCATAATGATGTTTATATTTTAGGGGATGTTTGATACTGTGGCACATATTTGGGCAGTGGACCTTCAGGGATAATCTTTTTATAATTGAAAAGCTGATGAGCTGTAAAAATTAATTACAGAAATATTCTAGAAATACATAAATGTGGACCGATGCTTCATTTGTAGAAGGAAATTAGTTGAGATGTTTTATAAATGTCATTTTTACTTATAAAACTAACTTTTGAAGACCTCGTAGGCAGGACAGTGTTGCTTGGAAGAATCCTTTCCTCATAAGTTTCCAGTAGTTTACTTTTAGTGACAGTATCTCATCGCCAAAATTCACTGCAGCACTGCAAGTGGCGCAAATCTAAATTGTCACCGTTTTGAGTGCTGAGGAAAGGGACACATTGTCAATATTGACATAACTATTTATTAGAGGAGAAGGAATTATTTGCTTGCTAATTAGCGGAGGTCGTTTAATGGCCACTGCCAGGATTTGTGGCTGAGTGGAGGCTCCTTTCTTCTGGAAGAGGACTGTATTTCAAATACAGCCTATTTAATTTCTTGTACATGAAAGGTGCAGAGAATTGTAGAGATGATAGAGAATCATTTTTGGAATTTGCAGTATAGTTGTGCTTAACATAGTACTTTGATTTTCTAATGCCATTTTTCTTTATCTTGTTACTGAACAAAATATCTTAAGTGGGCTTGTAAAATTCCACTTTGCATATTCTAAGTGCAGGTTGAGCAGGGTTATTATATTTTTTTTGTGGGGAAGGAGAGAGATTTAGTTTCTCACTCGAGTTTTTAAAAGAAACTGCTGCCAGGGCAACCTTTTCCTCTTTCCAGGATATTGAAACCCCGTTACGTTTTTATTTTTTTTTTTGTTTATAAAGGCGAGATAACTGAAGAAGAGTTGCTGAGAAGGCTGCACCAAATTAAAGAAGGCCCACCACAACCAAACAGTGATGAGAACAGAGGTACATACTGTATTTGTGAAAGAACCTAACACTAGCGTTCAAGTAAAGACCATAGCTTCTGCTCAGGACTGTGACAAGTTGTGGCTAAAATGGTAAAAAGGTCATTGCTCTGTGTATTTCGAAGTTTAAAGTGAGCTGTTGTCTGAAGTTTGCTGTGAAGTGCAAGTTGGACACATTTCACCTTTAAGCACCTGGCAGTGATTACTTTTTCTATAAACATCAGATCTTAGTTTATAATTTTATGCTTTTATGGTATTTATGTTGTGCACTGACACAGAAAAATGCATCAAATTGGTCACTGTTTTGTTCCAGCACAGTTCATCATAGCTTGGTCTTTGGAAAGCTTGCTGCTATATAGAGAATTAAAATAAGAGGTGTCTAGCTTCTGTCTGTGGCTGCAGTTTCTTAGGGAGGTTATAAAACCCGGGTGCGGGAGTTGCTTCAAAGATGGTTATGCACCTCTCTGGTGTTGACACATTCCTCAGTAAATTACTTATAAACTTACTGATAGTTTATTAGATTTTTTATACCGCCGTATTGGTGTTAGCCTTCACAGCGGTTTACAATATTCAAATTAGAGATAATACAGTAAAACAATTCAATAAAAGATGACAGCTAAAATTAATTAAAAGCAATGATGATCTCCTCTGCATATTTTGTGTTGAGCCTCCATGCTTGGATTTTCTACTCCTTTTTATTATCCCTCGTACTACCTTTACCAAATCTAGCAAACATTTACCCTTCTGTGCTTGTACTCTCCTAGCCACTTGTTTTGCTCTGGAAAACATTATTTCTGACATTTCTATCCTTGTGTTTTCACTTTTGGTTTTTTTTTATTAGCCAATTTACTGTCATATGGTTTCTTTAGTAAATGTTCAGATTTTATTTGTGATAATTTCCTTTTTAGAGACATTTCATCAATGCAATGGGGTAATTTTCCAAAGGATTTAAGCACTTAAAACTGAGTTTTACATGCACAAGAGGGCTTTAGAAAATTGTTACGATATATGCTATTGAATTATAACTGTTTTACATGCATAAGTGAAATGAGCCTTTAAAAACTGCTATTGTAAATTCATATAAATCTTCTTGAAAATTACCCCCAAAGTATTTCCTGTCATTGCTCTGTCTCTGTCTTTTCATCCATATATGTATGCACTGGGGGACCTCTTCAAGAACTGATTTCCTGAAATTTGATAAGTGGGTCTCCTCTTGAACAGGGAGCATTTTTTTACCAAATTTCAGGCAAAATCCAGAGCATGGCAAGAGCACTGGCTGTATGTGCTAGCAGGGCTTGTCTGAGGAGTAAACAGAGACTGCTGTTTATCCACTGCATCAGTACATCTGGGAGCTGATCGGCCACAGCTCCACTACTGCCACAGGTGTGCCTAGTGGCCGCATAATACTGTACAAAGAAAAGAAGGGCAGTTTTGGCCCAATACATGCATCAACAAACTAAAAATCAAAGGGGGCAATAATCAAAAGTTTTTATGTGAGTAAAGATGGTTTAATTATTCTCTGTTCCCCATATGTGGGTAATAGTGGGAGTAGTTGGGTATGGGAATGAAAGTTGTTTTGGAGGTTTCATTTCAGATCTCTGTACATATTTTGCACCTGATCTTATGTACTTTTTGTGCTTGTGCTGTGTGCACAAGTACAAATAGAACACTATTGTTCCGTGTCATAATTTCTTGTGTTAATATATTATATAGAATGTCAGTACTAGAATTTGACATTTTGGCTCTCCGAAAAAAAAAAAAAAAAAGTAAGCATTGTGCTTGTTGGGTAACTTCAGATACTGGCATAGTCAATTCAGATTTTTAAAGTTAAATAGAAGTTAGTGCTTCCTGTCTTCAGAAATGAGGATCCTGTTGGAGAAAGTATAAAAATACTGTGCTGCTCAGTGGTCTAATTTTTGGTAGTTCCTTTTCTTTTGATAGGTGCAGATTCCCCAGAGGATTCTTCTAATGGTGATTCCATCATAGACTGGTTGAATTCAGTCAGACAGACTGGAAATACAACACGAAGCGGACAAAGAGGAAACCAGTCATGGAGGGCAGTGAGCCGGACAAACCCCAACAGCGGTGACTTCAGATTTAGTTTGGAAATAAATGTCAATCGTCCCAATGGGAACCTGAACCCAGAGGCCGAAAATGAACCATCAATGGAGGCCTCTAATGCAGAGGATGTAGAAAATAACAGCCAAAGTGACACTGAGGCGCAAAGGTCTGAATCGCCGCCTACCAGGCAGCCTAGGCCGGAAAGGAGCACCTCTGAGGAATTAATGACCGAAGAGGTTCCTCCATTTAGAGGCCAAAGAAGAGCGAGAAGCAGGAGCCCGGAGCAGAGGAGGACCCGAGCAAGGACTGATAGAAGTAGATCACCTCTTAATCCAGTAACGGAGGTACCTCGCCGAGCTGCTCATAACAACATCTCATCTCAGACTTTTGACCATCCTGTAGTCAGTGAGGCTGAAGGGAGTTCTAGAACTAGACAGCATGTTACATTGTCTCAGACTTTGCATAATAACACTCCAGTAAACGAAGCCGAGGGGAGCTCCAGAACCAGGCAACACGTAACATTAAGGCAGCAGATGACTGGGACAGAGGTACCGACTTCTAACACAGTTCAGCTTTCTGCCCCTGAGACGAGAAACGTTACTCCAGCAACCACTCTGGAAACCACTGGCAGCGGTGAGCCGGCAGCACCAGGGCAGAGGCCTCCAACCATCGTCCTTGACCTTCAGGTTAGAAGAGTTCGTCCAGGAGAATATCGACAGAGGGATAGCATAGCTAACAGGACTCGCTCCAGATCCCAGACACCAAATAACACAGTTACTTATGAAAGTGAGCGTGGTGGATTGAGGCGTACGTTTTCTCGTTCAGAGCGGGCGGGAGTGCGAACTTACGTCAGTACCATCAGAATTCCTATTCGTAGGATCTTAAACACAGGCTTGAGTGAGACTACTTCAGTCGCAATTCAGACTATGCTGAGACAGATAATGACTGGCTTTGGAGAATTAAGTTACTTTATGTATAGCGATAGTGACTCAGACACAGGAGTTCCAGGCCCAGTTCCGAACCCAACTGTAGAAGCTGTAGAGCCTCCAGATGGTGGCAGTAGTAGTAGCTCTAATGGTGAAAGTACAGAAGCCAACCCTGGTGAAGTATATGAAAGTGGTAATGTAGGAGGGTCAACATCTGGTGCCAGACGGGAAAGTCGGAATAGTAGGGGGTCAGTTACCTTTGAAGAAAATGGCTCTCTACCGTTCCTCAGTCTGGCCCAGTTTTTCCTCCTCAATGAAGATGACGACGACCAACCAAGAGGACTCACCAAAGAACAAATTGACAACCTGTCCACTAGGAATTTCGGTGAAAACGATGCCCTGAAAACCTGTAGTGTCTGTATCACGGAATATACAGAAGGTAACAAGCTCCGGAAACTGCCTTGTTCACATGAATACCATGTCCACTGCATTGACCGCTGGTTATCAGAAAATTCCACATGTCCTATTTGCCGCCGTGCAGTCCTAGCTTCTGGCAACAGAGAAAGTGTTGTATGAGCGATGACAGCCAAGGCCGCTGCTGCTGTTACTAGTGATGGGCAATTAAATTATAGCCACCTTTTGAGTGGCACTTTAAGTGGATGGATCCGGCTTAAAGTGAATTTGTTCCTCTTGAAATCTTGCCCCTTCTCCCTCCCCCTCTGGAAACTATTTTAACGTAGAAACTGTAAATGAGGTCCAAAATGTAAAAAAAATAATAATAATTTCAAGATGTCCATGTGCAAGAATTTTTTTTTTTTATTTGCTTAAAGATGAATTTCTACAGATGTATTTTTTTTTTCTCCTTTCACTTTTTTAATAGGATTTGGTGAGTGTGGTTTTCATTTCTTCTCATTGCGTTCTGATCCCTTGAGATTTTGATTATTTCAGCTTTCGCAGTATAAGCTGTTTTGAAGAGAAATCCCAGGCGTGTCAGAACTGCCCTGCCGTGGTTAGGGAAGAGAGGAAGGTGAGGTAGGAAAGGATTATAGTTAGTTGAACCTTGTAAAACAATTGGAAGAACCAGGAAATTAGCCTTTACAGAAACAATTTCACCATGGATCTTCAGATTGGAAATACTTGGATGTGATGTAAATAAGAAATAATACTGACGCCCCTCCCCCCCTCCCCCAATTCCATATTTGTCTTCTGAGCCCATCACTATGGCATGCTGTGCAGGTCGCTGACAGTTTAAATTGGGATATTTATCTTGTTGTGGAAACATAAGAAACATCTATGCTTGTTGAAATTTTAAAAGAAATCACATTTTTTGTTAAAAATGTAAAGCTTTTTTTGTAAAAGCGCAGTACTTTTTCAATGCACTGTTGTACTAATCGTTAAGAATTAAAGGAGAAACCTTACCATGCTTAGAAATATCAGTGCTTTTCATGAGATAGAGCAAGACGCCCACACACACACACAGATAGCAAGTAAAATACCTGTAACTATCCAAGGGAGAGGAGCACATCTGTAATATTTAATTTGTGATCAAAAGCTGCTAACTTGAGGAATAAAGAAAAGTAAAGAGAAAAGTTAAAATTTTTGTTAAAACTGAGAATGAGAGTTTTTAATAGCAAAAACCCAATCATATTTAAAAAAAAAAAAAAAAAGTGTGTGTATATATATATATATATATCTCTGTAGCAGTGTATGCGCCCTCCGAAATTATACATGAAAACCCCTAGAAGAAGCGAGCTGTTTTGAAGACTTTTCTTTGTATGGTAACGGATGTGAATTGAAAGTATGAAGCATGGGCGGAGGAATTCCATCCAGTGAGACTTTCTGCACAGTTTTGTATTAATCTGTATTTTAATAGTTGAAAGAGCTTTACTTAATTTTCAGCAAAAAAAAAATGTTAGCAAGTTGACTGTTTAGAGAGAGAGAGGACTTCTGTGTCCGCTACCAGTGATGTCACAGCACGCCGGCTGTAACTGCTGCGTGTGATTTCAGGATAGGAGAATCAAGGTGTGGCTGTAAATAAGAAATAATGTTATGCACCTTTTACATGCTGTAAATCTGTCTCCAGAGGAATCTGCTGTACAATTTTAAGGCTTCGGATAATGTACTGAGGTACGTTTAAGAGTGCAAATGTTATCAGCTTACCTGGAATGCTGAACATATTTCCTTTGGAAGTATCATAATCTTATGACATTCCCTCTTAAAGCTAGATAAACAAATACAAGGTTTTCTTTGTTTATTTTTTTTAAATTAGATCCTGAGTGCTTCTGGGTTGGTTGTTGATAGTCAAATTTTACAAATTCCTTTGCATTGTAACAATTTAAGTCTGCTATGGAAAATGGTTTTGGGGGGTGTTTTTGTACCTTTGCTGCCATCAACTAAGAAGGGGCTTATATTACATTTTTCTTTTTGTAATTTAACCTAATAGTGGTTTTATTTCCTTGAAAGAATGCAAAAGACTAGCTAAACTATATTGTTTTCCCATCAAGTGGTGCAGGCTAGTCTGATTTCAGTTAACTTAATTTACTGGCAGATACAACATTTCAAACTTAGGAGCAATTTTGTGGTTTGTTTTTGAACCACTTGTGTTCTTGGGGAGTCTGGTTTCTGTAACCTTCCTGTCTGACATCCAGCTACTGCCTTGAGAGCCTTGTATTTTGCTCTTTGCACAAGGCAGGTATCTTCCCCAGTTGACTTTTAACATGGAAAGGTGACAATTATTTGCCAGCCTCTATCTAAAACATCTCATTTTTGTGCCTTTTTAGCTTACTTGTGGCAGTTACATTAAAAGGTTCAGAGTTTGGAGCTGTAACTGTTTTTGATGACATGCTGATATCATGTAATGACCTCAAAGAGGATCCCAATTCTTCTAGAATGGACACAGGATGAGAGAAGAAAAGTATTGTAAGTCTGAAATGCTGTATTAGCTACTGTAATTACCCTTCTTGCTAGCTTGCAGCATTTTATTTCAAAGTTTTTATTACATTTTTGACCTGTTATGTGCGCCTGGTAATTTGTATTCATCGGAGCTAAGTGCTCGTTAGGTTAAACCTGAATCAGTGATGCCACTTCAGAAATTTGTTTAATACACATATGCCGCCTCTTAGCATGTAATTAAAAGTCAGTATTGACTGTGATTGGGTAATGAGCTCTCCAAAGTGTTATAAGCAGAGCAACTTAGGATGCACATGGTTTTATTTTGAATGTTTGGATTTTGATCAGTGAAGCTCCTGAAACAAAAAAAACAAAACAAAACTGTCCTCAGCAGTCTGAATCTTTTCTAAAATATTAAAGCATAATTTGAGTTTTCATCTCTACATATTTTTTCCCTGTGGAATCTGCACAGCCTATATATTATGTGCATGCTAACACTTGTCTTAATCTCAGTAGCACTTACGATGCTGAATGGTTTTATCTGAATTGTGGATAATTAAAATACAAACACAAAGTATTGAGTGATATTTGCTAGTTTTATTTACAGATACCTCAAAGTTTAGCTTTTTTTTTGATAGTTTATTCCTCTTTAATGGGTCTGATTTAGTAAGAAGACTTGGGGGAATGCCCCTGTACCCAGTGGTGTGTCAGATGCTGCAGCAATCTCCTGTGATTTTAAACTGGCGATTCAGAATGAGTGAAATTTTTTTTTTCTGGTTTGCTTACAATTTTACTGTGGTAAATATGGCACTAGACACCCAAGACTGGAAGAAGCTGTTCTCAGTCTGCTGATGTAGTGCGCGCCTAGTACTACACAAAGAGTACTGCCATGTGTGTTGGAGCGCACTGTGTGTGAGGTAAGTGCTTCGGTAGTCATGCCAGCAGTGACATCTTGCAAGAGGTACCTACCTCAGCAGGCACTGAATGACTTAGAGCAAGCACCAGCACTTTTCATATTTTTCGGTATTTGGTAATGTGAGCAATTGGTTTCATGTATGCTGCTGGTCAAATGGCAGTTATCATTGGTTCAATTACCATTTGACCCTGTGGTAGCAGCATACGCTAGCCCAAAGTAGGTCAAGTGATTCGATTGGTTAAACATTTCCAGTGTTTTATAATAAAATAGAAAGGAAACTATTATCTGATGGTTCATGTCTGCAACTCTGAAGTTTAACAAAATCAAGAAACATTTTGGCTTTCGTAAACAACTGCTTTCAATAACAGGCCAGTCCACTAGGGAATACACCTGGAAGTGGACTCTGTTCTCGAAAGCTCACGCCTCGATAAATTGTTTAGTCTATAAGGTGCCACCTACCTTTTTGTCATTTTTGCTACACTAGATTAACATGGCTACCCCTCTGAAGATTTTTATCACTCTTACAGATGTTAATAACATGCTTCTCCCTTCCGGTCCAGTTTGAAAATGTCCTTTGTGATCGTGGCCCAGACTTTCCTGAGTTGAACTCCTGGGACAGCTGTTACCTTAGATGGTAACTTTTAAACGAGCGCGCAGGTGCACATGTGCGCGGCCCACACCTGTTTTATAACAACGTGTGTGTATGCGCTCGAGTTATAAAATAGCCTAACCAAGCGCACTTTTAAGTGAACACTCGCCCATGCTGCTTCTGCCGCGTCAATGGGGGGATTTTAAGACGTGCACCGATGCCATTTCTAGTTTTACGAGTTTGTTCCCGGTTCGCCCAGGTAAGGAATAGAACTTCCAAAGTTTAATAGCTTTTTTTTTTCTCCTGTTAGCTCCAACCCTTAAAACCCTGCCAATCTATTTATCTTTATTTTATATCTTGTACTTCAGCCGTAGCAGAAGTAAAATTACACCGCAGGGGTCCCCAGCGCACGCCTGTGTGCACAAGTCTTTGCACACTAATTTCAAGTTAAAATCCTGGAAGCCCATGCCCCTTTTTTTTTTTTTTTTAAATAACTTTTCATTTATACACATAGTGGCAAGTACATTCGTATCCCAGGTAGCTTTTAAAATATGTTTGTGCGCTGCCTCGACTTGTGGGTGTATTTCTCAGTTTTGGCGCGAGTGCCGGGCTTTCAAAATTCACCTTTTACCGTGTGCTAAGTGCGCAGACCCAGTTTCATTAGGGCAATAAGGAGTAATGTCCATAGCTGCTGCTAAGGAAACTTTGATGGGCTATGTTTTGTTGCAAAACTACTAATAAAATAAAATAGAACAATGATCACTATTTATCTGAGATTCTTATCAAAGCACATTTCATTGCTATTCAACACCATGGTCTGGATAGCTCCTTGGGCAAATGGCCACATCACAATTTAATAGTGCTTGGAGCTGTCGTGGGGATTCAATGCCAGTGTTTTATGCTTCTATGTTTGATTACTGGGCCGGCTAGCAATGCTCTAGAAACATTTTCGTGGAGGGAAACTCGGCCAGCACTCGGTAGTAACCTAGCAGCCAGCCTCAGGATCCCTGACTGCATGCTTGCAAAGGAGCCATGGTGCATGACTCCAGCCTGAAGACAGTTGCTGCAATGGCTGACCTGAAGGGATGCAGTGAAAGTAAAATACCCCAGCTAGATGCGAATGAAGGTTACTTATGTCAGATCTAATAAAGAAGATTTTCTGCCTCACTTTTAAGGTCCGTATTCCCTGAATTAGTGGCCCATCTGAGTGGTTATGTTTTGATGAAACGAGCTAGTTTTTGTTTCTTTATAACGTATCTGGTGCAGTCTCCTTTTATTACCACCTATTTTTAAAAGTTTCCTTTTGCACCACTCTGTGTGTTATACTGTTCAAACTTTCAACATTGGTCCCAAAAATCTTTAAAGAAATCTTTTGCATTTAAAATCATTATTTATCCTAAACAAGCCGTTAAGCCCGTTAAAACGGGCTACATCCCTCTGTCTCTCACCTCCCCCTCATTCTCTCTCCCCTCCACCCCCTACCTCCCTCCCTCTCACCCACTCCTCCCACTCCTCTCTCTCCCTCCCTCTCACTCTCCCTCAGTCCCACTCCCTCCACTCCCTACCTCCCTCCCTCTCACCCACTCCTCCCACTCAGTCCCTCCCTCCCACTCAGTCTCACTCCCTCCCTCCCTCTCACTCTCCCTCAGTCCCACTCCCTCCCTCCCTCCTTCTCTCAGTCCCACTCACTCTCCCTCAGTCCCACTCCTTCCGTCCCACTCCCTCCCTCCCACTCCCTCTCACTCAGTCCCACTCCCTCTCTCTCCTCCCCTCTCACTCAGTCCCTCACTCTCTCTCCTCCCTCGCTGCCACCGCCGTTAAGCCTTTAAAAAGGGCTACATCCCTCTGTCTCTCCCCTCCACCCCCTACCTCCCACTCCTCCCTCTCAGTCCCTCCCTCCCACTCAGTCTCACTCCCTCCCCCCAGTCCCACTCCCTCCCCCCTCTCCCCCAGTCCCACTCCCTCCCCCCTCTCCCTCAGTCCCACTCCCTCCCTCTGTCCCACTCCCTCCCCCCCTCCCTCTATGTCCCACTCTCCCTCAGTCCCACTCCCTCTCTATCTCCCTCCCCCCTCACTCAGTCCCCCCCTCTCCCTCCGTCCCACTCACTCAGTCCTCCCCTCTCCCTCCGTCCCACTCACTCCCTCCCACTCACTCAGTCCCACTCCCTCTCTCCCTCTCACTCAGTCCCACTCCCTCTCTCTCCTCCCCTCTCACTCAGTCCCTCCCTCTCTGTCAGTCCCTCCTTCTCTCTCTCCTCCCTCGCTGCCGCCGCCGCCGCTGCCACCGGACGCCACCGCCACCCAACGCCGCCGCCGCCGCTGGACGCCGCCGCCGCTACCACCCAACGCCGCCGCCGCTGGACGCCGCCGCCGCTACCACCGGACGCCGCCACCACCCAACGCCGCCGCCGCTGGATGCCGCCATGCCGCTGCCACCCGCCGCCGCTACCACCGGACGCCGCCACCCAACGCCGCCGCCGCCGCTGCCACTGGACGCCGCCACCCAACGCCGCCGCCGCTGCCACCGGACGCCGCCACCCAACGCCGCCGCCGCTGCCACCGGACGCCGCCACCCAACGCCGCCGCCGCCCAACGCCGCCGCCGCTACCACCGGACGCCGCCACCCAACGCCGCTGCCGCTGCCACTGGACGCCGCCATTGTTTTTTCTTTTTTTCTGACGCTGGCTCATAGCGACGTGCTCGCCCGCACATGCGCGGTAGAGCTGGTCTCTACTGCGCATTTGCGGGCCGTCGGTCACAGGCCATTTATAAGGTAGATTGATAAACAGTGGCCCCATCAACTTCTTTAACATAATTCAAGTTTAATAGCCATTGAATGCTTAAACCACAACATTTCTTATCTTATATATCATCGTATAAAGTCTGTCATCTTTTTTTATAACAATGCCAACATGGGCCTTGTTTTGAAGATCTTGCTGCATCAGGCTCATTCATATCGAGATTTTTCAAGTTGTTGCTCTGCTAGGATGTCATGCCAGGATACACAAACTCCAGAGAATTTTCAGGGTTTCTTTGATTCTGTTTTATAAAACACAAGACTTTTTTTTTTTCTCCTCTAGCAGCATAGCTAAGTGTGTAAGAGCAGAAGGCTGTCAAAGCCAGGGCCTTTCAGATCCCACCTGTACTATTTGCTCAATTTGAACTTGAGCAATTTTTCATCCTTCCTCCTCTGCCTCTGTGGTATATGATTACAAGCTGCTTGCTGGAACTGGCTTTAGGAGACAAAGTCCTTCAGTTTCAGGACATGAAGTAAGCACCATCTGCACTGCATAATGTCTGTTGAGTTCTTTACATGCCAAACCTCCCAGATCTGTGAATGTTGATCTGTGTGCCATCAGATGAATACTCATTAACATATTTGTGGGCAGAAATAAATTATGAACTTTTTGGTAAAATGTCATCTTTATTCTGTATTTCAATAATATGGTGAGCTATTGTCAAATTTTGCAGAAAAAAGTATTGTTTTCCTAGATTGTAGCAGATGGACTCAGGACCAATGGGTATAGTGTGCTCCTGATAGCAGTTGGAGACGGAGTCAGATTTGAGTCTGACGTCAGCACTACATATACTTATGCAGGAAGCTCTGCTCTTCAGTATTCTTTAGTATTTCTCCGTCTCCTTAGCAGTTTGGGACTATACACATGCTTGCACAGTGTTAGAAAATCCAAACCAAAGAGAAAATTTAAGAGGAAAGAATTTTACCTCTAGAAACGAGTCCCGCTCTCCTGTGGTGATACCTAAGGGTCCCTCCCCCAGTCAAGAATTCCTGAGGTTATTTCTGAGATTCCTCAGAGGTAAGCCTCGGTCCGGTAGCCGGTTCCCGGCGTGGACTTAGCCCCCAGGAACAGGAGTGACTGACAGGTAGCGGGTGCAATACTGAGCGCGGCGGTGAAGGTAATCTTCCCTCTCTCCCCGCAGCCGGAGACCGCCCGGCACCAGACTGGGAAACACCGAGACAAGGTAAGGTAGAAAACTTTCTTAAGTCTCTGGTCTCCGAGGCTCGGACAACTGTACAGATCACCATCCAGCATCTGTCCCATTGGGTTGATCAGCCCCATCTGGGCTACACCCCGATCCAGCTCGAGGGTCCTCCCATGTGGAGACCCTCTAGGGTGGTCACCATCTTGCTCACGTGGTCGCTGGTGCCATTTTCCCCCCTTGATTGCCGTTCCGTCTGAGCCGTGTGCACAGTGGCGAGCCGGGCACATAAGGGCCGTGCGCATAGCTACTCAACGGTGCCGGGCGCACAAGTTACGGCTGCGCACACAGCGGTGCGTGCATCTCCGTGGGCACACATACCAGCCTGCACGCATATCTCCGCTGCTTGCATGCACATCTTCAGCGCACCCAGAGCACATATCTAAGCCTCCAGGGGCGCGAACATAAACGCACAGACTGGGTTTTCAGCAACCCTACACGCACAAACCATGGCACCACCGGCGAAGAAAGCCAAGGCACAAGCCCTCTGCCCAGCCTGCCACATAAGAGCTGCGCAGCAGGAAGAGGCCACAGCCCTGTGTCTACAGTGCGAGGCGGCTCTGGGAGAACCAGGGCAAGGCCCTCCCCAGCCAGTACAGGAATCCGGACCCACCGATCGGACCTCTCTATCCCCAACTCGACCTTTCCTCAGATGGGGCTCTCAGGGAACGCCGCTGGGTTCAATATAGATCCAGGAACCTTTTCCTAGGTGGAATTCTTTAAAGGTCTGCAAACCTTTTGTCCAGATGCAACCGGTGACACAACCACAGCCTCCACCAGAGGACCCTAACCTCCCAGGTCCCTCTCGGCCTCCCAGAGATGTGCCTCCCCCGGCCAAAAGCCTCACCATAGAGGACACGAACACATCGGAGGAAGATCAAGACTCCCTGGAGGAAGGGGAAATCCCTCCAGGAACGGAACCTTACCGAACCATGATGCGCTTCTTTTCCAAAGACGAGTTACCAGACCTCATGTCTCTGAGCCTGAAGGAGCTGGCCATCCCAGGCACAAGCACCACAGCGGAACCAAAGACGAACCCTCTTCTGGTTGGGCTCCGTCAGGCCTCCCGCCATTTCCCACAGCTGCAAGCCGTACAACAGCTTGATCAACCTGGAATGGGATGCTCCGGAGTCCAGTTTCAAAGGAGGACGGGCCCTAGAAGCCCTATACCCAATGGAACCCGCAGCCAAAGAACTCCTGGTGTTTCCCAAAGTGGACGCAATGGTCTGCACAGTTACAAAGCATGCTACCATTCCAGTCGAGGGAGGAGCGGCACTCAAGGCTGCCCAGGACAGACGTCAGGAATCCATGCTTAAACAGTCATTCGACTTATCAGCTATGTCACTGCAGATTGCTGCCTGCTGTGCCGTGGTTTGTCACTTGCCAGGAACGCCACCATGCCCATCAAAACACTAGAACCAGCAATATCCTTCCTCACGGATGTGACCTCCGACCTGGTGCTCACCTCAGCCAGGGGTGTCTCATCCATTGTGGCAGCCAGAAGGCAACTCTGTCTCCGAAGCTGGTCAGCCGATGCGACTTCCAAGACAAAACTCACAAGAATGCCCTTTAAAGAAGCCCTCCTGTTCGGAAGCGAACTGGAGAAGTTAGCAGACAAATGGGGCGAATCTCCAGTACCTCGGCTACCGGAGGACAAGAAAAAAAGAAGCCAACGCCCCTCTCCCCGAACATCTAAGGGTAGAGGATCACAGCGTTTTAGACCGTACAAAAATACATATCAAGCACCTATCCCCACAGGCAGGGGCCAGTCCTTTCGGAACAAACATAGCAAGAGGGTAGCCGGCCCAGGCCCCAGCCACACCCCACAATGAGAATCAGCTGACCCATCCTCAGGAAGAAACCATAGGGGGCAGACTTGCCTTATTCTACCAAAGATGGGTCGAGATAACATCTGATAAGTGGGTCCTAACTATCATTCGAGGGGGATACTATCTGGACTTCCACAACATCCCTCCGGACAAATTTGTGAAATCCCCTTGCCAAACCCCCTCCAAGAGGACAGCAGTGGAAACCACACTGACCAAATTGCTCGCCTTAAAGGCCATAATGCCGGTGCCTATGCACCAACAAAATACTGGGCACTATTCTATCTAGTTTATCGTTCCCAAGAAAGAGGGAACGTACCGGCCCATCCTGGACCTCGTCTGTCAACCGCTACCTGAGGGTACCGCACTTCCACATGGAAACCCTAAGGGCATAAGGGCAGTACAGCTCGGTCATAAGGGCAGTACAGCCGGGAGAATTTCTGACCTCCCTGATCTGTCAGAAGCCTATCTGCACATCCCAGTCCAAGATCATCGGCACTTCCACGTTTCACGATCTTGGACCACCACTACCAGTTCCGGGCGCTATCCTTTGGGTTAGCCACAGCCCCCAGATGTTCATTTTTTTTCATTTATTAAAATTTATTGATCGCCTAACACAGACAGGCCTAGGCGATGTAGAGTAAAAACATACATGTAATCAACCATACACTTGACACACAGTCCTTTAGTTTCACAGAAACTAAAATATATAATATATAATGAAAGATCTAAAACTCTTTAAAAAAAAAAAAAAAAAAAAGTTTAAAAACATGGCTCTTCAAAAAAGCTTTTCACAATGAGAGTGGGGAGTAAGGAATACTAGCGGACAAGAAAGATAACTCCGGCACACTGTTAAAAGTCAACAAATAGCAGTTATCCTTCCTTTATTATTTTTTCTCATACCTAAAGATTAATTTAAGAGTACAGTATTCTCATATATGGATATCCTATTATTCATATAAATGGAATTTCCATTCCACAATCCAAATAGCGTATATTATTTGAATCATGTAACCGAAACTTTATTGGCACCTACTAGCTAATTTATAATCCTAACCAGACTTATTTATGTGCCTATCTATAAACCGTTGTGATGGTATACTACTAAACGACGGTATAGAAAAGGTTTTAAATAAATAAATAAATAACCAATAACTTACCTAAGGTAAACTAAGTAACCATTAGCACTATATCCCTAATAATATACCTCACATATAGAATTCAGGATTAATCTAATTTAAATCACTCTAAAATACATTAAAGGCACGATGGAGCAAATACTCTTTCAATAGATGTTTGAATTTTTTTACATTATCTAAGGACCGGAGTTCAAAAAGAATAAGATTCCACTGAGCTGGTGCAGCAATAGAAAATGAGGTCTCTCTAGTGCAAAACAAATGTGCTTGCCGCACTGATGGAATTTCCAAAAGCTTCAACTGAGAGGATCTTAAACTTCTCACAGGTTTATAAATACGCAACAATGTGTTTAACCAATATGAAGAATCTGAGGCTAAAAGCTTGAAAACAATCATAACAATTTTGAAAACAATACGGTCTGTAACTGGTAACCAGTTAAGTTTACACAAGATGGGAGAAATATGCTCAGAGCGTTTTGTATGAGAGATAAGCCGTGCAGCCGCATTAAGCAGTAATTGCATCGGGTATAGTGTCGCCTTGGGAAGTCCAATATAGAGACTATTACAATAATCTACATGAGGGAAAATAATCGCTTGTACAACTGTGAGAAGATCGTGATCAAACAGTAAATGCCGTAGACCTGCAATAAGTCGAAGTTTAAAGAAACCAGTTTTAATGAGAGATCTGATCTGAGATTTGAAAGAAAATGTCGCATCAAGTAACACACCCAAACTCATAATAGGTTTATCAAGAGAAATGGAATATTATAAATACAGATCGTATCATGAAGAGGTATAGATTGCGGACGATGAATCAGAAGAATTTTGGTCTTATTAGTATTTAATGAAAGTTTGTTTTGTTTTAACCAGCATTTGATAGTATCCTTGCACAAATGAAGAGTTATCAACTGTTTTCTGCCAAGAATTTTGAACCTTAATGTAAAACTGAATATCATCAGCATAAATTTAAAAACCATCAGTAATGATGGCCAACAATTTTGCAATGGGGCAAGATATAAATTAAATAACATGGTTGTAGTGGCGGCGACACTAAGGAAAGAAGGAATCCTCATACATCCATATCTAGATGATTGGCTGATCAGGGCAAAATCTCCAGAGGACAGTCATCAGGCAACCACCAGAGTCAAGAATCTGCTGGAGAACCTCGGGTGGGTTGTCAACACAACCAAGAGCTGCCTGCAGCCCTTGCAATCTCTAGAATAACTGAGAGTCCTGTTCGACACCAATCAAGACAAAGTCATTCTTCCCCCTACAAGGAGAAGAAAACTGATGAACCAATTGCGAAATCTGCTGAGAAGTTCTCGCCCCAAGGTATGGGATTACCTCCAAGTCCTCGGCCTCATGACACCAACCCTGGAAGTGGTCCCATGGGCAAGAGCTCACATGCGACCGCTACAACACTCCCTGCTGTCACGATGGAACCTGATATCCCAGGACTACTCCGTTCGCCTCTAGCTACCGAGAAGATGCGGACCCAGCTTCAATGGTGGCTACAAGAAGACCATCTGAGCAAGGGAGTAAGGCTATCCCTAATGACCTGGATCTTGTTCACCATGGATGCGAGCCTGCGAGGGAGGGGAGTCCACTGCCAGGAACTGATGGCACAGGAGCAATGGGACAAGGAGGAGTCGGGATGGAACATCAACCGACTAGAAGCCCGGGAAGTCAAACTAGCCTGCCTACGATTCAGTCACAGGCTCCGGGGCGAATCTGTCAGACAACGCCATAACAGTTGCCTACATCAACTGCCAGGGAGGAACCAGAAGCCAACAAGTGTCCCTGGAAATAGACCCCCTAATGGTGTGGGCAGAACCTACAAGGGATCTCTGCTGCCCACATCGCGGGAAAAGACAAAGTCACTGCGGATTACCTCAGCAGAGAGAGTCTAGACCCAGGGGAATGGATGCTGTCGATCATAGCCTTCCAGTTGATAGTAAACCACTGGGGAACACCAGCCATGGACCTTCTGGCAACTCGGTCCAATGCCCAAGTTCCCAGGTTCTTCAGCCGCAGACGAGAACCACAATCCCAGGGGATTGACACCCTCGTCCAGACCTGGCCACAGGAAGGCCTGCTGTATGCCTTTCCTCCATGGCCACTATTGGGCGGGATCATCCGCAAGATAGAACACCACAGGGGGCTAGTACTTCTAGTCGCCCTGGACTGGCCAAGAAGACCGTGGTACGCAGACATGCGAAGACTGCTGGCAGGAAACCCCCTCTTGTCTACCTCCACCCAAGGACCTGCTCCAGCAAGGACCGATCCTCCACGAAGACCCAACTCTATTCTCTCTTACCTTCTGGCCATTGAGAGGACTTGCTTGAGGAAGCGCGGATACTCGGGGGCAGTGATTGATACATTGCTCCGAGCACGCAAGTTCTCCACGTCTCTGACCTACATACGAATATGGAGAATATTCATAGCCTTGTGTGAAGACCGCGACATCCTTCTGCAGACAGTCAAAATCCCCACGATCCTGGAATTTCTGCAGGACGCTTCACAGAAGGGGTTGTCCCTCAACTCCAAGGTTCAGGTGGCCGCTCTGGCCTGCTTCAGGACCAAAGTGGACAGCATCAGTCTATCTTCCCATCCAGATGTCTCCCGCTTCCTGAGAGGGGTCAAGCAAATCCGACCACCCCTAAAGTGACTGGTAACCCTTTGGAACCTCAACCTAGTACTAGACTTCCTAGCGGGAGCCTCTTTCAGACCTACCCGCGGTCTGTCCCTATGACTTCTGACCTTGAAGACTGTATTCCTAGTGGCAATATGTTCAGCCTGTCGCATCTCCGAACTTCAAGCACTATCCTGTCCGGAACCTTTCCTCAGATTCATACAGAGATCCATACGGCTACACACCGTCCCCTCCTTCCTTCCAAAGGTGGTTTCACATTTCCACCTAAACCAAACCATCTCGCTGCCATCGCCAGACGAGCATAAGGACTCTGAAGCCTCTTGCTGTCTTCGCCATCTTAACGTTTGCAGACTCCTAGTCCGATACCGGGAAAGATTGGAATCCGTACGAAAGACGGACTACCTATTCGTCCTTCGCAGCGGGAAGAAAAAGGGGAAGCAGCCTCGCGGGCAACCATAGCTCGCTGGATCGAAGAAGTAATCAAGGCGTCCTATGTAGAGGCAGACAAGTCTCCGCCCCTACAAGTCAAGGCCCATTCCACAAGGGCCCAGGCAGTGTCCTGGGCAGAAACCAAGATGCTGTCATCCGCCGAGATCTGTCAGGCAGCGACGTGGTCCTCTATCCACACCTTCTCGAGGTTCTACCGCCTGGATGTTCAGGCCAGGGAGGATACAGTATTCACAAGGGCAGTACTCTGTGGGCCTCAGGCAGCCTCCCACTCGGTTTGGGAGTAGCTTTTGTACATCCCATTGGTCCTGAGTCCATCTGCTACACACTAGGAAATAGAGAAATTACTTACCTGATAATTTCGTTTTCCTTAGTGTAGACAGATGGACTCAACATACCGCCCATGGCTGCCCCAAAATTCGGAAACCTCGAGAGCAAGACAAGCACGGGTAAGCCAATCTTTACCCATAGTTGACACCTATAATGGCCAGGTGTCGGCGTTTCTCAGTTGAGTGCACAGGCGGTCTCCAGCTAGAATTCAAGTTAATCAAGTTATCCAAACACACATATATCCACTATTGCTTTTCGAGGAGAATACTGAAGAGCAGAGCTTCCTGCACGGGTATATGCAATGCCACATACAATTGTACATACCCAACTATTTAAACTAATGTAAGCTAACATAAACAAAACTCACACTACTTAAACTATTTTAACAATGTAGACAACATGTAACCTTTATTTAACTAATATGATTGTTGTAAACCGTTGTGATGGTGAAACCGAATGACGGTATACAAAACATGTTAAATAAAATATATGTAGTGCTGACGTCAGCTTGAAATCTGACTCAGTCTCCAACTGCTATCAGGAGCACACTATACCCATTGGTCCTGAGTCCATCTGTCTACACTAAGGAAAACGAAATTATCAGGCAATTTCTCCAATTTGCTACATTTCACAATCATGTTTTTCTGCCTGTTGTCACATAGATGACAGGGTGAGCTGTTCTTTTGTGATTCCCCCCCCCCCCACCCCCCCCCCCCCCCCCCCCCCCCCCCCCCCCCTGAACAGCGATTTGTACTGGGTGTGCTGTGCACTGTACTCAGTATTTAATGATGTCCTTTGAGTCTGGCAGGATCTGCTGATCTGTAGCATCAGCCATCCCTCACCTATCTTTGTGATCTAGGAGTCCCTTAACTCTTGAATGTGTCCTGACCTCGGTGTCGTCATTCTCTTCTCAGTAGGTGCATTTCAGGGCCTCTTTCTCTGCTTGCGAGTACTGTATTAGGTTTTCTTTGATATTTAGCTGCCTTTCAGGTAATCACAACTCTGACACACTCATGGCTTTGCAATGTGTAAATCTGTATATGTACAGTGTATTCAGACTCTCACTTTTTCCAACTTTTGTTAAATTACAATCTTATTCTAAAATAGAGGAAGAAAAAAAATGCATATCTATCCACACAATACCTCATAATGACAAAGTTAAATCAGATTTGTAGAAATTTGTGGAAATAAAAAAAAAAAAAATCACATTTATATAAGTATTCAGACCCTTTGCTATGCCACTCAAAGTTGAGTTCAGGTGCTTCCTGTTTCCATTGATCATCCTTGAGATGTTTCTCCAGTAGTAAATTCAGTTGATTGGACATGGTTTGGAAAGTCACACATTTTTCAGTGCGTATCAGAGCAACATCAAAGCCATGAAGTCAGGAATTGTCTGTAGACCTCCGTGACAGGATTATGTTGAGGGACAGATCTGGGGAAGGGTTACAAAAAATTGCTGCAGCATTGAAGGTCCCAAAGAACACGGTGGCCTCAATCATTCTTAAATGGAAGAAGTTCAGAACCACCAGGACTCTTCCGAGAGCTGGCTGCCTGCCCAAACTGAGCAATTTGAAGAGAAGGGCCTTGGTCAGGGAAGGTGACCAAGAACCCGATGGTCACTGTGACAGAGCTCCAGAGTTCCACTGTGGAGATGGGAGAACCTTCCAGAAGGACAATCATCTCTGCAGCACTCCACCAATCAGGCCTTTATAGTAGAGTGGTCAGAGAAGCCACTCAGTAAAAGGCACATGATAGCCCAGCTGGAGTTTACCAAAAGGCACTTGAAGGGCTCTCGGAGCATGAGAAACTAGATTCTCTGGTCTGTTGAAACCAAGATTGATCACTGGCCTGAATGCCAAGCAGCATGTCCGGAAGAAACCTAGCACCGCTTATCACCTAGCAAATACCATCCCTATAATGAAGTATAGTGGTGGCGGCAGCATCATGGCTGTGGGGATGTTTTTCAGCTGCAGGAACTGGGAGACTAGACAAGATTGAGAGAGAGATGAATGGAGCAAAGTACAGAGAGATCCCTGATAAAAACCTGCTCCAGAGTGCTCTGGACCTCAGACTGGGGCGACGATTCACCTTCCGGCAGGATAACTACCCTAAGCACAGCCAAGTCAATGTAGGAGTGGCTTCTGCCCAGTGGCCCACCCGGAGCCCGGGCTTGAATCAAATCAAACATCTCTGGAGAGACCTGAAAATAGCTGTGCATCGACACTTCCCATCCAACCTGACAGAGCTTGAGAGGATCTGCAGAGGAGAATGGGAGAAAATCCCCAAATCCAGGTGTGCCAAGATTATAGTGTCATACCCAAGAAGACTTGAGGCTGTAAAAGGTGAAGGGTCTGAAGGGGGGATTTTTTTTTTTAATTAATTTGCACACATTTCTACAAACCAGATTTTGCTTGGTCATTATGGGGTATTATATGTCGACTGAGGAGGGAAAAAATGCATATTCATTTTAGAATAAGGATGTAATGTAATAATGTGGAAAAAGTGAAAGGGTCTGAATATGTTCTGAATGCACCGTATTTCTAGCAATAGCCTGAATATTCATGGGTACTTGCAGGAAATTAAGGAAGGCTGTAATCTTGGAGGTAGCTATAGTATATACATTCAGAATCTCCATGCCATAAGTCTCTGTCTTCTGCCCATGACTCCATTTCTTTAACCTTGCTCCCTTTCTCCATTGACATACATCCACAAGTTTTCAAATCGGTTCTCAATTTTGTTGGGGTTGTGTTTTCCAGTGGGAAGGGAAGACCCAGCAGCTGCTTCCTCCTCCTTTGTGCTTCCAACTCGATTGACACCTGATGGTTTTGTGTTTTTTTTATCTCCTCTAATCTGGTGACAGCCCTCTGGTTAAGAGGCAGACACTGAGGCTTACTCCAGACCTTGCCATAAGTATCTCCTAGAGCCAGGCAGTAGCTATCTGTATTGCACAATGCTCAGGACTTCCCACACAGTGTGATTGCTGCCAGTGCAGGATCTGTGGCTGCTTTTAAATTATTTAATTAGGCTTATTCATGGCCTGATTGCAAATCAAAATGTGCTTGGGGATACAGTTGGCTGTTGCATCAGAAAAGCTGAACAGAAAATGTGCCAGACAGAAAATCAACATTTCTCTCTCTGTGTTTTTTGTTGAGAGGGAAGAATATGCAGCAGTACTAACCGATGTGGTTTGATTTATTCCAGGCTGCTGTTAATAATGGGGTAGATTTTAGAACATGCGAGCGCACATGGATGCGCCAATTTTATAATGCGCATGTGCATGCAGCTTGCTCGGGGGGGGGGGGGGGGGGTGAACTTCTGCAATTTCCATGCAGTGATGCAATTCAGTCTTCCCAAGTTCCCTCCCAGTCTGCTCCAATTAAGAAGTGGACTGGGAGAGAACTACCCTGACTAACCTTTCTTCCCTTTCCCCTATCCTCCCCACCCCCTTAAAGCTAACCTACCTTGCCAGATTTTTTTTTTTTTAATTATTTTATTACTTGCTGCTCCTCAGGAGCAGAAGTAATTTATGCGCACCAGCCGGCTGCCAGTGTGTGCTTCCCTGGGACAGTGGCTAATGGCCACTGTCCCAGCCGGCCTCCATCCTGCCCAGACCCGGCCTGCCCCCTTGAGGCCCAGCACTTGTGTTACGTTCTGGGCCTTGCGAGCACTGCGTGAATTTTCAAAGGGGTTTGGCCATGCACGTAGGCCTTATCTACCCCAATATTTCTCTGGGTTCGCCTTCAGTACTCTTTGAGCACTTGAGGGTCTGTGGCCCAACAGCCTTGTGCCAAAGTTATTGCACTGCAGTTATAAACCCCACTACCTGCTCAACCAGCCCTCTTATGTAAGACTGCTTTTGGATCTTGGCTATTGTACACAAAAGAATATGGGGCATGTAGAAAAGAGTGACATGGATTTGATAATGGTTTGTTATGTGCTGGTGTGTCTGGATGACTCAGCTGCATTCAACAGGCTTAGGGAATGCAGTATTGGTGGGGGTGGATTTTAGTTGGCCCTCTTTTTAACTTTCTGACAGGACTCAGAGTATATCTATTTTCTAAACACTCTTGATGGGCAACATTAGATAGGTGTCCCACAGGGATCACCACTCTGCCACCTTATTTAATGTCTACATGACCCCTTTGTGCAAACTTGTCTGGGCTCTGTTTGGGATACTACCTTTCAGCTGATTTTAAATTTTTCATTCCTGTTTCCACCACTTGGCCTGAAACATTTTGAGATGGTCTCCATCGGTTTATCTGCTCTTTGCTGTTGGCTGATGTGCAACATGTTAGTGCTGAATTTAACCAAGACTAGGTCATGGTACTGCAAAGGAGCGACAAGTTGACTGTACCTCTTTTATTTTTGTTTCAAGACCAGAAAATTCCAATTGTTTCCCATATTAAGAGCTAGACTCTAATTTAACCATGCCCACACAACTTAAAGGAGTTATAAAAGCAGGCTACTGTACATTGCTCCATGCTTGAGTTAAACGAATTTCATTCTGTGGTTCAGGCAGTGGTGTTCCCAACTCTTGACTATTGTAACGTCTTGCTACTTGGCCTACCTAGGTAGGCCTCTCTTGGCCTACCTAGGAAGGCGAACTCTTCAAGTCGTGCAAAATTCTGCTGCTATGTTTATTTCCCACTGCCTAAGAAGGCCCACATTACTCCTTCGCGAACTCCATTAGTTGCCTGTCCACGAACGCATTCAATTTAAGGTGGCTTTGCTTATCCAAAAGCTGCAAAAGATTGACTCTCTACCTTGGCTCAATCAACAGCTACATACTTACAACCCAACATGGGCACTTCGCTCGGCTCAAAGAGCCTTATTCGAGGTTCTTTCATTTCATCAAATGCCCCTAATTGATATCAGAGAGAGACTTTTTTTTGGTCACTGGCCCCACATTGTGAAATTCATTGCTTCTGGCCCGAACTATGACCAGATGCATGCAAACTCTTAAAAAGATGCTGAAGACATATTTATTCCAAATAGCATTTGATGTATTAAAACAGCTTTCTGATAGCTACAGGCATAGTTTGCTCGTTGATATTTCAGCTAATCTGGTACAGGGTATTATGATGTCTGGCAGTTTTTGTCTTCTATTTAAAAAAATTTTTCATGCAAGTTGATTTTTTTAAGCTGCTTAGAGCTGTGACTAGATGGCATATAAATAAACTGTGTAAGTGAGAGCAGAAAATTGTCATCTCTTACCACAGTAAAGTGCACTAAATTTTGTTAATGTAAAAAAATATGTTCAGTTTAAAGAGGGTTCTTCATCTGTTCTTGGTAGGGAGATACATTTCCATCTTAAACATTTTAGGGTTTTCTTTTTATCAGACATCTTTGCTTCTTTGCTTCTTTTTAACTCCTGCTTGGGAAACCTTTAAATGATACCAGAATATAATCTTACTAAGTTTGTGTTTAATTTTAGTACTTTATAAGACCTGTTTAAATTCATATTTTAAACTAATTTGATTGAACTCAATTTCATTTAGCTTTAGGTGTCCAAACAGATTATAAAATGCATGAAAAGATCATTTATGTTTGGAAATCACTGCTGGGGGAGGCCCCAGCTTTGTGAGGGTATGAAAGGTGGTTTATGATCTGAAGTGGAATAAGGTGGAGGCATTACCTGCTCTTAGTGCTTTAATCTCATTTTGTAATCTGGCATTGAAGGGGGGGGGTCAGTAGTTTTTTGCTTACATACAGTTTGTATGCACATTTTTGTTTAAAGTCACAGCCTCTACATACCTGCCTTTGTACCATTACAGTTTGCTTGGCTCGTGTGCATGGGGTATGTTAGATATAAGCACAGTCTGTTGGACTGGGAATTATAAAAAGTACTTCCGTCCATTTTTGTGACTTATCAAATGGAACTCTGTTTAAAAGGGAAGAGATTGTACAGGAAAGCTGAAATGTCCACAAAATAACTGCTACTGCAAGTGAATTAGATCCAAATGTGTGCCTGCTGGATTTCACTAGGGGACTGTGGCATGAGGAATCTTCTACGTATGTTAGTTTTTGGAACATATATGCACACATTTTATCTAGAATATGTAATACATTATTTTGCCTTGGGTGAATCCATTTTGCTGAAATAAGAAAATGAGTGGATTACATGTTACTGGGGCTACATGTGTATTATGAATGTGAGCAGATGAGAGGGAGCTCAATCTGCTAGGACAAGCAGTATGGTAGTCCTCACAGATGGGTGACATCATCAGATGGAGCCCGGCACAGAAAACATTTGTCAAAAGTTTCTAGAAACTTTGGCACACTGAGCATGCCACTATCCATGCGTCCACGTGAGGTCCCCCTTCAGTCTCTTTTTTTTTTTTTTTCGTGGTACAGTTGCCTCGCAGTTTTTGGAGCTCTTTTTTTTTTTTTTGTATAATGTGTTTTATTGAAGTTCAACAGAACCATACAAAACCGTTAATGGAATAACATGTTTCAATATTTTCCTTTTATAATCCTTCCCTACTTTGTCTCCATCCCCCCCCCCCCTTCATTCCTCTATCAGTCCTCTGTTCCATCCCATGAACATCTGCAAAGACATCGGCAATAACATCATCAAAAAAGGCAGTACCGGTGTTATGGTGCATGCTAACCTAGGACAAGATGACAAAACATCCGTTGAAGGCAGAATCTACACCCCTAGTATATTGACATAGAGTAGTGAAGCCAAGAATAGTGGGTTGGTTAGCATATAAGTATCTCTAAAAAGCTGCTAAAGCCCGCTGAGACGTATCCTAGGCAAGGTTAATTACCTGGTATAGGTGTAGAGGAGGGTAATGAACCCCCTAAGTGACCTCGGGAGAGTGATGGTGATAATCTTGAGAATGTTGCTAACTAATCAGGTATATAATAGCCCTACAGGGAAACAGTATTACGTTGGGGTTGTAGTTGGTGGCACGATGGGCGACAAGAATGTTGAGTGGGTCCCATATTAGGTGATTATTGTTCAGGGATGATGACTTGGCTGTAGCATATTCCAATGAGTATAAGTGTATCATTTTTTTGTAGCCAGTGCTCCTTGGACCTTGAGAGTCTATGCCCTTAATACACAAGCTGCGCCTTCTAAATGCCTCTGCAGCTCAGTTATCCAGTTTTGGATTCAGATACTTGTTAAGGGGTTGCCATATTTGATCCACTTCCCTCTGACTTGTAGCTGTAGCTTCTTGTCCACTACAGAATTCTTGAGTGTATAGCTTAACGAGCTGCCTCTGCTATCCAACCTGAGAGGATCACTTTTTTGCCCACTAAGCTTGCCTTTTGTATAAATTGTAATGTTTGGTGATCTACTTTTCCCGTAAGTACATCAGATAGACCAAAGAGCCATAATTTGGGTTCTACAGGGAGAAGTGTATCTAGTAACTGGCTATATGTATTATTAATAGAACCCCAAAACTTCCTGATCACGGGACACTCTCAGAAACAATGGGTAAAGGTGCCTATTACCTGTTTACATTTAGCACAAATGGAAGATTCAACAATACCAACCTTATAAGCCTTATCTGGTGACACAAAATTGTCTCAGAAATTTAAATTGCAGTTCTCTGTAAAGTGCACTCTTGGACCACTCTGGGAAGTCTTGGAAACAATACAAATACTCATGTCTGTGTTGTGTCCGTCAGTTCCCGATGCCCTCCTTACCTCTTTGGTGCCTCCCTCTTCGCCTGCGGGAAGATTGGCTGCTGTGGCATCCTTCTGCTGAAGTCCTCTAGCATCCCCGGACCGGCTAGATGCTGCAACCCACAATGGTTCCTGGAGGCCTAGAGGGGGCGCGAGCGCGTGGCATGGCCCCGACTGAAGTAGCGGCGATGGCACGAACCTCAGGGGCCACCCCTGAGTTGACGTCACCCGCGATGGATATATAAGGTCTTAGAATTTGCTAACAGATCGAGTTAGCAAGGGTTCAGGTTACTCTACCTAAGCTATTCTGCCTGCTCGGGGGCCTCCCTCTCTCCTTTGTTTTTCAGGTGACAGTTGGAAACCTGTACTCGCTCTTCGAGGTCCCTCGTTACCAGACTTGCTCCATATTCTCTTCTGCCTGGAAGTCGTCACTGCCAACTACATCAGTGAGTTACCATTGCTCTCTCAGAGCTTTCCCTGGAACCAGATACTCGCTCCTCAAGGGCCTATACATTCCAGCTCCTGGGCTTCTATGAGACAGTGTGTGAGTGTTACCATCATGTTCAGTACATGTACTCTGCATACCCTGCCTACTCACTATATTTCAGTTTCTCTACAGCTCAGCCTCCAGGGATCGCTGTTCCAGTATCTGAGGGACTACAGCCCAGCTGGGCATTCCAGCTCACTACTACCACCTCTGGTGGTTCAGTATACTGTCTAATAAAAGAACTAGTGTGTGTCTGTCTCCTAACTCTGAGCCTGAGCAGTGGTCCCCTCTTGGGATCTTCCCCTGGGGGTGTTGTCATCTGGCACTGGTCCAAGGATCCACCCACAACTCTCCTAAATAACAACAGATTGCTAACTCCTAATAGTCTGTTCAATGTAAAAACAGCCACTGCTCCCATTTCTGCAATGTAGTAGACTCATAGAACAAGACTATGTGAGAACCAATGTCAGGAAGTATTTCTTCACAGAGAGAGTGGTGGATGCCTGGAATGCCCTTCCGGAGGAAGTGGTGAAGTCCAAAACTGTGAAGCACTTCAAAGGGGCGTGGGATAAACACTGTGGATCCATCAGGTCTAGAGGATGCGTATAAAGAGCAGGCAGCAAAACACTTCACGGAGCGGGATGCCAGTGGCTAGTGGTTGGTGTTCCACCTTCATGGAGCGGAAGGATGGAGGGCTGCCATATCCCAATTAAAAAAACAGGGATGGGTTCATGGGCTATAGGTATTACCAATTATTAGGCTTATTCAATTACCAATTATTAGGCTTTTCAATATTTGATGATAGTTAATGTAACTTTCAAGGCATACTTCACTTTCAATGCATATCCAGCATAGCTCCCTGCTTCAACAGCAGGGGAGAAGAAAAACTAATACTTCATGCATATCTCTGCTTCAACGGCAGAGAGCTATGCTGCCGCTTACCCAACTAATCAAACTTAACGTTTCACTTGGAAGCAGCTCCATCATTGCTCTCTACATTAATAGTGGGGGTGAAAGGGAAATAGAACCTAAGGTTACTAAGAGCCAAGAGAAACAGATAAGTATGAGAAAAAAGAAGTGTGAAGCTTGCTGGGCAGACTGGATGGACCAATTGGTCGTCTTCTGCCGTCATTTCTATGTTTCAAAGCATTTTTATTGTATATGGCTATGGTTGGTTTATGAGACTTTGCGGCCATCACTATGTTATAAAGAGCCCAGAAGTGTGGAGAAACCTGGAATTTGGTCCCCTGTGAGTGTATGAAACTTTTCAACTGCATATATCCATATACATCTGTGTCTAGTAGTGGATATGTGGATTGAAGTTCCTGGAAAGACAGCAATTGGCCCGAGTCCTTGGAAAAGCATTGGTACATCCAAAGCAACCCCTTTGTTTTCCACCCATGAAATATGGAATAATGGGCCACTGGTGGGAACAGCTGATGATCACATATGGCTAAAAAAAGCTGTAGGCAGTGAATGAAGCTTCAATTTGGTGCATAAGAAAGACCAAGCTTTCCTACATGCTTGCACTAATGGCTGAGCTGTGACTGGAGGTGAGATTCTGTCCCTGAGTACCTGTAACACCAGATTCAGCGAAAGTGTGCCCCACCAGGACATTAACATACTACACTGTGTATAAAATGAGGTCTCACCAATACAATCTCTAACATGTCTCAAAAGGCATGCCACATTATAAACCTGAAGATTCGGACAATTCAGGACCCCTTTGGACATCGGTTGCATTAATATGGGGAGGGCTATATGAGCCCTTCTACCATTCCATATGAATTTATGGAATAGTGAGCACACTACTCAGTAATCTTTGACCTTAATCCATAAAGGTGTCATCTACATTATATACAACCACTTGGGTAATATCATTTTGAGTAATTGGATCCTGCCCGATAATGAGAGAGGGAGTCTCTGCCATTTTTTCAGCATCTGAGCCGTGGATTGCAATAAGGGCCCAACGTTTATCCCCATATAGGTTTGCTAATTTCGTCGGGATTTTAATACCTAGGTATTTCATTGTCTTATCCACCCACTTCAGCGGAAAAGGGCCCTGCCACATGGGTTTTAGCCGCCCCCCCCCCCCCCACACACACACACACATCCAGGGCTTCGGATTTATCCTGATTTATGCGCAGACCTGTGAATCCACCGTACTCCATTTGGATATTTAACAGTGGATCCAAAGACTGCTGCGGGTTGGTGGTAAGATATATCAAATGTCATCTGCAAATGCGGCAATTTTAAATTGCTGAGGGTCCTCCCCAAAGCCCCTGATCTCCAATGATTGGGCAATTTTCCTAAGTAACGGGTCAATAGCCAAAATATACAGTAAGGGTGATAACAGACTGCCCTGCCGAACTTCTCGCCGTACGTGTACTACCTCTGACTTTACTCCGTTAGCAACAATATGTGAAATGGGATTAGTATAAAGTAAGGCAATAAAGGTCAAGAAATTCCCCCCTATCCCGTATCTTTGAAATACGGAGATAAGATAAGGCCAAGCCACTCTATCAAATGCCTTTTTCAAATCAAAGCCTATGGCTTAGGCCGGAGTTTTGTCATAGAGAGAGGAGGCCAGGGCTGTCAGCAGCCTTATAATGTGCCCACAATGCAGTCTGTTTTTGACGAACCTCACTTGGTATTCTGAGATAAGATATGGCAAAAGATTGCTAAGCCTCTCGGCTAAGATCTTTGCCAGCAATTTAAGATCACAAAAAAGGAGGGATATAGGTCTATATGCCGCTGGGGATAAGGGGTCTTTCCCAGGCTTAGGGAGTACGGTAATGTAGGCAGTGTTAAAGTGGGTGGGTAAGGTCTGAGCCTGGACCGCAGAATTGAAAAAGTTAGGGGAGTGGCCAATCGTAGCTGTAGTATTTTATAAAAATCAAAATAGAAGCCATCTGGCCCCGGAGTCTTACCCGCCTTGCTCGAAAAGATAGCATTGGTGATCTCAATGGGCAGGAGAGGCCTGTTCAAAAATGCGCTTTGGGCAGCTGATAGGGTAGGTAACTGCAAGTTGGCAAAAAAACGGTCCTCCTCCCTAGAGTGTCATCTGTATATAACTTCATAAAATAGTCTAAAAACCTTGCAGGTGTCTGTGCGGGAGTTTACAATTTGCCCAGATGTGGTTTTCATTGAAGGAATGAAAGTCTTTCCCCTATCTGATCGCATAAGAGTCGCTAAATGTTTGCCCGCTTTATTCCCAAAATGAAAAAAAATCTCTTTCTGCCACTTGAAAAGCTCTTTGTGCCATTTGATGCAATAGATGATTGAGATCATGCAGCACCCCAAAATATTCTTTGTGAAGAGTTGGGGTAGGGGAAGCAGACATATCTTGTTTAAGTGTGCCTAATTTAGCTTCTAAGTGAAGGATACTCTGAGTCTTTTCATGCGTGCAGTGACAAAGGAAATTATCTCTCCCCTTAAGACTGCTTTAGCTGTCTCCCAATATAATTGAGGATTAGATGCGTTTTGGGAGTTAAAAGTGTCAAAATCTTCCCATCTCTTTAGCAGAAAACTTTTAAACTCCTTGTCAGAATGTAAATACCTAGGGAACCGCCAGAATCTTTCGTTGGGTTCTCTGGTCAGTAATTGTAAGTCTATCCAGATAACAACATGGTCAGAAACCCCTTGTGGCCCAATGACTGCTTTTTGTAAGGCATAAAAACCCTCTTTTGGGACCAGAATGTAATCTATTTTGGATATTGACACATGTGCCCGGGATATATGAGTATAGACACGCTCTGTAGGGTGGAGAGTACGCCAAGAGTCAATGAGAGAAAATTCAGAACATAAAAAAGGAGCCCCTTTCCCCAATTTGTTTGGATGGCCCTGACCAGCCGGGGATTTGTCCAGTTCCGGATCCGAAATAAAGTTAGTCTCTAGCAACTATTACATAACCTTTAGCATAAGATACTAATTGTGAAAGGACACGTAAAAAAAGTATGGGAGTGCGCATTAGGAGCATATAAACAGCAGATTATTTCCCTGCCATTGAGCTTGCCCACTATCATTATCAATCGCCCCTCTTGATCTTTAATGGTATTAGAAACCTCAAAAGCTGCATCTTTGTTGATTAATATTGCTACCCCTCCCTTCCCTTGAGCCTGAGAATAGTGACAAGAACCCACCCATTACTACTTAAGTTTTTGGCTTTCCAGAGCGGAAAGGTGAGTCTCTTGAATGCAGGCGACCATGGGTTTGTATTTCTTTAGATTTTGCAAGACCTTGTATTTCTTTATGGGGGACCCCAGGCCTTTTTACATTCCAAGATATGATTCTAGTGCAATCTCCCATACCGAGATCTATTTAGTATGTACGCACCCATAGGAGCTATTGTGTGACTCAGGCAGACCACAGCATCAATTCCCGAAATTACCCCTCTGAGACCCCCACTTTGTAGAGTATGTTTCTTAAGACTAAGCTTCAGGGACCCCTGGATGAAACTAAATTGAACCAGAAAGTAAGCTAGACAATTTCAGACTTGTTTGGGCCAGTCGCATGGCTGGCACATTTATTTATTTATGCTATTTCTATACCGTCTTTAACAATACAATACAGGATTGACCAAAACAGTTTACAATAATTTCAAAAATAAAATCAATCAGAAAATAATATAAATATACTATAGTAGAGCTAAAATTAAAATACTATAGAATATAAAATAGCATATAAAGTAAAATAAAATATAAGTAAAACCAATAAAATAAAATAAAAATCAGGAGGAGAGAAATACAATTTGTGTAATAATTCACTATACTTGTTTAGTACTACAATCTATAATCTCTGTACTTAAATTACTAAAAAATCAAGAAACAGCCAGAAAAATCGAAGAATACGAAAAACCTAGGTGAGAAATTTACCAGTGTAAGTAATTTCTGATGTTAAACTGTATATTAGGTTAGTTGCTCATAGCTGCGAATGCTTCTTTGAATAGATGAGTTTTCAAAGATTTTAAAAATTATTTTACGTCCGAAATTTGCCTTAGGACGTTTGGGAGGGCATTCCATAATATGGGCCCTGCTTTGGAGATTGCCCTTTCTCCTGCGATGTTTAATCTGGCAACTCGTACTGTTGGGACTTCAAGGAGATTCTTGCTAGTAGATCTAAGGTTTCTTGCAGGTGCATAGCCAAATCGTATCATGATTGTTTGAATGCATGTATTAATGTTAATATTTTATATTTGATTCTGTATTTTATGGGCAGCCAATGTAAACTAAATAAAATGGGAGTAATATGTTGCTTCATTGGTGAACCTGTGAGTACCCTTGCTGCTGCATTTTGAATTAGCTGCAAGGGTTTAACAGTAGAGTCTGGGAGGCCAAGATATAAACCATTACAGTAATCCAGAACAGCGAAAATCAGAGACTGGAGTACTGTTTGGAAATCAGATGAGAATAGTAATGGTTTTAATCGTTTCAGCGTGTGAAGTTTAAAAAATGAATTTTTAACCAGATTGGAAATATGATGATTTGGTGATAGATTTGTATCTACCATGACTCAGGTTTCGAGCCACTTTTTTTTATAGAAATTTTCTCGTTTCCTATATTAATAAATGAAGGTGGGCTGTTAGTAGGATTGTCGATAACGCTTAGGAACACTCCCTCTTTCCCCTCCCACTCCCTTCTCCTCTCCTCCCTGATTTCCATACCTCCCCTCTATTCCCAAATTTAAACCCGAGTCATATGATCTTCCTAGCACCCCAACTGATTGGGGTTTGAGATCACGCCTATGTGTGGTCAGGTGCTACGCTCTCCTTCCACTCCTGTTCTCTCTTAGAGCTGAGATTCTTCAGGAACACTGGCTTGACTGCATAGACCCGTTCTGTGTCCGGTCCATAATCTCCTGTAGCTGATGCCCAACTGAGTGGAGTAAACATTACGTTCAATTGGTCCTTATGCAAGATGTTGCTGTCCCGAAGGTCACACCGTCACCGGGCTAGCCTCCAGAAGAATAGACTGGAAACCTTTGCTTCTGTAATTACAGTTCCCATTTCAGCCAACCCTTCACGGACAGAATTGAAAGAGCAAGAACCTCCCAGGAACGCATCTTTTCCTCGCCGTTGGCTTTGTCTTTCCCCTGTTAGGACATGGTGACCCGCTGTTGGCTCAAAGCCTCTGAGCCCTTCCACGATGTAGGCCAGATACCCATGTCTTTATGCCCATTGCAGGAAATACTGCCATAGTCCCCAAACAGGTGTTAAGTCCACATAGCAAACCCTTGTTCAAGTTCCTGAATACTGACAACAGTAACTAAATATAAACCTTCAACTTAGAAGAACTGAAAACTGTCAGCCGAACCGGCGACTGCAGATGGAACAACGTCTCTGCATTGTTCATCTGCAGTCGCCGTTTCACTCAAAAATTCAACCCGGCATTTTCCTGTAGCTGGCCGTCAGCTACTTGAATAAAATGGCCGCTGACCTCGTGGTTCTTCACTGCAGTGCCGTGGCTATATACTTCTGCACCGCTTCAGGCGTGTCAAAAAAGAACATTTGATTCTCATTCCATATTTTCAAGCAAGCCGGAAATTGTAAAGAGAATTTCACCCGTTTATCAAAGAGCACAGAGCAGCCTCTCTGAAGCACCGAAACTTTAGGCGAGTAGTCTTGAAATATCCTGACCTGTTTAGAATCGTAGGACAGGTCTGTTGTTTTTTGGAAGGTTTGCAGAATTAATTGCTTATGCGAAACGTTAAGAACTTTCGCTATAATCAGTTGTGGCCGCGGATCCCTGTCCTTTTTCTGCCCTAGCCTGTGTGCCCGTTCTATGCGAAAAGACGAGGCAATCTCCGGGATATGCAAGGCGTCCGGTAACCAGGACTCTAAAAAGGTTCCTAGGTTGCGTTCGTTTAGGGACTCTGGCAAGCCCAACAGTTGGATATTCGACCTCCTGGCCCTGTCTTCCAGGTCATCTAACTTGGTAGCATGCGCTTCCATTTGCTTTTCCAGGGCTTGGATCTTAGTAAGGGCGAGATTGTCATCTTCTAACAGGCTTACTCTTCTCTCCACGTTTTCAAACCATGGGTTAATTTCCTCTAGGGCCGTACGGACCTCCGAAATCTGGGTAGAGATGGTAGCTAAATTTAAATCTGACTTCCAATAACATAGCTTTTATTTGTTCCGGCGCTGTCAGAGTAATATCGTTAGAAATAGTCTGGGTTTGCGACGCCATTTTGGGTTCTGCCATTTTGGGTTTTTCTTTTTCTTTTTTCCCAGGTCTAATCGGCATTCCGGGGGATGATCTTTGCATGTATAGATTATGGACATGTACCTTCAGTGCTCTGGTCCTTTGGAGGCAAATTGTAAAGGTTTAATGATGCAGTTCTTTAGCGATCAGAGCGTAGCACCCGGAGCCCTCCCGAGCATGTCCTCTGTCGCTCACGTGATCTCCGGCAGATGAAATTTAATGTGGACAAGTGCAAGGTGTTGCATATAGGAAAAATAACCCTTGCTGTAGTTACACGATGTTAGGTTCCATATTAGGAGCTACCACCCAGGAAAAAGATCCAGGCATCATAGTGAATAATACTTTAAAACCGTCGGCTCAGTGTGCTGCAGCAGTCAAAAAAGCAAACAGAATGTTAGGAATTATTAGGAAGGGAATGGTTAATAAAACAGAAAATGTCATAATGCCTCTATATCGCTCCATGGTGAGACTGCACCTTGAATTCTGTGTACAATTCTGGTCGCCACATCTCAAAAAAGATATAGTTGCGATGGAGAAGGTACAGAGAAGGGCAACCAAAATGATAAAGGAGATGGAACAGCTCCCCTATGAGGAAAGGCTGAAGAGGTTAGGACTGTTCAGCTTGGAGAAGAGACGGCTGAGGGGGGATATGATAGAAGTCTTTAAGATCATGAGAAGTCTTGAATGAGTAGATGTGAATCAGTTATTTACACTTTTGAATAATAGAAGGACTAGGGGGCATTCCATGAAGTTAGCAAGACTAATCGGAGAAACTTATTTTTCACTCAACGCACAATAAAGCTCTGGAATTTGTTGCCGGAAGATGTGGTTAGTGCAGTTAGTGTAGCTGGGTTCAAAAAAAGGTTGGATAAATTCTTGGAGGAGAAGTCCATTAACTGCTATTAAGTTTACTTAGGGAATAGCCACTGCTATTAATTGCATCAGTATTATTCCAACAAAAACGTATAGGGGATTAATTGCTAGGTGATCTTGTACGGAGGTAAGTCTATGAGGGTAACCAATTGATGGTGATCCTCTTATGTGCCTCCGTCTATTAGTCTTTTTTTAATTTTTATTTAATTCACCAACATCTTTTACTTTTTATAATTTTTCAATTTTTCTTAAAATCCCTTCTCCCCTGCTGCTTTTCCGTCCCACTAATGTTTTATTGCATACTTATCGGGACATCGCCTCAATAATATCTCATGGGCACGGAGCTGCTCGTCCGACACGGGCCATGTTTCGGCACGGGGTGCCTGCTTCAGGGACTGTGGGAGAATGAGCTGTGTCCAACACTGGGTTCACAGCATATGGCAAACCTTCAATATATGAAAAAGTCAATTTCAGATAACACAAGCCTTATGAAGCCTTTATAACTTGTTTAAAATCACAAGACCCACCTGGCTTTTTTTCAAAAAACTTACTGTTATGCCGCTTTCCTTTGTCATACTCGGAACGCCCGTAATGCTTATCTGGGCGTCGGCTGCATTCTGACCATTTATATAAGCCTGGGAACCTACCTCCTCCTCTTCGTTAGAACCACGGCTATCTCAGGTGTGGATATTCACAATGGTGTCTTCAACTTCCGGCATATGCGGACCTGATTGTCTCTGTGGGCGGCTTCAATTCAATCAGGGGCGTTTTCTAGGCGGAGTTGGCCACTTTCAATTTTTTCTTTTTCAGCGGGCGGGTCTAATTCACCCGAGGGCGTTTTACAGGCGGGGCTGATCGCTTTCAATTTACTCTTTTTTCGGGCGAGTCTCCTGCGACTAAGTGTGTCTCTCTGGCTGCGCTGACAGCCGCGTTTGCTTATAAGTCAAGACACTGTTTTGTAACTATATGGATGTGTTTTCCATTTTCATCTGTTAAAAAATAAAAATATGATGGATTTTTATACGGGACTTTATCTTGTTTTGTCTTGTCAAAGAAACAGCTATGATTCCAAAGTTCCTTATGATTTCACGTTTGATTACTCTGAATCTGGTGACATTCTCATTTCCTAACTTCGTCTGTCCTTTCCTTGCGGGCTTTGACGAACTTCCCGACATGATATTAATGGTAGGCGGTGGTGTTGTCCCCCCTGATACATGGTGCTGATAGCTCCACTTCACCAGAATATTGTCCAATCAATTTCCGGTTCAGTCCTTTTGGGTTCACTGTATCCCATGTATATATGTATTTCTGTTCCTCTTGTATCAATCTGGTATTGAGATCTCCTCCCCTTGGATGTTCTTGTAATTGAAAAAGGACCGCCACTTTAAAAGCTTCTGGTGGATGCCCCATTAGTTGCCAGTGGTCTGTTAAAGGAGCCCCTTCTATTTTGTGTCTAAGTCGACTGACATGTTCCTGGAGTCTATTTTTGATCTTACACATTGTCTTGCCGATGTATACCTTGTGGCAGGTGCACCACAGCGCATAGATGACTCTCGTTGAGTCGCAGGTGTAGTTGCCTTTATAGGTGTATTTCCTGCGGCCAGGGATAGAAAATTCCGTGCCTTCATGCATGAACTGACAAGCACTACATTTACCACATGCTTTTTGCCCTTTTGCTGTGTCTTGACTTCGAACTTGTACGGGCAATAAATTGGAATGTACTAGCAAATCTTTCAAATTTTGTGCTTTTGTGAGAGCAAAAGTGGGTTTTTTCCTTCAAATTGGGATGGACTTGTAGGATGGGCCAGTGTTTTAAGATACTTTTTTTCAACAAGTAAGTTTGCGGTGTGTGTGGTAACACACAAATCAGTTTCTCACTTTCTGTATGGATTTTGGGCTGAAGAAGCAGCTCTCTATTAGCCCATCTGGCCCTCTTATACGCTTTTTTTACTGTAGCTGCTGGATACCCTCTTTGCAAAAATCTATTGGTCATATCTACTGCTTGTGTTTTGAATTCTGTGACAGTGGAGCACAGTCTCCTCAACCTGAGGAATTGCCCAACTGGTAAATTATTTCTAAGATGGTTTGGATGGAAAGATGAGTAATGTAACAGTGTATTTCTGTCTGTAGGTTTTCGGTATATAGTGAATTGAAATCCTTCTCCTGTGAGCATGACTTGAATATCCAAAACGGTATACTATTCTTATGATGTTGGCTCGTAAAATGTAAATGTGGATTGCAACTGTTCAACCATTGCACAAAAAGTTTCAATTCCTCCTCTTCTCCATGCCATATGACAAAAATGTCATCGATGAATCTTTTCCACAATATGATGTGGCTTTCGTAGTTGTTGTGGTATACCCATCTTTCCTCGAACTCTGACATGTATAAGTTAGCCAAATCGGGGGCCATAGTGGCCCCCATAGCTGTGCCTTTGATTTGTTTATAATACTTCCCTAAAAACATAAAGTAATTCTCTTGCAATGCAATGCTGGCAAGTTCCTGGATGAAGGCTACTGGAGTTCTCCGTCGTATACCAGTTGACGTTAATTTTGCTGTTATCACCTCGATTGCCTCACTCTGAGGGATACTGGTATACAAAGCTGTGACATCTATGGTTACTAGGTAAGTACTTTCTAGTGCTGGACGAAGATCCTGTAAAAGAGTCATTAGGTGAGCGGAGTCTCGTATGTATGAAGTAATCTGTGGGACGTATCCACGCAAAGACTTATCCACAAACTGGGAGAGCGGCTCCAAAAGCGACCCCTTTGAGGATACTATTGGACGTCCCGGGGGGGACTTGAGGGATTTGTGAATTTTTGGTACAGTGTAAAATACCGGACAGGTGGGGTATTTAACTGTTAAAAACCGAGCCTCCTTCTCTGTAATCCAGTTTGCTTTTTGTGCTTGATCTACTATGAGGTCTATCCTCTTTTTGATCTCTGCTGTTGGATCCTCTGGTAATGGTTGATAAAATTCCATGTCATTTAATTGACGCTCTATTTCTGCTATGTATTGTTGTCTACTTTGTACTACAATAGAGCCCCCTTTATCAGCCGGTTTCACTACTAAGTGTTGATTGTCCCGAATCTCTTTCAGTGCGTTCTTTTCTGCAACGGAGAGGTTATTGTTGCTAGTTGGTTGTTTAATGGTTTTTAAGAAACTGTCTCTACGAACCATTTCTGCGAATGTATAAATCACCGGATCTATTGGACCTGGTGGAACCCAGGTGGACCGTGGTGTCAATTCGTCTTTCTGATGCTCCTGGGGGGCTGTATTGGCAAAGAATACTTTCAACCGTAGTTGTCGGATGAATCTATTTAAGTATTTTTCACCTTCAAATGTCGAATAACTGTTAACTGGTGCAAACGATAAACCTTTGTTCAATAAAGTCAATTGAGCTTCTGTCAAAGGAGTAGTGGATATGTTGATAACTGCTTCGTGAGTACTGGTAACTATTTGTTCTTGGCTTGTCTTGTTCGACCATATGGGCGTTTTGGGCCTTGGTTTTCTTTTTCTTTGGTCCGTTTGTGGTCTTTGCGGGCACTGGCTTGTTCTAAAAAATGAGACTCTCTTTCTACTTGTTGTTCACTGGTATTCTCTGTGTGTCGTCTGCCTGCGCGTGCTTCTTCTCCTGAAGAATCATCTGATGACCCCGCGAAGGTGACCTTGGGTTTCCTATATCTGTGGGGTTGTGTCGACATCCATAGATATACATTACCTTTTTTGTAGTCCTCTTCATCCCTAGTGAACTTAGTTAACTTGAATTGTGTTAATTCATCCCTAAAGGCATGTACTTGGTCCTGCAACTCTTTGAAAGACTCTTGGTATTTATCATCTGATTCGACTTGGCGGATTTCTGATAAAGTTGTTTCAATTTCTTCTTTAACTTGAACTGCTGTTGTTTGTGCCTTTTCAATAATTAGGATCATAAGGTCCAATGAACATTTGTTTAGAATTTTGTTCCAATTTTGCAGAAATTCGGGATCTTCAGCATATAGCCTTGGTTCTTTCTGGACCCTTAATCCGCGTGGTATTCTCTGAGCTCGACAATACTCGATTAGAGTGCCTGCGTGCAATTCAGTTCTAATCAATTTTTTATTTGATGCCAGGACTGAATTCCACTGATCAGGTTTTTGACCATCTGATGTGGTAAAAATTGATGGTGCTGTCAATAGTGCCTGTAGTCTGGCTTCCGAAAAGGATAATGTATTATCCCAGGCAGTAATAGAAGTCATCGTATTTTGAGGTTATTAATAGTACAGTATTCACTAGTCACTAACCAACCTCTTCCCCTTCTCAATAATATTCCAACAAAAACGTATAGGGGATTAATTGCTAGGTGATCTTGTACGGAGGTAAGTCTATGAGGGTAACCAATTGATGGTGATCCTCTTATGTGCCTCCGTCTATTAGTCTTTTTTTAATTTTTATTTAATTCACCAACATCTTTTACTTTTTATAATTTTTCAATTTTTCTTAAAATCCCTTCTCCCCTGCTGCTTTTCCGTCCCACTAATGTTTTATTGCATACTTATCGGGACATCGCCTCAATAATATCTCATGGGCACGGAGCTGCTCGTCCGACACGGGCCATGTTTCGGCACGGGGTGCCTGCTTCAGGGACTGTGGGAGAATGAGCTGTGTCCAACACTGGGTTCACAGCATATGGCAAACCTTCAATATATGAAGGTTTGCCAAGACAATGCGTAAGATCAAAAATATGGTTTGTGTTTTCCATTTTCATCTGTTAAAAAATAAAAATATGATGGATTTTTATACGGGACTTTATCTTGTTTTGTCTTGTCAAAGATCAATGGCAAGACAATGCGTAAGATCAAAAATAGACTCCAGGAACATGTCAGTCGACTTAGACACAAAATAGAAGGGGCTCCTTTAACAGACCACTGGCAACTAATGGGGCATCCACCAGAAGCTTTTAAAGTGGCGGTCCTTTTTCAATTACAAGAACATCCAAGGGGAGGAGATCTCAATACCAGATTGATACAAGAGGAACAGAAATACATATATACATGGGATACAGTGAACCCAAAAGGACTGAACCGGGAAATTGATTGGACAATATTCTGGTGAAGTGGAGCTATCAGCACCATGTATCAGGGGGGACAACACCACCGCCTACCATTAATATCATGTCGGGAAGTTCGTCAAAGCCCGCAAGGAAAGGACAGACGAAGTTAGGAAATGAGAATGTCACCAGATTCAGAGTAATCAAACGTGAAATCATAAGGAACTTTGGAATCATAGCTGTTTCTTTGACAAGACAAAACAAGATAAAGTCCCGTATAAAAATCCATCATATTTTTATTTTTTAACAGATGAAAATGGAAAACACATCCATATAGTTACAAAACAGTGTCTTGACTTATAAGCAAACGCGGCTGTCAGCGCAGCCAGAGAGACACACTTAGTCGCAGGAGACTCGCCCGAAAAAAGAGTAAATTGAAAGCGATCAGCCCCGCCTGTAAAACGCCCTCGGGTGAATTAGACCCGCCCGCTGAAAAAGAAAAAATTGAAAGTGGCCAACTCCGCCTAGAAAACGCCCCTGATTGAATTGAAGCCGCCCACAGAGACAATCAGGTCCGCATATGCCGGAAGTTGAAGACACCATTGTGAATATCCACACCTGAGATAGCCGTGGTTCTAACGAAGAGGAGGAGGTAGGTTCCCAGGCTTATATAAATGGTCAGAATGCAGCCGACGCCCAGATAAGCATTACGGGCGTTCCGAGTATGACAAAGGAAAGCGGCATAACAGTAAGTTTTTTGAAAAAAAGCCAGGTGGGTCTTGTGATTTTAAACAAGTTATAAAGGCTTCATAAGGCTTGTGTTATCTGAAATTGACTTTTTCATATATTGAAGGTTTGCCATATGCTGTGAACCCAGTGTTGGACACAGCTCATTCTCCCACAGTCCCTGAAGCAGGCACCCCGTGCCGAAACATGGCCCGTGTCGGACGAGCAGCTCCGTGCCCATGAGATATTATTGAGGCGATGTCCCGATAAGTATGCAATAAAACATTAGTGGGACGGAAAAGCAGCAGGGGAGAAGGGATTTTAAGAAAAATTGAAAAATTATAAAAAGTAAAAGATGTTGGTGAATTAAATAAAAATTAAAAAAAGACTAATAGACGGAGGCACATAAGAGGATCACCATCAATTGGTTACCCTCATAGACTTACCTCCGTACAAGATCACCTAGCAATTAATCCCCTATACGTTTTTGTTGGAATATTATTGAGAAGGGGAAGAGGTTGGTTAGTGACTAGTGAATACTGTACTATTAATAACCTCAAAATACGATGACTTCTATTACTGCCTGGGATAATACATTATCCTTTTCGGAAGCCAGACTACAGGCACTATTGACAGCACCATCAATTTTTACCACATCAGATGGTCAAAAACCTGATCAGTGGAATTCAGTCCTGGCATCAAATAAAAAATTGATTAGAACTGAATTGCACGCAGGCACTCTAATCGAGTATTGTCGAGCTCAGAGAATACCACGCGGATTAAGGGTCCAGAAAGAACCAAGGCTATATGCTGAAGATCCCGAATTTCTGCAAAATTGGAACAAAATTCTAAACAAATGTTCATTGGACCTTATGATCCTAATTATTGAAAAGGCACAAACAACAGCAGTTCAAGTTAAAGAAGAAATTGAAACAACTTTATCAGAAATCCGCCAAGTCGAATCAGATGATAAATACCAAGAGTCTTTCAAAGAGTTGCAGGACCAAGTACATGCCTTTAGGGATGAATTAACACAATTCAAGTTAACTAAGTTCACTAGGGATGAAGAGGACTACAAAAAGGTAATGTATATCTATGGATGTCGACACAACCCCACAGATATAGGAAACCCAAGGTCACCTTCGCGGGGGTCATCAGATGATTCTTCAGGAGAAGAAGCACGCGCAGGCAGACGACACACAGAGAATACCAGTGAACAACAAGTAGAAAGAGAGTCTCATTTTTTAGAACAAGCCAGTGCCCGCAAAGACCACAAACGGACCAAAGAAAAAGAAAACCAAGGCCCAAAACGCCCATATGGTCGAACAAGACAAGCCAAGAACAAATAGTTACCAGTACTCACGAAGCAGTTATCAACATATCCACTACTCCTTTGACAGAAGCTCAATTGACTTTATTGAACAAAGGTTTATCGTTTGCACCAGTTAACAGTTATTCGACATTTGAAGGTGAAAAATACTTAAATAGATTCATCCGACAACTACGGTTGAAAGTATTCTTTGCCAATACAGCCCCCCAGGAGCATCAGAAAGACGAATTGACACCACGGTCCACCTGGGTTCCACCAGGTCCAATAGATCCGGTGATTTATACATTCGCAGAAATGGTTCGTAGAGACAGTTTCTTAAAAACCATTAAACAACCAACTAGCAACAATAACCTCTCCGTTGCAGAAAAGAACGCACTGAAAGAGATTCGGGACAATCAACACTTAGTAGTGAAACCGGCTGATAAAGGGGGCTCTATTGTAGTACAAAGTAGACAACAATACATAGCAGAAATAGAGCGTCAATTAAATGACATGGAATTTTATCAACCATTACCAGAGGATCCAACAGCAGAGATCAAAAAGAGGATAGACCTCATAGTAGATCAAGCACAAAAAGCAAACTGGATTACAGAGAAGGAGGCTCGGTTTTTAACAGTTAAATACCCCACCTGTCCGGTATTTTACACTGTACCAAAAATTCACAAATCCCTCAAGTCCCCCCCGGGACGTCCAATAGTATCCTCAAAGGGGTCGCTTTTGGAGCCGCTCTCCCAGTTTGTGGATAAGTCTTTGCGTGGATACGTCCCACAGATTACTTCATACATACGAGACTCCGCTCACCTAATGACTCTTTTACAGGATCTTCGTCCAGCACTAGAAAGTACTTACCTAGTAACCATAGATGTCACAGCTTTGTATACCAGTATCCCTCAGAGTGAGGCAATCGAGGTGATAACAGCAAAATTAACGTCAACTGGTATACGACGGAGAACTCCAGTAGCCTTCATCCAGGAACTTGCCAGCATTGCATTGCAAGAGAATTACTTTATGTTTTTAGGGAAGTATTATAAACAAATCAAAGGCACAGCTATGGGGGCCACTATGGCCCCCGATTTGGCTAACTTATACATGTCAGAGTTCGAGGAAAGATGGGTATACCACAACAACTACGAAAGCCACATCATATTGTGGAAAAGATTCATCGATGACATTTTTGTCATATGGCATGGAGAAGAGGAGGAATTGAAACTTTTTGTGCAATGGTTGAACAGTTGCAATCCACATTTACATTTTACGAGCCAACATCATAAGAATAGTATACCGTTTTTGGATATTCAAGTCATGCTCACAGGAGAAGGATTTCAATTCACTATATACCGAAAACCTACAGACAGAAATACACTGTTACATTACTCATCTTTCCATCCAAACCATCTTAGAAATAATTTACCAGTTGGGCAATTCCTCAGGTTGAGGAGACTGTGCTCCACTGTCACAGAATTCAAAACACAAGCAGTAGATATGACCAATAGATTTTTGCAAAGAGGGTATCCAGCAGCTACAGTAAAAAAAGCGTATAAGAGGGCCAGATGGGCTAATAGAGAGCTGCTTCTTCAGCCCAAAATCCATACAGAAAGTGAGAAACTGATTTGTGTGTTACCACACACACCGCAAACTTACTTGTTGAAAAAAAGTATCTTAAAACACTGGCCCATCCTACAAGTCCATCCCAATTTGAAGGAAAAACCCACTTTTGCTCTCACAAAAGCACAAAATTTGAAAGATTTGCTAGTACATTCCAATTTATTGCCCGTACAAGTTCGAAGTCAAGACACAGCAAAAGGGCAAAAAGCATGTGGTAAATGTAGTGCTTGTCAGTTCATGCATGAAGGCACGGAATTTTCTATCCCTGGCCGCAGGAAATACACCTATAAAGGCAACTACACCTGCGACTCAACGAGAGTCATCTATGCGCTGTGGTGCACCTGCCACAAGGTATACATCGGCAAGACAATGCGTAAGATCAAAAATAGACTCCAGGAACATGTCAGTCGACTTAGACACAAAATAGAAGGGGCTCCTTTAACAGACCACTGGCAACTAATGGGGCATCCACCAGAAGCTTTTAAAGTGGCGGTCCTTTTTCAATTACAAGAACATCCAAGGGGAGGAGATCTCAATACCAGATTGATACAAGAGGAACAGAAATACATATATACATGGGATACAGTGAACCCAAAAGGACTGAACCGGGAAATTGATTGGACAATATTCTGGTGAAGTGGAGCTATCAGCACCATGTATCAGGGGGGACAACACCACCGCCTACCATTAATATCATGTCGGGAAGTTCGTCAAAGCCCGCAAGGAAAGGACAGACGAAGTTAGGAAATGAGAATGTCACCAGATTCAGAGTAATCAAACGTGAAATCATAAGGAACTTTGGAATCATAGCTGTTTCTTTGACAAGACAAAACAAGATAAAGTCCCGTATAAAAATCCATCATATTTTTATTTTTAACAGATGAAAATGGAAAACACATCCATATAGTTACAAAACAGTGTCTTGACTTATAAGCAAACGCGGCTGTCAGCGCAGCCAGAGAGACACACTTAGTCGCAGGAGACTCGCCCGAAAAAAGAGTAAATTGAAAGCGATCAGCCCCGCCTGTAAAACGCCCTCGGGTGAATTAGACCCGCCCGCTGAAAAAGAAAAAATTGAAAGTGGCCAACTCCGCCTAGAAAACGCCCCTGATTGAATTGAAGCCGCCCACAGAGACAATCAGGTCCGCATATGCCGGAAGTTGAAGACACCATTGTGAATATCCACACCTGAGATAGCCGTGGTTCTAACGAAGAGGAGGAGGTAGGTTCCCAGGCTTATATAAATGGTCAGAATGCAGCCGACGCCCAGATAAGCATTACGGGCGTTCCGAGTATGACAAAGGAAAGCGGCATAACTGACTGTCACCCATCTGTGAGGACTAACATCCTGCCTTCCTAGGAGAACACCTGCAACTGCGCTTTCCATTGTTTAATTGGCTGTTATAAGGGATATTGGAACAGAAATCAATTCTATACCTTGCTGTGGCTGTACCAGCCAGATTCCTCAAAATATCAATTGACCTGTGTCTTGGCCCTAAAGCTTTTTCTTTTGGCCTTGTTCCTGTGATATATTCATTGTTGTTTGTATTTTTATACTTTTTTGAGCAAATGTGTGAACCTATTATAGCGGTCTCTTCTGTCCATCCCCAATTGTTTTAAAAATATCCTTTGTTTGTAAGAACATAAGAAAATGCCATACTGGGTCAGACCAAGGGTCCATCAAGCCCAGCATCCTGTTTCCAACGGTGGCCAATCCAGGCCATAAGAACCTGGCAAGTACCCAAACATTAAGTCTATTCCATGTAACCATTGCTAATGGCAGTGGCTATTCTCTAAGTGAACTTAATAGCAGGTAATGGACTTCTCCTCCAAGAACTTATCCAATCCTTTTTTAAACATAGCTATATTAACTGCACTAACCACATCCTCCGGCAACAAATTCCAGAGTCTAATTGTGCGTTGAGTAAAAAAGAACTTTCTCCGATTAGTTTTAAATGTGCCCCATGCTAACTTCATGGAGTGCCCCCTAGTCTTTCTACTATCTGAAAGAGTAAATAACCGATTCACATCTACCCGTTCTAGACCTCTCATGATTTTAAACACCTCTATCATATCCCCCCTCAGTCGTCTCTTCTCCAAGCTGAAAAGTCCTAACCTCTTTAGTCTTTCCTCATAGGGGAGTTGTTCCATTCCCCTTATCATTTTGGTAGCCCTTCTCTGTACCTTCTCCATCGCAATTATATCTTTTTTGAGATGCGGCGACCAGAATTGTACACAGTATTCAAGGTGCGGTCTCACCATGGAGCGATACAGAGGCATTGTGACATTTTCCGTTTTATTCACCATTCCTTTTCTAATAATTCCCAACATTCTGTTTGCTTTTTTGACTGCCGCAGCACACTGTACCGACGATTTCAATGTGTTATCCACTATGACACCTAGATCTCTTTCTTGGGTTATAGTTCTGCTGTTTGCACTATACTAATATTTATGTAATAGTTTGATCCTCTGTATGGGCTGCTAATGAAGATCCAAACTTATTTGTTAAAATTAATTATATTCCTCTAACTTTCATAATATAGTGTGTTCAGTGCAGATTAGCAAATGTTGCTTACCTGATGTAACAGGTGTTCTCACAGGACAGCAGGATGTTAGTCCTCACAAATGGGTGACATCGAGGATGGAGCCCACCACGGAAAAACTTATGTCAAAGTTTAACAGAACTTTGACTGGCTCCTACTGGGCATGCCCAGCAAGGCACTGACCCTGCAGCCAGCAGGGGTCTCCCTTCAGTCTGATTTTCAAAGCTACAGGCAGTGCCTAAAAAGTAAAAAGAAAACGAACCCAACACCGCGGGGTGGCGGGCGGGTTTCGTGAGGACTAACATCCTGCTGTCCTGTGAGAACACCTGTTACATCAGGTAAGCAACATTTGCTTTCTCACAGGACAAGCAGGATGGTTGTCCTCACAAATGGGTGAGTACCGAGCTGAGGATGTCCTGACTTGCACCAAATGCACCCAACGGTGTGCAAGAGGCACAACAACTGGGGTGGAATTTGGGAAAGGGCATCCGCACCCTACCGGGCAGGTGGAAGGGTGTTGGTACATCAGGTTGGAAAAAGGTTACGCAAGACAGATTGGCCGAAGATGGAGTCCTGTCTTCCAGCCTTGTCCAAACAATAGTGGGCTGCAAAGGTATGGAGAGAACTCCAGGTTGCAGCTTTGCAGATGTCCGGAAGCGGCACCGATCGAAGGTGTGCCACTGACGTCGCCATGGCCCTCACAGAGTGTGCTTTAACACGGTCTTGAAAAGGAATGCCAGCTTGCTCATAGCAAAAAGAAATGCAGTCCGCCAACCAGGAAGAAAGAGCCTGCTTACCCACAGGTTGTCCTAACTTGTTAGGATGGAAAGAGACGAATAATTGAGTGCTCTTCCTGTGAGAAACTGTACGGTCTAGGTAAAAAGCTAGAGCCCGTTTACAGTCTAGGGTATGCAGGGTCAGCTCTCCAGAGTTGGAGTGGGGCCTGGGAAAAAAGATAGGTAGTACGATAGATTGATTGATATGAAACTCCGAAACTACCTTAGGTAAAAATTTAGGGTGAGTGCGGAGTACCGCCCGGTCCTGCAGGAGCTTAGTGTAAGGCGGATAGGTAACTAGGGCCTGTAATTCACTAATCCTGCGAGCTGAAGTAACAGCCAAAAGGAATAACACTTTCCAAGTGAGATATTTAAAGTCACAGGAGTGCAGAGGTTCGAAAGGAGGTTTCATTAGACGACCAAGAACCAGGTTAAGGTCCCATGATGGGGCCGGAGGACGCAAGGGTGGCTTTAGATGGAGTAAGCCCTTAAGAAAGCGTGTTACCAGGGGTTGTACTGAAATAGGATTACCCCCAATACCCTTATGGAAGGCGGCTACCGCACTGACATGCATTCTGATAGAAGAGGTTTTAAGACCTGATTCAGAGAGATGCCATAAATAGTCCAAGAATTTGGAGATTGGACAGGAAAGGGGATCAAGGGACTGAGAAGTGCACCATGATGTGTACCTTTTCCATTTGTATGAGTAAGACTTTCTTGTGGAAGGCTTTCGTGAAGCTATCAGGACCCGAGAAACGGAATCTGAAAGGTTAAATGGTTGAAGGACTAACCTTTCAACATCCATGCCGTCAGGGACAAGGCTTGGAGGTTGGGATGGAGGAGGCATCCGTCGTTTTGAGTGAGCAGATGCGGGTCCTTTCCCAGAGGAATGTGCCTGCGGATGGAGAGATCCTGGAGTATTGGAAACCATACTTGGCGTGGCCAGTAAGGTGCTATCAGGATCATGGTTCCTCCGTCCTGGCGTAGCTTCACGAGAGTCTTTGACACAAGAGGAAGTGGAGGGAATGCATAGAGCAGACCGGTTGTCCACTTGAGGGAGAATGCATCCCTCGGGCGAGAGTGCTGGCTCCGAATGAGAGAGCAGTAATCGTCCACTTTGTGGTTCTGAGGGGACGCAAAGAGGTCTATGCGGGGAAAACCCCACTTTCGAAACAGAGAGGTTGCTACGAGAGGGTTGAGTGACCACTCGTGTGGTTGGAAGACACGGCTCAGCTGGTCTGCCAATACATTGTCTACTCCCGGCAGGTAAGTGGCCCTGAGGTACATAGAGTGGGAGAGGGCTTCCGCCCAGATCTGCGCAGCTTCCTGACACAGAAGGAAGGAGCCTGTGCCTCCCTGCTTGTTTATGTACCACATGGCCACTTGGTTGTCCGTCTGGATTAAGATTATCGATGAAATAGATGATCTTTGAAAGTTCGGAGCGCATAGCGGATTGCTCGAAGTTCCAGGAAATTGATCTGGTGTTCGGCTTCCTCTTTGGACCATAACCCTTGGGTTTGGAAGTCGTCCACATGGGCTCCCCAACCGATGTGAGAAGCGTCGGTGGTTAGGATTACTTGCGGATCCGGTGGAAGAAAAGGTAAGCCCTGAAGGAGGTTGACCTGAGTCGTCCACCGGGTTAAGGATAGGCGCAACGCTTGTGTGACTGTGACTATGGAGGACAGAGGCTGAAAAGCTTGAATCCATTGGTGTCGTAGAGTCCATTGTGTTACTCTCATGGCTAGTCGGGTCATGGGAGTGACTTGAACCGAGGATGCCATGTGTCCTAGGAGAATGAGGAACTGGCGAGCCGTGGCAGTGTTCTGAGACTGGAGCTGGCGAGCCAGGGATATTAGGGTGTGGACCCTCTGAAGAGGAAGGTAAGCCTTTGCCTGTAAGGTGTCCAAGTCTGCCCCAATGAAGGATAAGGTTTGAGACGGGACTAAGCAAGATTTCTCGTAATTGACAAGAAACCCTAAGGAAAGGAGTGTTTGAATTGTCAATTTTAGGGAGGATTGAGCTATCTGTTGGGTGGAGGCCCTGATTAGCCAATCGTCCAGGTAGGGGTAGACGTGGACACCTTCCTTCCTGAGGAATGCTGCTACCACTACGAGACATTTGGTAAAGACTCGTGGGGCAGAAGCCAGACCGAAAGGTAGGACACGGTATTGATAATGGTCGTGGCCTACTAGAAACCGCAGATATTTGCGATGGGATTGTGTGATCGCAATGTGGGTATAAGCGTCCTTGAGGTCGAGAGAGCACAGCCAATCCCCTCTTTGTAGCAGAGGGAGCAGCGCGCCTAGGGTTACCATTTTGAACTTCTCTTTTTGAAGGTATTTGTTGAGGGCTCGAAGGTCCAAAATGGGACATAGTCCCCCTGATTTCTTTGGTATTAGGAAGTATCTGGAATAGAATCCCTTGCCTCGTTGAGAGGGAGGAACGGGTTCTATAGCATTTGATTGCAGAAGAAGAGATACTTCCTGTTGTAATTGAGCCAAATGGGTGGATAGACTCCACGCTTGAAGAGGCGGGGAGTCTGCCGGAAGAGTTATGAAGTTGAGGTGGTAACCCTGTGCGATAATCGTTAGCACCCACTGATCTGAGGTGATCTGCAACCAAGGTTGTAGAAAATGGTACAGTCGACCTCCTACAGGAATGTCTGGAAGAGGGGTTTGGCATGTGTTCCCTACAGGGGAGTCAAAGGCCAGCCGCAGGCCCAGGAGGAGGGGCTACAGTAGGCCTTTGTTTCCTAGGCTGACGCGGCTGAGGCCTAGTAGAGGATCGAGCTGGACGAGGCCTGGCCGATGGAGGGTAGTAACGGCGTGGCCGAAAGAACGACTTCTTAGAGTCCTTCTTAAGTGGTTGTTTGGAGGAAACCTCAGACGAAACAGAAGAAAGTTGTTTTAACGTCTCGTGGTGATCTTTTAATTCAGCTACAATTTGCTGAATTTGTTCTCCAAACAAATTGTCCCCTAAGCAGGGTAAATCCGCTAAACGATCCTGGACCTCTGGGCGAAGGTTGGATGACTTTAACCAAGCCCAACGTCTGGCCGAGATGGCAGTAGCTGAAACCTTTGTGGAGGCATCGAAGATGTCATAAGCCGTTCTGATCTCGTGCTTCCCCACTTCAAACCCTTTGTTAAGAAGGGCCTGAAGCTGTGGCTGGTATTGGTCAGGTAATGTGTCAGCAAAATCTTGCATCTGTTTAAGGATGGCTCTGTTATATTGCGTCATGTAGAGTTGATATGAGGCTATGCGAGAAATCAGCATAGCTCCATGGTACACTTTCCGTCCCACACTGTCCAGGAATTTATTGTCCTTGACAGGCGGAGTGGAGGAGTGTGGCTTTAGACGCTTGGCCTTTCTTTGTGCGGACTCAACCACAACAGAGCGATGATCCAGTTGAGGCTTTTGAAAGCCTGGTGCTGACTGGACAAGGTATGTGGAGTCAGCCTTCTTGTTAACTGGTGATACAGATGAAGGAGATTCCCAGTTTTTCTTTAAGAGATCGAGAAACACCTGGTGAATGGGGATGGAAGCGATGATTTTTGGAGCGTCCAAAAATTGAAGCAGTTCCATCATCTGGTGTCTGTCATCGGTCTCAGATTGCAGCTGAAAAGGTACAATTTCGGACATCTCCTTTACAAAATTAATAAAGGAGAGATCCTCTGGAGGAGATCTTTTTCTACTCTCTGTAGGAGAAGGCGGTGATGGTAAATCTGTGTCAGAAGATGTATCATCACCCCAGGTATCATAGGGATCACTTGGGGGTTGAAGCCCCGATGGACCTGGTTGAAGATCCGAAGGCATCGAAGGAAACCTTGGAGGAACCGGTGGTACAATCGGCACTGGGAACGGCATCGAGGGTTTCGGTGCTGCCGATGGAGTCGGTGCCGGTCTTGGAATCGATGGAGCCGAAGGATAAATTGGTGGAGATATACGAGAAGGCACCGATGGGACCACACCGGAAAGGGGAATCAGGAACGGTGTTTCTCCCGCCGATGAAAATCCAGTCGGAGACGATGGCGCTGTCGGTGCTACTGGAATCATCGATGGAAGGGCATGTACAAGTGCTTCCATACGTTGTAGTAGCGGTGCCAGCGCTTCCACCAAAGGTTCGGTGGTCGGTTCCTTCCTCGGTGGCGGAGTCGGTGCCGGGGTCGATGGCGGTGCCGGAATCGGTGCCAGAGACGGTGCCAATGGAGGTTGGAATCTTTGCATCGCTTTCTCGATGGCCTCCTGGACCAGCCGGTCCAGTTCAGCCCGGAGACCAGGGGTAACAATACCCGGCTCGACGGGAGAGGGAGGCTGAGGCAGAGCCGGAGGGACCACCGTAACCGGTGGGATCACGGCTCCCACACCCCGAGAGGGTGAGGGTTTCCTCGATGCCTGCAAACGAGACGTGGACGGTGCCAAGTCTGATCGAGGCCTCTTAGTCGGTGGTTCGGCCTGTTCAGAGGTCGATGACTGTGGATCCTCGACAGGCCGAGACTTGTGCCGTCGATGGCGATGCTTGTCCTTCCGGTCTCCTCGCCCATCCGGGGAGGGGACAGGAGTCGACGGCCGAGAAGTCATCGATGGTGGCTGGTCACCGGAGGGTTGACGATGGTGGTGCAATTTCGACGGTGCCGGTTCCGATGACGTCGATGCTATCGATGGCGTTGGGGTGGGTGCATGGAAGAGGAGCCCCATCTTCTCCATCCTGGCCTTGCGACCCTTAGGTGTCATTGGGGCACATTTGGTGCAAGTCAGGACATCATGCTCACTACCCAAACACAAAACACAAACCCTATGGGGGTCTGTGATTGGTACAATCCGGACATCGACGGAACCCCGTCGCCATGGCTTAAGGCCAAATTTAGTCGCGGGCTCGGTAAGTGCCAACAGGCCTCGAGGGCCAAATTCGACGGTAGTCGAGGAAAAAAGGCAAAAAACTTACCGGTTTCCGCGAAGGTGACAAAAATTTGTCGAAGGGAGACCCCTGAGGGGCAAATTTTCTTCGGAAAGAAAAGTACCGAATTCCTGTCAGGAACGTGGTAAGGGAGCTCCTTTCACCGCGTGGCAACTGCTGCGCGGAAAAAAGAAGACTGAAGGGAGACCCCTGCTGGCTGCAGGGTCAGTGCCTTGCTGGGCATGCCCAGTAGGGGCCAGTCAAAGTTCTGTTAAACTTTGACAGTTTTTCCGTGGTGGGCTCCATCCTCGATGTCACCCATTTGTGAGGACAACCATCCTGCTTGTCCTGTGAGAAACATAGATACCATACATAAAAGCATAGCTTAACCATTTAAGTAAACAATTAAAAGTCTAACCTATAATACTTAAAACGTTAAAACAATAATACTATTACATAAAATTAACCTCCTGCAAATGCCAACTGGAAAAGTAAAGTCAACAATCTTCCTAAACATTTTAACATTGGTCTCTTTCCTTACATTTAAAGGGAGTGCCATAGTGTTGGAGCTGCATTGGAAAAAGTTCTGGCTTTAGTTAGTTAATGCCTTTAGTCTCTAATAGAGGGGATACGCAACACACACTGGTTTTCTGAATGGAGCGATCGGACTGGCAAATACCAATGTGACTTGTTTCAACCAACACAAGGAATATCTACATGAAGCAATTTAAAATTTGTAACTAGCAATTGCAATCTCATTCTGTATTTCACTGGCAGCCAATGTAAGCCACATAAGGCTGGGCTAATATAATCCTTTTTTGATACACTGAAAAGCATACATGCTGCCACATTTTGAATGGGTTGAAGTACATATATGTACTTATCAGGCAACTCAGTAGAAATGATGCTACCCAAAAATCAGGATCTGAAGCACTGTCTGGAACATGTCCTGTGGGATCAACAGCTTTTAAAGGCATTTTGTTTATAAAACACAACTTTGGCTTGATGCTTAATATGTGGTTTCATGGTAAAGTGGGAGTCCAGAAAGACCCCTACAATTTTTATTTCAGACAAAAAGTGATATGACTGCTCTGTCAAGATGTACTTGGTCAAAATTAATTGCCTCAGGAATTTTCCCTACCCAAAGTAATGTGGTCTGGGAAATATTTAAGAGCAATATAAACAGCCATGATTTTAGCACATGCATGCATTTTTTCTGGAATGATGTCAGGGGTCTCACTTGGAATAAAAAGCTGAATAATATCGGCATACAAAAAGTAAAAGTACCCCCAGCTACTGAAGAACTAGACCTAATAGTGTCAAATATAAATTAAAAAGTACAGAAGACAGTGCTTACCCCTAGGGGAGACTAGTAGACAACTCTTGCCAACAAGAAAATGTGTTGTTTATCTGAATGTGCTGTTTTCTGCCTTCCAAAAAGGATATAAACTATAAGAGAACCATTCCAAAAATCCCAGTTGATTTTAAGTGGTGGTGGTGGTGGGAGGGTACAAGAATATCCCAGCTTTGTGATCCCCTTTTGAGCCTCTGAGACACGCTTCCTTAAAGGATCTCACCTTGAAGATTGTGTTCTTGGTGGCCATCTGTTTCGCGAGGCGTATTTCAGAATTGCAGGCTCTTTCCTGTAGGGATCCCTTCCTTCGCATCTCGGCTGATAGTGTCCCTGCGCACAGTCCCTTCCTTTTTGCCAAAAGTTGTGTCTGCCTTTCATATTAATCAGTCTGTGGAGTTACCCAGATTCCCTGACTGGGCTTGTGACCCCGCTATGGGAAGAGATCTTCATCTGTTAGATGTCTGCCGGGTTCTCCTTCGGTATTTGAAGGTCACTAACTCTTTTCAAAAATCGGATCACCTTTTTGTGCTCTTTGGAGGTCTGAAGAAGGGTGAAAAGGCATCTAAGGCATCCTTGGCTCACTGGATGAAGGAAACAATTTGCTTGGCCTACATTGGGAGGGGTCGCCCCGTCCCGACTAGTTTGAAAGCTCACTCTACGAGAGCGCAAGAAGCTTCTTGGGCAGAGTGTCAGTTGTCGCCTGAGGAGATTTGTAGAGCCGCAGTCTGGTCTTCCTTGCATACCTTCACAAGGCATTATCGTCTGGATGTTAGGGATCTGGACCAATTGCTTTTTGGGGAGAGCGTCTTGCGAGCGGGTTTTTCGGGTTCCTGCCCGGTGTAATGTGGCTTTGATACATCCCACTGGTCTGGACTGATCTGGGTATGTACAGGAAAGGAAAATTGGTTCTTACTTGCTAATTTTCGTTCCTGTAATACCACAGATCAGTCCAGGATCCTGCCCGGTGCTACTGCTGAAAGACTGATTTACCTAACGGTTAGCTGCTGTACATAGGGAATCTATCTGAATGACTATAATATTTTGGTTTTTGTTATGAACTGTGGTTCAAACCTGATTTTCAGGTATTGGGGTCGTTTGTTTCGGACCCTTGAGGGAGTTTTTTTTCTGTTCACCCTTGTTTCAGGAATTAGATGTTTTTTTGTCAATTATACTTGGGTATCGATAAATACTGATGAGCTGCAGATGGCACGCTTGGGATACCAGTGCCTCGAAGCTTTGCTCTCTGACTCCATCTGCTGGTGGTAGTGCATAACCCACTGGTCTGGACTGATCTGTGGTATTATAGGAACGAAAATTAGCAAGTAAGAACCAATTTTCCTATCTTAGAAGCACAGTCCAGATGTATTCCACGCATTAAGAAAGGTGGAAGGAAGGCAAAACCATTTCTGATATGGTTAAAAGGTAAGGTGAAAGACTATTTTAACCAAAAAAAAATCCTTAAATTGAAAGAAAGATCCATCTGAAGAAAATAGGAAAAAGCATAAGCATTGCGAAGTTAAGTGTAAAACATTGATAAGGCAGGCTAAGAGAGAATTTAAAATGAAATTTGCCATAGAGGCAAAAATTCATAATAAAAACGTTTTAAAATATATCCAAAGCAAGAAACCTGTCCAGGAGTCAAGTGGACTGTTAGATGACTGAGGGGTTAAAGGGGCTCTTAGGGAAGATAAGGCCATTACAGAAAGTCTAAATAAATTCTTTGCTTCTGTGTTTACTAATGAGGATGTTGGGGAGATACCGGTTCAGGAGATGGTTTGCAAGGGTGATGAGTGAGTCAGATGAACTGAACCAAATCACTGTGAACCTGGAAGATGTAGATGTATTAGTTAAAATGTGTAACCTATCATTAAAATCATCCATTGTACTTGAAGGCTGGAGGGTGACCAATATAACCCCAATGTTTAAAAAGGCCTCCAGAGGTGACCCAGGAAATTAAAGATCACGTCTTAGATAAGCCTGAGCACTAATTTTTCACCAAAACCTAACTAGAGGCTATGTCCCAATCTCAAGATTCCATATCTGATCTCCAGGTTAAGAACATGCCATACTGGGTCAGACCAAGGGTCCATCAAGCCCAGCATCCTGTTTCCAACAGTGGCCAATCCAGGCCATAAGAACCTGGCAAGTACCCCAAAATTAAGTCTATTCCATGTTACCGTTGCTAATAATAGCAGTGGCTATTTTCTAAGTCAACTTTATAGCAGGTAACGGACTTCTCCTCCAAGAACTTATCCAATCCTTTTTTAAACACAGCTATACTAACTGCACTAACCACATCCTCTGGCAACAAATTCCAGAGTTTAATTGTGCGTTGAGTAAAAAAGAACTTTCTCCAATTAGTTTTAAATATGCCTCATGCTAACTTCATGGAGTGCCCCCTAGTCTTTCTATTATCCGAAAGATTAAATAACCGATTCACATCTACCCGTTTTAGACCTCTCATGATTTTAAACACCTCTATCATATCCCCCCTCAGCTGTCTCTTCTCCAAGCTGAAAAGTCCTAATCTCTTTAGTCTTTCCTTATAGGGGAGCTGTTCCAATCCCCTTATCATTTTGGTAGCCCTTCTCTATACCTTCTCCATCGCAATCATATCTTTTTTGAGATGCGGCAACCAGAATTGTACACAGTATTCAAGGTGCAGTCTCACCATGGAGCACTACAGAGGCATTATGACATTTTCCGTTTTATTCACCATTCCCTTTCTAATAATTCCCAACATTCTGTTTGCTTTTTTGACTGCCGCAGCACACTGAACAGACGATTTCAATGTGTTATCCACTATGACGCCTAGATCTTTCTTGGGTTGTAGCACCTAATATGGAACCTAACATTGTGTAACTCTAGCATGGGTTATTTTTCCCTATATGCATCACCTTGCACTTATCCACATTAAATTTCATCTGCCATTTTGATGCCCAATTTTCCAGTCTCACAAGCTTACTGCAATTTATCACAATCTGCTTGTGATTTAACTACTCTGAACAATTTTGTATCAACTGCAAATTTGATTATCTCACTCGTCGTATTTCTTTCCAGATCATTTATAAATATATTGAAAAGCACGGGCCCCAGTACAGATTCCTGAGGCACTCCACTGCCCACTCCCTTCCACTGAGAAAATTGTCCATTTAATCCTACTCTGTTTCCTGTCTTTTTGCCAGTTTGCAATCCACGAAAGGACATAGCCACCTATCCCATGACTTTTTACTTTTCCCTAGAAGCCTCTCATGAGGAACTTTGTCAAACGCCTTCTGAAAATCCAAGTATACTACATCTACCGGTTCACCTTTATCCACATGTTTATTAACTCCTTCAAAAAAGTGAAGCAGATTTGTGAGGCAAGACTTGCCTTGGGTAAAGCCATGCTGACTTTGTTCCATTAAACCATGTCTTTCTATATGTTCTGTGATTTTGATGTTTAGAACACTTTCCACTATTTTTCCTGGCACTGAAGTCAGGATAACCCGTCTGTAATTTCCCGGATTGCCCCTGGAGCCCTTTTTAAATATTGGGGTTACATTAGCTATCCTCCAGTCTTCAGGTACAATGGATGATTTTAATGATAAGTTACAAATTTTTACTAATAGGTCTGAAATTTCATTTTTTAGTTCCTTCAGAACTCTGGGGTGTATACCATCCGGTCCAGGTGATTTACTACTCTTCAGTTTGTCAATCAGGTCTACCACATCTTCTAGGTTCACTGTGATTTGATTCAGTCCATCTGAATCATTACCCATGAAAACCTTCTCCGGTTCAGGTACCTCCACAACATCCTCTTCAGTAAACACCGAAGCAAAGAAATCATTTAATCTTTCCGCGATGGCCTTATCTTCTCTAAGTGCCCCTTTAACCCCTCGATCATCTAACGGTCCAACTGACTCCCTCACAGGCTTTCTGCTTCGGATATATTTAAAAACGTTTTTACTGTGAGTTTTTGCCTCTACGGCCAACTTCTTTTCAAATTCTCTCTTAGCCTGTCTTATCAATGTCTTACATTTAACTTGCCAACATTTATGCATTATCCTATTTTCTTCTGTTGGATCCTTCCAATTTTTGAATGAAGATCTTTTGGCTAAAATAACTTCTTTCACCTCCCATTTTAACCATGCCGGTAATCGTTTTGCCTTCTTTCCACCTTTCTTAATGTGTGGAATACATCTGGACTGTGCTTCTAGAATGTTTTTTTTTAACAATGACCACACCTCTTGCACACTTTTTACTTTTGTAGCTGCTCCTTTCAGTTTTTTCTAACAATTTTTCTCATTTTATCAAACTTTCCCTTTTGAAAGTTTAGCACGAGAGCCGTGGATTTGCATACTGTTCCTCATCTAGTCATTAATTCAAATTTTCCCGCAGCGACCAACGCGATCGGAGGACGCCCGAGCAGAGGCAGGAGCTGGGAGAAGGGGCCGCGTGGTTGGCGCTTGAGCCCGTCGGGGTAAGGCCCACTCTTTTCTCGCTTTTACCTCCGAGGGCCCCCGTGCCGACCACGGGCCATCTGGCAGCTCATCTGCCCGCCGTCCTGGAACTGACGAAGCCTTCAACGACGCCGATCGCCTTCCACAGTCGCCCCTCCTCCTCAGGACGCGCCGGTGACGTCATCACCCCTCGACCTAGGGGGATTTAAACTTCGGAGCCGCTCCTAGGCGCCCTTTCCCGCGGTGACCAACGCGATCGGAGGACGCCCGAGCAGAGGCAGGAGCTGGGAGAAGGGGCCGCGCGGTCGGCGCTTGAGCCCGTCTGGGTAAGGCCCACTCTTTTCTCGCTCTTACCTCCGAGGGCCCCCGCGCCGACCACGGGCCATCTGGCAGCTCATCTGCCCACCGTCCTGGAACTGACGAAGCCTTCAACGACACCGATCGCCTTCCACAGTCACCCCTCCTCCTCAGGACGCGCCGGTGACGTCATCACCTCTCGACCTAGGGGGATTTAAACTTCGGAGCCGCTCCTAGGCGCCCTTTCCCACGGCGACCAATGCGATCGGAGGACGCCCGAGCAGAGGCAGGAGCTGGGAGAAGGGGCCGCCTTCCACAGTCGCCCCTTCTCCTCAGGACGCGCCGGTGACATCATCACCCCTCGACCTAGGGGGATTTAAACCAGAGCTGCTCCCAGGCGCCGCGCGCCGAAGGAGCGCGACAAAGGGGCTTGCCCCTTTGTGCGCCCCTTAGTGCAGCCCCGCAAGACAGCCCTTCTCTTGAATTCTGAAACTGCTCAGCCCCCCTCCGGTTCTCAAGCCGGTCAACCTCCCCACCCCACATCATTGCGTTTCAGTCTCTCCCTCCAACTGGGAGCCTCTGTAACCTGCCACAGGTTCCATCACAACTCTACTTCCTGCTTCTACACTGCAGATCGTCCAGAGAAAGTGTACTCCCGCTCTCAGCATTCAACCAGCATCAGACAACAACCTCCCAGCACTCAGCATTCAACCAGCATCAGACAACAACCTCACAGCACCCAGCATTCAACCAGCATCTGACAACAACCTCCCAGCACTCAGCATTCAACCAGCATCAGACAACAACCTCCCAGCACTCAGCATTCAACCAGCATCAGACAACAACCTCCCAGCATTCAACCAGCATCTGTCAACAACCTCCCAGCACTCAGCATTCAACCAGCATCAGACAACAACCTCCCAGCACTCAGCATTCAACCAGCATCAGACAACAACCTCCCAGCACTCAGCATTCAACCAGCATCGTCCTATTTCAAACATCCACTTACAGTAATTGATTCTTCTAGAACAAACACATTCACCATGATCACCTCCCACATTCCAGTTCTAAAATACTCTAACTTCTCCACCAATATAATGAGAACGAAGACCGTTAACTCATACTACAAATCTCTCATTCCTATTATGACTTCCCCCTTCACTCAAATCATGGGATTAATGACGTTCTCCATCCTTCTTCTGAACACACAATCACTACTAAAAAAAAGCCACACTATTAGGTGATATCCTTACTGATGAGTCCCCTGACATATGTGCAATAACAGAGACCTGGCTCAAAAGCACTGACGTCTCCATAATAAACCAACTACCAACAGACTTATACGATATGTTCTCCATTCCGAGACCTAAAAAGAAAGGAGGGGGTCTTCTACTGGCTGCAAAAAAGAAATTCAATCTCACCCTGCAACCCAGCTTACCCCCACACAAGATTGAAATTGGTCTCTTTAAATCAAAAGACCTTCAAATTTGTTTAATTTATGCACCCCCGGGCATACTGGAAAAAAACCCTTCGCCCCTTGCGGAATATATTACAAAACACATTGACATCAACATACCCGCCATCATCCTAGGAGATCTAAACCTCCATTTTGACCGCTCCCCTTTAACACCTGCATGTGAAGCCATACGCTCTACTCTTAATGCCATCGGATTTAAACAAATTGTTTCAGGCCCAACTCACAATGCAGGCCATACCCTGGATGTGATTTTCACAAACTCTCTAATCCTCTCTGACCACCCCCAATGCACCCCCATACCATGGTCAGACCACTACCGAGTAGACACTCACTGCACATTCAACTGTAATCACCATGCGACACACCCTAAAAAAAGAATTATAGAATTCAGAAAAAAATGCCAAATGGAAGACATCATTGAGGCGCTCACAGAAGATCTCCAGAAATTAGATCTCACTGATGCCAACTCGGCCTGTCTCACTTGGCATCAACTCACCAGCTGCATTGCAAATAGACTCTGCCCCCTACTAACAAAAGAGATCAGCACAGATAAGAAAGATAAAAAACCATGGTACACCATGGACCTTAGAAATATGAAATGCGAACTCCGTAAACTGGAAAAGAGGTGGCGTAGAAACCAAGACGCAACACATCTACAAAAATACAAATCCCTACTCCACAAGTATTGGAAAACAACTGATGAAGCCAAAAAAACTTCTACACAGCAAAAATTCATCAATACCAGTTCAATCCGCGCGCACTCTTCCAATATGTTTCTAACATAATTTCCCCCCCAATAAACATCAACCCTGATAATGAAGATAAAAATAAATGTGAGAAACTAGCCTCCTATTTCCACGACAAGATTGCAAATATAATGGCTCACTTTACCTCTCCTTCTCAGCCGGTATCCTTATTGCCCACAAGCTCCATGAGCTCATCACCCACACTCTCAAATTTCGAAACCTCAACGGCATCAGAAATTGAAGCAATTCTAAAAAAAAATCAAACCTGCCTTGCACCCCAAACCTGCCTTGCACCCCATTGATATCATGCCAAAAACACTCCTTGCCATTCCTACTAGGATTGCCCCTTCTATTTCTAACATCAACAAATCCATAACGGATGGTGTTTTTCCTACGCAACTCAAACACGCAATAATAAAGCCCACACTCAAAAAATCTGACCTGGATCCCTCTGAACCTGCCAACTATCGGCCAGTCTCGAACCTCCTGTTATTGTCTAAAATCTTAGAGAAAGTCATTAACAAACAACTCACAGACTTTCTAGACGAAAACCGATTACTCTTCCCTTCACAATATGGTTTCCGGAAGAACCATAGCACTGAAACTCTGCTTGTGTCCCTCTCAGACTCTATACTAAAAACCCTAGATACTGGTCACTCTTATTTACTGGCGCTACTTGATATTTCTTCTGTGTTTGACACTGTCAACCACAATACCCTGCTTTCTCTCCTCTCACAAATTGGCATCACTGGCACCGCCTTATGCTGGATCCAATCTTTCCTGAAAGACAGGACATACAGTGTCAAGATGGGACACCAAACCTCGAAACCCAGAAATCTATCTCAAGGTGTCCCGCAAGGTTCCTCTCTATCATCAACTCTATTCAACGTTTACCTATCTCCTCTTTGTCGACTTCTGGTGAAACTGGATCTCCGTCATTTCATATACGCCGATGATGTACAGATCCTCATCCCCATCTATGATTCACTCACTAATGCCATGAAAACCTGGGATTCGGCCCTTGCTGAAATAAAAAAATCTACTCACAGAAAACTGTCTTGCTATAAACACTACCAAGACAGAACTCCTCATCATCACGCCACACAAGAACACCTCCGCTAACACCACACCTATATCAACATCAGACCATCCCCAATTGCAGCAAGTCCGCAGCCTTGGCGTTATGATTGATAATCACTTTTCCTTAAAGAATTTCATCTCGGCCACAATCAAAAATGGTTTCTTCAAGCTACATACGCTAAAAAGAATTAAACCTCTCTTACACCCACAGGACTTCCGGACTGTGTTACAAGCCACAATTCTGCCGAAACTAGACTACTGTAACGCCTTACTACTAGGTCTCCCGAAAAACGCTATTCAACCATTGCAGATGCTACAAAACTCTGCTGCTCGCTTACTCACCAATACTCGCCGACACGAACACATCACTCCAGCTCTCATGTTCCTGCACTGGCTTCCTGTAGCATACAGGATTACATTTAAAGTTCTCTCCCTCATTCATAAATCAATACATAACCAAGAGATGCAATGGTTTTCTGATCAGTTTATATTCCGTACATCTAATAGACCTATAAGAAATATCCACCAAGCTAAACTTGCCTCTCCTCCTCTTAAACACATCAAACACGTGACCACAAGAGACCGTTCTTTCTCCATAGCTGGTATCAACATCTGGAATAAAATGCCCATGGACTTGCGTCTCGAATCCTGCCATAAAACATTAAAAAAAAACCTCAAAACTTGGTTGTTCGAACAAGCTTTCACACTATGATCATCGACTAAGCTGGAATGCCGTTTTCTTGTTTACGTTTCACTAGTTTCCTGTTACTATTCTCTCCCTTATGTTTGATTCAATCTGCTAATTTATCTGTTCTCCATTTACGCCTGCTATCCCTATTTGCAATATTTGTGACTTGACATTAACTATTGGAATAGGCCTGTGGCAGGTTAATTGCATATATTGCTCTCCTGCTTCGTTATTGAATTAGAATATGCATTTGTTCTTAATAGTTAAAGTAGTTATATTAGGCACTCCTGAATTCTGTTATTTATGTAAAGCCTGTTGCTGTCATTTGTTTACTTCCTGTAAAGCCTGTTGTATGTAAAGCCTGTTGCTAATTTATTGTTTACTGTAAACCGAGGTGATGTATATCTATACGTGCCGCGGTATATAAAAATCACTAAATAAATAAATAAATAAATTTGATCATATTATGATCACTATTGCCAAGCGGCCCCACCGCTGTTAGCTCTCTCACCAAATCCTGTGCTCCACTGAGAATTAGATCTAAAATTGCTCCCTCTCTCGTCTGTTCCTGAACCAATTACTCCATGAAGCAGTCATTTATTACATCCAGGAACTGTGTCGGTTCCAGAACCAATTGCTCCATGAATCTATCATTTATTCCATCCAGGAAAGTTATCTCTCTAGCGTGTCCCGATGATACATTTACCCAGTCAATATTGGGGTAATTGAAGTCTTCCGTTATTTCCGCACTACCAATTTGGTTAGCTTCCCTAATTTCTCTTAGCATTTCACTGGCCGTCTCACCATCTTGACCAGGTTGAAACATATTGGTCCATGTCTACTTTCAAACAGCTTAATTGCTAAACCTTTACCATTTTTTTGTAAATGTAATAGGAGTGATTAGACTATAAAGTCTTATTCACCTTGATGTCCGCAATATTTTTTGCCCATTGGTGTGGGCAAATCAACAAGTCCAGTATGTGTCCAGCATTATGAGGCGGAAGCATACGGGTAGATTTTCAAAGGCCTACGTACACCGGGCGAATTTTCAAAGAGGCCAGGCCATGCGCGTAAACCCTGGTACGCGCTCATCTGCCAGGCCTCTTCAAAGGGGCGGGCTGGGACAGTGTCACTGAATGCTGTCCCGCAACTTTCTTCAGCCTGGGGACCTGAAGTAAGTTCTAAAACAAACAAAAAATAGATAAGGTTTAGGGGGAGGGAGTTTCGGAGGGTAGGGAAGTTCCCTCCCAGTCTGCTCCTTAAATGGTGCATACTGGGAGGGAACTGGGGAAATCACAAATGCGTCGCCATGCGGAGTTTGCAGAAATTCTTCCCCCACCCCCCCTTGCGAGGGCCGCCCACACACACGCGCGTGACCGTCGGATTTTATAACGTGCGTGCATGTTATAAAACTGGCTTGTCCGTGTGCGCACGCCGGGAAGCATGCGCATGTTTTAAAATCTGCCCCATATTTAACTAAACGCAGTGGACTGTTAGGAGAGAGAGGAAGTCCTGTGAGCGATTATATGAAATATCATCCAAATGGATATTAAAATCCCCAACTATTACATGGTTTCAAAACCCTAAGGGTAAGAGAAATTTAAAAATCTATTAACCTAATTAAATTCATCTGCTGGTAAATTTGAAGGGGAATACAACACAAAAGGTTCAATCCTGGCCCTGTGCAAGGACCACTTTAATTTGTGAAGGTGCAGCTAACGCTTGGCAGATCTTTAAATTCTTATTTGTTTACCTACCACCCTGCTTATGGGGCCTGTTCAATATAGGAAAATCCACTCGGACATTAAAATAAACGTCATGATGCCATGTCTCTGTAATAAAAAAAAAAAAAAAAAAAAAAAGTCCAAGTGGGACTGAATAACTGCTTGAACATACTCTCCTTTATTGCATATATAGCATTCATTTACAGAACCCAGCCCAGTAAACCATTCCTTGTAACATGAAGACTCGCCAGCCCAACTTGGGCAGGAATAATATTCATTAAGGTACATTGCCTAACTGAATGACTATGTTGCCTACCAATTTCTAGCCAACTCCCCCTATCATAGAAATACATTCCATTAAAATAAAAAACAGGCCTAATAACCAATTCATTGTCAACCTCAGCTGCTAGTTAAAAGCATTGAATAAAAACACAATAATGAAAACATAACAGCTATAATATTGCACCAAATAATAAAATGTTCCTGCATGCTGACGAGATTCAATCAGAAGAGCATTTGTTCAGGTCTGAGGCCCCACTGAGAGACTCACAAAGGGGCAGGCCTTTGGGCGAGGCACAATCCACCTCTTATGCAGGATGCAGTGTCTCTTGCTGATGATGTCACCGGCCGGGTGTCAAGCGTTATCCACAGAGAATTGGCACTAGCAGATATCAGCCAGAATAAGGTGCAAATGTAAGTAAAGTGCATCGTGCAAACTGACCCAGGAGGCAGATGGAAGGAGGCATGGTTCCAGATGCCCTGTGCCAGCCACGTCTTCTGCGGTATGTAGTGTCTCTTAGGGATGACTCTTCAGCCCTCCATACTATATTCATGCTTTATGTGTATCAGTGTGTGATGCCTGCTTGAGGCTCGGAGATAATCTTCTCGTCAACTGTCCATGCCTCCCTTTGAGCCATGGAGTAAGCTTCTCGGAAGACCTTGATGTGGAAGGTGCTGTTCCTTGTTGCAGTGACTTCAGCTAGAAGAGTCGGTGATCTCCAAATTCTGGTCCACTATCCTCCGTCCAAGCAGTTCTTCACAAGAGAGTGGTTCCCCATGTTCACTCGAAGTTTCTACCAAAGGTCACCTCTGCTTTCCATTTCAATCAATCCATCATATTGCCTATTTTCTTTCCTAGTTATGATTATAAAAAAAGCCCTACAGTCTCTGGACTTAAAAAACCCCCAAGAAACCCAAAAGCCAGGATTTTCAGTGGCTCGTGTGCACAAAAACTGGTGTTTACGTGCGTGGCTGGGCCTTGTGTGCATTTTAAAACAGGCCGAGCCACTCGCGTAAACTCAGTTATGTGCACAAGGGCCGGGCCCTGAAAAAGGGGTGGGCTGGAGGGCCGGGGCAGAGGCTGGCCGAGGCAGTGACTGTTAGCTGCTGTCCCGGGGAAGTGCACGCTGGCAGCCGGCCGGCGCATGGAAAGTACTTCTTCTCCGGAGGAGCAGCAAGTGGTGAAATAAAGAAATTTAGGGTAGGTAGCGAGGGGTTAGCGGTCAGGGTGGAGAGGGGAAAGGGAAAGAAGATTAGGCAGGGGAGTATAGGGAAGTTCCCTCCCAATCCGCTCCTTAATTGGAGCAGACTGGGAGGGACCTGGGGGAGGCCTGATTGTGTCACCGTGCGTATTACCGAAAATTAGCTCCCCCCCCCCCCGCGCAGGCCGCCCGCACGTGTGCGCGCAGCCATCGTATTTTATAACAAACGTGTGCCGGCACGTACATGTTATAAAATCAGTGCGTCCATGTGTTCGTGCTGGAAACACGGACAGCCACGCGCTCCTTTTAACATCAACCCCTTACTGTATTACAAAAAAACCCCATCCTTGGCCATGTCAGAAAACCTAACAGCTGTTCATTTCATACCATCCTGCCAGGCTAGGAGCAGGGCCGGCGTATCCATTAGGCAAACTTTGGAGGTCGCCTAGGGCATCGAGCCGTAGGGGGTGCCGAAAAGCAGCCACATGGTGCCGCAAGCGGCCCCTGTTTCTATTTCTCTTTGCCACGAGTGGGATAGGCCCTGCTTGTGTTACCAAGTGGCTGCTCTTCGACGCCCCCTACAGCTCGGCACCCTGAGAAGCACACGGGGGGGAGGGGCAGCGCAAGGGTCTCCTAGGGCTCCCAATACCCTTGCACCAGCCCTGGCTAGGAGTAACATAAGAACTTGCCATGCTGGGTCAGACCAAGGGTCCATCAAGCCCAGCATCCTGTTTCCAACAGTGGCCAAACAAGGTCATAAGAACCTGGCAAGTACCCAAACACCAAGAAGATCCCATGCTACTGATGCAATTAATAGCAGTGGCTATTCCCTAAATAAACTTGATTAATAACCATTAATGGACTTCTCCTCCAAGAACTTATCCAAACCTTTTTTGAACCCAGCTACACTAACTGCACTAACCACATCCTCTGGCAACAAATTCCAGAGCTTTATTGTGCGTTGAGTGAAAAAGAATTTTCTCCGATTAGTCTTAAATGTGCTACTTGCTAACTTCATGAATGCCCCCTAGTCCTTCTATTATTCGAAAGTGTAAATAACCCATTCACATCTACTCGTTCAAGACCTCTCATGATCATAAAGACCTCTATCATATCCCCCCTCAGCCGTCTCTTCTCCAAGCTGAACAGCCCTAACCTCTTTAGTCTTTCCTCATAGGGGAGCTGTTCCATCCCCTTTATCATTTTGGTTGCCCTTCTCTGTACCTTCTCCATCGCAGCTATATCTTTTTTGAGATATGGCGACCAGAATTGTACACAGTATTCAAGGTGCATCTCACCATGGAGCGATACAGAGGCATTATGACATTTTCCGTTTTATTCACCATTCCCTTCCTAATAATTCCTAACATTCTGTTTGCTTTTCTGACTGCTGCAGCACACTGAGCCGATGAATTTATAGTATTATCCACTATGATGCCTAGACCTTTTTCCTGGGTGGTAGCTCCTAATATGGAACCTAACATCATGTAACTACAGCAAGGGTTATTTTTCCCTATATGCAACACCTTGCACTTGTCCACATTAAATTTCATCTGCCATTTGGATGCCCAATCTTCCAGTCTTGCAAGGTCCTCCTGTAATATATCACAATCAGCTTGTGATTTAACTACTCTAAATAATTTTGTATCATCCGCAAATTTAATAACCTCACTCATCGTATTCCTTTCCAGATCATTTATATATATATACAAGCCGTTAAGCCCGTTAAAATGGGCTACATTAACATTTTTTTTTGGATCATTTCCTTCCCCCTCATTCTCCCTCCCACCTCCCCCACTCTCTCCCCTCTCCCCTCAGTCACTTCTCTCTCTCCCCCCCTCCCTCCTCCCCTCAGTCACTCCCCCCTCCTCCCTCCTCCTCCCTCCCCCAGTCACTCCTCCTTCCCCCTCCCCCCAGTCACTCCTCCCTCCCCCCTCTCAGTCAGTCACTCCTCCCTCCCCCCTCTGTCAGTCACTCCTCACTCCTCCCTCCCCCCCCTCAGTCAGTCACTCCTCTATCCCCCCTCCCTCCTGTCACTCCTCCCTCCCCCTCCCCTCAGTCAGTCACTCCTCTCTCCCCCCTCCCCTGAGTCACTCCTCCCTCCTCCCCTCAGTCACTCCTCCCTCCCTCCTCCCCTCAGTCACTCCTCCCCCCTCCCCTCAGTCACTCCTCTCTCCCCCCTCCCCTCCCTCCTCCCCCCTCCCCTCAGTCGATCTCCCCCGAAGACCCGGAGCGGCGGCCCGAAGACCCGGAGCGGCGGGAGCGGCCCGAAGACCCGGAGCGGCGGGAGCGGCGGCACCGGCCCGAAGACCCGGAGCGGCAGGAGCGGCAGCCCGAAGACCCGGGGCGGCGGCAGCATGCGCGCGAGGGAGGGACAGACGGACGGAAGGAAGTCTGTCCCTCCCTCGCGCGCATGCCGCCACCGCTCCGGGTCTTCGGGCCGCCGCTCCTGCCGCTCCGGGTCTTCGGGCCGGTGCCGCCGCCGCTCCTGCACGGGTCTTCGGACCGCCACTGCCGCTCCCGCCGCTCCGGGTCTTCGGGCCGCCGCTCCGGGTCTTCGGGCCGCCGCTCCTGTCGCTCCGGGTCTTCGGGCCGGTGCCGCCGCCGCTCCGGGTCTTCGGGCCGCCGTTCCGGATCTTCGGGCCGGTGCCGCCGCCGCCGCTCCGGGTCTTCGGGCCGCCGCTCCTGCCGCTCCGGGTCTTCGGGCCGCCGCTCCTACAGCACCATTTTTATTTTTAAGAGGCACACTGTGACCGACGTGCTCGCATGCGCGGTAGAGCTGCTCTCTACTGCGCATTTGCGGCATGTCGGTCAACCTTCGTTTATTAGGTTGATATTGAAAAGCACCGGTCCAAGTACAGATCCCTGAGGCACTCCACTGTTTACCCTTTTCCACTGAGAAAACTGACCATTTAATTCTACTCTCTGTTTCCTGTCTTTTAACAAGTTTGTAATCTAGGAAAGGACATCGCCTCTTATACCAGGACTTTTTAGTTTTCTTAGAAGCCTCTCATGAGGTACTTTGTCAAACGCCTTCTGAAAATCTAAATACACATCATCTACTGGTTTATTAACCCCTTCAAAAAAATGAAGTAGATTTGTTAGGCAAGACTTCCCTTGGGTAAATCCATGTTGACTGTGTTCCATTAAACCTTGTCTTTCTATATTCTCTACGATTTTGATCTTGAGAATAGTTTCCATTTTTTCCGGCACTGAAGTCAGGCTCACTGGTCTATAGTTACCTGGATCGCCCCTGGAGCCTTTTTTAAATATTGGGGTTACACTGGCCGCCCTCCAGTCTTCAGGTTCAATGAATGATTTTAATGATAGGTTACAAATTTTAACTAATAGATCAGAAATTTCATTTTTTAGTTCCTTCAGTACCCTAGGATGCATACCATCCAGTCCAGGTGATTTGCTACTCTTCAGTTTGTCAATCTGGCCTACTACATTTTCCAGGTTCACAGTGATTTCGTTCAGATCGTCTGACTCATCACCCCTGAAAACCATCTCTGGAACTGGTATCTCCCCAACATCCTCATTAGTAAACACGGAAGCAAAGAATTCATTTAGTCTTTCTGCAATGGCCTTATCTTCCCTAAGAGCCCCTTTAATCCCTCAGTCATCTAATGGTCCAACCGACTCCCTCACAGGTTTCTTGCTTCGGATATATTTTTTAAAGTTTTTATGAGTTTATGCCTCTATGGCCAACTTCATTTTAAATTCTCTCTTCGTCTGTCTTATCAATGTTTTACACTTAACTTGACAATGCTTGTGTTTTATCCTATTTTCTTCAGATGGATCCTTCTTTCAATTTTTGAAGGATGTTTTTTTGGCTAAAATAGCCTCTTTCACCTCACCTTTTAACCATGACTAATCGTTTTGCCTTTCTTCCACCTTTCTTAATGTGTGGAATACATATGGACTGCATCTCTAGGATTGTATTTTTAAACAATGTCCATGCCTGTTGAACACTTTTAACCTTTGCAGCTGCATCTTTCAGTTTTTTTCTATTATCCTCATTTTATCAAAGTTTCCTTTTGAAAGTTGAGTGTTAGAGCTGCAGATTTACTTATTGTCCCCCTTCCAGTTATTAGTTTAAATTTGATCATGTTATGATCAATGTTGCCAAGTGGCCCCATCACCATTACCTCTCTCACCAAATCCTGCATTCCACTAAGAATTAAATCTAAAATAGCTCCCTCTCTTGTTGGTTCCTGAACCAATTGCTCCATGAAGCAGTCATTTATTACATCCAGGAACTTTGTCTCTAGCAAGTCCTGGTGTTACATTTACCCAGTCAATATTGGGGTAATTGAAATCTCCCATTATTATTGCACTGCCAAATTGGTTAGCTTCCCTGATTTCTCTTAGCATTTCATCATCTGTCTGACCATTTTGACCAGGTGGATGGTAGTATACTCCTATCACTATACTCTTACCCAACACACATGGGATTTCTACCCATATAGATAGATAGATTCTACTGAACATTTAGTCTCTTGTATGATCTTTATCCTATTGGACTCTATACCCTCCCGGACATAAAGTGCCACACCCCCACCAAGTTGATCCTCCTTAACATTGCGATGTAATTTGTACTCTGATATAGCACTGTCCCATTGGTTATCCTCCTTCCACCAAGTCTCTGTGATGCCAATTATGTCAGTCTCATCATTTGCTGCCATACACTCTAACTCTCCCATCTTACTTCTTAAACTTCTGGCATTGGCATGCAGACACTTGAAAGTGTGTTTTTTGTTTGTATTTACAACCTGCTTTTCAGTTGTTAGGGATAATTCGGAAATCATTAGCTTCGGTGATTTTTTACATATAGGCACATGGACTACATTTGCTTTTATTGGAACCTCTCTGTTGGGATGCCCCAACTCTCCTGTTTCATTAGTATCCTTCAAGGATACATTTCTTCAAACCATGCACTGCTGAGTGACTGTCAATTTTCCCCCTTTTTCTAGTTTAAAAGCTGCTCTATCTCCTTTTTAAAAGTTAGTGCTAGCAGCTTGGTTCCATTCTGGTTAAGGTGGAGCCCTTCCTTTCGGAAAAGTCTCCCCCTTCCCCAAAGGTTTCCCCAGTTCCTTACAAAACTGAATTCCTCTTCCCTGCACCATCGTCTCATCCACGCATTGAAACTGGAACTCTGCCTGCCTCTGGGGACTTGCATGTGGAACAGGAAGCATTTCAGAGACTGCCACCCTGGAGCAGTAGATGAGGACTGGAAGGCTCATCTGCATACTGCTCCCAGCATCCCCCGGGAGTCCAGAGGTCACTGCAAGCGCTCCAGGGATTAACTTCCACAGCCCCAGCTTCCAGAGGTCCCGCACTGTTTGCAGTAGAGGAGGACCGGAAGGATCTGCATACTGCTCCCAGCATCCCCCGGAGGAGGAGTCCAGAGATCACCGCAAGCGATCCAGGGATTAACTTCCACAGCCCCACTTCCAGAGGCCCTGCACCCTTTGCAGTAGAGGAGGGCCGGAATATTAAACCCTTCAATTAACTGAGTGAAGATTACAGTAATTTAATAGTGGTTAAAGAAGATTGGTAAGTATAGCTTTCAGAAATTTTTGGAATTATAAAAGTTTTGGTGAAAGGTGAAATTGAGGTATATATTCTTTAGAGTTTGTGTGTGTCTGAGGTAATAAGCAAGCCAGTGATAGTTAATTCTAGTGTGTCTCTTTCCCACCCACTCAACCCTTGATTTTTAGGCACGAGATACTTTCTCATTAAAAATCAATCAGGGTCTTTTCTAAATCATACTATTGTACTAGCCCTTATTGAAAGTTTAATCATCCCCTTGTTGGACACTAGCTGATTAATTAGTAAATTCACCTGTAAATTTAAAGTACTCTCATTCCAACTCCCTTAGTTTCCTAAACTTAACTAGGAACTCAATAAAACTAAGATGATGGCAGCAGTCCAGCAGCAAGGGGGGAGCTTTCCAGTCTTTTGCATTGAGTGTCACATGTATGATTTTTTACTTGCTGGTGAGAGATTGTATGAATGCACACGGTGCAAAGAGCTCCTGGCTCTCAGGGAATGAGTCCAATCTCTAGAGGCTTGAGTAGCAGACTTGGAGGAGCTGAGGCAAACAGAGAGGTACATTGATGAGACTTTCAGGGACATAGTAGCCAAGTCCCAACTCCAGTCTGGCAGCCCCAGTGCTGCCTTATATAAGGCAGGTCTACCAGTAGGAGAACGTCACCCTGGTGTAGCAGGAAGTTATCCTCCAGCAAGGACCTGCTCTCCAGGTGATGTATTGTCCTCTCGTACTGAGGACAAGTCTCCCAGGGCTACTGCCCAGGAGAGAAGGGTTAGGCCGGCCATCATAGTTGGTGATTCAATTATTAGAAATGTAGATAGGGTGGCTGGTGGACGTGAGGTCCACCTGGTAACTTGCCTGCCTGGTGCAGTGGCAGACCTCACGCGTCCCCTAGGATTATAGACAGTCTGGCGAGGAGTCGGCTGTCGTGGTACATGTGGGCACCTATGACAGGAAAATGTGGGAGAGAGGTTCTGGAAGCCAAATTTAGGATTTTAGGTAGGAAGCTGAAATCCAGAACCTCCAGTCGCCAAGTGTACATAATCTAACTGGCTGGCTGAGTGCGTTCATGACTGGTACACCTTAGCAGGGCTGCAAGTCACAGACTCTGTAAGGGCTTATCAAGTGAGAGCCATGGTTGCTTTGGTTGTTCATCTTTGAGAAGTACAGTTGAAGATATCTGCAAAGCTGCAAGTTGGTCTTCAGTTCATATCTTTACACCCCACTGCTGTCTAAATAAGCTCTCTAAGTTATTTAGACAAGCAGTTTTGCAAAATCTTTTTCTCGCTGTAGTCCACTTTTCATGATGGAAGCTGGTTGCTTACTAAGTAAATGCTCCACTGCAACCCTTAGTTTAGGGATCCCCACGGGTAATGGCTAATCCAGTTTGCTTATTGATGGAAAAAAATACATTTAAGTAACCAATGTTTTCTGTAGACAGCAGGCTGAATTAGCCATGGAATGCCCATGTGCCTCCCTAGAGAATCAACTACTTAGCTAGACTAGCTTTGGTATGGAATTGAGGCGATTCACAAGGCACCACGGTTCTGTTTGCTGCTGCTGGATGACATCACCCACATGTAACAGCTAATTCATTTTGCTATCTTCAGCAAACACCGTTAAGAAAACTTGCTTTCCTCTCCCTAAGCACCCAAGCATCTTTCTGGGTTTTGCCACCTTGAGATCATCAGATATGATCATCTCCAGATCTTGCTTTTGTTTCGGGCATAGAAGAAATTCATCCCTATACTATACCACTTCCTTGGGTTTTTGCATCCCCACTACACGACAGCATTTTTTTTTAGCATTAAATCAGTATGGTATCTGCATGGGGGTTGTGATTAAGGTCTGTTATTCACACTGTTTTTCCTGTAAAACCGAGCTAGGTCAAATTTCTGAAAGAAAGGGTAATAACTGCATCTTTCTCCCTTTTCCCCTCTCTAGTTAGCTGCACAATTTTAAAAACAGTACATCATCAGCTTTAAGGCTCTCACATTCTGCAGCTTTGTGCTAAATTTTTCAGACTCCTGCATTTGGATCCTTAAAGGCGTGGACTTTGTACTGCTACAGAGTGGAAAGAACTGATGTGGTTTTGTGCCAACGGTTGATCACTGTGCCTTCAGCTGAAGCACCGTTCTGTGCCAGCCCTTGCTCTTGCTGTATGTTTATTGCACCAGCCCTCAGTGTTGCCCTGGAATTCAAATTTGAAAATGTGTTTATTTTTTAGATTTAGCTCACACCTTTTAATTAGTAGTTCAAGGTGAGTTACATTCTAGTATTGTAGGAATTTGTGTCCTCCAGAGGGCATACAATCTAAATGGCGAATTTTAAAAGCCCTACGTGTTGCAAAGCTGGGAGGTATGCGCAGAAGTCAGGCCAGTGTACACGGTGCAGATTTTAAAAAGCGCGCAAGTATGCACGTATCTCCCTGTACATGAACAATACATTTTTTCACAAAACAGTCTGGGTATGGGCGGGGCCTGGGTGTTTCTAGGTTTTTCACTGAAATCTGTGTGTAACTATTTATGCACACAAGAGCCCACCAGGGACCCTACAGTGTAACTACTTCTGCTATGGATGGTGTGTAAGTCCTGAAACAAAACTAACTAACGAGTTTAGTGTGGTTTTAAGGGTTGGGGCTAATGGGATAAAGGGTAGGCTAGTTAACGAGGGCAGATAGGAAGTCCTATCCCTTACTTGGGGGAACTGGGAATGGACTGGGGAAACTGATGATTGCATCGGGGTGTGTCTACTAAAATACCCCTTACTTAGGTGGTAGGGGCAGCATTTGCAAGCACATGTGCGCGTCCATATAAAATTGTATGCATATTCAGTCTATTTTATACCATGCATGCATATGCGTGTGTATGTTATAATATGGCCATGTCCTGTGGAGCAAGCTGTCATATGTGCATCCACGTGCGCCCCACACGGCTGCTTCAAAGTTACTGGCTAAGCTTCTACGTGAGGCAATGGGTGAGCAAAGTGACCCAGGAGCATCATCACTTGAACCCTGGCTTTCCTGCTTCTTAGCTTCCTCCTCTAACTGCTAAGGCACACCTCTGCTCTGCTTTATAGAAAGAGATACAACCTACCTTGCTTGTGACTGAGAAGAGGGCCGATTCGGTGGCACGGTGCTGGTGCGGTGTTCTCGCATCTTCCATTCCACAAGGTGGCTGGGGCTTGGGATGCAGCAGAGCCATTGCCAGCAGGCCTAGCTTTAGGAATAAGCGCCTACCTAAAGCACCGTATTTGGAAGGCATCAACTATCCAGACTGAAGAGGAATCTGGCTTTGTGGGCTTTAGGGCTGTGCACCTGCACCCTCTTCAAAGGGACATGGCGGTGGCGTCTTAGCTTCACCCCTGATCGCTTAGGGAGGGCTGAGATGCTTCTCTGCTTTCCGGTTCTGCCTATGGCCACCACAAATGCCTGCCATTGCTGGGATTAGGGCTGAGAGGAAGGGAAACAGAGAAGGGATCTTAAACAAAAAACACAGGAGTAGCAGCCTAGTGGTTAGAGCAGTGGGCTACGTCCCAGGAAGCCAGGGTTCAAATCCTGTGCTTCGCTCCTTGTTACCTTGGGCAAGTCACTTTACCCTCTGTTGCCTCAGGTACAAACTTAGATTGTGAGCCCTGTGGGGATAGGGTACCTGCTTTGAAGCACCAAAAAGAATATAAAATATCTAAATAAATATACTCCAGCTAGATGTGAATGAAGGCTTGTGTTTACGGGTGTGCAGCTTTTTTTTTGTTTGTTTGTTTGGTTCAGGTCATTCATTTTCAGCCCATTTTCTGACAAAATTTCATTTTCGGAGGGTTGTTTTGACTTTTTGGGTAAGTTGTTTCAGCAAATAGTGAGCGCTATTTTTCCAAAACAAATAATTGGGAATTTTCAAAATGAACTGATTTTTGGTTCTGATAACCCAAAGTGAACTGACACTCATCTCATTCGGATCATTGTCACCATTCAGATTATCCAACCACACCTTTAATTCTTGTAGTGCTTTGGCCCAATAAGAGCCCAGTTGAGAATGGGTTAGAAGCCCAAAGGAACTGGGGAGGAAGTGACGTCACTTCCTATGTAAGCAGCTTCCCCGATCTGCTCCCCGAGGCTCTGGGTTGAAAGCGAGTTAAACCGAATCCAACACCCTTCAAAGAGGACCCGCTGACTTCTGTGACATCCCTAAAAGTGAGTGTGATGACCTCGAAGAAGAAAACCCCTGATCTGCGCAAATTTTCTTATGCCCGCTGTGACAATGTGTTGGACCCGGGCAATTTCAAAATGGCGGCGGCTGCAACTCACGAGGGCCCTGAGGAGGAGGAGAGCGAAGACCCGACTGCCCCGGATGACCCCATGACCATTCGCACCGAGATGAGAAGGTGGTTCGGGGGAGCTGCGACAAGATTTGAAATCCTACAAAACAGAAATTGCTGCGCTCCTGGCTGACATGAAAGAAGAAACTGCTGAGCTGGGTCGTCGTGTGGAGGAGGCGGAGATTCGACTGGACACGCAGGGTGAGAGTTGGGACGCTCTGCGGAGAGACCATCTGCAGCTCCAACAGTCCTACTGCTCCCTGTCAGAAAAACTTGAGGACATTGAAAATCGTAGCCGGCGCTGCAATCTTAGGATTCGAGGGGTCCCAGAGTCTGAGGACTTTCAGGACTGCATAACAGTCTGCCTTTTTCCTAGCTCAGGATGATGCTTCCGCTGCTATCCCAGCTGCAGATATTAAAGTGGAAAGGGCACACTGGACCTTGGGACCCAAACTGGTCAATCGACCTAGAGACATTGTGGTCTGCTATCATTCCTTCTCCCAGAAAGAGAAAATATTTTCCATTGCCCGTCGGCAGAAAACCTGGCACTGGGAAGGGCATGAACTTGCTCTATTTGCTGATCTGTCATCTGCTACATTGAGGAAGAGACAGGACTTTCGCTGTGTAACTATGAAACTGAATGAAGCTAACATCAGATACAGATGGCTATACCCTGGAGGTCTGGCTTTCACAATTCAGGGGTCCACGCATCGCGTCAAGACTGTGCAAGAGGCGGCTGAGATTTTAAAAGCTGAGGGAATGACGGTCGACCCTCCTCTGGCCAAACCTGGGGATCAGGGGGGCCCGGTTCCCCGGAGGGCAACACAGCCACGCTGGCAGAGGGTCCCAAAGGGCCGAAGACGCCTGCAACGGAACGTGACTGATGAAAGTTCTGGAGAGGCTCCAGTCTGACTGTAACATAATGACTTCTGCATTTTTACTTTGCCTACCACAGGGCAGGGGCCTTTCAGCAGCATTACAAGGAGTGGCAAGGGTCACTAAGTTTAGTGTTGATTAATTGTTGGTTCGGTTATTTTGATCTATTGCTGTGCAACCCTTGAGTTCGGGGTTATGGGGAGTGATTACTGTCTTCCTCCATGGGATTTGGGCACATTGAGGTTGTGCTCCAGGTTACAAAGGGAAGGGGTGGGGGAGGGGGGGAGGGGGCGGGTTTAGGGGACAAGTGGTAGCATGGATGAAGGGAGCACTTACATTTTCGAGCAGGGAGGGGGGCGCTATGGGGGCTCGGTCTCCTTTAAGCTGGGAGGAGAATTTTATAGTCCTGTAAGATGACCACCTTTAAATTCTTCTCCTTAAATGTGAAAGGGCTCAATACACCCCGCAAGAGGAAATGTGAAAGGGCTCAATACACCCCGCAAGAGGAAATTGTTGACGTAGTCCTGCTACAAGAGACCCACTTACGGAAACGATATCAAAGTCTGCTGTGTAATCCTAAATACCCACACCAATACTGGGCTGCAGCCACGGTTGCATCAAAATATTCAGGGGTGGGGATCATGATCCACAAGGATTTTCTTTTTGACTTAAAGGAAACCTATGAAGATCCTAATGGCCGCTTTCTCCTAGTGAAGTTGTCAGTAGTGGGGGAGATTTACACTTTGGTGTCACTTTATGGTCCCACCTCACAAAAGGTGGATTTTTACAATTCTCTAAACCAACTTTTGGTTGCTAGGGCTGAAGGTTCTCTGGTCATGGGAGGGGATTTTAATTTAACTATTAACCCCCGTCTCGACACATCCCAAGGTTCCAGCTCAGACTCTAAAAAAGCTAGGAATGCCTTGAAAGCATTAATTCGGGACCATGGTCTCCGAGACATGTGGAGATCTCGATATCCGACTTCGAGAAATTATACTTTCTTTTCTGCCCCACATACCAGTTATTCCAGGATAGATATGTTTTTTGGTAGTGCAGGTTTACTTCCCAGAATGACCAAGGTCGATATCGAGCCTATTTTATGGTCTGACCATGCTCCCATCTGGTTTACGTTACAGATAAGGGACTATGATCAGGGTACCAGATTTTGGAGACTAAATGACTCCCTACTAGATGACCCAGTTTATGTATCACAGGTGGAATCAGCAATCCAGGAATTCTTGCAAATAAATGATAATGGGGAGGTCAATTCGGTGGTAATATGGGAATGCCTAAAAGCGGTGCTCCGGGGCAACTTTATTGTGCGAGCGGCACTGGTGAAGAAACAGCGTGAGCAGGAACGGACACGCCTAATCCATCGGCTTAGGGAATTAGAGCGCATCCATAAACAGTCCGTCTCCTCTTCGGCGTCTCTCTCCCAATTAGATGACCTAAGAACTCGCATTGCATCCTTGGATGCGGCTTTTATAGCCCACCAAATGCAATTGACCCAGCAAAAATATTTTGAAGGGGGGAATAAAGCTGGTAAGGTGCTGGCCAATATTTTGAAACGCCGGCAAGCCCAAACTACCATTGTTAAGATAAAAAGTAAGGAGGGTGACATGCTGACTGATAATAAATCTATTAGACGGCGCTTTCACCAATTCTATTCCGAACTTTATTCGATGGACGAGGATATCAATATAGGGGACATTGATAATTATCTGGAGGCCTCCGCAGTCCAGGCTCTAGAGGAACCCCAACAACGTATATTGAACAAGGATATTACAGAGCAGGAAATTATACTAGCTATCCGCTCTCTCAAACCCGGGAAATCTCCGGGGATTGATGGATATACCGGACGATTCTATCAAACATTTGCCTCTCACATAGCCCCTGTACTTGCGAAGTTTTTTCTTGCTCTTAAGGAGGGGTCATCGCTATCTCCTGATGCCAACACTGCTGGTATCACGATTTTAGCAAAGCCGGGGAGGGACCCCACAGTCTGCGGTTCATATAGACCAATTTCTCTCATAAATATTGACTTAAAAATACTAGCAAAAATTTTGGCAACCCGGCTGAATAGTTTTATTGCCCAAATCATACATCCAGACCAAGCAGGATTTATTCCTGGTCGTCAAGCCAGTGACAACGTTCACAAAATCATTGACATGTTTTGGTGGGTAAAGACACATAATATTCCTGCCGTAGCTTTATCAGTCGACGCTGAGAAGGCGTTCGACATGGTTCACTGGCCCTACCTTTTTGCATTATTGCGTAAATTACAATTTGGGGATTCCTTTATACAAATGGATTCAGCAGTTATATACTAACCCTTCCGCTTGCATAAAAATAAATGGGGGCTATTCAACTACCTTCCCGGTACGACGTGGTACCCGACAGGGCTGTCCTTTGTCACCACTTCTTTTTGCGATTTTTTTGGAACCTTTTGCAAATTTAGTGAGGAATCACCCGGGTATTAAAGGTGTAGAAGTGGGATCCTTCTCCTCCAAATTGTCTTTATTTGCAGACGACATTCTGCTACTGGTCACTGACCCTGATACATCCTTACCTCATGTGACTACAGCCATGGAAGAGTTTAGTAGGGTTTCTGGTTTCCGGCTCAATTGGGAAAAGTCGGAGATTTTAAATATTAATATTTCACACTCCTTTGAGTTGATGCTCAGGTCAAAGTTCTGATTTAAATGGGCCCAAAATAAATTAAAATACTTGGGGGTGTACATCAGCGCTACACAAGATCTGTTTCATTTGAACTTTGATAAACTGTGGTCTACGATTCTTAGGGAATTGGAGGAGTGGAACAGAAATAGCATTTCCTGGCTAGGCAGAATTGCTGCGGTCAAAATGACTATACTCCCCAAATTGTTGTATCTGTTCCAGACTCTGCCGATTGAGGTCCCAAGACAAAGACTGTCCCAGTGGCAAAAAAGATTGATGCTTTATATATGGGGGGGTAAGCGACCCCGGATTGCCCGACATACTCTTTACCAGCCCCGAAAACATGGAGGCTTGGGGGTGCCTAATTTAGAACGTTATTTCCTGGCGGCTCGTTTCAAAACGATCGCTGACTGGCATAAGCAGTGTAATCCTAAGCCGTGGTTTCTCTTCAGTCAGCAACTAGTTGGCAACTTTCCTTTATGTAGTCTATTGTGGCAGCCCAAGCATACTTGGATGGTACCTCCTGAGAAGGTTCTTCCACCAACTATGTTACTTTCCCTCCGGCTTTGGTATGCAAAAAAATGCTTACTGCTGGGGAAACGAGAATACCACCATTCTACGTATCTTTATGCCAATAAGGATTTTACCCCAGGCTATGAGAATTCAGCTTTCCAGCGGTGGAAAGATCGGGGTATCCGTCAATGGGGGCATATTTGGGGGGTCCAAAGGTCTTCTCTCTTTTCAGGACTTGCAATCAAGGTATGGGCTGGAGGAGGCTGACATTTTCTTATACCTGCAGCTACGCCATCTGATACAGTCTTCTTTAATATGTAGACACCTCCAACTCGGGAAGTCCGAGTTTGAGACCCTCTGTCAAAAAGCGGATTTTACAGTTAAATTATTATCAGTGTTGTATAATATACTAGGAGTGGAACCCTTTGTGAAAACTTCAACCATGTTAGCGTGGGAACAGGATTTACATGTCACTTTCACATCCCAGGAGTGGGAGGGGATTTTTACAAGCCTAGGCAGGGGGCTGATTGCTGCTTCTTTAATTGAAAATTCATTGAAGATGCTGTATCGATGGCATTATTACCCGACTCGTCTACATCGTATGATGTCCCATGTTTCTGATAGGTGTTGGCGGAGTTGTCATAATGAGGGCAGTTATTTCCATATGTGGTGGGCTTGCCCTCTACTCCACCCACTGTGGCAAGCTATTGGATCCTGGATTCAACAGATATTTGGTATTACTGAAAGTTTACTGCCACAGCACTCTTTGTTGGGCCTTTCCATGATTCTGGGAAAGGAGGGATTCAATAGATTAATTAATTATATTTGTACAACCACTAGGATTGAAATTGCGAAGAAATGGAAGTCTGCTCAGATACCAACATTAGCTGAAGTACAAGTTAAACTGGGACACATATACACCATGGCCGAAATAACTGCTAGGCTTAAGAAACGGCTTCGGCAGTTCCAGGACCCTTGGACGGTTTATACCACATGGAAAGCGGATTATCTGCTCACCGCCACTAACTGATTTATGGCGTTACAGATCTTTGACTAGCTTTTTGATTTATTCTCTTTGAAATTTTGTGTCTAGTATCCCTCTATGTGGTCTGACTCTCTGTCTACGCACCCATCACTACATTGCTCCATTATTCCATCCATTATCTCTTTAATACTACCAGCTCAAGGGTGGGGATTGGGAGGTAAACTGTTTGGAATCAACATAGGCTAAGACAAGAGGCACGTGTTCCATTCACTTTATTCTTAAGTGTTGTTAAGTATACATGTACATCAGGTTAATCTCGCTGTTACAGGCTTGGTTTTGGCTACATGTTATCAGAGTATTGGTCTAGTTACGGATCATGTATATGTTTCAAGTTTTCTTGTTGCCATTTGTTTTCTAATATCTTTAATAAAAAATATTTCAATTAAAAAAAAAAAAAAAAAGAAGCCCAAAGGAACTAAAAAATCCAGTAGCAAAGAAAGAGCTAATTGAAGCCGCTTGGGCCGATCAGCCTGACACACTCAGTCAGTGCCCTTTGTTTGCCGCTGTCTTGCTTTGCAGGCATTCTTACTTTTAAGGAAGAATACATACAAGAGCCATGCAAACAATATTGCTCCAATTTTTATTGCCTTCAGACCTGCGTTTCTGACATGCTCCAATCCCATTTAATGCCAGTCATGGGGGGGGGCGGGCCAAGCTGAGGAGCCATGGTCTTCACTCAGCTGCCGGGAGCATTTTCCCCCCAGTTAGGCCCCCACCTTTCTCCATCTAGAGTCCAGTCCTCCAATGGGGCACACAGACCAAGGCTTCCTTAAAACTCCAGTTCAGCTGCACCCTAAAGCCTGCCATTAGCTGTTGAGGGATGACTGGGATTTCCCTTCTGAGGGTTCCCTAAGACTTGCTGGGACTGAGGATCAGATGTTGTGTCCCCTATGGTGGAGCAGCCGCTGGATCAGCAGGTGCTCCTTGTTCTAAAATGTACCCTATGAGTTGGGCAATACAGCATAGGGATGTGCAGCAGGGATGGATACGTTCGATTTGGTATTCGTATTCATTGGGACCCAAATCCGTTACATCCGTTTTCGGGGGACCCCGATTCGTCCATTAGTTACGTATGGTATTCATTTCCCTTTAAAGTTAAAAAAAAAAAAACCAAAACAAAAAACAAACCAAAAACCAAAAAACCCATCCCAACCCTTTAAATTTAATTAACTACAACCCTCCACCCTTTTGACCCCCCCAAGACTTGCCAAAATTCCCTGGAGGTCCAGCGGGGGTCCTGGAGCATTCTCCTGCACTCGGGCCGTTGGCTGCCGGTATTCAAAATGGCGCTGATAACTTTTTCCCTTACTGTGTCACAGGGGCTACTGGTGCCATTGGTCGGCCCCTGTCACACGGTAGGAGCAATGGACGGCCAGCGCCATCTTGTGTTCCTACCATGTTTTTTAGTTTGTCGAGTGTGGTGGTGAGATTTCAGCATCAGAATCCATTCTTCATTTACTATCCTGTATCCAGTCATCTATGATTGCTAAGCTGGATTTTAATCTGAGCTTTGGTGGAAAAATTCTATATCTATTTTAAAACTATAATTAGAGCCCCCATTTTCCTGTAGCAGATTTTTCAAGATTCTATGGTGAATTTGTATAGTCTTTCATATAAGATAATGACACAAAAAAGTCAATTGAAAACCATTCACACTATTTTTTTTTAAATATTTAAACTATATACAAATAAAAAATGTAGTGAGTACAAAATCAATAGATCCCAAGCTTTTATTTTGAATTGAAATAGTTCAACCATCATTTTTCTGTTTTCTTGAGAAAGTACTTGTCTTTCCGAGTATATGAAATGCTGTATGCTAAAAAATGCACCAACATTAGCAGTTCGCCATGCTGTTAATTACACAGAAAGATTAGTAACAGACACAAAAAGTGGCTGAAATAACACAAGTTTAGTAATGCTAGTCATCAAGCTTTCTATGAAGTGAAACTAAAGCCTGCTCTGAGAGCTGTGAGCCACCAGCAGTTACAGACTTCCAAAAACACAGCCAGGTTTTTTTTTAATGATATTCAAGAATTCTAATCAAAATTATCTTTGGTTAGATAAACATTTAAGAGATCGTTGATGGGGGGGGTCAAACATTCTGAATGCTTTCTCTATCTACGCCAACTCCCTCTCTCCCTCTGCACTTCCTCCTCCCCATACTCTTCAGGGCAGGAGGAAGGGGATGGTGTGGGCCGTCCATTGCCCCTACCATGTGACAGGAACCAGCCAATAGCCCCTGTCACATGGTAGGGGGCTTAAGGCCACCAGCATCAGTTTGGTTTGTGGCAGTCAAAGTCCCGGGAGCGGCAGATTGCTCCTGGCCCCCCCCCCCCCCCCTTGCTGGACCACCAGGGTTTTTCATGAGTCTTAGGGGGTTGGTAGGGTGGCACGACTGGGGGTGGGGGGGGGGGGGGTGAGGTGGGGGCTGGACAGAATTTTGAAGGGGGCACTTTTTTGCCACTTCAAAATTCTGCTGCCTGAAGCGGCCGCCTCGCCCTGCCTCATTGGCTGGTGAGCACCCTAGGTCCAGGCCTAGCTCGCCTAGTGCTTCCGCCGGCCCTGACTATAATGATGTTTCAATTCTGTGTGATAGAGAAGATTGACTTCCTTGTACCTTTAGCCATCTCAGAAATTAGGATTCTAGTTGCTGCTATTTGACCACAAGAGGGAACCATAGAACTGCAAATAAATATATCTGACCTGATCTGCTGCTGAAACGAAATATTGTCTGACAAAACCCATACAAAAGCATTACGTAAATGAGTATCAAATTCACCTTGTATAAAAGCAGTGTCTAATTGTAATATAAATGATATTCACATAGGTGGGGGAAAGTCTTGACTTTTACAAATTCAACTATAAAACTATTATAGCCTGAAGGAATTATACACACAAATATTTTAACAGGCGAAAGAAAGGGATAAAAAGGGAAAAATACCATATCTTTAATTGCAGGAAGAGATCATAGTCTAACATGAGAGAGATTAATAACAGCAAATCTTCAAGGCCCGGATTGCCCTCCAGTGCCAGCAGTGATCAATTTTAATAAATATAAAATGGTAGGTCCTATAAACTTCGGCCCACTTTTTTTTTTATATTTAATTTTTATTAAGTCTGCACAACTTCCATGCAGAACGCAATAAAACCTTATTAACATCAAACCACGGCCATACATACATACATACCAACTTGGTACAGCTTTGTTCCTGGTCAAGACTGCCAACAATTTTATTTATCCCGGTGAATTAACTTAAATTATATTGAATTATAGTAAACAAAATTTAATTAAATATTCCCTCTAACCCTCCTCTCCCTAAAACAATAATTGCATCAACTGAATCCATGGTGGCAGGTGTAGGCATTCAAAAGTCAAGTAGATAATATTATCACATATCCTGATAGCTGCTAGAAGTAATCACCTTTAGAGCTGCTTATACCAGCGAAGGAAAGATTCCCAAACTTGGATGTGGAGGGTTACGGCATCCCTCTGGATAGCTGTCATATAAGAGCAATAATATACTTTCCATAATCTATGAAGAATAATGTTATAGTGGGGGCTCCCTCTCTCTTCCTATGTGCTGCTAGTTCTTGACGAGCTCCACAAAGAATGTGGTTTATCAAGAGCCTTGTAGCAGGTACCCAAACTCTGGGATACTGAGAGAGAAGGAATATCTCAGATTCAAAGGGAAGTTTTAATCCTGTCGGTTTAAGAACTACCCAGCTATCCACCTCCAGAAGGGTACAATCCTCGGGCATGACCACCACACATGATAAAATGTGCCCTCCTTTTTACACATTCGCCAACATTGATTCGGTTGGCCAGGATAAATCTTGCTCATTCTATCTGGTGTGAGATACCTACGGTACATAATTTTATAATTTATTTCCACAATATTGGCCGATATTGAACTTTTTGCTATAGCTTTATAACAGTTCATCCATAGTTTCTTGGACCACGTATGGTCCCAATCAGACTCCCAGCACAATTGATGCTTAAAACGTGGTAGTTGCTTGGGTAGTAGCCAAGTATATAACCAGGATATCAATCTTTTAGCCACATTTTGATGAAAACACATATCTTCAAAGTCGGACCTTTCTCGTGCTACAAGTTTCCACAAAAATGAGCTAGTAAGACAGTGCCGCAGCTGAATATAGCAAAAATATTTAGAATTGGGAAGATCAAACTGCAATTATATATCAACAAAAGGCACCATCTTTGAACTCTCCATCAATGGCCCACAGCACCATATCCTTTTCTGAGATCATTGTTTGAATAAATGTCCTGGTTTGGGCACAGAGTATAATCCTATATACAGACCCAGAGGTAATAGTGGGGTCATGTCCAGATAGCATGGACCTCCACTTCTTCCATATTTTTAATGTCAATTTAGTAAATGGGTTGAGAGTCTTACTAAGATCACCTCTTTCCCCAAATTTTTTAATATAGGCATTCACCAGGGGTAGCAGCTTGCTCCATATATATCCATTGCTTCATTGAGGACCTGGACGACCACTCATATGCAGCTCTCAAGTGTGCAGCAAGATAGTATTGTGCAAAATTGAGAACAGCAAAGCCCCCTTTTGATTTTGGTAAGAATAACACCCTTCGTGATACTCTAAATTGTCGCTTCCTCCATATAAAATGAAGGGCCTTTGTGTGCAAAGATTTAAAAAATTTTAGCTGGGATATCGATAGGAAGGGTCTGAAAGAGGTAAAGCCATTTGGGTAAAATTTTTATTTTAACGACTGTTATTCTGCCCAACCAGGAAAAATTATAGGGAACCCAGATTTCCAAATCTTTAGAAATTTTTTTTCTAACAAACGGTGGTAATTCAGGGCAAACAGCTGTCTCCAATTTGCACATAACTGAATTCCTAAAAATCGAATGATGCGGTGTGCCCATTTAAAGGGAAAGCTCCCCTTAAGCCTAATGGCTTGGGATTCTGGCAGAGATTTACTCATATTTACTTTGAAGCCAGAGATTGTACCAAATCTGTTCAATTCCTGTATCAAAGCTGGTGGCGAGAGTTGGGGGTTGGCTACGGAAAATAAAAATATCCGCGAATAGAATAATCTTAAATTGTGTATGCCCTACAGTAATCCCACTAATGTCACCATTACAACGGATTACCGTCACCAAGGGTTCCATTTACTAGAGCAAAGACGAGAGAGGACAGCCCTGCCTAGTGCCTCTGCCAAGTTCAAAGATATCCGAGTAAGAGCCATTGACCTTAATACATGCCCGGGGGGGGGGGGAGGTATACATCGCCCTTAACTAAATTTGAAAATTGTGTCCTAGGCCCACCTTTTGCAAGACTTTAAATAAAAAGCCCCAGTGAAGTCTATCGAACGCTTTCTCTGCATCGATCGCTAATAGGACCACTGGAGTCCCATCTTCAGGTGCATGCCACATCAAATTGACTACCTTACATATGTTATCTCCTGCTTGCCTACCTGGTATAAATCCAGATTGGTTGATGTGCACTAGATCTGGCAGTACCCAATTCAATCTACTGGCCAGAATTCTTAGATCTAAATTTAATAATTAGATGGGAAGACAAGTCCCTATGTGGATCCTGTCTTTACCCGGCTTGGGGAATATTGTAACCCCTGCTAGACTCATAGAAGGGGAAGGCCCGGATTCATCAACAGCGCATTATATAGTCACTGGAAATACGGAATTAGCAAATCTGGAAATTTCTTATAAAAGAGGCCGGTATATCTGTCTAGGCCTGGGGCTTTATGGGATTTAAGAGATGTTTTATAGCAATGAAAATCTCTCCTTGCGAAACCATCTCATCTAGTTTCTGTATTTGTTCTTCAGAGATGGCAGGAAGAGGAATCCCTTCCAAATATGTATCTATATCTGTGTCTGAGATTGCTTGCTCATTGGTATATAGTTCTCTATAAAACTGAACAAATCTATTCCTAATACTAGCATTAGCAGTAACAAGCTTCCTCTTCCAGCCTCTAATTTTCAGGATTTAGCTTTGTGATATCTATTTGCAGAGTTGCCATGCCAGCAATTTACTAGGTTTGTTGCCTTCAATATAGTAGGCCTGCTTAGTTTTATCAAGTCGAAATTGAATGTCCTCATCTAAGAGAGACTGCAATTTATTCCTGTTCCTATCAAGTTCCCTGAGGGTTTTATGATCTCCGCAAGCTTTATGTCTCTGTTTGAGTTGTTGAATAGACTTTAAAAGTTCTAATTTCTCTCTCTGGGATTGCTTTTTCAAGGCTGACGCTCTGGATATCAGCTTACCACGTAGGACAGCTTTAAAGCAGTCCCAGAGGGTTTTGACTGATACCTCCCCATTATCATTATGGTGAAAATATTCCTTGATATCCTCATGGATTGCTTCACATGTTTGTTTGTCTGAAAGCAAGGAATCATTCAATCTCCAGTACTTTCTGCCTTGCTGTTCATGTTGCAGGCTAAAAGTACCAGAGATAGGGGTGTGATCTGACCAAGAAATTGGGCCTATATCCACTGAGTTACACCCTTGGGCCCAGGATTTACTGTCCAGCCACATATCTATTCGAGAGTACAATCCATGCACTCTAGAACAGAAAGTATAATCTTTTACTGTGGGATACCTCAAACGCCAGAGCTCCTGCAGTCCCCAAGATTCTTGGATTGCCTTCAATTGGATTCTGGACGTTTTCAGGCCGTCTCTAGAGAAGTGACTGTTATCATTGTTAGGATTTATAGAAAAATTGAAGCCCCCTCCCAGCAGAACAGGGCCCTGTAGCATATCGCTTAAGGCATGCTCAAGGCATACAAAGAATTCTCCTTGATTTGTATTAGGGGCATAGACATTGATTAAGGTCACTAGTACCATATCCAAACAGACAAATAAAGCTAAATAACGCCCTGCTCTATCTTTCCTACCTTTTAGTACCTCAACCCTCAGGTCTTTGGAAAACATGATACCCGCCCTTCCCTTTTTCCATTCCTCAATATTAGATGCCAAAAATATGTGAAGGAAATACCTATTTCGCAGAAGATGTTACTCTTTTACAAGAAAGTGAGTTTCTTGTATAAACAATATGGGCATGTGTAGTTCTGGCTTCTTCAAATAGTAGCTCTCTTTTCCAGGGTATGTTACGACCTTTTACAAGCATTACATTAGCCATTATACAGATACTTAGCTAAAGAATATTTACCTCCATTGGCCCATCCTACCACCATGGTCGTATGAAGCCCAAAATTCCCTGTTTCCCTTCCCCCCTCCCCCCCTCCCCCTGCCCTGAAATCAAAATACCAAGCAACTCACACTAACCATGAGGATTGATGTCCCCTAGTGAGGCCAAAAGTAGCCCAACCATAGTCAGTGGTTACATTTTTACATGCAGTGCAGTGTGCAAGATAGTAAAGATTAGAGCATGCTGTTTATATGAGAGAAACTCAGTCCACAGGTTTTAGTACCAAACTGAGGTGCCATGTTCTTCCCAGACTGTAAGAAGGAGAATCAACAAAATGGAGATCCACTAGACATCGACACTACTTCTCAGGTAGTAGCACCTAAAGCCACAGGGTCATTGTTGGATCTGGAGTTTCTTCTCAGCCGCTTGCCTTCTTTACCAATTCGTTGTCAACGAGTAGTTTCCTTTATTGGGCCAGGCAATTATAGTCACCTTAATTTCTATTCCTTTCTGCTTCAGAAGATTCTCTGCTGATTCAGGCGATCGTGCAACAAGAGTATCTCCGCTAATCATGAAGGAAAGTCCAAAGGGGTATAACCACTTATATCGTATGTTTTCAGCCATTAAAGTGTCCGTAATATTCTTCATAGCTTTACGCTTTTGTAGGGTTAGGGCTGAAATATCATTAAATATTTGTAGTTTCACCCCCTTCCAAGTAATTGTGCCCAGGGATCTGGCTTTCTGCATGATAGCATCTTTCACAAGATAATCATGCAGGCATGCTACAATGTCACGAGGTTGGTTGTTGCCAGTCCTCCCTAGTGACCTGTGGGCTCAATCTATCTTCACATGCTGATCTGTATGATCAGAGGAATCCAGATTTAGGATTGCTTTACAGATATTCTGAATCATAAGGGCATAATCTGTAGTTCCCTCTTCTTCAGGGACACCCCTGATTCTGAGATTATTTCATTGGGATCTGTTTTCCAGATCCTCTAACTTCGATGTGAGCTCCTCTGTTGCCTGTTTTAGCTGTTGCATCTCCTTAGAATGCTGCGTCATCGCTGTGACTTGTCCATCGGTAGTTTGCTCCAATTCATGCACACTCTGACCTAAATCTTCAACTTCTCGGCGGAGATCTCCAACCGCCTCATGAATTTCCTGTTTGACCGCGGCAATGTCCATTTTTAGATCGTGAAACTAGGCTAGAAATTCCTTTCTGGTTGGGCCTGACTCTCCTCCTTGCTCCGAAGCTGCCTCTACCGCCATGTTCCACTCCAGCACACTTCCTTCTGCGCCCACAGAACCCGTTTCTTCGAGCAGTACTCCCAGAGTATGAACATTTGGTTAAATCTACCGCACGCCGCTGATTTGCCATCAACTGGTCTTCGTGTAATCAAGATACCAGGCATTCAGAGAGTGCCCCGAGTGCTATTTTGACCGCTATTATTCAAAAGCTGTGAGGAGCTCCCAGCTTAAGCGGCCATTTGCCAGGGGTGATGTCACTTCCTCCTGACCACTTTTTTTTTTTTTTTTTTTACTCCTGCTCCTTCAGGCTTCCAATTCAATCCAAACCAGTCTCTGTGGGGACTACAGTGCCACGAACCTCTGTTTGCAATGACCCAGCCATTACACAGAAGACTGCAGCTCTCTCCGGAAGCATGTGTCCCTCTCCCTGCCACCCCCTCCTCCCAGTTTCACCATTAGATGCCACCAGTGCTTAGACTTCCTAATCTTCCCTGGAGTTTGTGGGCCAGGAAGTGTTAGTTCTTTTTTTTTTTTTAAACCTTTTCAATCCATGTGGAAAGCACTGCTGCAGTGGTTCAATCTGTTTGTCCATCTGCAGGCGTGAAAACTTTCAAGTGAAGGTCCACCATGGTAATGGAGATCACCTACTGCAATTCACCAGAAACTAAAAGTTGAAAAACTGCTGCATAACTGCAGGCATGGGCATGTTTTGGTGCACTTTGTTTTAAGAATTTGAAGGCAGAGTCCCTTTATTGCACCATTGCAGGCTGATGCAATACAGTGCACGCAGCCTAGCGCATAGCTTGACGCATTTTTTGGATTCGCTAGAATAACTCCAGATGCAATAACGGGATTAATGCTTCCAAAACACGTGTCCAAACCACCGTATAGCTAATAGTGCTCATCGCATGTAAATGCCATGTAGATGAGGCTATTAGCTATTACCCCGATGCAAAAAATCATCCTGTGCCCGAAGTACATGTTTTAACACACACAAATTAATGCCAGCCCTGGTGTTGGAGTTGTCTTGACGTGCCCCCAAGCCTCAACAAAAAAGCAAAGAATACTGGTTTTCTGTGGTTCCTCCGACTTAATATCATCGCCATATTAAGTAGGAGGAACCACAGAATGCAGCATCAGGAAAAAAAAAGTCTTGGCAATCAAGTTAGGAAAACAGACACTCAATTTACAAGCGTCCGTTTTCCTAACCTGTGGCTGGGTGCACAGCCACGTCTCCTGGGCACCCGATGCCACGGACACGCCAGGGATGCACAATTTATCTCTAGCACGTCCCTTTTAACGTGGCAGCTCATTAAAATATGCCGTCACGCGTCCAGGAGATGTGGCTGTACTCGCATTAAAAAAAAAAATCCAGGTGCTCAATATGAGTGCCCATTTTACCGCACGGCTTATTGCATCGGTCTCTTTGGTTGGTCTTTCTTGCCTTTTCTGAATTCGGTTTTCCATGTCCAGCGTTTTCCCAAAACCCACTGAGCAATTCTGGGAGGGGGGAAAGGTTTGAAAGTGTCTGATTCTTGAATGTAAATTAAGAACATTTATTTATGATTAATTAAAGCCAGCAGATAGACTCCAGGAGTGTTATGAAAGCTAAGGAACGACTTCAGTATTCAGGATCTCAGCAGGTGAAACCCACCGCATTGCTTGTCTGTGAGAGTCTGCCACCCCTGTCAGTATTTGAACTACGCGTCTTTAGGTTTGGCTATACCAAAATAAAGTTATCTATATTACCGGTAGCAATCCATAAGCACTGGCACTAAAATTTTAGAATAAAGCTTTAAATTCTTACGTTTAGGAGGAATCTTGACTTGTAGAATATTGTGAGAAGACTCCTAGGCCCCTTCGGCTAGGGGCCAGTAAATTGGGCTGTTGAATAAATGCTATTTTCTGAGCACTTTCTAGACCAGAGTAAAGTAGCCATGTTTGTTCACCAGTAGAGAGGAAGGGATGGAATTAAAGGACAGGATCTACATAGGTACCTGGGTGGGGCCTAACATCGTCATGCCTTCAACCATCCTTAGCTGGGGGCCATACCTTTGAAGTACAATGAGAAAGATTGTCACCTTGGTTTACCATGAGTGGCCCACGTCCTTGGTGGAAATCAGTAGAAATGATTTAAAGCAAGCCATTCTGACTGAGAGGGTATGCATTACTCTACAGGCCACATTGTTTGTTGATTCTTGTAAGTGCACTGCTCGATTAGTGCAAGTTCTGCCAGAGAGATGACCATCTTTGCTGTCTCTAGCTAGTAGAGTGCCTGGCTGGCTTCAAAGCTCGCACACTACCTGCACCGAGTGGAAGTGCTAGCTTTGGGAGTCTGTGGCTCTGAAACATACCAAAGAGAGTATGGTGCTGGCCAGCCAAAATGTGCTCCACTTAAAAGCAAACCAACCTCACAGCTCGTTTTATTTGTTTTAAATATTTAGTGCCCACTTTTCCATCGTTCAAGGTGGGATACATCCCTAATAAAACAATAAAAAAGAAAATGAATAAGAGAAAAAAAAATGAGAGAAGACGACCCAACTCAGGAATCAAATCGGGGAACTCTCATGTGACGACATATGTCATGGGCCACCAGACCAGCCCCCAAATCTTTTTTTTTTTACTAACTAAATTTCATTTTTTGGAGCTAAATTAGCAAAAATAAAAAAAATCTCCCCCACAACCCTCTGCATCATCTTTGCCAGACTTTCATTGATTGGTTTGCACGGACTTGGGCAGGACGTGTTAGAGCTGATGAACCCAGAGCAAGTAGGCGAGACCAACACTAGCCAAGTCCTACCACAGCCTAAGACGTGATGGAGCAGAGGCAACTACACGCCCTTGTCTCGCTAGCCCCATCCTAGCTCCAGCATCCATAGTCACATTCTCCAAATACCGTGCTCAAAAATGAGAGAGAACCTCAGTTTTGCTTTTTTTTTTTTTTTTTTTTAATAATTTAATTTTCAAAAATTGCCTTTGAAATCAGGAACTAGTGTAATAAGGGAGAATTTTTTTTGGTATACGAGCTAACTTTCCCAGGAATTTGTGGCAGGGATCAGTAAACGCAGACTTTGTTGATATGAGTGTATAAGCCGAGTTTGCTACAGAGCTGCTTTTAATGAGTGAATCAACAAGCAAGGGATTTGCTGCTATAGAAACTCTGGTTAATCAAGCTGCAGCTATTATAATATAAACAGAAGGTTCTTGCAGAGGTAATCAGATGGTACTATGTTGCCAAAAAAAAATAAATATATATATATATATGTATATATGTATATATTCAGTTCTTGAGTTGCATGATTGCTCCAGGATGTGTGTTACTGTTTTAAGTATCAAAATAAGTCCCAAATGGCAAGCTTGTTATGGGGACAGTACATTAAGTCTTTCCAGAGTAGGGTGACATTTAATTCGAAGGAAAAACAAACACAACCCTGTTTAGTGAGACTGTCTAATCTGCTCACTTATTTGAAAGGAGAGCCTCTTGCATGCAAAGTGCTACAGATTTAGCATTACGCTTTTATGCTGCTGTGTTTGGTGGAGGGAGTGCACCAAAGGGCTCAGTCCATGGGGGGAACATTTCGTCCTAGCCCAAGGTCATCTACAGTCTACACCATTGTGACTGTGCGCGGGGAAGGCCAAAACTGGCAGCGATGCAACCACAGTAACCTTGTTATCTGTAGGGTAACGCAGAAGGGTCTCCTGGGCTGACCCAGAGAACATCTGTAAGATGGTTCCCATGATTACATATGAAACGTTAGACTCATTCTGTATTGCCAGACTTGGCTTCTCACTGCCTGACCAGCAGCCTCAATCACTTAATCCTGAAATGGTAAACATCACAATGAAATGACTGTGCCTGTAGTGATGTCAGACACAGCAAGATCACCTGTTGCTGGCAGGTCTGTTAAGGCAGTAAGCAACACCAGAGTCGCATATTGTACTGCTTGCTTTTATTTGTAGCCCTCCAATGATTGTGCAGCCTACAGGTAACTGTACAGGGCTATGTACATTACCCTGGTGAGCCTACTTACCCTTTGTACTCCCCCCGTCCCCTTGTACAGGGCTGTGTGCATTACATCCCTTAGTGACTGTACAGGGCTGTGTATATCGCCGCCCCCCTCGGTGCCTCTATAGCCCTCATTGGTGGTTGTATGGTACTGTGTGTGTCACTCTCTTAGCTCCGAGTATTGTAGGGACAGCTTTAAGGCGAAGGCAAAAGCCAGAAAGATGCTTGGGTGCATGGGGAGAGGAATGGTCAGCAGAAAAAGGGAGGTGACACTGCCCCTGTATAGGTCCCTGGTGTACATTTCTGGAGACCGCACCTTCAGAAGACTAGAAACAGGATGGAGTCAGTCCAGAGGGAGGCCACTAAAATGGTCAGTGGTCTTCATTTTAAAGTATATGGAGATGGACTCAAAGATCTAAACATGCACACCCTGGAGGAAGGTGAGATAGGGGAGATATGGTAGAAACACTTAAATATCTCAAAGGGTTGCATGCACTGGATATGAGCCTCTTGAACGAGGGGTCATGTGATGAGGTTACTAAGGAGTCATGCGATGAGGTTACTAAGGAGTAATCTAAGGAAATATTTCTTTACAGAGAAGGGTGCTGGATGCATGGAACAGCCTCCCAGTGGAGGTGATGGGAGACAAAGACAGAATCTGAATTCAAGAAAGCAGGGGACAGGCACAGGGGATCTCTGAGGGAGGGGTCGGCATTGTAAAGCTGAGTCGTTGGTGTGGATGGGCAGACAAGGATAGGCTGTAATGGTCCTTTTCTGTCGTCATGTTTCTGTCTGCTTTTCTGTTCTCTGTTTTTCCTCTCCTCTGCAGAAACCCTTCTGTTTGTTCAGAGTTCGTGAACTTGCCTGCAGCTTTCTCAGATTTGTTGATGTTTCTGGTTTTGACCTTCCATACCAGTCAGTACCAGAAGCATCATCGGTATGTGATGATGTTGGTACAAGACTTGTGGTTTGCATCCAGCTGTGTGTATGTGTGGTTTTTTTAAGGTAAGGTGGCTAGAGATTTTAGGATGGACACAGCTAGCTAAAGACACCTATGTGTGCTTCATGTACTGTTCAATGATGTAAAAAATATATATATTTATAAAAAGGGAAGTCTTTTCTTAAAATGAAAAGTTAACAATGGTATTTTATCAATTACAGGCAGCAGTGCAAACCTGCAGGGAAATAGATTCATTACCAGCTGCTTGCAAGATGTTTTCCTGGGTCAGTCCAGCTGTGACCTGGACGCAAGCCGGCCATGCAGTCCGATGTCTTTACCTCTGGGGAAGCCGCCTTGCTTTTGTGGCCTAATGTCGCGACAGTCATGTGACCTCGTTAGCCAATCGGATGAATGGATTTTTTTCTCCCTCGGCTTTGTGATAGGGACTGGAATAGGATGAGTCTCCAGGCGCAGCTCTTGCATTAGCAAGGCTGCACCATTCAGCTGAGCTTAGGCCGTAGGCTGCCTCCTTTTGCAATGGCGCGAACTCCTGAGGGTCACCAGTGGGAAAGGAAATGCTCTCTGTTTATCCGCTCTCTGCACTACAATAGCTTTGTCCATGCCGTGGAGGGTCCAGCTTCCTGTTCGGGAAAGCTCGGTTTGTTTAACTTGCAGGAGGAGCCCCCTTTCCTACCGCTTCCTTAACTTCCCATCCAAATCTGAGAAAGCAACAGTTTCAGCTGCTACCCAACCACAAAGAGCCAACTCCCGCAGGGGCCGCTGCAAGACTTATGTGGCAACCCCCACTCCCGATTTACCTGCAGCAGTGGCTCCGGCACCGCACTCCCGGCTCTGGCCCAGCACCCCTATCCTGGCGGGACATTGCTCCCCCTCCTGCCACCTCCCCCCCATAAAAAACCCAAACCATTTTGGCATTCTAGAAGAGCTCCAGTGGAGGCACCGGCCCAGGACGCCCCCACCTCTCTGAATCTTCCCTTCTGCTTTCTCTCTGCAGATTCTTTCTTTTTTTTATTTTTTTTTTTTAATTCTTTATTTATTGGCTTTTTCAAATAATTTTACAAACCAAAATAGTTCATAACAGAAATCTCAGATATTAACACATATCATTTAACATTTAAACAAGAAAGGAAAGAAAAACTTAATATCTTGAGTAACAGATATATGTGGTAATTCTTAATATAACTTTCAATGACTCAAATTGAAGGCTTGAAATTAATAGGAAGTAACTTATTATACCAGCTTTAAAAGAAAAGACAAGATGGTAGCAAAGAATAACACCTGCAATTTTATCTATGTGTCTGGGGTTGAGGTGGGTTGTCCTTTAAGTTGTATAAACCTTGCCAAATGTTCAGGTGTAAAAAATATATTGCATTCATCCCTTTTTTTAATCAGACATTTACAAGGGAATCGTAGTTGAAAATTATACCCCAAATTTATGGCTTCTTGACGCAAGGTTAAGAAGGCCTTCCTTCTTTGTTGAGTAGCCATGGCTAAATCAGGAAAAATTTTTACATTAGAATCATGATAGATAACCGGGTATTTCCTAAAGTAAACCTTCATCACTTTATTCACCTCAAAAGTTGTAAGTAGAGAAACTAATAATGTACCTTTGTCAATTACCACAAGATTAGAATTTTCCAAAAAGTTGGTTAAATCTCCTTGAAAGGGAATGTTAGATTCTCTACTTCTTGAAACAGGTAAAAAGTAACAAGAATTTATCATAGGTATATCAGAATCTGAAAAGCCTAGTATCTCTACCATGAACTTTTTCAAGGTAGTGTATGGTGACTCTCCTACAATACGAGGAAAATTTAAAAATCTTAAATTTAAACTTTTAGAATTATTCTCCAGAGTCTCCATACGCTTCTCTAACCTCAATCGGTCCTTGGCTACTACAGCTTTAAACTCCAAAGTTTTTTCTTCTTTTTTTTCCAGTTGGGTTATCCTGCAATTAGTCTCAGTTAGCTTCCCTTCTAAGACTTTTAATTCCTGGTGTTGTTTGGAAGAGGCTTGGCTTAGTTCTGTACAAACAGCTTTCATTTCGGATCTTAATCCCATTACTAAATCCCAAATACCTTCTAGGGTCACCACTGAGGGGCGGGGGGGGTCATCTCAGCACTGGTCTCTCCCACTGGTCTCTCCCACTGGTCTCTCCCACTCCTGCTCCAGCAGTATCTGGGATCGTCACAGCCATGCCTTCGATTAGATGAATTTGCTGCTGCAGCTCTCCCGGGTCCCGGGCTTCTTGCCTCGCGGGAATCCCCTCTGGGGTCGAAGGCAGGATCTTCTCCGGCAACTCCGATCCAGCTCCCCCATCAGCTCCGCGAGTGACCCCGGAAGCAATACAATTTCCCGGGTCAATCGTCGCGTCACTTTCGTCGCCCCTTCGTTCCGGTGGCCTCCTCAGATCTGGGCTCAGGGAAACCTCCTCACAAGGAACCAGAGACTCTCCCAGGTCTCTGCGTCCAGCGGTATCTTCGGTTCCTGGAGTTGCAGGTGATAGTAAGTACCGAAAGATTTCTTGCTGAATCGGTGAGGGTATTATCTCAGATGGATCTCTGCAGATTCTTTCTAACCATGGTCCGATGAGCCGCAACAGTCGCACTTTACAGGCGAGAGAAGGAAAGCGAAGCTGCGCCTCTGGCCAATTGGTCATGAGGTTTACTCGGTCCTGTTGCATTGCATTTCTTTACTAGTTACAACTTTCGAAGGATGAAGAGCAGCAGAGGTGCCTGTTTCTGGCGGATGCAGGACTTGCTGGGACATGAAGCTCCCTGTAAGCAGGGACAAACTCTCATTAGGTGGCCACTTTGACCCCCCCCCCCCCCCCAGGTCAACTGAACAGGCTGAACTCGTCCTGGCTTTGTGCTCCATTGCAAACATGCATGGATTTGTAACGCTGATCATCCCATTCAGTTCCCGAAGAAAACCACCCGTGCTGGAGCTGGACCTGGGATGGGGAAGACAGCTCATGAGGTAGGGGCTGGTGCTGCCATCGACCCGGTGCGAGAAGCCCCACTGTTCCTGTACCCGGCCATCTCCCGCCTGCTCCTAAGCAGAGGAGATGGGACGCAACAGAGAGTGCACAGAGTCAGGAGTCAGATCGCCTCCCTGCCTTCTAGTGGTTTTCTGGTTGGCTGGGCCTGGGAGTAACCCAAGAGCCATTTGTGGGGCCTCCCAGAAGTAAATGTACAAAACGTATGTGTGTGTGTGTGTGTGCACGTGCTTAAAGCATATCTAAGGCTTGTAAACGTATGATCAAGGTGTGAGTTAATACTTTTATGCAGTGTGTTCTCCTGCCACCCTACTAAGAGTAGGGCACAGGGAGGTAACATTATGTTTCCATCCTATTTGCAAAAGGGCGAGGGATGGCGTAGGTTATGGGGGTTGCCTGGAAGTGGGCAGTATATTTCTTCCCTGAGCTTGGTGCAGATCTTTGAGTTTATTTTTCAGTCTGTCGGGCAGATTGATGGGGCAGATGTTATTTCAGGTCAGGGTCTTTTGATTGATTGGGCCCTGCATCCCGCAGGGTGACCAATCTGTCGATGCGTTATGACAGGAGAAGCCTCGGCAGCGCTTCAGTGGATCTCAAAAGAAGTTCCTATAGCAGAGGGCTGTCAATGGTAGCCCCTTGCTACATTTAAATGTCTGGACTGAAATAGTTCCCTAAGAAAATCAGAACCGCAAGGGGATAAAACCAGGACCGGATCAGCCTGTTTGCTCAACCTGGGCTCATTTGGCAGCCCAAAGCTTCTCCTAGAAACCTGAACTCACACTGCCAACCCATTGCGTTTCTAGCTCCTTTCGCCAAAGGCCGAGGCTGCGTTATAGGAAACTTGTGTGGGGCCATCCGTTGGCTGCAGTGATCAGCCGGAGCTTGGCTTAGGCACGTGGCCAGAGCAGCGGGTCTGTTACCCGCCCTAAGGAGTCCTGAGCTGGAAGTGATGAGGTGCACCAAGCAAAGCAGCACGTGGACTCTGATCTCACACCTGCTAGTAATTTAAAAAACAAGGTTTGAAAGTAAAGACGTTAATATATTTATTTAACAGATTTCTTCATCTGGGCTGTGCTGGCTGACTTTGTCGGGAAGCGGCCTCGCTTGGGGCTTGCACCTCACTGACTGATGTGAACGTTTCATCTTTTAAAGACCATATTTGTATTCTCCTGCATTCATTCTCTCTAGTGTATCCCCCAATTGTTGGAGACTCCGAGGCCAGGTTTCTTTTGACCCGGGGATTCTCTCCTGCACTTCTAGTGCAATGGGAACAGACTTCTGTTAGCCTACGGGGCCAGGACCCTTCCTTCACAACTACCTGAGCACTTCCCCCCTCTTTTTACAGCCTTCCTTAGCCCCAGCCTTGCAGTGATGGCCAGGGCAGGGGTTCTAGGTGTCCGAGGTGAACCTTGTGCTGCCCCAGCTCTAACCTTGACCCCCAAACACACACACATACGTACACACAAGTAAACATTTTGCATTTATAATAGATTTTACATTGAAAAGGACATTCAGAGTACAGTTTTCTGAGATAAAAATATCACAGCAGTGCATATAAATATAATATGCTTATTGTATGTCAACTAGAAGGTCCTGCTACAAGCCAAAAAAGACACTTGGAACCCATATGGTATTAGGCCTATCGTAACGCACGTTGGGTTTAAGCATGGCACTCAAAGCCATGCGTAAAGTGAACTACAATTACAATATAGTACACCTCCCAAACCAAAACAGCACTAACCGCCAGCACTCAAACAGTAACACCCCTACCTGTAAAAAGGCAGCACTGCAAATATTACGGCAGGCTCTAAACATCAATACACTTACTATTAGAAAACAGAACAAGCGTAGCTGCTATAGATCCCTACAGCAGAATACCTCAGGCTCAATCATGCATGCATAACGGAGACAAACCCTCATCCTATGCAGAATAACGAAATCATAAAGTAAAAACTGAAAATGTGCAGACAAAAACTAAATGGGAAACCACAACACTAGGCTCTGTATGAGGTGAAAAGTCCGGCTGGACCTGTGCTACTGGTTCTCGGGGCCTCTTAGGACCCCGTCATCCTCTACTGGGGTCGAGTGGCTTCTCTGGGAACCGTTGTGACGCAGGCATAGTCGGGCCTCCGACATCACCCACATGTGATAGCTAATTCGTTCCGCTACCTTCAGAGCACACAGTTTAGGGTAAGAAAAATTGCTTTCTGTATGAGAAACAGCTGCAGCAGCGTCGTTAACTCCAACCTGCCTCCGCAGTTTTAGAGGGGCAGCTCTCACGGCGCGCTGCCAGGAGAAGGAGGCACCCCTTTGTAGCGCAATGCATGTTTGATTACAAGAAACTCTCTCCTTCCCCTGCTACCACTTCATGGAGACCCTCTTCCCCCCCCCCTGCCTTGTTCCTGCATTCGTGGAGGGGGACCTTCTCCCCTACTCCTGTGCCTGGGTGAATTTAAAAGAAAAATCCGACTCAGCTGCCGGACCAGCCCAGAGGAACATATCTTACCTCACTCTCATCCCCCAGCTCATTTTGCTTGTGTGATATGTTTTTTTTTTCTCTCATATAGCCATCATCGGTAAGAAGCTTGGTGCGCATCATTAAACCATGTTGTTTGCCAGAGACACTGATACTGACATTTAATTAGAAGAATGGTCCATCCACGGTTGTCACCATTACCTGCACGTAATCTGCTTTGAAATATCACAAAAAAATGATTAAAAAAAAAAAAAAAAGTCGATGTAATTCCAGATTAAAGACTGTGGGGAAAACCAGTAAGAGACCGCAGAAGTCTGGTGAAGGCGGCCGGGATTCCAGTCCCGGCACGGAGAGTCCATGCGACGGGGCAGCCGCTTGTCTCGCGCTGTCGGGCCTGGTTGTTTTCGCTTCGTGAAGGCCGAGCTAGCTGTGCTCGATAGTGCCCGTGCCGCCTGTCCTAACCGTCCCGTCCGTGCCGGAGTCTAGGGATGCTAAAAGCGTAAACTTGCTCGCTTCGATGGGCGTGTGGTTTGTGGCGGTCGTTTCAAAGAAAGCGGTGTATGCCTGCGTGCCTCGGGAAAATCCTCACCTGTCCAGCGCTGCACCCTCTGAAACCGAGAAATCTATTTTTTCTCTTCTAATTCTCTTTGGTTTTATTGCTTAAACTGAAATTCTCCGATAGTTTATTTGATCCTTATTTGTTAGAGCTAAGGTGGGATGAAGCAGCTGAGGTCTGGGTTTCTGTGGTTTTTTTTTTTTTTCCACTTTAGGAAATTAGAATTTGGGATAAGGGAAATAATATGGCTAATCCAGGAAGCTCCAGTGGCTGACACAGGAAAACAGAGGCAGTTATGTGATACTGAAGCAAATATTCAGGAAACCCGTTAATCAGAGATACGTGACCTTTCTTTTGGTGGGATCATACAGCGTGTTATGTGTGTATCATATCTAATGCGATGCAAGTGCCTCCAAATAAAGTAAAATTTAACTTAAAAACAGACTGAAAAGTATCTGTGGTGCATACGTAATCTCTCTTTGTCCCAGAGCAAGACCCAATAGGACTGTTGCATAAGTCCTGTCTTGGATTGTATTCTAGGCCATTCTTCTTCTGTTCGCTTGCTTTTCCTTTCTGGGATAGCACAACCTACCTAGGGGCCCGATGTAATGAGGTGAGCTCAGCAGACTGCACGGTTTTATCTGGGTACATATTTTGTGCACAAATGTTATTCCCAACGCAGCAAGGCGTTTTGCACACACACAAAAAAAAATGTGTAAAACTGTGCTTGCTGCTTAGTGCCCTGCATGGAAATCTCATGCAAATGAAGGCATTAACTGTTTCCCTGCCAATGCAGCGAGGTGCGCTGGCTTAACTTGGGCTTTTCTCAGCGCTGGGAATTTTCCTCCTGAGCTGAAGAGTAAAGTTTCCAGAACTAGTGTCAGTCTACAGCTAGAAGCAGGAGTTTTCAGTGCATAAAATAGTTATACACACAAATCATGTTTTTCTGGGTGTTAAGCCTTCTCTTTGCACACATTTTTGTAGTTTGTGTGCTTGCTTAACTTCCTCTGCATTAGCATACTATTAGTTTACTGCATCAGGAGTTAAGTTAATTTTTTTTTTATGTGTTAAGAAATTGTATGCTGAATGTCAGTGCACTCAGTTTTAATGCTCAGCTAATTACATCCGTCCCAAAGAAAGCAGCAGAGCAAAGGAACACCACAATGTTCAAAACATTGCAACGGTGGGGGAAGCAGTTGCAAAGGAGATTTTAGTAAAGCTATGCAGCAGTGATTCTGAAGGTAGGAGGTCAGGCCAGACTGATGCATGGGCTTGCAGTTTTCATTTTCCCATGAATCTCCCTGCATGCAATGGGGTAAAAGCAGGCCTGAATCCATCTGGTCCGGGTGACTTGGCTGACTTGATGACCACTGTGGAAGATGTACTTACCGAGATGTGAGTGGGGAAAAGGAGAGGGGGTCATTTTCTTCCAATAGACACCCAACTTCTCATCGCATTTCTAAGGAACTGCTTCCTACAAGACCTTATTCTTAAGGAAGGATGGAAGCACAGCAGGGGAGCTATGCAATGGGGGAAATGGCTTTAATCAGCAGGAGAACCTGGCCAAAGATTCGCCAGCGTTCTGCAAGAGTCCAGCTTCAGCCGGATCCACGATGGCAGCAGGGGGGGGCGTTGGAGGAGGTAGCAAAGGACAGAAATGTGTGCATCGGGGGGAGAGGAGGTGCGAGTCTGCACGGCAGCAGCCGGGACCCTGGGCCCCCAAAACATGTCTTTTTAGAGCTCGACCAAAGGAGGACATCTTCTAGTTTCCTAAGCATCAACTTGAAATCTGGTTGGTTTGTCGCTGATAGGAAGAGTTTACAGAATCGATAAAGACGATAGGAACTCTTCATGGAATACGCAAAAGGCTGGGGGTAAAAAAAAAAAAAAGCCCCAAACCCTTTGTAGTGAAAACTGAAGATCTCTCTCTCATGCTGATTGTTGAACTTCTGGGATGGACGTAGCATGGACCTTCCGATACCATATTCCCTCCCCTCCCCTCGGAATCTTCCAGGAGTTGTGTCTTCTCAGCACGGATACCTTACCCAGTCAGGTCATTTTGCTTTCCTGCAACTGACTTTCAGGCTGATACAATAGTGGCATGGGGAAAACCGATGCTCATGAGTGAGCACCCCTGCTCCTAATGCACGCTGATCGACCTCTCCGGGGCGCCTGATTTAATATTTAAATCGGATGCCGCGGTAAAAAGGAGGCACATGGGGAAATTGTGCCTCGGTAGCAGGCACCTAGGAGAGGTCGCCTGTCAGCCAATTAGGAAAATGGACGCTTAATTTTACGAGGGTCCGTTTTCCTAACCGCTCGTTAATTGCGCGTCCCTTTTCCTAACCTGACCACCGGCCAGGGGCAGCTCTATAATGAGGGCGGGGTGAGGCGACCGCTTCAGGCGGTAGAATTTTTGAGGCGGCAAAAAAAAAAAAAAAAAAAAAGCCCCTCTCAGAATGCCGCTGTGTCATCAGCATCACCCTGCCTGCTCCTGCTGACCCAGGCTGGTGGCGGCCGGCTGCTGAAGGGATGAGGGATGCTACCACCGCTGGACGTTAGGCCGGCGGCATGGAGGAGGGGACGCCAATGCTACCGGAGGCCAGGCCAGCGGTGTGGAGGGAGAGGCTGATACCGCTGGAGGCCTGGCCGGCACGCTGGTGGCGGATGAAGGGAGAAGGGGCGGGGGGATGATGGAGGGGGGACGCCATCTCATCCCTCGTCTCAGGCAGCAGATTGCCTTAAGCCGCCCCTGCTGCCAGCATTTTTTTTTTTAAGGATGTCCTTTTTGTTCCTCTGACTTAATATCACCATGATATTAAGTCGGAGGAAGTACAGAAAAGCAGTATTTTTTCTGCTTTTTTATACACTTTTTAGGCTACTCAGAAATCAGTGCCTGCTCTGGACTGGGCAGGCATTAATTTTTGAGGGTAAAAATGTGAGGGTCGCTTCAAAAGAATTTCAGTAAATGCACTTAAAATGCAATGTTAAAGCCTTAAACTCATTGGTGAGGAAGTTAAAGAAAAGGACTGCCCTGTGGCTGAAGGCAGAAATATAGAGCTTGGAATGAAACAACGAAGGCACAGATTTGAAAGGGCAAATTCCTTGTTTAATCCAAGAGTAAGGTGAAAATGAAGAACGGATAGGAAAAATACTAACTTACCTTGCTCATTAGTTGTTAATTGACGTGATAAAGGTAGGCTTCCTGGGTGAAATATCTGCCACAAGTTAATCAAGGCAAGGGAGCAAAACCGTTAACACAGCATTATGCTCTTTGCTGAAGGAGCAGACATCCCAAGGAATCACAAGACCAAGGCAACAGCAACAAAAAAAATACCCCATCAGAAAAGCAAGAAAGCAATCTCGTCATTGGAGACTATGTCAACGCTGATGTCTGAGGGATCCAATTGTAGCAGGGGATGTGATTGCATGACGGACGGTGTATGTTTAGCTGTGAAACCATTGTCCCTCACTACCCAGCATAACATGGCAGCTTGCAGGGCTCGGACCCATAAAAGACTGAATTCTAGCATGGAGAAGACCCCCCCCCCTGTGCATGTCCTTACCCCAGAGAAAAGCATGAGCCAGCCAAGGACACCTCCAGCTGGCTGAAAAGGTTTGCACTAAAAGCAGATATTTGGGTTTGTGCCCCTATGGATTACTGCAGTTGTCAGCATTCACTTCAGGTCTTCAGTAATAGAATATATATATTTATACAACAAGGCAGGATAGCAAAAGCCTTTTGACAAAGGAACTGAAGGGATATCTGGAAAACAGCCTTCCCCCCCTAGAAAATCCTTTTCTTTTTCTATAATCATTTATCCCACAAACACTTGATAAAATTCAAACATTTATTAACAACAGTTAAAAAATATGTACGTCCAGAACATTTATATCAAAAAGTGCCCAATGTGTACATTCAGAAAAATCCAAAAATGATTTATATCAAAATTCATAAATGGCAAAAAAAATCCAAGAAGAAGAAGGTCCAGTATATCAATTTATGAATAGGAGGAAATAATCAATACTTCAGCTCTAAGAGAAACAGTCTACAGAGAGAGTTCACAACAAATTAGAAAGATTATTTTTTTTTATATATCTACGTCTCGTGTCTTGGAAAGGCGCCATCCCCAAGTCATCAAATACCTTGCACGTCAGCAGAGGTTATACCAAAACGTATCTAGACATTAGCCCAGTGTTTCGGCATTTGCCTGCTTGAGAGGAAACAACGGAAATCTTGTATCATATCCACTAGAAGGATTTTGGGAAGGTTATTATATCCTGCCTTGTCATGTACATGTTGTTTGAGGTGTGGTGGAGTTTTTTTTTTTCCTCTTGATTAATATAAAACAGCACTGACACAGAGAGGACATGCATTTATTTGAGTGCTTTCCCCTGTGGTCCACTACTATACCCTCTAATCAACCGCTTTGTAAAGAAAACTCCTAAACCATGACACCCCCCTGCCCCCCCCCCCCCCCCTGAGCTTTCACCATCAGAAGTATGAGGAGAAGGGTTAAATTTTGAAATGTGTGGGCCAAGATTGTTGTCCCATGCAAAAAAAAGTGTCAGTAGCAGCTTTAGACAGGGCAAAGTTCAGAGCCTATGGCCCCTTACAACTTGGACCTCTGCTGCGGTTATGTGGGATTGTCAATCTGAACGGGAGACAGCAGCTTTCAGCCTTCCTATGCACCCATTCTCTCGCTTGGTGTGTGAGCACCCTCACTTCTTTTTGGAATCAGGACTGCACGGGAACATCAACTCTGGGCCTTTTGGGGCCTACGTCTGAAAGTCAATGCTGGAGCCCCGAGGCCTAAAACCAGAAAGGGAACGTTTGAGGCCTGCTCCTGAAAAGACACATAATAAACCTCAGGCCTGCAGAATACATTTTTTTTTATCTGCACATGACACTATAGTTTAAATTAGAAATGAAAAAATAAAAAAAAATTTAAAAAAACAAACAAACCAGGGCCTGTGGCCTTCCTGTAATCCTGTGTTAAGCATCGCTATGGTAACATATTGATACGATCAGCACAATACATTTTTGTATTATTTCACAAGGTGCATAGCTGGAGTTCACTCAGTAGCCTGCAGGAAGGGCCCAACTTTTAAGTTTTACTTCCAAATCTACGGAGGAAAGAAGCAGTTGTCTTACAAAAGTGAAATGCACTGGTTAAAAATAAAAAACCCACACACAATCAGTCTTCCTTTGCTATATTAGAACATTTTTTGATAACATCAAGAAACATTTACAAAAAAATACTTACAATTTCTTTTTCTGTACTTACAATCAGCAAGTTTCACATTTGAAAAAGGGCACTTCTTTGTGCTTTCTCCGGCATCCAAAATACTTTGCTTCAGTACAAAACTAAGGCAACAGGAAACATTTCAAATCATGAGACAAGAAAAGGATTTTGTACACAGCAATCACTGGTGGTCGGAGAGAACTCATGTGGCACATGGTGCCAGTAAGATGCCAACTCTCCAGCTGTACGGACGGGCTCAAGGAGTTATTTGGGAAAGTTAGGTTTGGAAAAAAATTTGCGTTTTCTAATCAGTGGCTTTAATAGGCCAAAAGCATTTATTGAAAAAAGACTTGACTTAGTAACATAGTAGATTGGCCACTGTTGGAAGCAGGATGCTGGGCTTGATGGACCCTTGGTCTGACCCAGCATGGCATGTTCTTATGTTCTTAGATTAAGGAAGATAAGAACCAATTGGCACATTGTCTGCCCAGTTGTCTCCCTCTCTCGTTCTCTACCATTATGCAAAGAAGAACGTGTAAAATCTTGTACATAATCCAACACCAGCTCCCCCTCCCCGATGTCCCTTACCCAATCCCCCGAACCTTTTCCTGCTTTCGCCGTCTATATCCGTCCCAAGCATGCTAAATTCTGTTACATTCCCACCTCCTCCACCCCTGCTGGTAGAGACTGTCCCCAAGCACTGTCCTCTCATACAACTCAACACCCAGGGGCTCCTTCCAGCTCTTACCAGCAAGATTCGAATAAGAGCATAGGGCTTTGAAGACCAAAAACTTAGAATCTAATTTCATTACCATCACTTCTGCGCTATTTAACCCCCAAACAAGGGCCTCAACTGCTATCTGTGCTTTCCTTATCCTAGTGCGGATATGTATCAGTCCGCCATGGCCTGTGCAACACTAGGAAACAGAATTTGTAGAAAAAAGGCCGTCTTAGGTTGCATTCCATCCATGTTCCTCCCCTTTACTACCCAGGGTATCAGCTCCCATGAGACCCATTAACCGCATGATGACCCGGATTCAATCCATGGAGTCAGTCATGAAGTTACAGGAAACCACCCTTCCTCTAGCACCGATTCTCACCCCTTGCATTTGCTTCAAGCATCGTTTTCCTCTCATATTTCAGGCTTTAGCACCAGGCTGGTAGAGTTGGGCTTCAGCGTCCTAAGGCCATAGTCAGGGCTTCTGATTTTAGGTGTACATAAAGGGGTTGATTTTAAAAATTCCTCCTGGCGTGCGCTCGTGGACTCGTCAATATTATAAGATGCATGCTCTCTGGCGCAAGAATGTTATAAAATCCAAGGGCCAAGCCCAGATGCGCGCCAGATTTTAAAATCTGCGTGCGCGTTTGCAGACGACCTGTGACTCGCACGGGGGGGGGGGGGGGTAAATTTTGGGATCTACGCGCAGCGACGTGATCGAGTCTTTGCCCAGTTCTGTCCCAGTACACTCCAATTAAGGAGCAGACTGGGAGGGAACTTCCCTATCTCTAACCCTACCCTTCCTACCTCTTCCCCTCTCCTCCCCGACCCCCGGCCTGACCCTACCTATTCCTAATTTTTTTTGTTTTGTAACTCGCCTGCTCCTTTGTAGCAGAAGTAAGTTATGCGCGCCTGCCGGCTGCCGTCGTGCGCTTCCCTGGGACAAGGCCCAATGACCACTGTCCCAGCCGGCCCCTGTCTTACCCCTCCCTGACCACACACCCCAGCCCGCCCCTTTTTCAGGACCCCACGCTTCTGTGCGTAAAGGGGGTTACGTGCGTGGCTGGGCCTGCTCTAAAATGTACGCGGTGCGCGCAAGGCCCAGCCACGCATGTAACCCCCACGTTTTATGCGCTTGGCCTTTTTAAAAATTGGCCTGAAATTGTACATTTAGGTGTTGATATTCCAGGTAATTAGGGATTCTCTGAGAGTACAAAAATATCTGCGTTTTAGTGGTACAGGTACTATTGCTGGGTACCGTCTCCGGTTGAATTAAATACGTATATGTGTGCAGCTGAGAAGCCAAAAGCACGGAAAAAGCCCCGAAACAGAGTGAAGGATGCAAGGCAAGCTAGTGGAGGAGAAAGGGAGCACACGGGGGAGTGGGATTTTTGTGGTGTTTATCCAATAAACACCGATTTTGCGCATTTTTTTTTCAATTTCTGCATTAGGGGTGTTTTATCTGTGCTTGTTGGTTAAAACCTAGAATCAGAAGCCCCGGCCATAGTCCTTGAAAAGAACAACCAGTTTTTGCTGGTTCAGATGCTCAGGGTAAAGTTTCAGAGTGCATCTGGAAATCCAGCAAAGTGCCAGGTCTGATTAGGAGAAACACAGCACAAAAGAGGGTAAGGCCGACGGCACCTAGAGGGACCCATAGAACAAGGGTGCAATAAAAGAGAGCTTAGTTCAGGGTTATATAAAAGGTCTGGACGTCAGAATGAATGAAAGCAGGGTAAATGAAAGAATAGGATATGGTACAGATCATTAAATGCTAACCCCTGCGGGAGGAGGGACGCATCTGCACTGCTTATTTCCCACCTCCCTTTGGTGCCCGCCCTGCCCTTACTGATAGGACAGGGCACCGCAGAGGGGACAGCTCTATGTCATGAGGGCAACCTAAGCGTTTGCGCCCTCTCCCCATTCCCCTCCCCTGCTCATCCCAGCAGGGGTCTTCCCACAGGCGGGTCCGGTCCCTGTTTTTACCACGCGCCGTCTGCGGGCTCGCAGTTCCGGTTTCTGTAAGAGAGGCAGGCCTCCAATCCCGGGCAGGGCGAGGCTGTCAGGAGAAACCAGAGGGAAGCCGGGAACCCGAGATCCAAAGCGGAGGCATGAGCAGAATGAGGTGGGCAGGGAGCAGATTGAGGTGGGCTGAGAAGGCAGAACTACAGATCCCAGAGTGCTTAGAGGATGGCTAAAGCACAAAGAGGCTGATGCAATATTTAAATGAGAGGAGCGTTAAAAGAGGATTGTGCGTCCTTAGCACTCAATCGTTTATTGCAGCGGGCGCTCAATACGAGCGTCCGTTTTCATCCTGCTTCTTTTTTTGCTATAATTCACTTCGGCAACCTCAGCAAAATATTAGGTGCCCCTTGCTATGGACGTCCAAAGAAAAGTGGGTTTCTTTTCATCAAGTCAATGTACAATTGTTTTTCTCCACCAAAAGCAGTAAATTAAGGTGTCACAATGATGCCATGGTGGAGGACACACTTATCACCTATGTTTTAATGCTTTGCATGAGATCTTGACTGCAAGCTGACTTTACTCCACCTCCGAGGCCGGACTTAAATTTGCCGCTTTAAAAAGTCTGCGTTGGGCAGCGCTTTCCTGCATTGGGGGTAATGGCTAATATCCTTATCTACATGCAATGTACATCTGACGGGCGCTATCGGCTTCGCGTTTGTTAGGGCGCTTGTTTTGGACGCGCTAATCTCCTTACTGCATCCGGCGCTAGTCTGGCGCGTCCAAAATGCGTATCTAACTGTGCGTAAACCCGTGCACTAGGATGAGCTCACTTTATCACATCGGCTCCAGTGTTTACTGCTGATTTGAGAGATTTCTTGTCTCGGTAGCTGCCTGCCAGCTTTCCAAGGGAGAGACAGCAGGTTTACTACCACATGGTTGGGGTTTTTTTTTTTTTTTTTAAATGTATATTTAAAAAGAAAATATATAAATGATAGGTTAGTTGGGTAAATAAGGATTTTCGTGCTGGGTCGTGCTGATTATTAAGCTTTATAGAATGTGTGTACTGAAGTGCTTGTCAGTCTGTCAGATTACTGAATGTGGTTTTCCTGTTATTTGTTGATTTTATTGTGATCCACCTAACGTGATGTGCTCAAAATAGTCAGAATATAAGAATTATAAATGAAATACATAAAAATTAAAATATTGTGCCAGATTGCCAGCAAAATGAATGACTCCACCGGATCTCAGGATTACGGCATCACAGAAGGAAACGTGGAGCCGAAACTCGGCTTGTTCTATTAAGAAACGAGGCGCTAATATTTAGTCTTCTACAAAGTTGGGATTTCTGATGGCCCTGCTCCCCCTCATCTGCCCAGGGATAGGCAGTTGTCTGTGGCAGTCACATTATTAAAAACTAGGGACACCGCGAGGCAGGAGCGACATCTACATGTCGTGGTAACCTCTGACACCATAACTGGGGCCTTCATGAAAAAGGAGAGAACTTTACATCCAGGAGTACTATCGAGATGTCCTTACTGAGCTGCGCGAAAGATCAGCGCTGTGGAAAGCGTGCCACAGGCCTGATATTTCAGCACATGGTTTGGGACCTCCTTACTCTCTTCCTTACACTGAGCCTTCTGTTCCCTATTTAATAGGCATTTCCCAGGCTATAAAAACAGCCTAATACAAACAGTGATACTATAAAGCATACCATGAGAAAGGGATAATTGTTCCGCCGAAAGTAAGATTGCTTGTGGTTTGCAGACTTCAATCCCTGTCTTGGAAAAAAAAAAAAAGTTTGCCTATGGTTTGCAGGGGCAATGCTAGCAAAGGCTTCCATAGGAAAAGAATGGGCTCTGTGAATGGTGAACCTCACACTGGCACAGGGGGGTTTGGATTACATCCTCACGCCACTTGACTTTTGCATCCCAGCCTGCTGGTTTTGGGTGCCCAGTAAGGCCTCAGATCTACGATGCACATAAAGCTGTGACTACTTGAAAGCTACAGAACCGTAACTGTTTCAGATGCATTTCCCTGAGCTGAAAATGCCTCTCCTCACTCCTCACTAGCAGCTTTTAGTTGCTTTTCCTTCTACATATGAAAGAGACCTCTATTTTTTTTTTTAAAGGAAGCCCGAACAGCTTTGACAGGTCACTGGGGCATAGACCGCATGACTTTTAAAGGACGCGTTGAGCAACGCATTGGTGGATGAATAAGAGACACTTTGAACTACTCTCTTATGAACTTCAGATGAGAGGATATATAGAGAGGGTCAGAACTTTAATATAGGGAGGATTTTTTTTTTTTTTTTTTTTTAAAGAATGGGAGAGTAAATGCTTGTGAAAGGAGGCTGCTCAGGAAACCCTGGTTTGATACTGCAGGTACAACTTTTATCTGCATAGCGTGTCGAGCCACCTTGGTGGCTCTGCTGAAGGGACGAAAGAGGATGTGTTACTTTCAGTACTTAGGTTTGGTTTCATTCATGTTTGCTTTTCTCTCCGATGAATAAGCTCCGCTAAGATGTAGTGCAAAGCGTAAAACCTCCCCGAGGATGCCAAGCACAGGCAGGTCACAGACCTCAGCTAACTAACTAATCCAGCAAACCTAATGAAAGGGACTTCAAGCAGATATCACTGAGCGTTCCTCCTGCGCAGTGAGCCCGGCCGACTCGCTGCTACGTGGCCACCATCGTCCTGTGGTTCAGAGTCCCCGGCAGAGGTGTGCGTGTGCGGTGGGGGTGCTGAGGAAGGGAGGGCCAGCTGTCTGATGGCCCCCCCAATTATCTGAAGAACCAGCAGTCAATTTTCGAAGCCCTGCTGAGTGGCAACGATCGCTGGTTAATTTTAACTGGTTTATCTTACAATACATTTTCACTGGAACCTGACCAGCTTGGTCTGCTGCTAAAAATGTTCCTAAATCAGCTTAAGCAACAGTGAATGCCACCGGGATTGGCGTACGAGTGTGCCATCATCCCAGGAGCCCACAGAGCTTTCGGAGGGTACCGGGTGGGCATGAGGGCTAGGGTTCGAGGGAGGAAGGGCAATGAGGAAGAAGTCGGAGTTAGTTTTGTCGGGAGAGGGGGGGGGGGGGAATGGCAAGGAGGGAGGGGCGGCAATTGGACCCAGAGGCCCTTTCACTTTGGCAAAATCTTTGGAAAGACCTGAGGGGAGGGGGAGGGGGCCAGCAGGGTCCACGTTTGTCTCACTGGGGGTGAGGGGTGGGGGGACTGGGATGGCAGGCCCGCAACATTGAAATTTTTTTTTTTTCCAAAATTGGTCGCCCCCTTAACCAGCTCTGCTCTTCCACGTGACTGGTGAGGATAACGTACCCAGACAGCTTTTAAACTCTACTGGTGATGTTCAAACAATAGCTGATTAGGTTTCAAAGTTATGCGGCCACACGACCGGGTGTATTAGAGTAGGTGACCTTTCCTGTTGTAGTAACTTTCTGCTGCTGCTGCCTGCCCTGCTCCGTGTGGACCTGAAACCTGGGTGGGAGAAGGAGCTTACCTGCACTCTGGCTGATGAGGAGATGCAAACCCTCGCTATCTGTACTACTAAGCGCTGAAAATTGCCTTTGGGTGGGATTTATCTCCACCCAGGGCTTACAGAGGATATATCCAAGTATTGGGAAGTGAATGCGGGTGCAACTATGGGAGTGCCCTAAATTCAAGGAGGTTCAGATGGGTTAGGTTAGTCCAGTAAAAAGGGATCAGCTACAACTTGTTTGTAAATCCAAAACTTTCCGCATTGTAGAGTTAGCTTATCAACAACAAAACCTCTTTTCCCTTGACCTAAAAATCACTGACAACCAACCATCAATTGAACTCCCTGATGTGTGGTGATGTGCGGCAGTTATATGCGAGGCAACCACTCTGTGATCGTCACATTTAATAGCTGCCGTCTTTATTCTTCAAATTCTTTATTGTGTATATTTTGTACTTTTTAAAATGTTTTATCTTAATGTGCTTTGTATCTTATGTGTGAGGTATCCTCTCCCCGGCGATCGACCTGACCCTAGGCGTTTTCGCTACTATTTCTGTGTACTTATCGGTTTCCGTTGATGCCCGATGAGCGATCTGCCGCTTCTGAGGGGGTCAAGGCCGCCTGCTCGACATCGGCCGTGTTTCGACAACTGTCTGCTTCAGGGACCTTGGAGGGATCTTCTTTTTTATCATTCACCTCGTGATTTCAAGCATTCTAAAGCACTTATCATTTTATTCTTTGACAGTCATTCTCGTGAGCATGAAAAAGGCGCCACTCACGAGAATGACTGTCAAAGAATAAAATGATAAGTGCTTTAGAATGCTTGAAATCACGAGGTGAATGATAAAAAAGAAGATCCCTCCAAGGTGGGCAGAAGCGGCAGAAGCTCATACTGAAGAGTATGGTGATGCGGCTAGAAATGTACATGATGTGCACTGTAGCTTTCCACGATTTGCTCTAACATGTGCGTGCTCCAAGAGTGAGAAGACCCTCGGACATTCTAAAACCTATGTTTTAAGTGGGTGAGGAAGGGGGGGATTTAAAGTTAAATGTAGTCTGATGGGATTCCGAATGTTGGAAATATTGTCCTATGTGTTATTTGCAATTACATTCAATATCATGCTATGGATCCGATGTCAATTAAAGCCTATTTACCTTTGGTGCTCTTGGTCTTATCAATTTCATGAGAGAGAATTCTGGCAACAGTGGGTGTGAGTGAGTGTTTCTAGCGCGTCTTTAGGAAGATCGCCTCTCTTCCTGCTGCAGGCCTTCCATGTACACGGCCCACGCAAGAGGCTGGCATACGGAGGACAATGTTGACAGGTGAAGCCGCTCTCAGCCCGGCGTCCCACGGTGCACAGGCCTTCAGCGGGATGGAGAGGAAGGCATTCCTGGAGGGGCTAGGAAACAACGCGCACAGACTGGATTTTCTAATCTACATGCGCTGTTTTCCCAGCAAAAAAAAAAAAATTTATTCTGCCCGTGGACAAAGCGGGTGCAACGTCCACGGCTCCCTTGTACCCCTGGGCACACTGTCCAGAATGTCTGGCTATCCTCAGGCTCCTTTCAAGGTGAAAATGGGCTACCAGTGAGAAGAGTTTGGCAGCCTCAGCTCAGCCAAAGATTAACATAAGCAGGGTGATGTTAGATGATGGCAGGTAGAGACGGGCCAGCCAGTCCATCCAGCCTGCCCATCGCTAAAAGTCTGCGCTGCTATAGGATAAACCCCAGCGGCCAGCCGTAGACGCTTGACTGCTTGTCCTTATCCAAGTCACTTTTCATTCTGTTCTTCTTTGCTCCCCTACCATCTTGGGTAAAACGAGAGCACTTCATTGACAACCATGGCCCTCCTAGCCCTAGTTCGGCTGCCCGGTGAAATGATTTGGCAGGTCATAAACTAATCTCTAGCAGATATCTGACCGCCTTACGAGATCTGGCTCGACACATGATCTCCACTCCCAAGAGAACCAGCTCTTGACTAGCGATGGTGGCACAGGAAAGTTCTCGTAGCATATTGGAAAGGATAAGTAGCAGTTAGCGATCATGGTTGTCTTGGCTGAGGTCTGTAGGAGGACTAGCACAGAACCTGCTTCCCGTGCGCTCTGCTCAAGCCAGTGACAGCAATCGCATTGCTTTCAGGAGCACTCACCACATTTAAAGTTAAAATGCTTTCCCAGCCAGTAACAAATTTAAAAACCTCTCCAATATGCTGTACACAAATCTTGCCTATTTCTTGGTAAGCTGGAATCTTTACTTGGATTGGCTCTGCTTGTCCCCTCTAGCCAGGGAGCTGGATGGTTACTTTACTTCAGGCCCATTGCAAAAGGCAGGCAGTAGAGGGCATCACCTCATCCCTCCCCTCTCAGTTTCCTTACTGTGGCTCCCTCCTCAGCTCCTGCTGGTGATGATAAGGTTATCCCAGGCTGTGTTCTCGATGCCAAATCCTTTCAAAACAGGAGGGTGTTTGGGCACTTACAGCAAACTAAAGGTTACAAAGAGAAGAAGAGCATTTCATGAGACACTCCTGTCCCTCCCTACCTTGCTATAACTTTGTATTCTCTTTCTTTCCAGGGGAACTTAAGGTCGCTCCCTTGTGCATGAAACAAAAAAAAACACCTCTGGCTTATAATGACTAATATAAAAAAAACCTTAACTTTAAAACAAAGAAACTGATGTAAGTAAGACCCTAGAATAGTTAGCAGCTCAGGGTCCTATTAAATGCATAGACACACGATTTAAAGCTATCTTCTTTATAATGAAGGGAGGAATCATTTTCAGAGTCGCTTACACTGGTCAATCACTATTTACCTGGCTAAAATGGCTCTGGTTAAACATCATGCTCCGCTCAGCTTCCATAGCACAAATACATTATAACTGGCTTAAAAAGTGGCATCCTGGGGCGGGGGCATGTTTAGCTTGGGGGAGTAAAACAGTCTCACAAAACACGTTGCAAACAAATTTGAAAATTTTATGTGCTTAGGAATTTATCTCACAATGTGGACCATCATACCACCCTTGGTTGGTTTAGGCAGTAAGCCACGCTTTCAACCATAACGGGTCATATTTAATCATCGGTCCGGAATAGTCTATTAAATTCCTTTTAGATTTCTTCAATTTTCTACTTTATTAAATTTACTTTTTTTTATCGTTTTTTTGTCCATTTATAATAAAATGTTTTTAACGGAGTAAGAAGCGGAATTGCCTTACTTGTGCGGAGCGCCTCCGCGCTTCCGAGATAGTGCCTTCACTCACTTGTGCAGAGCGCCCCCGCGCTTTCAAGACTTCAATTTCAATGCTGCCGCGCTTAAAAAGCAGCAAATTCCGATCGAGGGTGCTCGTGTGACTTAGAGCTCCTGTAGTCCGACGTACGTTTCGCAGTTGTGCTGCTTCAGGGACTCTGTCCTAATCGGAAGGGTTAGGCTTAAGAAATACACAAGGTTAGTTCCCGCCAAACTCTTTCAATATTTAAATGCCTTCGTATTTGCTTCCGTCTAATTCATTGTAATGCCGCGTTCAGTCGCCTAATGCTCTTTAGGCGACTGAACGCGGCATTACAATGAATTAGACGGAAGCAAATACGAAGGCATTTAAATATTGAAAGAGTTTGGCGGGAACTAACCTTGTGTATTTCTTAAGCCTAACCCTTCCGATTAGGACAGAGTCCCTGAAGCAGCACAACTGCGAAACGTACGTCGGACTACAGGAGCTCTAAGTCACACGAGCACCCTCGATCGGAATTTGCTGCTTTTTAAGCGCGGCAGCATTGAAATTGAAGTCTTGAAAGCGCGGGGGCGCTCTGCACAAGTGAGTGAAGGCACTATCTCGGAAGCGCGGAGGCGCTCCGCACAAGTAAGGCAATTCCGCTTCTTACTCCGTTAAAAACATTTTATTATAAATGGACAAAAAAACGATAAAAAAAAGTAAATTTAATAAAGTAGAAAATTGAAGAAATCTAAAAGGAATTTAATAGACTATTCCGGACCGATGATTAAATATGACCCGTTATGGTTGAAAGCGTGGCTTACTGCCTAAACCAACCAAGGGTGGTATGATGGTCCACATTGTGAGATAAATTCCTAAGCACATAAAATTTTCAAATTTGTTTGCAACGTGTTTTGTGAGACAAGTGTGGTTCGTTGCACATTTTTTCATTAACTGTTTCTGTATAGGGGAGTAAAACAGTCCCCATTCAGCTGCCTTAAAAATAGCAGCTGCAAAGGACATGAATGTTTTCAATGCACAGATTTTGAGGCCCCTAATCTTCAAAGAAAAACAACACGGAGAGTTTCCATTTGAAAATGTGGGTAATGTACAAGGCTAAGTGTGCCCATGTTCATGGCACCAAACGTAAGCTATAGATAATTGCCCCTTTTAATGTGTTACTCTGGAACACATTGTCACACTGGTAAAGTTTCCCGAATTGGAATCTGAAGGCAGAGGCTGCTGGCTTTTTTTTGTTGTGCAACCGTCAGGACCTGGCGTGCTCTTGAAGTTGTTGTAAGGATTTCTGCTCTGGGAGGGAAGGAGGAAAGGTTGAGTGAGGGGAAAATGGGAGAGTGATAGAACAAGGAGATGGGAGACGGACAGCAACAGAGAGAAAGGAATGAAGGTTTAATTGAAAGAGACGGAAAACTGAAACTGAAAATAAAGGACAACAAAGACAAAGAGAGAAAAAGACAGAAAACAAAACCTGTCAGACAGAAGTGGTACAGAAGATGAGAACAAATCAGGGCAGAGCAGACAATAAAACCCAAAACACCAAATATTGGGAAACTATTTTATTTTCTGAAAGATATATTAACTAATCAATATGAAGATTCTAATGACTCACTGCAAAAGCATCACGGTCTGCTTGTATGTTCCACGGAGAAAGGATTTATAGTATGTTCTGGAAAAAGCTGACTGTAATGTTCTGATTTGTCTTGTTCTGGTGTTTGGTTCTATTCTCATGAGGACGTATCCTAGGTGAGATAAACTGGGTCACAAATTTTATTTTGGTAGGAAAAGTTAAAAATGTTTCCTAGGTATCAGAACTTTGCATATTTTGAGATTAGGTTGCTAAAACTTTTTTTTCCAGGATAGACTTCTCCAGATCTCTTAGAAACTGCTCACTCACTGTGCTCACTACTAGTACCAAGGAAACAAGTGCCCCCAATATACCTGCCAAAGGTCTAGTAACCTTACAGGAAGAGGAGGAGCACTAGTCAGGCACAGAAGAGCTGGCTAGCACAGGCCAGCCAGCAGACGAAAGGGGAGATAAAGAATGCGGTGCAAGTGCCCTGACCCTGTGGCAACTTGACTCCTTCTGCCCGTGCCCAGGCTGCGTCCTGTGCAACTGGAAGTATGTGCCAGCAGAGAGGTGAACTGCTGCACTTTCAGAGTCCCTGTGGCTGTGCACATGCTTCGAAGACGGCTTGATTATTCTGTTCCAGGAGAATCAGGCTCAGTTGGATGCACGTTGTAAATTAAGAAAACACAGATGGGCAGAAGGAAAGGGAGAGAGAGAGGAAATGACTGAGCTGGAGAGAGGAAAGGAACGGGGATCAGGGATCAAAGCTGGAGAGTGGGAGGTCCGGACCATAGATCAAGCTAGGGGAAAAAGAAGAAGAGAGCGAGGGAGCGAGAACTGGGGATGGAACTAGGAGGGAAGAGAGGCACATTACTGAACTGAGCCCCCTGCCAATAAGGGAATGCCCCTCTTCCCCAACCCATATTGTTCATGCTGCAGCCAGCCTTGCTCTATAATGTTAGTGCTGTAGGAATTTAATTTTACTACAGTTTTACGAATAATATCAGACGCTGATCTTGCAGACCTTACTCAAGTTTCCTCAAAGATGCTGTCTCCCTACAGCACTGCGTACATCTGGTATGCGATTATATAAATGAAGATAATAATAATAATGATAACCCAAGCATCGCCTACTAGAAAGCAAACTCGACTGTTGATAAGATTTGCACAAAGGAATCCAGCTTGAAGTATCACGCTAACTAACACTGCTGGCTTGAGCACTTGGGGTGCTTTCCGTAACGTTGATTCCTGGAGATACTGAGGAATGTAAAGTGCTAGAAGAGAAAACATTCATCTGTGCAGCCTAAGATTGTACTAGCAGTCAGGCACGCAGAGCAATGTACAGCAGAGTTCTGTAATTGGCACTAAGAAAAATTTACCACTGGCGCACAGACCAGCGAAAAAAATTGTTACAGCAAATATTTGGAATTCTACAGCAATGAGCTTCCCTTTTGGCTCATCAGCCTGCAAAAAGCTGTGCATCTGGATATCAGATATCTCGCCGAAAGGGTAACTACATGGAGGAGGCGGCGGCAGTGTCCCCTCCCCCAGATGAAACATTTTACAGAAATTGAATAACCAAAGTGTAAGCTACTGTCATGGTAAAATTTCACCAAAAAAAAAAAAATGTAAAGGGAATTGTTAGAGTTAAGACTCTTGTGAGATCAAATTTTTAGACACAATAGCAAAAAAGTACATCTTTACCCCCAAAACATCTTTGTCGAATTGAGGAAATACTATTGAAGAGCGGAATGTTTTTTCCCCTGTCGAGTCAGGAATGTACGCGCTTGGGGCTATGTCAGTGAGTCCGTGTCGATCCATTCGTTGCGGGTGAAGCCCGGGGCTTGCTCGATGCAGAAGGGGCGGCAGGGCGCCTTCAGGCGCGCGTCAGTCACAGGGCTCCCAGGCAGAATTTCCCCGTTCATGATCGGCTCCAGCACCGGAATCTTGTCTTTGCCCAAATCGGTCTGCTGCATCCTCGGTTCTCTTTGATGGATCAGAGGAACCGAGAAAAGAATCACCGCCCCGAGGAGTGGAGGAATGCCAGCAAAGTAAAAAATCACGTCGTAACTTCCAAAGTAGTCGTGGAGGAATCCTGCAAAACAGAGGACGCTATCAACATCTTTGCACCTGTAGACAAACGGCCTTGGGCTTCTGCCAAAAAAGCCAATCTAAGATTATTTCTTTTGCACGTTTGGAATTTAGTTGGTCTGAAGAGTGTTTAGGTGTTCAGTCTACTTCTGATGGGAACAAGATCAGCGCAAACTGTGTAAGTGTTGGAAAGCAAAATGAACAGAACTGCTCAACCTTAGCTTCACTGATGTCCTGATGCTTACTGAAGTGAATCACAAACCTTCGGCGTCAGATGGGCACCCTATTTACAAGGCAAAGGGGCAAGGCCAGGGATGTGCAATAGCACTAAGGCAGTTAGTGTAGCTGGGTTTCAAAAAGGTTTGGATAAGTTCCTGGAGGAGAAGTCCATTAACGGCTATTAATCAAGTTTACTTAGGGAATAGCCACTGCTATTAATTGCATCGGTGGCATGGGATCTTCTTAGTGTTGGGTAATTGCCAGGTTCTTGTGGCCTGGTTTGGCCTCTGTTGGACACAGGATGCTGGGCTTGATGGACCCTTGGTCTGACCCAGCATGGCAACTTATGTTATAAAACAGGAGTGACTGTGTTCTCATCTGGCCATGATGTTCTGAAGGGGCGAGAGAGGAGTTCTAATTTATCAGTAACTTACATTGGAGCAGAATGCGGGGGAATGACAACGTCATTTCTATGATTCTGTTCAACAGCAGAGAAGGCTGAGGTTAGACTTGATTAAGAAGTTTTTTACTGTAAGGGGAGTAAAGCACTGGAACCTGTTACCTTGGAGTAGGGAGAGAGAAAGGGTGAGGGAACTTCTGGAGGCTTTTAATAGCATGCAAGACACATCTTGGGCTGGGGTGATTTAGGCACAGCAGATGCTGACTAGGGGTGACCTCAAGGTTCTTCTCAGCCCCATCTTTCTCCAAGTTTATGATTAAAATATAGAACTCACAAATCACAATACACTGCAGGTTTTCATCCCAGTCTGAGGAGCAACCTGCTTTCTTCTTTTAAGGCATGGTTGATAAATCTCGGAACTTGCAGTTGCCTGTCCTGATTCTCCTCTCAGGAAACCAAATGGTCCCACGCAACTCATGCTCCTGACTAGGATACAGCTGCCATGCAGCTTACTACCTGGTTCATGACTGCAGACTGGGTGACCGCTGGGTGACACAAGAAGTGACCTTGATCCTTACAATGCTGGCTGCACCTCTTAAAGACATCCTAAGCAGTTGATCTAACTTGCTTATCACACTCTGTCTCAGGTGCATCAACAGATGTTGTTGGACAACCCTTCCTCAAATGCTTTCATTAAACTTCATGGTAAAAACTGAATGCTGATGGAAAGATTCACAAAGTGCAGGTCCAGGTAGATCCTTCCCCTTTCCCATGTACAAAAAGCTTCCTGGAGACCTTTTTGCTATATTAATATATATTGCATATCATAGTAACATAGTAAATGATGGCCGATAAAGACCAAACTTTGTAATGTTTGTATTTATATGTGCCAGAGATATTTTTTTACTTATGCAAGAACTATCAGTTAATACTGTAGTTTAATGCATCCTGTAATCCTTTGGTACCCACAGGACCATTGAGTCTCTTATGCTAGGTCTGCTCTAGTATGTATGTCTTCTATTCCTAAATCCAGGAACCAAAGCATGTATATTGATTGTTTTGTATTTCTGATATAATTGTAAAATCTGTTGTATGTTTTGCAATCCCCCCTCAAGTCTTGGGAAATGGTGGTTTATACATATGAGAACAGATAAATAAATACAATTTCTCACAGTCCCCTAATGCTTGAGAGTGATCTTACCTGCGATTGGTGGGCCGGCAGTCATGGGAATGGCCATAAGACCCAACACCCAACCAATGGCTTGAGAAGCCTGCATGGGTCCAACCAACTCAAAGGCAATGGGGGCCATGATGCTGATAAACAATCCATCACAAAGTCCGAGAAAGAGGCAGACAACGATGACATTCTCAAATACTTGGCACTGTGGTATCAACATACACAGAATGCCCATCAATGCAAAAGAGACAACCTGAAATGCAATGACATAAAAAGTATAACTATTTATTCATTTATTTAAGGTACTTATTACTTGCCTTATTACTTCAGTACCCAAAGCGAGGTACAGAGCAAACACAACACATCATATTATAAAATGCAAATCCATTACAAAGCAAATCAATTATAAAGAAAACAAAGCAGGATAAACAGTAACTCAATTATCAACATAACAGTATAACACCGGCTCAATTAATGAATCATAAAATTAACCTCCTAAATAAAGAACCAAAAACAACACAGAGCTGCAAAAAAGTCGATAGAACAATTTAAACATACATGATCTACACATTACAATCAACAGAATAAAAGGCAATAAGGTAGATATCTTGGCACAATCACATCTACTAATAAGAGCATCTCTCTTTCTCAGCTGATTCATAAAAACACAATACATCCTTACACTAAAACCATCAAAACACTAACAGTCAAATACAACCCTGATCAGCAGGATAGCAGGTCCCGGATCACGATGCACGGAGAGGGTCATTTTCAATGGCATTTCTGCACATAAAACGCTGCTTTTCCAGTGGAAGGGGCCCTTTTATAAACTCGAGGGCTGTCATGTATATGCATAAGTTTACCCACACCAAGTGAAGATGTTCCAGGGGCGGACTTGGGGAGGGGTTTTAACGTACATTCATGCTTCTGGGTTTCCTAAAGCATGCACACAAATTCTCCCGGACATTTTCTATGCACAAATTAGCAGGTGTAATTGTGTGTGGGCGGTTTTGGTGGGGTCATTTTCAAAGCCAACATACGTACATAAGTTTCCTTTGAAAGTTGGTGTAACTTGTGTGTGTATTTGCTGACTTTTTTTATGTGGCTTGTTTAAGGTTACCCCACAAATATTAGGTTAAAAAGCCAGGGTTTTAATACCTTGTAAAAAGGGAGATATTCCTTAATTAACCTCATTTTCCTTGGAAGCTTGTTGCAAAGAACGAGTGCGTAACAGGAAGAGGCGTTGCCGATTTAACCCGTTTCAAAGAAGAGCCTTGCAAAAGCATTTCACCTTGAGACCTCAAAGAACAGGTCAGAATATAGCAGTGAAACCACTCTTTGAAGGAATTGGGACCCTGGCCCTGCAAGCCCTTCAAAATGAGGCACAAAGCCTTCAATTGCACCTGCCAGTTAAGGGGCAACCAATGTAATTCTTTAAGGCGAGGGCTGGGGTACTCACACAGGCTGCATCTTGCAAACGCCTGCTATGCAGATAAAAGTTGTACCTGCAGTATCAAACCAGGGTTTCCTGAGCAGCCTCCTTTCACAAGCATTGACTCCCATTCTTTAAAAAAAACAGTCTCCCAGTTTTGCTTAAGGGATCCTATACCAAAAGGGCACTCAAAAAGGAACAACCCTACCTATGAAAAGGCAGCACTGCACATATTACAGCAGGCTCTAAAACACCAATACCCCTCCTATTAGGAAAACAGAACAAGCCAGGCTGCTACAGATCCCTTCACAAAAACTACAGCCTAGCAGAAATACCTCTCTTAGGGGCCCGCTGCAATACAGTGCGCTCAGCCGAGCAAATGCATGTGAATGAGGCTATTGATCACTCCAATGCAAAAAGATAAATGTGCATCTCGGACGCACATTTATCGCTCAGGAGCAGGCGTTAATAGGTGAGCGCATTGAAAAGAAGTACAGAAAATCAGAAAAAACTGCTTTTCTGTACTTCTTTAAAAGTTAAAAAAACCCAACAAAATAACAAAATAACAAAATAATTAACCTCCTCTTTCTCTTTCTATTTTCACCTCCCAGTTATCAGCCCCTGTTAATTGTAACTGCATCTCTTCTTCACGTTTATTTATGTTCTTGGTTGTTTCTTCACACCCCTGTTTCATGTAAACCGGCATGATGTGAATGCTTTCATGAATGCCGGTATAGAAAAACCTTAAATAAATAAACAAATAAATAAACAAATAAACAAACAAACAAACAAACAAACCCTCAGCTGACCGCACTGAAGAATGACGCCGATATGCTTGGCGTCTGTTTTCAACCGGCCGGCTGCGTTATGAAAACCGACGCCGAGTTTATCGCGTCGGTGTTCATAACCGGCAGACCGCCGGTAACCGCGGGTCTTCTTTTCAGTGCCTTCTTTCTGCGTTTTTTATAGCATCGGCCCCTATGCTCACACATACTGAACAAAGACAGACCCTCACCTAATATAGAATAAAGATTATGAAGTATAAATAGAAACATGCAGACAACTGAAAACCACAAGTCAGACTCTGTATGTAGTGCAACAATGAAAAAACAGAATCACCACCATTCCTAATAAAATATCAAACATCAAGAAACAATAAGCAATTATAACAGTAAAAATATATTAATAAAAATATTTCAAAATAGCTAACATAGAATATGAGGAAAGGCAGGACAAAGTATTGCAAAATAGCAGACACAATAAACCAGGGGTGGGCATGCTAAGGCTCACGGGCCAAATTAGGCCTATCACTAAATTTAATCCAGCTCATCTATCCATAAAAAATAACATTATGTGCAGCCCACGCTGTGTGGCAGACAAAAGGAAGGCCTGTCCTGCACAATGACGTTGTGGAGTGACAAGCCGGCAAGATTCCCAAGAAGAGGAGTGGCACGATCTATGATGTCCTGGTGAGGTTCCCAATTCCTGCCAGCAAGAACAGGTCTTGCACTGTGGTGGGTCTGAAATTAACCTGCCGGTGGGCTTCCAGCCCCCTCACTGGTAGGAAGAAGACCATGATACCCCAGCAGGAAGGGTGAGTCACATGGGAAAGGAAGGGGTATGGGGAAAAGAAGGGAAGGGGTGAGAGTTACTGAGGGGAGAGAAGGGGACTGAAAGGGGGGGAGGGACTAGGGGGCACTCCATGAAGTTAGCAAGTAGTACATTTAAAATTCTTTTTCACTCAATGCACAGTTAAGTTCTGGAATTTGCTGCCAGAGGATGTGGTTAAAGCAGCTGGTGTAACAGGTTTAAAAAAGGTTTGGATAAGTTCCTGGAGAGGAAGTCCATAAACTGCTATTAATCAATAGGGAATAGCCACTGCTTGTTGCCGGCATCAGTAGCATGGGATGAATTTAATGTTTGGGTACTTACCAGGTACTTGTGACTTGGATTGGCCACTGTTGGAAACAGGATACTGGGCTTGATGGACCCTGGGTCTGACCCAGAATGGCAAATCTTATGTTCTCATGAGAGAGAAGGGAAGGGAGTGAAAGGTGGAAGGGAGAATGACTGAAAAGGAAGGCAGGGAGTGGGGGGAGGGAGTGAGCCTGACAGAGGGAGGGGAGTGGAGAGAGTGGGGGGAGGGAACTGGACTGAGAGGGAATGGGGTAAGAATGAGAGGGATTGAGTGAGAGACAGAGGGGAAGAAAGGGGGGAGGGGGAGTGAAACAAAGAGAAGGAAGAGAGGGTTGAATGACAGAGGGAAGGGAAGAGGATGAACGGGAGGGAGGGGACTGAGTGTGAGGGTGAGTGACAGAATGGAGGGAAGGGGTGTGAATAACTGAGGGGGTGAGAGGGAAGGGGGAGGGAAGACGGGTTTGTGAGGGTGAATGTGTAAATGAAAAAGAGAGGAGAAAGTGTGTGCGTTCCCCCCATTACAATCTCGGGGGGAACTGCAAATCAAAATGTTCCTAGGTATGGAGAGGGGGAAAAGGTTATCCTTATTAATTTAATTATTAGGTGTTGGACGTCTACTATTTTGAAATATTTAATTGATTTTGGGGAAATGTTAAACCTTTTTTTTATCCTCATTCTTCTTCTATGTTCTATTCTTCATCGGTTTTGAAATATTTTATTAGTATACCATGAATGAATTTATTTTTCTTGATTTTGTTTTAAGAGGAATGGTGATATTTCTATTTTTGCACTGGTTTGTAGTGGTTTCCAGTTTACTTTTTTGCCTGCGCTTTTCTGTTTATACTTTATTCTTATTTGGTGAGGGTCTGTCCGTGTGACTGAGGTTAGGTGGTCTGCTAGCTGGGAAAACGCCTTGGACGTCTTGGGTTGAAGGTTTTGGTGCCTGTGGTAGAGCCTGGGGATCCGTGATTGAAGGGGCTCCTCGGGGGCTGAAAATGATGGCGCTTAAGCCTGCCGGATACTGAAAGGCCTGCGGCGAGAGGTGGAGATTTGATTTTCGTGTGGAGGACCTGCCTTGCCCCGCCCACCAGCCCTTGTTGCGCTCGGTAACTTGTAACGTGGCCCCAGCACAAAAAGGTTTGCTCACCCCTGCAATAAACCACCACCAATATTACAACTAATAAGCATTTTAAAAATCCTCCAGTCTCCACATCTTGATCTTTTGGAAGTTTGTTTCAACCTGTATTGTATGTTTTTTATTGTTATTTTATTATTTTAATGTGATATTCATTTAATTTGTTTGGATATTGTGAATGTAACAATGTAACCCATTTGAAGAGTGTGGTATACCAAAAATCTGTAAAAAAACAAAGAAACGTTTGATTTCCAGTCATGCTGAGATTGTCGGTCATCAGTGATGGGCTGAGGGAGGCACAAACATTCTCCTCTCTCTGTCTCACACACACACACGCGCGCGTGTTCATGCTCTACTCTCTCTCTCTCCCTTCCTCTTGGAACGCTTAAGCAGAAGCAGTGGTAGCAGGCCTCGTCTTGGGCAGAGCCCAGGGTCCTGAGGTCTTTTCTCTCTCCTGCTCTTGGGCCGCCCGGACTGCCGAAGCTTCTCCTGTTCAGTGCTCCTCTTCCACTGCTGTCACTGCCATGCGGGCCACCGAAGCTGCTCCTGCTCCTGCTCTGAGCTCCTCTTCCACTGCCGAAGCTGCTCCTGCTCCTGTTCTGTGCTCCTCTTCCACGGCCGAAGCTGCTCCTGCTCCTGTTCTGTGCTCCTCTTCCACTGCCAAAGCTGCTCCTGCTCTGAGCTCCTCTTCCACTGCCGAAGCTGCTCCTGCTCTGTGCTCCTCTTCCACTTCCAAAGCTGCTCCTGCTCCTGCTCTGAGCTCCTCTTCCACTGCCGAAGCTGCTCCTGCTCCTGTTCTGTGCTCCTCTTCCACTGCCGAAGCTGCTCCTGCTCCTGTTCTGTGCTCCTCTTCCACTGCCGAAGTTGCTCCTGCTCCTGTTCTGTGCTGCTCTTCCACTGCCGAAGCTGCTCCTGCTCCTGTTCTGTGCTCCTCTTCCACTGCCGAAGCTGCTCCGGCTCTGTGCTCCTCTTCCACTGCCAAAGCTGCTCCTGCTCTGAGCTCCTCTTCCACTGCCAAAGCTGCTCCTGCTCCTGCTCTGTGCTCCTTTTCTGCTGCTGCTGCTACGGCCGTGTAGGCCCAGCTGACACCGCTCCTTTCTTAGGCTGCCTGGGCAGCTGACACTGCCCCTGCTCAGTGCTCCCTCTTCTGCTCTCTTTGGTCATGTGAGCCTGCGTGACACTGCTTTACCTCTAGAATCCTTTCTTCCAGCCCATGGAGCCAGTGCTCTTCCTGCTCTTTAGTGCTGCTGTGATTGAATCTCCTTCTTCCCGTCCCCGCAGCCCAAGCAACATGACTTCCTCTTCCGCCTGCAGGAAGAAGGAGGTCCAGTTACCACACTCCTGCCACCAACCAAGAGTCTCAAGGTTGCCCAGCTTCCTAAAGGTGATGGATCAGTAGGGCTGGTAGAAGTACTAGACGGCCGCCCTCAAACCTGTGGTGCTCTAGGCGGCCGCCTAGTGCTTCCGCTGGTCCTGTCTCTATGATAGAGAGCAGCAACTGAAGCAGAGTCCTCAGGGCAAAGCCAAGTCTCAGTCAAGGCAAGGAGATGAAGCTCTGGAATTTGTTGCCAGAGGATGTGATTAGGGCAATTAGCGTAGCTTGGTTTAAAAAAGGTTTGGATAAGTTCTTGGAGGAGACGTCCATTAACGGCTATTAATCAAGTTGACTTAGGGAATAGCCACTGCTATTAATTGCATCAGTGGCATGGGATCTTCGTGGTGTTTGGGTACTTGCCAGGTTCTTATGGCCTGGATTGGCCACTGTTGAAAACAGGATGCTGGGCTTGATGGACTTTTGGTCTGACCCATCATGGCAATTTCTTACGTTCTTAAAGAGGTCATGAATAAAGGCAAACATATTGGAAATAGAGTGTTTATTCCATAGGAAGCACGAGAAAAGAAGAGCAGAGGGAGGGAGAAGGGGAATAGTGATATGACTGGATATGCATCGATGGGGTGAAAGTTGCCTTGGAGGGCCAGGATTGGGCTTGATATCCCTGGCTAAGAGTAGGATTAGGAGCAGGAGAATATGCAGGAGAGAGGTAGAGGTGTGATGAGGATGAGATGCTGTCAGGGAGAGTGGTGGTGGCTGGATGAGAGGAAGAAACCTTTGAAGCTCAAGAGCAGTGGATGGTGCAGAAGACAGAATGGCAGGTGAGATAAAGGAGGTAGAGATAGGGGAGGGTGGGCTTGATGTTAGCACGGAGTAAGAAGAGCATCACAATTCCAACAATGGCAAACAAATACTTATCTTTTACTAGCTCAGAGAATCATAGTCTATTTTATCACTACACAAACAATTCTAATACTGGCAAACAATTATTATCTTTTACTAGCTCAGAGAATCAAAGTCTATTTTATCACTACACAAACAATTCTAATACTGGCAAACAATTATTATCTTTTACTAGCTCAGAGAATCAAAGTCTATTTTATCACTACACAAACAATTCTAATACTGGCAAACAAATACTAACCTTAAACTAGCAAACAATATAAAGAGCCAGTAATAGTTTAACCCTCCAAGAATTTTTTTTTTGCCTCAAGATTTAAGTGCTTCTTCCTAGCAAGTCCAAATTTACCACCAGCAGATGAAGTGTCCACTATCAGCACTCCCTCTTATTTATCCAATTGGCAGGGGGGAGGGAGAAGGATGAGAATCAGTGAGGATACGCAGGAAGGATGAAAGAATTGGGGGCAGGTGAGATGTCTAGGAGAGAGATGAGGGGTGGGCAGGGTGTTTGCGAGTATTAGAACATAAGAACATAAGAACATGCCATACTGGGTCAGACCAAGGGTCCATCAAGCCCAGCATCCTGTTTCCAACAGTGGCCAATCCAGGCCATAAGAACCTGGCAATTACCCAAACACTAAGAAGATCCCATGCTACCATTGCTAATGGCAGTGCTATTCCCTAAGTGAACTTAATAGCAGGTAATGGACTTCTCCTCCAAGAACTTATCCAATCCTTTTTTAAACACAGCTATACTAACTGCACTAACCACATCCTCTGGCAACAAATTCCAGAGTTTAATTGTGCATTGAGTAAAAAAGAACTTTCTCCAATTAGTTTTAAATGTGCCCCATGCTAACTTCATGGAGTGCCCCCTAGTCTTTCTACTATCCGAAAGAGTAAATAACCGATTCACATCTACCCGTTCTAGACCTCTCATGATTTTAAACATCTCTATCATATCCCCCTTCAGCCGTCTCTTCTCCAAACTGAAAAGTCCTAACCTCTTTAGTCTTTCCTCATAGGGGAGCTGTTCCATTCCCCTTATCATTTTGGTAGCCCTTCTCTGTACCTTCTCCATCGCAATTATATCTTTTTTGAGATGAGGCGACCAGAATTGTACACAGTATTCAAGGTGCGGCTCACCATGGAGAAATACAGAGGCATTATGACATTTTCCGTTTTATTCATCATTCCCTTTCTAATAATTCCCAACATTCTGTTTGCTTTTTTGACTGCCGCAGCACACTGTACCGACGATTTCAATGTGTTATCCACTATGACACCTAGATCTCTTTCTTGGGTTGTAGCACCTAATATGGAACCCAACATTGTGTAATTATAGCATGGGTTATTTTTCCCTATATGCATCACCTTGCACTTATCCACATTAAATTTCATCTGCCATTTGGATGCCCAATTTTCCAGTCTCACAAGGTCTTCCTGCAATTTATCACAATCTGCTTGTGATTTAACTACTCTGAACAATTTTGTGTCATCTGCAAATTTGATTATCTCACTCGTCGTATTTCTTTCCAGATCATTTATAAATATATTGAAAAGTAAAGGTCCCAATACAGATCCCTGAGGCACTCCACTGTCCACTCCCTTCCACTGAGAAAATTGCCCATTTAATCCTACTCTCTGTTTCCTGTCTTTTAGCCAGTTTGTAATCCACGAAAGGACATCGCCACCTATCCCATGACTTTTTACTTTTCCTAGAAGCCTCTCATGAGGGACTTTGTCAAACGCCTTCTGAAAATCCAAGTATACTATATCTACCGGTTCACCTTTATCCACATGTTTATTAACTCCTTCAAAAAAGTGAAGCAGATTTGTGAGGCAAGACTTGCCTTGGGTAAAGCCATGCTGACTTTGTTCCATTAAACCATGTCTTTCTATATGTTCTGTGATTTTGATGTTTAGAGAAGGGATTGGCACCAGGGCATATGTGTGAGGGGGGATCTGCACCAGATGGAGAGGGAGAGCGAGAGGAAATCCTCCCTCCCTTTTCCTGTCTGTCTCTTGGTCTCAGATCTGATCATCTTTTCATCTCCAATCCTCTCCTTCTTCCCTCTCTGCCTCCCATCCAAGAGATCTTCCTTTCTCCCTCTCCTTTTCCATCTCTTAGATCCCCTCTCATCCCCTACTTTCTCCATTTCCTCCCCCTTCCTGAGATCCCCTCTCATTCCCCCATCCCCAAGATTGCCTCTCCTTTTCCCTCTGCATATCCCCCATCCCAAAAATGACCCCTCCCTCTCCTTGCCCCATCCTCTGTCTCCTATATCCTTCAGATCCCATCCACCTGCTGAATCACTTTCTCCCTTTCCTGTACCAATCACTAAAATCTCTTTTCTCCCATCCAAACAAAACTAAGAAACAAAAATTACCCAGACACATTAGAAAGGTTGGGAAACAACTTTACTTTTATAAAGTAAAATAAAATATAATTATTATTTAATATGCAAATATGTGCAAATTTCTACAAATATGGTGCAGAATTTTAGAAACTTTGCCACAGAATTTTCTAAATCCATGTGTGTGACTGATCTATTTCCACAAAATCTGCAAAGTTTGTCAGGGACACAAGTGTAACCCTGGCCAGAGGCTTCAGACATCACTGAGGGCTAACCTAGAATGTAGTTTACTATAAGCAGCCTCTTTTCCAAAAAGTAAGTCAGTCCAATCTTGAGCAACATCCAAGGAGCAATTAAAATTACCTGCCATAAGATATCTGTGATTGAATTTGGATGACGAGCGAATGAAAGCCTCAAAAGAAGCAATCTGCTCTATTTATCTGACACACACACCCATTTTCCAGGCAGACAGGGACATACATTTTAATGAATCCTCCAAACTCAGAATCTTTCCTTTCTTGGCCTTAAACAGCCTATTAACCAGGGAAGTGACACCCACATATCTAATATAGACTGAGGAGAAAATAAAATCTCCCTCTTTACCCCTGGAAGCATCTGATCCTAATATGCATTGCATGACTTAGATGAGCTTCCTGAAGGTAACATTTACATTTACTAAAATTTATGACTTGCCTAACATAGAAGGCCTAGGTAATGAACAGAATAAAATACATAATCATAATAATCAACACAATAAATCAGAAACTTAAAATAATAAAAAAAATAATGATCTATATCATAAAAATAACAGCTAAAATAATAAATGTAAAAAACAGGTATCATCATTATAAAATAATGATAAAAACAGACAAAATAAAACATGACAAAACTTAAAACAAATCAGTGCTACTAAAGATAAGCTAAATTAAAAAGAAAAGTTTTAACTTGTTTCATAAAATTCTTTAGCGAGTCACATTGTCTAATATCAATTGGGAAAGAATTCCAGAGGGTAGGCCCAGGAGCAGAGAAAGCACACATATCGGAACAAAAATCTTCTAATACCTGCAGACAGGTGTTGACCATGGACTGCAAACCAGGCCCCCACACACACACCCTGAAATTAAAAGGGAAGATTTTCGAAGTGCTCATCTACATGGGGGCTTGAGTCTGGCGCTGAACATGCCAAACTGCAAATGTGCAGTGCTAAGAAGTGATAATGTCACTCTTCTCTCCTTTCTGCGCCAGGCCAAATGACCTGAAAATTCATGCAGGAATGGAAACCTCAATCCCAGCTCCGCCCCTTCAGTGATCACATTCAGGCTCATGAAGACCCCGGAACGGGAAGAAACTTCTCCTCCATTGCCCAGACAATCCTCCAGTCTTGGGGAAGTTGGATGCCTCCACCTTCATCAAGAAGAGACGTCTCTGTCAAATGGAAAGATGCCGATCCTACGGCTTATCACTGTAGACTGTTTCTTGGCTTCTAATAAGCTCAGAAAGATGAGATCATGTGGAGCACAGAAATGCCGTACAGCTTGTCTATGCTAATTCTACATGCTGCTCTGTAAAATTTTGATTGGTTGTACTTTTTCTCATCTTTATTCCTGTGATTTCCACTTTAGTCTATCACAAATTTTCAAGGAGCAGATACAAAAAAAAATCCTCCATCCTTGCACTGAATATCAGATATCCCCGACTCAGCACAGATATATTATCCACCAGAAGATAAAAGCTTGAATAACTTGCAAAAATAATCTTAACAACACACCAAGGTGGTGGTGGGGGGGACACGATGATGACAATCATCAAAACTACCCTTATTGAAGCAAAGTCCATGGGGTACTTTTTCCTGTGGGGTTTGCACCAATAATCAAAGTAAGAGACCACACAGGCTTTTTCCTTTTATTCTTGCCCCCAGAAAAATTAACTGCAAAGATTGTGCCTGCTTCCTCTGCATGTAATATTTCCGACTGGAGTAATCACACCCATGTGCGTAGTTCCTCTTTCTGCTCCAGGAACACCTCCAGAACATTACATACTTTTATCCACAGACAGGCTGGGCAATACCCCACTTTCTCAGATAAAATGTGTTTTTACCCATGAAAAAGGCTTGAGATATTGCCCTCCGTACGTTTAGAAGTTTCGTGAGGGAGGGGGTGGATTTGTAGGAGGAAACACTACCAGTTCATAAGTGCATATTATCAAGGCTGATGGGCACCTACTGGAATCAAAATGGCCTCCTCTCTCCTCCTTTACTCTGAATCAACCTGCTTGAGTCAGCTGAAGGAATGAACACATGTCTAAGGCACAGTAATAAGATAGCCAACTGCAAAATCATGCAGATTAAAGCAAGTTTAGCTACTCAATCAGTGAAATCAGCAAAGCATAACTCTAGCCAGTCAAAAGTCCAATGGTCGCACACCATAGGAAAAACAGGTAATAAATGATGTGAACCGTTGTGATGTTTCTTGCGAATGACGGTATACAAAATTTCGAAATAAATAAATAAAAATCATGGGGCAATTAAGCATCCTGTAGAGCATCTACTTTTTGTATGTCTCCCAGCCCTACTCTTGTCACACAGAGCTGCAGGTATACACGACCACCATCTGCTGGAGTCAGAGAAATACTGATGAGCTGCAGGTGGCACACTTGGGATACCAGTGCCTCGAAGCTTTGCTCTCTGACTCCATCTGCTGGAGGGAGTGCATAACCCACTGGTCTGGACTGATCTGGGTATGTACACATTTCTGGCTATATTGTCAGAACAAACACACACTATCTTACAGAAAACCAGACTCAAAACTGTAAGCCATCGAAATGAAAACTGGTTGGAAACAATAAAATAGAAAATAGGATAGAAAAGTGGATTTTCTTTTGATTAGTTCTTTCGTTTCTTTGTTCTTTAGTTCTGTTTTGGGTACAGTGGCTTCTCTGAATGATGCAATGAGAGTTTACACAGACCTGTCACGGGCACTCCATGAAGTTAGCATGGGGCACATTTAAAACTAATCGGAGAAAGTTCTTTTTTACTCAACGCACAATTAAGCTCTGGAATTTGTTGCCAGAGGATGTGGTTCGTGCAGTTAGTATAGCTGTGTTTAAAAAAGGACTGGATAAGTTCTTGGAGGAGAAGTCCATTACCTGCTATTAAGTTCACTTAGGGAATAGCCACTGCCATTAGCAATGGTTACATGGAATAGACTTAGTTTTTGGGTACTTGCCAGGTTCTTATGGCCTGGATTGGCCACTGTTGGAAACAGGATGCTGGGCTTGATGGACCCTTGGTCTGACCCAGTATGGCATTTTCTTATGTTCTTATATTTTCTGGAATTCTGCTCAACCTCCGTGGACTTTGCTGGAGATCCTACAATCACTGTCTGGATTACCTGGCATCATGCAGGGGATTCAAATGTTTATATAGTTTGGCAGGAGCTGCTAAGGAATTAAGATTATGATGCTATGATTTAAACAACGAGGTCAATATTCAGAAGAGTGGTGCGTGGACAAGTTTTCCGGCTATGGTTAGCAAGATAATTTGTGATGCATCATCAGCATGTCAAGTCTTCCACTGAATTTATTTGGTTAATCTTAACCCACATAACTTTAAACTTACACGGCTATAGCTGAACAGAACCGGTCAGGTTTAAAGTTATCCAGCTGCTTGTATTTCAAGATCTTTAATCTTTACCAACTATATTCAAAATATAGCCATATAAGTTAAAAAACAACAACCCCAAACCTTCTGAGCCATCAAGCCCCTCCCCCCCCCCCCAAATAATAAAATAGATCGTGTGGGGGCACAGTGCCCGAACCGAATAAAAAGAAGGTGCAGGCCTTATTGGTCTGAGAACCCCTCCCTTCAGATATTAAAATCCCAGGCCTGCCTCTGGGCCCCCACCTCACCCCATCCACCTGCTACCTCTAAAAATCCCCTGCACTGCCAGCAGCCTGGCACGTTTCTTCCGCTTCTGGCGGGGTCCAGCGCTGCTCTCTCCACCGAGGCAGAAACCAGCATTTTCTTTTCAGTTTAGGGGTCTGGGAACGTGCTCCTCTGATTCTCGGTACAGGAGGAAAGGTATTTCTGTTTCTATTTCTCCGGTGTTGTACTGCATACAGTACAACACCGAAAGGGAGCCCCGCCCCCGATCCAGCTCCACCAATAGGAGCCAGCCCTGAGGGGCTTTAAATCAGCATTACGTCCGGCGTCGCACACCAAGCGTCGCGCGCCGAAGGAGCGCAACAAAGGGGCAAGCCCCTTTGTTTCGCCCCTTCGTACAGCCCCGAGGAAGTCCCGAGCCATACCCGCGGAAGAATCTATTGCCATATATATCATTTCGGCGGCCTACATCCCGGCGCCCACCTGCACCCAACCGCTTCCTCCTCCTCCCTGCCGAGGCTTGCGCGATCGGCGCGGCCCATCCGGGGCAAAAGCCTGCTCACCAGACACTCGAGGTGAGACATGCAGGAGAGACGGGGGGCAAAGAACAAAGATACCTAAAACGAAACTAAAACTAATTAGCCACTCCAGCAGCACTCATTCAGCCTCCAGCAGCACATCCAGTCTCCAGCAGCACTCATTCAGCCTCCAGCAGCACATCCAGTCTCCAGCAGCACTCATTCAGCCTCCAGCAGCACATCCAGTCTCCAGCAGCACTCATTCAGCCTCCAGCAGCACATCCAGTCTCCAGCAGCACTCATCCAGTCTCCAGCAGCACTCATCCAGTCTCCAGCAGCACTCATCCAGTCACTCCAGCAACCAGCATTCGTCCAGTCACTCCACCATCCCTCTAGCAATCTTCTAGTCACCCCAGCATTCAGTCTCCAGCAGCACTCATCCAGTCTCCAGCAGCTCTTATCCAGTCTCCAGCAGCACTCATCCAGTCACTCCAGCAACCAGCATTCGTCCAGTCACTCCACCATCCCTCTAGCAATCTTCTAGTCACCCCAGCATCCAGCATTCTTCCAGTCAATCCAGCATCTAGCACTCATCAAGCCACTCCAACACCCAGTAGTCATCCAACAATCTTATCCACCTGCAATTTCTTCGTAAAAAGACAGCATGCTACAAACTTTCCCCATTCAGATCATCCCTCACCTACTCACCCACAGAGCGAATACACCCGTGCTCAATCCACGATCAAAGAGATCCCTGATTCCAATCATGATCTCCCCTCTAACACAATTCCTAGGATTATCTCTAATCACCTTAACCCTTTTCAACTCCCAGTCGCTCTCAAAAAAATCTCATTTGCTCAACGACCTCCTCCTGGACACCCAACCGGACATCTGTGCCATTACAGAAACATGGCTAAAAAACACAGACACCGCCATTATTAACCAGTTGCCAACACAACAATATGACATCTTCTCTATCCCCAGACCTAAAAAAAGAGGGGGTGGAATAATGTTAATAGCAAAAAAAGAACTGAGACTGTCCCAACAAGCCTTCAAATCGACGACCAAATTAGAAATCGGACTATTCAAATCCTCCCAGCTTCAAGTCTGCCTTATTTACGCCCCCCCGGGGCTCCTAGAATCCGACCCTTCTCCACTCATCGAAACCATAGCCAAACACATCAACACTAACTCACCGGCTATTATCTTAGGAGATTTCAACATCCATGTTGACTCCCCTACCCTATCATCTAATTGCGAAGCCCTTCTCCTTTCTCTCCAGGCTATGGGATTCAAACAAATTATAAACAACCCCACACACAAGGCAGGCCACACGCTTGACCTGATATTCACTAACGAAACCATCTCGCCCATCACCCCTCCTTCCTGCTCTCCCATCCCCTGGTCAGATCACTCGATGATAACTACAAAATTATATATAAAACAAAAATTGACCCCTATTGTTACTAAATCCTCGATCCAGTTCAGGAAACCCTGTTCCATGGACACTCTCAACAACAGCCTGGCCGAAGAACTAATTAAACTGGACTTCTCAGATGCGGATACCGCTATGAACTCCTGGCAAACTATTACACACTCAGTAGCTAACAGAATTTGCCCTGTAACAACAAAAGTTATCAACCCAGCCCGCACGAACAAGAAACCCTGGTTCTCAACTGAACTAAGGAAACTCAAACAGGATCTACAACACAAAGAACAACGCTGGCGGAAAGATTCCTCCCCTTCCTCACTTGCTTCGTACAAAACTGCAATGAGCTACTATAGGACATCCATTACCCGCACCAAACGAGATTTCTACGCCAAAAAAATACACGGCTTCTTATATGACCCTAAAACTCTGTTCTCATATGTAGCTGCCCTTACCACACCTATGCCCCTCACCATCCCAGAAGAAGAAGCCCAGAACAAATCTACAGAGTTGGCTATCTTTTTTGATAACAAAATCAAAAACCTTCTTGCCCCCCTGGCTTCAACTAACATGGCTCCAAACCCTTCGCAACCATTAAGCCTCGCAACTAATAACCCTCCACCAAATATCCACAGACCGTCACTAGAAATTCTTGAACAGACATCCTCCCTGGAAATTGAATCAATAATCAAGAAAATGAAACCTTCCACTCATCCTCTGGACCAAATACCGACCAAACTACTTCTCACCATCCCTAACACCATTGCTAAACCGCTGGCAGACATCATAAATTGCTCCCTCAATCAAGGATCGGTCCCGGACTCCTTAAAAATTGCTTCACTTAAACCCTTACTTAAAAAACCCAACCTGGACCCAGCCGACCCTGCAAACTTCCGCCCCATTGCAAACCTACCTTTTATAGCCAAGCTAATGGAAAAGCTTGTCAACATCCGACTCACAGACTACCTTGACTCCCACAATATTCTCTACCCCTCTCAATTCGGATTCAGGAAACGCCTAAACACAGAATCCCTCCTTCTTTCTCTAACGGACAACATCCTGATGGGCCTTGACAAGGGACAATCTTACCTGCTAGCCCTTCTCGACATCTCTGCCGCGTTCGACACGGTAAACCACACTATCCTCATAAACCGCTTAATGGAAATAGGCATATCCGGCTCTGCACTGCTCTGGTTCACATCCTTTCTGAACAACAGACACTACAAAGTCAAAATAAATGACAAAGAATCTCACTCCATTCCATCAAACCAAGGTGTACCTCAGGGTTCGTCTCTTTCCCCTATCCTGTTCAATATATATCTACTCCCTTTATGCCAGCTACTCAATAGTCTCAATCTCACCCACTTTATATACGCGGACGATGTACAAATCATAATCCCCATCTCAGACCCCATCTCTACTCTAAATTTCTGGAACAACTGCTTACACGCCATCAACCTTCTGCTCTCGAGTCTCAATTTGGTCCTAAATACTTCCAAACGGAACTACTGGTTATCTCCCCTTGTGACAACAACCCCCTCACAAATAATGCTAGCATCCCATTAGCAAACCAGGTCAGAGATCTTGGGGCCACCCTTGACTCTAGAATGAATTTCAAAAAATTCATTAACGCCACAACCAAAGAATGCTTCTTCAAGCTACAGGTCCTGAAGCAACTTAGACCGCTCTTACACTTCAAGGATTTCCGTTCGGTGCTTCAAGCCATACTGTTTTCAAAGATCGACTATTGTAACGCTCTATTACTTGGTCTGCCCGCTTCGTCCACCAAACCTCTTCAGATGCTGCAAAACGCAGCGGCTAGGATCCTTACAAACACTCGTCGCAAGGACCATATCACACCAATACTAAAAATTCTACACTGGCTGCCCATCCAATATAGAATACTTTTCAAGGCTCTCACCATCATCCACAAATCAGTCTACCAGCAATCCACTCTCCAACTCACCTTCCCACTTGAATTACATACTTCCGCAAGACCGATCAGAACTGCCTACAAAGGTTCGCTCAAGGCCCCCCCAACAAATCATCGGTCCACAACACTATTCACAAGCGAGCTCTTTCAACAGCAGGTCTACTACATTGGAATTCACTTCCACAAGACTTACGCCAAGAACAATGCCATTCAACTTTCAGAAAGAAATTGAAAACCTGGCTGTTCGCAGAAGCCTACCGCTGAAGGATCTCCTCAACCATCACTGACTCTCACTCCCCCACCCCTCCCCAATCCCTTCCCCCCACCCAACCTCACCCTTTCCTTCTCCCTCTGGACATACCAGGCTAATAACTGCCTAGGATAAACCTATGTTTTTGTATCTTACAGTTTTTGTTGATTTATATATTTATCTCTCTCTAATTGTTTCTTAGTTTAAACTCTGTACTGTCTTCCATTGCCCAGGTTTTATGCTCCCTGTTTAATGTAACTTTACTTTCTACCTTGATGTTAATTGGTTTCCCCTCAGTTACATTGTAAACCGGTACGATAAGACCTAGTCTTGAGCATCGGTATAGGAAAAGAAATTAAAAAAATAAAATAAATAAATACAGAGCCTGGCTTCGTGTCCTTTCCTGCTCGTTTCTAGTTCTAATTTGTGGTTGCTTGTTTTGCATTTGGTGAGGCTCCGTCCATGTTCCGTGAGTGTGACCGAGGTGAAGGATCTTCCAAGTTTATGCAAGTGCAGGAATATGCAGCGGCCTGGCCTGCTCTGTTTTCCCAGTGGATGTATTGGTGTTCTACGGCTTCTTACTATATTTGTGGTGCTGACTTTTCTGAGTGAATGTTACTGCTGTTATACGATACGGCAGGTTTACTACAAAGGTTTTGGCAGGATTTTGTGGGGTGTCACAATGTGCCAGGTAGTGGAGGGAGTTTGCTTTGCTGTTAATGAGATCTACAGCCTGATTAGTTTAATATAATCAAAAGTCACATGCTCCTTTTTTCAAACCCCACTGCTTAACATGGTAGAGATTGCTAATCAGACAGAGACTAATGGTCATTTTTGGTAAAAGTTAAGGATCACATCCACACAGGCCTATGGGTCATACCTTTGGAATCAGGGTCACCCTTATGTTTACTTACAGTTTATAAATAATAATAGCATTATGTTTTAAATGTAAAAAAAAAAAATTAGGAAGTCTCCTAGCTCTGTTGTGTACAGGGTGAGGGCGCTCGTTCAGTTGGCCATAGATGCCAAGTTGGCTGTGGACCTCAGGGCCTGGCTATGCGGCATGCACTGCTACAGTACCACACCATGACCCCACTGCTAAGCCAGGTTCTCGTAAAGCAAGAAAATGGGGTGGTCTCCAAAAATGCACGATGTAGAACGAGCGACGCATCCCCTAAGCTAACGCTCCCAAGTGTACCGATTCTGGAAGCTACGCCGAGCAGACAACGAAACCTTGCACATTCCTGGCTTTTAACGCAGAACTTCCTTTCCTCGATCTTTCAGGCCCAGTGGAATACGCCGCAGTGTGTTTAACCTCTGGGTCAAGAAGCAAATATTATCTTACAGTGGATGGGCCGTAAAATGGGGAACGCATTAGAAACAGCTGCAGAAGGGAGTGCAAAATCCTAGGAGGAGACGGCTCAATTTAAAAAAAAGATATTTTCCTGTTGATGCTGTTACGCTGAGCTTTGTTCTTAATGTCTCCGTCTCTCAGTCTCTTCAAAGCCTGCTTAATTGATCTGGTCTAGATCACGTCGGTGACGTGCTAAGTGTGTGCACAGCACATCTGCTGTCTCGGAGGATCTGTACTCTGCCCATGACCACAGGAAGTTTTTACAATCTGACCTGCCGAATGCACGCGAGCGTTTACATTAGATATGACATTAACGCCATGACTCCGAAACAGCTGCACGCTCCCAGCCAGGGCCGCTCTTTCAAAGGGGGATGGCTGTCAGACATTCACAGCTGTTTATTTCTACCGCCGACGGCTGGAGTGGGAAAAACGTTTCCCTATTCTAAAGCTATTTTCTACAGCCAAGCAATTGTTTTCTTTAAAAGGTTTCTATTTGCAGAATTTTGTAGCATTTTAAGGAAAATGTCTTTTTTTTTTTTTCCCCCCTCTAAAAAAAAAAAAAAAAGTGGTATTTTGCCGGTTACTGTATTCTGGGCTGCAATATTTCAGCTTGCATAGGAGGTCACCCAGGAATAGCAGATGTAATAGAAACTGGTGTTTTTCTGGAAGCTGACGCAACTTTCTGCCGCAGTTTGTTGTTTAATGGCGATTTTACCACATCTCGATTTTTTTCCCTCCCCCCCCCTTAGCTTTGGATTCTTTCCGTACGTCTCAGAGGCGTTTCCTCCCACCCACTGTGCTGCGCTTAACAAGTCACCTTAACAAGCTACCTATTAAATACAGAATTTTGCACAAAGCACTCACCATTATCCACAAATCCATACACAACCAACTACCTTTAGACCTTCAGTTCCCACTCAAACTATACACATCTGCAAGACCCATCAGAGCGGCACACAAAGGAACCCTTCAAGTCCCCCCAACTAAATCCTCTCGTCTAACCTCCACGAAAGAACGGGCATTCTCCACAGCTGGCCCCATCATCTGGAACAACCTGCCGACCGACCTAAGACTGGAACCCTGCCTGATTACCTTCCGAAAAGAACTCAAGACTTGGCTTTTCGTCCAAGCCTTCCCTTAAGCCTAACATTGCAACAGTTCTTTCGTTTAGCCCAATAGACTAAATGACCGATCCAGCCACTGTATATTCATACGTTCTTATGCTCCAGTTATTTCTGTCCTTTATTTCCTGGCTACTCTAGCCCCCAAGTTCTTTCTCCCTGTCATTTGTAACTGTGCTTCGGCCTTCCTGTTATATGGTTTTGTTCAGTTAACCCCTAAGTTCGATGTAAACCGGCCTGATATGAAGCTTGTCATGAAGTTCGGTACAGAAAAATGTTAAATAAAATAATAAAATAAAGTCACGGAGGCCGCCCCCCCCCCCCCCCCCCATCAGCCTGGCGTAAAGGATTCACAGTACCTGTAAGTATATCTTTTTCAGTCCTGAAATGTAATCTCCGATGGGCCCGGACACGAGTCGCCCGATGCCGGACGTGATGCCAATGCACACCAAGAGAACCCAGTCCTTTTTATCCTCCTTAAATTCATGCTTCACATATTTTATCTGGGGGGGGGAAAAAAAAACCAAAAACAAAACAAAGAATGCAGCCATGAAATATCGTGAGAGCACTGAATCAAATTATCTTAAAGGCCGAAGCCATGACGCTGAATCTGGGCCCCCCTTTAAACCGAGGGCTGGCGGTTAATATCAGTGGGCGTGCAAAAAAAACCCCGCACATCTGCCATTTCTAAGGGCCCGTATTGCGCCCATCATGATCGGAAAAACCATATGGTTTGACTGAATGTGTTAGCAGGTAAATAACATAAACTGTACCCCAGCTAGGCCGAGGTCCTAGGAAATGCTCTGTTTCAACGGGACGTCCTTCAAGCACTTACATCTCTTGTTTGTTTCCACAAAAGATGGCTGATTCAGAGCAGTTTTTTTTTAAATTGGAAAAGTTATTTTGTAGAATTTTGGAATTTTTTCTTTCACAAAGAATTTTTGGTGTTATAATTGTGTAGAATTTTAATAAAAATGACCAAAAGCAAATGGCAGGAGTGGAGTAGAGTAGAGTGCCGCACACTTATTAGACGTATGCGGCACTCTACAGATGCACACGAAAGACAGTCCCTGCTCCACAGAGCTTACAATTTTGTCAAGATAAACATACATGGCAAAATGAGTCTATGGGAAGTGGATTCATTGTAGAGACGTGGAAAGGATTTAAAAACAGTCTCAAAAAGCTGAGAGGACCATGTTCAGCCGCTGTGCAGATCAGCTAGTTAGACAAATAAACCTAACTTAGCCTGTATATTCAGCGGCATGGGGACACCACTGACCATGGGGACACCACTGGCTATGGGATGACCAGACAACTTATCTGTCTAACTCAGCTCCTCCCAGTCATGCTCTCGCTCCACCCGCCACTTAGCTGGCTAACTATTTAGCCAAAGAATTAGTTATCTAGCTAAGCGGTGGCCACTAATCCCGAGCACATACTCAGCTGCCACCCACTTAGCAGGATGTCAAAACTTATCTGGCCAAGTGGCGCCAAATATGGACCTCTGAGTTTTTAGAATGGCTTTGGGTACGGCCAGAGAGGGATCATGATGCGCCTACTCAGGAAGTCTATTCCTGGCGTAATGTGCAGCAAGGTGGAAAGCAAGGAGTCAGACGTTGGTGGTGGAGGAGCAGGACATAGATAAGAGCAACCTGCTGGATGAGCTGAGCTCACGAGGTAAGGAGGAGCTACAAAGTGAATTCATTTGTATGATGAGTAAGAGAAGCTCGAGCTGTATGGGGAAGTGGTTTGGGGAGTCAATGTAATGACTTCAGAAGAGGTCACAGTGACACTGAAGGAAGAGAAGTCGCATAGTTGAATTTTGAATGGATTGCAGTGGAGAAAGACAGTTCAGTGGGAATCCTGCCAAAAACAAGATGCAACAGCCTAAACAGGAAGTGATAAGAAAACAGATAAGCATTCTGTTAGCATGCTCAGAAAGGAAAAGACAGATCTTAGCAAAGTTATAGAGGAAGAAATACCACACTTTAGCAGTGTTTTAGATGAGTGCCCAGAAAGGCGATCTCACGATTACCGGCCAAAGGGACCGAGAGGATGAGAAAGCCATCTATAAAGACAGTGGATTTGGGTAGAAAGAGAGGATCTTTCATCTTGGCCATGTTAAGTTTAAGGCGATGGAGAGATAATCCAGGAGGCAATGTCAGACGGGATTCTTGGTGAATATTTTTGGTATAGAGAGGGAGTCAAGAGCATAAAAATGGAACTGAAAGCTGTGGGAGGAGATCAGAGCACCAAGGGAAAAATTGTAGGGAGAAAAGAGGAGCCAGGGCAGAACCCGAGGTGCTATGTCTGCTAGTGGATCAGAGGCGGAGGATACAGTAAAAGTACAATGGGAGAGGTAAGAAGCACCAAGACAGAGCAGCGTCCTGAATTCCAGATGAGTACGGTGTGTCAGGGAGTAGATGGTGACCCACGGTGTCAAAGGGACATGATGTAAGTCTGCAGAGAGGAAGGTTCAGAGAAGAGAAGAGAAAATACTTCTTTACTGCGAGAGTGGTGAACACCTGGAATAAGCTGACTGGCAGATGTGGCAACAATCAAAACTGTGACAATGCAAGCGCGTTTGGGACGAATATAGACGACAGTGGTAGGAACAGGATTAGAGGGGTGTAGAACTGTAAACAACCTGCCCTTCACTCCATCAAGTAAAGAGGCATTAAGAGAAAATAAGGGGCAAATAAAGGAAGCACAGTCTAGTAACACTGCAGGCCATGGGGTAGCTGAATGGGAACCAGCATGGTTGCAACCCCCCAGAGTTGACGCCGACAGGTTGGTGATGACCAGGAGTCACCCAGCAAGTCTATGGCGAGATAGGTGGGTTCACGTTAGGGCAACAATCTAGCTAAGTTTAGTAGCTGTTTAGATTATTACAAAACTCAGTGTAAGACATGGAGAGTAGAAGGGCCTGGGTGTTGGATTAAGTATGGGAACTTTTACCCTTATCTACCCAGAACGGTAAAGAACTAAAAAGGAAAACAACAGAAAACTGACTTGGATAAGGAGCGATGTCCTACAAGCAGTCAAAAGAACATAAGAAATTGCCATTCTGGATAAGATCAAGGGTCCATCAAGCCCAGCATCCTGTTTCCAACAGTGGCCAATCCAGGCCATAAGAACTTGGCAAGTACCCAAAAACTAAGTAGATCCATGTTATTGATGCCAGTAATAGCAATGGCTATTCCCTAGGTCAACTTGATTAATAGAAGTTAATGGACTTCTCGTCCAAGAACTTATCGAAAATGTTTTTGAACCCAGCTACACTAACTGCACTAACCACACCCTCTGGCAACAAATTCCAGAACTTAATTGTGCGTTGAGTGAAAAAGAATTTTCTCTAATCAGTTTTAAATGTGCTACTTGCTAACTTCATGGAATGCCCCCTAGTCCTTCAATTATACGAAAGAGTAAATAATCGATTCACATTTACCCGTTTTAGACCTCTCATGATTTTAAAGACCTCTATTATATCCCCCTTCAGCCATCTCTTCTCCAAGCTTAACAGTCCTAACCACTTTAGCCTTTCCTCATGGGGAAGCTGTTCCATCCCCTTTATCATTTCGGTCACCCTTCTCTGTATCTTCTCCATCGCAATTATATCTTTTTTGAGATGCGGCGACCAGAATTGTACACAGTATTCAAGTATTCTGTATCGCTCACCATGGAGCGATACAGAGGCATTTATGACATTTTACGTTTTATTAACCATTCCCTTCCTAATAATTCCTAATATTCTGTTTGCTTTTTTGACTGCTGCAGCACACTGAGCCGAAGATTTCAATGTATTATCCACTATGACGCCTAGTTCTTTTTCTGGGTGGTAATATGGAACCTAACATCGTGTAACTACAGTATGGGTTATTTTTCCCTATATGTATGACCTTGTACTTGTCCACATTAAATTTTATCTGTCATCTGGATGCCCAATCTTCCAGTCTTGCAAGGTCCTCCTGTAATGTATCATAATCCACTTGTGATTTATCTACTCTGAATAATTTTGTATCATCTGCAAATTTGATTACCTCACTCATCGTATTCCTTTCTAGATCATTTATAAATATATTGAAAAGCACTGGTCCAAGTACAGATCCCTGAGGCACTCCACTGTTTACCCTTTTCCACTGAGAAAATTGACCATTTAATCCTACTCTCTGTTTCCTGTCTTTTAGCCAGTTTGTAATCCATGAAAGGACATTGCCTCCTATCCCATGACTTTTTAGTTTTTTTAGAAGCCTCTCATTGTTGCAACCGTCCCTTTCCGACGGTTTCACTCCCCCTACCTCTCTTTGTTTGCTCCTCGTCATGCTGCGGATGGACGCCTGGTTGCCACGGCGTCTGCCTGCCGTCCTCTCCGGCGTCCCCGGACCGGCTTGGGCACTGCTTTCCGCCATGCTCCGCTTGTACCATAGGGTGCGCGCACCGCGCAGCCCTTCTTCTTATTTCCTACTTGGCGCGAACCTCCGTAGCGTTCCCCCGTGATGACGTCATGAATCCCGGATATTTAAAGCCTACAATGTTTGCTAGCCTTTGAGTTAGCGAGGGGGTAATCCTACGGGAATCCTACGGATGGGATTCGCTCTCCGTACCCAGCTACTCTGCCTCTCCAATCTCTATTGGACTTTCTAACGCTAACGGCGTACCCGCTCCTCGGGGGCCTCACTTGCTTTCCAGGTTGCTATCAGGAAACCGGTACTCGCTTCTCGAGGGCCCATGTTCCCTGACTCGCTGTCTACTCCTACCTTCTCTTCTGCCTGGAAGGATTCGCTAATCTTCAACATCAGTGAGTACTACCATCTCCACCTCAGAGCTGTTCCCTGGAACCAGGCACTCGCTCCTCAAGGGCCTGCCCCCATTCCAGCTCCAGTGCCATCTCCTACGTGGAATCGCTGCGTGAGTACATCATCTGCAAGCCTCCCAGCTCTCAGGGTTCAGATACTCGCTCCTCGAGGGTCTGCTCTCCCTACCCTGGGGATCTCCATACTGGGGTCTTGTATATTCTCCACTGTACTCTTTCTCTCAGTTCTTTCCACTTCAGCACTGCTACCGGAGGAGTCGCTGTCCCAGCGCCTGAGGGATACCAGCCCTGCCGGGCTATTCCAGCTGCTCACTACTGCCACCTCTGGTGGCTTCCTTACACAGTCTAATAAAAGATCAAACTATGTGTTTGTGTGTCCTGAGCTAAGCTTGACCTGTGGCCCCTCACGGGACTTCCCCCCATGAGCGTGGTCAGCTACCACAGTGTCCAAGGTTCCACCCAAACCTCACAGTTACAACACTCATGAGGGACTTTGTCAAACGCCTTCTGAAAATCCAAATACACTATATCTACCGGTTCACCTTTATCCACATGTTTATTAACCCCTTCAAAAAATGAAGCAGATTTGTGAGGCAAAACTTCCCCTGGGTAAAGCCATGCTGACTGTGTTCCACTAAACCATGTCTTTCTATTTGCTCTGTGATTTTGATCTATAGAATAGTTTCCACTATTTTTCCCGGCACTGAAGTCAGGCTAACCAGTCTGTAGTTTCCTGAATCGCCACTGGAGCCCTTTTTAAATATTGGGGTTAAATTGGCCACCCTCCAGTCTTCAGGTACAATGGATGATTTTAATGATAGATTACATATTTTCACTAATAGATCTGAAATTTCATTTATGAGTTTCTTCAGAACCCTTGGATGCATACAATCCGGTCCATGTGATCTGCTACTCTTTAGTTTGTCAATCTGGCTTACTACATCTTCCAGGTTCACATTGATTTGGTTCAGTTCATCTGACTTCTCACCCTTGAAAACATCTCCAGTCAAGCTTCTACAGCTGGCAGCTGGACTAGATTAATTTTATTTATTTATTTATTTAAGGCTTTTCTATACCGGCATTCATGATACAATCATATCCTTAACAGTGTAGACCAGGAAAACTGGGCAGACTGTCTGCCATCATGTACTGTTACTAATAAACTGAAAATGGAGAAGGCAATGAGGATTCATCCTGGCATATTAAGGGAGCTCAGTGAGGTTCTGACAGCTCTGCCAATGGTTCTGTTAAATCATTCTTTGGGGATAGAAACAGTTCTCGAGGACGGGAATGGGCAGATGTTGCTTCTCTTCATAAAAGTGAGAGTAGACCAGTTAGTATGACCTCAATGGTGGGAAAGTCACTTTAGCTTAAAGTATAATGTAATATCTACAATGCAGAAGATTACAGGATTCAGAGCAGCATGCTTTTAGCTGAGGGAATCACGTCTAATAAATCTGATCCATTTCTTTGATTAGGTAACCAAAAGAATAGAACAGGAGCAAGTGCTGGATGTAGATTTAAGTACGACTTTTGACATTGCTCTAAAGAAGAGACCCAAAAATAAGCTCAGCAACCTAGAGGTAAGTCCTAAGTAAATAAATCTGTTTAAAAACTGGTTAAATAATAGGCAAATTAAATAGTGGTAAATGGAGTTTGTTCTCTGGAAAATGGGGTAATCAGTGGAGTGCCTCAGGGATCAGGAGTCCATTTCTGTTCAATGATTTTGTAACTGATATTGCAAAGGTGCTAGAAGGCAAGATTTGTCTTTAGGGCGATATTGCAAAGATCCGCAACAGGGTGCAGAGTCGAGGTGGAGGAGAAACATCAGGAATGATCTGGGAAGGCTTGAGGAGTGGTCAGACGTTTGGCAGCTAAGCTCTAAGACAAAACAAAGTGTAGAGTCGTGCATTGGGGGGTGGGGGGGGCACAAAAATTCAAGAGAGCAGTAAATAGTGAGGGGGTTGAGGGGAGAGACTGATGTGCACCAGAGATCTTGGGACGATCATCTGATAATCTCAAGGTTTCAAAACATTGTGAGACGGTCAGGGGGGAATGCTAGGGTGCAGAGGGAGAGCTACAGAAGAAAAAGAATTGATGATGCCCCTGTGCAAACCGTTGAAGAGACCTCATCTGGAACATTATGTCCAGTTCTGGGGACCATACTGCCAAAAAGATATCCACCCTGTGGAGACAATCCAGAGAAAGCCTACCAAAACGGAATTAAGGACCTAGCTATGTAAACCTGGAGGAAAGGAGGTCAAGATAAAAATAGTCACGTAACGGTGAATTTTCAAAGGGGTGCACGTGTAGAATTAGCACTTTCTCGTGTAATTAGGCTGTGTTCATGCTATTTTATAAGCCCAGACATGCACGTGCATGTAAGCATGTGCAAGCAAAATTGTGCATGTGAAAAAGGAACGGCCCAGGGGCGTTGTCAGGCAGGGCCAAGATTTTACGCGTATAATTTCTGTTTTAGAACATGCTAAAGCAATGCCCATAAGCCTGTTACTTGTGTGTATTTATACCTGCTAATTATCTGGCATGAGAATAAGAGTCTTTATTGCCAAAATACTGACTGGGCGAGGGGCGTGGGTAAACTGGGGGGGAGAGTTGAGGCTGAAGAGCCAGGAAGGTCTCAACAACCTGCAGATGGACTGGGCGAAATGTTGGACTGATTGGTAAAACCGGCAATTTCCTCGCCACACACGTGTTAGAAAATCTCCCGACTCATACACATAAAAGCCGACTTACGGGGTGGGGGGCGTAAATGTGTATAAATTACACTGGCAAAATCTCCAAGCATGAATTTTAAAAGTCAGACAAAAAAAACACACGGGTGTTTCAGTTGCGCGCCACTTATCAGGATAAATTCCGATTTATCTGGCTTAATCTTCAAAGCAGCACTTATCCAGACAAGTTCCAACTTATCTGGCTAAGTAGCGGCAAAGGTTATTTGAAACGCCACTTATCTGGCTACGTCAGGCAGCTGGATAAGTCTTCAGCACTACTTCTCCGGCTATGTTATTTATCCATCTAAGCAGCGTTTTTTTTTAAACTTATCTGGCTACGTCAGGCAGCTGGATAAGTCTTCAGCACTACTTCTCCGGCTATGTTATTTATCCAGCTAAGCAGTGTTTTTTTTTAAACTTATCTGGCTACGTCAGACAGCTGGATAAGTCTTCAGCACTACTTCTCCGGCTATGTTATTTATCCAGCTAAGCAGCGTTTTTTTTTAAACTTATCTGGCTACGTCAGACAGCTGGATAAGTCTTCAGCACTACTTCTCCGGCTATGTTATTTATCCAGCTAAGCAGCGTTTTTTTTAAACTTATCTGGCTACGTCAGGCAGCTGGATAAGTCTTCAGCACTACTTCTCCGGCTATGTTATTTATCCAGCTAAGCAGCGTTTTTTTTAAACTTATCTGGCTACGTCAGGCAGCTGGATAAGTCTTCAGCACTACTTCTCTGGCTATGTTATTTATCCAGCTAAGCAGCGTTTTTTTTAAACTTATCTGGCTACGTCAGGCAGCTGGATAAGTCTTCAGCACTACTTCTCTGGCTATGTTATTTATCCAGCTAAGCAGCGTTTTTTTTTAAACTTATCTGGCTACGTCAGACAGCTGGATAAGTCTTCAGCACTACTTCTCCGGCTATGTTATTTATCCAGCTAAGCAGCGTTTTTTTTTAAACTTATCTGGCTACGTCAGACAGCTGGATAAGTCTTCAGCACTACTTCCCCGGCTATGTTATTTATCCAGCTAAGCAGCGTTTTTTTTTAAACTTATCTGGCTACGTCAGGCAGCTGGATAAGTCTTCAGCACTACTTCCCCAGCTGTCTTATTTATCCAGCTAAGCAGCGTTTTTTTTTAAACTTATCTGGCTACGTCAGACAGCTGGATAAGTCTTCAGCACTACTTCCCCGGCTATGTTATTTATCCAGCTAAGCAGCGTTTTTTTTTAAACTTATCTGGCTACGTCAGGCAGCTGGATAAGTCTTCAGCACTACTTCTCCGGCTATGTTATTTATCCAGCTAAGCAGCATTTTTTTTAAACTTATCTGGCTACGTCAGACAGCTGGATAAGTCTTCAGCACTACTTCTCTGGCTATGTTATTTATCCAGCTAAGCAGCGTTTTTTTTTAAACTTATCTGGCTACGTCAGGCAGCTGGATAAGTCTTCAGCACTACTTCTCCGGCTATGTTATTTATCCAGCTAAGCAGCGTTTTTTTTAAACTTATCTGGCTACGTCAGACAGCTGGATAAGTCTTCAGCACTACTTCTCCGGCTATGTTATTTATCCAGCTAAGCAGCGTTTGTTTTTTTTTAACTTATCTGGCTATGTTGCTTAGCCAGATAAGTCTTAAAAAGCACTACTTGCCCAGATAACAGCGTTTTGTTTTTTTTTTAAATGTATCTGATTATGCTGAGAATACATTCTGCGTGTCTTTTAAATAGGTGTGAACGCCGCAGGGTAGATTTATGCGCATTTTATACTGCGCAGGCGCATTTGCTCGCATGATATAAAGTACACGAGCATGCGCGTGCACCCCATACACACACACAGGGGTCGTGCGTGCACATTTTAAAGCTGTCCTCCCTGCGTACAACAATATCACTTCAAAAATGGATGAAAAAGCTAGTGCGTACCAAAAACAGACCATTCTGTCGCAAGAAGCAGTTTTTCAATATAATCACTGCTGGCATTAAATGTCACCCCATTGTCATTTTATAATTATTTTTCACGTGCAAATGACCCTTGATTCATGCAATGCTACGTTGCACCCTTGTTTCATAAACTACGAGCCAGAGTACATTTTCTTTAGATGGATCCCTCCTGCCCATAAATACATCCCTGAGCTGCCTGTGCTGGAGCAATTTTCCACCAGCTGCTTCACCCCTGGCAAATTTTAGCTCTTGTCTAAAGCAACATCTGTGGTCGTCCACTGTTGTAATCTTCCTGTTCCATGGGTGTTTTTTTGCAGGGGACGTTTGATTTGATTAAGTGCTCCGCGTTTGTACGTTTGGCACCTCGGACAAAGGTACCAAGAGAAGTACAGTAATAACGGAAATACTTACCAAGTAAGAGTAAGGGACAAAATATCCCAGGACTGTAGTCGCAATGCCAAATGCCCAAACCAAGTATGTCCTCTTCCTGAAGACCCGCAGGCTGAAATACTTTCTAAACAGGGCCACGCATTTCTGTTTTTTGCTTCTGAAGGCCGTCTTCTCTGTTGCCCCGTTATGCCCGTGAGAGGGCAGGACGGGCTTGAAGGTCAGCGACAAGAGGATCTGGATAAACATGAAGACGCTGAGGACCTGAAACGTGTGGGCCAGCCCGATGATCTTCCCTGCCATCTTCATGAGGAAAGGAAAGCCCACGGAGAACACGCAGCTCACGCTGGTCACGATGCCGTTGACCAAGCCCAGGCGCCGTTTAAAGTAGTGACCGAGGATGACCAGAGAGGGCTGGAAAGCAAAAGAGCAGCCACAGCCAAAGAGAATCCCATAGGTAAAATAGCGAACTTCAAGGGACCTGCGAGCAAACAAACAAAAAAAGAAAAATGTTTATTATTACGTTTTTGAGCAAAACTCCGCAGGGGATATGACGACGATTGTTATTAATATTACGTTATTGCATTTGATAAATTCTCAGTGTGATTTACAGCAAGATTAAGAAATGTATCAATAAAACTAAAATTACAATAATAAATCACAGAAATCATTACATTAAAAAAAAGGTTACAATGGTAAAACAAAAAGAGATTCAGCGCATGAAAAAGAACCTGGAGATTTTTCTAGACTGCAAGCGAGGAGGTGAGTCTGCTGCCGGTCTGCAGCTCACGCACGCAGTAAGGTAAGAGTCGTCAAAGGGAGAGAGAGGTGGTGGACGCCACAGGGAAAGCCACAAAGCACAACCGAGGACGTGGTGCCTCTCTGAGGAGAGTAAGTGTTGAATGTGCCAATAAACACCGGATTAGGGGGAACTGCAAACCAACAGGTGGAAATGACAATAAACAGGCTCATTACAAAAGAAGGATTTCAGTCGGAATAAAAAATATTTAAAACACAAACCACAAGGTTTCAAACCATTAGACTGTTAAAAAAAAAAACCAGCGAAACACATTTAGACCAAGACAAAAAAAATTAAAATCCCAAGACAGCCGTGTTTCAGCACTAGGGAACTAACCAGGGTCAGAGCAGGCTGGCTCTAGCTAAATGAGGGGCCATCAGGAGACCTGATCATCCATACGTAAGCAGTAATAGAGAGCAGCAAACAAAACGATAACACATTAAAACAATCACACTAGTCATAGCAGAACCAATAGCAACGTCCCCAGGCGGGTAAATCCAGAAGGTACTGATTGCACCTCTGTAAACAGAGACTACTGTATTATCCACCTGAACACATTACTGCTTTTGCTCAATTATATCTTGACTGGAATGATTGTTTTATCGTGTACCTTTCTATTTGCTTTTCTGTCTTTGACCTTTATAAACTACTGCATTCCCCTTGATGCAGGCACACCGCCAAAACAGGGCCATGTTGGGATTTTAATGGTAGCTTAAGTCTGTTCCACCATATTTTAAACACAGAAACATGAAGACCATGTGGCCCATCCAGTCTGTCCAGTCCCCTTCCTCTCTCCCTCTCCGAGATCCTCTGTGCTTGCCCCCAACGCTCCCTTCATGCCATCTGCAAACCGGCTGACTGCAACGGGCCTGGGAGAGGAGCAGAAAGCTTTCAGTTGCTTCCTGAACAATTCGGTAATCGGGAATATCAGGAATTTCCGCTGGATGGAAGTCCATATCAGAAAAGGCCCGCACAGGAACCTCTCTGACGGACAGACTCCTCGGTAATTTCTCTGCAGATCGCAGGGCACGTGTGGGACGATGTATGGTACCAGGAGCTCTTTTAGATTGGGCGGACCATGCCCCATAAGAGGGCCTGGTCCGCCAGTTTACAATTAGCCCTTTCAAGCACAGGCAGCGGGCGTAACTCGCAGCGCCGCGGACCCTCGGTGAACCGCTGCCGATCAGACGGGCGGCTGCGTTTCGATTTATGTTGACGAGCGACCACTTCTGACTTCTAAAGAAGCACTGAAAAGGCCAGGCCCGCGGAGCTGCCAGGACGTCCCGGTCGATAGCCGGCAGGCTGAAACCACCACTTTCACAGCCGTGTTGTGACTGCCTTCCCATAAACCTCTGCCCATTTCCTCTGCCTTGCCCAGGAGGTCTGGGTATCAGGCCGGTATAAATGGGTGATCCCTTCCACCTTTCCAGATTAACCCACGGTGCCTCCTCCTTACCCCGTACGCCCTGCGCGTCTGTGGCTTTAGCTATTATGTTTTTAAACAGAGCGCCACTCCTTCCTTAACAGACTAATGGTTTGAAATCCTGTGATTTATTTATTTAAAACACTTCTATGCCGCTCACCCAACCAAACATGGACCCACAAAGCAGTTTAGAAATACAAAAGGTTAGATCCAATAATACAGATAAACATTCACAAGGTACACATACAAATCAGAATAAAAACAAATGCTATGGTTCATGTTTATTCTGATTAAAAGTCTCCCTTTGTGTTCATGGATTTAATGCCATTTCTACCTGTTGGTTTCCTGTTCCCATAATCCAGGGTTTATTGATTCAACTGGCAGCTATTCTCTTACTCTCACCGCGGCCACCATCTGCCACGTACGTCGCTCTCAGGCACCACTCTCCCGGTTCTGCTCCCAAGGCACAGATAAACTCAGACAGGGAAGAAGCCGGTGCGTTATTCATGAAGCTTCAGTGAGGTGAGAGCAGGGAATACAATTCAGGTCAAGAGGGGGAGCGGAAGAAATTCAGCGAGGGGGGAAATCCGCGTTTAGCATTTCACAGGGCCGGAGATGCTGCCCACGGAGAAGCCACCGACATGTCACAAAAGCAGCTGCCCGGTATAAAACACCAGGGTATCGGTGCACGGGATGGAAATGCACGGCGTTAATAAACATGGTGATACCGGAGGTTGGCAAGCAGCGCAGAGAGCTCTGGCCACCAGCATCTTTCAGCCGACAAATGACAGCATCTGGCTATGTGAATGCAATCTACTGTTTTATTTATGGGTGGACTCGGCACCAGATGGCATTTTTTAATGTAATTTTGGAAAGGTTATTTTCTTACAAAGCCCGCTGAATCATTTCCCATTGAATGCCATTCAGACAGTTGGCGAAGATCTGCAAGAAAAGGCTTGGAGATATTTCCTGTCGGCTTAAAGCACGTGCAGGTAGAGTAGTGGAAGTTGTTTCACATGTGTGCACTGTTCATTTGATCCAGATGCACTAAAATCTTTTTTGTTTCTTTCTATCTAAACACTATGGTGCTGATTTAGTAAACTTGTGCTAAGTCCCTGTGCAACTTTTTTTTTTTTTAGTGGGAGACTGGCACAATGTAAAAATGTGTGTTTACATGTGATTCACTAAAACTGCACCTAACTCAGCACGAGAGCATGAAAACAGTTGCACATCAGGCTTCAAGGATGCACAGAAACCTGTTGACTCGGATGTGCCAGCGAACAGGGCCGGCTTTAAGGGTATTCAACCTGTTTCCAGGGTCAGCTCTTCCATTAAGCAGCCTGTTGGCTCGCCAGTGTCACCTGCATGCATGCACACAAGCCCTCCAGCCTTGGCAGGAACACATAAAAGGCAGCTTGGCGGCACTTGCTCTTAGGGGTCAGTGCTGAGAGAATGGAGGAGGTGGGCGAAAATACATGGACTAAGGACTCCAGAGTGTGCTTTTGAAAAAAGTTAAGGAATGCTGTTTTATTGAAGCTTCTGTGTAATTCTTGATTATGTATGTTTTATGTGTGTATTTTATTATTATGTTTTATGGAATTTTATGACTGTGAGTGGATAATTGTTATCCGCCTGGAACCACTTTTAGTGGATGGACTTTTAGTGGATGGGGTAAAAGCAATGTGTAAAATAAATAGAAGGTCTGTGGAAGGTCTGTACTCTGGGACCCTTTGTCAGATAGTGTCTTCCTTGCGTTTTCCCTTTTTTTTCTTTTGCATGTGTGCTGCGTGGATCTGTGTTTGTCTCTCTCTGGTTACTAATGGACAGTGGAAGCGTGCCAACTGGCTTGGATGTAGGTGGGTGTAAGAGAGCGTGCAAGAAATGGAAATGGGGTGAGAATAGTCAGGGTGCAGAGTGGGGTGCAGGAGTCAAGAGGCACGGGGGGGGGTAAAGTCCCAGTGTGAGCACCGGGAGAATGAGCAGCAAGGAGAAAGACCAGAGTGCAGGGGGAGGATGAGTGCAGGGGAACCGGAGGGGTGAGGAGGCATGCAGAAGCCCCGGGGGGGAGGAGCGGTGGGGAGGAGTGACAGGAGGAGCGGGCATGCAGCACGACAGTGAGCCCTCCCAGCTGGGTCCAAAGCCCATGATACAGACCTGCCTGCTCCTCCTGCTCTACACACGAGGAAAAAGGACCGGCTGCTCTATATGGAAGTGATCCAACGCAGCCAAGAATACAATCTGGGAGGGGGGGAACCATTAGGCGGGCTAGGAGATGGCCGAGGGAGCCAGTTTGGCTTGGTGGCAAATAGCACGGGCAGTGCCATCAAACCAACAGGTCCTGCCAAGCACACAAATGCACAGAGCCACCAGCACTTTTAAGCACTCTCTTTTCATACCTTTTTCTACTGATTTTCACCAGGGCTTTGTTTACTTTGGTGTGTCGGGTTTTCAGTTTTTCTAAATGGTTTGATTGAGGGATGGTTCTCAAAAGGTTTTCCACGCTTAAAACTGGGGGTTTTGCACGTGTAAATGTGCTTTACGTGCGCAGGTAAATGGCTTTTGGAAACTGCTAGGACAGCGCGTGACCTTTACATGCACAACTCCTCTGAAAATGATCTCCCCCCCGTGTCTCCCTCTCCGACAGGACCTGAGCGTTCAGATTTTTAACCTGTGGTACGGGGGACCAGGAGAGGAGGCTGGAGCAGAGTGCAAAAGAGCTACTTTGCTCCCTGAAACAGCCCCCTTCCCTCCTGTTGTTTTGCCCCCTCCTCTCTCCTTCCAGGCAGCTGCAGGGAGAGCCTGGAATGGACGGCAGAACAAGGACAGCTTCATTTTTTTTTCGTCTGCAGAGATCTAGTTCTAATTTGTGGTCATTTAAGAGCCTGATTCTCAAAAGAAAAACCTGGGTTTTTACACCTGTAGATGCACTTTGCCCGTTGTCAGTGGACGTTTGAAAATCGCCACGATACAGGCCATTGCATTGTCAATAGGTTTCACCCTCGTTACATGGGTAAATGGACTTTGAAAACCGCTGCCAGGATAGTGCCTTACGTTTACCGGCGCAACACCTTTGAAAGTTCCCCGTTTGCCTCTGTTTGGCGAGGGCCCGTCTGCGCTCTGCATGTGTGACCGGGGTGAAGGATTCTCCTAACGCGTAGGTTCTGCGCGCGGGGGGGTCTGTGGCAGCCCGGCTTCTTCTGAAATGCAAGAGGAAGTGGGCTACGTAGGAGCCGAGTGCAGGATTTTGTGTTACTCCACAGACTGCCCGGTTAGAAGGGAAAGTGGTCCCTGATTTCAATCAAAATTGCACCTATTAACTCACCTTTGAGACTTTAAGGGGGCCATCGTCTAAGGGATTTCTGCAGGTAAAGTAGTGCTTTACCTGCAGAATTGCGCCTTTACAAAATGACGTGACACTCGCCCGCCCCTGTTTATGCTCATTTGCTTCTCACCTTGTAAGCAGATCGAGATGGATTCCATACGAATCATGAACGATACATCCCGGCTTGGAAGGACCGGCTGCCCAACTGAGCCAAAGCCTGCAAGAGCGGCTGAAGAGGATCGAGCAGCCTGCTTAGGCATCGAGGCGCAAGTCTTGCTGAATCAGAAAAGCCTTGAACTGCTTCCTGCACGTTCCCAGCGCAATCGGTGGAAGGCCAGCTGTCGGGTAATGAATCCCTGCCACCGGGAAGGCTCGCTCCCGAGCGTCCGACCCACAAAACGTGCACGAATCCACGGCGAAAGATCGCCATTTACTAACCTGGGCACCGCTCCTCCGCTGCTGCTAACCCGCGGAGAGAGCCTGAAGAGCAGGTGCAACGCGCTCCCCGGGGTGCCAGTGCCTGTAAGCGCGCACGCAGCCGAATTCTGAGCTAACAGCAAACTCTTAAGAACACTTGCCAGGGATCCCCCACATAAACAGACTTCCAGTAATCCAAGGCCATGAGAATTAAAGCTTTCAAGCCCTTCTGGAGCTCATCTGGACTCGGCGCAAAAATAAATAAATATAATGATTTGAGCCTTTGATTTAAAAAAAAAAAAAAGTTCCCTTTTTGCCCCAGATCCTACTTGAGCCTGAAGGGACCCAACCAGTCATACGCCCAAGAACCTGACTTGCAAGGGAGATCGGGATTGGGCAGTCAGCAAGCACTTTTGGTAAGCTAGATGGAGCATCAGTTATTGAGACTCAGCTGAGAAGAAGCTTCTCCGTCTATGGCAATGAAGCCATTGTTTGACTGCGGTCAGAAAAAAAAAATGGACATTTCTGCAAGTAATTTGGACCATGAAGAAGCTCTCACCCGCGCAGATTCTACAACCTCCACCCAGCCCAGCCAAAAGCTTGCACTGCTGGGCCCGGGCAGATGTGAACGAGAGCTGTGGGCAAGGCGAGAGCTTCTGTGGAGCTCCAGCGTTCACAGCACGCCAGGAAGAAAGTGCTGTGCCGCTCCATAACCTGTTAAACAAGCTCCGGAAGGCCAGACGCTGGATAACAACGTACCTTATACATTCAGTGCCATTCCCCAAAACTGATCAGGGATTGTAGGCTCCTCTAGATAAAGAGTCCGGCTGACTTAGACGCTGTGCCCACAATAACCTTTTGCCGAGGCTGGCAAGAAAGGAACAGGACAGATTAGATGGAGGGGGCCGAGCGATGGCGAGGAAAAGGCCTGCTTAAGCTTGCGAGGCAGCTGCCTCTCGGCCAGGGAGAAGCTGACAGTCAAGGGAGAGAGAGGCTCGCTGATATCATTATACAGCGCCTTGAGCAACGCTGTGGCACAGGAATTTAGCAGGCACGGGGAGGAGATTATCTGGGCAATCTCTTCTTTCCTCACTATCTCGAACTCCGTCCCAACTCCATTCAGTAATCTCTAGATGGGTAATCGACGATTTAACATCTGCCGAAAACCTAGAGCAGATGTTCTGCCCTTTTTTTTTTTTTTTGTAAAAAAATATTAGCAAGTTCCTCACAGCGAGCTGGGATTTACTTCTGAGTTGCCCTTATCCACTGCTACGGCTGCGGCACTTCGTGTTAAATATTCAACTGTATGAAATAATTCTCTGGGGTTATTCCCCGCATAGCTGAGTAATATGCTTTTTCTGCCTGTAAGAACTGAGTTGATTTCGATACGCTTCCGGCTCGGATGAAGAATGTGTCTTTCTGCTTGACAGAGGGGGCGTGCAGACTGTTTGCATGTGTGTGCGTTTACGCGCGTAGGGGAGATGCTTTCCAGGGGAGTGGAGACTGGGCAGGGTTGGTACTTATGCAAGTGCTTTTTTGATTTAAAAAAGCACGCACATAAATTCTCTTGGCAAAACTGCGCATACCAAGTCTAAGTGCATGCACATTGTTTTGCCAGGACAATTTTTACAGTGAACTCACACACACATACGTTTGCTTTGAAGATTGGTGCAACTTGGGTGCATAAGAGGCTGCACATTTATGTGTTATACAATGACTCCCAAGCTGTTTTCCCTGCTTCTCCCCAAAGGCTTATTTGGCTTGTCTGTCTTTCTTGACCAGATTGTAAGCTCACTGGAGAAGGAACTGACTCTTAAGGGTATCTGTACAGCACTGCATACAACTTGTAGCACTAGAACTGGTGTTCTAGGTCCTGGTGCACTACCTGCAGTGTTGCTGTTTATGTTCTGGGAGTTAGTGCTGTTTTGGAACAGCAGGTTTGCTATACACATAGGGGGTGACTTTCAAAGCTTTAACGCACGTAAATGTTTAACATACTATATCGTAGCCATTTTTAAAAGCTATTTACTTAAGTGCACGTACCTGAATAAATCCTACGCACAATTCAAAGGCACAAACTGCAGCAATTTTCCACTTACTCAATTAAGGTGTCACAAGGTCATATGGGTATATGACCGTGTGACCCTTGGATGGTGGTAAGTCCATAATGAAATCTGTGGAGAGATGCGTCCACGGTTCTCCAGGAGCTGGAAATGGTTGGAGAAAACCCCATGGTCGACCGAGCAGGGGTTTCTGTTGATGGGTTTTAAAAAATGGCCCATTTTGTTCCATTACCAGGCCTACCATGTGCTCCAGAGTTGGCACGCTGTTCTTCCTCCATATATTTCGGCTGCACGGCTTACCCAAGGACATTGTTTCGGACAGAGGTCCACAGTTTGTCGCACGTTACTGGCTCTCTATAGCAAGTTTGGCATTGTTTAACCATAGCTTACCACCCGCAGGTCAACGGGCAAGCTGAGCGAATGAATCGCATTGATGCTTTCTGACCACAAATGCTCATGTTTATAAAAAGGCAGTCCACAGCTAGCACCAGCAAGCCCTGGGGAAAACGGGTAAAGAGTCCAAGGATACAGATGGGGGGAGCTATCCGCTATCCTAAAAATAGCACAGAGATTGATAAGGTTGACCTATACTTCCATGACTGTCTGTGGCTTCTGTCTACCCAGGGGTGTTTCTTTTGTCCTGAGCTGCTGCTTGGGACGAGGTCAGGCCTGTAGGTCCTGGACTGCTCAGCCACGTCATTCTGTTTTGCGTTGGGAGTGTCTGTTCTATGCGGCTTTCTCCTAGAGAGCAGCGGATCTGGCTGCTCTGGACCGTGCTGCGATCCTCCTGTTGCTTTCTCTCTGTTTCCCTGCGTAAGCTGCCGTGTCGTGGTTTTTCCGCTGAAAGCGTGAGGCCTTGCTTAGGTCTCCCAGTAAAACCTGTTTTGTTGGATTGAGACTTCTGGTGCGGGTGTGCGGGGGGGGGTGACTCGGGGGCTTTCCGGCCTTCAGATGCCCACAGGTCCTCCTTCCCAGGGATGTGTCTAGCTGATTGGTCATCCCCTCTGACCCACTGCCACGCCTGCTCCTCCTCCTGTCTCTGCTCTCTGGGCCAGCCTTGTGCTGTCTGCCTGACCCCCCTGCACCCTGAATACTTTACTTCCCTGCTGTGGAAAGCCAGGTGGGTGCAGGCTCCTTCCTTCTGTAGAGGTGGCTATGGTTGCTTCCTGCAGCCAGCCAGGTGTGAAGTTTTGTAAGCAAAGCTGCCCATGCATGTAGTGGCACAGGCTTGCATCCTTCAGTGAATGGTGCCCTAAGTTGCTCATTTGCATAAAAGATTTCTCCTTGACATGTTTGGGAGGGTCAAGTTCTGTTTACAGGGAACAAGAACCTTAGTGAATGGCAAAGGAGTTACACACTGGCATAAGTGCCCTCCATCTTTAGTGAATCAGCAACTTAAGAGACGGGCTCAGACTTGGTTTCCAGGCCACAGAGAGGATTTGCATACCCGGAAAGGCTGCATTGGGCATTCTGACTGCCTAATTTTGGCCCTTTTTTGCTCCAGGGTCACCAGATGGCTCTGCATCATGGAGCGCAGGCCGAGTCAGCTCTGGCTTTGCCCGGCTGCACGAAGGAGTTAAGTTGCAGTCTGTTTGCTTTGCCACTTGTTCCTTGCAAAAACCTTTCACACTAGGATTTACGAGGTTTTCCGTCTCAAGGACATTGTGCTGGAGGAATATTTAAAGCTGTGAAGGGTGCCATGGGATGGTGCATAAGTACTAATAACATTTCCAAACAAGCAGTTCTTTATTCCTTTGTCTAAGCTGAGAACTTCAGTTGCACACAGCAGGATTAACAACACATACTTTGAGGCCAGGGCTAAATTGCAATCCAGAGTTAATCCCTCCAAGTTCAGTTTACCATATAAAGTAAACAAAATATTTAGGTGAAAAGCCAGACCCTCCCATCCAGCCTCTAACCACAGGGAAACATGATTAGTGCGTGACCCCAGAACTCGGCTTCCCTTTTATTCTCCTTGTGCTGGTCCAGTATCATCTTGGGACTTTCATCTCAGTGGAAAGCAAACCCTTACAGTGGCTATGGTGCCAGACGTCTTCACGTGCAGCTGCCGGAGATCGTCCCTTACTTTTTGCCCCCTCCTGTCTGGTCCTGTCATGACAGCAGAGTTGCCAGCTGACTCTAATTTTTTTCAGGACCAGTTGATCCTGCTTGAAACTCCCATTGCATGCGGGGACTTGCAGCTCTGATGTCCCTATTGAGTTCCCCCAGGAAAGAAAAGCAAATATTTAAAAGTCCATGCAGGCGATGGGCCAAAACCAGGCCTGGATCAACCTGCCCTGATGATAAATGGAGCCAGCCGGCAACATTGCATGCCTCAACATGCATCCTCTGGCTGAGAGATTTGGACTGTGGCTCACTCGTGAACGTGACACACGAGTGCCCGCCCCGAGCAGGCCAACAGGTGCCACGCTGCCTGAAGCCCCTCTGGTGTCTGTGTATGCACCTTCACCCCAGCCTAAGGAAGATTAATCAGGAATCAAACCCAGGTCCCTGGCACAGAGGTGCACAGCACGGGCCCACCGAGCCATCAATCTCTCTCCCTTGTTTTCAAACACTCATGAAGTCAATCGGTAGCTAATAAACATCAACAGAAAAGGTGGCACGCTCAGAGCCAGCACATTTCTAATTCCTCCATACTCCAAGCCTATCATTCCCAGCGGAGATCTTAGTGAGCCAAAAATTCAATCTGTGCCCCTTCACTTTCTCCTCTTGTATTCTCTTTCACTGCTTTTTTTTCCCGTTATCTCCGCATCCTCTTCTGCTTCCTCCCACTCGCTATAGTATGACTGAGAAAACTGAGACCCTTCTGTGCTGATTTTTATTAAAGCCCCAAACAGGTGTCACACTGACATACGAAAAGCATGAATACAGCCCAGACAGCTGAGGAGGGGATCATCATCAGAGCCCCATGCAGGCTTCACATGGATACACATAATGCATCTGACGAAGTGGGCTCTGGTCCTTGAAAGCTCATGACTCAATAAATTGGTTATGCTATAGAGGGGGCACCCACCTCTGTCACTTTTGCTACACTAGACTAACATGGCTATCCAGCTGAAGATCAAGCATGAATACAGCACAGACAGCTGAAGAGAGGATCTTAAGAACATAAGAAAATGCCATACTGGGTCAGGCCAAGGGTCCATCAAGCCCAGCATCCTGTTTCCAACAGTGGCCAATCCAGGCCATAAGAACCTGACAAGTACCCAAAAACTAAGTCTATTCCATGTAACCATTGCTAATGGCAGTGGCTATTCTCTAAGTGAACTTAATAGCAGGTAATGGACTTCTTCTCCAAGAACTTATCCAACCCTTTTTTAAACACAGCTACACTAACTGCACTAACCACATCCTCTGGCAACAAATTCCAGAGTTTAATTGTGCGTTGAGTAAAAAAGAACTTTCTCCGATTAGTTTTAAATGTGCCCCATGCTAACTTCATGGAGTGCCCCCTAGTCTTTCTACTATCCGAAAGAGTAAATAACTGATTCACAACTACCCGTTCTAGACCTCTCATGATTTTAAACACCTCTATCATATCCCCCCTCAGTCGTCTCTTCTCCAAGCTGAAAAGTCCTAACCTCTTTAGTCTTTCCTCATAGGGAAATTGTTCCATTCCCCTTATCTTTTTGGTAGCCCTTCTCTGTACCTTCTCCATCGCAATTATATCTTTTTTGAGATGCGGCGACCGGAATTGTACACAGTATTCAAGGTGCGGTCTCACCATGGAGCGATACAGAGGCATTATGACATTTTACATTTTATTCACCATTCCCTTCCTAATAATTCCCAACATTCTGTTTGCTTTTTTGACTGCCGCAGTACACTGAACTGACGATTTCAATGTGTTATCCACTATGACACCTAGATCTCTTTCTTGGGTTGTAGCACCTAATATGGAACCCAACATTGTGTAATTATAGCATGGGTTATTTTTCCCTATATGCATCACCTTGCACTTATCCACATTAAATTTCATCTGCCATTTGGATGCCCAATTTTCCAGTCTCACAAGGTCTTCCTGCAATTTATCACAATCTGCTTGTGATTTAACTACTCTGAACAATTTTGTATCATCTGCAAATTTGATTATCTCACTCGTCGTATTTCTTTCCAGATCATTTATAAATATATTGAAAAGTAAGGGTCCCAATACAGATCCCTGAGGCACTCCACTGTCCACTCCCTTCCACTGAGAAAATTGCCCATTTAATCCTACTCTCTGTTTCCTGACTTTTAGCCAGTTTGCAATCCACGAAAGGACATCGCCACCTATCCCATGACTTTTTACTTTTCCTAGAAGCCTCTCATGAGGAACTTTGTCAAACGCCTTCTGAAAATCCAAGTATACTATATCTACCGGTTCACCTTTATCCACATGTTTATTAACTCCTTCAAAAAAGTGAAGCAGATTTGTGAGGCAAGACTTGCCCTGGGTAAAGCCATGCTGATTTTGTTCCATTAAACCATGTCTTTCTATATGTTCTGTGATTTTGATGTTTAGAACACTTTCCACTATTTTTCCTGGCACTGAAGTCAGGCTAACTGGTCTGTAGTTTCCCGGATCGCCCCTGGAGCCCTTTTTAAATATTGGGGTTACATTTGCTATCCTCCAGTCTTCAGATACAATGAATGATTTTAATGATAAGTTACAAATTTTTACTAATAGGTCTGAAATTTAATTTTTTAGTTTCTTCAGAACTCTGGGGTGTATACCATCCGGTCCAGGCGATTTACTACTCTTCAGTTTGTCAATCAGGCCTACCACATCATCTAGGTTCACCGTGATTTGATTCAGTCCATCTGAATCATTACCCATGAAAACCTTCTCCATTACGGGTACCTCCCCAACATCCTCTTCAGTAAACACCAAAGCAAAGAAATCATTTAATCTTTCTGCGATGGCCTTATCTTCTCTAAGTACCCCTTTAACCCCTTGATCATCTAACGGTCCAACTGACTCCCTCACAGGCTTTTTGCTTCGGATATATTTAAAAAAGTTTTTACTGTGAGTTTTTGCCTCTACAGCCAATTTCTTTTCAAATTCTCTCTTAGCCTGTCTTATCAATGTCTTACATTTAACTTGCCAACGTTTATGCTTTATCCTATTTTCTTCTGTTGGATCCTTCTTCCAATTTTTGAATGAAGATCTTTTGGCTAAAATAGCTTCTTTCACCTCATTTCATTTTCATTTAAAAAATTTATTAATCGCTTAACACAAAAGGCCTAATCGGTAATCGTTTTGCCTTCTTTCCACCTTTCTTAATGTGTGGAATACATCTGGACTGTGCTTCTAGAATGGTATTTTTTAACAATGACCACACTTCTTGGACTTTTTTACTTTTGTAGCTGCTCCTTTCAGTTTTTTTCTAACAATTTTTCTCATTTTATCAAAGTTTCCCTTTTGAAAGTTTAGCACGAGAGCCTTGGATTTGCACACTGTTCCTCTTCCAGTCATTAAATCAAATTTGATCATATTATGATCACTATTGCCAAGCGGCCCCCACCACCGTTACCTCTCACCAAGTCCTGTGCTCCACTGAGAATTAGATCTAAAATTGCTCCCTCTCTCGTCGGTTCCTGAACCAATTGCTCCATAAAGCTATCATTTATTCAATCCAGGAACGTTCTCTCTCTAGCATGACCCGATGATACATTTACCCAGTCAATATTGGGGTAATTGAAGTCTCCCTTTATTACTGCACTACCAATTTGGTTAGCTTCCCTAATTTCTCTTACCATTTCACTGTCCGTCTCACCATCTTGACCAGGTGGACGGTAGTATACCCCTATCACTGTAGTCTTCTCCAACACACAAGGGATTTCTACCCATAAAGATTCAATTTTGTATTTAGTCTCGTGCAGGATGTTTATCCTGTTGGACTCTATGCCATCCCGGACATAAAGCGAAGAAAGAACATGAGAAGGAGATCCCATCCGGATCTCTGCAGAACAAGGAACCAGGACAGGCTGGGGGTCTGAGAGAAGGAAGATGGCTAAAGATACGATTTTTGCAAAGCAAAGGGGGCTCCTCCAGTAGGATTCCCACAGCACAGCCGCTGGGAGAGTTATACACAGTTAAATTCACCATGGGCTCGTCCCAGAGGTCTGTAATAAGGACAGCTACCTACTAGAAAGAAAAGCCTGTGATTACAGTCAGATGCACACCCATCATTCTGGACAATGGATTTTATTTAACTTTAGTACTCAGTAAACCTTATTTTAACACCCAGACCCGGTCCTGTCTGAGTTCTTACAGCCTCTCACCTCACAGGAAGCACCTAAAGTACAGCACACACTGGCGACCTTTCATCGTCTGGGCCATAAGCGAGAGCTTCCCCCCATAAAAAGAGTCCCTGCCCCCCAGGGACTGAGAGTCAGTGTGGGATGAAATGGGTAGCCGGTGCAGCCACAGAGGATATCATTTTTTCACTTTGGAACTCTACATCTCAAGCCTACCTGACTTACATAGCGAAACCATTTAATCACAATTGGTTATTCTTCTGTCCTTCTCTTTCTTATATTCCCAAGTTTGATCTCCTTGTTATATGTAACTTTTTTACCTCCTCTGATTATTTTACTGTTAAACGGTTGATAAGAATGTTTACCCCTTGTTCCATGTAAACCGATTTGATATGACACCCGTCATGAAGGTCGGTATGTAAAAGAATTAAATAAATAAAATAAATAAATATAAACTAGATTGTGTGCCCTTGGGACTTAACACACCCCAAGCAAGTGTTAGACACATATAAGGTCAGCCAGTGATCATGAAAGAGATGAGATTCATCTCCTGGGGGTCTTGGGCTCTCTGGCTCTTCCCTGCCATGCTGTTAGCCTGGAATCTAATAGTGCTGGCTGCCTGGTTGCTTGACAAGTGAAGGCAGCCCCTCTCGTGCTCATCAACAGATCGCCCACTCATCTCCATGGCTCCGCGGCGAGACAATCCACCCGCTTCTCAGCTGGGACTGACATGTTGCCAACGCCGGATAAGGAAGCCAACGATATGGGCGAAGCTCGGGAGAGCTTTTACAACCATGGTTGGCAGCGAAAGCTTTTTTCTAGAACTCCCATCTAGCTGAATCAATGTTTTTTTTCTAAAATTATCTTATTTTCTTTCTTAAAACCCAGACCTGAAGTCTCAGTATGCAACAGGAAGGTAGCTACCAAAGGGGGCACCCCCTCACCCATTCCTTTCACGGGATGACACGAGTCATACCACTTGGAGGAGGGCGAGCCACCCTACTCAGGAGACAATGGGGACAGAAGGAGAGGAAACCCAGCAGCCCTCCATGAGTTTGCTCCTTACTTTGTGAAAGAACTGGAGAGCAGTCCAAGGAAAGCCACTGCTGCTCCCGCCGACGATGTCACTCGGCAGCCAATCCAGTCCGTGAAGATGCTGACGACGGGAGAGAAGAGGAAGATCATGCCCATGGACAAGGCTCCGACCCATGCTAGACAGAGAGGGAGAAAGAGAGATCAGTGATTTCCGGAGCCAAAGCAGGTCAAGTCTGTGCCAATTTTTATCCCATGGTGAGCTCGATCTTGGCACCTTTCCGAGAGACATTTTCTCAGGAGATGCGCGTAGCACTCTACTGGTGTTATGCATGTCCAACCAACGTTATTAGGTTATGTCGGTTTATGTTTTAAAGTTTTATATGATAGTTTATTTAATGGATTTGATACTTGTATATTCTTTCATGCTGTTGTATGTTTGGATTGGCAGAATGTTTTGTGCCAATTTGTATTTTTACTTTTGATTATGAGTCGCCATGAGTCACATTTTGAATATGATAGGTTATAAATGTAAATAGATAAATAAACAGATCTCTGGCATCATGCAATACTGCGGTAAAAATAGCCCCATGTTCCCCAACCACTGAATAGCTTCGCATCTGCATTGTATGGGCCGTGCTATTTCTGTCACGGCATGTGGGATTCTCCGGGCAAGGACACGATGATGGTCTGGCTTTAAGCGTGATGGCGGGAGGCTCACCAGTTCCCCCATTTACCTCCCAGGACGACCTCACTGGTCGGGCTACTCAGAACGTAAGAGCAGCAGCTTTATAGCTAAGGTCATCCGCTCCGCTCAGGAAACGAGAGAGCGGCAGGTGCCCAGCATGGGCAAAAGCCCCTTCCCGAGCTCAGATATTAGGACTCTTATGCCGCACAGGAAATCTGTGACCCAAAAAGGCCGTTTCTGTCAGCACGGTGCTAACGGTAAGTTACCAGGCAAGCTGCGGTCATATTGTTTTAAACTGCATTTCCAATATATTTTGGTTTTCAGTGCGAATGATTATTTTTTCTAAAAAAAAAAAAAAACCCAGGTTAATTCATACCTCTGACAATATTCACAGATTCCCCAAGACTCCTGGGGTTCCCTCACCGAGTGAGGAGCCATCGATTTTTTAGCTATTTTATTATTCTCTTGCCTCATCCCTTAACAACTGAAGGTGCAGTTCTTGCCCTGCATAGAAGGAGACCCCCCCTTAAAAGCCATATTCAGAAATTTAAAAAAAAAAAAATCTCGGATCAGCGTGACGAGAAAGAGTTATACGCTCACCAGTCCTGCCCCGAGGTCTCCGCCATTATGGCGTTCTGCACATCATCCAGTGCAAGAGCATGGGAGCTGCATCAGCATGTCGCGGTGCTCAGAGGTCCACCGCGCACCGCTCACCGACCCATTTTGCCCGCATTAGGTTTTTTGATGTTTTGCAACAAGTTTCTAGAACATGCGTGCATTGAAACATCGGGACCCATCGTCTGCTGCGCAATATCAGGTTCTGCAACAAATGCACCACCGCCAGAACTGAAAACAGCGGCAGTGGAATGGGAAGTGCAAACTGCTCCCAGCCCACACAGACAGACAGACAGACACACACCCCTTTTGGATATTTCCCCCCCCCCACCCAAAGCTTCTTCTTCAATAATCCCTACAAGGTAACATAAATCTAAGACATTTCTAGAACAAAGGAAGGCCCATCGACAGCTGCATTGTATATAATGGGGTGAGTGGGAAGGGTGCGGCAGATGTTCCTAATTCTCCGCCTGTGAAAGGGATCCCTGTTTTGTCAGAGGACACTGCATTCCTCCGAAGCCTGGCTCCTGGAAAGCCACCACTGGTATTCCACGCTTGGCATGCGCGCTCTTCACCGAGGCAGACCGCACAGCATTTGGTAATCAAATCACAACCTCAAAAAGCCGAGCCCAGCCGGGAGCTGCCAGCAGAGTACAAGACGCTGGTAATGGTTGCACAGGAGAGGGAATGCGCTCAGGTTTGGACTTGTGCTCCTGACCCAGTAACAGCCTCTTACCTAATTTCCAGCTGGAGAGGAAGCTGTGACTCGAGGGGGTAGATGGGGGCAGCCCGGTACAGACACAAAAACAACAAAAAAAAAAAATTCCAAATCCTGGATTATAAAAATCTAAATGAATCACCAGTTCCACAATGTTCTGTTTTAATAGACTGTTTTGGACGAAGTCCTTTTGGCTGTCATCCTCCTCAAAGCTCACAGCAGGTTTTCGAACGCAGGCTGCTGGGGCTGATGCAGCTATGGAAACTGTGCCTGGGGGGAGCCCGTAACTGGAATAATAAGGTGACTCAGCAACGGACCCCATACGCAAGCCTGGAGGGACGGGAGAATTAGGCCCGTCCAGCGTAGCCCCCGTGTTCTGGCACGGCCCCTGCTCAGCTCCGGCAAAGGCAAAAAAGGCAAAAAGGCTGTTCTGTCTTTAGCCAACACTAAAGTCGCATGAACCTCGCTCGGAAACTGCCATCGGCCACAGGGCATGCGGTGAACTCCAAGACAACGGGCAGGGAAGTGGGCTTCAGTCTCACACTAGTCAGGGGTGGGGCCCCCCTGGCCTGGCAGGAGTGCTGTGCAGGAGACCTGGCTCCTTGTGAAACTGAAGGAAGCCCAGCCACCACGCAACAGTGACACCCACTGGCAGGTCCAAGGGTGCCCTGGTGACAGGCGACGGAGGGAACCGCAGTCAACTGGACTGGAAGGTGGTGGGGGGGTGGGGGGGGTTTAAGAATCCCTCAGGCAGTTCTGAATGAAGTCTCATAACACCATATTTATTTATTTTATTTAGAGACTTTTATATACCAGTATTAGTAGGGACATCATTCCGGTTCACATTTGAACAGCAGGTTTGAAAATACATATTAAAAGGGAGAAAGAACTGGGAGGGGGATAACACAAGAGCAGCGTAGAAATGTAGCTTAACAACAGGCGAACATAGAGCTCCTTAATATAAGGAATATAGGATAGTCTTTATGGGAGATAGTATAGCATCGTAGGAGGGAGAGGGAGGGCTAATCCGCATAGGTTTGTTTAAATAACCATGTTTTTAACTTCTTTTTGAATTTGATGGTGCATGGTTCAAGGCGTAAGTTTGGAGGGAGGGAGTTCCAGAGTGAAGGGCCAGCAATTGAGAGGGCACAGTCGCGTGTGGAGGAGAGGTGGGCTGTTTTGAGGGAGGGTACTAGTAGAGTGCCTTTGTTGGCAGTTCTGATGGGCCAGGTAGACTGATGAGTCTTAAAAGGAATGTCTAACCAGTTGGAGTTGTGAGCGTGAATGGATTTATGTACAATGGTCAGGGTTTTGTAGTGAATTCGGGAGGGGATAGGGAGCCAGTGTAAGTCTTCAAGGATAGGGGTGATGTGTTCAGATTTACGGGTCTTTGAGATGATTCTAGCAGTCGCATTTTGTAACATTTGTAGGGGTTTTATTGTGGAGTAAGGGAGCCCTAGGAAGAGTGAGATACAGTAGTCCAATTTAGAGGAGATAGTGGCTTGGATCACTGTGCAGAAGTCTTGGGTGTATAGTAGTGGTTTAAGTTTTTTTAGGACATTGAGTTTGAAGAAGCCTTCTTTAAGTATGGAGCTGACGTATTTCTTCATACTGAGTTGTTGATTAAGGAGAACTCCAAGGTCCCTTACGAAGGGTTGGGCTGTGGTGATGTTGAGATTGGGGTCATTAGACGGGGGGGGGGGGAGGGGGGAGAGTGGAGGGAAATAAGTAGAAGTTCAGTTTTGTTGGTGTTGAGTGCGAGGTGGAGATTGACGAGTAGAGAGTTGATGGCCGCGAGGCAGTTTTCCCAGTGTCTCAGGGCGTCAGAGAGTTGTGAATAGGTATGATGATCTGGACATCATCCTCATGTAGATAGAACTTTGGTTTGAGTTCAGAGAGAAGCTGGCAGAGTGGGGTGAGGTAGATGTTGAAAAGGGTGGATGAGAGTGATGAATCTTGTGGGACTCCTTGTTGTAGAGGATGGGGGAAGGATAAGGCATTACCAATTTTAACAGAGAGCTTTCTGTTCGAGAGGTAGGATTTGAACCAGGCAAGGGTTAGGCCTGAGATGCCAATGCTTTCCAAACGGGTAAGGAGGTGATTATGGCAGATGGCGTCGAAAGCCGCAGAGATGTCAAGGAGGGCGAGGAGGTAACTGTGACCTTGGCCCATTCCTCTCAGGAGGTGGTCAGATAGGGTGAGAAGTAGCGATTCCATGTTGAAATGTTTCCAAAAGCCAAATTGCGAGACGCGGAGGATCGAGTGGTTTTCAAGATCGTCCATAAGTTGTGTATTAACAACTCTTTCAATAAGGGTTTGATTGAGTTGGAAGTTCAAAAGCAGCAGGAGGAAACTGCCAGGCCAAAAAAAATCAAAAGCTTATATGCTGTGTATTTTCACCACCTTGCTCGTCCTTATAGGGTTGGAAAGGTGGTTTAAAAGGAAATCAGTTGTTGTTATTATTATTATTGTCATTATTACTAGACAAATGGCTAAGAATCTTATATAGTTCCCACTGAAAAATACCCATTTTGTAAATAATTCCCAGTTGCATCCACTACAAAGTTTGCATGACATAATTAGTTGTGAAATTCTGTAATGTGGCAAGTTGTGCTGAATTATCCCATGGACAGTGGTCACTTTCTAAAGAAAAGAAGGTACCAAGCCAGGGCCAGGGGCCGCCTCCAGCTGCAGCAGGGAGAAGGAAGTGAAAGTTCAGGTCGGCAACAGAAGCTTCCGGGTCAGCCGGAGACCTGGACTCACCCCCCCCCCCTGCCCATTTAATAAAAACACAAATTGCCATTTCTGTGCTATTTTACTGGCTGAAGGGCACCGGCCTGCCTGCTTGCCACCCCCGCGCCATTTCTGGTTTCCTCTGGAGCTGCCCTCTCCCCCTCCCCCTTCGAGAAAGCGGGGGCATTGTTAAAATAATGCCGGAAGCCGGGCCCGCCCAGGCTCCTCGGCACCTTCGCCCCCCCCCCCCCCCATCACTCGACGGCTTTTTAAAAACTGCACTTTTCAGCTCATTTTACAAATTCTCGTGGCGGCGGCACCGACCCAGCAATGTCAGCGTGAGCATCTCGCCCGAACTGCCCTCCTTAGCCCGCAGGTTCCCGCTCGGGGCTCGTCCCTAAAAATGTTAACAACAGGGGGAGGCTTCCACAGCAGCGCATTACAGAGCACAAGAGGGCGAGTAAATCCATTTCTCTTGTGCGACGTAAACACGGGGCCCGCTTCTTGGATGCCAGGATTTGGATGCAGATGGACCCAGCGGGAGAGGTCGCGATAAGAGCCCGGTTTACAGTGACGGTCTTGAGCTTGCTGGACGTTTAGACTGGGAGCCGTGAATCCAACGGGTCTCGATCATGACTTGCACCAGGGGGGTGAGAGGGAAGGGCTGTTGTTGTGTGTGTGTGTGTGTGTATGTGTGAGTGTATGTGTGTGAGTGAGTGTGAGTGAGTGTGTATGTGAGTGTGTGTGTGTGACTGTGTATGTGTGTGTGTGAGTGTGTGTGTATGTGTGTGTGTGTATGTGTGTGTGTGTATGTGTGAGTGTGTGTGTGTGTGTGTATGTATGTGTGTGAGTGTGTATGTGTGAGTGTGTGTGTGAGTGAGTGTGTATGTGTGAGTGTGTATGTGTGTGTGTGTGTGAGAGTGTGTGTGTGAGAGTGTGTTGTGTGTGTGTGTGTACAGGTCCGCCATGTGGCTTACTTTACTGGCTTGGCGTGCAAAGGGGAATCGAGCCCACCTACTCTGTTTTGGAGAAAGCTCCCTGGCATGCACATGCCCTCCAGATGGCGGGCGGTGGTCCCAGCTGTCCCGCACTGGGACGTGCATCCGGAGGATTCACCTGCAGCCCAATAAGCAAGCAGGTTGAGGGGATGCATTGAGGCTGGCTACTGGTGGCTGTCCAGGAATGAACCCTTCCACCCCCAGGGAGCGAGGTTCAGTAAGAAGCGCCGTTCTTGCTCCTTTCCACTGCAGAGTTCGAGTGATCCGTCGCCCTTCCGTCTCCGTGTTCTCCGCACTAAACGTATGTTACGATCTCTCTCTCTCTCTCTCTTTTCTCCCCTCTGCCAGCCACCGTTATCACTGCAGTATTCTCCTGCTCGTCTTTGTTCTTTTTGTTCACCGTTGGCGCTTTTATTTGGCATTTCTTTCGATTTTGATCAGCGTGATTGCGTCAACATCGCGGGAACAATCGTCAGAGCTGCCCGTTACTTTTCACCTGTTATTTCCCCCCCCCCCTCGAGCTAAGCACCTTCCCAGAGACATCTACATTTTACCCTCCTAACAATATGTGCGATAGGGATCCCCACCCCATGTGCATTTAAGGGCTGGGCAGTATTCAAACCACCAGTTTACCTAGGGCGATCTGGATGGTTACCTAGGTAATCATTTACTTATGCAGGTAATTGCCCGGGCAATTGGGAATTTATGCAGGCGATTGGGTATTTATCCAGGGAAATGGCTTTTGAGCAAGCTGGGTCTGGCGCTGCTAGGAAAACCGTAGGCACAGAAATAAAAGGGTCAGAAAAACAAGCTGTAGGCGAGACCTTTTTTTTTAAATTGAACTAAAACTCCCTTCATCAGGTCAGTGGGGCCTGAACAGAGAAACAAGAAAGCGCAGAATGTGACAGCGGGGAAAAGACCACCGGGCCCGTCCCAGGGTTAGCCCAGGGTCCTTTCCCGTTGCCACAGTCAGATGCTGCGTGATCTCTGGCCTTACCTTCGCTTCTGCGCCTCCACCACCTCCACTGGGAGATCCTCTCCCGCACCCCCACCCCCCCCACCCTTCCCTAATGTTACTCCCAAGTCCACCTCGATCCTTTCCTCTGAAATCAGCGCCAGTTCTGCATTACCATTCGTGCTGTGTAAGAGAGGGCCGCAGTGTAGCAAAGCGAGCGGCTTTTTCGTGAGAAGGGGGACACAGCCCCAGGTCTATTGAGGTAAAACTGTCTCTGCCGCTGTCCTCCTGTGACCCCGGGCTTCAGGGGGAGCCAGGCACACCTGAGTCATCTAAATGTATAAAAGGTTCTCTGATTATTGAAAAATGGCTGCTTCCATCTACTCTAAAGTTTCCAAAAAAATCACAGGTGGATGAAAACCAGCTTCTGCTATTGTCCAGATTGTCTTTCCAAGCTCCCCATAATGTAAAAGTGCAGTGACGGCATCGCCTTGCCTTTGAGCACGACAGACAAAATGATGGCTGGGGCTCAAGGGGCAGGTGATTCTGCACAGAGGGAAGGATGTCCAGAGGCCCTTTCACCCTCTCCTGAGGAGACAGAGGGGCTTCGTAGAGGCGTACAAGTGGGAAAAATGACAGCCTGGGCAAAGAATGGTGACCAAGGCTGGAAATAAGCATGATCCCAGGGCCAAGGGAAGGAACTGCAAAATCTGCCTCTTCCCGTGCCAGCGGAGAGAGCAGGGGAAGCCCGGGTCGTGGAAAGGTTGTCCTGCGCGTCTAACTAACTCACTCCCCCCCCCCCCCCCCCCCCCATGCTGACTGGAGAGCAGAAGCAGTGCACCCGGCCGTGTCTTCCTCTTCTGACACTCGGGCCCGACCGTGGCCTTCAATCCTGCTGAGCTCGCAGCAGCCCACGCGGTTCAAAGCTGCAGCCCGAGCGCTACCCCCTGCTCACTTCCTCTCCCCGTCACCGATGAGCGAAGGAGAGGCAAGAGGACTGAGGGGCTGAACAGAAGGGTTGTGAAGGGACTAGAGGTGAAGTGAGGGGGTGGAGGGGGGGGAGAGAGTGAAGAGTTAGGGGATGGAGGGTGAGCGCAGGAGTAAATGAGAGAACTGGAAGTGGCTACAGGGGAGGGGCAGCAAATAAGGGGATGGGACAAGAGTAAACGAGGGGATCAGAGAGGGTGCTGGAGGAGGGAGAGAAACAGGGCTAGGATGTGGGAGCAGGAGGAAGTGAAGGGATAAGGGAGAGGAGGGGAGTGAATGAGGTGGTTGAGGCAAGAGTGGTTGAGGGGGAGAGGATGAAGAGTAACAGGGGATTTGGTACAAAGAGTGAGTGAGGAGCTCACGGGTGTGAGTGAGGGGACTGGAGGAGGGGGTGTGGAGAGAGAGCAGGTTGAGTGGAGGGGATCGGTAAGAGGAAGGGTGTGAGTGCATCATCCCTCCCTCTCCTGATCCTAGGTCGCTTTCCCCAGCTCAGGATCCCCTCTTTCTCCTCCCCCTTTACCTCTCCTCCTCTCCTTCCCTTTCCTCTCCCTGCTCCTCTGCCTCTATCCCCCTTTCATCCTCTACCCATTTACCCCTCTTGCTTGAGATTCCTTCTCCATTGTCATTCTCTGAAATCCTCTCTCGTTCCCCATTCCCCAGATCCCGTCCCACCATCCTCCCAAGAAAAAAAAAAATGAACCGGAGACAGAAATGTTAGAAAAGGACTTTATTTGTATGAAGCAAAATAAAAATATGCAAATACATGCAAATCTATGCAGCAGCATTTTGAAAACTCTGACATACGTATTGCTAATCTTGCTGCAGAAAACCAGGGGGCACTGGATGACTAAACAATCGTGGATTACAAACTGGTTAAAAGACAGGAAACAGAGAGTAGGATTAAATGGACAATTTTCTCAGTGGAAAAGGGTAAACAGTGGAGTGCCTCAGGGATCTGTACTTGGACCGGTGCTTTTCAATATATTTATAAATGATCTGGAAAGGAATACGACGAGTGAGGTTATCAAATTTGCGGATGATACAAAATTATTCAGAGTAGTTAAATCACAAGCGGATTGTGATACATTACAGGAGGACCTTGCAAGACTGGAAGATTGGGCATCCAAATGGCAGATGAAATTTAATGTGGACAAGTGCAAGGTATTGCATATAGGGAAAAATAACCCTTGCTGTAGTTACACGATGTTAGGTTCCATATTAGGAGCTACCACCCAGGAAAAAGATCTAGGCATCATAGTGGATAATACTTTAAAATCGTCGGCTCAGTGTGCTGCGGCAGTCAAAAAAGCAAACAGAATGTTAGGAATTATTAGGAAGGGAATGGTTAATAGAACGGAAAATGTCATAATGCCTCTGCATGGCTCCATGGTGAGACCACACCTTGAATACTGTGTACAATTCTGGTCGCTGCATCTCAAAAAAGATATAGTTGTGATGGAGAAGGTACAGAGAAGGGCAACCAAAATGATAAAGGGGATGGAACAGCTTCCCTATGAGGAAAGGCTGAAGAGGTTAGGGCTTTTCAGCTTGGAGATGAGACGGCTGAGCGGGGATATGATAGAGGTGTTTAAAATCATGAGAGGTCTTGAACGAGTAGATGTGACTCAGTTATTTACACTTTCGAATAATAGAAGGACTAGGGGGGCACTCCATGAAGTTAGCAAGTAGCACATTTAAGACTAATCGGAGAAAATTCTTTTTCACTCAACGCACAATTAAACCCTGGATTTTGTTGCCAGAGGATGTGGTTAGTGCTGTTAGTGTAGCTGGGTTCAAAAAAGGTTTGGATAAGTTCTTGGAGGAGAAGTCCATTAATGGCTATTAATCAAGTTTACTTAGGGAATAGCCACTGCTATTAATTGCATCAGTAGCATGGGATCTTCTTGGTGTTTGGGTAATTGCCAGGTTCTTGTGGCCTGGTTTTGGCCTCTGTTGGAAACAGGATGCTGGGCTTGATGGACCCTTGGTCTGACCCAGCATGGCAATGTCTTATGTTCTTATGAAAGCAAGCACCCTGTTTTTAGCCGGGCCCCAGAGAGACAGAGGGAGATGGCGGGAGTTGGCGGAACCTCTCCTAGGACCCTGCTTCGAGCACTAGACGACATCTCTAACCGCTACGTTTGCCTTTGGAAGTTTCCAAACGGTGCTGTCAGGCCCTGCTCCCCAGAAAAAGGCTGCATATTTATTTCTGCCTGAATATCGGCCCAAATTATTGTTCTTGTCGTTTCGAGCACCCCGGAGGGTACGGAAGCTCTCCGTGCTCGTAGCTCGGGTTAGTTTTCTCTTCGCTTATGTTATCCCAATATCACTAATTAGATTTCTGGCAAAAAACTGGGTCGACAATAGATGTTCCGGCAATCAGACATATTGTTATTCAAACCAGAAGCTGGATTTCTTCAGCCGCCTAAAAAGGGGACCTAATTCCATTGCCTGCTGAACTGGGAAAATAAATAAAAATAAAAAGTTTCTCACAGCTCAAGGTCTCATTTGAAGTGAAGCCCTGGGAAATCAGGATTTCCTGTGGCTAATCACACGCGCCCGTCATCGCAGCCCCCGCCACAGCTTCTTTCATCTTCAGACCTTCTGGGCCCATTCACCAGAGGGCTAAAGACGGGGCCACACGAATTATAAACCCCAGGCTCCAGGGCACTCCAAAAACAAAGGCAGGAGGCCTCACGGCCCCCAACAACGTCCTCGCGCGCGGCCCTGGACCGCCTTTTGAAGCATTCCAGACGCACGGAGGAAGGGGGAAAACAAAAAAAAAAAAAAGCCCCTTCTCAAGCAAACAAGAGCAAAGCAGAAAGGAATAATCACAAAAGAAGGCCTCGAGGGGCTCGTTTTGTTCCCAATGCGCCACCAATTACTCTGGCGCAGGTCACAAAGCGGAGGCCGAGCTCTTTGCTGATGCGAGCACGGTGGCCCCCCCGCTGCGCTGAAAGAGCCCCCTAATAGGATTTAAGTGCTCCATGTCCCAAATAACCTGCTTCAGAGGCCAGCAAGAAACAAAGACGGGAAAGGCAATCAGCGCTGGGAAAAAGATGCACCCCTCTCGTTCAGTTTATTTAAAAAGAAACGCGCGTACGTGTTTCTGGAAACCTTGCTCGCTGGTGACCGCTTGCCGGGGAGAGGGGGGGCCTCTAAGTCTGTTTCAGCTCCGCCACGGTCCGGCCGATGCCGACCGGGCTGCGAAGCCACAGATTCCTAAGCAATGTGAGGTCGGGGCCCCCCCCCCCCCGAAGACCACAGACAGCTCCCGAGGGATCTGTTGCACATTAACGATGTGCACCGAGCTGTGCAAACACAGCTCCGAAAGGACCAAAGGCCATTCCGGGTACGCCAGGGAACAGGGCCGCGCTCCGTGACTCTCAGGGGGGGTGGGGGGCCGGTGCCCTGAATCTCAGGCAGCAGAGAACAGCTTTCTGCAGCCTGCTCCAGCCAAAATGCAAGGCACGGGGGAAGGGACTGGGCCCTGGAGCAGACTAAGCCCAGAGCAAAGCCAGGAAGAGCCGCTCTGCTCCCTAATCCAGTCCTCCCCTCCTGTTGTTTCCCTCTTCCCTCCTGTCCTGTAGGGAACGGGGGGGGGGGGGGGGGGGGGGGGGGTGTGAGGCTGGAGCGGACAAGAGTTTAGGTTTTGTCTGCATATTTCTATTTATAATTTGTGGTCAATTATTCTGTATTTGACGAGGGCATTTTTGCTCCTGTGTAGTTACTCTGCCAACGTGTACTTGCTGGTACTCCAGCTTGTTCTGTCTTCTCAGTAGGGAGGAGTTTGGCGAATTGTAAATTTTGCATTTTTTAGCCCACTTTTCCAAAATAAGGCTCAAAGCTGCTGACAGCATTTTCAGAATTCCCTTCCCAGAAGAGCTTACAATTTAAGGGGCTGATGCAATAAAGTGCGCTCAGCCTGGCGCGCGTTTCGGATTGCGCTAGACCAGCACCCAATTGCAGTAAGGAGATTAGCGCGCCCGGAGCACGCGACCAAAGAATGCGTGCTGCACCAATCAGATGTAAATTGCACGTAGATGGAGGACATTAGCTATTCCCCCCCGCCCCCGATGCAGGGAAGCGCCGGGCGCCAACCCACACTTTTTAACGCGGCAAATTTAACTCCGCCTCGGGGGTGGAGTGAAGTCGGCTTGCGCTCAGGGCTCATGAAAAGCATTAAAAAAAAAAAAAATAGGTTCTTCGTGCTGCAATAAATGTGTCCTCCCCTTTAGCATCATTGTGACACTTTAATTTACTGCTTTTGGGTGGAGAAAAATAATTGTACATTTTTCACTTTCATTTGAAAAAAAAAAAACACCCCACTTTTCTCATGGCTACTGCTACAGGCTCCGGAGTCCAGGAAACCCACCTGGGGAGCACGGCACGGGACTGCGAGGCAGGAACTCGGGGACAAGGCGAGGGCTGGTCTTTCCACCTAAGCCAGTCACCCTTCTCCTGCAGGCTGAGCCCCTGGGCTCTGGGGCCAGCGGGGGTCTCCGCGGCAGCGCATCAGCTGCGGCCGCGTCCACACTGGCAAGGCTCGGGACAGAGGACAGGCCGGAGACAAGGCTGGGACACGGCAGGCAGGCAGGGCAAGGCAAGGCTGGATAGTAAGCGGGACCTGGAACTGGACAAGAGAAAGGTGGGACGGGGCAAGAAGGCAGGACTCTGGCACAGGCAAGACCGGGAGACCGGGACAGACAGGACAGGGCCGAGAAGGGAAACGCAAAACAAAGAACGCATGAGCTCCAGGCAGCAAGGCCTGGTACAGGCAGAATATGGCCCGAAGGCCTCAAGACAGGGAACAAGGCAAGATAGGTAGGAAAGGCTGTTTAAAACAATTTACACGTCCACAGCAAGGGGCGTTTAATGTTTTTCTGAGGTTGCTGAAGTGAATTATAACAAAAAAAAAGAAAGACGCTGGTTGAAATTGGGCGCCTGAGTATAAAACCGTTGAGCACTACGGACGCACAATTTTCCTACATCGCTGCCTCTCATTTAAATATTGCAACCGGGAGCCTGGGGGGAACGTGGCTGCCCGCACGTTAGGGACAACGCGCGCTCCATACCGGCGCGCGTTTTACTGCATCGGCCCCCTAAGCCTGTTTCCTGAGGTGAAAGTAGATAATAAACAGGCCGATACAGTAAAGTTCGCGGGGAAGAGCGGGCGAGCAAGTGTCCTGTGCGCGCGATTCAGTAAACCAAAATATTTAAATTAGGGCCGGCGGTAAAAGAGGCGCTAGGGTAGTGTCCCTAGCGCCTCTTTTTACCGCCGGCCCTAATTGTCCCTGGCGCCTCTTTTTGGACAGGAGCGGCGGCCGTCAGGGGGTTTGACAGCTGACGCTCAATTTTGCCGGGGTCGGTTCTCAAACCCGCTGACGGCCACGGGCTTGGAAACCGGACGCCGGCAAAATTGAGCGTCCGGTTTTCAACCCGCGAGCCACCTTCAAATTTTTTTTTTTTTTAACTTTTTTAATTTTCGGGACCCTCCGACTAAATATCGCCATAAACTTAGCATCAACCTCCCAGACTCTCGCCAGCATGCACCGTGGATAGTTTTGAAAGTTGGGCCAACAGGATTTCTGTGCACGTTCCCGGTGCCCGGAGAAATTGACGCCTACCTTTGGGCAGGCGCTAATTTCTGAAAGTAAAATGTGCGGCTTGGCGCGGGAATACCTAATAGGGCCATCCACATGCATTTGCATGTTGCGGGCGCTATTAGGATCGGGGGGGGGTTGGACGCGCGTTTTCGATCCCTTACTGAATAAGGGGTAACGCTAGCGCGACGAAAACGCGCATCCAATCACAAGTTAACGGTGCGCTCCGCCGGAGCGCCCTGTACTGTGTCGGCCTGCAAGCTGGGGAAAGAACAGTACTGTGGTGAAATGTTCTCAGGGTTGCCTTCTCCTAGGCAGGGTTGTTGCCGTTTGAATCCTGGGACTTAGCGCTCTTTCGTATGGGAGGTTTACCATGCAGATTGGAGCGGCTTTGTTTGGGGTTTTTTTTTGCGTTACTTCGCAGCACGCCTGGTACTGGAGAGAGTCTGCCGCTGTTACTGTTTCCAGCAGAAAAGACTTAAAAGAACAAAGAGCCAGGATCCTCTCTTCCTGTCCAAATGACTTGTGAAAATCAGTGGCTAAAAAGCCGGGGCAAGCAGTTGGCCTTCCTGTGATCCTGGCTCCAAGGGGGGTGGCAGCCGTTCCCGATAAGAGGGGGCAGAGACTCAGTACCGCGCCTGCAAATGTGAACATGGAGAAAAGGGCCTTGCAGGGCGGAGGAGCCTTCAGAAAGTACCATGTACCTTGCTATTTGTAAGCGACACACGCGCATGCATTACCCAAGCTCGCCTGAGCACTTTGGCACCCTGCACAATTTAAACCGGACTCGTCTGCTGTCTGCGGTTCCTGGACCCTGCAGGGCTGGGTGAACTGGTGGGGGAGCACGGGGCGTAGTGCCGGAGGCAAACGGGTGGAGGTCAGGCAAAAAAGCCCCCCGCCCCGAACTCTATAGAAGCAGGTAAGTATGCGAAATACGCGCCTCCGTGTTTAGTTCTGTGCTTATTATGCGCAAATTGTTGCAGATATTATAAGCATAAAACATACGCAACATGGGGTAGATTTTAAAATGTGCGCGGCACATTATAAAATCTGAGGGCCGCGTGCACATATGTGTGGGGGACTTTTGCAATTTCCAAGCGGCAACACGTTTGGGCCTTCCCCAGTTCCCTAACCCCCCTACCCCTTCCCCTCTCTTCCCCCCCCCTTAAACCCTACCTTTTTTTTTTTTTTTTTTTTAATGTTTGTCGCAGCACTTACTTCAGATCCCCAGGCTGAACCTAAGCTGCATGCGCCAGCCGGCTGCCGGCCCACGAGGCCGGGGGACATCGATCTATGGCGCTGTCCTGGCCGCCCTGCCATTCCCCGTCCCCCACTCTTTCGAAGAGGCCCGGCAGTTGTGCACGTACCGGGGGCCTGAGCGCGTGGCCGGGCCTCTTTGAAAATTCGCCCAGCATGCGCAAAGCCCAGCCACACGCGCGCGTGAACCCCCGGGATTTACACGCGCCGGGCATTTAAAACCTACCCGATTTCTTTTTAAAACGGTTATAGAAAGTAGATGTGTTTTTGCGTTACAAATACACACACGTAGTTTCAGGGCATTTTATAAACTTAGCATCAACCTCCCAGACTCTCGCCAGCATGCACCGTGGATAGTTTTGAAAGTTGGGCCAACAGGATATTTTTCCCCATGTCCATCACTTTGCACTTGTCTATATTAAATTTCATCTGCCATTTTAGGTGACCAGTTCTCCCGTCTCACAAGCTCCTTGGGCTTTAACTACTTTTTTTTTTTTATAACTCTTTATTTAACAAACTTTTTCGGCATACAAAGTACAACCAGATCCAATCTACATCAAATACATAGCACGGCACAAGAAGGAAATCAAGGTGCATCGGTAAAAGAACCCATAATGCAGATGATATAAACCCCATAGTCTTTCATACTTATACATTTCCCCTTTTAGGTCATAACGCAATTTTTCTAGATCAGCAATATCACGGACCTAGGACCACCAGTAAGCCAAAGTGGAAGTGGATTTCCAAAAAGTAGCAATAGTGAATCGTGCTGCCAATATCGGTTGTCTCACTAGTTTCCTACATTTCACCAGTACCAGAGATCCATCCCACTTCCCAAGAACACCCAGCAAAGGCCTAACATGCACAGGAATATCAATAATGTCAGCAACGTTCTACAACACTTGAGACCAAAAGGTTTGCACTACAGGACAATACCACCACATATGACTAAAAGAACCTCTTTGATGACATCCCTCTAGCCATCTGAATTAGAGCCCACGGAAGACTTTGCATAAAATGGCGGGGTGCAATAAGTCCTATGAAGCAACCGGACCATTAGCTATGGACGTCTTGTACAAAATGGAGATGTGATCTGCAGAGGTCCAGATAATTTTCCAAGATCTAGAATCGAGATCAAGACCCAAATACGTGTTCCAAACATTAATCAGCTTTTGAGAAGTGACTTTTCCAAATTTGTCAGCAAGTATGCCCCGATATACAACCGCTACACCCTTCCGGAGAGAACCGACAGTGATGAAGCTTTCCATACCATTTAAGGGACGAACAGGCTGTGCCAAGGCCAAGTGGCCTTCCAAAGCCTTTCGCAACTGAAAGTAGCAGGCTCGAGAGCCATGTTCCAATTCATAACCATTCAGAAGCTCATTGAACGCCAGAAAACCATTTTCATCCCACTACTGTGCTACACATAGCAAGCCCTTATCCCGCCATTGGTTTCTTTTTCGAAATTAATTTAACCATAGAGCTACTTAAATCACTGAAAACATGAGCCGGAATAAGTCAGGGAACAGTGCTGAAACTTATACAGCTATTTCGGCAGAATATTCATTTTCAACAAACTAATTCTTCCAGTCTAGGAGACAGTTAGATGGTCCCAATCCAGCATGTCCTGTTTAATTTTACCAACCAACCCAGCAAAATTAGCCGCGTATAAATCTTTAAACAAAGTAGGTTATATATGCCTAAATATTTAAACTCCTCCTGCACCTGTCGAAAAATTGAGAAACAATCTGGCAAAGTCATCTTAGGGCCTAAAGAAAAAAGCTTGGGCTTGTCTAAGTTTATTTTGGAGCTGGAAAGATTGCCATAAGATGTCAGAAGATCAAGAAGCGCTGGACCTGACACGCATGGATTAGGAAGATAAAGTAAAACATTGTCAGTGTACAACAAGATTTTATGATCCTGCCCTCCCATTTTCATACCCTGAATATCTGGATTCTGCCTCACTGCCACCCCAGGCGGCCTGTTGGCCAAATCAGCAGAGGTGAACCCGGGTATCCCTGACGGGTGCCACGTTCTATAGAAATGAAAGGGGACGGCACTCCATTAAAAGCCTAGCCCTAGGCCTTTCAAACATAGCTGATACCCCAAGAGACAAATTCCTTTGGAAGTCCAACATGAGTCAGGGACCTCAAATAAAAAGGCCCTTTCTGCGTCCAATGAGAGAATCAGGCCCGGTATACCCCTTCTACGGGCCATATTGATGATATTAAACAACTGTCTAATGTTGGATGTAAACATCCTAACTTTCACAAAACCAGTTTGGTCTCTATGTATGAGATTAGGAAGAACCTGTTTCCAGTCTCATCTGCAACGTTTTGGCCAGTATTTTAATGTCAGAATTAAGGAGAGATATATATAGGCCGATAAGCCTCACATTCCTCCACATCCTTACCCTTTTTATAAATCAAATATATAGTAGCATCGGCCATCTCCCCCAGAGAGCCCTGCACTGAGCCTGCTGCACTAAAGAGGGGAAAAAGAAACACAACAATATCCAACGTGTATTTCTTTAAAAAGTCAATGGCATATCAGTCAGGACCAGGCCATTTACCAACCAGGAAGGGCCTTGATCGCAGACTGAATCTCCAGCATAGTAAAAGGGGCTAAGAGCAATTCCTCATGAGTCTCAGTTAACTTTGACAAGTTCACGGAACAGAGGAAAATCTTTTATACCCTTTGAGCTATTTCCAGCACCTCCACAGGGTCCGAGGTGCTACCCCGTCTAGCTTTTAAATTTTATGAATATGAGCCCTAGCCAAGAATGCCCCAGTTTTATCACCAGATTCATGAAATTTGAGCTTAGTTTATTTTAGAGCCCTGCCAATCTTGCCTGTCTCTAAAGATCTGAGTTCCCTTCTCAAGGACTCCAAAAGCCGCCTCGTATCATTTAAAAAGGCTTTTTTTATGTTGGGTCCAGGCCATAAGCACATCTGCTTTTTTACTTTTCTCCATCAGCAGGAAACTAGCATAGCTAATGATCTGCCCCTCAAGAAAGCTTTAAAAGCTTCCCAGTGCAATATGGGAAGTGTATAGTCCCCAACCGGATTATAAGCATTAAATTCCAAGACTGCATATTTCAGCAGTGTAAGGAAATACTTATCACCCAAAAGAGAGTTATTCAAAACTCACAGTAAAGGCTGGTTGCCTGGGCTGGCCTAACAAGAGGCAGAACCTTAGGGAATGATGATCCGAGTGGGCACTACTCAACATTTCCGAAGCACCCATTCGAGATAACAGATTAGGCGTGCACAAGAAACAGTCAATTCTGCTGTACATGTTGTGCCTGGGGGGAGTGAAAGGCATAATCTCTTTCCGTAGGATGCTGATGCCTCCAAACATCAACAAGCCGTAAGGTTTCAAGTAGATCTTTAGTACTGAGAGAGGCTTGAGACGTAGATTTAGAGACGGATGTCCTGTCTATCAGCGGATCAGGGCATACATTCCAGTCCCCTCCAATACATAAAGAGGCAGCCCCAAAGACCAACCTATCAGTAAGTCTTTGATAAAAGGCAGCTTGATCTGAATTCGGACCATAAACATTGGCCAAGGTAAAGTTAACACTGTGTAAGGAGCAATCCAGCAATAAATACCTCCCTTCAGGGTCTTTAAGAGAGCAATGAACCACTAAAGGCAAATTCTTATCAGTCAGTATGCAAATACCCCTCTGCTCTTCAAATTGTAAGAGGTATACCAAACCCACTCAATTTTTCATGCTCCACATTTATAAGATGCATTTCTTGAAGCATCACTATTTGAGCTTTATGCTTTCGTGCTAATTTAAGGATGTGCTTCCTTTTAATAGGGGATGAGATTCCACAAACATTCAGGGACATACAGATATCTTTCATTTCACTCTAAGAAAACTTATAACAGCCTCACCAGTGAGATTTATGTTATACTCAAAGATCATGAGGCAATATACAGCCAATCTGAGGCCACAGAATGAGTACCTAAGAAAACAAAAGAAATTAACCATGCAATCAAAATAGCATATTAATGCTGTGCAGACTCTGCTGTTTACCCCAACCCAAAACTGAATGCAACAGAAACCCCCATTCACCCTCCCTATAACAACCTATAACAACCCCCACCCAAAATCTCCTTTATCCCTCCCAGAAACTATCCAACCATGTAGCTGTAAGGACCTTAAACCCCTCCAGTGGGATTTCCATGACCTGACGGGAGGATCCCGCCACTCACCCCAGGAATCCACTTCCCCAGACATCCAAACTGACCCCTCTTAGACTGGACCTCTCCAAACCCCAGAAATACCAAACCAACCACCCCCCTTGACCAATTGCATCCACAAAGTCCCCCCTACCCCAAGACCTGACAGACCATGAACGATAGCAGTATAAAAAAATAATAAAATAAAACAGTATATAGGAAATGCTAAGAATCTGTACATGTCATCCAATAATATGTATAAATAAAAATGTACATGTTCGTTGTTCAAAATCTTAAATCTCCGAAAGTTCTTCACCGATTGCTTTGAAATTTTGACACAATGTTGCATTCGAATACGCGTGTGTTTTTATATACCTATACTAGCCGTTAAGCTCGTAACAACGGGCTACATTTAAACGTTTTTTTGGTCCATTTCCTTCCCACTCATTCTCCTTCCCACTCCCTCCCCCTCATTCTCCCTTCCACCTCCCCTCCCCATTCTCCCTTCCACCTCTATTCTCCCTCCCACTCTCTCCTCTAGTCTCCCTCCCCTCCCCCCCTTTCCCTCGGATGGCGCAGATCTTCCGTCTGCGCCATCCGAGGGAAGGGGTTGTAGATGAGCTGAAAGGGGAGGGGATTGAGAGAGGGGGAGTGACTGAGGGGGGGAGTGACTGAGGGGAGGGAGGAAGGTGAGAGGGAGGAAGACTAGAGGGGGGAGGGGAGGGAGACTAGAGGAGAGAGTGGGAGGGAGAATAGAGGTGGAAGGGCCGCAGCCACCACAAATGCTCTTCGCCGCTGCTCCTCGCCACCGCTATTGCTCCTCGCTGCCGCTGCTACTGCTCCTCCCTGCGCCATTTTTTTCAGGCCTGCTCCACTCTGACCGACATGCTTGCCCGCGCATGCACGGTAGAGCTGCTCTCTACTGCGCATTTGCGGCACGTCGGTCAGGGCTCCCTTATCTAGTAGACTATATAGATGTCCCACCTGTGACAGGTAAAAACATGTTTTTTTGCAAAACAGTGCCATCTGTTGGACATAAAAGCAATACACGCTATCTACAATATAAATGGGCTCTGACCGATGGACCGCAAATACGCAGTAGAGAGCAGCTCTACCGCGCATGTGCGGACGATAGAGCTCTGTGCTACGTGCTGGGTGTCAAAGAGGGGAGGAGGAAAGGGCAGACGTGTCGCCGCTCCAAGAAACTGCTCAGCCCGCTCCTCCACCGCTGGGGAAGGGGGAGGGAGTAGGGACTGCCGGACAGTTACACACAGGAGCAGGAAAGGGTAGAAGAGTCGCCGAGCCAGTCCGTCCACCGCCGGGGAAGGGGGGGAGGGAGTTGGGACGGCCGGAGCAGAGCAAATGCGCATTGTGAAATTAAACATATTAGAAACGTGCGCTTTCTCTTTTCCATTTAACCAGACTGAGCCACAGCAACGCGTGGCCGGGTACAGCTAGTAGTAGTAATAATAATAATAATAATAATAATAATAATAAAATACCAACAGTCCTTGAGAAAGTCAGGAGCAGCCCTCCATCACACCACAATAAATGCTATGATTAACAAAGTTATACCAATAGGGCGCTTCTGATATAAAATAAAGATAGAAAAAGTGCACGCAGCAAAGAAAATAAAGGCCATGGGAAAAAGAAAACCGACAATGTTGTAGCAAAAAAAAGTCAAACAGTGCCACGGCTATCTCTATGTAAAGGACCATTCGCCTGGCTCCAAACTGGACTCTCCTACATGTTCCACAACAGGATGCCGAAGCCAAACTTTGCTTCCAGGAGTGGAGCAGGACCTTGAACCAGCCTGGTGAGTCTCCCCAAAAGTTTTCTACATTTGACTGCTCTCTAAAGAAAGTTCAGTCTCAGTCAGAAGCTGCTAAAGAAAAAAAACAGAAACTTCCAAGGCAGCTATTCTGCTTCTGACTTAAAAGCCTTGATCTTCACTCCCTGTGCAAGCTCTGTACCAGTAAAGCCAGGAGGAAAAGAACTAATCGATACTGGAATTACAAGTGTAAAACCTGCACAAACTTTCGCAGAAAACAACTGTCACTAACTTTGCTTGCAGAGTTTCATTGGCTTTCACATTTTCTGCTCAGACCTCTGCTTACCCAAAACTGCAGGGATTAATTAGCTTCTCTGTGAAACATCTGAGAACAGTGTGTGCTTTATCCAACTGAAAGTTACACACACCAGAACCAGAGACCCAGGGCCAGAAGAGCTTCAGTTCTAACCCTGCCAGTTCAGCTAAGAGATTTCATCCAGCATTGAATCACTCTGTAGCTAGCTCTCAGCCATCTGCAGCCAGTGCATCCCTGCTGCCTCAGGAGGTCTCAGGTCTAGGCATGCCGCCCCAGGACGGGCTCTGAAAGCAGTGCTGCTCCAAGAGGAGCCATAGTCACACCGCCCAGCAGGGGACGCTTCATCACAGTCAATCTGCCCAGTAGGGGTGCTTCATCTCAGCCAGTCCACCCAGAAGAGGGCATCTGCCTGCAGCTAGTCTGCACGGCAAGGGGTGCTTCTTCCCAGTCCACCAGCCCAGAAGAGGGTGTCTATTCACAGTCTGCCAGCCCAGAAGAGGGGGGTCTATCCCAATCTGCCAGCCCAGAAGAGGGTGTCTATTCACAGTCTGCCAGTTCAGAAAAGGGCATCTATTCCTAGTCTGCCAGCCCAGAAGAGGGTGTCTATTCACAGTCTGCCAGCCCAGATGAGGGTGTCTATTCACAGTCTGCCAGCCCAGAAGAGGGGGGTCTATCCCAATCTGCCAGCCCAGAAGAGGGTGTCTATTCACAGTCTGCCAGCCCAGATGAGGGTGTCTATTCACAGTCTGCCAGCCCAGAAGAGGGGGGTCTATCCCAATCTGCCAGCCCAGAAGAGGGTGTCTATTCACAGTCTGCCAGCCCAGAAAAGGGCATCTATTCCTAGTCTGCCAGCCCAGAAGAGGGCGTCTGTTTTCAGTCTGCCAGCCCAGTCAGGGGCATAAGTCAACAGATCACTGAAGAGTGGTATCCTCTAAGCCTCGCCTCGCTCTTGCAGCCTGAATTCCCAAGGAAAGTGGGACTTCAGAGGAGGGAGTCTTAAAGGAGGGGGGGGTACATTGCATTTTCGGCCGCTGCACGGCCTTCCCTCCACCAGAGAACTCCGGCTCTGGACTGTACTCTGCTACGTGTCCCTGGTTTCTTGCCTTAGCCAATCCTATATGTGCCACCAGGGGACCTCCGTGAGCTCACTCCCCTCTCTGGTCAAGCTCCTCTTGCACCACGCCTGACCCCAGCCCTATTTAACCCTGTCTAACCTCTGCCTCAATGCTTCTTCCTGGCTCCCTGCTCCAGCCACCCGTGCTTTGCGGCCTTCCCTTGTTCTGACCTCTGGGCCGTCTGATCTTTGCTCTGTCTTGCTTGTTCCTGTGGCCCTTGGACCTCCTGTTTCCAGTTGCTTCCTGTTTAGCTCTATGGTCTGCAGGCCTTCTGATCCTGGTTCTGTCCTGGGGTCTCTTGGCCTTCAACTCTATTCCCTGATCCCTGGCCTAGCCCTGAGGCCTCCCTAGGTCTCTTCCTGCCGCTAGGCCTTTCTCTGCCTTGCCCTCCAGGGTCATTCTGTCTTGTTTGCCTTCGGGCTTTATATTTCATTTTCTGTCGTGTCCTTGTCCTGTCTTAGTCTGTTCGTGCCCCAGCCTTTGTTCCGGTTCCACGCTTATCCGCAGTCTGTTCCTGTGTTCCAGTTCACCCTTACCTCCACACAGTTCCAGCCTGCACTCCCTTCCTGAGCTCCAGCCAGTCTGCACTCTGTTCCTGGGTTCCAGTCCAGCCTGCACTCTGTTCCTGGGTTCCAGTCCATTCTGCATTCTGCTCCTGAGTTCCAGTCCAGCCTGCATTCCGTTCCTGAGCTCCAGCCAGTCTGCACTCTGTTCCTGGGTTCCAGTCCAGCCTGCACTCTGTTCCTGGGTTCCAGTCCATTCTGCATTCTGCTCCTGAGTTCCAGTCCAGCCTGCACTCCCTTCCTGAGCTCCAGCCAGTCTGCACTCTGTTCCTGGGTTCCAGTCCAGCCTGCACTCTGTTCCTGGGTTCCAGTCCATTCTGCATTCTGCTCCTGAGTTCCAGTCCAGCCTGCATTCCGTTCCTGAGATCCAGTCCATTCTGCACTCTGTTCCTGGGTTCCAGTCCATTCTGCACTCTGTTCCTGGGTTCCAGTCCATTCTGCATTCTGCTCCTGAGTTCCAGTCCAGCCTGCATTCCGTTCCTGAGATCCAGTCCATTCTGCACTCTGTTCCTGGGTTCCAGTCCAGCCTGCACTCTGTTCCTGGGTTCCAGTCCATTCTGCACTCTGTTCCTGGGTTCCAGTCCATTCTGCATTCTGCTCCTGAGTTCCAGTCCAGCCTGCATTCCGTTCCTGAGATCCAGTCCAGTCTGCACTCTGTTCCTGGGTTCCAGTCCAGTCTGCATTCTGCTCCTGAGTTCCAGTCCAGTCTGCACTCTGTTCCTGGGTTCCAGTCCAGTCTGCACTCCGTTCCTGAGTTCCAGTCCAGCCTGCACTCCCTTCCTGAGCTCCAGCCAGTCTGCACAGCCTGCCTTGCTCCAGCCTCACCGGACCCCCCCCCCCCAAGTGTCTCATCATGCCATCCTGCTCCACTCTGGATGTGGTGCCCACCACGTTCCTGCAGCAAAGGTGCCACGATAGCTGCATAAAGTCTTATTTTCGTGTTTATCACTCAGATCAATCTGTCCAAGCTGGACAATGGCTGTTTCCCCAATTGCATTCTCACTGATCCCAGTTTCTACTGGCAAACATCATGCCATTACTAAGATCACAATTCTTGATGCCAGTCCACTGGGTAAACTCTTTTACTGTTACATAAGCAAGCTGGCAACATTGCACATGCACAATTACACTGTGCCCTGTTCGTTTTGTTTCACTGACAAAGGTCATGGTCACCCTGACAATGGCCCCCATACTGCAAACTCAGCTTTTGCAGTGAACACATAGGCTAGCCAAAGTGCAAGTTCACAACTTCACAGCTCGCCAGTCAATTTTAATTGGCAACCATTGTGCTGTCAGTGATGTCGCAAGTCCTGATGCCAGCCAAGTCTGCTAGATCGGCTGTGAATAGATGACCGGCGGCCGCAGCCGCACCGTGCATCATTCGGTATTCGTTGGCCAAAGGGGTAGTGCTGTCGGTGAGATCGTAGCTCCTGACACCAGCCTAGAAGTGTACAATCTCGGCTCCTGATGAAAACTCTCTGGCTGGCAAGATTGTGTAGTCGGATCGCCGTCCTTAACACCGGCCATATGTGTTGGCTCAGCTGTGTGCATGCACGACCGGCTAAAGTCACAGCTGCACGAGTTCATGACCCTGCAGTCGATTTTCACTGGCAAAGGTGGGTGCTGATAATAGAATCACAGTCCCTGTGCAAACTTAGGCTGGCGAGATGGGCAGTATCACTGCAACAAGAACATAGAGCAAATTACCCACGACACATTTAGGTCTGTATAATGGACCTCCAACCTTAACCTTCCCTGCGGTATTACTGCAAAACCAGTTACAGTGCAGCTCACAATTTTGCTTGTGCACCGCCTAAGAAAGCTCCTAAGCGACAGTGAACCTTCCTTTACTCATAGGAGTGCCCAGGGGTTTTTTTTTAAAAATAGATGCACGTAGGATATACATTCCCTATCTCTCTTTAAATACGCATTATTGCAAACAGCCGCAGTACTTTCACGTTTATAGATACCATATTCAAAAAGCACCCCCCTAACATTAATGCATCTTCTAAATGATGCCCCGGGGGTAGCAGGTATTTCAGTGGAAAATCTGCAACACACCCTTCTCCTCCCCAGATCCATGCATATACCACTTGTTCACAATCAAGGTGACCTTTCATGCCTGGACCACCAGGCATTATTTGGTTAACGGCCAACATGTGAGGAACAATCTCCTATGTCTTTTGGCCTTCAGAAAGCCAACCTGGTTCTTTTCTGTTCAGCCGGGGGGGCTTCTAATTTTTTTTCCTAAACATCTTTTTATTGCATCAGCAGGGATACAGAAATCCATATTTTGTATAAAAACAAAACATTTCTATAACATCTTAATCATCGCATGCTGATTGCCTGAGGACTTCGTGGTAGGGGCATGCGCTGCACATTTTTATGCTTCTATTTTTTGTTTTGTTATGATTATTGTTTGTTTTATGTAAAAAAAAGAAACAAATAAAATGATTTAACAAAAATGGTGTCTGTTTTCTGAGGCTCTGTCCACTTCCCCCTGTCATAAATGCCCCAGGATCTATCTTATCCTGTCTGCTGAGTCTTCACGGCGCTCCTCCCCTCTGCAGCAGTGATACAAAATTGCACCGGCCAACCTGATGGTGGCGCCATTTTGGATTTCTACCATACCCCAAAACTGCCACAGTCTCAGCTCAGCCGGCGCCCTTTTGTATTACTGCACCAGTGGGGCAGAAGCGACTGGGGAAATCGCTTCTGCCCTGTAAAGATCCTGTGAAGAGGAGGGGGGGGGGGGGTAAGACAGTATTTCCCAACTAGTGTACCATCAGACCTGCTCAGGTGGGCCACAGAAAACTCACCACTGCTTGATGTTCAGGCCGGGATCGGCAGCCAAGCTCCGTTCTCATCACCATACAGCAAAAAGAAGCTCTTAAACAATGCAAGAGCTGCTTTCTCAGCACATTTGTAGTTGTGCGTGCCTCTCTTTTCCTAGCTGCAGCAGGAGACCTGGAGTGTGGGAGTTAATGGGCAGCTGGGCCCCACTTTGTACAAGACACGCATTGCACGTAAGCCTCTCCTTCTCAGCCCCCTCTCCTGAGCTACCTCCTTCCAGCTCTGCAGGCCTGTCCCAGCCTGAGGCTGCACGATATGGGGAATTGCTGGATGTGACTCACTTCTGAGGGTCGGGAGCGAGCGGCGGCGGCCGGGCTGACTGCCCGCAGCACGTGGACCTCTGCCTTTTCCTGCACTTCTGTACAGAGGGAGCCGGAGGCGGTTCTATCACGAGGCAGGGTGAGGCGGCGGCCTCGGGCGGCAGAATTCTGGAGTGGCAAAAAAAAAAAAAAAAAGCGCCCCTCCAAGACGCCTTTACCGTCACCCTCCCCCTGCCTCCGTCGTCAAACATCGGATCGGGCAAGGATGAACCAACCCCCCTGCCCGATCCGCTCAGTAGCAACCCCAGGCAGCAGGAGCAGGATTTTTCCTGTCATCTCCCTGCTGCCGCGAGACTGGGGAGAGGGGATGCGATCGGGGGGGGCGGGGGCACATGGACAGGGGGTACCGTCTCTGATCACCGGCTGCAGGGATTAAGCTGCCAGTGGGCACCAAGCTGGGAGCTTTTTAATTAATGCCTGGCTTTTATTTGAACCAATCAGCGGCTGGTTTTAATTGGGCTGAACCGAGGCCAGGACTTCTTCCCGTTTTTCTTGACGCGGGCCTCTTTACCAGGTTTGGGGGTGGGGGCAGCACCCTGGCACCAACTACTGTGACCACTGCTACTCGATTCTGCGGTGCTGCCAGATGTGCTGCGCTGAGCAGATCGGAGGCGGTCCCTGCTGGGTAGAGCTTGTCCTGCAGAGGAGGGCATGCGCACCGAATGCGTGACTAAAGGGTCTGCTGCTCGGGTTCTGGCGTGGCTTTGCACTCAGCTGGGTCAGGTCCGATTGGGCACCTACAGTAAAGCTCTGGCAGCTCGTTGCTGCTCCCCCCGCCGGCAGCCATGCTGAAGAAGGCCCGACGTGAAGCTGGTGCTGCCGGGGGGACGTGAACGTGGGCTACGTGGAGACGGCGAGCACGGTGGGAGGGAGGGGGCCGCACAACGTCTCCATCTGGGACCCGGCAGGTAAAGCGGGGCGCTGGGGAAAGGGGGTGCGATTGGGAAGCATGGACAGGGGGTACTGTCTCTGATCAGTCTCGCAGCAGCAGGAGAGGACAGTCGAGACCTAAGAGAGGAGGAGGATGCAGTGGCTGAAAAAAAGGTCTAAGCCCTTTGGACGGGTGTGGGTGCCTGCCTATGTGTGTGCTAATATGTATGCCTGTGTGTGTGCGTGTTATGTATGCCTATGTGTGTGCTAATATGTATGCCTGTGTGTGTGCGTGTTATGTATGCCTATGTGTGTGCTAATATGTATGCCTGTGTGTGTGCGTGTTATGTATGCCTGTGTGTGTGCTAATATGTATGCCTGTGTGTGTGCTAATATGTATGCCTGTGTGTGTGCGTGTTATGTATGCCTATGTGTGTGCTAATATGTATGCCTGTGTGTGTGCGTGTTATGTATGCCTATGTGTGTGCTAATATGTATGCCTGTGTGTGTGCGTGTTATGTATGCCTGTGTGTGTGCGTGTTATGTATGCCTGTGTGTGTGCTAATATGTATGCCTGTGTTTGTGTGTGTGTGTGTGTGTGCTAATATGTATGCCTGTGTGTGTGCTATGTATGCCTGTGTGTGTGCTAATATGTATGCCTGTGTGTATGCTATGTATGCCTGTGTGTGTGTGTGCTAATATGTATGCCTCTCTGTGTGTGTGTGTGTGTGCTAATATGTATGCCTGTGTGCTAATATGTATGCCTCTGTGTGTGTGTGTGTGTGCTAATATGTATGCCTGTGTGTGCTCATATGTATGCCTGTGTGTGTGTGCTAATATGTATGCCTCTCTGTGTGTGTGTGCTAATATGTATGCCTCTGTGTGTATGTGTGTGTGCTAATATGTATGCCTGTGTGCTAATATGTATGCCTGTGTGGGTGTGCTAATATGTATGCCTGTGTGTGCTAATATGTATGCCTGTGTGTGTGTGTGTGCTAATATGTATGCCTGTGCGTGTTATGTATGCCTCTGTGTGTGTGCTAATATGTATGCCTGTGAGGGTGTGCTAATATGTATGCCTGTGTGTGTGCTAATATGTATGCCTGTGTGTGTGTGCTAATATGTATGCCTGTGTGCTAATATGTATGCCTGTGTGGGTGTGCTAATATGTATGCCTGTGTGTGTGCTAATATGTATGCCTGTGTGTATGCTAAAATGTATGCCTGTGCGTGTTATGTATGCCTGTGTGGGTGTGCTAATATGTATGCCTGTGCGTGTGTGCGTGTTATGTATGTCTGTGTGTGTGTGCTAATATGTATGCCTGTGTATGTGCGTGTTATGTATGCCTGTGTGTGTGCTAATATGTATGCCTGTGTGTGTGTGTGTGTGCTAATATGTATGACTGTGTGTGGGTGTGCTAATATGTATACCTGTTTGGGTGCACAGGTGGGTGACTGCCTGCCTGGGTAAATAGATGACTGCTTGTGTGTGTGTGTAGGTGAGAGGCTGTGTGGGTGTGGGAGACCTTGTGAGTGTATTGGTGGGAGGGTGAGAGCCTGTGTGTGTCGGTGGAGGAGGGGGTAAGAGCTTGTGTGTAGGTGTGTATGTGTAACTGCTTGGGTGTGGGTGGGTTAATGAATGGGTGCCTTCCTGGGGTCTGTCTTTGTGAGAATGCGTGCCTAGGTGTGTGTGTGTGTGTGTGTGTGTGTGAGAATGGGTGCCTGTCTGGGTGGGTGTGTGTGAGAATGAACGTGCGCGTGCCTGGAGGGTGAGGGGGGAGCAGTGTGAGAATGAATGGGACCTTGCCTGGGTGTGTGTGAGAATTAATTGGTGCCTGCCTGGGGTCTATGTGTGTGTGTGAGTGTGTGTGTGTGTATGTGAGAATGAATGTATGCATGCCTGGAGGTGAGGGGGAGCAGTGTGAGAATGAATGGAGCTTGCCTAGGTGTGTGTGTGATTGTATATGTGAGGGAGCCAGTGAGTGTGAGAGCGTGTGTGTGTGTGTGAGAGAGAATCCGGGCGAGTAAGAGCTTCTATGTGGGTGGTGGTGGGGGAGAGGGTCTTAGAGCCTGAGAGTGTGTCAGTGTGTATGAGAGAGGTTGTGGGTGTGTATAAGTGTATGTATGTGACAGTGTATGCGTGAGGGCGGCATGGGGGCGGGATCTCATCCCTCATCTCAGGCAGCAGATTGCCTTGAGCCGCCCCTGGAGGGCGCTGGTCCCTGTGTGTCTCCACCCCCCTCCCTCTCTTTCTTTTACATTTTTGGAAGACAGACTGGTGGAGCTTTCACTGCTTCCCGGGCTCTTCTTTTGGCCATACGAGTCCTTTGTGTCCGCACTGCCTGCTCCATGGAGGCTGCTGTGCCACACAACATTTGTGTTAATGTAGGTGTGTCTTGGGCTTGAAAAGGTTGGGAGAGACCGGGGTAAAATATCGGGAAGGATTTCCTGGGGAGAAGGGAAGAGAAAGGCAGTATTTAACCCCAGCATCTTAGAATTATAATTGCATGTCACGGATAGAATGATTTGCTCCCTGATGAGAGCGGATATTATCAGGTCAGAAAGGTGTCCGACATGTCCAGCCATGGGCCTTTTGTTCCAATGCCTCAGGGAATGGTCAAGGATTCAGCAGTTCTGGAAGAATATATCACACAGTACGGGGGGAAGAGAAAAACTTTCGCTCTGTATATTGGGTCATATGGACCAGAGTATTTTCATAAGCAAAGGAATTATAAAACGACCAGCTCTAAAATCTTTCTGATTGCTAAAAGATGCAGAGCACTTGACTGGTTTAAGTGCTCAGCAGCCCCAGACTTCCTGGTCTGGAGAGATCAGTAGGCAGAATTTGTGCCCCTGGGACATCGCTGCGTACGGCTGTGACGAAGTCAGGAAAAGCCATGGACTGGATTCAGTCCATGGGGGAAATCTGTTATGGTTTATGCTACCTGAGGAGTACAAAAAAAAACCCGGTGTCTAACGTCTGCTCTTCGGCTTCATTTTGACAGGTCTTAAACTTTTGGTTTAGTTCATGCCTGGGGCCGGCAAGGACCAGCGGCGTTTGCTTAACATCTTGAGCGGCTCCTCGAGAGTCCTCCAAGCCTTAGGGCTGCGGTTTTGGAAAAGAAGGCTGGGAGGGAGGGGAATTTTCATCGACTTGCAAAGTGCCTGTAAAAGCAGGGGTTAATTGTAGGGATACTGATGAATAAACAGTTGAATCTTAATACCAGCATCCTCGAAGGCCTGGCCTTCGCGCACTTCTCCAGAAGTTACCAGCAATAACACCCATTATGGGCTTCCTTTGTCAGAAGTGATGCCAACCAGGCAAGATGAAGGGACCAACCAAATGCAGGCTCTCCGCAGCCGGCTCTCAAAACTCTTCTGCCCTGATGCAATTCAAATATGAGACTGTGGCATTTCCCTGTAACCTGCCCTTTATCACGGCTTTCAGATTTTGGCAGCGCTGAGAGATACGTGGAGGCATGGGGAGGGGTCAGGAAAGGTTAATCAGCATTCCCCTGAACTTAGTAATAAATCAGCTCTAGCGGCTGCCCATGCGTTAAGAAATGGGCAAAGTCAGCACCACTGCCACTAGAAGCAGAGTCCGGATTATCCGGATTGGCAACTCTTCCGGCAAGAATCTCCTGGGCTGACCTCATTTTATGCTGAATCTGAACCATCTGTTATTGCAATGTTTTTACGAAGAACGCTATAAACAACAGGTCAAGTTGACATTGTTTAGCTGGAGTATAAAAGTCACGCTTGTTTTTTTGCTTTAATTTCTTTTTTCAGGACATGCATACTGCAAAATATGTGATCCCCAGCTGACCACTGTTTAATCACAGGCACATGGAAGACGTTAGCAGAAAAGCACCATTTGGTTCACCCAGTCTGATCATTTGGGCCTGCACATGGTGCCGTCACACATCTTCCTTGACTTAAGCTTCTTCACCTTCCCTCTGCCACTAAAGTCCCTTTGTGCCGATCCCATTCATACTCCGGAGGTCCGTTCCAGGTATCCGCCACACGCTCGGTGCAAAAGCATTTCCTCACATTTCTTTTCAGCTTCGTACGATGATCACCCCCCACCCCCCGCCACCTCCTTGAGCTTTTCAATCTATGGAAATTGTTACCTTGTGCTACGTTATTGAAGTTTGCTACATATTTAAGATGGTAAACGATGCCAAAGAAAGACCAACTGGCCAGGGGCGGATTCCCGATGATGACCGGCCCGGGGATTTGCCGCCCCGGCCGGCCCAGGAGATACCACGTGGTCTGCTGAGCGCGGCAGACCACGTGCCTAGAGCGACCGGCCCACCGGAGGATGCCCGATCCCCCGATAGGCCAATCCGCCCCTGAAACTGGCCCATCCATTCTGTCCAGTCCCGAGTCTTGCACTTTTGGTAGAGGAGCGTATATATTCCCATATGCAACCCAACACCAGCTTTCCTCCCCTCCAGGTGCTCTCACAACCATTTTCCTACCAAATGTCCTCCATTATCTTTCCCAATAATGCCCAAAATTTGTTTCAAAGTGCCGTCCTTCACCACCACCATTGGTAGACGATCTTAGGCCCTGTCATCTTCAACTCTGATTCTTAAAAGGCCAATACTTAGTCCAACACATAGGACCCCCTTCCAATTCATTTTTCAAAATTTATTAATCACAAATAGGTCTAAGCGATTTATACTTAAAACACTCATAAAAAATATAAATAACATAAAATATACATATAAAGGACAATAAAACAAACAATAAATATAAACTACACATATAAAAGAAAGTCAAACAAGGAAACTCTTACAAAAGCATTAAGAGAAGGTTTGCTTCAGCAAACACTTTTTAAAAGAAGCCTAATTTTCTTAAGGCAGTCTTCCAGCCATAGGTAATGAGTTTCAAAGGGTGGGTGCAGCAACTGAAAAGGCCAAGGCGGGCATGACGAACAGATGGAACGTCAAGGAGACCTCGATGAGATGATTCAACTCACGAAGGTTTGTAAATTTTTAATAAAGCATTAGACCAAATCTTATTACCAAATTTTGTAATAACCTCCACCACTACCAAACATCTGGCCTTCCCATGCTCATTAAAATTTGGGTTTTAACCATGGTCCCCATCACAGAGGTTACCCCAGCGCTCTTGGTAGCTCAGTGCAGGTTATCCCAGTGCATTCTGGGTAGATCCACATAGAAGATCCCCTATTAAATATACTCAATTCGATTTCCCTACCTACACGGGGTGGGGTTGAAGACTGGATCCCTTCAAATCCTTTAAAATTCAGTGAGTCAAGGCTTACCGTCACGTGACAGTATCCCTGCATCTCCTTATAAATTATTATAAGCAAAGGTGGGGCTAGTGATGCACCATCTGGGAGAGCGGAGGGGTTAAGATGCTTTCACTGAAGAATTCAGCCATATAGGGCCATCTAATTTTCTAGGCGCACCCCAGCTGCAATGCCGAGACCCTAAACATTATCAATGGCACCCAGTGGCCAATGCTTTCAGCAAATCACCCAAATAAATATTTTTATAAGAATTACAAATGTTGAATTTTAGGTGCTATTTTATTTTATATCAAGTTTTGGAACAGTGTTATCTTCATGTTTTGTTTTATATCATATTTTTATTTTTTGGAACACTGTTTTATCTACATGTTTTCTTTTACATCGTGTTTTTTGTGTTCTGGAACGCTGTTTTATCTTCATGTTTTGTTTTATATTGTTTTTTTGTGTTCTGGAACGCTGTTTTATCTTCATATCGGTTTTTTGTGTTCTGGAACACTGTTTTATCTTCATGTTTTGTTTTATATCGTGTTTTTTTGTGTTCTGGAACACTGTTTTATCTTCATGTTTTGTTTTATATCATGTTTTTGTGTTCTGGAACGCTGTTTTATCTTCATGTTTTGTTTTATATCATGTTTTTGTGTTCTGGAACGCTGTTTTATCTTCATGTTTTGTTTTATATCATGTTTTTGTGTTCTGGAACGCTGTTTTATCTTCATGTTTTGTTTTATATCGTGTTTTATGTTTTGGAATACTGTTTTATCTTCATGTTTTGTTCTATATCGTGTTTTTTGGGTTCTGGAACGCTGTTTTATCTTCATGTTTTGTTTTATATTGTGTTTTTGTGTTCTGGAATGCTCTTTTATCTTCATGTTTTGTTTTATATCGCGTTTTGTGTGTTCTGGAATGCTGTTTTATCTTCATGTTTTGTTCTATATCGTGTTTTTTGTGTTCTGGAATGCTGTTTTATCTTCATGTTTTGTTTTATATCATGTTTTTGTGTTCTGGAACGCTGTTTTATCTTCATGGTTTGTTTTATATCATGTTTTATGTTTTGGAATACTGTTTTATCTTTATGAGAGTTGTCTGAAACTGCCTAGATTTGTAGATAGGTGGACTGTAAATTTTTAAATAAATAAATAAAACTGAGCACTAATCAGATTATAGCAGGGGTGGCCAACTCCAGCCCTCGAGAGCCACCAACAGGCCTGGTTTTCAGGGTATCCACAATGAATATGCATGAGAGAGACGTGCATGTGCTGCTCATATTTATTCATTGTGGCTATCCTGAAAACTGGCCCGCTGGTGGCTCTGGAGGACCAGAATTGGCCACCTTTGGGTTATAGCTTAAACAGAAATGAGGATATTTTGCATTCATTAGGCACTGTTAGAAAAAGCAAGGCTCTGCTACTTATTATCCCTAAAAGCAATACATTAGGACTTACTGGCAGGCAGCTGTCCAGACTGCTTCTTGTAGATCATATGGGCAGGAAGGTCAAATGATCAGTCTGCACACATATTTGCTTCATGATAGTAGTGAGAAAATATGTCTCTCCCATCGATTTGGTGAAACGGGAGCAAGGTCTGTACGCACATGGGAGTTACAGACAGTTCTCAGCAGTTTCAGAAATTTGTTATTCTTGGCTTTTTTTTTTCATTTGCATCAGTATTTTGTAGTATTCACAGAACTTACCACGAATCTACTCTTCAGCCTGTGGAATTGGACCTGGAACCTTACTCCTTGTATGACGAGCAAAACACAATTGCTGCAGAACCAGGCTAAACCACAGCAAATACTGTGTTAGGAGTCCTCCCCTTCAAAGACTGGGATGGGGATGTCAGCTGTCAGTCAATGGAGCCTACTCTGAGGAGAGAACAGCGATAAGTGGAGTGCCTCAAGGATTCATTATGGGGCCAGTTCTGTTCAATGTCTTTGTGAGTGATATTGGTGAGACAATATCCAAAGGGACTGTTTTATCTTTTTTGCCGATGATACTAAGATCTGCAACAGAGTGGACACGCCTGAAGGAGTACAGAGAATGAGAAGTGATCTAAGAAAGCTGGAGGAGTGGTCAATAGTTTGGCAGCTGAGATTCAATGCTGAGTAATGCAGAGTCACGCATCTGGGGTGCAGCAATCCAAAGGATCTGTACATGATGTGGGCAAAAGACAGATGTGCATGGACGGAGAGAGAACTCAAGACAGATGTGCATGGACGGAGAGAGAACTCAAAAGACAGATGTGCATGGACGGAGAGAGAACTCAAAAGATAGATGTGCATGGACTGAGAGAGACCTCGGGGTGATAGCTATTTGACAATCTGAAGGTAACAAAGCAATGTGACAAGCCGGTGGCTAAGGCCAGAGAGATGCTGGGCTGCATAGAGGCAGAACCAGCAGGAAAAAAAAAAGGTGATGCCGCCCCTGTACAGATTATCAGTGAGGCCTCACCTGGAGTACTATGTTCCGTTCTGAAAACTGTAGCTAAAAAAAACTAATACAGCAGGGAAGCAGTCCAGAGAAAGGCAACCAAATTAGTGTGGGATCTGCATCAAAAACCATATGAGAAGAGACTGACAGTAAACACAGAGAAGATATGATACAGACTGGTAGATAAAATGTAATGTGAACAAAGCTGTAGTTCCATGTTAAGAGTCACCACCCAGGAAATGGACCTAGGCATCATTGTGGACAATACCTAGAAATCCTCAGTTCGGTGTTTGGCAGTGGAGGTCAGAAAAGAAAACAATGTTAGGAATTATTAGGAAAGGAATGAGAATAAAACAGAGAATATCATAATGCCTCTGTATTGCTCCATGGTGCGACCTCATCTTGAGTATTGTGTGCATTTCTGGTCACCTCATAGCAGAATTAGAAAAGGCACAGAAAAGGGCGACCAAAATGATAAAGGGGATGGAACAATTCCCCAATGAGGAAAGCTAAAAAGGTTAGGACGCTTCACCTTGAAGAAGAGACGACTAGGGGAGATATGATAGAAGTCTATAAAATAATGAGTGGTGTGGAATGGGTAAATGCAAATTAGTGGTTTACTCTTTCAAAAAAAAAAAATACTAGAGGGCACTCCATGAAGTTACTAAGTAGCACATTTAAAACAAAGAGAAAATATTTTTTTCACTCAGCACGCAATCAAGCTCTGGAATTCATTGCTGGACGATGTGGAAAAGGCAATTAGCATACCTGGGTTTTAAAAGGTTTGCTCAAGTCCCTGGAAAAAGCCACTGCTTATCCGTGGGTGTAAGCAGCATGGAATCTATCTACTATTTGGGATATTGACAGGGTCGGTGCATGAGTATTTAGTGCCCTAGGCAAACCTTCGGTCATGTACCTCTCCCCAGCAGTTGCCTAGTGGCAGTAGCTCCAGTATAGCACTCCATCCTACTAGCGTAAGTGGCTGCAGCCAACACTCCCTTCCTTGGTGGTATTGGCCCTGGCACGGCACCCTTCTAAGCCTCATGCTGGCGGGGTTTTGCCACCCCCAAAATTTGTCGTTACTCTGGGCGACTGCCTAGTTTGCCTAATGAAAGCACAGGCCCTGGATTGGCCACTGCTGGAAACAGGATACTGAACTTAGTGGTTCTTCGGTCTGACCCAGTATGGGTTATGGAAGATATGAATGAGGAACATGAATCAAACCTTTACGAATGGAAAGGAAGCTGCAGAACCAGGGGTTGTGATACGAAACTCCATGGGAGGAACAGCATCTGGAAATATTTCTTCATGGAAAGGATGGTGGAGGCAAGTACAGTGATGGAATTCAGAAGGGCATGGGATAAACACAGAAGACCCTAGTGGCTAGAGAATGGAAAGGAAGAAAAAGGGGGGCAACCTGCACGGAGCAGCAATCACAATCCTAAACAGAAGGCATGGGCATTACCTGCATGAAGTGTCAGTTACATTCTCTAATCAATTTGATGGACAAACTGGATAGATCATTTGGGTCTTTATCTTTCAGGATTTATCATGAGGGCAACATTCAGCGCCTCTTATCCGGATAAATTAGGGCTTACCTGGCTATGTAGTGGCGGCTGAATATATCTGGCCCTGGTGAATGGCAGCCACTTAGCCAGATAATTAGTTATCTGGCTAAATACTTAACACGTAGATTGTAAAACTGCTGCTCGCGCAAAAACAGCCCATACACGCTTGAGCAATGTGAATTTTAAGAAGCTGGGAAGTACGTGCATACATACCTGTGCGAGTGTCAAGAATAAGGAGGCAGTAAAGAGGAATGGTTGTGTGATTGATTTGATTAGGTACCATCATTTGTTAATCAGAACAGCAGTGAGTCACTCAGGACAACTAACTGTAGTGTAAATCTCCAAAGGGATTGTTTTGTACTAATTTACCTTAGAAGCACAAGATATATTGCAAGGGAAGAGCTCAGTAACCCACAATCCAGTGGGAGCACTGAGAGGAGAGGATCACCTTTGCTGGTGGCTGAAGGAATCAGTAAGTTCTGCTTGGGAATTTTTTTTTTAAAGTATTGGGGAGAAGTAAACGATTGGGGTATATTATTTAGTATGTTTGTGCTTTTAATAGTCAGTAAGGCTGCTAATAAGTCAGTAATAAGTAAGGTTGCTAATAGTCAGTAAGGCTGCTAATAAACATGTGCAGTCAGTAAGGCTGCAGTAAGGCTGCTAATAAACATGTGCGTGCGCTACCTGGCGCGCAAGGTGCACAATCATGCACCCCCTTGCGCGCGCACATGTTATAAAATCTACACCATAGTGAATACACTAATAAATTTAAAGGACACTAATTACACACATTCCTACTCCCATAGCAATCTAAAACTTAACTAGGAACTGAACAAATTTGAGATGAAGGCAGTAGTCCAGCAGCAAGAGGGGGGTTTCCCAGTCTTTTGTATCGAGTGTCACATGTATGATATTTTACCCACCGGTGAGAAATTGTACATGTGCATCTGATGCAAAGAGCTCCTGTCTCTCAGAGAATGAATCCGATCTCTGAAGGCTAGAGTGGCAGACTGGAGGAGCTGAGGCAGACAGAGAGGTATATAGATGAGACCTTCAGGGACACAGTAGCCAAGTCCCAACTTCAGACTGGTAGCCCTGGTGTTGCTTTGGAGGAAGAAGTTCTCATGATCAGAGATCATCAACCTAGTGTTGCAGGAAAGGACCCTATAGCAAGGACCTGCTCTCCAGGTGGTGCATTGTCCTTTTGCTCCAAGGATGTGTCTCCCAGGACTACTGCCCAGGAGGGAAGGGTTAGGTTGGCCGTCATAGTTGGTGATTTGATTATTAGGAATGTAGACATCTGGGTGGCTGGTGGGCATGAGGATCCGCCTGGTAACATCCCTACCTGGTGCGAAGGTGGCGGACCTCACGCATCACCTAGATAGGATTTTAGACAGTGCTGGGGAGGAGCCAGCTTTTGTGGTACATGTGGGCACCAACGACATAGGAAAATGTGGGAGGGAGGTTCTGGAAGCCAAATTTAGGCTTTTAGGTAGAAAGCTGAAATCCAGTACCTCGAGGGTAGCATTCTCTGAAATGCTCCCTGTTCCACGCGCAGGTCCCCAGAGGCAGGCAGATCTCCAGAGTCTCAATACATGGATGAGATGATGGTGCACATTACCCCCTGCCGTAGAAGCAGAGAGCAACGCTGTGTATGCATTCAAAGTGATATATCAGGCTTAATTGGTTTAGGGTAGTAACCGCCATAATAAGCAAACTACCTCCAAGTTTATTTGTTTACTCAGATTGTGAAGTTCAGTCCTTTTTGGTTGTTATCTGAATGCAAATCCTTTTTTCCATATTTCCCTTTGCTGTTGAAGCAGAGAGCAATGTTGGGGTTGCATTAACCATGCAAGGGATTTTTTTTTGAGTAAGAGTAGTAATCACCAGGTAGTAAACATTCCAGCAAGCCACCCCCATGGCTCTACTCTTCATTCCCATCGTCTAGCCTTTATGGATCCACAGGTCTTATCCCACGCTGCTTTGAAATCTTTCACAGTTTTAGTCTTCACCACTTCTTCCGGAAGGACATTGCAGGCATCCACACCACCCTCTCCATGAAGAAATACTTCCTGACATTGGTTCTGAGTCTTCCTCCCTGGAGTTTTAAATCGTGACCCCTAGTTCTACTGATTTTTTTCCATTGTAAAAGGTTTGATGTTGACCATGAATCATTAAAACATTTCAAGTATCTGAAAGTCTTTATCATATCTCCTCTGCTCCTCCTCTCCTCCAGGGTGTACATATTTAGGTTCTTTAATCTCTCCTCATAAGTCATTTTATGAAGACCATCCACTTTTTTGGTCGCCCTTCTCTGGCCCACCTCCATCCTGTCTCACTTTCTTTCTCTTACTAGATATTCCTCTCTCTATGCAGCCCAGGATTCTTCTGGCTTTAGCCATCGCCTTGTCACATTGTTTCGCCGACTTCAGATCGCTAGACACCATCACCCCAAGGTCTCTCTCCTGCTCCGTGCATATCCGTCCTTCACCTCCTATCAAATACAATTCTTTCGGATTTCCACTCCCCATATGCATGACTGCACTTCTTGGAATTGAATCTCAGCTGCCATATTTTCAACCACTCTTCCAGCTTCCTGAAGTCATGTCTCATTCTCTCCACTCCCTCCGGCATGTCCACTCTGTTGCAGACCTTAGAATCATCCGGAAAAAGACAAAGCTTACCTTCTATCCCATCCGCAATGTCGCTCACAAAGATATTGAACAGGACCGGTCCCAACACCGATCCTTGCGGCACTCCGCTTAACACTGCTCTCTCTTTATCCATTTTTTTCCCCTTTTATTCTCTCCCACCTGTTACTAATGGCTTCCAGTACCCTCCAGCCCTAATTCCCCTCCACCCCACCACCAATGCAGAGAGCAGCGCCGTATCTGCATCCAAGTGACATCCAGCTCAATTAGGGGTAGCAGCCGCTGTAACCAGCAGGCCACACCCTTACCCATACTCTTACCCACCCCTGTTTTTATTTTTTTGTTTGTTTTTTTTGTTGTTTGTTTTTTTTTTTTGGAGATAGCAGCCCTCCATCTTTCCGCTCCGTGAAGGTGGAACACCAACTACTGGCCACTGGCATCCCACTCCGTGAATGCCTCTGTGGCTACTGCCGCTCCGGCAGAAAAAGACCAAATGGCCCATCCAGTCTGCCCAGTAAGCTTTGCACTTTTTTTTTCTCATACTTCTTTTAGTCTTGGCTCTTAGTAACCTTTTGGTTCTATTTCTCTTCCACCCCCACCATTAATGTAGAGAGCAGTGTTGGAACTGCATCTAAATGAATATCTAGCTTAATTAGTTAGGAGTAGTAACCGCCGCAATAAGCAAGCTACACCCATGTTTATTTGTTTACCCAGACTATGTAATTCAGTCCTTGTTGGTTGTTGTCTGTATATAGATCCACTTTTCTTCATTCCCCCTGCCGTTGAAGCAGAGAGTTATGCTGGATATGCATTGAAAGTGAAGCATCGGTCTTTCTCCCCTACTGTTGAAGCAGAGAGCTATGCTGGATATGCGTAAAGCATCGGTCTTTCTCCCCTGCCGTTGAAGCAGAGAGCTATGCTGGATATGCGTGAAGCATTGGTCTTTCTCCCCTGCCGTTGAAGCAGAGAGCTATGCTGGATATGTATTGAAAGTGAAGTATCAGGCTTATTTGGTTTGGGGTAGTAATCGCCGTAACAAGCAAGCTACTCCCTGCTTTTTTTGTGAATGCAAATCCTTTTTTCCACATTTCTTCTTGCTGTTGAAGCTTAGAGCAATGTTGGAGTCACATTAACCATGTGTATGTTTATTGAATAAGGGTATTATCTCCAGGTAGTAGCCGTCATTCCCGCGAGCCACCCACTCTTCATTCACGTCCTCTAGACTTTATGGATCCACAGTGTTTATCCCACGCCCCTTTGAAGTCCTTGTCTTCACCACCTCCTCCGGAAGGGCATTCCAGGCATCCACCACCCTCTCTGTGAAGAAATATTTCCTGACATTGGTTCTGAGTCTTCCTCCCTGGAGTTTCAAATCGTGACCCCTGGTTCTGCTGATTTTTTTCCGACGGAAAAGGTCTGTCGTCGTCTTTGGATCATTAAAACCTTTCAAGTATCTAAAAGTCTGTATCATATCACCTCTGCTCCTCCTTTCCTCCAGGGTGTACATATTTAGATTCTTCAATCTCTCCTCATAAGCCATTCAATGAAGACCCTCCACCTTTTTGGTCGCCCTTCTCTGGACCGCCTCCATCTTGTCTGTCTCTTCGGAGATACGGTCTCCAGAACTGAACACAGTACTCCAAGTGAGGCCTCACCAAGGACCTATACAAGGGGATAATCACTTCCCTTTTCTTACTCGATATTCCTCTCTCTATGCAGCCCAACATTCTTCTGGCTTTAGCTATCGCCTTGTCATATTGTTTCGCAGACTTCAAATCATTAGACACTATCACCCCAAGGTCCCTCTCCTGCTCCGTGCACATCAGCCTTCCCCCCCCATCGAATACAGTTCATTCGGATTTCCACTCCCCATATGCATGACTCTGCACTTCTTGGCATTGAATCTCAGCTGCCATATTTTCGACCACTCTTCCAATTTCCTTAAATCCCATCTCATTCACTCCTTCCGGCGTGTCCACTCTGTTGCAGATCTTAGTGTCGTCCGCAAAAAGACAAATCTTACCTTCTATCCTGTCCGCTATGTCGCTTACATAGATATTGAACAACACCGATCCTTGCGGTACACAGCTTAACACCGCTCTCTCTTCAGAGAGAGATCCATTTACCATCACACAGAGATGGAAGTGGAGGGTGGGTGAGATCAGGAGGAGGTGATGGAAGAAAATGAGCTGTGCAGAGACAAAAAGAGTTATAAAAATGATAAAGAAATGAGAGGAAAATTAGAAAATAAGCTTTAAAGGAAAAAGGAAGGTCTAAGGCAGAGATGAAACTGAGAAGCCAAGAGCCAGCAGAGACAGAGGGGAGATTCAAACTACAGACACAAAAGGTGGAAAACTGTTTAATTGAAGTTTGGTGAAGAAATCTATGGTAGCTGGATAGGATGGGGGGTGGGGGGGGGGGGAGAGATTTGATATCTGCCCTTGATTCCAGCCCTTCAGTTACCAGGGTAAATAAGATAATTTACTGGCAATATGGGAGAGGAAGAGGAGGGTTGATGGCCTGTGATATCATCATAGGCTCAAAATCTCTCTTAAAAAGTGTCAGCTCCAGCATTGAGAGGGGCTGTGGTCAGGGCTTTAAGTGAGATGAGCACTGCTCCCCTTGCTACACATTCCCCAGTTCTGCTTCGCAGGAGAGCGCAGTTATCCCTGGGCTTTCCAAATGGACAGCAGGAAGCACCACATGGAGCCGGGAGATATTAACTGCTGGGCTGCTAGGGCTCAGGACATGCAAGCAGTGGGAGTGTCTTAATGTGCACGGGAAGCTGAGTGCTGGATACTTCCAGGAAACAAATAGCGCCTGGGCTCAGGGAGTGCAGAGCAGGGAGGTGATCCAAGCTTGTACAGGAGGGGGAATCACCAACTGAAAGGCGACTGGAGCCTGCCAAACCTGCCGACGAGGGGGTGGGAATCAGTGACGAGATGGGTGAACCAAGCCTGCAGAGGAGGGGGCGAGGAGAAACCCGCTGAGGGGTGCAGGGATGGAAGGAGGAACCGGGAGGGGGAACAGAGAAGGAGAGGTCAGTGGGACATAGGGGAGCAGAGCGCCCTAAGGAGATATAGGAAGTGGAGCATTAACCCCCCTCCCCCAAATATAAAATTCAGAGGATGCCCAAACAGGAGGGCGAGAATTAAGAGTAGAGGGAGTAAGAAGGGGAGGGGGAAGAGAAGATTAGGAGAATGAAAGGACAGGAAGATTGAGAAAGTGTGGTGGTGGAGGCAGGAGAGGGAGAGACTGTGATGTGGATGGGTTGTCGGCAGGGTGGGGAGATGGAGTAGGAAGGAGGAGACTGGTGAGGATAATCTGGGACTGGGGAGAGAAATGTACTATGGGACTCTGAGTGTTTCCCTGGCTTTCGTTTTGGTCACACGAGTCTTTCCCATGTTCACTTTACCTGCTTCTCTCTGGACATTTAAATACTGGCTGGTCAGACATATTCATAACCCACTGGGTTCTGAGTTTTTTTTTTTTTCTTTTTTTGCTGGCGGCACTGTAATTTGTGTTGAGTTCGGCACCCTCCAATCATTGTCAAACGTTGGCTGCTATGACTAGCGCAATCCTTGTGCCATGATCCAGGAGAAGTGGCTTTCCCCGCTAACGTTCCTGCTTCAGCCGTTTTCTCCATTAGCAGGACAGGCTCATGTGACCGGGCAGGCGGTTGCATTCTGTATTGCTCCAGTCCCTCGGCTGAGCCTGCTTATTCTGGCAAGGGAACAGCCGATTCTGATTCATGACTTTCGGAATTATTTCTCGGACAAGCCATGCACAAACCTTGACCTCTTCTGCACTCCAAAGCCACAAAGCCCGGGCCCTCTGTAGTAAAATATTCAACACAGGTTCTGTCTGTAGTGCAGAGCTGTAGGGGGGCCATAACGGTACTGGAGAAATGCAGAGTATCGGGCTGTGGTGCCTTTTATCGGGCTAACATGAAGACGGCCTTCTCCATGAGTATCTGAGTGATACCCCAGAGGTCTTCAGAGGAAGAAGGTGGCCCTCGTGCTTTGGCTACTTTTTCTGTTAGTCCAAAAGGTATTGTGGCTCTCAGATCTGCAGTCCCTCCGGGGGAAATTTTATGCTAAGAAGAAAGTGAACCTGGGTTTCTCCGCAGGGCACTGGGCCAGGCCAGTCTGGCTTATAAGTTTGAAAAGACAGGGAAAAGTCGCATTTTTTGGCTTAAAAAGAGAGGCGTCTTTATCCTAAAAATGAAAAACTGGCAGCAGTGAATATTATTATTGCATATCCACTTATTGGACCGTATTAATAAAATATTTGCAGATCGGCTTCTACACATGAAGCCAAGGTACTTCTGCACCCCGCTGCTCATGGCAGGGACGTTTTTTATTTTCATTTGCTACTTTTTCCATTCTCTGCGTGAGCCAGGTCTGTAACCGTGCAGCCCTAGCAGAATACAAAGCGATTTTATTGGCAGCTGATGGCCATCATGCAGATTCCAGGGCTCAAAGTGCCTGTGACGGAGATGTTGTGCTATCGTACGTTTGCCATGACGCTCTCCTGCTGTGTCGCTATAACCTCGCAAGTCAATGACATCCACACATTTGAGCATTTTCTCCCCAACAAGACATGAAATGGTGAGATTTCCTGACTCACTGCATTAACCTCTTCCCGTTCCCAACCACCACCACCACCATCTCCCATTAATAATGCAAGTTCAGGAAAGAATCCTTAAGGACTAGCCATACAAAGGGCCAACACAAATATACATAAAGCAAAACTAAAATAACATGAAAATAATCAGCAAATGCCTTTCTCTACAAGAAGTAGATCAGGAGCCAATAAGTGCATGTGTTATAGCAGAATCTGGCAGCCATCACAAATACTGCAAAGAATCCCTGTGGGGTGACAAGATTTCATCTTGTTTTTAAAGCTTGTTATGAAGGGATTTTCTTTAAACCCTAACTAGGGACATGATGCTGTGGGCAAAGCAGGATGTAGAGGAGCTTTGCTCTGGGGGCTATCTACACTCAACCGGTCTCTATACATATGGTCAACAATCTAAAAAATGTGCATTTAGCTCCAGAGAACTCTTAGTTATTGATTTTTGGAAGTTTGTTGAGCAATGAGTACTTGAGCAGCAAAGAAGGAGCAAGAGAAAGAAAACCCGATATTGCAAGATCCTAAGATGGCGGCCACAAGCCTGAACCTTGAAACTCCTGCTGTAAGCACAGCTATGACCAAAATACTATAAGCATTGATGCAATCTTTAGAGCCTCGGTTTGAAAAACTAGACAAAATTTACGAGAAACTAGAGGAAATAACCAACACCTTTGGGCAGATAAATAAAAGAACAGCGGATATGGAACAGAGGATCTCGGATGTGCCTCATGACGTCAATAGTCCTTTATTTTGAGATCTTAAGTGTTCGCCGAGGTGTATATAGTTGTATTGTCACCCCTATCATATCGGTGTTACTGGAATTAATGATTTTGAATTTTAGCATTAATACCTTAAAATATATTTGAGCTTCTACTGGCAGCCAGTGCAGGGAGATCAGCAATGGTGAAATGTCATCAAATTTCCTAGTTCCTAAGAAGAGTCTTGCTGCAGCATTTTGTAATACTTGTAACGGTTGTAATAAACATGTTGGAAGACTGAGTAATAATGAATTACAGTAGTCTAGGTTTGAGAAAATTAGGGTTTGCAAGACAGTATGAAAGTCCTCAAATGTTAATGAAGGTTTCAATCTTTGTAATATGAACAACTTGGCGTAACCTGTAGTAACTAATTTATTGATGTGCTTTTTGATCGTAAGGTTTTCGTCAAGCTGGATGTCTAGATCCCATATTTGATTTGATGTAATTTGGAAATTGCCCAGGTCTAGAGCCGGTAGTTTTACTATCTTAAGAGTTTTTGCTTAGCCAAATGATTTCAGTCTTTTTGGGGTTTAATGTTAGTTTAAGTTGTGTTAGATCCTATTGTACTGCTTTCATATACGTTGAAAGTGTCAATACTGTATTTTCAAATGATTTGGAGAATGGAATGTAGAATTGAATTTCATCAGCATGTAAGTAGAAGGTAATTCCTAATTTCACCAGTAATTTCCACAGAGGGATCATATAGATATTGAACAGTGTTTCCGAGAGGGCTGAGCCTTGAGGGACATCTGTTTCAGTATGGAAAATATCAGAAACGTAGTTCCCTAATTTGTCGTAGAATATTCTATTAGACAGAAAGAAGGAGAACCATCTGAGAACACAGCCATCGATGTTGCTCAGCTGTTGGCACAGCAGGGTATGGTCCACAGTATCAAAGGCAGCTGTTAGGTCGATTAGCAATAGAAAATAAGAATCATCAGCATCAAACCCTCATAAAACAAAGTCAGTTATTAAGAGGCGTAATGTTTCAATTGAACGATTTTTTCTCAATCCAAATTGATTTGGGAAGAGAATATCTTGGTCTTTCAGATGATTTACAAGTTGGGATAACACTGCTTTTTCATAATGTCATAATGCCTCTGAATCGCTCCATGGTGAGACCGCACCTTGAATACTGTGTACAATTCTGGTCGCCGCATCTCAAAAAAGATATAATTGCGATGGAGAAGGTACAGAGAAGGGCTACCAAAATGATAAGGGGAATGGAACAGCTCCCCTATGAGGAGGTTAGGACTTTTCAGCTTGGAGAAGAGACGACTGAGGGGGGATATGATAGAGGTGTTTAAAATCATGAGAGGTCTAGAAAGGGAAGATGTGAATCAGTTATTTACTCTTTCGGATAATAGAAAGACTAGGGGGCACTCCATGAAGTTAGCATGTGGCACATTTAAAACCAATCGGAGAAAGTTCTTTTTCACTCAACGCACAATTAAACTCTGGAATTTGTTGCCAGAGGATGTGGTTAGTGCAGTTAGCGTAGCTGTGTTTAAAAAAGGATTGGATACATTCTTGGAGGAGAAGTCCATTACCTGCTATTAATCAAGTTTACTTAGGGAATAGCCACTGCTATTAATTTCATCAGTAGCATGGGATCTTCTTGGTGTTTGGGTAATTGCCAGGTTCTTGTGGCCTGGTTTGGCCTCTGTTGGAAACAGGATGCTGGGCTTGATGGACCCTTGGTCTGACCCAGTATGGAAAAAAAAAGTACTTTTCAGAGAAATGACAGTTTGGATATTAAGAAGATCATAAGAACATAAGAATATGCCACACTGGGTCAGACCAAGGGTCCATCAAGTCCAGCATCCTGATTCCAACAGTGGCCAATCCAGGCCATAAGAACCTGGCAAGTTCCCAAAAACTAAGTCTATCCCATGTTACTGTTGCTAGTAATAGCAGTGGCTATTTTCTAAGTCAACTTGATTAATAGCAGGTAATGGACTTCTCATCCAAACCTTTTTTAAACCCAGCTACACTAACTACACTAACCACATCCATTGGCAACAAATTTGAGAGCTACATTGTGTGTTGAGTGAAAAAGAACTTTCTCCAATTAGTTTTAAATGTGCCACATGCTAACTTCATGGAGTGCCCCCTAGTCCTTCTATTATCTGAAAGACGGGCCGATACAGTAAGGACGCGTAAGAAACAGTGCGGCAGTGCCGGGCACCCGCTCGTTTACCGCGCGCATATTTTGGTTCACATACCGCTCGATTCAGTATTCAAATTAGACGCAAATCCAAGCGGCATCCAAAACGCGTCAATGAAGCGGTAGGCGTTCGCAATCCATTTTGCTGTTTAGAGTGGTATGCAGCGCCTATACAGTATCCAGGGTGCGCTGGTACCTGTCATTTCAAATGTCATTCCATCAGGTAAGTGAATGGTTCTTTTCTATAGACTCCGCTGCCTTGAGCGCCCGGCTGGACGTCCAAGCCGCAACCTTGGACGTCCAGCCGGGCGCTCAAGGCAGCTGTGCCTCCGATCATGGATGCCTGGATAGAGGCGGGAAGGTCCATGAACGGGCGGGAAGGTCCATGAACGGACGCCTTGGATGTCCGAGGTCGCGGCTTCCGTTCATGGACCTTCCCACCTGTAGGCCCCGCTGCCTTGAGCGCCCGGCCAGACGTCCAAGTTTCCCAGTACATACATGGATATGCTCACTGTGGATTCTCTGGTGTACAGTTTGACTGGCAACAATAAAAATTATTTAACAGTACATACATGGATCTGCAACACTGTATTCTCAAGTTTGTATTCTCAACTCAGCTATGCGTTCTTATTTCAGCGACTACTACAGCCTTATTCTAGCTCTGTATAGGCGTCCGTAGAGGCGTCCATGTCTCCGCTGGACCCTGGAGCCTCAGGACGCCTAGTGGACGCCTAGCAGACGCCCATCTCTCTGGTGCCTGTAGAGGCGTCCATGCCCGGAGCCTCAGAGACGTACAGTTTAACCGTAGCCTGGCGCGGCTCCCATCTAACGCCAGGGACAGGGTGGGGGCGGTAAATATTCAGGTTAAAAGACGCGGTAAATAAGCTGGTTAACAGGGCGATAATTTGGGCGCACATTACTGTATCGGAGGGAATAGCTAATCCGATCATTAACATGTCATATACACGCGGCGGGCGGAAAGGGATACGCGTCCTTTTCGGCAAGCGGTAAGGACGCTTAAAAGCCGATACTGAATCGCGGGTACGCCTTACGCATCCAAAATGGGTTAAAAACAGGGTAACCACGGCCGCACATTTACCCATTCTAGACCTCTCATGATTTTAAACACCTCTATCATATCCCCCCTCAGCCGTCTCTTCTCCAAGCTGAACAGCCCTAACCTCTTTAGTCTTTCCACATAGGGGAGCTGTTCCATGCCCTTTATGGTTTTGGTCGCCCTTCTCTGTACCTTCTCCATCGCAACTATATCTTTTTTTAAATGCGGCGACCAGAATTGTACACAGTATTCAAGGTGCGGTCTCACCATGGAGCGATACAGAGGCATTATGACATTTTCCATTTTATTCATCATTCCCTTTCTAATAATTCCCAACATTCAGTTTGCTTTTTTGACTGCCGCAGCACACTGCACCGACGATTTCAATGTATTATCCACTATGATGCCTAGATCTCTTTCTTGGTTGGTAGCTCCTAATATGGAACCTAACATCGTGTAACTATAGCAGGGGTTATTTTTCCCTATCTGCATCACCTTGCACTTATCCACATTAATTTTCATCTGCCATTTGGATGCCCAATTTTCCAGTCTCAAGGTCTTCCTGCAATTTATCACAATCTGCTTGTGATTTAACTACTCTGAATAATTTTGTATCATCTCCATATTTGATTACCTCACTAGTCGTATTTCTTTCCAGATCATCTACCATATAAATGGACTTGGGGGCGCGCGGCTTTGTTGGACTTTTTTGTGCCTTTTTTTTTCTTTCAAAAAGTTTAATCCTCCCCTCCGCCTCCACGAAAAGATCCAGGAATTAATGTTTAAGGAGAGACCGACGAATGGTAAGCCTCTCAGACTTTAATTTCCTGTTAGAAAGATATGCTGCATACGAAGAGGAAGGGTGGAGTGCGGATAGATTCCTCTGCATCATCTACTCCTATACCCTCCCAACCATTGATAGAGGGGTTCTTTTCGCCGGTGACAGCATCATCCCCGGGAGTAAGGTCCGCTGAGGGAATAGGACGGGAACATATCCTACCCCTCATGGATGAATTAACATCTCTGAGCCCGGGTGCCCCTGAAATTTCCTCCCCTCCATTCCAAAGTAATCCCCAGGACTATGCTAGAGATCTAAGGCAAATTGCCGGTGAGTCGACGGCTGCAGAGGTGGGAAAGGAGATTACTGCGGAGGATTTATTAACACCACCTATTCGAGTATTGGAGAGTAAAAGTGGAGAAGTGAATGTAACAATAGAGAACCTATTGTATCTGTTCCGAATATGAAACTCAATACTCAGGAGAGGGGAGTGGACTTGGCAGGCGGAACAAATTTGGTTTCGGAAGCCTGTCAAGAACATAGGGAAATTACTGGTCTCACATTGCGGAAATTATCTAAGCCAAATGTAATTACGTTAGAATCAATTTGGAGTGCCTTGGTTACTTTAGAAAATTCAATTTCCTCTTTAACTTTAGCAATAAATGCTTCTCAAAAAATGATCCAAACAATGGAACCAATGGTAAAATTACATGAAGTACAAATTAAAGAAATGTCTACACAAATTATAAAGGTGCAGGAAACACAGGTAAGGTTGATTCAATCAGATATTATTACCACTAGGAAAATTGAAAATGTTGAGAATAGTATGAGATATGTAAATCTCAGAATATTAAATTTTCCATCTATCAAATTAATTTCGCCAAAAGAGCAATTTAAAAAATATGTGAGGGATATATACTCATGTTGCCATCTGAAGCTATTCCTCCAATAGCTAGGATTTATTATATTCCTACATTAAGAAATCCAATGAATATAGCAGCACCAGTTCAGATCCAGAATACTGGTTCCGATCTAACTACCTTTTTAGAAACTTCAGTAAAGGAACAGGTAGACCATCGGGGAACATTATTAGTTTCTTTCGTTTTTTCCTCTGATAGAGATTTGATTTTAAGATCCTTTTTTCGTAATAGAAATAAGATATATTATGGTCAAAAAGTGTGGGTATACCCTGATATAACAAAGGCTACTCAATCTCGACGGAAATTGTTTCTGGGGATGTGTGAGGAGGCAGGATTATTAGGAGCCCAAATAAATATAAGGTATCCTTGTAAGTGCATGTTGAAAATTAAAGATAACAGATACATTTTCTTTGAACCCATAAAAATTAAGAAGCTTTTTGGATAACTGTAAAGTTGAGACCAGTATAACCCAACCTGTTTAAAGGCAATATAGAAAATAGGCTGATATTCTCTCCTTAATTCTTATTCCTTTTTCTACTTTAGTAATGTTCCAGAGTTTACTGGATCTTTTCATTACTTTATACAATTATAAACAGAAAAGTTGTACTTTGCTTACTGGTAGTAGGAAACTAATTCCTTGCCTGTTGTTAATAGTTACTGTAATTAATTTTCTGTATGTGAAAAACAATGAAAATTGAGAAATAAAAAAAAAAAAAAAAAAAAGGAATAAATAAATAAATAAATAAATAAATGGGCTTGGACCTACGTGCCGCAAATGCGCAGTAGAGAGCAGCTCTACTGCACATGCGCGAGAGCACGTCGGTCAGAGGGGAGCCCAGCCGACGGCTGTCTTGGAAGCGGTGAGGAGGAGCAGTGGCGGCAGCACAGGAGGTCTCCGGGGGGGATCTCTCTCTCGCGCGCCTCATCACCGAGCGTCAGGCGGGCCAGCAACGAGCCCAGTGGAGAGGCGCGCGCAAGAGAGAGACCCCCGGAGACCTCCCATGGAGCAGCGGCGGCGGTATCTAAGTGTCAGGCGGGCCAGAGAGAAGAAGAGGGAGTTGAGGAGGGCTGAGGGAGAGGGACGGGGTTGTGGAGGAGGTGGGAGGGGAAGGAAGAGGATGTAAGTGGGGAGGGTAAAGTTGTGGACTACAGAAAAAGGGAGTGGAGGAGGGCTGAGGGAGAGGGAAGGGGTTGAGGAGGTGGGAGGGGAAGGAAAGGGAAGATGAGAAGGGATGGAAGGAAGAGGATATGTGGGAAGGGTAAAATGGAGTAGAGAAAAAGGGAGTGGAGGAGGGCTGAGGGAGAGGGAAGGTGTTGCAGATGAGGTGAGAGAGGATGGAAGGAAAAGGGAAGTTGTGGAGAACAGAGCGGCTCTAACCGTGCCAGTCTGACTGATGGAATCTCGCCCGTTTAACGGACTTAACGGCTAGTTTATAAATATACTGAAATGTTCGGGTCCCAATACAGATCCCTGAGGCACTCCACTGTCCACTCCCTTCCACTGAGAAAATTGCCCATTTAATCCTACTCTCTGTTTCCTGGCTTTTAGCCAGTTTGTAATCCATGAAAGGACATCGCCACCTATCCCATGACTTTTTACTTTTCCTAGAAGCCTCTCATGAGGAACTTTGTCAAACACCTTCTGAAAATCCAAGTACACTATATCTACCGGTTCACCTTTATCCACATGTTTATTAACTCCTTCAAAAAAGTGAAGCAGATTTGTGAGGCAAGACTTGCCCTGGGTAAAGCCATGCTGATTTTGTTCCATTAAACCATGTCTTTCTATATGTTCTGTGATTTTGATGTTTAGAACACTTTCCACTATTTTTCCTGGCACTGAAGTCAGGCTAACCTGTCTGTAGTTTCCCGGATCTACCCTGGAGCCCTTTTTAAATATTGGGGTTACATTAGCCACCCTACAGTCTTCAGGTACAATGGATGATTTTAATGATAGGTTACAAATTTTTACTAATAGGTCTGAAATTTCATTTTTTAGTTCCTTCAGAACGCGGGTGTATACCATCCGGTCCAATTGGGCAATAGCTGTCCCAATCGTCGATTCTACCAGTTTTATTTTTTTGAATTGGCTTTATTATTGCTTGTTTCACCCCTGTGGAATGATTCCTTCTGAGAGAGAGTGATTAATTAAGGATGTAGTTGTCGGGAGTGATAACTCCGCGTACTTGTTTCAGGGAACTGGCAAAAATTGGGTCATGTGGGTGAATAGCAGGATTAATTTTAGCAATGATTTCCTCAGTTTCCAGATTATTCACTCTGTCGAACGTGGACCACTTAACCTCGTTGTGTGGATCTTCTGGTACTTTTGTAGAACTGAATTTGAACTAAGTTTTCCAACTTATTAAGAACATAAGAACATGCCACACTGGGTCAGACCAAGGGTCCATCAAGCCCAGCATCCTGTTTCCAACAGTGGCCAATCCAAGCCATAAGAACCTGACAATTACCCAAACACTAAGTCTATTCCATGTAACCATTGCTAATGGCAGTGGCTATTTTCTAAGTCAACTTAATTAATAGCAGGTAATGGACTTCTCCTCCAAGAACTTATCCAATCCTTTTTTAAACACAGCTATACTAACTGCACTAACCACATCCCCTGGCAGCCCTTTTTAAATATTGGAGTTACATTAGCCACCCTCCAGTTTTCAGGTAGAATGGATGATGTTAATGATAAGTTACAAATTTTTACTAATACGTTTCAAACGCCGAGCTTCATTAGTACAGCAAGAGGAACCCTACTAACGAAGAGACACAGACATTGACTCCAGAGCCCCTGACGAAGATTTTAAACGAAACACGCGCAGTGTCGGGCTAATGTGGGCGTTCCAGGCAGGGCATTTAAACTTGGTGCCTCTGCAGACATCCGAATGATAAGGGTCTTTTTCTATGGCTATATGGCGTTTAATTGCTTTCCAGCAGCAATTCATAAATGTTAGTGACATTTAAAGGTTAGAAAAGAAGAAAAAAGTTAAAAGAAAAATAAGAAAGTTAAATGAAAAAAACAAAAGGAAAAAAAAATAAGGTTGAATCTCTTTCAAAATAAATTTTGACAAAACCTATGATTACAAAAAAATTGGTTTGAGTAGTCCATTTCACACTTGGACATTGAAAACTTGTCCTTATAAGTGAATAACATTAAACACGTTGTACTGTTTGGACTTCTGCTCACTAATGAGGGTTTTGTCAAAAGCTCATTAACATTGGCATTTCACATCACGTGGTTTATTGGGTTTAAAAATTGTTATATTCATACCACGATTCATATCCACTTTTGTGTGTTAAAGAGATTTCAGAATTGCCACCTCATAGGGAGGTTTAATATCAACTTTGTAAGGTTCTAGCTTTGGTTCTTTTTTATTAATTATTAATACGCCTCTCCTTTTCATTTAGGTCTAGGAAGATGAAATATATCATAGTTAGGATTAGAAATTTGATTTCAGAGTACATTATCTTTGCCATTCAGCCAGGTTTCAGCTATGCAAAAAATAACGGGATTTAAGTCCTCTAGCAGGTCATTAATCAGGGGGATTTTTTTTTTTTGACAGAGAGTGAACATTTAATAGGAGCAAAGTAAACATTAAACAGGAAGATATAGCGGCAGGAATATTACTTATCGTAGGGAAGACCAGATTTGTGTTCCTTCTGTGCTTCATTCTTGGTGCACTCATTAGATCTCATAAAGACCCCATCCTAGCATAGGCTCAATGAAACTCGTCTGATACATGATAGTCACCGTTAGGGCCAGGATGCACTGAGTACTCACTTCGAGGTTCCACTTTGGGGCTGCACGAAGGAGCACACAAAGGGGCCAGCTCTTTTATTGTGCTCCTTTGGCGCGTTCACCTCATGGCGCAAGCGCCTTTGGCATCGCTGCCACAGTGCAGGGATTCTGTCGATGGGAAGGCCCAGCCTTGTGGGTGCTGGCTAGGGATGTGCAGAGCAAAATTTTATGTTCATATTTTTTATGTCCGAAAGGGGGTCCCACTTGCGGCCAATATGGACATAAAAAAAATCCAATGAGTTGGGTATATGTACATATGTGCAAAAAAAAAATTTAAACCCCCTCACCCTCCTTAATCCCCCCCCCAGACTTACCACAACTCCCTGGTGATCGAGCGAGGAGTGAGGACGTCATTTCTGCAATCCTTGGCGAGAAGCATGTGACGTCGGTGGCACGTCGAGTGACGCGGCGTCACGTGATTCCCGGCGAGTTCGCGCCGGACGGCTCGTTCGGCCCAAAAAGAACTTTTGGCCAGCTTGAGGGGGTCAGGAGGGGTTTATATTTTTATTTTGGCTCAACATATCGAACATATCTATGTTCGATATGTGGGAAATCCGATCGTTTATGTCGAATCAATTTTTTAAGTAAAAAAAAAAAATGAGTTGCGTTTCACTAATGCGGTCAATCCGAATGCACACCTCTAGTGCTGGCATCTCCCTCTTTGCTTGGGGGGTGGGAGGGGGCATCCTCACCTCCGTTCCCTCGGGGCTCTATCCACCAGTGGTAGAAGCGGCAAGGCAGGCGCTGCGGTGGCCGCTCTGTTCCGAGTTGCTGCCGCGGTGCAAGGCTTCCGAGGGTGGGTAGGCAATGGGAGGGCCCAGTCTTGTGGGTGCCAGTATCTCCATCATCGCTCGGTGGGGGGGGGGGGGGGCGTCCTCACTGCTGTTCCCTCAGGGCTCTATCTGCCGGTGGTGGAAACGGCAAGGCAGGTGCTTTTTTTGTGGCGGATTCATTTCATGGCTGAGGTTCAGGGTGTTACCATGGGGAATGTGGAGTTCAAGATTGCTGCTTTTGCTGATGACTTGTTAGTGCACGTTACCAGTCCTGTCAGTTCATTAAAGGCACTGATGCAGGAGTTTTCTACATTTGGCTCTTTTTCAGGGTTGAAACTCAACCTAGATAAATCTGAGCCTATGGGTACCTCAGCGCAGGTTCATTCTCTTTGGGGCCAGGACTTTCCTTTGAGGTGGCAGGGGATTCGTTTTGATATTTGGGGAATTATTCTTCCTTCAGATGTTGTTATGCTTTATAAACTCAACATCCTGCCCTTGATACCTCAGATGAACATTAAGTTAAGCCATTGGCAAACCTATTCTCTTTCTTTTAGTCGGTCGGGTGAATTTGTTTAAAATGGTTCTATTTTCAAAGTGGCTATCTTGAAAATCGACATTCGGGTACTCCTATCAGGGCTATCTAAATTTTTATGACAAGGGCGAAAACCTCGACTAAAATGAATTCAGTTAATGGGAACCTGGGAAAGTGGGGCTGTTGGGCTTCCAGATATAGAGAGATATAATTGGGCATGTCAATTGCGACATCTTAAGGACTGGATGTGGAATACAACACACTACACTCCCTTAGACATTGAGAAGAATTTGGTTGCTCTATTGCATCTTCATTCAGTTCTTCATGCAGGGAGCATGGAATTGCAGCCTTCTTTTAAAGTGGGAGACCTATTCTTAGCAGTGCAAAACACTTGGCAAACACTGTGTGAACAGTTGGGGCACTCCTCAGCAATTTCACCTTATTTGCCCATATATAGAAATGGCCATTTTTTGGCTGGGGTCTTTATGGAGAACCAAAGGTATTACACAACTACAGGAGGTCTTGGGTGCAAATGGGCAAATAATCCCCTTTCAAGAACTGCAACAGGTATTTGATCTTACTGCCAAAGATCACTTTGCCTATTTGCAACTTTGCCACTACATTTGTAACCTGGAGGATACTGTTGCGCTGGTGGTGGACCCTTGGCTCGAGGTGGGGTTGACGCTACCCGTAGGGCAAGCCCCACGGGTCCCCACCTTCGGGAGGCAGAGTTGACTAGGAGACGGAGGCCAGCTGGAGCTTCGCCAATACCAGCCCTCGTTCCCCGCAGGTTGAGCCCTTGGGTACTGGGGCGGGCTGGTCTTAGGCGGCCTCCGTGTGATGACTCCCAGTAGATTGCCGGGAACCAGCAGAGGTATCAAGGGGCCGACATAGGCCCGGATGAGGCAGGAATCCAGAGATCCGGGCACCAGTAGGAACAGAGCGGAGACAGGGGGTGCCCAGGTAATAGAGGCCAAAGCCAAAGGCCAAGTCCAGGTGGAAACCAAAGGCGTAGTCAAGGCAAGCTGGTGTCAGGGCAGGCAAATGAGCAAGACAAGGTACTGAGTCAGAGCAGAGCAAGGGTCAAAGCCAGAGAGTCAGTCCTGAGCATGGTCCAACATAGCAAGTGTCAAAGCTAGTCTGGAGCTGGTCCAATGTAGCAAGGGTCAAAGCAGAGAGTCAATTCAGTAAGACCAGGAAGGTACCAAGGTACGGGTCAGGACCAGGAACGGAGTCAGGAACAGGAACCAGGAACAATGGGCAACGAGCACACGAACAAACGTGGAGACCTGTTGCCAAGGCAAGGAACTAGTGGCGGCCCCTTTAAAGGTATGAGAGGTGCGCGCACGCGCGCCTAAGCCAAGGCCCACAGGAGACCGGACGACGGTGTCTCCCTGCAGCCCACGCAGAGAGACCCGCCGGGAGCTGAGGAGGCCCGCGGAGGAGTCAGGAACAGCTGAGGAGGCAGTAGGTGCTCGGGGGCATAGGCGGTTGCCCACAGCCACGAGCGAGGATGGTCTGGGTCTAGGAGCAGAGCTACAAGGGTGAGTAGGCCTGGTCACGGACCTACTGCGGACGGGACACGCAACAGATACACACCTCAAAGAAGCCTTCTATGATCAAATGAAGGATGTTTTTTTCAAATTGAGGATTATAGGAGGGTGAGAATCTCTTGGCTTTATAAATCCTTGCTAAAGATTCAGCCATCAATGGATATAGATCCTTTACTTCCCAAATGGAATAGTGAGCTTTCAATTATGCTTACAGTCAATCAAATGAGATCTGGATTTAGACATATTAAAACATTGATAGCTTCAGTTAGACTGAGAGAAGAACAGTTTAAATTGCTAACGCGGTCTTAAATTTCTACTGTCAGAGCTTATAGATCCGGATTAATGAATACGGATGTATGTCGGAAATGTAAGCCAAATAGGGGGACATTAGGTAATGCTTTCTGGACTTGTGTTCCTATCAGTAGATTTTGAAATGCAATTCAGGATTTTTTGAACGCATTTCTGGGTTAAACATTTCCTTCCTTCCTGAAGGAGCCCTCGTTGATGATCCTGTTTCTTTTCAATTCAGAGTAAGGGTAATATGCTTTTGATTCGCAAGGCTTGTTTGGTGGGGGAAAAGAGCACTGTCACGATGTGGAAAGTGGATGAAGCTCTCTCGCATTGGGTTTGGAGGAATGCCTTTCGTGAGTTAATGTTCCTGGAGAAGATGGCATCAAGGGCGTTTGGTTACGCGAAAAAGAGCCTTTTTGGAAATTTGGAATGTATACCTTCAAATATTACCTGTTAAAATCCATAGTTGCGTGATAAATGATTTGTCGCTGTGAGTAGCTCGAACATCTGTGTAACACTGGGGGCTAGACTGGATTATAGGGGGTGTTTATGAGGTTACTCTCTGTGGGAACTGGTATGTGATCCTCTCTTGATGGCTTGATACTGTGTTTGGGTCGGGGGAAGGGGGGATAAGTATTGTCACTTTCACAGAAGAGGGTTATTTTGGGGAGGGGGAGGAACAATACTAAAAGCTGAAAATAATTTCGGTATAGTTTCTGGTAGAGCTTCCGCCCGCTACAGATTGTTTTCTTTGTAATATTTGCTCATTTAATAAACAGTTTGAACATTGAACCCTAACCAGGGGCCAGCTCAATGGCTTAGCCACAATGCTCTGTGCTGCCACACGCAGGACCTGGGCTTCATTCCCTGCCAAAGAGGCAGCACTCAAGAGTCCACATAAGAACATGCGATACTGGGTCAGACCGAGGGTCCATCAAGCCCAGCATCCTGTTTCCAGAGGCCAAACCAGGACACAAGAACCTGGCAAGTACCCAAACACCAAGAAGATCCCATGCTACTGATGCCAGTAATAGCAGAGGCCATTCCCTAAGTCAAATTGATTAATAGCAGGTAATGGACTTCTCCTCCAGGAACTTATCCAAACCTTTTTTGAACCCAGCTACACTAATTACCCTAACCACATCCCCTGGCAACAAATTCCAGTTCCTAATTGTGCATTGAGTGAAAAAGAATTTTCTCCAATTTCTTTTAAATGTGCAACTTGCTAATATCATGGAATGCCCCCTAGTTCTTTTATTATCTGAAAGTGTAAATAACCGAGTCACATCTACCCGTTCTAGACCTCTCATGATCTTAAAGACCTCTATCATATCCCCCCTCAGCCGTCTCTTCTCCAAGCTGAACAGCCCTAACCTCTTCAGCCTTTCCTCATAGGGGAGCTGTTCCATTCCCCTTATCATTTTGGTTGCCCTTCTCTGTACCTTCTCCATCGCAACTATATCTTTTTTGAGATGCAGCAACCAGAATTTGGTCTTAGATATTTTTATTGTTGCTGTAAAATGAAAAAAATGTATAGGGATTGCAGAAGTTTCATGTATTTGTTTCATTTGTTTACCATTATAGTCAAAGGGGAAGCAATGCAGACTATTTTGGGACCTAAATTGGGCTTTTCTAATAATTTCTAATGAAGCTGGTGGGTAAACATTTTCAGAAGGGTGAAGGCTCTGTGAAGGTAGCACCAAGAGGGACATGAAATGCCCAAGGATCTGCAGGGGGATTACTCAACATTGACACCAGGGACCACAAAATGCATGCTCTGAAGGGATCTGCCTAAGTGCCACGAGTACTTTTGTGAAGAAAGTATTTAATAAATATGAGATAAGAAATACAAATAAGAAAAGATACCCAAACAGCTCTGAATGAAGGCTCATGGCACAGGATCTCAAGTTTCCAGTTCCGATTAAGCTGGAGGTGTAAACCTAAGAACACAAAGGGGCGGATTTTCAGAGCCCTGCTCGCCTAAATCCGCCCAAAACCGGGCGGATTTAGGCGAGCAGGGCCCTGCGCGCCGGTGAGCCTATTTTACATAGGCTCACCGGCGCGCGCAGAGCCCCGGGACTCGCGTAAGTCCCGGGGTTCTCCGAGGGGGGCGTGTCGGGGGCGGGCCCGAACCGCGCGGCGTTTAGGGGGCGTGCCGGGAGCGTTTCGGGGGCGGACCCGGAGGCGTGGTTACGGCCCGGGGCGGCCCGGGGGCGTGGCCGCGCCCTCCGGATCCGCCCCCAGGATGCGTCCCGGCGCGCAGGAGGCCCGCTGACGCGCGGGGATTTACGCCTCCTTCTGGGAGGCGTAAATCCCCCGACAAAGGTAAGGGGGGGGCTTAGACAGGGCCGGGTGGGTGGGTTAGGTAGGGGAAGGGAGGGGAAGGTGAGGGGAGGGCAAAAGGAAGTTCCCTCCGAGGCCGCTCCAATTTCGGAGCGGCCTCGGAGGGAACGGGGGTAGGCTGCGCGCGCCGATCCAGGTTTTTAGCAGATACGCGCGGCTCCGCGCGTATCTGCTAAAATCCAGTGTACTTTTGTTTGCGCCTGGAGCGCAAACAAAAGTAGGCCTATTCGCGGAGTCTGAAAATCCGCCCCACTGTGTGCCCTGCTGGGTCAGACCAAAAGGTCCATTGAGCCCAACATCCCATCTGGACAGCAGCCAATCCAGGTCGCAAGTACCCAGCAGGATTCCAAAGTATAGATCCATTCCTCGCTACTCCCGGGGATGAGCAGTACCTTCCCCCCAGTGTACCTGCCTAATAACTATTTATGGGCTTTCCTCCTGGGGGACTTTTCCAAGTCCCCTTTGCATCTAGCTGTGCTAGATGCACTGACCCCGTCCTCTGGCAACAAATTCCACGGCTTGGTTGTGCATTGAGTGAAAACATAACTTTCACTGATTTGTTTTAAATGTGCTACTTGTTGGTTTCATGGAGGGTCCCCTAATCCCAGTACTGTCAGGAAGGGTAAACAACCATCCTCTATTTACCTCTTCCACGCTAGGGCTGAAGCGCCCTCACCTGTTTAATCTTCATAAAGGAGCCATTCCATCCCCTTTATCATTTTTGTTGCCCTTCTCTGTACCTTTTCTAATTCTGCTGTGTCTTTTTTGAGGTGGGGGCCACACACTACTCAAGGTGAGGTCAGACCATGAATCAATACAGAGACATTATGAGATTTTCCAATTAATGCTTCTATTTGCTTTTTTGAACATGCATTGAGCTGAGAATTTCTACAAATTGTCTATAACATCTCCAAGATCCTTTTCCTGGGCTGATGACTCCTAATATGGAACCCAGCATTGAGTACTTAGAATTAGGGAAAATAAAGCTATGTGCACGTGTCCACATTAAATTTCACTTGCGATTATATGTCCAACTCACGACTCTTGCACAGTCATTCTGCAGTTCCTCACAATCTGCTCATGTTTTAACAACTGAATAATTTAGTGTCATCTGAAAATCTGATCGTCTCACTCATAGCTCTCTTTTCCAGATCATTTATGAATATGTTAAACAGCTCTATTTCCTATATACAGATCACTATTTACTTTCTTCACTGGGAAAACTGACCATTTAGTCTCTCTGTTTCTTGTTTTTTAACCAGTTATCAATCCACAATAGGATATTGCCTAATATCACATGACTTTTTAATTTCCAGGAGTTTCTCATGGGGGATTTTTTTCACCTGCTTTTTGAAAGTCCAGATAACCTACATATGTATTTTAATTCTGTAAATTACAGAATTAAAATACATATGTAGGTTATATGTAGTGATCGTTGAAAGGTGTAGGTTATATGTAGTGATCGTTGAAAGGTGGTGTATGATCAATAGTAAACTAAACTATAATCTATTGGTTCACAGTTATCCATGGGGTCCATTTTCAGCCGCTGTGGGGCTCACCTAGTTAGAAGGATAGATATATCCAGCTAACTAGCAGGGTATATTTAGTTGTGCGGTTGTGCCGCTGAATAAACCCAGAGTTAGCCGGTTATGTCTAATCGGCTAACTTTAGGACAGCCCTACGACCTGACCAGAGTTAGCCGCATAAGTTAAGCAGCTAACTCCGAATATTGGAGCTATTGAAGCAGCTAACTTTGCTCCTCCTCAGAACACTTCTTGCCTGCCCACAGAATGCCCCCTTCTTATCCGGATAAGGGCTACATATAGCCGGGTAAGCCATTTAAACAGATAACTATTATGTTAACCGTTTAAATGGCTTTTGAATATGGACCTCTACATAAACGCCTTCAAAAAAATCTAATGTACTGGTTAGGACAATACTGTTGTTTGCTAAAACTATGTTGGCTCTTCCCCATTAAGCCATGTCTATCTATATGGCCAGTAATTTAAGAAGGGCTTCTAACATTTTGCCTGGCACCGATGTCAGGTTCACCCATCTATAGTTTCCCTAATCACTCCTGCAGCCCTTTTTAAAAACTGGCTTTACATTGACACCCTTCAGTCTTAAGGTATCATGGCTTTTTTAATGATGGATTACAGATTACTAGTAACAGGTCTGCAATTTCATATTTGAGTTCTTTCAGAACTCTGGGGTAAACACCATCCAGTACTGGTGATTTGCTACTCTTTAGTTTGTCAATTTACTCTTATTACCTCTTCCAGTTTCACAGTGATTTGCTTCAGTTCATTTGAATCATCCCATAAAAAAATGTTTCTGGTGTGAGAATCTCCCCAACACCCTCTTCAGTAAACAATGAAACAAAAAATTAATATAATTTTTCTGCTATGTCCTTATCTTCCCTAAGTGCTGTTTTTATTCTCAGGGTCATCCAGTAATATGACATCATTACAGGTTTCTTGCTTTGAAAACGTTTTTATTAGTTTCTGCCTCTATGACTAGCTTCTTCTCAAATTCTTTCTTAACTTGCTTTTTTATATCTTACTTGCCAGTGCTTATGATCTTCCCTAGTTTTCTCATTTGAGTCTTCTTTTCATTTGTTGAAAGATATCCTTTTGACTTAATTGCCTCTTTTACCTCCCCATTTAACCATGGTGGTAGTCATTTAGTCTTCCTTCAACCTTTTTAATGTGAGAATACATTTTATCTGGGCTTCCAAGATGGCATTTTTAAACAATGTCCTTGCTTCATGCAAACTATAGCCTTTGCAACCACTCATGTTAGTTTTTTCTAATTTCCTCATTTTATTATAGTCTAACCTTTTAAAATGAAATGCTACTTCTGTAGTTTTACTTAATGTCCTTCCTCCAGTGATGTCACATTTAATTATGTTATAACCATTATTGCTATGCAGCCCCACAAATGTTACCTCTTGCACCAAGTCCACTGAGAACTAGATCTAAAGTAGTTCCTCCTTAGTTTGGTTCCCTGACTAACTGCTCCATGAAGCAATCATTTATGGCATCTAGAAACTTTACTTCCCTAGCACATCCTGAGGAAACATTTACCCAATTAAAACTGGGTAATTGAAATCTCCCATTATTATTGTGTTGCTAGTTTTATTTGCCTTTCTAATTCCTGCAAGCATTTCACTGTCAGTTTTTTCATCTTGTCATTCTTGTGATGTGGCCAAGTTGGGTGTGGATTTCGTGTTTGTATTATGGCATTTCTAGATCAAAAAAGCATATGATGGTGTGTGCTGACAGATTTTAAGAGAGCCAAAATAATCCCGGCTCCTCAGAACTTCTACTTGAAAAATAGGCATATACAGTATATATTTTAAAAAATTAATATAAATACACATGTAATCATCTGTTGCAAAAAATCAGCCTCCAAATAAAAAGTGAAAGATGAGCCCTCTAACGAAGTGATCTGGAACAGATTATCAGCTTCCCTGGTGAGAAAGTTTGATTGCTAGATGAATTTCTATTCTATTCTCTAAAATAAACGGTGTTTAAAGACCTAGAGGAGTCCCTGATGGAGCCCTGACAAAGAGTTGTTCATTTCCTCAGTATCTAACATTAGAAAAGGGGCAACTCATCTGCCACAGATAAACTGTGGAAGAAACCTTTTTGTAAGCAAGGCTCTTCACAGTTCGCATGTGTGTGTTTGTGGTATGTGTATATTATGCATGTGAAGGTGTTTACATGCATGGTGTATGTGTATGGGGCATGGATGGGTATGCATTCGATTATGTATGTGACTGATGTGATTGTGTGGTTAGCGTGTGTCTCAATTTTAAAGTACAGAGTAAAAATTCAGGGTATGAAATGCAGATCACTTGTTATATGCTGCTGGTGAGATGCACATTTTATAAACTCCTTGATTCTGAAATGAGATCTTCTCAGCTTTGCCATTGGTCATGTTGGGGCCCATTTTCAGCCACTGTGCGGCTCTGCCAGTTAGCCAGATAAACATATCCAGCTTACTAGCAGGGTATATTCAGTGGCGTGCTTGCAAGGCCAAATATATGCAATCAGATTAAATGCAGTACCATGCGCTGCCCACAGCGCACGGCTCAACGCGTGATTAGATGCGTGTTATGGACGAGCGTCCATTACCCCGATGCATCCCAGACGTGTGTCCAATCAAGCGCACTCATCACATGTAAATGCATGTTGATGATGCTATTATTTATTTCCCCGATGCAAAAAAAAACAACTGTGCCTGACGTGCACATTTTTACTCGCCAAAATTAACGCCTGCTCTGAGCAGGCGTTAATTTTGGAGAAGCCCAAAAAGTGTACAGAAAAGCAGAAAATACTGCTTTTCTGTTCTTCCTCTGACTTAATATCGTGGCGATTTTAAGTTGGAAAAACTAAAAAATTTGAAATCTTCCTCCCCACCCCACTCCAAAAAAAGGGTGCTGGCAGTCAGGTTAGGAAAATGGATGCTCGTAAATTGAGCGTCCCTTATCTTAACCCGATACAGCCACCTCCTGGGTGCCCGCTGCTGAGGAGGCACTAGGGGCGCATAGTTTCCCCTAGCATCTCCTTTTTAATGCAGCAGCCCATTTGCATTTTGCATCAGGCATCACGGAGAGGTGGATCGGCACGTGTTAAGGGAGCTGGCACTCAATCATGAGCGCCCGTTTTACCCAGGCTGATATTGCATCGGCCTGAGTGTTAGAATCCAGCTGCTTTCCCAGACTTCTTGGTGGCGGGCGTTCAACGTATGGCAGGGAGACGCCATTGGATGCTCTGACACATGTGATACTAGTACCCGGCGAAGAAATGCTTAGGGCGTGCATACGTATCAGTGCACACAATCCGGCGCATGTTGGCGGGAGAGTCGGGTACACACCCTGATGATGATGTCACATGCTGAAGACTACTTAGCCTGCCTGGACTTGGAATCGTTGCATCAGCAAGGTCTTTTGGTTGTGCTCCTCCTAGTTCCAGATTTCTATCTTGCTCAAGCCCTCTAGCCTGGTTCTGTCTTCTCAGTCTTCGGCTTTGCTTCAGTCTTTGCCTGTGGCTCCGTTACAGTTTTCAGCTCCGCTTCAGCTATCAACCTTGCCTCAAGTCATAAGCCTTGCCTCAATCCGTCAGCCTTGTCCTCGCCTGGCTTCAGATGCAAACCTGGTCTTTGCATCTGAACTTTTGAACTCTGTCATAGTCTGGCCCATGGCAAGAATCGTTCATCCGATTCTTGCCATGGGCGTGGGTCTCAGGACTCTACCTATGAGGCTGCATCACAGCAAAAGGGGCTCACGCATACACAGTTCCTTACAGTTTGTTGAGGCCATGAATTGGTGAATGTGTTCCCATGACAGGCCATCGCTGCCTTGATCACCCAGATGCAGGAGCAAAAAATAGAATTGATTGGTCTCCTGCACCAGTTCATGCAACAGGCCCAGCAGCAACTCGATCAAATAAAAGACTCATTACAGACCTTGTCACAGCGTTTAGACGTAATACAAGTTCAATGTCCAGTTTCAGTTCCAGTTCTGGCGAACCCTGCTCTGACACCTATCCAGTCTGGCGAGTCCATAATTCAATTACCGCCACCTCCAAGGTATGGGGGTGATCCTAAAGCATGCAGAGGATTCCTTAATGTGTGCAAGATGCAATTTGAATTGCAGCCAGCTCATTTTTTTTCCAACTGTGTCAAGATTGGATGGTCCAACTCTCGCTTGGGCCTTTCCTTTGTGGGAACAAGATGATTTGCTTCTCAGGAATTTGGACAATTTCATTCAGCATTTCCGTTTGATCTTTGACCAACCTGGGCGAGTCACGTCTGCTGCCACAGAGCTTCTTCGTATTCATCGGGGCAATCATTCTGTTGGCGAATATGCGATAGAATTCCATATCTTAGCTTCCGAACCTGGTTGGGGCGAAGATAGCCAAACCGCCATTTTTTGGCAGGGATTATCTGAGAGAATAAAAGATTGACTTACAGCCCAAGACCTTCCTCATCCCTCGAAGCCCTCATTGCATTGGCTATTCGTACTGACCTGAAATTCCAGGAACAGGCTCGTGAAAAGAAGAACTCTCAGCAGATCTCACTTGTGATTCCCACACCTCTGACTCTAACGCACCTGATCCTGGAACCACCGAAGGTGGCTGCCTTCAAAGAACCCATGCAATTGGGTAATACCCGACTTTCTCTTGATGAGAAAAAAAGGCGAAGGTCGCACAAGATTATTTTGTCCGTCAGTGCTCCCCTGAGCACTATAAAACTCTATAAAGAGGTCTCTCCACTACTAATGGTTCCAGGGTGTCTTACCTATGGAAAACACTCAGTTCAGACTAAAACTTTAGTAGAATCTGGAGCAGTGGGCAACTTTATTAAAGAATCACTGCTACGTCAATGTGGTTGCCCTACTACCAGCTTAAATACTCCCTGTGTCATTTCATTTGTCGTGACTACAACTTCCTCGTGATGCAGATTGGGTCTCAACAAGAGAACATTCAGTTCTATGTACTATCTAAAGCATCCAGCCCTCTTGTTCTTGGACTACCCTGGCTGAGTCTTCATCAACCATCTATTAACAGGAATTCCTTACAGACTGACCAATGGAGTCCATCCTGCCGAGATCATTGTATTGTTTCATCTTTGTCTCTGGCCTCTTCACTTTGAACCGCCTTGTCTGAAGTGCCGGTTTTGCCACTTCAACGTTCATCCTGTTCCTATGTGAATTCTGAACTGTGTTGTCCTCCTGCCAAAGAACCTTTGTCCATCGATCAGGACCAGTCTCAGTCCTTGTTCAAGCTTTCTGCCTTTTCTTCAGTTAAGCCTTCTGCTTTGAATGATTTTTCAGTCCAGTTTCAAAACCAAAGAATCTCTGACTGTGCTTGGTCCTTCCGGAGGATCTCATTTGAAAATGCTGTGGGACTGAGAGCATTCCGAGAGAGAACGCATCTCTTCAGATCAGTTGTTTTATAAGAAAAGTTCCCTGATGCAGTGCATTACGATGTCGGGGTTTTCTAGTTTCACTTTTATTTGCAGTTGATAAAAATGATATAAAGCATAAGGTGGACGACATTTTCTCTGTAATTAGGCACTGGCTGACTTGCTGACCCTTTATTGTATCTAGGATTAATATTTGGCTTTATTTACTCTTCTGATACTGGATTTATTTTGTGACAGTCCTCCACTCTTTTTCCATTAGCGTTTATTACTTTGGCACTACATGTACAATCGTCATGCCAATAAAGTAATCTGGATCTGACTAAAAGCGACATTGGTATGTGGTGGAAGAAGCTGCAGTGGGGTGAAAGGGAAATTAACAGGAGGATTATATCCATTGTCCCCGCTGGTTCTTGTCTTCCTCAACCCCCCCAGCTCCCATTCTCTGGTTCTCTTGCCTTCCAGTTCCCGGTCTCTTCTCCTCTCGACTCCCTCCTCCAAACCCCCAATCCCATCGACGACTCCTCCTCCAGGTCCCCAGAGGATGGGAGTGGTTCACACAAGAAAAGAGTACCAGAGAAAAGAAGAGCAGAAGGATGACAGAAATTGGAATATTTGTCAAAGTGCTGATGCAATGACACATCGGCGGACAATCAATGCTATGATTGGATTCACCATGTAAAAAACAGATACAGCAGCCCTATTATACCCGAGCGTGCTCTGCAAGCAGACAGGATATGCATTCCAGCTCGTAGCCAGATACACCCGGCCATAAGGTCACACAAGCATTTGATACCTCACAAACAAGAATACCCTCTGCCGGACTGCACCTCGCTTGCTGTGCTGCCCCCTCGAGAGGGATTCCTCCTGCAGCTCCCGGGGCATCCTGCCTTCCCCAGGTTCCTGAGCTCTGCCGCTCAGAGGGAGGATTGCCCCAGCATCAGTCTGAAACACAAAAGCAAGCGGGAAAAGAGGGTCAGGGGTAGTTAACAGAAATTTAAGTAACCTACTTACATCTGCTAGCACTTACCCTGTAAAGCTTAGACCATTGATAGATAGTAACTCGCACAAATAGGAATTGTCATCTTCATATATGGCCATAACAGGTACTGTAAGCTAAGATTCAATAGTAAAACAGACAGAAATGTGCTTACCAAAGTTGGCAGGGGGAGCCTCCAAGGCACTTCCTCCGGGTTACGGTACTGGTCTCGGAGCACCAGCTGGAGAAAGAAGGGCAACGAGTCGGGAGGATCCAGTCGCTGCCTCGTGAAGATCAGCCAGTCAGTAAAGAAATTCACGTGAGGGGCATGGCACAGGTGTCCTATACAGGACTACAAAGATAACATTGCAAGGGAACTCCGAGGACCCTTGGCCCTTTAACTCCATATGGAGAATGATGGCATTAAGGATTTTCATGAAGAACTGCCAATGCGGGACGGGTAAGAAGTGTGAGACCTGACTTCCAATCCATTCCCAGACACACAGCGCCTCTGTGCTTAAATGTTTTAACATAGGATAGGATTCCTTTTATTCGCCGACATAAAAACATTTCCAGCAGAAAATTAAGTCCCAAATTTGGGTGAACTGAACCCTATAGCGGGGGACTTTATTCAGCTGCAGTAGTTTTGTGCAGCTAAAAAATAATAACAAAAGGAAACAAACCAATAAATGTTCACATATCAGAAAATTTCCTATGACAGCATTTTCTTTGTCGAGGGTCTCCTCCACTAGGATTCTGCAAGTTGTTAATAGCCAGAGCAATGTCACGTGCAGCCGGTAATTCCAAACAGGGGCAGACCTCAGAGTTACATCCACATCCAACCCTGCAGCTCATGAAATTTCAGTTAAAACCAAAATTGAATTTCCTGTTTTGGATGTCTCCAGGTCACCAAATCTCCAGACAATTATATTCTCGGATTCTTTCATGCACGATAACAACCTGCCGGAAATTCTTTACTAAACGGAACAGCGAGTTTGTACAGAAAGTACCAGCAACAGCTGAAGGGTACATGACAGCGCATTCTGCAGTCAAGCCAAAGAGAAGCTGCGGACGATCTGCAGCAGCTGGTGCCAGCATTATCCAGCGCTGTGCAATGGCTCTGTAACAGCAGGCGCCAACACGGCAAACTGATTGGCTAACAGTGGCCACATGGATCTGTCAATGCAAGCCTTCTAAATGGTGGCCACATGGACTTGTCAATGCGGCTCTCCACTGGCCACTATTTAGAAGGCAGCATAACTCTTGAAAGCTCTTCACAAATGTATGACGTTAGTCCAAGAACAAGCTCTCACTGCAAGTTGCTGGCTAGGCCCTTATTTCTATCTCAGTAGTTATGGAAAACCCGACTCTTCCATGGTGGAGGCATGGAGGAGGGAGATTGCAGAACTGGCAGAGAGAATTGGTAGGTATGTCTGACATTTAAATAGAGAGCTGGAGCTTTAATTTACTGGAAAGAAACCATTAAAAAGAAAAAACCTTACCTACTGGATTTTCAATGATCTATATGTTTTCCACATTATCGCGCACAACCATAACCACAGCTTTCTCTGGCTAGGAAGAACATATTCCATCCTCTCAGTGCTTATGCCAGGCAGTCTTGGGAATTTTTAGGGTGGTCTCAGATAAGCCAGGCTGGCTTTAAAAACGGGAGTCTTTGGTAAACGGCACGATTCACACATGGGAGACGCCAACAAAATGGTGAAAATGGAATGCAAGCACTAAAAGTGCTGGAACGTTAGGACACAAAAGGTAATAGACAAAAACAGCGAGTGCCCCACCAACCAACAACTAAGGGGGCCCCCATGAATGACACTGTGTGTGGAGGAGGGGAGGGCGAAGTTACTTACCTGTAACAGGTGTTCTCCTAGGACAGCGGGATGTTAGTCCTCACAAGAGGGTGACATCATCAGATGGAGCCCGGCATGGAAAACGTCTGTCTGGCACACTGAGCATGCCCAGCATGCCACTATCCACGTGGGGTCTCTCTTCAGTCTCATAGGTAGATTATGAAAAAAATAACACAACAAACCAGGGGAACCCAACTCCGCAGGGTGGTGGGTGGGTTTCCTGAGGACTAACATCCTGCTGTCCTAGAAGAACACCTGTTACAGGTATGCAACTTCGCTTTCTCCTAGCAGGATGGTAGTCCTCACAAGTGGACCCGAAAAACAATGGGACCAACAGACACCAATTCAGGTGCCAACGGGCACAACAACAGAGGTGCTGGTGGTAACAGCAGGGACAGCCTGAACTCAAACCAGAAGCCTTAGGCAGGGAGAGTTGGGTTCACAGTAGAGATTCGAGGACAGACTGTCCGAATCTGCTCTCCCGGTGGCTGTCCCTGTCCAGACAATAATGAGCCGCAAAAGTGTGGAGAGAACTCCATGTCACAGCCTTGCAGATCTCCATTGGAACTGCACGCAGGTGAGCCACAGACGTCGCCATGGCCCTAACAGAATTAACTATTATGTGACCCCCCAGCTGCAGTCCCACTTGGACATAGCAGAAGGAAATGCAGACGGCTAGCTAGGTGGAAAGAGTCTGCTTAGCAACAGCCACTCCCAGCCTATTAGAGTCAAAGAGCTGGGTGGACCTTCTGTGGCCTGCCGTCCAGTCCAGTTAGAAGGCTAAGGCCCTCTTACAATCGAGTGTGTGCAGTGCCCTTTTCCCTTGGTTGGAATGAGGTCTAGGGAACAAAGTAGACAGGACAATGGATTGGTTAAGATGGAAATCTGTCACCACCTTCGGCAAGAACTTAGGTTGCATGTGCAGAACCACCCGGTCTTGGAAAAACCTTGTGTAAGACAGATAAGTCACCAAGGCATGCAGTTCAATGACCCTGCGTGCCGATGTGATTGTTAACAAGAATATGACCTTCCAGGAGCGCAGTGGATCAAATGGTGGCTTCATCAGCTGGGCCAACACCATGTTAAGGTCCCAGGAAACCGCGGGGGGGGGGGGGGAGGGGCGCCTCAGGGGAGGTCTCAGCTGAAGCAACCCATGCAAGAATTGCCCTACTATTGGCTGCACCGAGATGAACGAACCATCCACCTCCTGGTGATAAGTGCCTATGGCACTCAGATGTACCTGAATGGAGTTGGTTTTAAACCCATCCTCCGAGAAGTGCAGCAGGTAATCCAGGAGCTGCTGCATAGGGCAGGAGAAGAGGTCGAGACCCTTCTGCTCACACCAGATGGTAAACCTCCTTCATTTCAAAGCAAAAGACTTCCTGGTGGAAGGCTTTCTCGAAGCCACCAAGACTCGACCCACCTCCTCCGAGAGGTCAAGAGGCCGCAAGATCAACCGCTCAACATCCAGGCTGTGAGGGACAGGGCCCAGAGGTTGGGGTGGCGCAGCCTGCCCTGGTCCTGTGTGAGGAGGTCTGGGGCAGTCCCCAGACAGATCAGTTCCCGCCGGGAGAAATCCTGCAGGAGCGGGAACTAAACCTATCTCAGCCAATGGGGGCTATGAGGATCATAGTCCCCCTGTCCTGGTGAAGCTTCAAGAGGGTCTTCGATACCAACGGGAGTGGAGGATACACATACAAGAGGCCTGACCCCCAGTGAAGGGAAAAGGCATCTGTGGCTAGCTTGCCAACTGACCTGGACAGGCGGCAGTACCGAGGAACTTTACTGTTGCAGGGGAAAGCAAATAGATCCATGTCCAGGGTTCCCCAAAGACGAAAGATATGATCCGCCACCTTCTGCTTCAGGGACCACTCATGGGACCTGAAAGTTCGGCTCAGCCTGTCTGCCAACGTGTTCTCTGCACTGGCCAAGGACATGGCCTGAAGCAATATCCCCTAAGCCAGCGCCCAAGCCCACCGCCTCCTGACAAAGGAGGAAGGATCTGGTGCCCCCCTGCTTGTTGATATACCACATGCTTACCTGATTGTTGGTCCGGATGAGGACCACCTTGTTGGATTGCCAATCCTGGAAGGCCAAGAGAGAATACCGAATTGGCCGCAGCTTCCAAGACATTTATCTGACACAGAGCTTCTCGGGTGATCCAAAGGCCTTGGATGTGGAGGCCATCTACATGGACATGCCATCCCAGGTGGGATGCATCCATGGTAAGCACAATCTGGATGGGAGGAGCCTGAAAAGGTACGCCCATTTCCAGATTGGAAGGGGTCCTCCACCAAGGCAAGGAAGCCCCGAGAGAGGGGGAAACCTGGATGCAGACTTGAAGACCTTGGGTGGCCTGGTGCCACTGGGATCGCAGGGATCACTGGGCCCGGTGCATATGCAGATGGGCAAAAGGGGTGACATGGATGGTTGCAACAATGTGTCCCAGAAGCTGCAGCATATGCTGCGTGGACACCAGCCGGTGTTTCTGGACTTCATCCACCAGGGACATCAGCGTGTGTGCCCTGTCGTGGGGCAAAAAGGCCTTCGCCTGGGTCACATCCAACAAGGCACTTATGAAATCCAGCCATGATGATGGATGGAGATGGGACTTTGGGTAATAGATCAGGAACCCGAGGGACTCCAAAACCCGAATGGTGCAGAGTAGCGACCACAAAGCTCCCACCTGAGTGCTGCTCTTGACCATCCAGTCGTCCAGGTATGGAAAAACCTGGATCCCCCTCTGGTGTAGATAGGCTCCCACCATAGCCAAACACTTTGTGAAGACCTGGGGCGCAGAGGTCAAGGCGAACGGGAGTACGCAGTACTGAAAATGCTGACGACCCACTACAAAACGGAGATACTTTCTGTGACTTGAGAGAATCTCGATGTGGGTGTAGGTGTCTTTCAGGTTGAGGGAGCAAAGCCAGTCCCTTCTCTGCAAGAGAAGAATCAATCTGGAGTGGAGGAGTAGCCCAGTGGTTAGAGCAGGGGGCTAGGAACCAGGAGTCCAGGGATCAAGTCCTGCTGTCGCTCCTTGTGACCTTAGGCAAGTCAGTTTACCCTCCATTGCCTCAGGTACAAACTAAGGGGGTCATTTATCAAAGTGCTATATGGTGTTTTTGCATGCGAAAGCACCATAATGTTTGGTGCGATGCAAATGAGAAAAAGGGGAGGAGATTTTGGCCAAGTGGGCTGGGCTCATAGTTTTGCGAAGCCGTATAACACAGCTTACCTATTTCATTTGCATAATGCCATGCAAAGAGGGCTTTTTTTGCACATGCCGTTTTGCGTGGTGTTAAGCTCCCCAAGCTATTGGGTGGGGGGAAAGAGAAAGAGAGAGAGAGAGAGAGAGAGAGAGAGAGAGAGAGAGAGAGAGAGAGAGAGAGAGAGAGAGAGCGCCTAGCCATAATGCCCTCACGCTAGATAGGTATTTATATCTATATGGGAGGCCCACCTAGTCACTCGAGGTGAGGTTTAGGGTATTAGTGTAGGGGTTAGGGGCCACTTTGAAATTCAATGTTAGACGTACAAACAGAACAGTGCTCTCTTGTGAAGATTTGATGACCTTCGAAGGAAACTCACCCAAAGATGAGATTTGTGCAATGTTCTCTCAACCTAGCTTGATGGACTCTCTACCTCTCGAGTGACTAGGTGGACCTCCCATAGAGATATAAATACCAATCTAGTGTGAGGGCATTATGGCTAGGCTCTTGCGCTCTCTCTCGCTCTCTCTCTCTCCCCCCCCCCCCCCCCCCCACCCCAGGAGCTTAAACATGGTCCCCCCAGTGGCTGTACGTAGGAAATACATCAATTCTGGCACTTATTGCAAAGTGTGAAAATTATCGCAATTTGCGCTGATAGCGCTTCGCATAGGTATTAGCGCAAATTGCGATAAACTGCCTTTTACCATAAAACACACCCCTTTTCCTATCGCATGCAATATTTAGTGCATTTTGATAAATCCAGGCCTTAGATTGTAAGCCCTCTGGGGAAAGGGAAATACCTAGAGTACATGAATGTAATCCACTTTGAAGTGCTGCGAAAAGTGGAATATAAATCTAAAATAAATAAATAAAAATAAAATAAGTGTGCCAAGGATACCATCTTGAACTTTTCTCTTTTTAGAAATCTGTTCAAGGCTCGCAGATCAAGGAAGGCTCGGAGGCCTCCTGATCTCTTTGGAATCAAGAAATAACGGGAATAAAAACCCCTGTCCCTGCTGCCCCCAAGGAACGGGCTCCACTGCCCTGGTCATTAGAAGGGCAGAGAGCTCCGCTAGGAGCAGTTCTGGATGCAAGAAGGTACCCCCAACGTGGACACGGGGGTGAATCCGGCGGAACAGCCATAAGATTCAGCCTTTACCCGTGACGAGTTATGGACAGAACCCACTGATCTGAAGTCACGAACGGCCATTGGTCCGCAAAGAACCGGAGACAGCCCCCGCCCGGCACTGCTAGAGACCACTGGCTTATGCTCCCTCGCAACCCGTCAAAACTCCATAGCCGAGCTGGACTGGGGCGCTGGCTGAGGCTTGGGGCCCCGCTGCTATTGGGATCTGCCCCTGGAGCTTGCCTGCTGTGGGCAGGAGCGAGGGGCAGGAGGGTAGCACTTCCTCGGCCTGTAACGGCCTCCTAGTGCTACTGGGCCAGACCATCCGCAACATCCTGGACTTGCTTCCAGAGGTTATGAGTGTTTTGGGTCATGTATAAAAGGTATGAGGCGATATGGGCTACCAACAGGGAGCCCTGAAACACTCTCCTACCAATAGTATCCCACGCCCTGTGCTCCTTGCCAGGGGGAGCAGAGGCATGAGTCTTTGACCTCTTCGCCTTCTTCAGCGCAGACTCCACCACTACCAATTGGTGGGGAAGCTGACGCTTCTCAAAGCCTGTGGCCTGCCGCACCAGAAACACTCCATCGGCCTTCTGGTTCACCGAGGCAATGGAGAAGGGGGGGGGGGGGGGGGGTGTTCCCAAAGCTGAAGAAGCAGCTCTCGGAAGATCTCATGAACATCGACTGCCACTACCTTCTTTGGGGCGCACAGGAGGATCTCCAGCATCTTATGGTGGGCATCTTCTTCCATCATAAACTGAAAAGGTATGGCCTCAGCCATAGCCTGAATGAACCCCGTGAAGGTTAGGTCCCCTGGTGGAGATTAACAGAACTCTGAGGGAGATGGATCCGAAAGAAGACCATCGGAATCCACAGACGAGTCATCGGAGGAATCACCTCCCCAAGGGTTATAATGGACCTCAGGCTCATCAAGACCACTCAGAGAGAAAGGCCGGGGAGCACTGGGCACATACCGTGGCAGAGGCACCGGAGAATCCATAGGTAGCAGGGGACTGAGGGTCCAGGCACCAGCCCAGGCAGTATGGGCTGGGGCACAGGGGACCCCAGTGGTGCAGAAGGCACTGACAGGCCCTTGTCCCCAAATGAGTCCCCAATGAAGACTAGCTTGGATGCCCCACATTTCGGTGCCCAACGGGTCACCGAGGGATAATGGGGCGCTGGAAACAGCTGTGTCGGGAGGACACCAAGGAAGTCCAACAACAGTTCCAACCCAGGCACTGTCAGTGTCGGCACTGGCATGGGCACTGGCATCGGCAAGGGCACTGAGGGCGGCACCGGCTCCCTGTTGCGCAAAGCGTGTTCCACCGCCAAGCACACCTGACGCTCAAGCTTCGCCTCTAAAGCCTCCGATGAAAGGGCAGTCTGAGAGGGTGGAGGCGAGGCCAGCCTCTCCTCGGGATGCCGAGGAGGATCTGCGTCCACCACTGGAATCGGTGTGGATGGCCTCAGGCCACCGGACTCAAGACAGGATGGGGCCTCCTCTCTCCGGGGCCACTTTGGGGGCAATGCGGCAAGCGCTGTGGCCAGCCCAAGCCCGGCACTGTGCGAGGACAGAGACCAATGACGGTGCTTCCGAGACTTCCCATGGTGCTTGGCCCAGTTTTTCCCCGGCACCAAAGACGACGATCCAGAAGTCTGTGATGGAGAAGACCGACACAGGACGATCCCTGGTGCCCTTCTCACCCAAAGGCCTTGGGGGAGGATCGGCCACCGAGGGATCGAGGAAGAAAGGTTCCTCACAGTCCTTGGGCGTCGATGGCATTGATGCCGGAGTGGAAGGATCGGACTTACTTGAGCCGAAGACCTTCTCCATCTTATCCAGCCCTGCGCGACGGCCTTTTGGGGGTCATCTGAGCACACAGGTCGCAACCTCGAACATTGTGCAATGCCCCCAGACACAGGGTGCACACTTCATGTGAATCTGTTAAGGACATAGTCCAGGGGCACTGGGGGGTACCGACAGAAGCCCGACACCACCATGAGGTACACAGAAGACCGCAAAGGCTCGAAGACCAGCGGACACCAAAGGAGAGGAAAAAAACTCACTGACCGAGGAGAAAACAACCAGGGAACCGGGGAGAGACCCAGCGCAGGGAAAAAAAGGAAGCAAAAATACCACTTCGTGGAACGTTTCGCGCGAGACGACAGCTCCGCGGAAAAGAAGAGACTGAAGAGAGAACCCCGCATGCATGTGTGGACAGTGGCGTGCTGGGCGTGCTCGGCGTGCCAGCTTCCATCTGATGATGTCACCCACTTGTGAGGACTACCATCCGGCTTGTCCTAGGAGAAGAGGGGAGCACCTCAAAGAGCTTCTCTCCAGAGCATCTTGCCATGAACTTTTAGGGTTAACTTTACAGAGCAAGGGAGGATGATGGATGCAGGCTAGGAGCCATCACCAGTGGCTCAAACCTAGCAAAGAGAGCCCGGGCTTGGGTGAGGAACACAGCAGTGAGAGGATGTTTATAGTTTCTGTGGCTGACAATGAAACAATACACAAACAGCATCATTAGGGAGGGAAAAGCGCTTTGCAGCTCATTAATGTCCTCATTTCAGAGTGGGGTCATCCTGTTTGCTGCATTATTGTGCTGCTGCTGGAGGCTGAGAGGAGCAGAGATGTTTGCAGGGGCTGCCTCCTGCTGCAAGTCGCCCGTGGATATTTTTAGCCCTGCTTGTTAGCATGATCTGTCGAAGACTTCCAAAACACTCCGGGCCCTCGCTCTGCTGCAGACACCCATCCACGGTGTGTGTGTGTGTACTGTACACTGAAAACTACGCTGCCCTGGGTTTCCATGGCTTTAGCGATTGCATCAGGGAACTAGCACAGGTTTAACTTAACCCTTGTTATGCTTTCCAGCAGAGGGAATGAATTATGTAAAGGAGATCTATGTTCGTCTGCAGGCACAATAATGCTCCAAAAAATGGGGCAGAAATTCACCAAATTTGGCATGCAGAAAGAAAATGTGAATATCCTGGATGAGTTGGAAAAGCAGATGCATCAGTCCAGTATGTTTAGAGAACGCAGTCCTCCAAAACCACCCCCATTGCTTTCTATGGCAAACTGTAAGAAGCTGCTTGAAGTGTAAGAATCCACTGCAAACCCCCCCCCCCCCCTCACCCTTCCAGCACTTACCCCCAGAGCAACACCGGCAGAGAGAGAGAGAGAGGCAGGGAAAATAACACCCAAGCAACTGGCAAAGGATTGGACAAAATGGCATTTCCAATATACACACACACACACACACATTCCACCCCACACTCTTCCTATACACCTCCACCCACACATCCCTGCACACTTACACATACCCCCTTATACATCCAATCTGCACACATCACAGACATAGCCTCACATCCACAAACACCCCCTACACACACACCTACATCATACACTGCCACCTCAAACATCCCCATAATCATTCCACATTCCCTCCTGCACACACACACATACACCCTACCACACATCCCCATTCCCGCCTACACACACACACACACACACACCCTTAAATGCACTCATCATACAAATACACATTCCCCACACACACATCCCATTCCACAGTCCCACCCCAACCACACATATCAACATCTCCCACAACACATACTCATGTATTCCTATACCTCACCTACACACACACACACACACACACACTTACTACACCCACCGAGACAGGGAAAATAAATTATCCAGCTTCTCAATTCACTCTCCTATACTTCCCTGTAAACACTCCCCCTCCACACACACACACACACTTGTCCCAATCACACCCCCCCACATCCCCTTACATACATAGCTATCTCCCCAAAAAATCCCATACCCCATAACTCTCCTTACACACACACAACCATGCTATGTATTACCCCCATTACAGAACCAACCCCCGCCACACACACACAAACCTAACCAAACACACACAGCCATCTCTCAACACTCACCCACTTACACCCTGCCCCCATTACAGCCCTCCTCAGTAGGATTTCCAGCCTGTTCTGGAAGAGGTACTGTGTGTTTCAGAAGAAACTAGCAAACTTACTGAGGAGGGGTTTAAACTAGGGGGAGTGGAGAAGGCCCTAAGGTATGTAACTGTAATTTTGATCATAATGCATTTTACTAACTCATTAACATGCTCTATTCCATCGAAACTTGTAAACCGTTATGATGGCGAAACCGAATGACGGTACATAAAACTCGATAAATAAATAAATTAAATAAATAAAAACACTTGGGAAAGTAAATCTTTAAAGACTCGCAGAGAAATAAGAAAAAAGCACAACGTCTGGAAAGCCAGGTAGACCAACACGGGAAATGAAATCCCACATCTAGAGGCAGTCATGGAAGAGGCTGTCCTAGATATAATTATCCCAAGCTATAATCTACTGAGAAAGGACCGGGTAGGAAGGAAGGAAGTAAGGAGGCATGGCATTATGTTTAAAAAATAATAATGAAACAACAGAACTGCAGGTTTTATGAGGTAAGACGGAGGCACCGTGGGTTAATCTGGAAAGAGGGAATGGAACTCGGTTTATATTGGTGGTACATACGGATCACCAGGTGAACAGAATAGAAGGTAGAAATACCACTAACATATAACAAAACCGAAAAATAAATAACAATTAATATAACCTTATCAAATCGTAGAATGTTTGAATTCTATTCAAAGAGTGAAAAGATAGCACGTTCCCCCACCCAGTGCTCAGGGCAGAAAGGAATCCTTTAGCTAACCATTAAATACCAATAAAATAGCTTATTGAATATGCTAACCCAACACATTTCCAAAAGCTTTTTTATTGTAAAAATCCTCAGAAAAACAGACTTCTTTAATCAACAACCACCATATGTTGGATTGTTATGTTGCCGGTTTTCATCAAATAGTATTTATTATGAAATTATGTAACCGGATCTTAATGGCACTTGTTTGGAATGTATGACCCTATACATTCATCAACATTAATGTATGTGCCTTTCTGTAAACCCTTGTGATGGTATATAACTTAACGACGGTATAGAAAAGATTTCTAAATAAATAAATAATCAGCGTAACTTTTAATTATTTCATATCCCAGTTGATGTAAACCCTGTTCTATGTAATGGTATTACAAAATAGTTATATCACTGTAAACCAATGTGATATGTATTCTTACATGAATTTTGGTATAAAAAAGTTCTAAACAAACAAACAAATAAATGTTATGGGGGTTTTATTTGTTTTGCTGTATGTTATATTTTTATGGATGTACTTACCCTTGCGACCTGCCTCGAACGTGTGTAGAAAGAGCCTATACATTTTTTAAAATACAGAATCAATAACTATGTGAAAAAACACTCTTCGATAATAACCCCAAGAAAGGTCCCTTGTTTTACCGCCTACATGCCTTCTCAGCAGGGGGATGTTCCCGCTTCAGCGTTAGCTCAGCCTCAGAACCCAAATCATACTGATTCCATCTAAGTGATTCCTTTCTGCCTTATGCAATGAGGGTCGCGGGCGGCCTCTTACCTTTCCCCAGCCGTTCCTGCCCCCTGACGCCGTTTCCATGCGGCAGATGCCACCGTCGCCGCAGCGGTCCGCGGTCTGGAGCCACCGCCGCTCCCTCCTTTCTCCTCCCTCGCGGCTGGGCCGCCAATGCCGGGATTTCCTGCGGCAGGGGCCGCCGACCAGACTCCTCTTCTTGTGGCCTGGAGGCCGCCTGAAACTTCCCCTTCAGGCCGGAGCCGCCCCCGACGTTGGGCCTGCTTCTCCAGTCTCACCATGGTCGCTATCCAGGGCCCTGCCTCCTTAGGCGCGGGGCCACACCTCATCTCATTTAAAGGGCCAGTCCTCTGACTTCTCCTAATGACGTCACCGAGGGAGTTCTTCAGCCCTATAAATGGGGCACGCAGTCACTTGAGCTTTGCCTTTGCAACAAGTACCCTCGTTCCTTGTTGCCTTCCGGGCTTCCTAGCTCGTGTCTTCTCACTGTCTTCGCTTGATCTCTACCTGGTACCGACCTGCCTGACTACGCCATCTTCTCCAAGCCTGACCTCCGCTTGCCTGACTACGCTGATTTCTCCAAGCCTGACCTTCGCCTGCCCGACTACTCCGTCATCTCTCCGAGAGACCTTCAGAGGCCCACCTAAGTCCGGGTACCCAAGGGCTCAACCTGCGGAAACCCCGGACTGTTATTGGCGAAGCTCCAGCTTGCCTCTGTCTCCTCGTGTGTCTGCCTCCTGGTAGCAGGCGCTCTCTGGGTCCGACCAGAGGGCCGTGCCAACTCTGCGCCAGGCCAAGGGTCCATCTCCAGTGCAACAATAATGAGGTTATATTAATTGTCACGATATAATATACTCCATAATATACAGATATCCATCACAGGAAGAAGACATGGATAGAGATTTAATTGAAGATATTCATAAAATTGCTATGAAAGGGAAGGTGCTATTCCTAGGTGATTTCAATTTGTTGGATGTTGATTGGGATATCTGGGCTGCAGTGTCATTTAGAAGCAGGGAGATCTTGGACCGTACATGAAGAACTATTCCGGCAACTGGAAATGGAACTAAATATAGAAACATAGAAAAGACAGCAGAAAAAGACCAAATGGCCCATCCAGTCTTCCCAGCAAGCTCCCATACTTATCAATTTCCCATACTTATCAGACCACCAAGGTCAGGGCCCTTGTTGGTTACTGTTTGATTCCAATTTCCTGCCACCCTCCTGCCATTGAAGCAGAGAATAATGTTGGAGTTGCATCAAAAGTGAGGTATCAGTCTTATTGGTTAAGGGTAGTAACAGCCGCATCAAGCAAGTTACCCCCATGCTTGTTTCCCAGACTGTACAGTTCAATGTCCTTGTTGGTTGTTGTCTGAATGTAAATCCTCTTTTCCATATTTCCCCTTGCCATTGAAGCAGGGAGCAATGTTGGAGTTGCATTAACTGTATGAAGGTTTATTGGATAAGGGTAGTAACCACCATTCCAGCAAGCTACCCCCATGCCTCTTTTCATTCATTCCCATCTTCTAGCCTTTAGGGATCCACAGTGTTTATCCTGTGCTCCTTTGATATCCTTCACAGTTTTAGTTTTCACCACTTCCTTCCTGACATTGGTTCTAAGTCTTCCTCCCTGGAGTTTCAAATTGTGACCCCTCCTCTCCTCCAGGGTATAAATATTCAGGTTCTTCAACATCTCCTCATAAGTCATTTGATGGAGACCACTCACCATCTTGGTCGCCCTTTTCTGAACCGCCTCCATCTTGTCTCTGTCCCTTTTGAGATACAGTTTCCAGAACTGAACACAGTACTTCAGGTGAGACCTCACCAAGAACCTGTACAAGAGGATTATCACTTCCTTTTTCTTACTAGATATCCCTCTCTCTATGCAGCCCAGCATTCTTCTGGCTTTAGCTATTGCCCTGTCATATTGCTTCGCCGACTTTAGGCCGTTAGACACTATCATCCCCAAGGTCTCTCTCTTGCCCTGTGCACATCAGCCCCTCACCCCCAACACATACAATTCTTTCGGATTACCTCACCCCAGACGCATGTCTCTGCACTTCTTGGCATTGAATCCCAGCTGCCATATCTTCGACCACTCTTCCAGCTTCCTTAAATCCCGTCTCATTCTCTCTTCTCCTTCCGGCATGTCCACTCTGTTGCAGACCTTAGTGTCATCCGCAAATAGACAAACTTTACCATCTAACCCTTCCATAATGTCGCTCACGAAGACATTGGACAGAACCGGTCCCAACACTGATCCCTGTGTGAGGAGGCAATACTGGACCTGGTGCTTACCAATGGTAAGAGTGCTTCTGATGGTTCTGTATAAGCGATTTATAAACAAACTTGAGTGCCCTAAAGGGAGGTGACAAAGGGTGCATTCACCCTGTGAAAAGAGGAGCTACCGGTGGGGTGCCACTAGGATTGGTCCTTGGTCCAGTTCTCTCCAACATTTCCAACATTTTAATCAGCAATACTGCAGAAGGGCTTTTGGGAGAGCTGTGCCTTTTTATAAATGATACAAAACCTATAAGAGGGTAGACACCCCGGAAGATGTGAATTTAGCAAAGTTTGAGGAATGGTCTAGAGTTTGGCTAAATGTAATGGTAAAAAAAAAGTAGGGTTATGCATTTGGGTTGAAAAAAAACAAAAGAAAGTAGTTCAGTATAGGGGTTGAAGGTCTGTGCACAAAAAAAGAGCGGGATCTGGGGTTGATCCTATCTGATGATCTTAAGGTGGCCAAACAGGTAGGGAAGGCGACAAAGAAAGGCAGAAAGATGCCTGAGTGCCTAGGATGAGGAACAGCTAGCATGTTGACCTCCTTTGGAGTACTGCGTACACTTCTGGAGACCGCACCTTCAAGACAGAGGGCAGCTAACTAAAATCTTCAATGGTCTTCATCATAAGGTAAAGATCTAAACATTTACAGCCTGGAAGAAAGGAAGGAAAGGGGAGAGATGATAGAGACATTTAAATACCTGCGAGGAGGTGGGTCTCTTTCAATGGAAAGAAGGCTTTGGAATGAGGGGTCATTGGGATGAAGGTAAAAGGAGTTAGATTTAGGAGTAATTTAAGCACTTCTTTACAAAAAGGGGGGTGAATATGTCGAACAGTCTCCTTGTGGGGGTAGTGGAGATGAGAAACATTTAAGAATTCAAAAGAGCATGGGATAAGCACAGAGGATTCTCTGAAGGAGAGGAAGAGATTATACAGTTGAACAGGAGATGTGGATGGGCCGGTGTTTATCTGCCGTCATAGTCTCTGTTTCTATATCTATACACATCCATAATCCCCAGACACCTTCACACACAACCCCTATACACACCCACCCACATACATACAAACTCCCTCACAACCACATCCAACATCTACAAACACATGGCCATACCCCCCCCCCCCCCCCAAAAAAAAACCAAACAAACCCCTACAACCCCAAACAAAAACAACCCCTCAGGAAACCCCTCCCACCCACAAAACCTATTTAAAAAAACCCACACACCCCCACATCCATTCCTCCAGACATCCAGCCATGATACAGCCACACTCCATACCGTCCCATGCCCGCACATACACACCCCTATATCTTCAAACACACACAGACATCCCCCAATATACAACCCCACACCCACCCTCCTCATACACCTAACACTCTCCATTTCTCCCCAAACACCCCCCTACCACACCCCCTCCCCCCCACCTGCACAGATCCCTTCCACAAATCTATATTGGAAAGCATTCCCCAAGGTGCACCTCTGCATGCTTTCCCTACATGTTCCGTCTAATATCGGATGTGCCTCCTGCTTGCGAACACCTACATCGCTCACGAGGAGAGAAAGGTTACTGAAAAATGTATTGGCACCAACATCAACATATTATACACTTCAGTGTGCAAAGGTGATGTGTGTTCATGGGAACTCGGGACCTGCACTTGTGTAAAAGCAGAGAGGACCTGCCCTTGTCTCACCGAAGCCGACGGGAGCTCAAGCCCTGTACTCGTTACCTAGCAGGAGACCATAGGATCATCTGTTTATGCATCAAGAACTCACATGAGCTCGGTAGCAGCAATTTGCGCAGCAGCCGTTATTCTAGCAGGAGCTCACAGGATGCCAGCATTGGCACTAAGTCTACCGCAGGGACGGGCCTCGCGTACTTCACGGCAAACGGGCCGATTCCGTAGAGTGCGCTGGGCCGTGAGCGCCGTTTTAACAGGGGGTTTGGCCGCATGTTTTCGAGGGGGCTTCTATTACGCCTTACACTCGTTAAGGGGTTTAGGGCCTCGAAAACGTGCGGCCAAACCCCCCTGAAAACTAATAGCGCTCATCACATGCAAATGCGCGTTGAGGAGACTCTCAGTCAGTCACCCAGGGTCCAGAAAGCAAAACGGGCGGCTGATCCGCACATTTCACGCTCATAAATTAACGCCTGCCCTCGCGAATCGACCTGATAAGAGAAATTCAGGTTAGATACACTGTAAGAAAATATATTTATTTCCGAATCTTCCCATTTCAAGAACAATTGCTGAATCTTAAGAGAAGGCTGTATTATTCTCCATGTGCCGTGCAATGTATCAGGAGCAGAAATTCACACCCTGGGGACCTTTGCAACAATTACAGCATTTTCCGTTAAAACTGTGGTGCCAGGAAATTTCCCAAGCAGTTCTCCCGCAGCCCTAAAGCTCTGAATGCAGTTAAGGAATTCACAAATCACCTCCTAAGACCAAAAAAAAAAAAAATAATCGGCTCCAAATCCACAGAGGATAATTTAAGACGCTGCTGCTCCCAGAGGTTCAGGAGACTTGTCCATGAATAGTTAAAACTTTGGCAACCAAACGTTTAATTAATAATGCGGAGGGGGTTTCCTACCTACTGCGTTACACGTTGGGATACGACAGGTACGTATCCTTTTGAGATTTTAAACAAAACCTTCGTCTACTTGCTTCTTTCTCCCACTGACAACATCCACAATCTGACTTCAACCCTGGATTAGTTCCCCCCTTGTCTTTTTCAATTCACTGCCTTCTGATTTTACGTCGCACGCGGGATCCAAAACGGTTTGAGAAAGCGCCGAAAACGTACTTTCTGAAACCTGCCTGCACGGCCCCCCCCAGCTAAGCCTACTGATTTCAAACAGCCGTTAAGTTTCGTGGACTGTATTTATTTATTTATTTACATGCGTTTTAATATACCGACGTTCAGGACAAAAAAGTCTTATCACGCCGGTTTACATCAAACTTAACCTGGGAAAGTTGCAAATAACCAGACGAGTAATCAAGATAAGCTACAAATAACTGGTGGAGTAATCAAAAATAACTTAAGTAACCCTAGAGCAAAGGTCATTAGAAATTAGCTCCGAAATTAACTTAGCTTCTTAGACGCAGCTTGCATTAGCAAGCTATTTACATACAGGATCGAGCGGTAGGTGAGCTGCACTGTGCGTGCGGCAACCGCAGGTGCGCCGGGCACTAACGCAGCTCTTCCTACCGCTCGGTACTGGATTGACCTGTTAGGAAGGAGCGGGGCTGTCGGGTTAGTATCTCTGAGCGGAAGGGGGAAAATGACATTATATCTATGCGATATTATCTCTCGCTGTATTTTATTACTGTTCCTGTGCTTTTTAACATTTTGAACATTAATTTGGAACCCACCCCAGCCCGTGGAGGGCGTGGGAAATGAATATTTTCACACAGACAAATAAAACTGCCCCAGGTACAAACCTAGAGGGTCATTTTCCCGCGGAGGGAAAAAGCACTGCAGGGGCTTTACAAACCGCACCGCTGGGTGCCGACAGCTCTGGACACCGTGTGATGGTTTCCCCCGGCGGTAAAGATTTGCCGGGAGAAATACCCACAGATAAATGAACAAAAAAGGCCGCGTCATAGCGGCCCCTTCACCCCAAGACTGCCATCTTCTTAAAGCGCCATCGCCTCCCTAAAGACCCCCAAATGTGTACAGGACCCCTCCTCTCCCCCCCCCCCCCCCCCCGCCTCCAGAGGCCAAAAAAAAGTAAAAAATAAAATGTTAAAAGTCGAGGTGATCATGCCCTGCCCCCTACCTAACCCCCCCCCCGCAGATTCAAATACCAGCCCCCTTCAGTAGCAGCCATCCACCCACCCCCTCCATGCCCCTGGTCCACCCTAGCCCCCCCTCGCAAACCCGGTTTCCTAGTGGGACACACGGTGCCCCCCCCCCCCAAAGGCCCCAGGACAACTGCTCGCTCAGGTCGAAATGGCTTGGGCCGGCCGTCATAGTAAGAATGCCCCCCCAACACGTGACAAACGCCTAACGCAGCTTAGGGAATGCCCCCCCCCCTCCCCCCCTCAGACTGTAAGCCCTCTAGGGACAGGGAAAAACCTAGGGTTACCTGATGTGTAACTTGCCTTGCGCTTCAGCTGGTCAAAGCACGAGCTACCTGTAAATAAATAAATAAATCTATCCCCCCATCTTCCTGTTCTGGACACACAAAGCAGCCGCAGCATTTTATTTCTTTATTAGATTTTTAATCTGCCTTTCCAAATAATGCTCAAAGTGGCTAACCATGTAAAATGGCAATACAATGGCTTACTATATATATATATATATATATATATATATATATATATAAAACGTAAAATGGCAAACACTCCCACTGGAGTGGAATACAAGCACATATCATTAATTCACAATTGATTTTCTTTATTATCATTTGAAAACATCCAAAAACGCTAATGTAACATTTACCATTCATAAAATATGCGGTTCATACGTATATATTTTGTTTACACACTGAATCTTTCAATTAATTCTATCCCCACTCATACTCATACACACTCAAACGCACTTAATCCACTCATAAAAAATATTCCACATTAGATCAAACAGTGATGCACTTTACACCCAATATTCTCCAATCTTTCTGTATTGATTACTTAGATGCTTATTCTGAAAAGCTCCATTCCATATTCTCTCGTTCCTCCTCTACCTAATCTTATTTATTTATTTATTTATTTATATTCTTTTATATACCGACGAACGTTGGGAACATCTCATCGGTTCACAGTAAACAAAATGCAGCTAACGAGCTTTACAGAGAACAATGAACAATCATTAAACAGTAAACTAGTTTAAAAGAGAACAAGCGATAATATGGACTTTGTTTTAATCTTCTCTAACTATCTTATTTATTTTATTTATTTAACACTTTTCTATACCGACCTTCATGGTAGAGACCATATCAGGTCGGTTCACATCGAATAGGGGAACTGAACCAAGAACAGTAACCAAAAACAAAAGGTTGAACATGAAAAAGCAAAGTTACATTTAACAGGGAAATTAAACTTGGAGGCATAGACTGCTGGAAGGAAGGAAAGGCTAGAGATAGCGGAGACATTATTAGTATAAACAGAGCAGTCAGGAGGCTCTTATTCTGGTCTTAGGGGTAAAATGGAAATCCATTGCTCCTAAAGGAAGTTCTGTCGACTATTGTGTGTCATGGGTATCTGAGAAGGCTTGGCGGAAAAGCCAGGTCTTAAGTTTTTTCTTGAATGTTGGTAGGCAGGGCTCCATTCTGAGGTCAGCTGGGATGTCGTTCCAGATAGTTGGGCCTGCTGTTGAAAAGGATCGGTCTTTAGTTGAGATGAGGCGTGTAGCTTTTGTAGGTGGGGTCTGTAGGGTTCCTTTATATATTTCTCTAGTCGGTCTGTTGGTGAGGTGGAGATTGAGGGGGAATTCGAGGTCCAGATGCAAGTGATTGTAGATGACTTTGTGGATTAAAGTGAGTGATTTGTGGAGGATTCTGTACTTCACTGGGAGCCAGTGTAGGTTACGTAGGATGGGAGATATGTGTTCTCCCCGGTTGGTGTTAGTCAAGATTCTTGCGGCAGCGTTCTGTATCAACTGTAGCGGCTTGGTGGTAGAGCTGGGGAGTCCCAAGAGGAGTGCACTGCAGTAGTCGATTTTAGCAAATATCAAGGCTTGCAGAACTGTTCTGAAGTCGTGGAAAAAAAGTAGGGGTTTGAGTCTTTTTAGGACTTGAAGCCTGTAGAAACAATCTTTGGTTGTGGTGTTGATCATTTTCTTGAGGTTTAAGCGGTTGTCTAGTAACACCCCGAGATCTCGTACGTGGGTATGCATGAGCTGGGTGTTAAGGATGGTCTGTGGGAGTGGGTTGTCTTGGTTAGAGGAGATGAGGAGGAGTTCGGTCTTGGATGCGTTAAGGACCAAGTTGAGGCTGTTAAGAAGGCTGGTGATCCGATTTAGGCAGTTGTTCCAGAGTGAGAGTGATTTTGCGATGGATTCTGTTATCGGAATCAAAATCTGCACGTCATCTGCATACAGAAAATGAATAAGGTTAAGGTCTGTTAGAAGCTGACAGAGTGGGAGGAGGTATATATTAAAGAGAGTGGGTGATAACGATGATCCTTGGGGTACTCCGAGTGAGGACCTTGTTGAAGGAGATTCTTTATTATTTATTTTAACTTTGTAACTTCTGTTACTAAGGAAAGACGTGAACCAACTGAGGGCTGAACCTGATATACCTATTTCTGCTAGGAGAGTCAGAAGGATGGTGTGGTTGACGGTGTCGAAGGCTGCTGAGATGTCCAATAGAACTAGGAGGAAGGAATGGCCCTTGTCTAATCCCAGAATGATATGGTCTGTTAAGGAAATGAGGAGTGTTTCTGTATTGCGAGATTTGCGGAATCCGTATTGGGAGGGGAATAGGATGTTGTGATCCTCTAGATATTCTGATAGCTGAGTGTTAACCAGTTTCTCTGTAAGTTTGGCTAAGAACGGTAGATTTGAGATGGGGCGGAAGTTAGCAGGTTCTTTGGGGTCTAAGTTATGCTTCTTGAGGAGGGGTTTAAGGGAAGCGGATTTTAAGCTATCTGGGTATCTCCCTTGAGCTAATGAGCAGTTTATAATATTAGCTAGAGGTCCTGCAATCATGTTTGGAATCAGTAGCAGGAGTTTGGATGGTATATTGTCTGCTGGATGGCTAGATGGTTTCTGTTTCTTAAGGAGATATTCAATCTCCCCGGGAGATGTCAGATCGAAGTTGTCGAGCTTGATTCCAGTATGGGAGTGAGTGGTGGAGAATGTAGAGTATGTGGTGGTGTTGGTTGGAATCTTCTCTACCTATCTAAATCCTCCACTTAATCTTTACATTAATCCCAACAGGGCTTCTTCAGGGGAATTGGAAACCAGTTATTAACAAACAATTGTATCCAAAACTTCTTTGGGGGCATATTTAGATCATTTACATCCATACAATGGCTCTCACTGTTATAACCGTCCCATTGATATCCTGTCGTTCTGTAGATTACACCACTGGTCTTTCTCGAAGCTCCAGCTTCACATCATTAATAAGCAATTCGCTTATCTGTATAAACAATTTGAAAACATTTTTTTAGTTAAAATTGATTCTAAAACTAATTATATCCCTCATATCGTCTACAAAATAAATGTTACATTAGCGTTTTTGGATGTTTTCAAATGATAATAAAGAAAATCAATTGTGAATTAATGATATGTGCTTGTATTCCACTCCAGTGGGAGTGTTTTTTTGGTATTGATGGTTAAGCACCAAGGAGTAGGGATATTGCCTGAATTTGGGGTTTATATATATATATAAAATTGCAAAAGGAAGAGCCGGACAGATTAAATGGACACTTTTGTTGGAGCCGAGCAGAAGGGTCAAACACAGAAGTGCGCACGCGGCTCTTTATAGGACAGAGGAAGAGGAAATTGGCAGTAGCTATGAAAAAATAGCTTTCCGTGCTCTTGTGAGCCGAGCCATGCCCAAGTGCAGAGGAGGCTCCTGGGCTACACACGAGGAAATGCGCAGGGCTTTAAATATTGTTGCCCCATTATGGAAGCGTCAGCTTTCTGTAATCTAAATCCTTTTCCTGGCCGTGGGCCCGTCCCGCCGCACTCACCTACAGTCCCGCCGCTGTGGGGAGGCCTCCCCGTGGGTGCCGGCCTTCCCCGCCTCTCTCCCCGCTGCCTTGGCCGCGCAACAGGCCCCGGCTCCGGCCTTGCCACAGACGCTGCTCCTGTCCCAGGCTCTCCCCTAGGGGGCGTGCTTGCGCCAATGCCATCCCTCTTAAAGGGCCCACGGCAGGAAAATACCCAAGGCACACCATGATGAGTTCACCGACAGAGACCTATAAAAGGCCACCTCAGCAAATCTTCCTGGCCTTGGCAATGGGTCAACTCCTCAGGGAGTAGGGGATTGCCTGCGTTCCTGCCTTCAGGTTCCTGGTTCCTGCCTTGCTGTGGGCTCCTGAGTCCGTGTCTTCTGTCCGTGGTTCCCATTGTCCAGTTGTTCCTGTATTTCCTCGCCTGTGGTCAGTCCTGCTCGTCTGTCTTCCGCGTCTCTTCGTGTCCCGGTGGCTCTTGTCTCCTTCCTCCTAGTCTTCCTTCTGGCTTTGACCCGACACTGCATGAACTCCGCCTGCTGTGACCACTGCCTGGGCACCAACCGTGTTTCTTGCCGCCTGCCTTCGACCACTGCCTGGACCCCGACGTTGCTGAGAAGCTGGAGAGAATCTCCAAATGAATCGGATAAAGTGCAGGTCTCATTTGAGAGAGTACCACATCACAATTACAGCTCCTAAGAGGCAAACACAACATTCAGCCACGTTCCCTTCCACTCAAAATCCCAGTAGGGAAACATCATCTACCCCTCATTTTTGTGGGGTAAGAACTGCCTATTGTGAAGCGCTTGCTGATCTATTTACAGATAAAATCATAAATGTTAGAAGCTTTAGATTCAGGAAAGACAGTATTGCCTACACAAATTCCAAAATTTCTTCTGTTCTCCTGCTGCATTCCTTTACTTCTCTGGCTATTGTTTCTAGCTTCGGGGCACACAGATGGAAGAACATGCTCGTCGGTAGCTATCTCCACCAGCACGCCAGGGATTAGGTTCAGGTCTGGTTCTGGGGAAGGGGAACGCATACTGTTTGCTGTGCTCCCCAGCGTTCTCCTGTCAAAGTATTGGCCCCCAAGCTTTCCTAGGCCAAGCTCAGAATCTAAGGTAGAGAAGGTGCAGAGCTTGTCCAGAGCTTCAATGCACATCTAGAACAATGCATACAAACTGCTTTATGTAATCAATTAAAGAGCTGAGAAGAGATGGCAGGCTCTTAGGAAGAAAGCAGCAGAATCAGAGGAAACAGCCCTGCTGATATCGCTGAAGAATCCCACCTTGTGCTTGTCTTGTTCTGTTCTCGGTGTTCCCCCAATAAATTCTCAGCGTGCACACTTTGTCTCGATACTTGATCCTCATCTTGGCAAGGGGAAGGGATATTGCATTTCTCGTAACCCTGCTTAGGCAGAAGACGGGAATGCAGCTTAGCCTGTATCTCACGGTGTTGAGAATCTGAGAGCCCATTTGTCTTTGCAGACAGAAACGTCTCTTTCTTTTTTTGGGATGACACCTGAGCGCATTCCTCCGTCTAGAAGAACATGCGAAACATGAGCCAGGAGTGCCGCAGCAAAGCTCACATGAGTAAACACAGTCCCGGACCTCCCACGTCAGTGTCATTCTTTTAAGACACATTATTACCTCACAGCCGCCGGTCTCTTGCAAACGGCGTAGGCCTCCACAGTCACCAATGGCAATGCTCCTCGAGTTAGCCCGTCTGTAATACTGGATGCCCCGCTACACAGCATCGCACTCACTACTGATTACATAGAGGGGGGGGGGGGGTGTCTGCAATCCAGGAGGACGCCACTGCTCCCACAATATGCTACAGCTGCAAGCACATGGCCCTGCTAATTTGACGGGACACCAGTTTGCAGTGTGTTTGCACTCTTTGACTGCCAGTATATTAGCAACTAATCGACTTGGTTCCATTGTCCACTGCTATTAGCCACCACCTGGCAGTCCAGTAGTCGCTGGTTGAACGGCCAGAACTAGTCCAGCAGCCAATTTATTTATTTATTTATTTATTTCTTGTTTTTGTTATACCGAGTTTCATGACAGGCATCACATCAACCCGGTTTACAATTAACAAAGTGTGAAAAGCATAACGTAGCGTAGTAAACAATATTCTCAATAAAAACCTTGAACTTTAAATACAGGGAATCAGAAAAAGGATGTGAGAAAGTTACAATAAAACAGGGAAAAATTAACTTGGAACTGGAAGGGGGGAGAGAAAAGAACAGAGCAATATTTACATTTCAGCCAATTAATGTAAAAAATTAGCAAGATGAGTAAATAAGACTATGCGAATAAATGTGGCGGTACATCACTGTGAGATGGAACATACGTTAAATTAACAATTTGCTGAGAACTCAGTGGCAGCTCCTCAACCCTGTTGCTTCACAGTCCAATAATGGTGTTACACTCGTCGGTCGCAGACGGCTGCGACCCACTAATGCTCACCTCTTTCTTTGCTGCACTGACACCTTTGGGGAACGTGGTGGCCTCCGCCGGCCACCGCTGACCTGCCTGGCGTTCCCGGGACGGCGTGGGCGCTGCCGACCGCCATCTTGACCCCAGGATCACATAGGCGCACGCACAGGTCAGTTTAAGCATTGCTTGGCGGGAACCTTGGAGGCATCCCCTCCAGATGACGCCTTCACGCCACGATACGCCGGCTGGTCCCGACTACTGACGACTTGGCAACGAGTTCCCTCATTGCTGAATCCGCTTCGCTCACTACGGACTTCCCGTTCCACTTCCTGCATATTTGGTGCGAGACGCTCTGGGTACCCGCTCCTCTGGGGCCCTTCCTCATCTCTGGCTATCCACTCCTCGGAGGGCCTTCTCGCCTTGGACTGCTGCCTATCCCCGTGTCCCGGGGCTTCCGCTGAAACACTCCTTACTGTGAGTACCTTGACTCTACGGACCACTACTATACCATCTCTAGTGTGGAATCCTCTCCGGTGTATCCCGTGCTGCGGGCCACTGCCATACCATCTCGAGTAGGAGACCACTACTGTACCATCTCTAGTAGGAGACCACTACTGTACCATCTCTAGTGTGGAACACTCCTTACTGTGTGTACCTTGACTCTACGGACCACTACTGTACCATCTCTAGTGTGGAATCCTCTCCGGTGTATCCCGTGCTGCGGGCCACTGCTGTACCATCTCGAGTAGGAGACCACTACTGTACCATCTCTAGTGTGCAATCCTCTCCGGTGTACCCCACACTGCAGGCCACTGCCATACCATCTCGAGTAGGAGACCACTACTGTACCATCTCTAGTGTGGAATCCTCTCCAGTGTACCCCGCGCTGCGGCCCACTGCCATACCATCTCGAGTAGGAGACCACTACTGTACCATCTCTAGTGTAGAATCCTCTCCGGTGTATCCCGTGCTGCGGGCCACTGCCATACCATCTCGAGTAGGAGACCACTACTGTACCATCTCTAGTGTGCAATCCTCTCCGGTGTACCCCGTGCTGCGGGCCACTGCTGTACCATCTCGAGTAGGAGACCACTACTGTACCATCTCTAGTAGGAGACCACTACTGTACCATCTCTAGTGTGGAACACTCCTTACTGTGAGTACCTTGACTCTACGGACCACTAATGTACCATCTCTAGTGAGGAATCCTCTCCGGTGTACCCCGTGCTGCGGGCCACTGCTGTACCATCTCGAGTAGGAGACCACTACTGTACCATCTCTAGTGTGGCATCCTCTCCAGTGTACCCCGCGCTGTGGCCCACTGCCGTACCACCTCGAGTAGGAGACCTCTTCGGTGAACCTTGCGCTGTGGACCTCTGCTGTACCATCTGTAGTGGGAGACCCTCACCTGTGTACCCCGTGCTGCAGGCCACTACCGTATCATCTCCACGTGAGGAATCCCTTTGATGTTCCCTGCGCTGCAGGCCACTACCGAGTCATCGCTAAAGAGAGACCTCATCGGTGTACCCCGGCTCTGCGGACCATTACTGGATCTCTACTACGGAGGTATTCCCTCTGGGTATACCCCACCGCACAGACTCTGTGTCTTTCTCCTGCACACCCCGCTCCTCGGGCAGTGCCTTTCTATCTCTCTAATAAAGACTCTATTCCACAGCCGTGTCTGACGTCCGCTGAGACCTCACCTCCCGATGGAGAGGCTCACAGGGCTCCTCCGTGTGGGCGGTACCATCTCTCACCTCTGCCCAGGGCCCACGTACCTACAAATCCTAACAAATGGGCTCAGACTGCAGCTATGCAGAGATTTAAGGTAAACATTAGGGTGAGGGTTTTAACTCCAGGGGAGGTTCAGCAGCGGAGCAAAATTAAAGACACTCCATCCCTGGAGGCTTTTAAGGGCTGGTCTGACAGACATCTATCCGGTGAAGGCACAGCAGGTCCTGCCAGAAGGATGGAGCAGATGACCTCTGCTCTTGAAATACGGAGCCACTCGTGCAAGGTACACCTCAGTTTAGGGAGACTCAAGCACAGCACGAAGGATGCGAAGGATGCTGTCCGCTTCCATTTCAAGGAAGGGCCCAGTTCAGCCCAAGTGCTGCTGTGCTAAGCAGAAGTCTTGACGTGCGGGCCACATCGGGAACGTTCAGTGCAGCGGCAGGGTTTATTGTGGAGATACTGAAATGTAAACATCATTCGTAAATAGCTGAAAAGTCACCATACGCATCACTCAGGGAGGCCAGGGGTCCCACTGCCGCTCCTTGTGACCCCCGGGGCAGTTCACTTCACCCTCCTCTGCCTCGGGTACGTACTCGGGGCCTCGTCTGCCGAGCGTTTTTCCCCCCCATAGACACAGAACGGGAGAAAAGCTTTAGTAAAATCAGGCCCTTAAGATTGGGAGCCCTCCGCGGACAGGAAATACCTGCCGAACTTGAATGCAGCTCGCCTTCAGCTACCCGTGGAAGGTGTGAGCTAAACAAATAAATGCATTTTGACTGCGGGTAAAATGGAAAAAAAACCAAGGGGACATCCTACACAGCGATCAAAAGGGGGAAACTGATCTGGCAGTACGGATTAGAAAGGGAGCATAGTGTCAGCCCACAGAAAACAATCTCACTGCCAAACGGATGGGCTTTTAAAGAGTCTTCATGCTAGCAAGACGGCACAGGCAGCAGCCCTGAGAGACATTTTGGCTGACGCACAGGCTGAGAAAATGAAATGGGTGGTACGGCGTTTCCTTCCATCTGCAGACCTCGGGCTTCATTCAGACTTACCCCCCCCCCCCCCCCTGGCATGTGCAGAGGGGGAAATCTAATTATTTATTTCATCTCACGGCCCCCACCTTTCGTAGGCATGGAGGCGAGAGCTTGCTGAAACCTCAGCAGACCGAGGCGTACATGAGAGAACGCGGCAAAGTGACATTGCCCCCCCCCCCCCCCCCACCATCGCCGTGGCTGTGTTCAGCCTTTCCCTGGAGCGCGTCTACCTCCGACGTGAGACCAGACGTGGCGCCCACGGGCCTCATCTGGATATGGGCGGCAGGGGAAAAACCAGAGGCAAGGAAACGGAGCTCGGAAAGTGCCTGAGCGCTGCTGCTGCTGCTCTAAACGTCAGGATCCAACGTGCTTAACGGCGACCACAAAACCAAACCTCGCCGTCCTAGCTCGGCTGCTTCCGGTGCGGCCTCTGCTCCTGGCGAGGGGAAGCGCTTCCGTGGGAAAACAGACACAAACACAGTGCTGGGCCTTCGGGGGGCCGTGTCCTGTTCTCTCTGCAGCCGCCCGCCGAGCAAACCACAGGGGGTTTTCCCCCCACCGGCAGCTCCTCACACGTAGGCCCCTAAGTGACAGCGGCGGAGCAGGAAAGAGCAGAGAGGGGGTCAGTGATTCCGCAAGCTCGGGGGATGGGAAGTTTTCAGACCGACCCTCGGGCTGGCACTGGGCCAGTCACCCCTCCCTGCCTCTGGGATCCTTTTAAGAAAAAGGGAGGCTTTTGATTTACATGGTAAACCCTCGGGGGACAGAGTACCTGAATGGGTAACGTGCTTTGAAGTGTCATGAAAGGCAGAGTATAAATTAAAAAATAATAATCCGGGCGGCTTTATTTTTTTTTCTAGTAACAGACTTGTACTTTTCCCCTTCTTTGGCAATCCTTTAACACTGGACAAGGACACGTGGGAACATTTTGCTTTCTCCGTGCTCTCTCTCCACTTTCAGTATTCAGAACTCTGGCCCTGCTATTTCTTTTCCCATCCGCACAGTTGGGCTCCCAGACGTCGGGCGGCCATTCTTATCCGCGCCGCCTGAGAGATGATTGTCCTCCAGGCTGAACAGCACAGGCCAGGCCTTGGACGCTGATCAAATGCCTTCCGACGGTTGCCGTTCCCCACAGCGAGAGCTCAGTGCTTTGCCAGCGCATATCCTTCTGGTTATGCAATAGCTTGCAATCGTTAAAGGGGAACGTGGAGCTCTTTGCCATTTCAGCACAGCCTCGGGCCTCCTCCCCGTGCTGAATGAATTGTGCCCACGAGAGCAGGCGCCGGGCCTGCTTGGGGGGGGGGGGCTCCCTAGGGGCACCATGGCGTGGCGAAAGGCGCTTTTAATCTACCTGGCAAGTCTGAAAACCCTCCCTCTGGCGTTCCCACTGGTGTGCGTGTGTGGAAAACAGCCCACATACTCGGCCTGTCCAAAAGCGTGTGTGTTATTTTACGCACACATCTGCACCCCCACCCTCCTCCCCACTGCACACGCCACCCATAGCAGGCAGCATGCGTGCGTCTCGCTAGCTAAAATGAGCTGGAAAGGCCATGCGGTGAATGTAACCGCTTACCCTGCCGCTAGTCAGGCTACTCAGCATTGCTCCTTATATAACTCTCTGGTCAGAGGAGCCTAGGAAACTAGGAATCGCTGCTCTGAGCATTAGAGAGATACAGTGATACCTGGGGCAGCACCAGCAATCCCCCATTTCTTGCTTGACTCTGTGCACAATGCATGCACCTTACCCCTTTCCTACTGTACCACAGGGCACCACATCCTGTTCAAAACCTCACATTAACAGAGGCTGCACTACCCTGCCTCGATACCTCCAGCCAAGGGAGAAATGAGCACGGAGGAAAAGGAAGGCCCCCTCTGTGTCCCGGCACCATGACTTTTCTTCCCATCCGTCCATCCACCCTCCCCTTCCACCCCCATCCTGCTGCAGTAACAGGATGTGTTTGCTGCTAGTGACCCAGACAGGGGAAGGTCCTCGGAGGTGGTCCCGCTGCATCGGTGTGTGTAGAGCCGAAGCTGCCCACAGGACCCCCCCACTTCGGTTCCAAGACCCAAAAACAACCCCAAACCTGGAAGACATGGCTGCCAAACTGAGGACCGAGCAGGACCTGCAGATACGGCACCAGTGACAGAAGCAGAAGGAACTGTCTCGCCGAGACCCAGAAAAACTGGGACCCAGGTGGGACTGCCAGTGATCCCACCAGTTCTCTAGTGGGAGAAATCCCTAGTTCAAGAGAGGCATCCCTTGTGGGACAGAATAATCCCCAGGAGCCGCCTTGGAGTCATGTGGCTCCCTAGGACAGGGCCTAGAAGGGGGGTGTCCTGCCCCACATCCTGATGGCACCTTTTTGTGACCAAAGCACAGGCTGAGACTGTGAACTTTGAACTATGGGTATCGCGGGAAAGGCCTGAGCTGTTGTTAATGTCGGGTACTGTACGTTGTGTTGACTTAAAAGGTCACGTGTGTTACCTGCCTAATTAAATCGGGGCCCTGCACTGTGCTGAAGAGATGCAGCGCAGCAGAAGGGGAGGGGATACTGTAAAACTGGGGGGAGAGCACGTGGCACCATTCTGCTTTGCCCCTCCTCTTCCTGCTGCGGTGTCTGCAGGTTCAGGAGAAGCAGGACAGTGAGGTGAAAGGTGGAGCTGCTGGGGGCTGCGTAAGTGAGAGAATTGCACCAGGGCACCCCAGGAGAACTGCAGTGAATGTGATTCCTAAACTGCTGCGCTGCTATTGTTTGTTTACTATCAGATTAAGGTTATTCTGGGTACGTTAAGAACATGGGAAGTGCCATGCCGGGTCAGACCAAGGTCCGTCGAGCCCAGCATCCTGCCTCCGACAGCGGCCCATCCGGATGGGCGGATCCCATCAAATAGCCCCAATTCCTGCTACTCGCTCCCAGGGATGGAACAGCTGTGTGGCCGGGACTCTCTCTGGGAGTGATCCCTGAACCTAGTAGATTGGGAAGTCTGTGCCTTGGTGAGGGGGTGGAGGGGGGATAATACCCCGGTTGAAAGGCTGGGAAGTCCAGCCAGTAACAGGATCAGGGCCAATGGTACCCACTTGTGCCTGTCCGTGCCCGCGTCTGGTCACTGCTGTAAGCCACTGTGGATCGGCCACTGCCTGCTGGGCCGAGCCACTATCACCAGGGCTGTGGGGGAAGTACAGCAGTGAGAAAAGAAACCAAGAATTTGACTAGCAAGTCCTGCCTGCAGCATTCCTGTTTATGAAAAACAGTTTGTGGGACCCTTCCTGCCCGAATCCTTTACTACCCGCCGCCGTCGAACCAAAGGCGTCAGGCGCAGGAAGGGGAGAGGATCTCAGAAATGTAACAATAACTTCCATGAGACTCCTTTCCCATCCCTAAGACGGATGCTTTCCTCAGACAGATCTCCCTGGAAGGAGATGAGATTCCCCAGACAGAGCTCACTGCACTGGAATAACTCGGCCCTGCACAAACCCTCTACTACCCAGGGTCTCTGTCCTGCTGGTTCCAGCTGACGAAACAGCAACCAACAAAGCTTCTGGGTTACAGGGGGCTGATTTTGTATAAGGCTCTTCTATATCCACCCAGGGAAAGACAAAAAAAACCAACAAAAAACCGTGGATGTACCTTCTGTTCTCGAAATGGAGCCCTGCTCAGATAGGCACCAATTTCCTGCACATACAGAGTGGAAATTCCGCTCGCTAGCACTTTCAGGACAGCAAAATCCTCTGTCTTCTGAGCAGTGCTGTCAGCCAGAAACTGACAAGCAGACGGCAATGGCTCAGAACGGGTGCCCTTTCATTCTATGAGCCAGCCCTCCTTTGCCTCACAAGAACCTGAAGTACCTGAATGTAATCCGCTTTGAAGTGCTTGAAAAAATGGAACATAAATCAAATATAAAAAAAGACGAAAACAAAGTGATGCACTGATCACATTGACAAGGAGCTGATTTATCAAAGGAGCGCACACTGCACCAATAACACTGACAAGGAGCAGATTTATCAAAGGAGAGCACACTGCACCAATAACACTGACAAGGGGCCGATTTATCAAAGGAGAGCACACTGCACCAATAACACTGACAAGGGGCCGATTTATCAAAGGAGAGCACACTACACCAATAACACTGACAAGGGGCCGATTTATCAAAGGAGAGCACACTGCACCAATAACACTGACAAGGAGCAGATTTATCAAAGGAGAGCACACTGTACCAATAACACTGACAAGGGGCCGATTTATCAAAGGAGAGCACACTGCACCAATAACACTGACCAGGGGCCGATTTATCAAAGGAGAGCACACTGCACCAATAACACTAACAAGGGGCCGATTTATCAAAGGAGAGCACACTGCACCAATAACACTGACAAGGGGCCGATTTATCAAAAGAGAGCACACTGCACCAATAACACTGACCAGGGGCCGATTTATCAAAGGAGAGCACACTGCACCAATAACACTAACAAGGGGCCGATTTATCAAAGGAGAGCACACTGCACCAATAACACTGACAAGGGGCCGATTTATTAAAGGAGAGCACTCTGCACCAATAACACTGACAAGGGGCCGATTTATCAAAGGAGAGCACACTGCACCAATAACACCGACAAGGGGCCGATTTATCAAAGGAGAGCACTCTGCACCAATAACACTGACAAGGAGCAGATTTATCAAAGGAGAGCACACTGCACCAATAACACCGACAAGGGGCCGATTTATCAAAGGAGAGCACTCTGCACCAATAACACTGACAAGGGGCCGATTTATCAAAGGAGAGCACACTACACCAATAACACTGACAAGGGGCCGATTTATCAAAGGAGAGCACTCTGCACCAATAACACCGACAAGGGGCCGATTTATCAAAGGAGAGCACTCTGCACCAATAACACTGACAAGGGGCCGATTTATCAAAGGAGAGCACACTGCACCAATAACACCGACAAGGGGCCGATTTATCAAAGGAGAGCACTCTGCACCAATAACACCGACAAGGGGCCGATTTATCAAAGGAGAGCACACTGCACCAATAACACTGACAAGGGGCCGATTTATCAAAGGAGAGCACACTGCACCAATAACACTGACAAGGGGCCGATTTATCAAAAGAGTGCACACTGCACCAATAACACCGACAAGGGGCCGATTTATCAAAGGAGAGCACTCTGCACCAATAACACTGACAAGGGGCCGATTTATCAAAGGAGAGCACTCTGCACCAATAACACTGACAAGGGGCCGATTTATCAAAGGAGAGTGCACTGAACTAAGAACTGACAAGGGGCTGCCTTACCAAAGGAAAGCAGACTGCATCAATAATACTGGAAATGTGCCAGTTTACTAAATTAGCCAACACTACACTGATAACTCTGAGAAGGTGCTGATTTAGCAAAGGAATGCAAACTGCACTGATAACACTGAAAAGGGGCTCATTTACCAAGCCATGTACACTGCATTGACCGATAACTCTGAAAGGACGTTCATTCGCCAAAAAGCCAAACACTGCACTGATAACACATAAAAAGACGCCGATTTAGCAAAGGAATGCAAAGTCCAATGCTCCCGAGTCTAAACTACGTTGCGGAGCGCCAGCCACTATCTAACCACTGGGTGTGCTCCAGCCATCTTGCAATTAGAACTGCCAGGGAACTATAATGTCGTAGGCGATACCTCTGTGGTATTGCTAGTAAAACTTGCTCAGTTTTGCTGATCTATTTAAAGTTAGTCCTGAGGTGCACCTTTACACATCTTCACTGTGAAGCTGCAAATGATCTGTTGTTGTATGCTGCTATTCTAATATCCTCTAACCTGCTTTGGGTGAATTTTCTGTTCAAAAAGATGGATAATAAATCCAAGTAATAATAATAATAATAATACCAGCCTCACACATTCCAAAACCACAAGATGGCTGGGCCCCATGCAGTGGTCAGGCAGATGTCAGCATTCTCCCACCCTGTTCACAGGGAACAGTGACACACATCTGCGTGAAGAACCACCTGAGACTTGAGATTCCAAAATATCCCTGTCAACTGAAAAGCAGGTTGTTAATGCAAACAAAAAACACACTTTGAAAATGTCTGTATGCCATAAGAAGTAAGATGGGAGAGTTAGAGTATTTAGCAGTGAATGATGACATAGACTTAATTGGCATCTCAGAGACCTGGCGGAAGGAGGATACCAATGGGACAGTGCTATACCGGGGTACAAATCATATTGTAATGATAGGGAGGAGCAACATGGGGGGGAGGGGGTAGCGCTTTATGTTCGGGATGGCACAGAGTCCAACAGGATAAAGATCCTGCAAGAGATTAAATGCACAACAGAATCTTTATGGGTAGAAATCCCATGTATATAGGGGAAGAGTACAGCAATAGGAGCATATTAACGTCCACCTGGATAAAATGACGAGACGGACAATGAAATTCCAAGAGAAATCAGGGAAGCTACCAAATTGGTAGTGCAGTAACAATGGGAGATTTCAATTACCCCAATATAGACTGGGTAAATGTAACATCAGGACTTGCTAGAGACATAAAGTTCCTGGATGTAATAAATGATTGCTTCATGGAGCAATTGGTGCAGGAAGGTAACGGTGGTGGGGCCATTTGGCAATAGTGATCATAATATGATCAAATTTGAATTAATGACTAGAAAGTGGACAATAAGTAAATCCATGGCTCTAGCACTAAACTTTCAAAAGGGAAACTTTGATAAAATGAGAAAAATAGTTAGAAAAAAAACTGAAAAGTGCAGCTATGAAGGTTAAGAGTGTACAACAGGTGTAGACATAGTTAAAAAATACCATCTTAGAAAAATCAGTAGAACTAGGGGTCATGATTTGAAACTCCAGGGAGAAAGACTTAGAACCAATGTCAGGAAGTATTTATTCACGGAGAGGGTGGTGGATGCCTGGAACGCCCTTCCGGAGGAAGTGGTGAAGACCAAAACTGTGAAGGATTTCAAAGGGGCATGGGATAAACACTGGATCCATAAAGGCTAGAGGATGGGAATAAAGAGAAGAGTCATGGGGGTGGCTTTGCTGGAATGGTGGCTACTACCTGGTGATTACTACCCTTACTCAATAAGCCTTCACACGGTTAATGCAACTCCAACATTGCTCTCTGCTTCAACAGCAAGGGGAAATGTGGAAAAAAGGATTTGCATTCAGATAATAACCAACAAGGACTGAACTACACAGTCTGGGTAAACATTTCATTTTTTCATTTCATTTATTAAAATGTATTTATCGCCTAACAAGTAGGCCTAGGCGATGAACAAAACATACATACATAATAAAAACATTAACACATACTTCACAAACAAAATTTAGTTTCACAAAAACTAAAAGGTAAGTAATACCATATAGTGGTACTAGTTATACAATAACACTGAAATAAATTTTCTGTCACTCATCAGTTAGTATTAGCAGAAACTCATAATAATTCTCTACTCACAATATTCTCACTTTTTACTGATAACAATCATCTCACTTATTATTCTCCAAAGGTTGAATTCTCGCTTACTTCAGGCTATTACAAATTATAGGCACGACGGAGCAAAAACTCTTTTAATGCCAATTTAATTGTTGCCCAGGTAGAGTGTCCATCAAGCTAGTTTGAGAGAACATTGCCCAAATCGCATCTTGGAGTGAGTTTCCTCACTCCGAAGGCCATCAAATCTTCACAAGAGACCACTGTTCTGTTCGTATGTCTCACTTTGAATGTGAAAGTGGCCCCCAACCCCCTACACTAATACCTAATCCCCACCTCGAGTTACTAGGTGAGCCTCTCATAGGGATACAAATACCTGTCTAGGGAAGAGACACTATAGCAAGTCTCTCTCTCTCTCTCTCTACCATGCAATATTGGAAAATGAGGCCCAAAGTGTCAGATTGATATTTGTCTAAAGAAGATCGATAAATTGAAGCATTTTCACGAGAAGGATGCTTTGACCATTTACGTTCATTTTTTCTTAACTGCTGACGTGACAAAATTAATGAAGGTTTATTCCATGGGTGAAATATTTTCTTATTAGATTCAGAAGCAGAATAGCACCTCAAAGGAGGAATTTAAATATGAAACCCACTCATCAAAATAATAACTGATATCCTTGTCCTCTGAGAATTCTGGAATAGCAATAAGAGCATCTTTACTGATATCCACTGATATTCACATAACACTCTCCCATATCCAATTTACCAACACCTTCAACTAAACCCTGTAAGGAAAAACTAATCAAAAAATGATCTGACCAGGGAACAGGCTTCACAACTGGAGAACTAACTAACTGAAATTTGGCATTTTCATTAATGAATACCATATCAAGAACATTACCCAATCGGTGCGTAGATGAATTAATGACTTGGGACCTTCCCAAAGAACGTAATATATCATTACACAACTGAATCTGAGAATCAACTTCTAAGAGATTAAAAGATAAATTAAAATCACCTAGTAAAATCATATTGTCTAAACTAACTGAAGCTAAAAATAATTGTTCAAATAATGAAGAAAGATTTGAATGCAATATCTTAGGAGGACAATAAACAAGACAAATACAAACTCTAAACTCTAACTCTACCTAAACTCTCTGACAAGTGTAGCCTATACACTTATAACTCTACCTAAACTCTACCTAAACTCTCTCTACCTAAACTCTACCTAAACTCTACCTAAACTCTACCTAAACTCTACCTAAACTCTACCTAAACTCTCTGACAAGTGTAGCCTATACACTTATGCCTCTTCTCATCATATTATTGTATTATCTAACTTGTTCAGTTATGCCTTCTATCGCTCCGGCTATCCTAGCCCTCCAGGTTAATACCCCTTGTTATATGTAACTTTCATTTCTTGTAATATGGTTGACTTTGTTATTCCCCTCATGTTATTTGTAAACCGATCTGATATGAATTTCTTTCATGAAGGTCGGTATATAAAAATGTTAAATAAATAAATAAATAAATAAATAAAATAGAAAACTTCGAGGTATACACAAGTAACAATTCCTGATTTAGCATACCACTAAGGTTTTGAGATTTTAACTTTAAGGCTTCCCTACAGATAATCAATAAACCACCACCCCTTCCCTTGGCCCTTGGCTGAGAAAAAATTTGTCCTACAGGAGAAATTTGATTAAGAGTAACCAGATTTGAATCCATTAACCAACTCTCAACAATGCAAAATACATCAGGTTTCTCATCAACAATCATGTCATATACAATTTGAAATTTCTTTCTAACTGACTGAGCGTTAATTAACAGAATTTTTAAATCTCCTACACCTGAATCTAACTTCAAATCTGACTGAGATATATTCACTAAGTAAGAGGGAAGCCGCAAAGACCTATTCAAACTATTTTTTTCTTTTTAGATAAAGAACCATAAAGGCCATTCCCAACTAAAACAGGAATGGGCTGATTGCAAACAGGGGAGACCTCAGAAACCACAGCCGAGTACTCATCGACACTCATCGCGCACGAAGGAGCGTACAAAGGAGCCCCTTTGTCGCGCGACGCTCCGGCACGAGACACCTCCGGCGTCCCGCGCTGGCTTTTCACCCCCCAACCAGGTGACATCATTAGGGGGGCGTGGCTTTTGGCCCGAAGAGCTGGAAACGGGGCCGGAAGCAGCGGGAGCAAAGTTCTCAGACCTGCGGGATCTCCTCTCTCTTTTTTCAAAGGGCTAAAAGGTGGCAATAGCCCAGATAGTCCAGAGAGAGGAGGCAAGGCAGCTTCGGATGGAAAAAAGTGAGTTTCTCCGGTGTGGGGGTAGCTTTCTTATTGCGGCGGTTACTACCCTAAACCAATTAAGTCTGATACTTCACTTTGAATGCATACAATGCTTTGAATGAACAACGTTGTTCTCTGCTTCAATGGCAGGAGGAAATGTGGAAAAGAGGATTTACATTCAGACAACATCCAACAAGGCATTGATCTGTGCAGTCTGAGTAAACAAGCATCGGGGTAACTTGCTTGATGCGGAGGTTACTACCCTTAACCATTAAGCCTTATGCTCACCTTTGATGCAACTCCAACATTACTCTCTGCATCAACAGCAGGGGGTGGCAGGAAATTTGAATCAAACAGTTACCAACAAGGGCCCTGAACTTGGTGGTCGGTGAAACAGATAAGTATGGGAAAATAAGTGTGGGAGCTTGCTGGGCAGACTGGATGGGCAGTTAGGTCTTTTTCTGCCATCATTTCTATGTTTCTATGTAAGATGTATTCCACACATTAAGAGAGTTGGAAGGAAGGCCAAACAATTGCCAATATGGTTAAAAGGTGAAGTGAAAGAGGCTATTTTAGCCAAAAGATATTCCTTCAAAAATTGGAAGAAGGATCCATCTGAAGAAAATAGGAAAAAGTATAAGCGTTGGCATGTTAAATATAACACATTGATAAGACAGGTTAAAAAAGAATTTGAAATGAGGTTGGCCGTAGAGGCAAAAACTCACAGTAAAACACTTTAAAATATTTACAAAGCAGGAAGTCTGTGACGGAGTTGGTTGGACTGTTAAATGATCGAGGGCTTAAAAGGACACTTAGGGAAAATAATGCCATCGCGGAAAGACTAAATGAATTCTTTGCTTCGGTGTTTACTGAGGAGGATGTTGGGGAGATACCTGTCCCATAGCTGGTGTTCAAGGGTGATGATTCAGATGAACTAACACAAACCATGGTGACCTGGAAGATGTAGTAGGCCAGATTGACAAACTGAAGAGTAGAAAATAACCTGGACCAGATGGTAAACATCCCAGGGCTCTGAAAAAATTCAAAAATGAAATTTCAGACCTATTACAAGTAATTTGTAACCTATCAATTAAAATCATCCGTTGTACCTTAAGACTGGAAGGTGGCAATGTAACCCTGATATATAAAAAGGGATCCAGTGGTGATCTGGGAAACTATAGACGGATGAGCCTGATTTCAGTGCCAGGAAAAATCGCGGAAAACATTATAAAGAATAAAATCACAGAACATATAGAAAGCATGGTTTAATGGGCTTTACCCAAGGGAAGTCTTGCCTAACAAATCTGCTTCATTTTTTTGAAGGGGTTAATAAACATGTGGATAAAGGTGAACCGGTAAATGTAGTGTATTTGGATTTTCAGAAGGCGTTTGACAAAGTCCCGCATGAGAGACTTCTAAAAAAGCTAAAAAGTCATGAGATAGGAGATGTTGTTTTGTGGATTGTAAACTGATTAAAAGATAGGAAACCGAGTTGGATTAAATGGTCAGTTTTCACAGTGGAAAAAGATAAACAGTGGAGTGCCTCAAGGATCTGTACTTGGACCAGTGCTTTTCAATATATTTATAAATGATCTGGAAAGGAATACGACGAGTGAGGTTATCAGATTTGCAGATATTTGCAGATATTACAAAATTATTCAGAGTAATTAAATCACAAGCAGATTGTGATAAATTGCAGGAGGACCTTGTGAGACTGGAAGATTGGGCATCCAAATGGCAGATGAAATTTAATGTGGATAAGTGCAAGGTGATGCATATAGGGAAAAATAACCCTTGCTATAGTTACACGATGTTAGGTTCCATATTAGGAGCTACCACCCAAGAAAGAGATCTAGGCATCATAGTGGATAATACTTTAAAATCGTCGGCTCAGTGTGCTGCAGCAGTCAAAAAAGCAAACAGAATGTTAGGAATTATTAGGAAGGGAATGGTGAATAAAACGGAAAATGTCATAATGCCTCTGTATCGCTCCATGGTGAGACCACACCTTGAATACTGTGTACAATTCTGGTCGCCGCATCTCAAAAAAGATATAATTGCGATGGAGAAGGTACAGAGAAGGGCGACCAAAATGATAAGGGGAATGGAACAGCTCCCCTATGAGGAAAGGCTGAAGAGGTTAGGGCTGTTCAGCTTGGAGAAGAGGCAGTTAAGGGCAGATATGATAGAGGTCTACAAAATCATTAAAGGACTTGAACAGGCAAATGTGAAATGATTATTTACTCTTTTGGATAATACAAGGACTAGGGGGCACTCCATGAAGTTAGTATGGGGCACATTTAAAACAAATCGGAGAAAATTCTTTTTCACTCAACGCACAATTAAGCTCTGGAATTTGTTGCCAGAGGATGTGGTTAGTGCAGTTAGTGTAGCTGGGTTTAAAAAAGGTTTGGATACGTTCCTGGAGGAGAAGTTCATAAACTGCTATTAATCAATAGGGAATAATCACTGCTTGTCACCGGCATTAGTAGCATGGGATCTATTTAATGCCAGGTACTTGTGACTTGGATTGGCCACTGTTTGGAAACAGGATGCTGGGCATTGATGGACCCTTGGTCTGACCCAGCATGGCATGTTCTTATGTTCTTATTCATTTATTTATCTGCTCCTATCCATGGCACCTTACAGAAACTAAAAGCAGTGAAAGAAGGGGTACACAGTGAAACAATAGCACAGCAAAGCTGAAGGAATTACACATTGGGGTACCCTAGTCATTATAGAGGGATTCTAAGCTTTTCTTTTTCAAATATTTCCAGGATGATGGCTTCCTGGGCATCAGGTGCAAGTGTATTCCATAGGGATGAGGCTAAGAGAGAAACCCCAGGAAGGGGACGAGACCAGAGGGGTTGGAGAGAGCGAGGCATCATATGTCATAGGAGCCAATAATGGCAAATAGCAGTAAATCCCATCCAGTCTGCCCAATCAGATTCCTGTCGCATTGCCTTGGGCCACAGCTGATCCATGACTTTCCCTTCATTTCTCTGTAGCTTGAGATCCTCTCAGCTTATTATTTATTGGTGTTAATTGACCGCCATCCATCTTATCCCAGGCTTTCTTGAATTCTGATACTATTTTTGGTTTCCACCACCAGTCTTTGGAGGCTGCTCTTCACTGTTTCCACAAAGAAACACTTTTGAACGTCACTCCTGAGGTGAGCCACGTTATAACCTCAGCTTCCTTCCACTGAAAAAACATTTGCTTCTTGTGCGTTATTTATGCCTTTCAGTATCTGACTGTCTCTGTCGTATCCCCACCGTGTCGTATTTAGATCAAGTCTCGTCTCGTAAAACCCTTGGTGTAGACCCACATTATTTTGGTAATCCTACTCTGGACACAATACTCAAGCGAGACCTCTCTAATATGCTCTTCGGAGGCATTACCATCTCCTTCTTTTTCAGCTGGTTACCCCTCTTCCTCTGCTCCCTAGCATCCCTCCGGCTCCGGCTCCTGACAGGTTACATTCTTTCTCTAGGTTCACCCCAAGGTCTCTGTTCTACTTAAGTGCACATCGGCCTCCCAGCTCTCTTGGACTTCTGCACCAGCAGTGGGCAGATTAAATGGGTTTGAACGGGATGGGAGCCAGTGGAGTAATGGGGAACGGGGAGAGGATGGAAGTCCTGAAGCAGAAACAGTGGATGCAATCAGGCAGACCAGCAAGGAAACTGTGGCAAAAAAGACCACTAGGGAAGAGAACTGTTTGCAAACGTCATTGACGAGCATCCGCTGGAAAGGAGGAACAGATCCTGGTAACAGCCTGAGGCTAGAACCCAGTTCTGAAACGTGGGCAGTGAGTGACAGAGGAAGATTCAGCAGTCGGAGAATGAAGGGAGAACAGGATCAAATATCAGAAAGCCAGGACAGAGAGCATGGGCAGAAGCTGGGGACGATGTCTTTCTAGATTCAGCAAGGCATTTTGTGCCTGCATCCAGAACCAGAAGGCCAAGCGGCGAGGACAGACAGGAAGAGAGATTAAAGGAAAGGGTCTGAACATGAGAAAGGACACCGGGGAAGGAGCAGCAGAAAGGTCCAGAGAAGGTGATAAGGACACCCAGGGGTCTGGTAACACCAAGACATGGTAAATGAGGGCAGAGAAAGAGCAAAATGGTCCATCCAGTCGGTCCAGCAAGGTGTTCGGGGTGGGAACCGCTAGTACTCAGAGAAGTGAGTAGTGGGCCCAGGGGAACAGCTCCAGTTAGCACGGGTTGAGCAGAAGAGGAATTCCTGACCCCTAATAGTACTGTGAACCTGCCGATTTACTTCCCTTCTGGCAGGGTTTGCACAGGCAGCTTCTTTCTCCACAGAGAATGAAATGCAATTTCACTCCCACCAGCACGTTCTGAAGGCAGGCGATATCTCCGTTAGGAGCAGGCTGCATTTGATTTGCATGCCAGGGAAATTGATCTCTCATGGGAATGGATCTGACGCGGAAAGCATTAGAAGATGACGAAGGGCCATAACTCATAACTATGAAAGCCAGCGTCTGAGGTGCGCTGTAGCCACAGATCCCGGCAAAGGGACCAGATCTGCTGCTGAGCTGCCCAGCGCCACAAGTGAAAACAGATGTCAGCAGGGGACAGTCCACGCGTGGCATCAGAAACGCAGGCACCAGACGAACCTTCAGCCAGGTGCTGCCCACGCGTAGCGTCAGAGCGCAGGCTCCGCGCAAACCTTCAGCCAGGTGCAGCCCACACGTGGTGTCATAGCGCAGGCACCGCGTGCACCTTCAGCCAGATGCAGCCTACACGTGGCGTCACAGCGTAGGCACCGCGCACACCTTCAGCCAGGTGCAGCCCATGCGTGGAGTCATAGCGCAGGCATCCCGTGCACCTTCAGCCAGATGCAGCCCACACGTGGCGTCACAGCGTAGGCACCGCGCACACCTTCAGCCAGGTGCAGCCCACACGTGGTGTCATAGCGCAGGCATCCCGTGCACCTTCAGCCAGATGCAGCCCACACGTGGCGTCACAGCGTAGGCACCGTGCACACCTTCAGCCAGGTGCAGCCCATGCGTGGAGTCATAGCGCAGGCATCCCGTGCACCTTCAGCCAGATGCAGCCCACACGTGGCGTCACAGCGTAGGCACCGTGCACACCTTCAGCCAGGTGCAGCCCATGCGTGGTGTCATAGCGCAGGCACCGCGTGCACCTTCAGCCAGATGCAGCCTACACGTGGCGTCACAGCGTAGGCACCGCGCACACCTTCAGCCAGGTGCAGCCCATGCGTGGAGTCATAGCGCAGGCATCCCGTGCACCTTCAGCCAGATGCAGCCCACACGTGGCGTCACAGCGTAGGCACCGCGCACACCTTCAGCCAGGTGCAGCCCACACGTGGTGTCATAGCGCAGGCATCCCGTGCACCTTCAGCCAGATGCAGCCCACACGTGGCGTCACAGCGTAGGCACCGTGCACACCTTCAGCCAGGTGCAGCCCATGCGTGGAGTCATAGCGCAGGCATCCCGTGCACCTTCAGCAAGATGCAGCCCACATGTAGCGTCACAGCGTAGGCACCGTGCACACATTCAGCCAGATGCAGCCCACACGTGGCGTCACAGCGTAGGCACCGCGCACACCTTCAGCCAGATGCAGCCCACGCGTGGCGTCACAGCGTAGGCACCGTGCACCTTCAGCCAGATGCAGCCCACACGTGGCATCACAGCGTAGGCACCGCGCACACCTTCAGCCAGGTGCAGCCCACACGTGGCGTCACAGCGTAGGCACCGCGCACACCTTCAGCCAGGTGCAGCCCACGCGTGGAGTCATAGCACAGGCACCCCGTGCACCTTCAGCCAGATGCAGCCCACACGTGGCGTCACAGCGTAGGCACCGCGCAAACCTTCAGCCAGGTGCAGCTGTGGAGTCATAGCGCAAGCACCCCGTGCACCTTCAGCCAGATGCAGCCCACGCGTGGCGTCACAGCGTAGGCACCGCGCACACCTTCAGCCAGGTGCAGCCCACGCGTGGAGTCATAGCGCAGGCACCCCGTGCACCTTCAGCCAGATGCAGCCCACACGTGGCGTCACAGCGTAGGCACCGCGCACACCTTCAGCCAGGTGCAGCCCACGCGTGGAGTCATAGCGCAGGCATCCCGTGCACCTTCAGCCAAGTGCAGCCTTTCAGACCGCAGGTGCCACCGCCAGCTGCCCAAGGAAGAAGGGGACCCCCCCACACACACACTGCCCCAATCGAGCGTGGCTCTCTCTTTCACGTGGGTGATACAGCCTCGGGAGCCCCGGGCCTGAGGAGCAATAGGAAAACCTCGGTGGAGAGTTTAAGCAAGCACTGAGCTCCAGCCTCTAGCCAGCAGCAGAGGCCTAAACATCAGAACCGGCTGAGCCGCCCCCATGTCCGGCGTTGCTGAACGCCCGCTGCAAAGGCTTTGCATGCAGGACGCAAGCTTCGTCAGGAGGCCTGCACGCGCTCTAATATTCTCTCTCTCCCCGCGCCATTATTACAAGTCTCCCGGGGAAGGCGCAGCACAAAAAGCCGCTGAATCTGGAGCGACGTGTGTCTGGCCCAGAGTGAAAGTAAACAGTGCTGCTTAGAAAGCAAAAAAAACCCTATTTTTCAAAAGTTTCAAATAACTGTCAAGAGGGTAGGGTGCCTCACTCAGTGGCCTGGCACAAACATCCAAAGCCTTTCATCTTTCGGTCGCTAGTTTGAATTCTGCCTTCTCTGGCAGTAGGGTGGCCAGCTGTTCTGCATCTGGATAGCTTCACTCGTCTTGGTTACATACATAAATAACCCTTTTTTTTTTTTTTTCGGTTCTGCTCTATGCCGCAAGAAAAAAAAAAAATCCAGACGTCCTTCCATCTCGTTGCGAATTTCAAAACGGCCCGCAGAGCAGCTATGCAATTTTGCCCCCCCCAAATCATTATCGATAATAAATCCGAGCAATAATACTATTAAAAATCATCCAAATGTTACCTGGCGTCTGCCACGAAACGAGATGCAAGACCAGGCTAGCTCCCAAAGGACAGGGGTCCACAACTATAAAGCAAACTATTCTCGTCGGCGGTTATTTTGGGCTCCCTGTTTGGTATTCCCAGCAGAAAGTCCCATCCACCCCTGCACTCCTGGGGGGGGGGGGGGGGCCATCGTTCACAATGGCATTTCTGGAGAGCAAAGAAAGAGGAAGAATGATAACTAATCCTATCTCCAAAAAAGACGAGGGGAGGCGTGAGCAAGCATGGAATGTCCACAAAAACGAATGGAAGCAAATCGCTTTATTCCAATTTTTGTTTTAGAATAATGCAGACAAAAAAAAAAAAAATTGCCCGTTGCCATGGGAGAAATACATCTTCCGGTCCCGGCGCCAGCCATGTTTTGCAATAAAAGCTTTCTCGAGGGGCGGCAAACATCACAGGCAAACGTCCTATCCGTCGAAGTGGCGCTCTCAAAGACACTTGATGCTGGGGATGGAGGGAAGAGGCAGGGAGAAATGGGGGGTAAGAAACGGAGGACTGGTGGAGGGCAAGGGGTAAGGAATGTTTACTTTATTTATTATTTTTATGTTGCGCTGTTTGGCACTTTGAAACGGATTACATTCAGGTACTGTAGGTATTTCCCTATTCCCAGAGGGCTCACAATCTAACCCCTAGATTCAGCAAAATGCTATAATTTTAGCCCGGATAACGCCCGCGATAAGAAGAAGGGGCGTGGCTATGATTTTAGAATTACCACACCGACGCGTGCGTTAAAGTTTTCACACCCCGCGATGCTTGTACTCTGCTACTTGCGAAGTGCCCACAGAAAGAGTGAGAGAGAGAGAAAGCCTCTTTATAAGGCCTTCATGGTAGTCAACTATTTATACCACTATAGGAGGGCAGTGAGTAACTCGAGGTGAGGTTTTGCTGGTGGTGAAGGGTTCAGGGGCCAGGTTTACATGCAGAGTGAGACGTACGAACAGCACAGTACACCTCGGTGACATCATTTGGAGTGAGGAATGTCAGACTAAGATGAGATTACTTCAGCGTTCTCTCGCCCTAGCTTGAAGGTACCCTGGTAGAGAGTCCATCAAGCTAGGGTGAGGAAGGGAAGGAGGAATGGAGGAGACAGCACGGAACAAAGGGAAGGAGGAATGGAGGAGACAGCACATAACAAAGGGAAGGAGAAATGGAGGAGACAGCACGGAACAAAGGGAAGGAGGAATGAAGGAGACTGCACGGAACAAAGGGAAGGAGGAATGGAGAAAGGGGGGGCATGCAGGAGGAGATGAGAAGCAGGAGAAGAAAGAAGAGAACATATTAGAATATTCGCCTGGAAAACCAAAAGACAATAAGGAAGGGAAAACACCAGAAAGAACAAGAAGGCAGAGATGGAATGAGGAGGATATGAAGAATGAGCAGAGACAGGATGAAAATCAAACTACAGCCACACAGGTTAGGAAATTATTTCCCACCTTTATATTCCTGTTTTAGGTCTAAGGCATGGGGCTCCCAGAGGGAGGGAAATGGCTCTTACTGTCACCGATGTAAATAAGGTAGGGTTGGAGGAAGCGCACGCCAGCGCATGCTATAAATATTCCCCTTAAAAATCCATCCCCCTTGGGTCTGAGTCTGGGCAGTAGAGCCTCTGGGACGGGGCCTAACTGCACCTAAATAACCTGTAAATAACTGTCTATAACATGGTGGCTACCAGAAAAAGGCACGCCAGCGCACCCTGGTCACGTTAATGTGCGCCGGCAGCATGCACTTTCATGTCTATCACTTGGGGGCCCATGCATGCTAAAATCGATTAATAGCATTCATGCACCGCAGAGGCTATTTTGTTCCACGTAATATGCTAAGCTTTAGTGCACCACCTGTTAAGTGACATTTTATCTCGTCCGATAAAGCTTTTAGAACATGCATGCTAAAACATTTTTAGACTGAGGCCCCTTGACAGAGGACATCTTCCAAGTGTTGTTGACTCTTCTAGCTGAGATAGCAAGGCAAGAACATTATGAGAGTTCGGAAGATTGCAAAGGGTCCCTTGCAACTTAACGGTTGGAAGAGGAGGCTGCAAGCCAAGCGTCTGTGCAGCCTGCAGCGGCCTCCCCCCCTCGCACCACGGAGGATCCAGCCGCAGGCAAAAGGCTGGAAACTCTGGGGCAGTGAGTAGAGGAGAGCAGTGCTGGGCTGAGCACTAGAGCGGGAAAGAGCGTGTCGCGCTTATCTACAATTACATGCCCAAGTTCTGCCGAGCAGTGCCGGGTGTGATCCCAGAGTTAACAAGCCACGCTCCCGGGGTGCCTGCCCACACCAGCGCCAGGTGGTCCACCTGCACGCTCCTGGGTCTGCCGCTTCTGCATGAGGCACCAGGGGCGTGTGCGGTGCCAGTGCCTGAGGGGCCACGCACTGGGCTGGCTTTCAGGATAAGCATGACTGGGATCTTAAATGCATGCAGAGATGGCTCATAAATCTTCACTGCGGTTAGCCTGGAAGGCAGCTCTTTTCTTTTTCTTTTTTTTTTAATGTAGCTCTCAGGAACCAGAACTGTGCAGGCCAGAGGTCCTCTGATCACATGGTTGGAAGCCCCGCTTTCACAGCAATTTATTTCGTTAAGACTTTTCTTTCTCGCCTGTCCCCACTGCTCCAGGCGGTAAACTGTAAAAAAAAAAAAATTGACAACTAACAAAACCATACACAGTAAACTCAAGAACTAAAGCCTAATGAAAGCCTCAACAATTATGATAAGTGCGACTGCATGGAATGAAACCATAAAATAAAACGTAACAGACGGGCAAATTCCAACCCGTAAGGTAATGTGGTCAAACTTCTCCCCTCCTAGCCCACCATGACAATGTCAGGCCCACCAACGAAAGATGCACGAGAGGTAAGGAACCTCGCTTGTCCCTGTCCCCACACAGGCAGAAACCAAGCCGGGCCATCCCGGCCTGGTTGTCCAGAGATGAGGGGACGGCCTCATCACCAGGCCCGATCCTGAGCTTCAGAGTCTCTTTCTGTTTGCCCCAATACTCTTTAATTCCCTACAGTTAATACTTTTTAAAACATAAGAAATATATACATATATTTATTTTTATTCAGTTATTTCATGGTAATTTATGATTTCATTCCGTGCAGTCGCACTTACCATAATTGTTGAGGCTTTTGTTAGGCTTTAGTTCTTGATTTTACTCTGTATGGTTTTGTTCGTTGTCATTTTTTTTTTTTTTTACAGTTTACCGCCTGGAGCAGGGGGGACTGGTTCAAATATATATATATATATATATATCTGAAAAGAAAAAAAGGCGTGTGCAAACAAATATAAAAGCATAAACAAACAGAAAAGGACAAATTATTGCGCAATCTGCATTAGGGCCACTGCCGTACAGGGAGAGGATCAGAAAAAGAAACTCCTGCAGTTAGGAGTCAAACAAAAAGATTTTAAAAAAAGGCTGAGCCTTCTGGCAATACTCAGCGCAACCCTAATAAGTCCATGACGCATTCGTTTTAGGTGCAGGCTAAGATGTGCCGCTTCACCTGGAGTCCATAAACGCTCTCAGATGTAACGGGGATCATAAGAAAGGAATCTGACGGCGCTCAAAGCCTCAGCTCGCTGACGGGGACGGCGAAGCACGCAAGTGGTCCCCGGGGACAGAACCTCCTGGCCGCCTTGCCAAAATATGTTTCCCTCCGTTCTTGTGTGGCCTTGGCTAAGTCTGGAAATACCCCATCATTTCTCTCCTTTGGAAAAAAAAAAAAAAGGAGTTTCACAGCAGTGAAAGTAAAGGCGAAGTATGCTTGTCACGGTCTTGCAAAAATACAAAAACGATGCATGCAAAGTCGCTCTGCAAGAAACGGAATCTTCCGAGTTCTCCAGAAAACCCAGACAAATCAGTAAGAGGTATCTAGTGGGGCCCCCACCTCTGAAACTGTCTTGGAAGGAGGCAAATAATAACATTTTCCCCAATCAGGGGCAAAGCATCCTCCGTAATATGCAATGCCTCTTTCATAAGCCCAAGCAACCCAAGTGGAAAAGAAACGTATAGCAAAGCATAAAATGCTACGGCAGTGCTAAATCAACGTGATGTACAACAAAAGCCAGAAACGAACTCCTGTGCAGGCAGAAAGATTTATTCAGTTCTTGTAACCCTGTATATTCGCAGAATGCATGAAAGGAGGTCTGTGCCCCTGACACGTTATGTGTATCGAGGGCATGCTGCATCGGGAGGGGCAGATCACTAGAAAGGAAGAGAAAATCGTCTAAGTTACAGCATACGTAAAAGAAATCTCCGTGCCAGCCAGAGAAGGATAAATCACACCTACGTCTGTCGACCAGCAAAGTAAGTGCACAGGTCTGTATACAGTGTCCAAGCGAACGAGAACGCCATGCAAAGAGTTAACAAAAGTGCCTAAAGGTCAAGTTCAAAACCCATCAATCAGCAACATCCAGAGTAGACCACTGAGAAGCAGTCACAGTCATGCATGATAGAATGACTCAGTGTAAGTAATATTGTGCTCAGAAATTAAGCAACTGCAAATGTAAAAATATGGCATTATGAATGCAGAATGACTGCAGTGACACATGGGGGGGAGGAGGGGGAAAACGAGGGGAGAAGATAAGAAAAAGGAAAGTACATTAAAATGTGCACAAGTATTAATAAAATGGGGACAACTCAATCTCCTGATTCAACCCGGCAGGAAACAGCGACCGAAGATAAAAGATCCCAGTGCTGCTCTTTCTGTAAAAGGGTTTTCGTTCACCCTATCGCCTCCTCTACAGTGAGGGGTTGCTATCAATAACAAAAAGAACCCATAAATCCCAAATTGTATGACATGATCGTACCCAGCGTGACACAAAGGGGAGGGGGGCTTCCTCACGCTGAAATATGAGTGCGAATGGCATGGATGTGGGTTCTGTAACTGGTTGAGTAAAGCTCGCCAGTGACGGTGAACATGCTTGGCAAGTGCCGCACGGGTGATGGCCCGTACCAGGCAAGCTGGCTGTGGTCGATGAGAGATCGGAGGACACCGAAAAAAAAAAAGAAAAATCACGCAGACTGTGGCCCCAGCAAAACTATAGAAAAAACGGGGTGTAATGTTAAAATGCCCCCCAATGTTTTTTGATAATATTACAAACAGGCCCCACTTGATTGGAGTAAGGAAGAACACATTAACGCATCCACATGACTCGGTGTTGGGGGGAAAAAGAAGCCACTTCCGACCTGCATACAGTGCCCGTTTGAAAGCTCTTTTAATATAACGGGAGGATACCCACGATCTAAAAAGCTCTGGGCCATCATTGCTTGTGCTTGTTCAGCGAAGACAGTGCGTTCAGTGCAGAGGAGATGTAGTCGAAGGATGTTATCACAGAGAAAGACGCGGGTGACGACTTTTATGAGATAACAGTGTTTTTTTTCTCCATCTCCTTCTGGAAGATAGAGGTAGATAAACAGCTGACTTGTAAATGTAACCACACATCTAGGAAGGCAATATGTGAATCATGCATGACGTGAACAAAGTGTAAATTGGAATCACATGCATTAATCCAATCCAGGAACAAAAAGAAAAAATTGTATCTTTGTACCGCACCAAATTATAAAGCTATCATCTCAGCCATTTAATCACTAGAAGCCAAAAAGAGCCATTGTAGAGCTACTTGGACACTAAATCAGATACATATAAGCAGGCTATATCGGGGGTCATATTAGCCCCCATAGCAGTGCCCTTCACCTGGAAAAACCTATCCTCAAACATGAAGAAATTTTGTGTGAGGGAAGGTACGTCCAGCTGTACCCGGAAATCGGTGGGGATCCGTGAATCAGCAGAACGATGATCAAGGATAGCCTTTAAAAATATCTGGAGATATGTTTGTGTAGAGGGACTCAATATCCAAAGTAATTAGGAAACTATCCTTGGGTAACTGTAACGAATCTAGAACAGTAATAAAGTGACCCTAGTCACATACAAAGGAAGGAAGGGACCTAGTGGCACAAAAAGATGCAAAAAATGATCCACAAACTTTGGTAAGAGTTCAAGTATAGAGCCCACAACTGGACACCCCTGGGGTCGATGAAGGCTCTTATGAACTTTAGGTCACATGTAAAAGACTGGTGCATTAGGCACATTTTCTGCTAGAAAATCGGCTTCTTTGGTAGTCAAAAAAGTCTTCATCTATCCCCGAGCATACCACTGTGGTTATTTCATTCTGTAAGTGAGGAGTAGGATCGGCATTGAGTATTCTGTAAAAATCTGTATTAGACAGTTGACAATTTGTGTGATATCATGCGGTCTGTCCAACACTATATCTCCACCTTTATTGGCAGGCTTGATCACAAGTGAATCACATTTGGCCAGAGATCGAATGGCCAGATGCTCTTCACATACAAATTATAAAATGTATGAAAAGACCTGAGTTCAAATTCATGAAGGTCATGTAGGACCAATCGCTCAAAGGCTATGATAAGGGGATCCAATGGTCCCAGAGGAATCCAACAGGATCTAAAACTAATAACTGAAATATCTGTGGATTAGGAGTGTTGCAAGAAATCAACAAGACTAGAGGCTGACATCAAATTATTTAAAAAGGGGATTAAAACCTGGCTTTTCAAACAAGCCTACCAAGAGCTGTTAGCATAATTATCTCACTCTTCTGATTTTATACCAAGGTAATGTATATTTTTATTTTTATTATACTATCTCCTCTCTAAGGGGGTCATTTGCCAGACGGATCGCACGCGATACCAAGATGGGGGCGGAGTCGGTCCCAGAAGAGGAGGAGTCGGGGTGTCACCGGGGCCGACTCCGCGAAGACGCCGCGGACGACAAAAAGGTAAGGCCCTTTTTGCGTTCTATTTCGCGCCCAATAGCTACACCTTCTATGGTGGCGGTGCGATCACTGCCGGCTAGCGCAGGACCGCCCCCCCCCCCCCCCGTTTCGGCCCCCCGCCCATTACCTAAAGTATCGCAGGCCTGCGATACTTTAGAAAATGAGGCCCTAAGTGTTTAAATTTTGATTATTTAGCCCACTATTTAGTTTACTATGTTAATTATTTATATTATGAAACAATGTATTTACTTCCTTTCTTCTTTGGAAATGCAAATAATTTTAAATGATTAATTGCTAATTACTGTAAACCGATTTGATACGCTCGCATGAAAAGTCGGTATATAAAATTATTAAATACATAAATAAGACGTAACAATATGAAGAAATGGTGTAAATGTATTCGAATATTGAACAGATTATATGGGATACTTGGTACAAAGGAAAGACCGTGTTCCAAAACATGTAATTCAGCTGCATTGAGTTTGTGAGAAGACAAATTAAATACAAGTGTAGGTTTGTGTTGCAGTAATGGTGAGAAACTATTCTCTGTTCCTTTTGTCTAAAGATGTTGTGAGACTGTGTTCGTCCAGTTAGAAGGAATTCACCTGACAGAGAAACATTGAATATCTATGGAAGAGTATTGTTTTTGTATTCAACAGTTAATGTACCACAGTTCCTGATGAAGCAGTTTGTCCTGCGAAACTTCGGCCGTTTGTCGAGCTGGTTGGATATTTTAGATGTGATATAAAAGATACATGATATAATGAAAAAACAGAAGAAATGATAAAAAAAAGTAAAAATAGAAAAATGAATGCCGCAGATGATTAGAGGTCCGGGTGGCTCCCGTTTTGAAACTACAGAGAGCACGCTGTCAGGCTTGATGATGCGGTTACAGACTTAACAAAAAATTGTTAAAAAAATTTTTTGGGAGTGGCATTTAATATAAGATTTTTCATACAACATTTCCTTTTTGGTTAGAGAAACTATTTACCACAGCTCCTGTTGTAGGCAGGCTATAAGCATGTTCGATGACATTTCCTGACGGAGACACCTCTGAGGTCAATGTTCCTGAAAAAATTGAGTAGAGGAACTAGAGTCCAAAGATGGTAAAGCCAAGGAAAAAAAAGAGGCTGTATTGTCAGAAGAATGGGGGAATGATATGTCCCCCAAAGAGTTATCTGAAGATGTTGCAAAGGCCACCTGTTTCATGAGGGGTCGTCACATGGACATCCATGGGTACACAAAACCATGGGAATAGTCCAACTCGTCTCGTTGAAATTTGTTATATTTGACCTCTTTTAGGTCAGCATGGAAGTTTTCCAGGGTTTCCTTGAAGCTGGCCAACTGGGTGGAGAAAGGATCCAAAAGCATATATGCTTTCAGAAACTTGAGATTGTAATTCAAGGGAAACTCTCTTGGTAATCTCAATAATCAAGATCATCAAATCAATCGAGCATTTAAGGGTCTGGTTCCACCGGTTAAGGATCTTCTATTTCTTAGCATTCAGACAGGTTAATCCACACCAGTGGGTTATGCACTTTTACCAGCAGATGGAGACAAAGCAAAGCTGACATCACGATATAAATATCCCTGCACTGACAACAGCCCGCCAGTATGCTCCATCTCCAGCAGATGGTGAACGTGCATCTCCCTACTGGGAATTGCTTAAAAAAAATTTTAGAAGGAGAAAGAAGAAGGAAATTAATTTGTCCCGCTCTCCTATGGTGATGATACCTTATGGTCTCTCCCTCAGTCGAGTTTTCCTAAGGTGATATCTGGGGATCCCTCCCTCAGTAGAGTGCCTTGGTCCAGTAGCTGGTTTTCCAGCATGGACTTAGCTGTAGAGAGACGAGCAGCTGAGAGGTTAGCGGGTGCAGGAAGCCAAATGCAGCAAAGGCCTTTGCCCTCTGCCCCCGCAGCCGGACACCGACTCTGAACTCGGCCAGGATGGGCTGAGCTTAGGTAAAGAGTAAATATATACAAATAAGAAAAAGAAGGGGAGTTAATTTTAGGATTCCATTCCTTGGCGCGACGATCAAACATCCCTGTCTCTGGGGGAGCTTGGGGAGTCATGGCAGTTTGGAAGATTGAACAGCCTTTTTGGCTAGGCCCCGCTCTCAGGCTTCGCTTAGACGCCGCACGATAGGCCGCAGCGGCATTCGCGCTCTTTTCTACGCACGTCTGTCACAAAACAATGCCTGACCAGTTCGCGCTTGCACGCCCGGGTGTGCGCTCAGTTGGGCGCCTACATTCTGGGCATCCGTAATGTGCGCTTATTGAACGAAGCTTGTTTTTTGAAGGCTCTGTCCAGGCTCGCTTGTGCGGGCGCGCAGCTGGGCACACAATTTGTCAGACGCTTCTGGGAGCGCGCTGCTAGCGGGTGTTTATCCGTGGCGTCGGTAGCAAAGAAGCCTAAGCGCCTTACCCTTTGTGCTGCTAAGCCATATTCGGACATTACAGCCTGGGGTTCCCCTCTGACGTATCAGCGCTGTTTGGAGGCTCAGGGAGAGTTGTCTATGACTTGATTTTGCTGAGCTCGGGACTTCCCAGCACGATGCGGGAATAGGAACCGGAGGGGGAACTGCCAAGGGTTTCACCTGGTTTTGGGGTTCGTCAGCAGGAGAAGGCAACTCAGTGGGCGCATCCTCCGCTCTCCAAGCGCTTGGAGAGCGGAGGATACACGCCGGTAAAGATGATGGCAATATTGTGAAGCGTAACGGCTCAGATATTTTGGAAAAAATCATCGTATTGCAATTTAGAGTGTTGGAGTAGAACATATTCAAGGAAGTTAATATCGGTCCAGGAACACGCCAGCAAGCAGTTTCACACGACGTTGGATTTTTGGGAAGTCATAGTCGGACGACGGTTCAAAAGGACGCCGAGGTAGAAAATTTCAGCTTCAAGATAAGTGATTCTGACTATTTATTAATATAGAGTGTGCAAGCAACGCAGATCCCTGCATTAAAAAAAGGTGCATAGATTTTCGGGACGGAGATGTGTGGTATTTTGTAAACTACGTGGCTCCCACTGCACAGTTTTTAAAAGGCGCAACGACGTAAGCATGCATGTGCTGAGATGTGCTCACGATTGATAATTACCTTCTCTATGGGTCTCATTTGCTAAGCATTTCCCCCAGAGACACAAAATGGGAGAAAAACCTTAGTTAATCAGGCCCCATGCATCAGTGAAACACCTACAAAGGATTTTCATCAGCCTCAGTACAGTAGCCTGCAGGTGGCCATAGCTAAGCGGGAGGCGATATCAGCAATTAAATGTTTTATATGTTGTAAATATTTTGTTTTGTTTTAGATATGAGTATTTTATTGCTGTGTTTGTAATTTATTTGATATTTTGATGCTGAGTATCAACGTTTATGAACGTATGACTGTAAACTGCTTAGAAGTCATGATAGGCAGTCTATAAATATTTTAAATAAATAAATCTTTCTTGTCTTAACAGTCTCCTCGGAAATGAAGTTTTATTTTCAGAAAAATCTGTTTATTGAGTTCAGAAGACTGAGCACATTTATAACTGAGAACAACAAAAAATGACTTCCACCCACATAGTTATCTCGATGTTAAGCTGTTCCACCAAACCTTTGTGAGACAGCATCATGTCAGCTTACTAATTGACAGTTCAGCCCTTTTAAATAAGGCACTCCATGAAGTTAGCAAGTAGCACATTTAAGACTAATCGGAGAAAGTTCTTTTTCACTCAACGCACAATAAAGCTCTGGAATTTGTTGCCAGAGGATGTGGTTAGTGCAGTTACTGTAGCTGGGTTCAAAAAAGGTTTGGATAAGTTCTTGGAGGAGAAGTCCATTACCTGCTATTAATTAAGTTGACTTAGGGAATAGCCACTGCTATTAATTGCATCAGTAGCATGGGATATTCTTGGTGTTTGGGTAATTGCCAGATTCTTGTGGCCTGGTTTCGGCCACTGTTGGAAACAGGATGCTGGGCTTGATTGACCCTTGGTCTGACCCAGCATGGCAATTTCTTATGCTAATTACAAAAGAACATAAGAACATAAGAAAATGCCATACTGGGTCACACCAAGGGTCCATCAAGCCCAGCATCCTGTTTCCAACAGTGGCCAATCCAGGCCATAAGAACCTGGCAAGTACCCAAAAACTAAGTCTATTCCATGTAACCATTGCTAATGGCAAGTGGCTATTCTCTAAGTGAACTTAATAGCAAGTAATGGACTTCTCCTCCAAGAACTTATCCAATCCTTTTTTAAACACAGCTATACTAACTGCACTAACCACATCCTCTGGCAACAAATTCCAGAGTTTAATTGTGCGCTGAGTAAAAAAGAACTTTCTCCGATTAGTTTTAAATGTGCCCCATGCTAACTTCATGGAGTGCCCCCTAGTCTTTCTACTATCCGAAAGAGTAAATAAACGATTCACATCTACCCGTTCTAGACCTCTCATGATTTTAAACACCTCTATCATGTCCCCCCTCAGCCGTCTCTTCTCCAAGCTGAAAAGTCCTAACCTCTTTAGTCTTTCCTCATAGGGAAGCTGTTCCATCCCCTTATCATTTTGGTCGCCCTTCTCTGTACCTTCTCCATCGCAATTATATCTTTTTTGAGATGCGGCGACCAGAATTGTACACAGTATTCAAGGTGCGGTCTCACCATGGAGCAATACAGAGGCATTATGACATTTTCCGTTTTATTCCCCATTCCCTTTCTAATAATTCCCAACATTCTGTTTGCTTTTTTGACTGCCGCAGCACACTGCGCCGACGATTTCAATGTGTTATCCACTATGACACCTAGATCTCTTTCTTGGGTTGTAGCACCTAATATGGAACCCAACATTGTGTAATTATAGCATGGGTTATTTTTCCCTATATGCATCACCTTGCACTTATCCACATTAAATTTCATCTGCCATTTGGATGCCCAATTTTCCAGTCTCACAAGGTCTTCCTGCAATTTATCACAATCTGCTTGTGATTTAACTACTCTGAACAATTTTGTGTCATCTGCAAATTTGATTATCTCACGCTTCGTATTTCTTTCCAGATCATTTATAAATATATTGAAAAATAAGGGTCCCAATACAGATCCCTGAGGCACTCCACTGTCCACTCCCTTCCACTGAGAAAATTGTCCATTTAATCCTACTCTCTGTTTCCTGTCTTAGCCATTTTATAATCCACGAAAGGACATCACCACCTATCCCATGACTTTTTACTTTTCCTAGAAGCCTCTCATGAGGAACTTTGTCAAACGCCTTCTGAAAATCCAAGTATACTATATCTACCGGTTCACCTTTATCCACATGTTTATTAACTCCTTCAAAAAAGTGAAGCAGATTTGTGAGAAGACTTGCCTTGGGTAAAGCCATGCTGACTTTGTTCCATTAAACCATGTCTTTCTATATGTTCTGTGATTTTGATGTTTAGAACACTTTCCACTATTTTTCCTGGCACTGAAGTCAGGCTAACCGGTCTGTAGTTTCCCGGATCGCCCCTGGAGCCCTTTTTAAATATTGGGGTTACATTTGCTGTCCTCCAGTCTTCAGGTACAATGGATGATTTTAATGATAAGTTATGTCATGAACCTCTTTTATTAGGTCAGTGCTAATGATGGGAACTTTTTTTTTAATCAATGATGTTTTTGGTTTAAAAAAAAAAAAAATCTGGGTTAGGTGGCTAAGTATATACACAGGATGAGTACTTATGCTTTGATTTTACTTGCCGTGCCTTGCCAAAATGGCACTAGACGCGAGAATGTGCCCAAAGGTCAGGATACCCAGTGCCAATCTTGGCAAGGCACGGCAAGTAAAATCAAAGTGTAAGCTCTTTGGGGCGAGTACCTACAGACGACCAGCATGCACCTTCGGCGCTGTGCATGTAACTGTTCAGAAAAAAACCCCCAAGAAAACCTCTGACTGCTGCCACCGTAGAGAACGTAACGCTGGGAATTTAACTCCTGGGTCTGAGGTGCAGTAAACTCGCATTTCTGGTGGCTGAAATTATTCCGGTGCTCTGGCCAGTGGGGGTAGCAGCAGCTTGGACACCCCTACATGGGCACAGCAATGTATTTATTTTATTTCTTTTGCATTTAGCTCAGGCCTTACCATTGGTAGCTGAAAAGAATAACAACTGCCAGCAGAAACGCGAAGCAAGTTTTCCTCCTGCTCTGACCCAGGAGTTAAATTCCCAGCATTAAGAAAATGTGTCGGCCATTTAATGCACCTCCCTGCCCTGCAGAGAAATAAGTAATATCGTCACGGAGACTAATTTTAGCGCTGGTTTTTACTCCTGTTTTAGCGTACTATTCAGGTATGCCAAAAACCCTGACGTGCGCTAAAACAGGAGTAAAAATCAGCACCAGCACCAGCGCACCCCGACTACGTCGGCTCCACGATGCCCCTCGCCGTGTGAGCTGTGAAGCCGTCGCCTAAAACGCTCTTCTTCGTGGCGCTGCCGTTGGCTTGCCCAGCTCGCAGGATTTCAGTCCCAGCTGAGCGCAGCTCCCCTCCCCCCCCCCCCCTAGGTACTATAAAATAAGGGGAACATTTAGAAATATCCTCCTGGAATGCAAGCTGGCCTGGTGCACTGAGACGTCGCTCCCTGCCCCAGCAACGATCCCTGCTGCACCGTGGCGGCAGGGCTCACTCCCTTGTACCCTTTCCTTCCAAAAGGCGGGAGAAGCAGCGGTCACCGAGCTGGGCTTTTCCAGCTGCGGATGCCAGAATGTGCCCCCAGGTCACGGGGGGGGGCTGCATAGAGCAGAGGCGCAGCTCGAGCCCACCACATGGAAGTGCACTGCCGGTTCAGGCTGGAAGAGGGGGAGGACGACACTGATTTGTATGTTCTTCGGCTTGTTCGCCCTTCACGTTCTGGGTAGCGTTCCTTTATCTCGTGTCGGCACTGCGCTTATCTCTCCCAGAGCGATAAAAAGGCTTAAAAGTGCAGCCAGGGATGCCGGGTGAAAGGTAAAGGAATCAAAAAAAGTCTAACCCTTTCCTTTACAAATATTCTCCATCTCTTCTGCTGGCCGCCCACCCCTCCTCCCAGCTGAATGCATCCTCATCACCAACTGCACAGCTCACGCCTTGCCCAGGCCTGGTGCTGCCAGGTGCTCCGATGGCCGAGGCGCTTCCTGGGAGTCTGTGTCTGGGGTTTTTTTTGCCTCTGGACCGCAGGTGACTGCTGTTACAGAGGTTTTTTGTTTTTTTTTTCCGCCTTCCTCTGGTTCATCACAAACAATTAAGGATCCAAACAGGAGGGGAAGGGAAGAAACGTGAAGACGAGCGGTCACAGACAGGGCGGGTAGATGAGGACCACTCGGCCCATCCGGTCTGCCCATGTGTGCCTGCCGGGCTGTGGTCCTCTCCCTCCTTTCCCCCCTGCCACTAGGGCCCCTGTATGTATGCCCAAGGGTAAATAAAATGTAAAAAAAGAGCCAGGGCACAGTCTGCTCGGAAACTTCACAGAAAGGTTGATTTTTTTTGGGGGGGGGGGGTGAGGGGGGTCTATCCTGTGCAGACTGTGGATGTGCGCTTAACAGGGCGCGGTCGGATGATAATTCCAAAAGCTGAACGTTAAAAACGCACCTCTGTGTGCGGCCTCAGGCCGATCCAATCAATGCGCACGGAAAACCCAACGCGCGCCCAGCCGCCTCTCCTGGGCCCGCCGTCGAATATTTTAAAAGGAGGCGCCAGGGACAAACGTGCGCCCTCCCCCAGCACCTCCCGAGGCACAGAGCGCACAGGAGGGGTGGCTGCCTGGCGGGTTGGGAAAACGGACGCTCAATCTACGAGCGTCCGTTTTCTCCCGCAGCCGGCGCAACATACACGGCCTGGACCGTGCGTCTTCCGTGTGTATTGGATCTCCAGACTTTTTTTTTTTTTTTTTTAAATAAATCACTGCTTTATTTGGTTCCTCCTACTTAGTATCGTGATGATACTATTAGGAGGAATCGATAAAAGCAGGATTTATTTTTTTTCAAATGTACCTTCATGCCATGTACCTTCATGCCTGGGCTGCCTGGATGGGCCATTTCTGGTCTTCTACTACATTCCTAGGTCAAACCCAATGCTTTTAATCGGCCGCCGAGAGCTGGTTGTGTGAAGCTGCAGGACCCTCCCGTCCTGGTTTGTTTGTTTTTTTCTGTTCCTAATCTCTGCTTACTTTAGATCAGTAATCTCCCAGTCTCTAGCCGCCTTTTACATCCAGCGGCCTTTACCTCAAGCCAACGATGACTGCCAGGATCTTATTTAGTTTATCATTTTATTTTAATTATTATGCTGTTAACTGTTTTTATTTTGATTTTATGGTAACAGCTAATTTATTTATTTTCTCTTTGTAGTTTTTTTTAGCTGTTCCTATTTTATAATTACTGTATTTCAAAAAAATTGACTTGTAAACCGTTGTGAAGGCATGTCTGATGTAACGGTGCATATAAATGTTAGTAAACTAAGCTAAAACTAAACTGTGCAGAATCAAAGGGTCAACAAGCAAGCGGCGGGTGACACTTTTGAGCTTTTGAGAGTTCTCCTCCTCTCTGTCGGGCAAAGCACAACCACAATTTCTGCTGTGCTGTGGGGGTCCCACAGGTCGTTCGCCTCCCTCCCTGCTGCTGCTGCTGGCAGCTCCTCCAGAGCAGCGCTGCAAATCTCATTCAGGGCCCCCCCCCGTCACTCAGGCGGCCGCAGCCCCGCTCCCCAACAAAGTCCCCTTTCAAGCTGCTGCATCTGTCAAACTCCTGCAAGCATCTGCGGAGAACAAGAGAGCCCTTCAGGCAGGAGGAGAAACACCTGTGGTTTTCAAGAATTACGCCACCGACCACAGACGGATTTTTGAGCCCAAATATAAGCTTAGTGCAAAGGCTGGTAATGTTCAGCCAGAGACGGGTAATTCTTACAGAGCCCCCACTTTAAAAAAAAAAGGCAGCAGGTGCTTGGCCCACCCAGACACAAGCTCTCTCTCTCCATAAATCATTTTATCGCGCTGCTGAGGGTGGTTCTGCCCCAGCGTGGGTCTATAATATGGGCACTAAAAAAAAGAGACAAGAGTGAAATAATATGCACATCTCTGGGCCGGTGGGTGTAGGAATCTCAGGGCCTCGTTTACCGAGCATTTTTCCCCCATCGCCTTAGTAAATCGGGCCCTTATGTTTGTGGTCCAGTTCCTGATCTGTTCCAGTCTGCTCCGGCCTGTGGCTGCGGCACTTCTACACAAAACAGCAGTCCGGGCATAACGGTGCCCTGGGCAGGGGGGGGGCTTTCGGTGCCTCCCTTCCCTTTCAGGGCTGGCCGGCTCGCAGGTTGACTCAAAAGCGTGATGTGGGGCGCCTCGCCCCCACCCCCCTGCACGCACACACACCACAGCCCCCGGCTTGGCACCCAGCACGGTTGCCCTTCCTGACCAATATGAAGGATGGGGAGAACGCTGGGGAGATAAATCGGATTTTAGCGGCTTCCCGAAATCGGTAAGCCAAGGTGGCATGCGAGGTCGCCAAATGAATCTAGGACGGGCGCAGCGTGAAGGAAGCACTTTGGGACGGGCTGGCTGGGCATCACGGTCCTTACCTGAGCTTCACGTTCCCGTGTTGCACAACATAAGAGGCGCAATGGGCGAGAGACATGAGACAGGAGAAGGAGCTTTAAGGAACCAGCAGGAGAGAAACTGCTGGCCTTTCTGGGCCAGAGATGAGGCTGCGACTCTAATAGCAGAGAGCTCCCCCATTTATTTCCAGATACTGCAGCCGCTGCCTCTGCTCCACGGCAGGATGCAAGGCAATCGGAGCTTGCCGGGGCAACACGACTTGGCTTTCGCCATCAAAATAGATAACAGCAGAACAGGCGGAGAGAGAATTCAAATCGCAGGAACGAAGGGCCTGATTTATTGAGCTTTATTCCCACAGACATAGAATGGGAGGGGGAAAAAAAAGGCCTTTAGTAAATCAGGCCCAAAGATCAACCGAACTAATGAAGGATTACAGGAAGACTGTCCAGACTGAGCTGTATGCGTTGTGAAAGAGACAGGGAAGAAAAGATTTAATTGCATGAAACAAACATATAGAAACACCTTTCAGGCTGTGGCAGCTCCCACAATTACAGCAGCTGGCTTGAAAGTGGTGGCTGATGGGCAGGTGACCTCTGCTTCCACCTTCCATGGGAGTGGAGAAGGTGTGGGACACTGACTTTAATGGTTATGCAATGGGAGTACTTCTGGGTTAAAGGGGTCTGCTGCTCTCCTCCAGCTGCCTTAAAGCAATCTAATTTCTATTTAGAGCCCTGGATCTTACGGACTCCCGGTAAACTCCAGAAAACCGATTCTTCTCTTTCTAATCTTTGTTGATTTTGTCATTCTGGGGTGGGAACTTCAGACCCTACTCTTTGTGATGCAAAGTTTGGGACATTGCTCGTAATATTTTATCACTGCAAATTCCTCTCTCTTACTCCACTGTTATTTTGAAGGCTGCTCTGTACATCAGCAGAAATGTTCTTCCCCTTCCCGAGCTCTGCTGAACATTTTATTCTCTCTTGCACGTCAGTCTACCCTGGGGTGCTGGAAGCATTGTTCCTTTTGACACAATGTGTTTGCCACACAGATAGGAGATCGCTGCTGCCAACAAACCTGATAGAGCCTTTATATTATAGGCTATAAAAGCTGGAGCCCTGTATAAGGCTATCTTGCCAGTCTTTCATTTGTATGCTGCTCCTTATTATTTTTTTAATGCCTACCAGTTGCTCACTTCATATTAGACTATTTTTTTGGTTTCTGTACCTTCGGTTCGGGCTCTACTTTTTTCTTCTCGAATCATATTTTGTACAATGTCTCCAAGCTTGTTATTTTGGTTCTTGTTTTTTCGTGCATTAAATAAATAAACAGTTTGAATTTAAAAAAAATGTACAAGGATCTTGCAGATATTAGCAATAGCACAAGAGGATAATTCGGTAGGAATAAGGAATAACAAATTTGCCAGCGGAAGGTGTTATGACAGCATTAAAACAATTAAAAGATAAAGCAGACACGATTTTACAGGGAAAAAAATAGTGGTGAGGTTGATGATCTAGGGGGGAATGTTGTTAATCTACAAGTGGGAGCTGATCCTCATATTTGGAGTGGGAAAGGGGAATTTTTTCTTGTTGCAGAAGAGTTTTTCCATTCCCCCCCTGCCCCGATCAGAGTGCACAGGAGGCTGGAACGGCCGAACCTTTGCTCTTCTCTCCGCTTAAGCAGCTCCGGAACTGGGACGCGCGGCGAGCGAAGATAGGACCCTGGGGACCGGCAGGTGAAGAGGAAGTTTATTGAACCAAGTGGTGAAAGGAGGAGAAGAAAAACCATAAAAGCTGGGCGAGGAGACGGGGCCCGGAGCCCTGGAAGGGCTGCGGGGGGGGAGGCGAGGACCAGCAGAACCCCCGGCCGCAGGTGCCGCGACCCCCTTGAGCCCCCCCTCTCTCCCTGCAGCGCCTCGCGCCGCTCTCGGTCTCGTGACTGCGTCTCACCCAGCCACGTGCCGGGCTCTCCTGCCTCCGCGCGACCCTGCAGGGCGAGACTCCCCCCCGGGGGGTCTCGCCCTGCAGCGCCTCGCGCCGCTCTCGGTCTCGTGACTGCGTCTCACCCAGCCACGTGCCGGGCTCTCCTGCCTCCGCGCGACCCTGCAGGGCGAGACTGAGAGAGAGAGAATCCTACACCCCCGGGCCGAGGAGCTCGCCCAATAAACCATGCAACTAACCGTGCAATTAGCAAATTAGCGTCTCCCGCACCCCCCCCCTTCCCAACAACCCCCCTTCGGAAGAAAAGCCAAGGTGCAAGGTGGCGCCCGGAGCGCCGCTCTCACTCACCCGTCTTGAACTCCAGGGCGGGATCGGGCGGCTCGCCCTGCCCTTGCAGGTCGCTCTGCAGCATCACGTACAGGATCCCGAAGGAGTTCTGGATGCCGAAGATGGAGCCGTTGCACCAGGTGGCGGCGAAGACCACGATCCAGCCGAAGCCGCCCTCCGGGGGCTGGAAGGCGGCGGCGGCCCCGTCCCCGGGCCTCTCCCGCCGCCGCTCGGCCGGCGCGGCGGGGCCCGCCGATCCCCGCCGCGCCCCCTCCTCCAGCAGCCTGTCCTCCGCCTCTCCGGCGCCGTCTCGCCCCATCCCGCCCTCCGGCTCCGGTGCGGGGCTGCTCATTCTCGCTCGCTCGCAACCTGCTGCGATGGAAAATCACCAAGCACGGAAGGGGAAAAAAAAAATCCAAAATAAAACCAAACGGATCTTGGATGGAGCACGAAATAATTAAGCCAGTTCCTTGTTAGGGGGGGGGGGCTGCCGGGGAGGGGGCTTATGGACTTGTTTCTAGCAGGCTAAGCTCAGCTTGGCACTGCGCACATGGAATAAAAATTTGCAGGAAAGCTTCGGATTTATTGCGAGCACCAGCTGAGGGTCGGAATGAAACACTGAGTGGCTTTCGCCTTCGGTTTTTTTTTTTTTTTTTGCTTTGTTGTTGTTGTTTTTTTAACCGAGACACAAAGGATCGCCAGCGCGCCGCGCTGACAGCGAGACGCAGGAGAGCTCCTCACTTCCTACAGGCCATGCTCTCACACTGTTTGGCTTTTATTCCCCCCCCCGAGAAAAGAAGCAGCTCGGCGAGCTGTCTCACCGCCTCCCCCCTCCGGGAGGGCTGGCTTTCCAGTAACCAGAGATCCGTCTGCGGGAGGGGAGGGGAGGGGAGGAGGCACCTCGGAGCCTCTCCCCTCCTCCAGCCCCTCCCCTCCTCTCTCTATACAGCATAAATAATGTAAAAAAAACAGGCAGGGCAGGAGGCTGGCTCAGGGCAGATCCAGAAACGACCTCCCTGTCCTTTCACACACACCCCCACCCTGAAAGGAAAAGCACCCAGAGCAAGCAGAAAGGGGTGGAATTCCTGCCCGGCTCCTCCCTGTCTGGAAGTGGCTGACTGCCCGGGCATTGTTACTGCACAGAAGGGACAGTACCACCCCCCCAACTCCTCTGACCGTTTTCTGTAACATCAGCTTTTATCCTCAGCATGGCCTAACTTTACCCCAGATTACTTTGCACAGGTATTTTTCTCGCCACACTTAAGTGCGCATAACTTTAGCCTAACGGCGTTCTCAATATTTGTGCACGCCGGCTAAAGTTTACCCCCCTCACCCCACCCCCTCACCCTCCCAGCCCCGCTTCTCAGGATGAATTTTGCGCGCACTAAATGTTTTTGCTCCGGGGGGGGGGGGGGGGTGGAATCTTTGCCTTGGTCCAGCTGACTCCAAATGTTTTCCGGACAAAGCTTTTCAATAGCGGCCTCTCTATTATTATCCAGCTGCGCCGTATTAGGGTATCCGACAGCCCAGGTGACCCCTCTCTGATGACATATCAGTACCCTTATTTTAAAGGCTTCCTTTTTGGGCTGGTGAGTTATCCTACTAGGGTCCAACTCTCCCACCTCCATCTCATCCCAAACGCTCTTGGAGTGTCACAAATAGATCTGGTTTTCCAGACTATCCACAATGAATATGCAAGAGCTAGATCTGCTTGCACTGCCTCCATTGCACGCAGATAAATCTATAACGGCTTCAAATTGCTTAATTTAATAATCTGATTTACATTCCACTTTTCATAACTGGTCAGTTACTTCAAAGCGGATTATGTTTAGGTACCGCGGGCATTTCCCTGTCCTCGGCGGTCTCACAATCTGATTTACCAAGGCTTTTCTCCAATTCTGTGTCTATGGGGGGGAAAACGCTTGGCAAACGAGGCTCTGAGTATGTACCCGAGGCAGAGGAGGCTGAAGTGACTTGTCCAAGGTCACGAGCCATGTCAGCAGGATCTGAACCCTGCCTTCCCTGGTTCACAGCCCCGTAGCTCTAACCATTACAACTCCTTCCGACTGCCATTCAAAATTGAAAATGTCCAGAGCTAGATCTTAAATTCCCCCCGCCAATTGCTCTCAGAGAATTGCCTACCTCCTTATTTACTCTTGCTCTGCTTTTCTGTATTCCCTGCATGCTCTTGGCTGGGACTGGAAATAGGGCCAGGCAGCAACCATGCCCTGCCGTCGCGCTGCGAGCTACGTCATATGTTCAACTTTGCTCAGAAGTGGCCTCAGAGCACCACCCGCCAGTCGATTTCTGTGCCCATAACGCCAAATTTCTGTGCCTTGCCTTGAAACGCTTCTAGTATCTTCTTCCACATCCTGGATCCATCCTGGCCCCCCCCCCCCAAAAAAAAAGAAAGAAAAGGAAGTCATCCAGTGGATTATTTTATTTGGTCCGGGTGCTCTCTCTGTCCACCACTACAAAAAATGTACTGAATTAAAAAAGAAATAGCACAACTCGTAGTGAGGCATGTATCACAATGAAACTTAACCCTCGAATTGTAAACCGAGTTTGGGGAACACAAGTAAGAGCCTAATAGCTGACTCTCTCTGCTTTTTGCGTGTTCATGCCCGCTCCGCTTCCCCGACCCCAGCGCCCGTCTCAGCCGAGACGCCTCTGCTCCCCCTGACGGACGGAGGACTGAGCACGACACTGGGTACAGGAGGCTGGCCCCCCCCAAGTCCCTATCAGGATAAGGCAGGTGACCACCTATCAGCCGGATTTCCGCAGGTTCTCTCGTGGGGTCCGCACCCAACGAGGAAATGCAGGCGCTTTCTAAAGGGGGCCACCCGAGGGAAAGGAGCCACTCCGACCACCCCCACTCGTGGTCCTTTGCCGACTGCGAGGTTATCGGCAGAAAGTTACGCTTGCCGACCCCCGTAGGGAGATATCTCACGTTTACCACTGAATCAGACATGAATCGTAAGAGCCAAGAAACTGACAGGCCCCCAAGCACCGTCAACAGCAAAAGACTTTACTCGGGTGAACTTCAAAACTGCACCGTCTCAGTGGAAAATGAAGCACTTTTGTCCTGTTTCACTGAAAGATCCCTTACCAGGTCTGCCTGTTCGCATGTTCCCGTGTCAGTAGGAGCAAAGCAGAGACAATCACTTAAGCTCCCAAGCAAGGGTCAGGGATGAGCCAAGGCGAGTCCATAGGTCAGAAAGACACCCCCCACCCGGGGGGAGACCGAGAACAACACTGATACTGGCAAGACAGCTTGACATAAGTGAGAGTTCTCCCCCCCAAAAAAAGAAACGGGGAGGAGGGGAAAAGGCCTGACTGATATCGGATTGAATGGAACCGTTCTTTTCTCTCTGACCGTCACTGCCAAGTAAAAATAATTACAAATATATCTTCTGAAATTAACACTGATTCTGGGGTTCCTCAAGGATCCTCACTATCAGCAACTTTATCCAACACATATCTTGCCTCTTTGTAAATTGTTAACAGGATTAGGCGTTACCATTTCCTGTATGCGGATGACGTACAACTCTTCAATCCCATCAAAGATCCCACTGCAGAAACTCTTAAAACGATTGAAGTCTATAGGTCATCTGTTAGCACACCCGAAACTGATCCTTAACCATCAAAAAAAACTGAAGTCATACTATTGAGCAGGAAAGGCACTTTTGACAAATCATTCCAATTTAAGACTAACTTCATGCAGATTGATTCTGTAGACCAAGTCAGAGATCTAGGTATTATTCTGGATCATAAACTAAAGTTAAAATTTGACATACATCATAAAATTAGAGGTTTTTATAAACCACGTATTAAAACGTTTAAAACCACTACTAGAATTCAATGATTTCCGAACCATTCTACAAATTTTAATTTTCTCCACAGTTGACTAATGCAGCTCTCTTCTACTTGGTCTACCAACCGCCAGTATCAGACCTCTACAACTATTGCAAAATGCAACCGCAAGAGTCCTATGCGGAGGGGAAAAAATACAATCACATTACACAATTATTAATCTCCACTCGCTTCCAGTCAAACACCGAATCAACTCCCAGTCTTATGTCTGATTCACAAATCAATATACCCTGAAAACACTGAATGGCTTAACGCTTCACTTCATCTATATAGCCCTGAAAGAAAGATCTGCTAATAAAGGACTATTATACGTCCCCCCCTCTATTAGATCTGCTCATTTATCAGAAGTCAGAGACAGACGGGTAGATTTTTTAAAGAAGCACGCGTGGGGTACATTTGTGCACGCTACCCGGCGCGCACAAAGGTACACCCGATTTTATAACATGCGCGCGCTACCCCACGCATGTTATAAAACCCAGGGTCGGCGCACGCAAGGGGGTGCACACTTGTGCACCTTGCGCGCGCCAAGCCCTAGGGGAGACCCGATGGCTTTCCCCGTTCCCTCCAAGGCCTTTCTGAAATCAGAGCGGGCTCGGAGGGAACTTTTCTTCCGCTCCCCACCCACCTTCCCCCTCCCTTCCCCTATGTAACCCACCCCTCAGCCCTACCTAAATCCCCCCTACATTGTTTCACGTTTTACGCCTGCCTCTGGCAGGCGTCTCTTGCGCACACCGGCCAGCTGTCGGCGCGCCATCCCCCGACACAGCCGCTGTGCCGGAGGCCTCAGTCCCGCCCCCGGACCGGCACCACGCCCCGCCCCCTTCCCGCCCCTTTTTCAAAGCCCCGGGACATACGCGCGTCCCGGGGCTTGCGCGTGCCGCCGAGCCTATGCAAAATAGGCTCGGTGCGCGCAGGAGCAGGTTTTCGGAGTTACGCGCGTAACCCTTTGAAAATCTGCCCCAGAGCTTTTTCAATTGCAGGCCCAAAACTGTGGAACCAGTTAGAGGCCAGGATGTTACAGACAGGAATTGTTATTTTCTAAACGCTATATCCTGCCAAATCTGACAAAAGTCTATTTCTGAGAAGAATACACGTTGTCTTTTCCTGACTTAGCATCACAAGTAAGAACATAAGAACATGCCATATTGGGTCAGACCAAGGATCCATCAAGCCCAGCATCCTGTTTCCAACAGTGGCCAATCCAGGCTAAAAGTACCTGGCAAGTACCCAAAAACTAAGTCTATCCCATGCTACTGATGCTAGTAATAGCAGTGGCTATTTTCTAAGTCAACTTGATTAATAGCAGATAACGGACTTCTCCAAGAACTTATCCAAACCTTTTTTGAACCCAGCTACATTAACTGCACTAATCACATCCTCTGGCAACAAATTCCTGAGTTTAATTGTGCGTTGAGTGAAAAAGAACTTTCTCCAATTAGTTTTAAATGTGGTACTTGCTAACTTCATGGAATGCCCCCTAGTCCTATGCATATGGGGTGTGGAAATCCAAAAGAACTGTATTCGAAGGTGGGTGAAGGGCTGGTGTACACGGAGCAGGAGCGAGACCTTGGGGTGATAGTGTCTAACGATCTGGTCAGCGAAACAATGTAACAAGGCGATAGCTAAAGCAAGAAGAATGCTGGGCAGCATAGAGAGAGGAATATCGAGTAAGAAAAGGGAAGTGATTATCCCCTTGTACAGGTCCTTGGTGAGGCCTCACCTGGAGTACTGTGCTCAGTTCTGGAGACCATATCTCTGAAGGGACAGAGACAGGATGGAGGCGGTCCAGAGAAGGGTGACCAAAAAGGTGGAGGGTCTTCATTGAATGACTTATGAGGAGAGATTGAAGAATCTAAATATGTACATCCTGGAGGAAAGGAGGAGCAGAGGTGATATGATACAGACTTTCAGATACTTGAAAGGTTTTAATGATCTAAAGACAATGACAAACCTTTTCCGTTGGAAAAAAATCAGCAGAACCAGGGGTCACGATTTGAAACTCCAGGAGGAAGACTCAGAACCAATGTCAGGAAGTATTTCTTCACGGAGAGGGTGGTGGATGCCTGGAATGCCCTTCCGGAGGAAGTGGTGAAAACCAGAACTGTGAAGGACCTCAAAGGAGTGTGAGATAAACACTGTTGATCCATAAAGTCTAGAGGACGTGAATGAAGAGTGGGTGGCTCGCGGGAATGACGGCTACTACCTGGAGATAATACCCTTATTCAATAAACATACTCACTGTCAATGCAACTCCAGCATTGCTCAATGCTTTAACGGCAAGAGGAAATGTGGTAAAAAGGATTTGCATTCACAAAAAAACCGAGGAGTAGCTTGCTTGTTGCGGCGGTTACTACCCCAAACCAAATAAGTCTGATACTTCACTTTCAATGTATATCCAGCATAGCTCTCTGCTTCAACAGCAGGGGGGAAACAGGAAAAGAGGATTTTTATTCAGGCAACAACCAACAAGGACTGAATTACATAGTCTGGGTAAACAAATAATTATGGGTGCAGCTTGCTTGTTACGGCGGTTACTACCTCGAATCAATTAACCCTGATATTTCACTTGGAATACGTATCCAGCGTAACTCACTGCTTCAACGGCAGGGAGGAATAAAGAAAAGAGGAATTACATTCAGACATCAACCAACAAGGACTGAATGGCACAGACTGGGTAAAACAAATAAGCGTGGGAGTAGCTTGCTTATTGCAGCAGTTACTACCCCTAACCAATTAAGCTAGATACTTCACTTAGATGCAGCTCCAGCACTGCTCTCTACATCAATGGCGGGGGTGGAAGGTAACTAGAACCAAAAAGTTACTAATAAGGCCAAGAGTAACAGATAAGTATGAGAATAAAATAAGTGTGAAAGCTTGCTGGGCAGACTGGATGGGCCGTTTGGTCTTCTTCTGCCGTCATTTCTATGTTTCTATGTTTCTATTATCCGAAAGAGTAAATAACCGATACAGATTTACCCGTTCTAGACCTCTCATGATTTTAAACTCCTCTATCACATCCCCTCTCAGCCATCTCTTCTCCAAGCTGAACAGCCCTAACCTCTTCAGTCTTTCCTCATAGTGGAGCTGTTCCATTCCCCTTATCATTTTGGTAGCCCTTCTCTGTACCTTCTCTATCGCAATTATATCTTTTTTGAGATGCGGCGACCAGAATTGTACACAGTATTCAAGGTGTGGTCTCACCATGAAGCGATACAGAGGCATTATGACATTTTCTGTTTTATTCACCATTCCCTTTCTAATAATTCCTAACATTCTGTTTGCTTTTTTGACTGCCACAGCACACTGAACCGACGATTTCAATGTGTTATCCATTAGAGATGTGCATTCATTTTTGCCGAGTTGGAAATTTTCAATGAAATTGTCCAATTCGGCATGGATCGGAGGACCCAAAAAACGATCAGGCTTTCCCCGAAATTTCGTTTTTCGGGTTAGCGTGGGGGGGGAGGGGCACATTTATTTAAAAAAAAACCCAAACCCACCCCCAACCCTTCAAATTTACTTAATTGCAACCCCCCCTCATCATCCCAATCCCCCCCCCCAAGACTTACTGAAAGCCCTGGTGGTCCAGTGGGGGTCCTGGGAGCGATCTTCAGCTCTCGGGCCGTAGGATCTGCCAGGAAGCAAAATGGCGCCGGTGGCCCTTTGCCCTTACCATGTGATAGGGGCTACCGGTGCCATTGGTCAGCCCCTGTCACATGGTAGGAGCAATGGCTGGCCGACGTCAAGAGACGAGGGGGGCCCCCGAGGAGCGGGTACCCGGTAGTCTCACACCACAGAAGCAAAATCGGAACAAGCTGAAGTAGAAGCTGGTAGAACAGCAAGTGAACTCGTTGCCAAGTCGCCAGCTGTCTGGGCTGGCGAGTTTAAATATCAGAGCAGACTGACGTCATCAGGTTGGGATGCCCTCGAGGTTCCCGCCATGACGTGGTTAAAGCTGGTTGGGGAGTGCGCGCACCTAGGGAACCCCAAGGGTAAGATGGCGGTCGGCAGCGTCCATGCTGCTCGGATAGGCCCAGGAACGGAGGCCGGAAGGCCGGTGGTAGCTGACCAAAGCCGCGAGTTCACCCAACAGAGCCAAAGTTATAAAAAGGGAGGTGAGCAATGGTGGCCGCAGCCATCTGTGGCCGCGAAGCATAACAGTTTCGATGATACATTTACCCAGTCAGTATTGGGGTAATTGAAATCTCCTATTATTACTGCACTACCAATTTGGTTAGCTTCCCTAATTTCTCTTAGCATTTCACTGTCCGTCTCACCATCTTGGCCAGGTGGACGGTAATATACTCCTAACACTATACTTTTACCCAACACACAAGGGATTTCTACCCATACAGATTCACTGAGCATTTAGTCTCTTGTATGATCTTTATCCTATTGGACTCTATGCCATCCCGGACATAAAGCGTCACCCCGCCTCCCAGATGCTCCTCTTTGTCAGTGCGATATAATTTGTACCCTGGTATAGCACTGTCCCATTGGTTATCCTCCTTCCACCATGTCTGTGAGATGCCAATTAAGTCTATGTCATCATTCAATGCTATACATTCTAATTTTTCCATCTTGGAGGACCGCACGGTCCTCTAAGCCTTACTCTTCACCAAAATTGACATTTGCAATATCCTCCTCCTAGGCCTCCCTGCAACCTCAATCAAACCTCTCCAAATGCTCCAAAATGCTGCGGCTAGAATCCTCACCAACTCCCACAGAAGAGATCACATAACCCCCATACTCATGGACCTCCACTGGCTCCCTATACGTTTTAGAATCCTTCATAAGAGTCTCACTATTATCCATAAAGCCCTACATCACCAAAACATCCAATGGCTAGAAAACTCCCTACACTATCACTCATTGAACAGACCTACCAGAACTGCCTATAAAGGAACCCTCTACACTCCCCCCCCCCACCCATCACATAACCATGAAAGAACGGGCCCTGTCCATTGCTGGACCAACCTTATGGAATTCAATGCCTCCTCACCTGCGCCAAGAACATTGTGCCCAAACCTTTAAAAAAAACCTCTCAAGCCTATGCCTAACCTCTCCTCTCATTTCCCACACTACCACCCCTCATCGTTTAGACCCTTATCCAGGCTCCCACCATACTTGAGTTACCTCTTTTAAACTAAGTACCCCTTCCCCCTCTCGCTCCCCTTATTTGCGTTATTTCTGCCTCTGTCTCCCTCCCTTATCCCTTTTGACCGTAAAATTCCCTCCTCAAATTGTTATATCATTCTTGTAAATACCCTTCAGCTAGTAATCTATCATTAATGTTCTTTCAGGCTAAATTATCTATTTTGTAAATACCATTACAGTCTGCCTATTATTAGGCTAAATCATCGTTTTTGTAAATACCCTACAGTCTGCTTATGTAATTTAACGTTACTGTGCTATTTGGTTAATTTATTTATTTTGTAATCTATCATTTAAGTTCTAAATCGTTAACATTATTCTCCTGCCCCTGTCTCTGCTCCTCTAGCCCTCTTGTGCCCAGTTCCAGCTCCCTTTCGTTACACGTAATTTCCTTTCACCTTCTATTTAGTTAATTGTTTCCCCTGTTCAGTGTAAACCGATGTGATATTCCTTTGAATGTCGGTATAAAAAAGTTTTAAATAAATAAATAGATCTTACTTATTAGACTTCTGTCCATTGCCAATGCAGTTTCCATATAAAATTTGCAGAACACTGTTAAGGAGTTGCAGGACAATATGAAAAGTATCTCTAAACAGCTATGACACCAACAAGAACAGTTGACTTCTCAAGGTAAAACACTAAGTAACACTGTCACCTTGGTTAACCTACATTCTCAAGCAAAATCGAGAGGACATTACCACCATTAAAACCGTGCTGAGCGAAGACCACACTTTTATCCAGCCCTTTCAAGCGCTCACCAATGACTTGTTCAGAGAGCTGGACAACAGCACGAGTAACTTAATGAATGGACAGATTCCAACCTATTTAGTCTCTCCAGATGTCATTACAGATGCGTTTGCCTATCCAGGTCCAGGTTGCTTATCATACGGGTAATGCGATATCTCTGTCTGTGGACATTGAGAATATGGAGGTTGCATAGGTTTTAAATTTGCCTTTCATTTTACCTGAGAATGTTTACCAATTGAACAAGTAATTAATGTAGGTACATGGACAAACAATGTATAATTGCGTTTAGATACACCTACCCTTCTAGGCTCTCAGAGCGACAACCCACAGCAGTATTTAGTTTCTAATTTAGGGCTATGCCAACAAAGGACATACATTGGTTGTGTCCCGGTAAGCCTTTCCTTAAGGATACTACAGAAGCTCTGTGTGGTTTGTCCTTGGACAACGTCCAAGACAAATGTATGATTACCATGGCAAAGTATGATGAATTCTCTGAAACCAACATTGCTGTTGTAAATAATATTTGGTTAGTGAGCACCCCTCTGAAAGAGCTTGTGATTTTTAACAAGCATGTTACCGGTAAGTTTCCCTTACCCAGTAATGTTTCTTTAGTCACAGTACCTAAGAACTCAATAGTTACTGAAGGAGGAGGGGTGTTGGGAGCATGAACCCTGTGACTGAGGGAGGAGTTGACGCTACCTGAAGGGAGACCCCCTCAGGTCCCTCCCATCAGTAGGCGAGGCCGGATGGGAAGCAGAGGCTAGATGGAGCTTAGCCAATACCAGCTCGAGTTCCCTGCAGTACCTTGGGTACTGGGGCCGGCTGGTCTTAGGTGGGTCTCTGTGTGGATGATCTCATGGAGGAGGACCCGACAGTGACTCAAGTCTGATCCGAAGCGACGGTCGGACAGGCAGAGATACTCGTAGTCAAGATTCAAGTCAGGGGTCAGGGCAGGCGGCAAAACTCGTAGACAGGATTCAAACCAAGGGTCAGAAGCCAGAAGGTCCATCTAAAGGAAAGGTGAGCAGGAGATTGGGAGCAAGGCAGGAGAAGGTCTGGAGAGTAGGAAGGCTGGGAGCAGGAACATTGGGGACAGGAACGCTTGAAACAGGAACGCTGAATGTAGAACGCTGCTCGAGAGAGCAAGGGGCTTGCTCTGACATTCAGAGCTTGCCTTAATTAGGAGGAGCTGGACACGTCATCCGGAGGGGCCGCTGGAGGATTTTCCGCCACAGGCCCTTTAAATTTGAAGTGATGCTGCATGCACGCGCCTAGGGGAGCGCTCAGCCCGAAGTGAAGGCAGCAGTGGCATCGTGTGCGGCGGGGGAGCTGGAAGACAGATGGAGACGGCCAGGGAGCCTGGGGCTGCTAGGCCCGGCCAGCATCGGGAGGAGAAGTCGACCAACCGAGGGCTCCTGCAGTTGGCGATTGCAACAGTGTGTCCTCATACTTCCTGGAACCAGACCCGGTTCCCACAGAGGTAGAAACCTTAGAAGAGTTTCGGGGCCATGAAATCAACTTTGATGAAAACACGGTATATCTTTTAGGTTGTAAAGACTCTCACACTGTGGAACTGCCTGTAGACCAAGGCACAGAAGAAATTGCCGACTACAATTATGATTCCAGAAATGAAGATATTTTACAAACTGACTATATACTGTCTTATGCCTTACCTGCCCTAGCCATGGTAATCATAGTCCACTTCCTACTTTCAATCACCCTCTTTAGAAGAGTAAGTACCCTTATGAGACACATACGGGAAAGGTCTCACCATAAAGCTATGCACATGCGAAACTTCCTACAACCCCCATCTCCAGTCTAGGGAAAGGAGTGTTGCACACACACTCTACCTCAAGTCTAGGATGATGTCCTTTCCTCATATTTCTACAACACGCACCACATGAGCACATATTTCCTTATTTCTTATCACCCATATATATTTCCTGTTTCTAATCTCAATTTCTTTTACTTCATTATTCTTTTTGCCTGTCCTCATTATAATTATGATTTTATTCACTTATCCTATTACTTTATTACATCACTCCCATTCCATTATGATTATGATGATTCCTTATAAGTACTACAATTATTATTGTTGTTGCGTTATTCCTACCTCGTGTTGATGATGTCATCATTGGTGGTCATACAGATAGCCAGCAGAGTGTGGAGTCAATAAAGGTCCTTACAAAAGTCTAATGATTCAAAGTGCTTTATTCGCAAGACAACTCCTCCTGTCTGAATATGTTTAATCAGGGGGGCAGTCGGAGATGGAGAAAAACACTGACACTTGCAAGACAACTTGACATACAGATGTGAGGGGTGACAGCAAGCCCAGACAACCGGCAAGCACCAGAGCCAGAAGCTAGTCTCCTTCCTGCACAGCCTGCCCGCTCTGCCAGTACCAAGCCTCTCCCCTGCCCACATTCTCCAGCTCTCCAGCCGGAGCCTGCTTCAGAGGTGAACAGAGATATCGCCTGATGCTGGAATCAGGGGTAAGTAAGTTAGCCATAAGTGTTAATATCTTAAGCAGGCTAAGGTTTATGGCGTGTCTGTTACCACCCATGATACAGAACTTTCTTTAGGGAAAACTGGTGCTTAGAGACCAGGGTGTTAGAGACAGGAATAGTTGATATTTTCTAAATGCTATATCCTGCCAAATCTGACAAATAAAAGTCTAATTCTGAGGAGAATTCACGTTCTCTTTTCCTGATTTGGGATTGCAGGTAAGGTGGGAGGGCAGCTGGCAGTGTCCTGTGGCAGACAGATCCCTGCACCCCTAAACCTGCTTACAGCCCCTTCTGCCCGGCTGGTTACCATGATCGCCTCTTCGCTGGTTTCCTATTATCTAGCGAATAACGTTTAAGGGGGTGATCCTAGTGTTAGACCTATTCAAGGGGCTGCTGGCCTTGATTTGAGATGCACCATCTCAAATCTTATGTTCATCAGAGAAAAGCAAGTTTGTTTTTTTTCAGGGCCACTAACTGGAACCTCCTGCCCGAGCTTTTTCAGTGGCAGGCCCGGTTTTATAGAACGCCCTGCCTTGTCATCCCTGACAGGAGCAGGGTTATCTCTCCTTTAGGAAAACAGTGAAGGCTTTTTTCTTGCATCAGACGTTTGTTAGGCTCAAGTTTTGTTATTTTTTTTAAACTTCTGTGCATTCTGATTCATAATGTTAATATATATTTATTGGTCTGTGTAGTTTTATATTCTGTCTATCTGATGTATATTTAGACATGTATTTTTGTTTTATTTTGCAGTATATTGTCTCTGTTGGAGTGAAAGGGTAGCCTAGTGGTTAGAGCAGTGGGCTACAAGTCAGGGTTCAAATCTCACTGCTTCTCCTTGTGACCTTGCTTTACCTTCTGTTATCTCAGGTACAAAGTTAGATTATAAACCCTTTGGGGATAGGATACCTGAATGTAATCTGCTTTGAAGCATCAAAAATCAAATAAAATATAAATACATTTGATGTCTTTCTTTATGTGTAACATTGTATAGTTGTTTAGTTAGCTGCTAGGAGTAGGTATTTTTAAGACTAGAGGGTTAAAAATGTTGAAAACAAACAAACAAACAAATAAATAAATAAATACTGAAACTAAATTTAAAACCGTTTAACAGTCTCTGTGCATCCAGGGTCAAGTAGTCAATTCATTCTTCCTATTTGCGCACATTGATCGGTGTGGGAATCCTCCACCAGACTCCCAGCTGGTAAACCCTACCGGCTCTGACTGGCGGGGATCCTGATATGGTGTCATTCACTTAAAACATTTGCACGGTGAGCAGCTCCCGTCGCACCCCTATCTGCAGTCGTGATGGTATTTGCAATATCCTGCACTATGTAACCTGCAAACCCACGAACTCTGCGGTGTCTGTCCCCCTGCTCCTGGAGACTGCCATAGCTTGCCTCGGTTACAGCCCCGAAAGAGATGAATTCCCCCACCCCTGGTCTGTATTGGGGTGCATCAATCACATGTCCCCAACGTCCTTGCTGTCCCCGTACCAGTCTGTTGGTGCCATTTTCACTAAAGCATAAATCAATGTCTTGTCTGTCCCATTCTAGATATTTATTTAACCAATTTAAATTTTGCCGATCTGAAAATATTGGCAGATTACAAGTCACGTATATAATCTCACAAATAACATCAATAGAAACATAGAAACGAAGGCAGAAGAAGACCAAATGGCCCATCCAGTCTGCCCAGCAAGCTTTCACGCTTTTTTTTTCTCATACTTATCTGTTACTCTTGGCCCTTATTAGTAACTTTTTGGTTCTAGTTACCTTCCACCGCCGGCATTGATGTAGAGAGCAGTGCTGGAGCTGCATCTAAGTGAAGTATCTAGCTTAATTGGTTAGGGTAGTAACTGCTGCAATAAGCAAGCTACTCCCACGCTAATTTGTTTACCCAACCTGTGCCATTCAGTCCTTGTTGGTTGTTGTCTGAATATAATTCCTTTTTTCTTTATTCCCCCCTGCCATTAAAGCAGTGAGTTGCGCTGGATATGTATTCCAAGTGAAGTATCAGGCTTAATTGATTCGGGGTAGTAACCGCCATAACAAGCAAGCTACACCCATAATTATTTGTTTACCCAGACTATGTAATTCAGTCCGTATTGGTTGTTGTCTGAATATAAAATCATCTTTTCCTCTTTCCCTCCTGCCGTTGAAGCAGAGTGCTATGCTGGATACTTATTTGGTTTGGGGTAGTAACTGCCACAACAAGCAAGCTACTCCCCGGTTTTTTGTGAATGCAAATCCTTTTTACCACATTTCCTCTTGCCATTGAAGCATAGAGCAATGTTGGAGTCGCATTGACAGTGAGTATGTTTATTGAATATGGGTACTAATCTCCAGGTAGTAGCTGTCATTCCCGCAAGCTACCCCCAATGCCTCTTCTCTTCATTCATGCGCTGGCGGCATCTGAGCCACGTCAGGAGGGTGAGTCTGCTGACTTGCGGAGTCAACTTGTCGTAACCCAACCTCTGTGAAGTGCTAGGCTGGCTGCTACAATTCTCTGCTGCTATTCTGGGCAAAGGGATGCTGGATCCAACCAGCAGCTGGCAGTGAAGCAAGATTGGGGATTTGCCTCTTCTCCTGGATGGCCGCTGCTGGAACTGCTTACTTAAACAAGATGATGCGGGCTCCCAGCATGATGCGCTCAGTGCCTCCCCCATCTTTGTTATCTGAGCTGCTGCTGTTCCCTGTTACATCCCCCGGCCTAACCTCTTTTGTTCCTCTGTTTCCCTTCTGCCCACCTCCATACCTCTTGTATTCAGCTGGCTATTAACATGTGTATCCGTGCCGACCCCTTCGTAGCCTGCTCCCTCCAGCCTGCCAATCCCAGGATTTTTAATTCCCATTTTGTCCCACCCTGAATTGTCCTAAAATCCTCAGGCATCTCAATGGCCATACGACTGCTGAGACTACTCTAGAGGGCAAGAAGGTGGGGGAAAGAAGGGCCGAGGGTGGCAGCTGAGTTATGCATCCTTGGCCGCCGATATGTGGCCAGGGTGACTGTACTGGTGGACAAACTCAGGAGCAGCAGCAGTGGAGAAGGAGGCTAACACTTCAGAGTTGGAGGAGCAGGCAGGCACCATCACACTGACAGAGTGCCAAAATGCAAAGCACTCAAATGCCCTCTCTGCTGCCTGATATGATTGATCACATCTTCTCCTCTCACACTGCTAAATAACAATCAAAAGAGAGAGCTACCCAGATGGATAGAATTGGCCCATGCTTAAGGCAGTACATAAGCTAATCATACCTCTCCACCCACCTAAGCCATTTGTTGGAAATGAAATCTCCTAGTGAAAAATACCTAGGGAATGACAGTAGGCGTTGAGTGAGATGTTGCATATACTTCTCAGAACAGATACAGAAATTAATACTGCTTATGTTAATGCTACCGTCAGGCTTGCTTAATCTATACATTGCACGTTAAGATGCAGAGTACAATTTGTATTTGGGTTAAAAATGCATTGAAATACAGCAGGCAACGCCCCGCAGATGTTAGGAGATTGGGCTCCTCCTACAGGCAGCGTCCGATATACTCTGACCTCTGAATAAATGAATTATGGCTGAACCAGGTGTGACTAGAATTTGTGTTTAATGGATTTTCCACAGAACTTCTCCTCAACGTCCTTCCGCCCCCCCCCCCCCCCCCCGAGTATCATTTACATAGCTGAACCCTTGGTGAACAGGGGATGCATAGAGACACCCCCCATCAGCAGAATGAGGAGATGGGTGCACACCCAACGGAGAAGAAGTCTGCTGGTGCCGATAGTGAGAGGTAAGTGGTAGCCATGGTCCTTGCCTCATTAGCTCCAGGTAGCAGCAACCAGTTTATACCCCTGGAATGCGGACAGTCGGCTCCTTTCCCGCCCTCCAGCAAGGCAGCCCGGTGCCACAGCTGATGATGGAAAACAAGTGACTCACCCTGCAGGGCGGCTGCCCATACGCATTTGCCTACAGGTCAGTACACCCCTGCCTGCTAGAGGCCATGAAGCCTTTGCAACTAACAGCTGGGATTTGCTGTCGTTTCGGCACGCACAACGTCCATCTCAGAAAACATTTGCATTTTCCAGAGAGGAGAAGGAGACCAGGGAATTATATCCACGAGGCAATACTAGGATACTTTTCAAGTCACTAAATAGTCGTGACTTGTGCCTCATAATGCATCCCCGGGATATGGTTATTAATGTGTGTAAGTGTATATATATATATTTATTATATATACACACACCCACCCCGCAACAGGAAAAGCTTGATTTGTAAATTACCACAGGAACAACTCAAAGCCACCCTATTTGTGGCCGATTTTGTACATTTTTGTCAGCGTGGAGGAGTTCGGTGAAGAAGCTGGTTCTGTTGATCAGGTGCAGAAGATGATCTCAGGCCTACGGCCCACGAGAAAGAAACACTGACAGATAAGGACCTCAAAGCCCATGCAGTCAGCCCAGCTTCGCTTTTCCTGCTGTCGCCATAGATCCCCCCGGTTTGGCTTTCCCCCCTCAGTGCTAAGAGATGCGGCATGGGCAGGACGGCTTTCTTACTCTCTGCCCTGTGGGCTGACCAGATACCTCCATAGAGGACGGGGACAGCAGTTCTCAAACTAGGAGCCTCAGAAGACTTGCAGAGCAACGGACGCGAGCTGGCCCAGCAGCGGAGATGCTCAGCCAGGGAGCAGGTGGTACCTCGCGTAGTCACACTGTCAGGCGCTGGAAGGTGGTCGGTTCCTTAGGGAAATCTATAATCCTGGCTCAGGTGGGTGGCGGACTGCACAAGGCTGGCTATCTTCATTTTTTGAAGGAGGGAGGGTAAGAGACAGAACTAGTAAAGCCACATATTAGGAGGAAAGCAAGAATTCTACTTCCTTTTATCCTCTCTAAGAGGGTCACATAAGTTCACGATATCACAAAGGTACTTTGTGGTGATATAATGGCAATTACCGAGGTCTTTTAGGGACTATTTTACCTTTCTAAATCCTCCATTGTCCAATGGCCAACAATACACTAATGATATACATTACAAGACCTTTATAGATGTTAGTAGAGCTTTAGAGAGAGGTTTCTGGGTTGAGTGACCTACTTTTTATCCGAAGAAGATAAGTTCTAATCATGTGTTTCCCACAGATGGATGTATAACGCCAAGATAAGGTTATTCATTAACTCATGATGTGAAACACCCCCCCCATTTATGGGATGGCTGTGCATGTATACCTGGATATATGTGTTTTTCATGCAGCTGGTTTCACAAAGCAAGCAGTGACTCCCACCTTGTGGATTTCATAGGGTGCACAGCCAGCCTAGCCTAGCACAGGGGAGCACACCACTAGACTACACTGCTGAATGGTGCCATTCATGCCACATCTGCAAACTTTTCATTTATAAATATATTAAAGAGCATTGGTCCAAGTGCAGATCCCTGAGGCACTCCACTGATTACCTTATTCCATTGTGAAAACAGACCATTTATTCTTACTCTCTGTTTCCTGTCTTTTAACCAGCTTGCAATCCACCATAGGTCATTGCCTTCTATCCCATGACATTTCAGTTTTCTTAGAAGCCTCTCATGTGGAATTTTGTTGAATGCCTTTTGAAAATCCAAACACACCACATCTACCGGTTCACCTTTAGCCACATATTTATTCACCCCTTCAAAAAATGTAGATTTGTCAAGCAAGACTTCCCTTGGGTAAATCCATGTCGGCTGTGTCCAATTAAACCATGTCTATCTAAATGTTTTGTGATTTATTCTTTATAATAGTTTCCATGATTTTTCCTGGCACTGAAGTCAGGCTCACCGGTCTATAGTTTCCGGGATCACCCCTAGAACCTTTTTTAAATATTGGATTACACTGGCCATCTTCCAGTCTTCAGGTACAATGGATGATTTTAATGATAGGTTACAAATTAAGTGAAATAGGTCTGAAATTTTATTTTTTAGTTCTTTCAGAACCCTGGGGTATATGCCATCCAGTCCAGGTGATTTACTACTCTTCAGTTTGTCAGTCTGGCCTACCATATCTTCCAGGTTCACTGTGATTTGGTTCAGTTCATCTGAATCATCACCCTTGAAAACCTTCTCCGGAATGTGTATCTCCCCAAATTCCTCTTCAGTAAAGACCGAAGCAAAGAAATCATTTAATCTTTCTGCGATGGCCTTATCTTCCCTAAGTGCCCCTTTAACCCCATCAACTGACTCCCTCGCAGGCTTTCTGCTTTGGATTTATTTTAAAAAGTTTTTATTCTGAGTTTTTGCCACTATGGCCAATTTCTTTTCAAATTCTCTCTTAGCCTGTTTTATCAATGTCTTACATTTAATTTGCCAGTGCTTATGCTTAATTCTATTTTCTTCTGATGATTCCTTCTTCCAATTTTTGAATGAAGATCTTTTGGCTAAGATAGCCTCTTTCACCTCACTTTTTAGCCATGCTGGCTGTTACGCGTGCCGTCCGCGGCAGACCCGTGGCATGGCCCTCTCACTTCTCTGCAGTAACCCCAGCTCCTGGTTCCTCGTTTCTGGCAGTGGTAGGGCACCAACTCCATCCTTGGGCCTCCCCTGGTGCCTCCGGCTCAGCTACAGTACCTGGCATTCCCGGTCCAGCCACCATCTCCATTACTTCACGTCGGTCCTCTCCACGTGGCCCGCGCAGATATGCTGTTACACGGTGCAGCGCCCCTCGTTAGGTGCGCGCGCATCAACAATGCTTATGTAGGGCCCGTGACGGGAACCTAGCCGCGGTCCTGGATGATGATGTCAGCGGAGCACTGGTACTGAAGCCCGGGCTCCGCTCCCTAGTTTTGCCTTTGCAACAGGTCTCCTCGCTGGTCGAGTACTCGTTGACTCCTGAGAGATTTGTCTCACTCCTGTGTTCCTGTTCCTCACTGTTCCTGACTCCTTGCCTCAACGTTCCTGCTCTTCACCTTCCCTCAGATTGCTTACACAGACTTTGACTTTCCTTTGCCTGACCATGCCGTTGGCCCGCTCCAAGCCCGGACCTCTGCATTGCCTGACTACGTTGTTGCCTCTCTCCAGACCCAGACCTCGGCATCGTTTGACTATGCTTGACCCTCTCCATGTTCAGACCTCAGCCTTGCTTGTCACTGCTTCCAGATTACCACCAGCCCTGACTCAAGCCTGTTCCTTGACACCTCTTCAGCCTATTTCCTGGACTTGGTCTATTCAGGCTTCGGCCTGCTCTTGCTCGGGTGCCTCTTGTCTGCCTACGTTCCTTTGGCGCTCGAGTTTCCAGGACTCTACCTCGTCCAGTGTAAGACTGTACCATCTCCCCTCTGCTGTGTCTGGGCTGATCCCCATCTCCTTATCGACAATACAGAGGCCCACCTAAGACCACCTGGCACCAAAAGGCTCAACCCGCAGGGAACGAGGGCTGTTATTGGTGAAGCTCCAGTTGGCCTCTGTTCATCAGCCCACTCCGCCTGCCGATGGTGGGGACCTGTAGGCCCCTGCCTAGGGGTTGCGTCAACCCCACCTCGGCTGAAGGGTCCACCTCTGGCACAACACTGGCAATTGTTTGACTTTCCTTCCACCTTTCTTAATGCGAGGAATACATATAGACTGTGCTTCTAGGATGGTATTTTTTAACAATGTCCATGCCTGTTGCACTTTTTACCTTTGTAGCTGCACCTTTCAATTTTTTTAAACTATTTTTCTCATTTTATCAGTTTCTCTTTTGAAATTTTATTCCTTAGCCGTGGATTTGCTTACTGTCCCCCTTCCAGTCATTAATTCAAATTTGATCATATTATGATCACTCTTGCCAAGCAACCCCACCACCATTACCTCTCTCACCACATCCTGCGCTCCTTTGAGAATTAGATCTAAATTTGCTCCCTCTCTCATTGGTTCCTGAACCAATTGCTCCATAAAACAGTCATTTATTCCATCCAGGAACTTTGTCTTTCTAGCGTGAAATCTCCCATTATTACCGCACTGCCAATTTGGTTAGCTTCCCTAATTTCTCTTAGCATTTCACTGTCCATCTCACCATCTTGACCAGGTGGACGGTAGTATACCCCTATCACTATACTCTTCCCCAACACACAAGGGATTTCTACCCATAAAGATTCGATTGTGCATTTAGTCTCATGCAGGATGTTTATCCTGTTGGACTCTATGCCATCTCGGACATAAAGCACCACACCGCCTCCCGGGTGCTCCTCTCTGTCATTGCGATATAATTTGTACCCCGGAATAGCACTGTCCCATTGGTTGCCCTCCTTCCACCATGTCTCTGAGATGCCAATTAAATCTATGTCATCATTCACTGCTATACACTCCAATTCTCCTATCTTGCTTCTTAGACTTCTGGCATTAGCAAACATTTCTGTTCTGCTCGTGGACCCTTGGGCCAAGGAAGAGTTGCCTCCACCTGTAGGAAGGCCCCCACAGGTTCTCTCTGTCAGTTGGTGAGGCAGGAAGGTAGCAGAGACCCCTGCTGGGCTTCACCACTACCAGCCCTCATTCCCCTCAGGTTGAGCCCTCGGGTACTGGGGCCGGCTGGACTTACGTGGGATCTCTGCAGCAGACCGGAGTCCAAGGGTAGCACAGGATCAAGTCGGTGTCCGGGCTGAGGTCATAGCAGGCGGTGGTAGCCTCGAAGGCAGTGTCCAGTCGAAGTGGTGGCAGGTGGTGAAGCTCGTAGTCAGAGTCCGGTCCAAGATCAGCCGAGGTCAAGCAGAGAGGCACGAAGGGTAGGAGCGAAGGTGGGGAACGCAGGTACTTGCCGGAAGCAAGGAGACCTGTTGCCAAGCCACCTGCTGGGAGCTGTGATGTCATCAGGGAGGGCCAGCAGCCATTTCCTGCCGCCGGCTCTTTAAGGCCCGGCAAGAGGCTCACGCACGGGCGCGTAGGAGGGGCCCATAGAGGAGCGGCATCCCGGCCGCAGAAGAGAGAGGGGAGGCTCCTGCAGCTCCCAGATGGGACGGCTTGCATCAGCAGCGGTTCCCCGACTCAGCCAGAGAGTCCCAGGCCCGCTGCCGCCACTGCAGGGCAGTGGGAGGTGAGTGAAGCCAACCGCACAAGCATAACAATTTGAAAATGTGTTTTTTGTTTGTATTTTCATTCTGCTTTTTAATTGATAGGAATAAGTTAGAATTTTTTTAGCTCAGGTGAGTTTTTAGTTACAGGCACTTGGACTACTTTTCTTATTATTGGAACCTCACTGTCGGGATGCCCTAATTCTAATGCATCATTAGTATCCTTTGAAGATACCTCTCTCCGAACCATGCGCTGCTGAGCCACTGTCGGCTTTCCCCTTTGTTCTAGTTTAAAAGCTGCTCTATCTCCTTTTTAAAGGTTAGCGCCAGCAGTCTGGTTCCACCCTGGTTAAGGTGGAGCCCATCCCTTCGGAAGAGACTCCGCCTTCCCCAAAAAGTTCCCCAGTTCCTTACAAAACTGAATCCCTCTTCCTTGCACCATCGTCTCATTCACGCATTGAGACTCCGGAGCTCTGCCTGCTTCTGGTGACCTGCGCGTGGAACAGGGAGCATTTCAGAGAATGCTACCCTGGAGGTTCTGGATTTAAGCTTCCTCCCTAAAATCCTAAATTTGGCTTCCAGAACCTCCCTCCCACATTTTCCTGTGTCATTGGTGCCCACATGTAACACGACAGCCGGCTCCTCCCCAGCACTGTCTATAATCCTATCTAGGTGATGCGTGAGGTCCGCCACCTTCGCACCAGGTAGGCAAGTTACCAGGCGATCCTCACGCCCACCAGCCACCCAGCTATCTACATTCCTAATAATCGAATCACCAACTATGACGGCCGACCTAACCCTTCCCTCCTGGGCAGTAGGCCTTGGGGAGATATCCTCAGTGCGAAAGGACAGTGCATCACCTGGAGAGCAGGTCCTTGCTACAGGATCCTTTCCTGCTGCACCAGGTTGATGATCTCCCATCATGAGACCTTCTTCCTCCAAGGCAGCACCAGGGCTGCCAGACTGGAGTTGGGACTTGGCTACGATGTCCCTGAAGGTCTCATCTATTTACCTCTCTGTCTGCCTCAGCTCCTCCAGGTCTGCCACTCTAGCCTCCAGAGATCAGACTCGTTCTCTGAGAGCCAGGAGCTCTTTGCATCGCATGCACATGTACAACTTCTCACCGGTGGGTAAAAAATCATAATGTGACACGCGATGCAAAAGACTGGGAAGCCCCCCTCTTGCTCCTGGGCTGCTGCCTTCATCTCAAATTTGTTCAGTTCCTAGTTAAGGTTTAGGTTGCTATGGGAGTAGGAATGTGTACAATTAGGGTCCTTAAAATATATTAGTGTATTCACTATGTGTCTGGAAGTGACCTATAAGGGACTGATTAAACTCTTCATAAGGAGTGGGGAATTTCTGAATTTAAGTTAAAAGGCTGATACATTTTTTTATTTTTTACATTTTTTTTTAGTGTGAAAGTGTCACCTGGCTATAAACTAAAGGATGAGGGGTGGGTGGGGGAGGGCGGGGAGGGTTGGGAAACAAACACACAAAACTCCTGATTTTTGCCTGCCTTTCTGACTAGCTATTCAATACAGATACACAAACACACTAAATAATATACCCCAATAGTTTTACTTTTCCTCAATACTTTTGGTTTTAAAAATGTCCCCAAGCAGCACCTAGTGATTGTTTTCAGCCACCGGCAAGGTGATCCTCACTGCTCCCATTGGATTGTGACCACAGACTGTGGCCAAAATGCTTGCAATGTGATGACGACGCAGCGGACTGATACATAGTAAGTACCCATTAAAAAGCAGCAAGAAAGGGGGGTGTGTGTGTTGGTTTTCAGCAAATCAAACTGGGGATTTAAGACAAGCCAATTAATTCCTCCCCCTCCCCCCAATCTCTCTTTCTGGTACAGAATTGGACCTTGTAATGGAATAGCTCGCTTTTTTTTTTTCCCACCCGATACATTTTTTTGAAAATCTTAACTATTACAAACCATTTATTCATGGGGAAACGTAGATTTACTGTAGCGTAGGTTAACATGCTTTCCTCCAGTGTCGCCACCAGCAAACACGGAGTGAATGAACGGTCTTCTTAGGAGGGGAACGAATAAGAGAAGCCAGCTGCAGTACTTACAAATATTAGGCTACCGCATAATATCTCACTCTCATACAGCACGAGACCTCAGCGGTCATGAGGGGGGGCTTCTAGGACCCTCCCTCCCCCCACCCCTTGTTAAATTATTTTATGAGAATAAGAGCAGCAGGGCGGACGAGACCTCCGGCATAAGAAACCGGCAGCAGGTCCGTGCTGTCACACAAAGCGGATTCTCCACCCCACGCGCTGCGATGAGAGGGACCTCAGCCGCTATAAGCACAACCAAGAAGCGATGGCGCCGTTGGCTTAGGCTAAAGTGACCCTACTACGCCCTGTTTTCAGGACTGACTGCATGGAAGCAGAGTCTTCACGTCAGTGCCTGCGGCTTGGGTTGGACAGACCACCGGTTTGGCTCACTGTGGCATGCTGCTGGCATGGCCTCCAGGTGTCTGCACGGTGCCTTGAGCTCCTTGAGCTTAAATTTGATAAATAAATACACCACATGGCAGAGAGAGAGAGATTTCATAGCGTGGATGAACCATCCCGAGACATATCAGACTCTTGCTCTGGTGCCTGTCTAGAGAAAAAGCTGTCAATCCTGCAAATGCAGTGATAAAAAGGCGAGGAGTGTCCATGGAATACAATCTTATAGGTTTTAATGTTGGTTAATACTTGTGGCCACTCTTTGCAGACTCCTGGAGCCAGAGAGCTTTGCCTCCTTCCTGAATCCCTCTGCCAACTTTATCTTCAAACAAGCCGTATCAGGGAATTACCTGGAACGCTGGGTGAGCCACCAGCAGCCTGGCATGCAAGCCCAGGTAGCAAGGCAGGGCTGCCCGAACACGCCACAGAGCGTGCTGTAGCAGAGGCTGCCAAGCTGGATAATATGCAGAGCGTGCTAGCAAAGGGCGTCAGACCTCAGGCTGGCACCATTCTCAGGAACAGCTTGCAAATGCCGGGTTCCAGCAACTGGGAGCGCGTCATTCGTACGTCATTTGGTTAAAACGCTTCCTCCCGATTCCTGGAGGCGGTCACGCCCGTCGCCTCAGGAAGCTATAGGTGCTTTTTTTACCCTCATAGCTCCAGAGACAGTCCGGCAGGATGCTCTGCTGTATTAAACCCTACAAACTGGAGCAAAGGGCATTTGTAGCACAGTTTAAGGCCCCCCCCCCGTCTCGCAAGAGATTCATTTTCATGCCAACATTTCCTGTAGGCCAACATGCAAGCCGGATCCCAGCTCCCTCAATCTATCTGTATTTTTAGGATTACAATAATGACATACGACCTGCAGGGATTGTGAAACCCTCAGAATACAACCTGCAGGGAATGCTCAACTCCCGACTGTGAGACTGCATGGAGTGTGGCACCCTCCACAGCGAGACCTGAAGGCAGTGTGCATCCATCCCAGCAGGAACCTTATGGTGAGGCCTACAGTGAATAAACCCTGGTTTACAGTGCCCTGCAGCTGATGTCTCATGGCAAAGCCTACTGCTGCTACATCCCTTTCACAAAATACATGGGCTCCTTCTCACAGTGGCACTGCAGTAAATTGTAAAGATGATAATAATCTTAATGAGTCATTATATTGAACAGCGCTGACAAACCCATAGGATGCAAATAATACAAGAGGAAGAAACTGCCAGATCGGATTATTTATTTATTTGTTTGGGCATTTTTATATATACCGTCGTTCCAAAAGAAGATCACAAGGGTTTACAAAATTAACATTCACATTATAGGTCAACGCAACATCAAAACGTGTTAACTAGATTGATAAAATAGTAAATAACCTTCGCAAGATAGTCAGCGGATTGTCATAATACTCTTTACGTCTCTTAATTATCGCTCAGTCATCAAACGACATCTGTGTAATTTTCTGCAAGTTGTTATTTTATGTTAGATCATACGCATTTTTGAAGAGCCATGTTTTCCGCACACGTTTGAAGCTCTTTCTTTCTGTCATCAGACATAACAACGCAGGTAGAGAGTTCCACTACCTGGGGACCTGCTATGGAAAACATTTGGTCTCTTATTTGCGTTAGGTGAGTGCTCCGCGTTGTAGGTACAGTTGATAGTCCTTTGTTTTGCGATCTTAGTGTTCACTGTGGTGCGTATGGTTGGAGAGTCGCGCCTAATAAGCAGGAGTTTCTGTCACTGATTATGTTGAAAATGAGTGTTAGTCCTTTGTAGTGCATTCTTGGTTGTACTGGCAGTCAGTGTAGATCTATCAGTGAGGGGTTGATGTGGTCAAATTTCATTGTCCCCAATAATAATCTTGCTGAGGAATTCTGTAGTAGCTGTGATGGTTTTAATAGTCCTGAGGGTAGGCCTAGTAATAGGGAGTTGCAGTAATCTATGTCTGAGAATATTCGCGTTTGTAAAACAGTTCAGAAGTCTTGGAATGTTAGGAGAGGCTTCAACCAGTGTAATATTTGCAGCTTGGAGTATCCTGTTTTAATTCATTCATTTATGTGCTTTTTCATTGTGATGTTCTCATCGATCTGTATTCCTAGATCTCGTACTTGTTCAAACGGTTTTATGTGAAAATTACCCAGGTCTAGGGATAGCGGTTTAATTACAGAGTGGTTTCTCCTTAGCCACACGATTTCAGTTTTTTTAAAATTTAGTTTTAGTTTAAGCTGAGATAGTTTTTGCTATATTGCCTTCATGTATGTTGAGAGTGTTGATGCTTAATTTTCAATTGCTTAGGTGATAGGAATGTAGAACTGTATGTCATCAGCATATAAGAATTTGATTCCTAGTTCTGCTAGTAATTTAGAGGAAGCATATAAATGTTGAAAAGTGTGGCTGAGTGCAGAGCCCTGGGGGACTCCTGTATTGATTGGGAAGGTGTCAGATACGTGGTTGCCCAGTTTCACTTGGAATGTGCTGTCAGCTAGAAAGGTTGTGTACACTTCCGCTAATTCCAATTTTTTTCAACTGATGGAATAGCAGGGTGTAGTCGACCATGTCGAATACTGCTGTTAAATCTATTAGTACCAAGATATAAGATTCATCTATCATGGTTCTGATGAATTTGTGAACCCCAGGCCGAGGTGAGAGATGTCTCCGCCCACAGGGAGGAGCCCCGTGGGCCTCACCGTCAGTGGGCGTGGTCTCAGCGACGTCGGACACAGCTGTGAGAAAGTCTTTATTAAGGAGAAAAGATAGTACATAACCCGAGGAGCGGGAAATGTAATAAACACAGTCTTTGAGCAAATACAGGATAGTCAGGATGATGATGTAGATACGAAGGTCCGGTAGTGGTCCGCAGCGCAGGGTACACCCGTGGATTCCTGCAGGCTGATGTAAATACCTCTGAGTGCAGATCCAGTAGTGGCCCGCAGCATGGGGTATGCCGAGGAAGCTGTACTATAGATGCCAAGGAGGCAGAGATCGGTGATACAGGAACCAGGCCGTAGACCTTGTATAGATGGTATGATATCCTGAGGCACAGATAGAGTAGCGTAGACAGACTGAAGAATGGTAGTGGCCCGAGGAACAGGGTACGCCGTGGAATCTTCAGTAAAGTTGATAGAAGTTGGAGAATGAACTCACACAAGGAAGTCCCAGCAGAGATACCCGAGGAGTGGGTCAGGAAATCCCAGGCAGGAGGGCCCTCCGAGGAGCGGATAGCCAAGACGCGAAAGAGCCCCCGAGGAGCAGGTACTCAGAGCGTCCAAATGCCAGGAGGAGAGTCTGGAACAGAAGATCCAAGTTAGAACGTATTTAACAAGCGAGAGAACTCTTGCTAACTCGTCTAAGCAATGGGCCAGTCAGTATAAGTACACTAGCGGTGTTGACGTCATCGGGAGGGGACGCCCCCGAGGTTCCCGCTATGATGTAGTCATAAGGAGGCCCTGCGCGCGCGAGTGCCTAGGTGATGTCGGAAGATGGTGGTTGGCAGTGCCCACGCTGTCCCGGGGACTCCGGGGAAGTCTGTGTTGGTTGGCGGAGGCCGCCATTCTCCCAATGACTGATGGTGCAGGGAAAATAAGAGGTGAGCATGAGAGGTCGCAGCCATTTGCGACTGATGGGCGCAACAGCATCATTGTGAAACCCCTGTAGCACAGGGCCCATTAAGGATATGAATAAGGTTTCTGTTGAGCGATCTTTTCTGAATCGGTTTGGGGATAGAATATTACTGCCTTCTAAGTGATTTTCCAATTGCAATAATACTACTTTTTCTAGAACTTTTGTGATAAAAGGTAAGTTGGATATTGGTCTATAATTGCGCAATCGTCAATTCTGCCAGTTTTATTTTTTAGGATTGGTTTGCTCATAGCTTGTTTCGCTCCACATGGGATCAGTCCTTCTGAGAGCGAGTGGTTGATTAAGGTTGAAATTGTTGGAGTGATTATGCTATGTACTATTTTCAGGGAACTTGCCGGAATAGGGTCTAGTGGGTGTATAGCAGGCTTGATTTTGGTAGTGATTTCATTTATTTCGAGTTTGGTTACTATGTTGAAAGTGTTCTACGGGGAATTGTTTTTAATCTGTTTATCTAACAAGGAGGTGGCATATTCATTGCAGTCATTCTCTGAGAAGTTGTATATACTCGAATTGGAGGAAGATGGGTCCTTGATTAAGTTTTTGATGGTTTCGAAGAGTAATTTGGAATTAAATATTACCCCATGGATCTGTTTGGCATAGTAGTCTTTTTTTGTTTTATTGATTTGTTCATGGTAGTTTGATAGAAGGGATCTGCCTTTTACTAAAGATTCTGCAGACAGGTGTCTCCACCATGGTTTATCAGATTTTCTCAGTGTCTATTTAGTTTGTCTTAGCTTTTCATTATACCATGGCTTCCTTTGTTTTGAAGTTTTCCGTTCATTTTGGAACATTTTTGTCTGTACTGGGCTTAGATTATCAGCAATATCATTCACAATTTTATCCCTGGAGTTAAAAGAGGAGGTGGCATTAGAATGATTGAACTCAACCAGCTTATTTTTCAATGATTCTTCAAGAATATCTGGTTTTATCTTTTTTTCTGAAGGTGAATATCTGATTATTAATTACATTTGTTGGCTTAGTGTTGAGGAGTGTTATTTCAGAATTATTAGTTGGTGATCAGACCAGGGTAATGTATTGTGAGAGGTATTGATTAAACAATTATTGTAGTTGGCGAATATTAGATTTAGGATATGTCCTGCTTTATGAGTGGTGTTGGTTACAAATTGTGACCATACCATTGCTTCCATTGTATCTAAAAAGATTTCACATGTTCTTTTTCTGCCTTTGATAAAGGCTTTGAGTATTGTTTCAAGGCAGACAGCAACGGAGAGGAAGTGGTCACTCAAGGCAAGTTTATTTCTCTGCTGGCAGTTGCAGTCATCCAGTGCCAGCATTTCATTCTCACTTGTATCAATTACTGCCTTCCAAAAAATCCATGGTCAGAATTAAGAACTGGGTCAATCAAGGCAGCAAGTCCCACAAATCAGTTTTGAAACACTGCAACTTTTATTCAAGGATTTAGTTTCCAGAAATTTCTGAACGAGAAAAACGTTCCATAGAACAACTTGTGCCAAACGCCATGTGGGAATTTTGGCCTAAACAGCAAAATTTACACATTGTGTAAAACATCCCCTAGTGGGTTTTTTTTTGGGGGGGGGGGGGGGTGTTTGCAGAATATTTTGTATGCATCATTTTTCTTTCCCTGTGGAATAATTTCCTTTCCAGAAATGGAAAGAAATCCAAGCTTCCATCAGAAGAAATACTGTTTCACAATTGTACAAGAATTGTACAAGAAGACCAACCTGCAGGTTTTTCACCATACCTTCACCTGATCCTTAAATCTGGCCCTTTATGTCTGCAGTCCCCTGTGTTCCTCTGCATGGCACCTGTACAGGTCGCTTGCAGCGCTTTCCAAAGGGATAGTAACACCTGCAAAGCATCATGGGATTGTTGAAGGGCCTTGGAAACAAAATGGCCGCTCTCTCGACCCTCATTTAATTGCTCCTGAAATGTATGCATTGTTTTGCCATATGAAGTGTCAGAACATTAGCCTCTTAAGTCTGAAATGAAGCGCCGGAACTGGGTTCCAGGCCAATCCCCCACAAATTAAGTCCTGATTAGTGCCATAAACCAACACACCGAAATCCGCATAATTAATATATACATTGCACAGCGTACAATTGCCTGTGGTAGGAACATGAAGCCAGTAGCAGAGAGAACGACCCTCTAACAAGGGTACCCTCTTGTTTTTACATTCAGCGACGAGGACAGAATCTATAGGGGTAGGCAACCTCCAGTCCTCGTGGTCAGCAATGACAGCAATCTGCGTGGGTTTTCAGCATAACCCTACAGATAAGATTTGCTTAGAACTGAAGCAGCTTGCACGCATATTCATTAAAGAGATCCCGAAAACCCAAGCGGACTGGTGCCCATGAGGTCGGGAGGTTGTTCACCCCTGCTGGAAACTGCTCCTGAATGTCTGCTTCCCGTCTTACTCACATTCCACATCAGGGAGTGCAGGATTCAGATATTTGGTTTGTTTGCTCTTGACCATCTCTTGCAATAACGCGGTGGTGGTTTTTGTTCCCCCTTAGTCAGGGTTGCCAACTTGCAACCACCAAATTCCCAGACACTTGGAAATGCCGTGCAATATCTTAACCGACGGAGTTTAGGATTAGGTGGACTTTCATTGCCACTCTTCACCTTTAAAAAAGCACGGAAGGCAGAGAAAATAACAACACATAAGGGCTTGTCTGGTTACTTCCTGCTACGATGCCACAAAGACCTCGGCCGATCTCCGGTTTTCCCTTCACTTCTTTGCAATTAATGATCCTCTGTACTTGTCCCAAGCTTTCTTGTACTTTTAGGGGGTCAATATTCAGAGCTGAACAGCTACGTAACTTAGACAGATATGACTTAACTGCATAACGTTACTTGGGATATTCAACGGCATGGCTATCCATGCAAAGGTTGCTGTGAGCCGGATAAGTTATATCTGGTTAAGTTAAAACTGCTCTATGGCGTATCTAACTTATCCAATTAACTTAAGCGGATAAGAAGGGCCGCCCTGATCCACCCATTCCCCTCCCCCCTCTTGATATCTGGCTTCTTAATCGGATAAGTACTTATCTGACTAAGTGGCGACTGCTGAACGCAGCTGGATATTTAGGGGCCGCTACTTATCTGGCTAAGTAGTGTTGAATATCGGTCCTCTTACTGCCGTTGCCTCCGTCACCGCCACTGGAAGGTCCTTCCAAGCTTCCACCCCCACACCAACCCCCCTCTTTCTGTGAAGAAATATTTTTTGATGTTACTCCTGAGAGTCACATCATCAGCACTAGCTCTCACATTTCTTTACTCCTAGAAACGTTTGCTTTTACTAGCCCAGGAGCCAAATTCCAGTTTTATACAATCTTTAGTGATTAAATCGTGGGCTGAAGTCTACGTAAGTGACACAAAACAAATGCATCTAACACACACTGAATATAGAGCAGCTACCGAACCGCGCACTGATTTGTATAACCCGAGGGCAGGATCACATGCTGAACTGCAGCTGGACTGAAATCAGAACATTTCTGAACATTTTAGCCCTTTCTCTCTCTCTTTTTTTTTCTTTTCTGTACAGTACCCCAAAAAACGTGCACCGTCCGGGACAAACCCTTTCCACAGTGCTCAGCTGGCATGAGGTCTGAGAGATGTTGCTTTACACAGCAGGGGGATCCCTCTAGCAGGCATCTCTTTAAAGTTGCACACCCAAGGGAAAGCAAAATGTCTAGTAAAGTTCCTTAGAAATGTAGCAATCAGTAACAACTATAGTCAGCCCCCACGCGTACACACAATTTTGAGGAAAAGAATTGCAGACCCAAGTAAAACAGAGGATCGTCAACTTGCTGTCTCCGGAGAAGCAGTCTCCAGGTGGAAAAGCAGGGGAGACCAGCGTTCAAATCCCACGGCTCTTCTTTGGGACCCTGGATATTTCTGGGGCAGGGAAATAGCTCATAAACCCGAAGTGTGCGATTAAATCCAGCTCCAGCCCCCCTAACCATCTTTCACATGGCCGTGCCTCGGAAGCTCAGCTCCTCTTCCTGCAGGAGTCAAAACGTCGTGCAGCATGGACCAGCCAGAAGGCTGCCGGCAGTCTGAACGCTTTTCCGGACCCTTCACAGGAGAATAGGCGCGTAAGAGCTTAATGCAGGGCGAAGGGGAATCTCGTTTTAGATGGCACGGAGAGGGGGTGTCTTTATTTTAGCCTCCCAAAAAAGGCATCCCAGCCCGTGAAAAATCTTAACTGTAACAAATGAAATACACGATGGGGGGGTGCAGGGCAATCAAACACGAGTGGGAGCGTGGGGGCATCATATCCAGCGAGCTCAAGGATGCCAAAGGGAGAGGCTGGGAGAAGCAGCAGAAGCAGAGAGAGAGAGTTAGAAGCAGCAGAGGAAAGGAGGTGACCACGCCTGTGCGGAAATCACTGCTGGCACTTTATCTGCAATACGATGTCCAGCTCTGGACACTGCAACTTTGCAAGGAGAGATGCACGGCTGGGCTGAGTGACCCAGAGGAGGAAAGGGTGTGGAGTTTGCATCATAGGCTGTGTGGAGTGAGACGTAAACACCTGGAGGCCCGGCGCGGTATTAGTAATGCACAAGTAATGCACATTGTTATGCTTTCCAGCCTAAGGAATGTAGGAAAGAATTAGGAAGAACGGGTTGATGTCTGTCTGTGGGCACGTTAACTCTCCCAAAAAGGAACTTAAATGATCCGGATCTGGGATGCAGGAAGAAATGTGAATATCCTGGATGAGTTGGAAAAGCAGATGCATCAGACCAGTATGTTTAGAGAACGCAATCCTCCAAAAACACCTCCCATTGCTTTCTATGGCAAACTGTAAGAAGCTGTTTGAAGTGTAAGAATCCACTGCAAACCCCCCCTCACCCTTCCAGCACTTACCCCCGGGGCAACACAGGCAGAGAGAGAGAGAGAGGCAGGGAAAATAACACCCAAGCAACTGGCAAAGGTCGGCACAGAAAGACACTTCCAAAGTATATACAAACACACACACACACACAGCATGACACTCCCCTCACAAACACACCTGCAACCCCCCCCCCTACACACACCACCCACATACACACACCCTCACACCCACATACATCCCCCAACACAAACACCCCCCACATACACACCTGCTTCCAGCACACCCATCCCCACTCACACCTAAACCCTCCGCAGACACACGGACACACGGAAAATAAGCGTCACAGCCTCTCAAGTCAGCCTCCCACACACATGCCCCAACCATACCCCCCCCAAAATCAGCACATTTCCCTCCCCCCACAGAACCCCGATACCCAGACACATCTATCCATCCTGCAACACACACCCTAACACTAACTACACACACCTATTTACAGCTCCCCACACACAATCATACCCCGGACACTCTCACGCACACATCATCATCATCACCGTTGTTTATTTATATCATGCTTAGCAGAAAAGTTCAAAGTGTGTTATGAAATACAATGAACCTAAAACCCCCGCCTACAAATTCTCTCACAATCACATCTGCTACCATAGCCCCAAAAGACACATCTCCCATACACACACACACACACACACACACACACACACCCTTCACCAAGCCCCTCCCACCCATATAATTCCCTCCTACACAAAAACCCACACATCCATACCCTAGGTTGTCTATATCCCTGCACACTCATAGACATCCCCCCCACACATATACCCACACCCTCCATTCCCCCCCAGACACATACCCACTACAATCCCCCCCCCACACCCCCCCCTACACACGCATTTTGCAAATCTGTGTTGGAAGGCCTTCCCAAAGCCATGCCTCTGCATGCTTTCCCTGCTTGTGTGCTGTAAAGGAAGTTATAGGGCTATGATATGAAGCCGGGTGCTCGTTTTGTCAATTACATGCCACGAGCAAAAAAGTACTGAATTGACACATTCCTCAGAAAGGTTTTCCCTTATAATGGAAAACCCAAGTTTTCACAGCGTTACTTTTTTTTTTGTCACAAAGATATTGACGCATCCTGTTAATTTCCAAGTACCCAGGCATGTTTTCTGCCTCATGGTGCAAGGAATCAGTGCACGGGTCTGTTTTGCACAGGGTTGAGTGCACTGCCAGCATTATTAAAAAAAAAAAAAACCCAAGCATGCTAGTCAGATTCTAGATTAAAGTAATAAACCCGTACCCTGGCCTTACACAATCCACAGATTCCGGTCTGCACTGGTGGCCCACTCACCTCTAAGGCTCAGATTTCCCTTCCACCTGAGCATGCAGACTCCCTGCTTCTGACACTTTCTATTCTGCTTTCTCATTTTTGTCTTTCAGTTCACCTAATATTCTAACCCTCCATTGCCTCAGGTACAAACTTAGTACCCGAATGTGATTCGCTCTGAAGTGGCTGAAAGGCAGAATATAAATCAAATAAATAAAATAGGGAAACTCCCGTCGCAGCAGCTGGAGCTGGTGCTGGCTGCGTGCAGCTCTAGCCAGAGGGAAATGACAGCAGGTGCGTGTGCCTCTGCTGCCCCCTGCTGTGGGCTTCAGGTATTTAACACAGTGGTAGAGGGCACTCATCTGATTTTTTTCCCCTTATTTTGGTCTTACTCATCCATCTCCACTTCCTCTTTTTATTGGTCTAAAAGGTTTAAGTTGATTGGATCTAAGCATTCCTTTAGAGGAAAACACTTTATTTATAGCTGATGTAATTCCCCTCTCATAATAACATAGTAAATGTCAGAAAAAAGACACAAATTGCCCGTCCAGCCTGCCCAGTAAGATTTTTCAGGGCTGTAACTGCTGCACTGTGCCAGTTCCCTCCGCGACGTCTGTTTAGGTTTGTGACTGCCTCTCTGCGTGTTACCCCCAGTGCTTCATTACCATCCTAGGGATCCTTCGTGTTTATCCCATCGATGGTTCATATCCTGCCCCCTAGTTCCAGAACTAGGTTTGGGTAGGCGCTAATTTCTGAAAGCAAAATGTGCGGCTTGGCTGCACATTTGCTTTGTTAATCGCGCGGGAATACCTAATAGGGCCATCAACATGCATTTGCATGTTGCGGGCGCTATTAGGTTCGGCGGGTTAGATGCGCATTTTTGGCCCCTTACTGAATAAGGGGTAAGGGAAAACGCGCGTCCAATGGCGGGTTAACAGTGCGCTCCGGAGCGCACTGTACTATATCGGCCCGTTAGATTGTAAGCCCTCTGGGGATAGGAAAGTACCTGAATGTAAACCAATGTGATATCTCAGATCAAATGCTGATATATAAAAATAAAACAGAAGGAGATTTGGAAATAAGACCCAAAGGAAAACGTGATCATTTCCAGAAACAGGCAAACTTCACTGCTCATGGCCCTCATTCTCAATATCTTGAAAGGCACAGCAGTTGGAGGCTGTTATGTGCTCTAGATGCCCACACGCAGTGCCTTTGTCAAACTAAGATTTACAGGATGAAGTCCGTCTGGCTTCAATGTACAAATAAATAAAACAACTTGCAATGGTCATCTGCAGATGTGATCTTCAAGCCTTTCCCTTTACCCTGGAGTCTTCAGAAAGAGTAAACGCCACAAGCAAGTTTGGAAAACTACTTTGTTTTTATACAATTAACATAGAAACATAACAGCAGACAAGGATCATATGGCCTATCTTGTTCTGCCCATCCACATCAACCGCTCAGCTCTACAATTGATACCACTCCTGTAGAGATCCTCCGTGACTCTCCCAAGCTTTTTTTGAATTCAGATACTGTCCTTGTCTCCACCACTTCCGTGGGGAGGCTGTTCCATGCATCCACCATCCTTTCTGTAAAGAAATATTTCCTAAGATTACTCCCGAGTCTACTCTCTTTTATGCTTCATTCTCCATTCTCCACTGAAAGAGGCTCGCCTCCTGTGCATTTATTCCTTGGAGGTATTTAAAGGTCTCTATCATATCTCCCCTATGCTGCCTTTCCTCTAGAGCAGTGGTTCTCAACCTTTTTTCAGCCGGGACACACCTGACAGATGATTCTCACATGCGTGACACACTGAACATGTGACCGTCACGGGGCTATATGTAAACATACACTCTGCATCCAAGGGAACCCCCTTGACCTCCAACAATGGATGCAGAACAGAACTAGGGCATTACCCATAGAACTCACCATGCAAAAAAAAGATATTCTGGTTCTGATGACATCTCAGTAAAAGCAAAACAAACTCCCTTTACTACCAGGCACAATAGCCCTCCTTATGAAAGGACAGTAATTTACCACTAATGCATGTCCTATTGAGAAAACACAACAAATAAGACTGATACTGTTACGGCTGGGCTCCGGTCAGGAGTCGTGAACACCACCCAGAAGGGTGGCTCCAGGTTGAGAGAGACAGGAATGGCAAAAACAGAGTCTGGGTCCAGGCTGGGTCAGAGCAGGTGGCAGATAGCAGTGTCTAGGTTCAGGCTGGGTCAGGGCAGGCGGCAGAAAGCAGTGTCTAGGTTCAGGCTGGGTCAGGGCAGGCGGCAGATAGCAGTGTCTAGGTTCAGGCTGGGTCAGGACACAGTAAGCAGGGCAAGGCAGGTCAGAAGGCCCGTAGGCCACACACACAGAAGGCCCGTAGGCCACACACCGTAGTCGGGGCAAGGCAGGTCAGAAGGCCCGTAGGCCACACACACACAGAAGGCCCGTAGGCCACACACCGTAGTCGGGGCAAGGCAGGTCAGAAGGCCCGTAGGCCACACACACACAGAAGGCCCGTAGGCCACACACCGTAAGCAGAGCAAGACATGTCAGAAGGCCCGGAGGCCGCACATACACAGAAGGCCCGTAGGCCACACACCGTAAGCGGGGCAAGGCAGGTCAGAAGGCCTGTAGGCCACACACACAGAAGGCCCGTAGGCCACACACCGTAAGCAGAGCAAGGCAGGTCAGAAGGCCCGTAGGCCACACACCGTAAGCAGAGCAAGGCAGGTCAGAAGGCCCGTAGGCCAGGTAAGAAAAGCGAGGAAGAAGGCCCGAAGGCCGCGCAAGGCAAGGCAAGGAAAGGCCCGAAGGCCGCGCAGGGTAAGGCAAGGAAAGGCCCGAAGGCCGCGCAGGGCAAGGCAAGGAAAGGCCCGAAGGCCGCGCAAGGCTAGAGCAGGGAGCCCCGGTGAGCTCGATGCCGAAGCACCGAGGGAACTGTCAGGCAGGGTTATAAGGGCCAACCCAGAACATAGAGTGGACAGGGGAGATGGCCTGGGCCTGTCAGGAGAACCAGCACTAGAGGGACCCCTGGTGGTGAGGCGGTTGCACTGCAGCCAAAACTGTAACAGATACAAATGCCTACCTGCTAGTAAAATACCTCACCTCAGTCACACACACAGAACTGACCTTCATCAAGTACAGAAAGACCACAAATTGTAAATATGGAGACAAACTGGAATGGAAAACCAAAAAAAGCCACTCTGCATGCAGTGCGAACTGGGAGAAATGGAAAGAGAAATATAGCACCTAACACAGTCCCAGGATCTGCAATAATGCACACAAACTAACCCGCACAAAGTTACACCTGGATTATGGAACACACTCAAACGTAACAACCCTATCTATGAAAAGGCAACACTACAACTATTAAACCAGGCCCTTAACAGTAATACACCTTCCATTAGGAAAACAGAACAAACCAAGCTGCTATAATAGATCCCCACACAGAAATAACTGTAAAGCTATACTAATAAATGTTACAAAACAGCTGATGAACAGAATAACATCCAACAATTAAAAATTATTTTAAAAATTTTCCAAATACCAATTAAATATTTCAAAACAGATTACATAATACCCAATAATTAAAATGGCAGTCAATCAAGAAAAATAAACTTAAAAAGCTGCCTTTACTTATCCTTTCCAGCAAGTCTCCTACTCCTTTCCCTTCCAGGCCAATAGCACTCACCAGAAGCAGCAAGGGCTGCTGAAGCTCTGTCCTCACAGTCCTCTTCTTAGGGCCCACAACTAGTCACTCACTCACATACATACACACACCCCGAAGTAGACCCCCATGACCAGTCTTGGTCTCTCATGCACACCAGTCATCTTCCTGACCAGTCTCTCTCTCTCATCCAGAAACACATCACCTCCCTGACCAGTCTCTCTCTCAATCACACACATGGTCTCTTATATACAAGTTCTCAATCACACACAAATGCTCTCACACCCATTCACACCCACACACACCAGCCCTCACCCAGGCACCGATTCACACCCAAACACACACACATTAGCCCTCACCCAGGCACCCATTCACACCCACACACACCAGCCCTCATCCAGGCACCGATTCACACCCACACACATTAGCCCTCACCCAAGCTCCCATTCACATTCACATCCACACCCATTCACACCACACCCAGGCTCCCACTCACACTCCCATTCTCACATGCATGTACCGGCCTCTCTGCCAAACCTCTTCTTCCTTCGCTGCAGGGATGGGCTCCAGTTCCACCGTGGCTTTACTCCAGTGGGACTTCTTTTTCACCACCACGGGGATGAGCTCCTGTGGCAGCCTTGCTTCATCAGGGGTCAGATTTCCTCAGCCTCGCTTCTACACTGCCACTCCTCCTCACCCCCCACCCCCGGCCTATGCTATGTCCCTTCTTCCTGCCTCACCGGCCAATCAGAAGCTTCCTCCCTTCTTTCTATTCCCACTGGCAGGTAAAAAGGAGGAGGCTTCTGATTGGCCTGCGCGGGGGCAGGAAGAATGGAGGAGGCTTGCCATTGGCCCGCGGGGGCAGGGAACGGGGAAGCACAAGTGGGGCAGTTGGACACCGGGAGCCGTGACACACCTGCTGGTGCTTGGCGACACATTGGTGTGTCGCGACACGCCGGTTGAGAATCGCTGCAATAGATTATGGGTGTGTTTTTGTTTTAAACTGGTAATTGTTAACTGTTAGGGTTTTGAAAAGCAAATGCCTGAGTAGAGGGAACCCAGCTGTAATGCTTTGGTGCCTGAGATCCGATTCACTCATTACACGGTCGAGGGTTCTGTCTGGGCTTTGAATCCTGTTCTGTTTCCGGAGGTTAGGGAATGTCATTTTTTGGAGGGGGTTAGAGATTGAAAATGCTGTGCGTCTTCCCGATAATGCACTGTCTGGATGCAGATAAGATTCATTTCACAGGGAAAAGAGAAATGGTTTCCTTCCTCCACACCAGAATTTGGTTGTTTCTAACACAAATTATGTTTTGAAGGCAGTATTTAGTTTGATCTTGTGGAGATTTGCTACAAAAAAAACCCCAGCTCCGTGTGGAAGTGTATACCCAATTAAGCACAGCAATCGAGCTGTAAATATTTTAATATTATTATCTGGCATTCTATCCTGTGCTTTTCTGAGCTGATAGCAGATTACTGCTGCTTATTATTTTTACAGCACTACTAGATGTACATCTCTGATCTGTAGAGCTTACAAGTCCAGACCAATAAGATCTTTGGGAAACGTATTTGTTAAAGAAAATATGGACCGGGGGAGCCAGGGCGGGATGTACTAATTCAAGTAGGCCAACATCATTAAACAAGGACTGTATTCTGCTCTCAGCTCCAGAGTAAAACACATCCTGACCGCTGCAATCCATTTCCTCTGCTCCCGACTTCATGTTCAGCTCAGCTGTACCCTCTTCAGGATCCAGAAACAGTACAAGAGTTCACTCTACTCCTGATGGCTAATGGCTCTGCATCTGTGACCTTGTTCAGGGAATGGCCAGCGCTGGGCTCTTTCTGCTTTGACTCCCAGTTCAGAGCTGTTTAGTTTACTGGTTAAAAGAGGCTTTTTAACACGCTCCTTTATTGAAGAGTTACAGTGGCATAGGTAGCTCGAGATGCTGCTGTGAACCGGACCAGGCCGTAACTACTGGAAGAACCCATCCCGCGCCTGGCATTCCATTGTCACTCTGCAGTACCAAAGCACGTTAAAAAATTGCCTTACCGCAGTGAACGGAGCAGCTCTGAGCTGGGAGCTACCAAGCCAGTGACTCGTCTGCTGAGAAGAATGGCCTGGCACATAAGCTGCCTGCAATGGCAGCAGTGAGAGTGCAGTGATGCTTTCTGAATATGGTACTTCCCGAGTTTCTCAGCACAGCAGCTTAATGAGTTGTGACAGCTTCCCAGTTTTACTGCCTGTGATCTGACCTATACATAAATGTACCAAGCCTCACACTGGATCTAGGACTCTGTCTGTGCTCAGCCCGCACCAGTGAGGCCTAACCTTGCATTGAGAAACACTCCTGCACCAAGCAGCGTCTTATGCACACAAGCGTACCTCAATACACCTGTGCTTTTTAAAAGGTTTTATTAGGAGATCTTTTTAACAAGTGCTATATAGGCAATGCAATTAATTTGAAAGAACAACACAGCAAACCAATTAACAAAGTATTCACCAACTAAACATCTTCTTTATAGATCAAAGCTTCAAATACCCGTGCCTCCATTAGGTTTCTCAATATATATCGCCCTCCCCCTTCAGCTAAAGGCGCAACCTTTTGCTTCAGGCTTGCAAGATCTCCTTTTATCATTTGATTTTCAGATAGCCTGGCTTTCTCCTAATTAGCAGGCTGATGAAATACAGTGTGGTCAGCCAAGTGCACTGCTTAACCGATGTCCACCACCCCTTATGCTATATAAGGGGATTAATGTGTCGAAAACACGTATTTCCCCCCCACCCCCGAAGCTAATAGCACTCATCACATGCAAATGCATGTTGAGACTATTAGCTATTTTCTCCCGAGGTTGTTGTCCGTAGACTACCTGGAAGGCTGAGGAGCCAGTGGATGATGAGGGGTGAGAATGTAATGCGAACGCCGCCCATGGAAGAAGGTCTGCCCAATCGTTTTGCCACAGGTTGACATAGGCCCATAGGAACTGCTTGCGTGTCCTATTGGTTCTTTCCGCTTGTCCATTGGCCTGAGGGTGATATGCGGAGATGAAGTCCAGAGAGACGTTGAATTTTCTACAAAGGGACCTCCAAAAACGGGTTGTAAACTGAACTCTGCGGTCAGACAGGATATGCTTGGGAAGGCAATGGAGCCGGAACACATGGAGGATGAGTAGCTGAGCGAGTCGTGGGGCTGATGGAAGGCCAGGCAGAGCCACAAAGTGGGCCATTTTTGAAAAGCGGTCCACAATGACCCAGATGGTGTTGTTGCCGCCAGACCAGGTGGAAGGTCGACAATAAAGTCTGTTGCAATGTGGGTCCATGGCTCGCTAGGGATTGGTAAAGTTTGTAAGAGACATCCCACTGGAGGTTTGTGGCGAGCGCAAGTAGGGCAAGACTCTACGTAGGCTTGTGCATCCTTCCTCATGGTAGGCCACCAGTAAAATCGCTGGATGGAGGCCAAGGTTCTGGACTGCTTGGGGTCCCCTGCGGTGAGGGAATCGTGGGCCCAGCGAAGCACTCTACGGCGCAGCTGGCGCGGGACCACCATTTTGCCAGGTGGGACCGGGTAAGTGGCAGCCAGGATGACCTTTGCAGGGTCTATAATGTGGCGAGGAGGGTCTGGAACGTCCTTAGGGGGGAAGGACTTGGAGAGAGCATCAACCAGACAGTTCTTATTGGCTGGTCGTAGCGAAGCAGAAAGTTAAATCGGGTGAAAAAGAGGGCCCAGCGGGCCTGATGGTGATTCAAGTGTTGATCCCGGTGCAGGTTCTCGAGGTTCTCGTGATTGGTGTACACTGTGATCTGATGCTGCGCTCCCTCGAGCCAGGGATGCCAGTCTTCGAAGGCTAATTTGATAGCCAGGAGCTCCTTATTTCGTATAGTGTAGTTGCATTCAGTAGGAGAAAAACATCTAGAGAAAAAGGAGCATGGGTGTAATGTTCGATTGGCAGAATACTGGCTTAAGACTGCCCCCAACTCCCTTGTCAAAGGCGTCCACCTCGACAATAAATGGACATCTGGGATCAGATGTCGAAGGCATGGCTCATGGAGGAAAGCAGATTTGAGATCTTGAAAGGCTGCTACAGCCTCCGGCGCCAGAGAGAGGGATTGGAGCCCTTGCGTGTCATGGCCATGAGAGGTGCGATCAGAGTGGAGTAGTGATGGATGAAGGAACCTTTGTAGAGACTGAAGGCCCGTGGGCTAAGGCCAATCCCGGATGCTTTTTAGTTTCTGAGGGTCTATTCGGAAGCCTTGGCTCGAGACAATGTATCCAAGGAAGGGTATGGTCTCTTGCTCAAAGGAACATTTTTCTAGCTTTGCGTAGAGCTGGTTTTCTTGGATACGCTGGAGAATGCAGGCGACGTCCTGATGGTGGCTTTGCAGATCTTTAGAAAAAATTAGGATGTCGTCGAGATACACTATGACGCATTGGTACAACATATCTCTGAAGATCTCATTCATTAAGTTCTGGAAGATAGCTGGGGTGTTGCAAAGGCCAAACAGCATCACGAGATATTCGTAGTGACTGTCACTTGTATTAAAAGCTGTCTTCCACTCGTCTGCCTCGCGGATACAAACCAGGTTATATGCTCCTCTGAGCATATGCTCCTCTGAGGTCTAGTTTGGAAAATATTTTCGCCGCTTAGAGTCTATCGAAGAGCTCGGAAATGAGAGGAAGAGGGTAACAGTCCTTTCAAGTGATCTCATTCAAACCCTGGTAGTCGATGCAGGGACGGAGCGAACCGTCTTTCTTCCCAACAAAAAAAAAAACCCTGCTCCGGAGGGAGACTTGGAGGGTCGGATGAACCCTTTGGCCAGGTTCTCACGGATGAATTCTGACATGGCCTGCATCAGCGGGTAAATCCTACCCTGAGGAGGCTCTGTATTGGGAAGCAGATTGATAGCGCAATTGTAGGCTCGATGTGGAGGCAGGGTGTCAGCGGCCTTTTTGGAGAAGACATCAGCGAAGGCTGAATATTGAGGAGGAAAGCCGGGACGCAGAAGTGAGGTATTAAGACAAATCTGGGGTGAAACAGGCTCCAGACAGTTGGAATGACAGAAGGGCCCCCAGCGAGAGAGTTGCAAACTGGGGAGTGTGCTTTTGTAGCCACAGCAAGCCCAAGACCACCGGGTGTACGGCTTTGTCCAAAACATGTAAGGAGATGGATTCCACATGCAGGGATCCAGTTCAGAGAGGCTACTGAAAGCTTTAGCAAGGGGAAGAGGATCAACAGCTTCAGATGGCATCTGGGACCTGCCTTCTGGATATGAAGCTCACCTTATCAAAATTAATAATAGAGGGAAGGACTAGGGCTAGGCTGCGAATATTAGCCAGAATTTTATGTATAAATGTCATTTTATAATTTGTATACGGACAGAAATGAAACACAATGAACAACAACGTATGACACATTTAGTTCTGAGGCGCGCCATGCCCAAATCCAAATCATCAAACCTTGCCAATTTTTAATCAGAATTTTAATTTCTAAGTTTAGTAAAGAAATTGGCATATAGGAACCAGAATCAGAATCATTTTTTTCTCTCTTTAAGGACCACAGTAATCCAAGCTTCCATCACCGAGGGGAACACATTTTGGTCTAACAAAATACTATTGAAACATTTCTCCTACTGGTTAGTCAATTGTTCTCTATAGATTTAACAGAAATCACTGGTCAGCTCATTGAGTCCAGGTGCTTTAATGATAGCCCCCAAGCAGTCCATCTGAGATTGAAGTTGACTGGGATTGTTGTTAAAGCTGATGCAGCAATCGCTCAGCAGATAAGTCTACTGAATGCATAAATCAACATAGCCAGGGCCAGATTTACTTTCTCAATGCCCCTAGGAGGCTATGGAGAGGGAGATCCCCCAAGGATGCGGTGGAGAGGTTGGGGTTCCCCTCCAAGACAGGATGCAGTGAAAGAGACACCTTCTTCGCTTAAATGTCCTTTAGCCTGAGCAGTAGCATCCTGTCACACTCACCCCCCTTAAAGATGCAGAGGTGAGCTGCAGGCAATTCCACCGAAAGAAGCTGCCGGCTTCTTTCTGTGCCTTTAAGGGGTGTGGGTCAACCGGATTATTCTGCTAAGGATGAGTGGTGCGAAAGAGTCACCCTGTGGAGGAGATGCCTCTTTTACCACTGTGCCGCTAGGCCCAAGCCTACAGGGCCTAGTGGGAAATCCAGGCCTGAAGATTAGCAGATGATAGCAGATACCCTGCCCTGCATCTGAACTGTAAAGAGATATTGATCACTTCTTGGCCTCTGGCTAAGAGCCAAGCACAGGGTCTGCACCAGGAACTTAGGAAAGCTGCTTCTTGGCCTTCTGGCTGACACTGAGAAGCTGCACAACGCTGGGAGGTTAATAAACTGCCACCTGATCCCACTGGGGAGACGAATGTGCTACAATCATTGGCAAAGCAGAAGCATGAAACCTCCTACTTTATAAAAATATGATGTTGACAGATCCAGTCCTTCTCCCTGTCTACTGCAGTAACAAGGCAGTTCCTGCTTTATCTTACCTTAGTGCATGTGTCAGGAGGACATTGTAATTATACCTAGTCAATAGCCGGACCCTGCCGCAATGAATGCAATTTATTATGTTCCCGGCACTTCAGCTTGAGTTGTAAATCATTCTGAGATAACCGGCAAACAAAAGGCTTTCACTCTGAAGAGCTCTTTCCTGGTATGTAATCTACCATACTTCGGCCAACAGACGCCTCCAGCATCTTCTGCTGCTAGGAAAGGTTGGCAGTGATCACTGGTTTCGGTAATTCGAAACAGTTGTATGTGATGGGGGGGGCTGCGAAAGACTATTTTCCACGAACCAGAAGAGGGCCCTTGGGGTGACAGTGTCTGGTGATCCGAAGGTGGTGAAGCAATGAAACAAGGCAGTGGCTAAAGCCAGAAAGATGCTGGGCTGCAGAGAGAGAAGAATAGCCAGCAGGTAAATGGAGGTGGTGATGCCCTTGTACAGGTCCTTGGTGAGACCTCACCTGGAGCACTGTGTTCAGTTCTGGAGACCGTATCTACAAAGAGACAGAGACAGGATGGAGGTGGTCCAGAGAAGGGCGACGAAAATAGTGTGGGGTCTATATTGGAAGACTTATGAGGAGAGGCTGAAGGATCTACAGGTGTACACCCAGGAAGAGAGGAAGTGCAGGGGAGATAGGATACAGACCTTCAGATACCTGGAAGGTTTTAATGATGCACAATCGACAAACCTTTTCCGCTGGACAGGAAACAGTAGAACTAGGGGTCACAGTATGAAACTCCAAGGGGGATGACTCAGAAACAACACCAGGAAATACTTCTTCACAGAGAGGGTGGTGGATGCCTGGAATGCCCTCAGAAGAGGTGGCGAAGATGAGAACAGTAAATGAATTCAAAAGGGGCATGGGACAAACACTGTGGATCCCTAGAGGCTTGAGGATGGAAATGAAGAAAAGGGGTGGTATAACATTTCGGCTGCTCTGTGTCTGGGGGTAATCTGCAGGGAGCGGCAGTTCCTACCACAAGGAAATTGCTGCCATTACTATGTTACTATCTATACTGGGACCCTTACTTTTCAATATATTTATAAATGATCTGAAAAGAAATACGACGAGTGAGATAATCAAATTTGCAGATGACACAAAATTGTTCAGAGTAGTTAAATCACAAGCAGATTGTGATAAATTGCAGGAAGACCTTGTGAGACTGGAAAATTGGGCATCCAAATGGCAGATGAAATTTAATGTGGATAAGTGCAAGGTGTTGCATATAGGGAAAAACAACCCATGCTATAGTTACACAATGTTAGGTTCCATATTAGGAGCTACCACCCAGGAAAGAGATCTAGGTGTCATAGTGGACAACACATTGAAATCGTCGGTTCAGTGTGCTGCGGCAGTCAAAAAAGCAAACAGAATGTTGGGAATTATTAGAAAAGGAATGATGAATAAAACCGAAAATGTTATAATGCCTCTGTATCGCTCCATGGTGAGACCGCACCTTGAATACTGTGTACAATTCTGGTTGCCGCATCTCAAAAAAGATATAATTGCGATGGAGAAGGTACAGAGAAGGGCGACCAAAATGATAAAGGGGATGGAACAACTCCCCTATGAGGAAAGACTAAAGAGGTTAGGACTTTTCAGCTTGGAGAAGAGACGGCTGAGGGGGGATACGATAGAAGTGTTTAAAATCAAGAGAGGTCTAGAATGGGTAGATGTGAATCGGTTATTTACGCTTTCGGATAGTAGAAAGACTAGGGGGCACTCCATGAAGTTAGCATGGGGCACATTTAAAACTAATCGGAGAAAGTTCTTTTTTACTCAACGCACAATTAAACTCTGGAATTTGTTGCCAGAGGATGTGGTTAGTGCAGTTAGTATAGCTGGGTTTAAAAAAGGATTGGATAAGTTCTTGGAGGAGAAGTCCATTACCTGCTATTAATTATGTTGACTTAGAAAATAGCCACTGCTATTACTAGCAATGGTAACATGGGATAGACTTAAGGGCGGATTTTAAAAGGGTTATGCACATAATATACTCGCAAAATCCTTTTAAACCCACTCCTGCGCGCGCTGAGCCTATTTTGCCTAGGCCCGGCAACGCGCAAGCCCCGGGATGCGCGTATGTCCCGGGGCTTGAAAAAAGGGGCAGGAAGTGGGCGGGGCAGTCCATGGGCGAGGCGGGGGGGGGGGGGGGGGGAGGCCTCCAGTACAGCGGCCGTGCCGGGGGATCTCGCGCTGGCACTTGGCTGCTCGCGCATGTTATAAAATCGGGCGTAGATTTGTGTGCGCCGGGCTACAAATCTACTCCCGCACGTAGATACGAAAATCTGGCCCTTAGTTTTTGGGTACTCTCCAGGTTCTTATGACCTGGATTGGCCACTGTTGGAAACAGGATGCTGGGCTTGATGGACCCTTGGTCTGACCCAGTATGGCAAGTTCTTATGTTCTTATGTTCTTACTATGTTTAATGGACTATGACTATGCAATAAGGCTTTGCCAAAGACCACAGCACAGTGAGGGTAATTCTACAGCCCACTAGTGTAATTTAAAAAATTATTTTTATTATGGGATGTAGGTCAGTTGTTTTAAATGTGACATTTCACAGTGGAAAGTATTTCAGTTTCTTTTTTTAGCCTTTGTGCTGTATCTTCAGAGCCTCACAAGTTTCTAGCTTACCTTCCTGTGAATCTTTCATCTTCACCAAGCATGTTTTATTTCAGGCAAAAGGCTGGGGGAGAGGGCCCCCTCTTTGGGTTTTATTTCTTCTTGCATGCCATGTGAAATGCTTGGCTGCATAGGGAGAGGACTGGTCAGCAGAAAAAGGGAGGTGACGCTGCCCCTGGATAGGTCCCTGGTGAGACCTCACTTGGAATACTGTGACCAGTTCTGGAGACCGCACCTTCAGAAGGATATAAACAGGATGGAGTCGGTCCAGAGGGAGGCTGCTAAAGTGGTCAGTGGTCTTCGTTCTAGAGCACATTGGAATAGACTTAAAGATCTATACATGTACACCCTAGAGCAGTGGTTCTCAACCTTTTTTCCGCTGAGACACACCTGACAGATGACCCTCATGTGTGTGACACACTGCACATTAAATTCTGCAGCTGAAGTTTAAAAATTCAAAATAATACTTTATTGGTAAAAATGACGCGAGAGAAAATATTCTTTGATTTCAATAACCGCTTGTAAAAAAATAGTTATTAAATTTGATTACTTTCACAAAAGTTTGAATCTTCACTTACTCTATTAGTGAGAAATCTGGGACTGATGTTTTGATTCAGGGTGGAACAGTGAACAAACTCTCGTGCATCTCACTGTCATCGTCAAGAAGTTCTGAGCTCTTCTGGACTTTATATAGAGCAGAGCAAGGATGTTAGCCTAGAACATAGTAACATAGTATTGTCGGCAGCAAAAGACCAAATAGTACATCCAATCTGCCCAGCAACCTTCCCATGGCAATAACTACTGCTCCATGCAGGTTATCCCCATGCCTTAAATTAAGGATAATAATACTTACAACCAAAACCAAGCAACTGGCAAACCCATAACAAAATTGCTGCAATATTTTTACTTGGTGAGCAGTCTTCCTGATAATTCAGACAATGCTGCTTGAATGTTCTTTGCTTTTTGACTTGGCCGTAGAAGCTTTATCCCCAGTGTCAGTGTATCAGTACCCCAAGATCGTAAAATATTTCCCTTTTCAACTTGCCAAACAAAAAAATATATTCAAATTCTGGTATCCCCTCAGTATCAGCACTTTAAAATCCCTCCCATGCCAGATACCTTGTGAAATAACATGAAAACCTGCAAAAAAAGACACTTAGAATCTATATAGAAAACCTGCCATACCAGTACAGCACTAACAGCCAGGACTCAAACAGCAACAATGCTTCCTATGAAAATACAACACTGTAAATATAGAACACAATACACTTCCTGTTGGAAAAAACAGAACAAAACAAAACAAACTGGACTGATAAAGATCCTTACACAGAACCTGCATGCGAGTCAGCAGAATCCCTCACCTCTGTGAGGTGCACAGACTGACCCTTACCTATTACCGAATAAAGGACCAAAAATTAAAACAGAAATGTGCAAATACTGAAACCCTGAAAAGCCAGACTGCCCGAGGCAACTTTCAAACTGTGTGTAGAAGTATATTTATTTATTTATTTAAACTTTTTTATATACCGGCATTAGTTGTGGACATCATGTCGGTTTACATTAAACAGGTTAAGCTTGGAAATTACATTTTAACAGGGAAGTCAACTGGGAGAGGGCATAGTGAAAGGTAGGTGAGAAAAGATAGGATAACAAAACGTGGTTCCTCAAGAAGAGGAAAGGGAGTATAACAAAATATAGTTCCTCAATATGAGGAAAGGAGTAAAGTAGTGTGGTCTACTTTAGCACGGAGGGATAGCTTTTATTCTGGGTAGGCTTGGTTGAATAACCATGTTTTTAATTTCTTTTTGAAGTTGTTCATACATGGTTCAAGGCGTATGTCAGGCGGTAGTGTGTTCCAATGAGTAGGACCTGCAATCGAGAGGGCACGATCACGTGTGGAGGAGAGACGGGCAGTTTTAAGGGAGGGTACGAGTAGGGTGCCTGAATTGGCCGTTCTGGTGGGTCGACTGGACTTAGGAGTTGCAAATGGGAGGTCTAACCAGTTGGAGTTGTGAGTGTGAATTGCTTTGTGCATTATGGTGAGGGTTTTGTAGATAATGCGTGATGCTATGGGGAGCCAGTGTAAGTCTCTGAGGATGGGGGTGATGTGATCATATTTGCGGGAGTTTGCAATGAGTCTCGCTGCCGCATGATGCAACAGTATAAAGTCCATAAAGAGTTTTTACCCATAGAGTTTACACCAATTTCCAAAGAGAAAATATTCCCTTTTGAAAAATGAGTTGGAAAAGGTACGAGCACAGACTTGCACCTACTATTTTGTTTGGTTACATTTTTAGAGTAAAAAACATAGGTACTCCCTGCTCTGCACTCTCCTCAAGCAGCAGGCACATGTGGCTGTTTTACGAAGCATAAGCTTGCTATATAACATGTTTGGTGACACACCTCCCACTTGTTGCTGACACACTGGTTGAGAAGCACTGCCCTTGTTATGGTTATTGATGTTTGGGTGGATCCTTGGACACTGTGGCAGCTGACCATGCCCACGGGGAGGCAGTCCTGTGAGGGACTACAGTGTCAGGCTAAACTCCGGACAGACAAACACAGATTTGAATCTTATATTAAACAGTATATGGAACCACCAGAGGTGGTTCCATATACTGTTATAGTAGTGGTTGTAGAGTAGTGGTTGTAGAGCCCGGCTGGGCGCGTCTCTCACAGGACGCTGGAAACGGATCCTCTGCAGGGCAGTGCTGTAGTGGAAAGAGACTGAGAGTTATGAGCACACAGTAGAATTAGCATTCAGAATCCCAAGTAGAACAGGAGAGCTCTGAGACAGAGAGAGCAGGCCCTCGAGGAGCGAGTTCCTGGTCCCTTAGAGCAGAGAGACTCGATAACGCTGTACTCACTTAGCAGTAGCAGAGATTCCACTAGACGAGAGGTCTGGCACTGGAGCAGAGAGCAGGCCCTCAAGGAGCGAATACCTGATTCCAGTGAAGCAGTACTGAGGAGAGAGATGGTTTCTGTACTCACTGATGGTGACTGTAAGTTAGTTCTTCCAAGTAGAAGGTAGAAGTTGCAGGCAGCGACACAGGGAACATGGGCCCTCGAGGAGCGAGTACCGGTATCCTGCTAGCACCTGAAAGAAGCAGAGAGGCCCCCGAGGAGCGGGTACCCCGTTAGTGTTCCCGAAGGGTAATAAGAAGGGTAATAAGAATTCCAGTTAGAGCTAGAATGGCAGAGTAGCTTAGGAACGGAGAGTGAATCCCATCCATACGATTCCTGTTGCTAACTCAACGAGCTAGCAAATGCAGTAGGCAGATATACCCTGGAGCCGTGATGTCAGAACAGGGGGACGCCCCTGAGGTTCGCACTAACATGGAAATAAAGATGAGGGCAGTGTGTACACGCGCGCCCTAGAGGTGCCTTGAAGGAGCATGGTGGGAGGCAGCACCAAAGCCGGTCCGGGGACACCGGAGAGGTTGGCAAACAGACGCCGTCGTGGCCATCAGTCCAAGGTGAGCGGGAGGGAAGCCACTGAAGCCATCGAAGACCGACGGACGCAACAGCCCTAGAGGAAAGGCAAGATAGGGGAGATATGATAGAGACATTTAAATATGTCAATGGTTTCTGTGCACAGGAGGGGAGCCTTTTTCAATGGAAAGAGGGCTCTAGAACGAGGGGTCATGCGATGAGGGTGAAATGGGGTAATCTTAGGAAATATTTCTTTACAGAGAGGGTGGTGGATGTGTGGAACTGTTGTGGAATCGCTGGAGGCGGTTCCATTTCTGAAGAATTGTGTTCCCCTGAGCCATGACGCTGCCGCAGAGGAGCTCCGACAAGTGCCGACGCAGGTGAAGAGTGTCCAAGTATAGGCTGATGTTGCTAGAAATACAGGAAGTAGGGCCCTGGCCTCTGCTGAACCTGTACACAGCAAAAGAGAGCCAACAACGCAATGTTGGTCTCTGAAGTAGTCCTCCGACTACTCGATAGCCCTTTCGGACCTGCCGCACGGGAGCAGCAACTGCGACAGGACAGACAGTGGTTGAAGGACGAAGACATCAAACGAAGACACAGGATATGTGAGGGCTTCATTAAAATCATCCATTGTACCTGAAGACTGGAGGATAGCAAATGTAACCCCAATATTTAAAAAGGGCTCCTGGGGCGATCCAGGAAACAACAGACCGGATAGCCTGACTTCAGTGCCAGGAAAAATAGTGGAAAGTGTTCTAAACATCAAATCACAGAACATATAGAAAGACATGGTTTAATGGAACAAAGTCAGCATGGCTTTACCCAGGGCAAGTCTTGCCTCACAAATCTGCTTCACTTTTTTGAAGGAGTTAATAAACATGTGGATAAAGGTGAACCGGTAGATATAGTATACTTGGATTTTCAGAAGGTGTTTGACAAAGTTCCTCATGAGAGGCTTCTAGGAAAAGTAAAAAGTCATGGGATAGGTGGCGATGTCCTTTCGTGGATTGCAAACTGGCTAAAAGACAGGAAACAGAGAGTAGGATTAAATGGGCAATTTTCTCAGTGGAAGGGAGTGGACAGTGGAGTGCCTCAGGGATCTGTATTGGGACCCTTACTTTTCAATATATTTATAAATGATCTGGAAAGAAATACAACGAGTGAGATAATCAAATTTGCAGATGACACAAAATTGTTCAGAGTAGTTAAATCACAAGCAGATTGTGATAAATTGCAGGAAGACCTTGTGAGACTGGAAAATTGGGCATCCAAATGGCAGATGAAATTTAATGTGGATAAGTGCAAGGTCATGCATATAGGGAAAAATAACCCATGCTATAATTACACAATGTTGGGTTCCATATTAGGTGCTACAACCCAAGAAAGAGATCTAGGTGTCATAGTGGATAACACATTGAAATCGTAGGTTCAGTGTGCTGCGGCAGTCAAAAAAGCAAACAGAATGTTGGGAATTATTAGAAAGGGAATGGTGAACAAAACGGAAAATGTCATAATGCCTCTGTATCGCTTCATGGTGAGACCGCAACTTGAATACTGTGAACAATTCTGGTCGCCGCATCTCAAAAAATGGATAAACTGCGTAGCTTGCTGGGCAGACTGGATGGGCCGTTTGGTCTTCTTCTGCCGTCATTTCTATGTTTCTATGTTTCTATGTTACAGAGAAGGGCTACCAAAATGATAAGGGGAATGGAACAGCTCCCCTATGAGGAAAGACTAAAGAGGTTAGGACTTTTCAGCTTTGAGAAGAGACGGCTGAGGGGGGACATGATAGAGGTGTTTAAAATCATGAGAGGTCTAGAACGGGTAGATGTGAATCGGTTATTTACTCTTTCGGATAATAGAAAGACTAGGGGGCACTCCATGAAGTTAGCATGTGGCACATTTAAAACTAATCGGAGAAAGTTCTTTTTTACTCAACGCACAATTAAACTCTGGAATTTGTTGCCAGAGGATGTGGTTAGTGCAGTTAGTATAGCTGTGTTTAAAAAAGGAATGGATAAGTTCTTGGAGGAGAAGTCCATTACCTGCTATTAATTGGGTTGACTTGGAAAATAGCCACTGCTGTTACTAGCAACGGTAACATGGAATAGACTTAGTTTTTGGGTACTTGCCAGGTTCTTATGGCCTGGATTGGCCACTGTTGGAAACAGGATGCTAGGTATTATAGGCAGTAGAAAGGATAAACACTTATCGTAGCATGTTTGGCTGTTATTGCAGTCAGGGACTCAGTACTGGCGTGTTGGCCCGACACGGCTCGTGTTTCTGGGGAACCTTCTTCAGGGGCCGCAGTGTGCCAGTGTATTTTCCAGACTGCCCTAAACTTGCTTACAGGATCCCTGAGGGAGTGATGGGAATTGCAAAGCTAAATTAGTTGGGCGAATGGGCAGACTGGATAGGCCATGCAGTCTTTTTCTGCCTTCACATTTCTTTGTTTCTATCTTTTCCACAGGTGTTTAGAGAACATTAAGGGGTGAACTCTAGGTCTAGGTTTTATTCTAATGTATGCTTCACTGTATGTAAAATATTTTTATGTTAATTGTATTTAGGCTTATGTTTTATTATTTGTATTATAGATGTTATTTTGTAGCCATCTAGGAGAAAGTACTTTGGAGCAGCAGGTAGGAAATGTTCTTTTATTCGGAGAAATCAGAATGAAATATATAAGGAGTTTAATGGCCATGTTTACTTTAATTGCACACTGATCTATCTAATTATATTTTGCAGGTACTGCTGTCGTAATGAATGCTTTTCTTCTCTTTTACAGTCTAATTACATATTCATAAATGCTCAATGGCATCATAAGAATCGATACAAATGCCCAGGACTTGCACGCCGCGCAGCTGTTCCGATTCCTTTTGTCATATTTCTGAGAGACATGCCAAAAAAAACCCAAAAAAACCCAATTCCAAATTATATCCAAGCCAAGGAAGGCAGAAGAAATGCGAGAGCTGCTGCAGGGCTCCTTACGCAGTGCCCACTTTCCTGGAGAAGGTCGGCGCGTGCTCCCCAGAAAGTAAAAAGTCCAGAAAGAATTTTTTTTTGAGGCCAAAAGAACAAAAGACTAAAAAAAAACCCTCAATTGCAGGTGATACCAGGAGCCTTCCACCTCACACGGTATTGGCAAGGTTGCCATCGAGTCAGTGGTTGTGGGTTTCCAGCTCTCTGGAGTCGTTTACGGCCACTCTCTTTCCCCCCTCCTCCTATTTGACCTGCATGAGTCAGCTCCACTGTTCTCTCTCTCTCTCCATTTTGTTTTTTTCTATTTTCCCTCCATTCTTCATCTGCGCTCTTGGCGTAATACCCTGTGATCCTCTGCAGCATCACTGCTTGGCTAGCAGGGGCCACCCCCGTAGCAATAGTAGCCTTCCCCTCCAGCCCCAGGCCATGCCCAGGCCCAAACGATGCCCAACTGATGTGGGATCTGAACTCGGATCTCCCACAGAGGGCTGCAGCCTGAGCCATGCTACTTTTCATTTTTTTTAAGTTAACCTGTGCAAACTGGTGCATTATTGACATTTTCTGCCTTTGGCGTTCAAATTCTCCTATTAAACTCCAGGCTAATAGCTCACTGCTAAATAATTGCAGACCACTTGCAAACTGAAACTGCTATTTTCTTTGCTTTAAATCAATAATGTCCTTTTGTTTTACAATACAGTGAATTATAAATTCCAGTGATACCTGAGAGGTAATGAAACCCCCTTTTGTTTTGGTGGTTATATAACCATCGTGCTAATAATAATGAGCCAAAAAGTGACTGCTTGTGCTCCTGGGTGGGGGAGGTAGGATCCTGGATCCTATTTATTTATTTATGAAACTTATATTTATTTATTTATTTATTTATTTATTTATTTAACACTTTTTTATACCGACCTTCATAGTGATAACCATATCGGATCGGTTTACATAGAACAAGGATAACTGAAGCAATAAATAAAGTGAATAACAATAAAGGAGAATAAGGTAAAGTTACATTTAACAAGGAGTAGAAACTTGGAAGCTAAATATAGCTGGAAGAAAAAAGGCAGGAAGTATTGTAACATAATAATGATAAAGGATGTGGGTTAAAGCTTAAGGTGCTTTAACCTAAAAGTGCCAGAGTCCATCTTTTGAGTAGATAGCAATCCATTTGTCTGGGAGGGGATAAATTCGTCTCAGTGGGAATAAAGGTGACTAGAGATTGTCTGGAGGGTCAGCAAAGGCTTGATGAAATAGCCACGTTTTGAGTTTTTTTCTGAACGTTGAGAGGCAGGGTTCTAATCTTAGGCCTGTGGGAATGTTATTCCAGATAGAAGGTCCTGCTATTGAAAAAGCTCGGACTTTGGTCGAGCTTTTTCAGCCTAATTACTAGCACTCCTGTTCCTGACGGATCACATTAATAAAAACAAGCATAAAATCAACTTAAAGCCTCTCACAAGGATGACAACAGAAATACAGACCGAAAAACTTCCTTCTCACATGTCGGCACTGTTTCTCTGTAAACACAGTGTGGCGCTTCCAGAGATATAAAACTCTCCAGTGCCTTTTGTCAGCTAATCTTCTCTTTAGATTTGTGGTTTAACTAATTATTTGTATCGACTGGCTGGAAAAAGAAATTGAATTTTGCAAACAGTAAGTGAAATGCAGCACATGATGGAAAGGGGGAACAGCCCTGGGCTCCTCCATCGCTGATGCTTCATTGCTCTTCTGTTTACTGACATCGAGACAAATTATCAAAGCTTTTTCTGGTAAGTTCCTGTATTCTGAATCAAAAGCATATCTGTCAGTCCCTCCTCACCCTGGAGGGAGCCCTAACAAATTAGTATATATAAGAGTGGAGGAGTGACAGCTGATAGGAGGGGAGCCAGGGCTCAAATCCCACCGCCGCTCCTTGCGATCATTGTCTCACCTACAAACTTAAAAGAGCCTGGTTCATCAAGGCACTTTCCCCACAGACACAGAACGGGAGAAGAGACTTAATGAATCAAGCCCTTAGCCCATGAGCCCTCTGGGGACAGGGAAGTGCCTGCAGTTACATGGATGTAATCCGCTCTGAAGTGTCAGAAAGGGTGGAATATAAATACAAAATTATTTTATATATATATTATAAAAATCCAAGCCCTGGGTGCCCCTGCTGAGCTCAGAGCAGGGGGATGGAATGCATTCTTAGAAACACTCTGACCACTTCTGTGCAGCTATATAAAAACCTGGGGGTTGGTGCAGCTGCGGGGGCTACTTAATTCTCCTTAGAAGAGATTGCGTGGCATGTGTTTCTTGTATGTTAAAAAGGAGTTCTGGAGGGAATCCATTTAAGTTAGCGTTGCAATTCATGGGCTGTTTTATTGTCTTATAAATGCTGACAGTCTCGGCCTGGGGCTTCTGGAGAAGGCCGGGCTCTGCCAGCCGCAGGCCACGTCCGTTTCCTTCCCCCCCAGCCTCGCCCTGTGGCACAGGGAACCCCTCTCATGTAGGGACACCATCCTGCAAACATACAAGTCTCAGCTCAACTCTCCCACAAGACAGAGGGGTCCCCGGAGCTTTCAGGGGCAAGAGCCACGTCGGGCATTTCAAGCCACCAAGAGGGTGAGGCCCGCCTTGGATTTTTGCGGCCTGCGGGGACCCTTTTGTTGACTTGAAACGCTGGGGAAATGGGGAGAGCGGGCGGCTGGATTCCCCGGGGGAGTGGCACAAGTTTCCAACTTCAGAAAGATCTGCAAATATTATTATTATTGATATTCATCGGGACCCTCCTGCCCCTTGTGTCTGCCTCATGGCAGAGATGTACAGATGTGTGGGTAAGGGGAGGATGCGCGCTCTCTCACACTCCTCCCCTCCCTTCCCACCTTCCTCCGTTCACGTTCACCCCATCCCCTCCCTCTCCTGTCTTTCACCTCCCTTCCTTCCTACTCTCACCAGCCTTTCACTTCCTGTCCAGTTCACCCCATTTCTTCTCACCGACTCCTCCTCCCCTCTCGTTCATCCCCTTCCTTTTCACCCGATCCCTTCCTTTCACTTCTCTCCCCTTACTCACCCCCCCCCGCTCACCTTTAACTTCCCTTCCCTTACGCACTCTCTCCCCTCCCTTGCCTTTCACCTTCCTCTTCACCCCCCTCTCTCTCTCTTACCCCATCCCCTCCCTTCACTCCACCTCCTTCCCTCTCACCCCTTTTTTACTCACCCCATCCTCTTCCTTCCCTTCACTCACTTTTCACCTCCTTACCTACGTTCACTCTTCCCTCCCTCCCGGTTATCTTCCTTCATCCCTCTAGTTCACCCCTTCTTTCTCACTCACTTCCCATCTCCGTTTCTCATCCTCCACCCGCCTTGATTTATTTTCCTAGAGCTGCAGCTCCACTGCTGTAGGCCAGGCCGGGCCTCCCTGCCCGAACTCGTTTCTCTTGTTGTCCACGTCTTCTTCCAGGTCCCCTGGCAAGGCCCGGGAAGCCCCACCAGCCTCTCTTTCATCTCCTTCACCAGCTTTTCTGCTGCTGCTGCTACTGCACCCGAGGGGAAGATAATCCACCAAAGATCAAAAAGCTTCAGCAGATATGGACGCAGCCACAAAAAAAAAAAAAAAAAAAGTAATTTGAGCCAGAAAGTTGAGCTCCGCGGGTCAAATTCAGTCCACGGGCTGCAGTTTGAGAACATAAGAACATAAGAACATGCCATGCTGGGTCAGACCAAGGGTCCATCAAGCCCAGCATCCTGTTTCCAACAGAGGCCAATCCAGGCCATAAGATCCTGGCAATTACCCAAACACTAAGAAGAACCCATGCCACAGCCAATCAGAAGGATGCCTCTGGTCAAATAATCCCCGTGTCACCTGAAGCACCAGGGAAAAGCCTCAGGTGTGCCCTCCCACAGCAGTGAGGAGGGAAGAGAGTGAGAGGGAGAGAGAGAACAGCGGCTGCCCAGGCAGTGGGGGTGGGGGGGAAGGATAGTGCTGATGGCTGAAGAGCTGTAGGGGTTTGGGGGAACCAGTGCAATGATGAGATGCAGCAGAATGTGATGGAGGAACGGCAGCCTTAGGGGGTGATCACTTTAAGTGATTTAAGCATAACATACACGCACATATAAATATATACATTTAGATACTCATGGTTAAAAACTTGAGGGTCAAACGGAAAATGGGCAATCTCAGGTCGGCAATGAATCAGAGCTCGGGGATTTGTATTTGAAAACAATTTTGCGGGAGCCAGTTCATTATCGCAGATCCCTGAAGCGTAATTGGCTGAGATCTTGCTATTTCATTGTTATTTAATAATGCATGCCTGAATACCAGCACTATCATCCTTTTAGCATCTCAGCTAAGACATTTCTGGAATGACAATCCTCATTCCACTGGGACATTGCGTTTACAGCCTCTGCTTTAAACAAGTAACAGATAAGGAGGCAATTTCCTAAAGCAGGATAACATCAAATCTAAATAAAATATATCCCCTGTGAATGAATGATTAGCTTAATTGGAGCAGGCACACAACAGAAGAGCTCCTTTTCTCGGGTGCAAACCAGAGGTGATCCAAAAAAGCACTATGAGCTGTCAGTAAACTAAACCATTACAGATTTATGTTCAGTAAGCTCTCCCATCAAAGAAAATATTCCCATGGAGATCAGTGTTGACAATAAATAGAACATTACAAGAATCAGCAAACCTGGCTGTGTTTGTGGCAGGCTGTGGAGGAGACTCGTGGAAAGCAGTTACCCTGGTCCTTCATTCCTTAAATCACGTAAGCTCAGCAGAAGCAGGCCGTCGGGCAGCAGGGTCTGAGTGGAGGAGTAGCCTTGTGGTTGTAAGAGCGGGCTAAGAACCGCAGAAGCCAGGGTTACAGTTCTGCTTCTCCCACTGACATTTCTTGTGATCCTGGGCAGGGCACTTCACTCTCGCGCGCAGGGAAATGCCCACTGCGCTTGGATTACAACTTGCTTAGATTTGGAAAGGCAAGTCATTAAATTTAAACCCAGGCTCCCAGAGGAGGACTCTGCTCTCTGACCAGCCAGGGCCGGAGGCAGTGTTCATGGCCTCTGAGGGGGGGGAACGTTGCCTGTCACTCAGCGGCCAGGATGACATGGCTGAGAACTTCTGCTGCCGATGGCTAAGCCTAGGTGAGGGTTAAAATGAAGGCTCATGCTGCCAGATTCCAGCCTCCGTTCCCACGGAAGAGGAGGAAGCTACAGGGCCATGAGAGAGAGAGAGAGAGAAATAACAAGTTTAAGCTTTTCTTGCCAGAATGCATCGCCAGCCATTGAAAATGTCAGAGCTCCAGGGCACTCCCAGGATTCTTAGCCCTGGGTCCGATTCGCCGTGGGTTTTCTCTCATTCTCCGCCTGTCGCGTCTCACGAAGGAACCTTTTGTGGTCTCAGAAGCTCCCGTGCACCGCCATCCTTGAATAATTGCAATGTGGAGCCAGTGAAAAGCATGACAGAATTCTGCAGCTACGGGACAGGCCTGCCGCAAGTCCGTCCACTGGCGTGCAAATCTTGCACAGCCTGCCGCACCTTCATTCTGATTGGCTCTGGACTCTTGCGTTCATCACAAACATTTTGATGACCGTGATAAACTTCAGGAGACGTTATAATTTTATCCTGCTGTGTTCTAAACTCTGAGGAGCTAAGGAGGTGCTTGGTAACAGTGTCCACTCGTTGTATGACTGAAATAAGAAACATGGATGGAAGTGCTGTACATTCATCATATGTTCCCACCTAACTCTAATAATCTACACAGCTTTTCGGAACTGCAAGCAAAGTTTAATTTACCAAACTCAGACTTTTTCACTTATTTCCAGGCGAGACAATATCTCATGCTACAGGTCTTACCAATTTCCCATTAGACTATTGGACGAAATTAGGAGTTTTTCCCCAGAGAGGCGATCAGAAAAGCCCTCGTGTGCCATATTCTCAAAAACGCTTGGGACCTTTGAAGCAAAGAGTGATCTTCTCTGAAACTCTCGGGCGTTGGCCTGAGGGCTCGGCATTTACATTGACCACCATGGATATGCAGTATTGTTTCAAACACATAGTTAATATTACTGAAAACGTAGATTTGAGAGAATTGCAATTTAAAAATTTTTGGCAACTGTTTTACTCACATAAAAAGGGCACACCAGGCTAGGTTGTGCGCCACACCAAACTGTGCTAAGTGCGAAGCCCCTTCCAGTGACTTTCTACATGGATTCTGGACCTGTCCCAACTATCACTACTTTTTGGACAGCAGTAAGAATCTGATGCTCCTCTCTTTTGGGAGTTACTCTTTCAGATGACCCCAGAACTTGACTATTTGGGCTGTATAATGCTGAATCGCATTTTACTCATATGAGCCAAAAGTTATTTCTAGGTAAAGCAGGCCTGATAGCCAAGAAAACAATTTTAACGGTACGAATAGGTAAGGAAACCCCATGTCTGAAACAATGGGAAAATAGAATGATCAGGATGTTAACTCTTCATTACATCTCAGCCAAATCCTTGCCACCACCTAAACGTGAGGCTGTATCTAAGATTTGGCAGCCATATATTGCAAACCTTCCTCGAGTGGTAAAGGAGACTATAGCATCACTACGATTTAAGGGGACTGCCCAATTAGTCAGTGGTGAGGTTCTAAGACTCTCTCTCTACAATCTTCAGAGCCACGAGAAATCCAATCTCTTCTTTGTCCATTTGCAGGTATTCTGTTGTCTCACTTCTTTCATTGTTTAACTCCTTTCTGCTTGGTAGAATTTGGGGGGGGGGGGGGGGGGGGGGGGGGGGGGGCGGTGGTGGTGGTGGTGGAAGGGGTTTTGGAAGGTTGGGAGGAGGAAGGGGTATTGAGGAGGTCTCATGCATCAGGGTTCTTTTGTTATATTTGTGTTGTGTTGTATAGTTCTGATACATAATGCCATCATATTTTCAGATGATTTATGATGTACCTCCTGTATAAAAACACAATAAAAATATTAAAAAAAAAATAAAATTTTATGAGTTTTTAATTATTGGATGTTCTTCTGTTTCTCAGCTGTTTTTAAACATTTATTCTTTTTCTTAACATGGTTTTGTTATTATTGATGTTTTTTATGTCTTGATGTTATTGTTTGATATTTTATGAGCAATGGTAATGGAGTGAAAAAACACAAGTACAAACAGACCCAAAACAATCAATATCCAGAAGTTTGAAATTCAAGCCAAGATACATGGGACAATATTCTAATAAACTCACAATTTCAGTAAACTCCCTGCAAATACACCACTGACTAACCTCACACCCACACCCCGCCAAGCACCCCTGAGTACGAAAAAATGTGTGAAGCTTGCTGGGCAGACTGGATGGGCCATTTGGTCTTCTTCTGCCGTCATTTCTATATGTAAAGTAATAAGAAAACAAGAGAAACTGGCACAAAAGCAAATAATATTACAAAAAGATAAAACAAATCAATTAGCCAGTTCTACTAACAACTGACCAAAGATGAAAATGACCTTGCTGCGTAAGCAAATTTTTATACTTGCAAACTTCCTCTTCCTCAACATTCCTAATAGCACAAACTTTAATTTATCGCATTTCTTATGTCAGTAAATCAACGCGATGTACAATATAATAAAATGAACTAATATGTTGTAAACTAAATCAAGTATACAAATAATCAACTTATATGTCATAATGGACATAAAATGACCTGACATATCATCACTAAACATAAATATATAAGCAGTAATTAACAGTCAATAATAATAAAACAGTAACCATAAAATGTAAAAATAAAATAAAAGCAGCAGAATAACACTCTTAGCAGATAAATGAAGTAGAGAATTTCAAAGTCAGAAGGATAGGCTTTAATGAATAGGAACATTTTAAGAGATTTCCTAAAGGTCAGGTAGTCCTTTCACAAGTATAATGAAAGAGGAAAGGAATTCCACAGGAAAGGAATTGCTAAATATATCATTTCCTGATTGAAAAAGTAGGTAGTTTGTCACTCTTCCAATACAAAAGAATATGTTTTTGGCCCTTAGGAGAGAAACACTCAAAAATGTTCTATTTTTGAGTCCTATCAAAAAGATGCAAATATATTAATTTGCCAGACCAATCGATAGAACCACCCAAAAGAGATTCCAAATACACAAAAATTTGTCTCCAAAAAGATTGTAATTTATGTACACATATGACACAAAGTTCTACTCAGAGAATTTTAAACTGAATTTCTCTCATATTGGCAGACAACAACTTAGATAAGTGGGCCAATTTCAATTTTTTTTTTTAAACATTGTAACCCAGGTACCAATCTTGTTGTATTTAGGGACAGTGTCTATAAAACTATCATCATCCTCTGTAAATGTGATATGACTAACGTCACCTTTACACACCTGCAAACAATAGCATTTTGCCTGAAGAAAGGCAAAAAAAATGTTTAGAAGGAATAGACCACTGATCCCTCTCCCGTAGAAATAAATACAAGCAATTCAGCTCTGCGTGTATCAGATGCTCCAGAGTCCAGACAATATAAACTCCGTTTTTTTCCCAATCCTGAAATAAAGAATGACTAAGACCACAAGAAACAAAACAGAGGAAATGTCAGATCTGTGGCCTACACTCCCCCTACCATCATCTCCACACTTTCCATATGGCAGTTAATAAAAAACTAGAGGATTGTAAGGGAGCCAACTCACCTCAGGTTAGAAGTCACCTCAGGTTAGAAGTAACAAGTTACTAGGATGATAAGGTCAGGTCCATTCTGTGAATGATCGGTCCGCATCCAACTTGTACTCATCCATACCCAATCTTGGACAAAATGTAATAAACAAGAGGCATTATACAACCGCAAATCAGGTTGGGCTATACCCCCAACTTTTTTATCACCCCCCCTCAAGATATCAAAGCCCAACCGTGTTCTTCTATCATGCCAAATAAAAGTAGAGATCACTGACGGAAAACCCTGAACATCTGACTGTTTAATCCATATAGGCACTGTCTGTAAACAACAGAGTATTTTTGGCAAAACCACCATTTTAACCAAAGCGCACCTGATATCGGAAGAGACACCCAGCGGACCACTAGGGCTTTAAATCTTATCCAGAATGGAAAGAAAATTCAAAGCATACAGCTCTGGCACTGTACGAGCCCAACTGAATTCCCAAGTAACGCATAGAATCCATGGCCCATTAGAAACGGAACAACCCAGTCCAATTTTCTTTTAAAGACTTAGTTGAGAGGAAATGCTTCAGGTTTGTTGTGATCAATTTTTAATCCAGAAAAAGACCCAAACAAAATAAAAGTATAAACAATTTCCATAAAACTAACTTTGAGATTGCCCACAAATAATAGCATGTCATCTGCAAATAAGCTTAATTCAATCATTTATTTTCAGTTAAAATCCCTTAAAAAATAGACAGGATATGCAACTTGAGAGCCAATGGTTCCAAAGATAAAACATACAATAAAGGGGACAATGGGCAGCCCTGTCTAGCACCTCTACCCAAAACAAATGTATTAAATAGAGACCCATTAATCAATATCTGAGCTATGGGATTATTTTTAAAGTAATGTCATCCATTGTAAAATGTGGGCTCCAAAACCATACGGTTTCAAAATCCATAATAAATATGGCCACTCCACCTGATCAAATGCCTTCTCAGCACCTAAGCTGATCAGGAACCCATCCTTATTGCCCCACTTAGCATTAAAGCCTTCAATAGGTTAGGTGCAGAGTATCCCCTTAATAAAACCTGTTTGATCTGGAGATACTAAGGATTGGATTACTTTATTCACTCTCTAGGCCAGAATTGGTGATGTTTCTTTTCTTCCCTTGCTGCGCTGCATACAGTTGCTGGCTTGGGTTTTCCAGTTCGGTTTTTGTCTGCATGTTTCTATGGATAATCATTGCTGGTGGTCTATCTACTCTGCATTTGGCGAGGATCTCTGTGTCCTGCCTGTGTGAATGAGGGGAGGTGTAGTTTCTATGGAGGGATCTGTAGCTTAGCTCATGTCCCTTTTCGTGTACAATCTGTTATAAATTACATCATTTTTACATGTGTGTGGGCTGGAGAAGGAGGGTTGGGGTTGGGGTTATCCCGCGGGAAATGCAAGGCTCTAAGGCTGGACCAGGGCGCCTAATATCCTTGCACCGGCCCCGGTCAGACAGCACGCTGGATGGGCTTGATAAGCTCTTGGCCTGACCTGCTATGGTATTTCTTAGGTTCTTACGATGCTGCCTTTGTAAGCAGGTTATTTTGGTCATTGGTATGTTTGTTAGACTGCAATTTCTTTTAACAGACTGATTCAATGTGACATCTCATGCTCTCCAGAAGCGGTGACAAGACGCCCCCCCCCCTAATTAGTTCGTGTTTTAATTTGTAGTTGTATGCATTTGATGTGTGCAATATGCATTATTTTAACATTGCAATTTTTTTGCTTGTACAATACGTTAAAAAAAAAATGCCTCCGATTTAAAATCTTCCCTTCTCACGCGCCTGCTTCACTATTGCCGCCCCAATCGCGCGCTCGGTACGAGGAGGGGCGTTGCGTCATCGCTCCTGGAGCAGGGGGCGAGACGTTGTATGACGTCAGCGTGCCGGTGACGTGCTTGCGTGCGGCTGCGTTCGCTCGTTGGCTTCCTTCGGCCCCCGCGCGCGCGCGCGCGCGCAGCTGCAGCCGTTATTGTGCCCGTCCCCCTTCCCTGCGGTGGCCGTCGCTGACGGGGTGCTGAGGAGGCGGCGGCGGCGGCGGCAGCAGCAATAATAGTGGTTAATTTGTCTGGAGGGGGGTGTTTCTTCCCCTTCCGTCCCCGTAGTGACGTCACGGAGCGTGACAGCGGCGGGTTCCAGTTCCTCGCCGGGCAGAGAGAGAGAGAGAGAGAGACACAGAGCTGCGGCTCCGGTTGCACGAGAAGAGCGGCGAGCCCATCCCTTCTCTGTCTCGTGCCGCGGAAAGGTAAAAAAAAAAAAAAAAAAGAAGCAGTGCTGGCTGGACAGCTCCCTGGGCTTCGGACCCCTACCGTATGAGCTTTGCAGCACTGGGCAAGGCCAGGGAGTCATTAGCTAAGCTGCAGACCCCTTACTCGCAGGCTGAAGTCTAATGGTGCTGCTTGGGAATAAGAAACGATTTAGCAATCATTTCGGGGGGTGATGCACGTAGGTAAGCAGCAGAAGAACTCTACTTTTTTTTTTTTCAATTTTTTGCTGTTATACTGTTATGGATTTAAATGTAACTGGTTTGTTATAATGTAAACCGGAGTGAAGGCAATGTCTGCTATACCTCGGTATATAAACGAATGCTAAATAAATAAAATACTTCTCGTTTTTTAACCACATGCTTTTTGGCGATCTGCGCTGGAAACGCATGCAGACATGGGAAAGCGGAGGAAAGGAGTGTGTGAGAGAAGGAATAGGAGGAAGGTCTCGCTGGGTGTGCGTTTCGCAGTCTTTAGCAGAGGGGGCTTCATTTGCACCGTTGAGCTCTGTGAGAATGGTGGTTCCTGCCAGTCTGGGGAGTGAGAGGGATCCTCATCCGTACCCACTGATGGGTCTGCCACAGTTCGCTGTAGTGCGTGGCCACTGGGCCGGAGACGTTTGGAGGCTGGGGAGTTGCTGCGGAGGCTTCTATTAAGATTTAATAAGGTTAGCTTTTTATTTGATCAAAGTACTTAGCGGATAACAAGTCACCTACATAAAAAGTATATAAAATCAAAATTTAAGTTTAAAAACACAACATAAAATGCATAACTAAAACAGGACAAACCAGGAGATTCTCTGAACTGGTATGAAAATCCAAACTGAAAAATTTAAATCTTAGTACAAATGCATAATAACATAAAATACATAACTAAAACAAAATAGGAGATTGTTCTCATTCACTAAACCCTTGGTTGAAATAATCAGAAAAGCCTTCTGTCAGATGATATGGAGACCAACTGCTTAGAAACACTCTGCTGGAGTAGGTGGCCTTTCTGCTGCAGGGACTTATGGCGATTAATCAAGACTTACTCAAGGCCTGACCCAGGGATCCTTGTTAAGCATAGTGACCATCTGTTGCAATAGATGTAACAACAAAGCAGAGTTGCTAGGTGCTCAAGCTATAAGTGCTATTTTCTCATCCTTCAGAAGGAAAACACATGGATTTTGGGGTCCTAAGCATTGCAGTTTTACTCTCTTCTTTAGGTTACTTGGGATTGATATACCACTAAAGATCAACAATTACATTATATACAAAAAAATTAATGTACAAATCAAAATTAAAAATACAAGATACATAATTACAGTATTTATTTCATACAATAGCGTATCATAGTAATAAAATCTAGACAAAAGAACAATTAAAACGAGCATAAAACAGTACAAATTAAAATTCACCATCTACCAAACCTGAAAAATAAAAGGATACCCAGAACATGTTCATTAAAAGCCTGCTCCAAAAGCCAGCCTGTTACTGCTTTTCTAAATCTAGGATAATTGGTCGCCATCAAATATTGTATGGCAAAGCATTCCTTAGCAATGCATCTAATACATTCTAATGTAATGTATTTTATTTATTTATTTATTTTTAATTTTTATATACTGACATTCTTGTATAATATACAAATCATACCGGTTTACATTAAAACAGGAGATGCAGGAAAAAAGTTACCTTTAACATTAATAACAATGAAAATTGTTAACAAGGGATAACAACTATGAAAAAAAAGAAAGGTAAACAAAAGTGGAAGAAACATAGTAGTTAAAACGGAAAAAGGTAGCACCAAGGGTTGCACGAAGGGGTGCACAAAGGGGAGTACCCCTTTGTCGCGCGACACCAGGTGGAATGGCGCCATTTACCGGCTGGGCTGGATGACATCACAAGGGGGCGGGTCTCATGCTCACTGTAATTTTCAATATCATCACAAGAAGATCCTTTTGGGAAGACTGTAACGCCCTAGACTGATGATAACTAATCAATAGACTAGACGTAGTGGCTGACTGTTGTGTAATGCCTTAAAAGCTAAACACAGAATTTTAAACTTAAATTGAAAAATAAGAAGCCAATATAGTTTTTCTAAAGTATAGGAAACGTCATTTATTTAGCCCAAAATTGGTTGCACTGCGTTATTCTGTAATGCCTGATGCAGGGGCAGCTCAAGGCAATCTGCTGCCTGAGGGAGGGATGAGATGGTGCCCCCCACTTTTTCCACACACGTACATTCATTCACTTCTGTCCCTCTTCCATACACACATGCACTCTCATTGTCTCTTTTCACCTCGATTCTCATTAGCCACAGGAGCCTCCTCTTTCTCCCGGCTTGCGGGACATGTGCTCCACTTCCTCCTCCTCCTCCAGTAAGTCAGCCTGCTCTGCCCTTGTTTTATTTTCAGAGCGTGGCCTGCCATTGTTGCTCCTCGTCCTGCGTTTTCAGTTTCCGGCAGAGGAGGGCGATGCTACTGCTCGTCTTTCTTGCCACGCAGCATTGGACTTCACATTTTCTTCCGGGAATACGGGTGCTGATGCTCCTCTTCCTTCGAGCGTGCACTGCTCCAGGCCCTTTCTCTTCCGGCCTTTTGCAGCAGGGCACCCAGAGTTTTCGGGTGCTGGCCGGAGACCCAGCAATTTATTCAGAATTCCGGAGTTTCCGGGCCAAATCCAGAGAATTCCCAGGTATGAGTGTGAGGCAGCAGGGGCAGGCAGTGTGAGGCAGATGCTACAGCGGCGTTCTCAGAGGGGCATTTTTTTACCGCCTCAAAATTCCGCCGCCTGAAGCAGCCGCGTCACTCTGCCTCATTATAGAACCTCCCCTGACCTGATGTATTAATACATGAGAGACCATGGTACAAAACATTACAGTAATTCATACATGACAACCCAAGTGCATGCACAAGGGTTCGAAAATCGTACTTTTCTAAAAAAGAAAAAAAAATGTATAAAACACAAATGAGAAAAAGATAATCCTACCATAAATGAAATTTGTGACTCATAGTCAAATTTGCATTAATTCAAATGCCTAAAAATTTTATGTCTCTCTCAGCAATGTGAGTACCAGTCATTTGTAGAGCTGAAATTATCCAGCTTATCCATAGTCCCAATTTTATAATACCTGTAAAAGAAGCAACTATACTCTAAACTTTGAATTATAGCTGCAAGAAATGCTGGGTATAAATAAATTGGGGCAAGAAATAGTGCCTGTGGTACCCCAGCTTACTTGATATGAGCGGTTTGTCAAAAAAAGAGATGGAAACCAAGTTCTGAAAGCCACAATAAAAGCAAGTGATGAATCATAGGGATTTTTGTTTTCATTTTTTATTTTATTTTTCCTAATGAGGATGTTGGGGAGGTACCAGTTTCGGAGATGGTTTTCAAGGGTGATGAGTCAGACAAATTGAACCAAATCACTGTGAACCTGGAAGATGTAGAAGACCAGATTGACAAACTAAAGAGTAGCAAATCACCTGGACCAGATGGTATGCATCCTAGGGTACTGAAGGAACTCAAAAATGACATTTCTGATCTATTTGTTAAAATTTGTAAGCTATCATTGTCATTGTACCGGAATACTGGAGGGTGGCCAATGTAACCCCAATATTTAATAAGGGCTCCAGGGGTGATCCAGGAAACTGTAGACCAGTGAGCCTTCAGTGCCGGGAAAAATAGTGGAAACTATTCTAAAAATCAAAATTATAGAGCATATAGAAAGACATGATTTAATGGAACACAGTCAACATGGATTTACCCAAGGGAAGTCCTGCCTAACAAATCTGCTTAATTTTTTTGAAGGGGTTAATAAACATGTGGATAAAGGTGAACCGGTAGATGTAGTGTATTTGGATTTTCCGAAGGTGTTTGACAAAGTCCCTCATGAGAGGCTTCTAAGAAAACTAAAAAGTCATGGGATAGGAGGTGATGTCCTTTCGTGAATTACAAACTGGTTAAAAGACAGGAAACAGAGAGTAGGATTAAATGGTCAATTTTCCCAGTGGAAAAGGGTAAACAGTGGAGTGCCTCAGGGATCTGTACTTGGACCGTTGCTTTTCAATATATTTATAAATGATCTTGAAAGGAATACGATGCGTGAGGTTATCAAATTTGCAGATGATACAAAATTATTCAGAGTAGTTAAATTACAAGCGGATTGTGATACATTAGAGGAGGATCTTGCGAGACTGGAAGATTGGGCATCCAAATGGCAGATGAAATTTAATGTGACAAGTGCAAGTTGTTGCATATAGGGAAAAATAACCCTTGCTGTAGTTACACGATGTTAGGTTCCACATTAGGAGCTACCACCCAGGAAAAAGATCTAGGCATCATAGTGGACAGTGTGATCTAGGCATCAATCGTCGGCTCAGTGTGCTGCAGCAGTCAAAAAAGCAAACAGAATGTTAGGAATTATTAGGAAGGGATTGGTTAAAACAGAAAATGTCATAATGCCTCTATATCGCTCCATGGTGAGACCGCACCTTGAATACTGTGTACAATTTTGATTGCCGCATATAGATATAGTTGCGATGGAGAAGGTACAGAGAAGGGCAACCAAAATGATAAAGGGGATGGAACAGCTCTCCTATGAGGAAAGGCTGAAGAGATTAGGGCTGTACAGCTTGGAGAAAAGAAGGCTGAGGGGGGATATGATAGAGGTCTTTAAAATCATGTGAGGTCTTGAATGAGTAGATGTGAATCGGTTATTTACACTTTCAGGTAATAGAAGGACCGGGGGCATTCCATGAAGTTGGCAAGTAGCACATTTGAGACTAATCAGAGAAAATTTCTTTTTCACTCAACGCACAATTAAGCTCTGGAATTTGTTGCCAGAGGATGTGGTTAGTGCAGTTAATGTAGCTGGGTTCAAAAAAGGTTTGGATAAATTCTTGGAGGAGAAATCAATTACCTACATAGAAATGACGTCAGAAGAAGACCAAACGGCCCATCCAGTCTGCCCAGCAAGCGTCGCACCTTTTTTTTTCTCATACTTATCTGTTACTCTTGGCTCTTAGTAACCTTTGGTTCCATTTCCCTTCCACCCCCACCATTAATGCAAAGAGCAGTGTTGGAGCTGCATCTAAGTGAAATATCTAGCTTAGTTAGGGGTAGCAACTGTCGCAATAAGCAAGCTACACCCATGCTTATTTGTTTACTCAGACTATGTGATTCAGTCCTTGTTGGTTGTCTGTATATAGATCCACTTTTCTTCATTCCCCCTGCCATTGAAGCAGAGAGCTATGCTGGATATGCACGAAGTATCAGACTTTCTCCCCTGCCGTTGAAGCAGAGAGCTATGCTGGATATGCATTGAAAGTGAAGTATCAGGCTTATTTGGTTTGGGGTAGTAACTGCCATAACAAGCAAGCTACTTCCCGTTTTTTGTGAATGCAAATCTTTTTTCACATTTCCTCTTGCTGTTGAAGCTTGGAGCAATGTTGGAGTCGCATTAACCGTGTGTATGTTTATTGAATAAGGGTATTATCTCCAGGCAGTAGCCGTCATTCCCGCGAGCCACCCACTCTTCATTCACGTCCTCTAGACTTTATGCTGTTAATAAAGTTGACTTAGGGAATAGCCTCTGCTATTACTGGCATCAGTAGCATGGGATCTACTTAGTGTTTGGTACTTGCCAGGTTCTTGTGTCATGGTTTGTCCTCTGTTGGAAACAGGATGCTGGGCTTGGTCTGACCCAGCATGGCAATTTCATATGTTCCTGGGAATTTCAATTCTCTTGGTGGAAAAAGTCATTTTCCTCAAAATCTTTTTTTTTTTTTCCATCACAACACTGAAATTTCCAAGAAAAGTGAAATAAAAACTGAAAACAAAGGTCCCTAATGATCCACTAGATCAAACACAGCACTCAAGTTACTAAAAAGTAACTAAGGCATCACCCAATTTGAAATGAATCCTAATCTCATTCATAAGGGTTGTATGTGCTGAGTCAGTACTGTGATCTGGGCGAAAGCCTGATTGCTTGAGTTGATAAGCATTTATCTTTTTGAGGAAAATTTAGACCTGACTGAGCACCATCTATTTTCATCCAAAAATAGGGATTTTAGAATCAAGCCAGTCATGTTTGTCGGCTGAGCTCAGGGAGGGATTTTTAAGCAATGGGCATACTCTGGCTTGTTTTAACAGGGAAAGTAAAGAGCCCTGGGATAAGCTTCCTTTATTATAACTGTAAGATGATTAGCCAAATCAAATTCCAATTTCTTAACTAACCTACTTATTTATTTAAAAACTTGTATACCACAAACCTCCATACAAATTTTGTGTTCAGCGCGGTTTACAAACATCCACAATTTATAAAAACAAAGAATAAAAACATTCTAACTTTAGAAAACAAATAACATGTAAATCCTTAACAATACATCATCCAAGTGCTTCATGGAAAAGTAAATTTTTACTCTCTTCCTAAATATTTTAATATCTGGCTCTGTAGAGCATTCCAGCAAATAGGAGCCATGAAAGAAAAGGCTTTAGCTCTTTCATGTTGAAGTTTATAATCTCTGTGAGCAGCAACACATAATAAATGCTGGTCAGCAGAGCGCAAAGCACGCACTGGCATGTATTTGATCAACTTTCTTTGGAGAACATGGGGTGACTTCATATAACAACTTAAAAATTATTAATAATCGGAATGAGATCCAAGATGGTGCCCTAGAGAGAGGGTGTGTGCGCGTCTCTCTCTCCGATTACCTGGAAGTTTTTCCTAATGCCTCACTCCGGGCGCAAACGGAGGGCCCGAGAGAGGCTGAATCTCGATGCCCCACCACAGGGCATGACTCGTGGGCCGATGGGCGACCACATCCTCAGAGGACATGGTATGCCGTGAGAAGAGTCGCTGGAGGAAAGCCGTTGAGATGCTCTGACAACCGGCATCCTCTTTGACTCAACAATATCACTGTCCCCGGCGGAGAGAGCAGCTCCCGATAACCCTGCAGCAAGGCGGATTGCTGACCTGACCCACCCGGAGGGGCTTCCGGGTCACACCAGGGAGAGAGCCCTGCGAGGAGCGGAGGAAGATCTGACCAGCGCGGGGCAACCAGGAGCTGCAGGGCTGGACAGAGAGGAGCCTCGAGGAGGAGAAACACAAGCTGGAGAGCGGTCTGTTTTTTGGCATAATGGAGAAGATATTGATGAAGGCATGATACAGGAATTTGAACCTGATTTGGCCTCGATGGTAAGACCAGAAACTTTTTCTTTAGCATCAATCTGGTTGGTGATTGAGACATTGAAAAAAAATGTGTCTTTACAAATTAGACCCACAAGAAGGAAGGTGAAACAATTGGAGCCACAAATATTAAAATTGAAAGAAGAATCCATAGAAAATAAACGGGAAGTGGACATATTAAAATCAGAAATGGGGGGAGATGAGAAAGCAGCATCAAGGATTGATAAAGGATAACTCATACTTTCTAAGGAAATTTGAAAATATTGAAAACCAACAGAGAAGTAAAAATTTGAGGTTAATCAATTTTCCTAGAAACATTAGTCACTCCTGTAGAAATGTGGACCAAGTTTGCATTGGAAAGTTTAAATTACCTCAAGTTACACTGCCCCCCATTATCGAAGATTTATTACCTGCCCATGAGGAAAAAAGTTCCAGTTGAAGGTAGAGAAATGCAAATGTTGTCTCCATTAAATTTATCTGAGATCTTGGAAACATCTGCAGAAGAAGAGGCCCAACCAGCAACATTGATAATTTTCTTACTGGACTCTAATAGGGATTGGGTATTCCGAGCTTATTTCCATAATAAAGCTGAGGTATTTTTGGGTGTGAGAGTACAAATATTTCCCAATTTTGCTAAAGAAACGCAGTTCAGGAGAAAAATTAAGATCAAAAGTAGTACAATTGGGTGCACAGTTTTTCCTCAGATTTCCCTGCAAGTGCCTCATTAAATTTAAAGATTTAAGTTATACTTTTTTTCAGCCCTTTCAGTTGGAAAAGTTTATAATTGATAGATTGATTGCTAGGCCTGAAAGTAGCCCGATTCTAGAGCAAGTGTAACCTCATAGAGGCTAAAGTGTTCAGTAAAAATTTACAATTCCTGCCTAGAGCTTTGTTACTTAATTGTTATTGTTATGTATTTCCTATTAATAAGTCGTGTCATGAGATGGATCTCACGTACTGTATTGAGGGCTAAGAGATGCAATGACAGTATTTCAGTTGTCTATGAAGGAATTTTGAGATTTAATATGTAAAATTTTATTATCACTGCATTGTTTTTTTTCCTGTCAATTGTATACAAATGTATCAGCAAAAAAATTTAATAAACAGATAATTAAAAAAAATATATTAATAACCGGAACCTTGTCCTAAACTTTACTGGCAACCAATGCAAAGCTGGAGTGTTATGCTCAAACTTTGATAAATCTAATAAATGTGCAGCCGCATTTTGAATTAGCTGAAACACATGCATCACTTTTAAGATGACCAAAGACAAACTGTAGAATAATGCAAAACATATTCCTTGGCATTAAGTACTTCCATGGCCTAAGCATATTTAACTTATAAAATGCTATTTTCCCAAGATGTCTTAAATAGGGTTTCATACTGAGCTGTGAATCTATAAAATGCTTAAACTTTTTATTCTGACAGAATAAGTATAACAACCCTCTCAAAAATTATAGATCCTAAATTAGCTACCCAAAGACCTTCTAGTTTTTGGAACATTTAACACCAGGCCAGAAATTACTAGATCAAGCACAGAAGAAGTAGAATTCATGGACAGCAGGGATTTTGTTTTCTAATTTTACAATAGGAATTCTAAACAGAAAATGTATGTATATAAATAAATTAACTTCCTCCAGTTGTAGAGTGATAGGCTTGTTCAATTCATAAGAGACGAGACTGAGAATCTAAGGCATTATCAATAGCAATTTGGACCCGAGGTCTGTCTCCTTTGACTGGACAAATTCACTATGAATCTCAAACTTTATTATCAATTTAAAAGTCTAAATTCTAAAGTAAAAAAATCCCCATATCTAAGCTAGATGCATTTTACTATTTTTCAAAATCAAAGTAGTTTAATTTTTAGATTTAAACTAATTTTTAAGCCCAGGCAGACCAGATATTGAAAATTGTTCAAGTACTGTCCATTACTGTATCTGCAAAAAGAAGTAAATAACTTCAATTTGATGGGAAGATGGTTCCCATTCATTGTGTTGTCCATTTTTATTTCTTGGAGAACCACTTTTCCATAAAAGGAAGTTGTCATTGAGAAAGACATTTTCCATAAATTCATAAGATGTGCACCGATGTTGAGAAAAGTGCTATGAGAGGGAGTAAGTACTAGATGTGCTCTTTAATGAAGGCTTAAGCAGCTGCAGTCCATGGTGTCTTCCTTGACAGGAGTATTTAATCTGCCTGTCTGAAGAAGATTTAAGGTCATAAAATGAGACATTGTGGTTAATTAAAACCAGACCATGATATCCTGGGTGAGATGGACTGTGTCTGACTTGATATCATTTTTTTTTTTTTGCCCACTCAATTTCAGCTGATGGAGTCACCACATATTGGTTCTACCTTATCAAATCCTCTCCAGAAGTAGGCGTTATACCTCTGCCTATATGCTTTAGTATAATCTTTCTGTTTATTCAATAAGTGATTTTGTGGACTGGCTGTGATAATACTACTTCACGCTGTGGAGATGACTAGTATAAGGCCTGTACCTGCCTGTCGACATTTGTTCTTATGGGTCAAGCCTAGTGTTTGCAACCTGCTTGGAAATGTTTGATATGCCATAACCTTTACTAATTTTCCAGACAGTACTGAATTTGTAAAGACAGCAGAGGTGCTTACCCTGAGAGGATACACTTTATTTAGAGGTGAACTCTTCCAACTCCAGAAGCTGTAGCACTGGGGTCTAGATATTCTGTGTTGCTGTTTTGTCTTTACTGTATTTTGGAGGGTCTGAAATGGTGGTTTGAGCCTTTTGGTTGCTGACTCAAAGAAAGAAGGCTCATTGTAGTCTTCCTTTAACTCATTTCCCCAGTGAGGTTGAAATTTAGTTTCAAACAGATTATAATCTGCAGCATGAATTGTGTTCCACCATCAGGGAATGTTTGAAAGTGGTTTCAAATGAATTGCGAGAAAAATGAAACAAAGGGTAGGAGGCATAGCACTGAGCATTGCGAGAAACATGGGGGGCTACTTATTCTCCCTGACTCTACAATACTCCATTGATGGGGGCTTCTTAGTAACCATGACCAGTGTCTGTCTAGTAAAATTACCACTGTTGTAAAATCCTTGCAGTAAACTCAGTACAGGGTGTAGCAACTGACAAAAGCCACCCGCTTTGTCTATCATATCTACCAAATCTTTTATGTGGTATTTTGTGCTGTTAAACTCATGTATCCACTGCTGATTAAACAGCTGCTTTTCACTGAGTTGGTCGTCCAATGTTGATCAATACAGTGGACCCTCGAGTTACAACTGGCCCGACATACGAACAACTTGGGTTACAACCAAAGTCTTGAGTTACAACCTGAATACCGGCCAAGGCCATGGGTATCGCTCTTGCGTGCGGTTGCTTCTAATTGGGCATTTTCCCCTGTCAATCGCATTTTTGGGGCTTGGTGGGTGGGACCTCTGCTCTGCTGTTGCAGTGATTGGCTGCTGTTGCTGCCGATGAGGCCTGTCCATCTCAGGCACACCCAGAGTTGCAAATGTTCACAGGAGCATGTAGGCAGACCCGGCACGGCATTGCAGCAAGCAACAGCATCACTGGTGACCAAAGAAGCTTCTGCGCAGCAGCAGAAAGGGAATGTAGCACTCAGCTGGCTCCAGCAAAGTATCAGGAGGGGAGGAATGAGTATGCTGGGAGGGAAAAATGAGTGTTTGGGGGCCAGAGATGGGCTCTGAGGGGGTGGGGAGGGTGAAATCCTCCCCCTCCTCCCCCTCCTCGCTAAAGATGTCAACTTGAATGGTGAGTACAGTATGAAATTGTTTCTGGTAGTCTAGGCACATTTTATAGCTTTTTGGTGAGTACACTAGGAAAATTATTGGTGTTTCTGGTAAATTAGACATATTGTTCAACCTTTTTTTTTTATTATGAAAAGGTTAGGTAAGGGGTGTTTTGGGAGGGTTGGAACGCATTATGGGTATTTCCATTATTTCTTATGGGAAAAATAGTCTTGACTTTCAACCCACTTGAGTTGCAACCAGCTCTCGCGAACGAATTGAGTTCGTAAGTCAAGGGTCCACCTTACTTCTCCAACAATACAACCAACCTGAGGCTACAGGACCAGGAATTTTTCCTGCTCTGTTGAAGGAGCTTTCCTGGGCACTAAAAGGGGGTTGGCAGAAGAAACTGTTATTGTTTGTTAATGTTTGAATCCAGCAATGTTTAATTTATTGTAGATAGCGCACCCAGCAATGAAATGTTCTTGGCTTTCCCTGCCCTGCATTTCTTGATCCCTGCCACTCAGCAGTGAGCGGAGTTAATAGAGTTCACTCCTGGCTCATATCATCCACTGAGTGCTCCTCAGCTGCACAGCAGAGATTTATCACTGTCCTTTAAAAGGCAGCCAAGCCCTCTGACAATTGACTTGAGTGAGGGAGGGTGAAATGTTGAGTATAAAATGTATCTGCAGAATGATTAAAACAGCCAAGGTTCTGATTAGGCCCTGACAGTGAAGAACTAACTGGTTCCTGTTAGCAAGCTAAGTCCTCTGGCATTCTCTTTAGCAAGAGAGAGAGAGAGAGACCAGAGAGGAGACCCAGTCTCTGAAAAGAGACTTCAGGCCAGTCCTGGGTTTTGATTTCAGATTGCTATATTTTGTGATGTTTCTAGTCCTCATTCCATTTGAAATCAGCATTGTAGGTCCCAGATTGTGACTCGTGGCCTGGGCTGGTTTTGTTAGAGATAGACCAGCCTTTACATACTAAGGCAATACTGGAGTACTGAGGCAACACCAGCACACATAATACAAAACCGTCCTTATTAGGGGGTAACAGTACCTTGCAAAAGGAACTGGGTGTCATACCCTTAGCAAGCCAAGATTGCCCAGTGTTTCTGCTGTCCTGTACGATCTATTGATAGGTAATACTCTAGTAATAATAGTCTCTAGCAGAAGCATTCCTGGCTTGTGAATATTCTTGATCTAAGGACCCTCAACTCTTACATAAAAGAAAATTGCATGCAGCCTCTGTATTCTGGGCAGTGAGTGAGAAGCACACATGGCAAGTGGTAACACTTTCTCTGTCATTTATAAATATTTACTCTGATTCACTCTTTCAACATAATGTATGCACTTATTAATTGGGACTATAGTAACGCTGGCAAGCCAATGCAAACAGTTAGTGCAGCTCTGGGATGCCCACTGTTGGGGGGGGGGGGGAAAAGTGTAAGGCCGAAATGTCATACCATCATAAGTAACAAAGCGGTTTTTTAAAAGCATTGGTCTTTCTATATTGCAAACTATAATGCCATTAGTAAGGGGCAGCCTGTTCATTTTTGGGAGGCTAGGAGTTTTTGTGAAATTTTGTCATTACTTTCATCGTGTAACTTCAGCCAGGGTTATTTTTCCCTATATGCAACACCTATTTTTCCCTATATGCAACACTTGTCCACGTTAAATTTCATCTGCCATTTGGATGCTCAGTCTTCTAGTCTTGCAAGGTCCTCCTGTAATGTATCACACTCATATTTTGAACCTCGGTATATAAAAATAAATAAATTACAACCACATCTTTAAACTGGCAGGAGAGAAATATACCCAGCTCAAAATATATAAACTTATCTGGAGACAATAGCCTGAGTTTTGCTTTAAAAATGGTCAGTGGTCTTCATAAAGCATATGGGGACAGATTTGAAGATCTAAACATGTGTGTATCCTGGAGGGAAAAGGAAATATAGAGACATTTGAATAGCTCCAAGGAATAGATGCACAGGAGGTGAGCCTCTTCAATAGAAAGGAGGCTCTGGCACAAAGGGTCACGGGATGAGGGTGAAAGGAGTAATATAAGGAGATATTTCTTTAGAGAGGGTGGTGGATGTATGGACCCAGCTTCCCAGTGGAGATGGTAAAGATAAGGACAGAATCTGAAGAAAGCATGGGACAAGCCCGAGGATCTCTGTGGGAGCGGAGACGATTGTAAAGCTAAGAGAGAGGTGTGGATGGGCCATATGATCTTTATCTATAGTTGTGTTCTGTGTTTCTAGAAACCACAATTCCAAGGTTGTTTTCCAGAGTTAATTTGCTTTGGGGGGGGGGGGGGGGGGGGGAGCATGGGGTGAAGGGGGATAGGGGCTCTCAGCTTCCTGGTCTCATGAATGCGGTCTAAGAGAAAAGAGAGAACAGACTGGTCCCCCTGCACAGCACAGCCTAGCTAAACAAGAGGGATCCGGCATAATCTCCTGCCAAAGGTCTATTTTAGGAATGCAGCTGGAGGCGGGTTGGAAAGGGAGAGAGATTCTGCTTAGTGGAAAGGGCAGTAGGAGAAGTTCTTTGTGCTAGTCACAGAAATAAAGGTCAGCAAACAGAAAAAAAACAATATAAGGTGATACCATTTTCTTGGTCTAATTTAATACATTTCTTGATTAGCTTTTGGGAATTAACATTCCCTTCCTTGGGTTCAAGCAGAAAATGACATCAGTAAATTGAAATGTATTAAGTTATCCCAATAAAGTTATCACCTTTTTATTTATTTATTGTTAAATTTGCCTTTTCTTCTCTGCCTGCAAGTGGACTAACCTGGCATCCATGCTATTCTGTGGCTGAGTTAAAGAAACACTTCTTTATCACTCTGAATCTTTTTCCTCATACTATCTCTTGTTCTCTGCTTGGTCACTTCTGTGCCTCTCTCGGTTTTTATCTGCCTTTTTCCATCTTTCTTTCCTATCGTTACTCTCTCTCTCTCTCTTGCTTTCTCCTTTCGTTCTCTGTGGCTGTATCTTTGACTCTTCCTTTCTTCATCTCTGCTTCTGCCCTGTGTGGTGTGTTTTTTTTTCTCACCATCTCTGTTGATGTCTCTCTCACTGCCTGCCTCTCTCCCTTTCTTTGCCTGTTTGTCCTTCATCTCTTGCAGATGTGAGGAATTGCCAGCAAGATGCCACTCGTAAAGAGGAGCATTGAGCCACGCCACCTGTGCCGTGGGACGGTGCCGGATGTGGTCACCAGTGAGTTGGAATGTGTCACCAACAGTACCCTGGCTGCCATCATCAAACAGCTGGGGAGTCTCAGTAAGTTGCACTGTACTGGTAGTGGTGAAGGGGGGGACGGGACGAGGAGGGGAGGGGAGCAGACCCCATTTGTGTGCTCATGTGTAGAATTGTTGAATCCTAGTGGCAAAGAACAGAATAGAAAGTTCATCCGATATGAATTATCCAGCCTCAGTGCTCAGACTATGTCACTGACTTCAACATGACCTTATCTTCTGGATGTGATGATTGGTTAGAATCATGGCAGGTGAATTTTAGCTTGAATCTTGGCATGTTTCTTTTGAGTCCAGATATGTTATAAATGATTGTCATTTGCCCGGAAATCTTTTTGGTTTTTTGTTTGCTTTTGTTTTTTTTAAATCAGCTGATAGTTAAACATACAGGCCAACATTTTGAGGGAGATTTAGGGCCTTATTCAGAAAGGACCTTCCCATTCTGTGCCTATGGATAAAAAAGCCTTTATTTTCTGAGAGGGAAGGTCATGAAAAGGTATAGGGAGGAGTAAGCTTTAAGATGGGCAGAGGTGCAGTATATTTACACTTTTTGCCATAAGAGGGAGAATTCTAGTATCCATATTATCAGCCAGTCACTTCTAGAAAACAGGCCTCTGTGATCTGGAAAACTTGTGTGCACGATCACCTTGGGATAACTCTTATATCACTGCCTGCAAAGAATGTACTCTAAAGAGGGAGAGTGGGCTATAGTTATAATTTTTAGGCCTGGAATTAGTCCTTCTTCCTATCCCACTTAAATTTATCCTCAGCCTTCTAAATCCTCTCCCTCACTCCATGTAATTCTCCAAGCCTTTAGTCACTAGCTTTCCTCTTTCATATGTCTATAGATATCCAAACTCACACCCCAGATACAGGTACAGATTCATGCATACCCCTACACAGTGGTTTAGAGAGGAAGAGAGAGACACACACATCCACTTAAACCTATCAGCATCCACAAATAGCCCCATACAGACAAATACACAAATCCATTGTGTATTCTCTTTAGAGGCGTCAATCTGGTGCTTTTAGCTGGAAGTATTTTGTGCATTTGCCATGCAGATTGCTTTCGGTTAAGCGTTTTTATCTATATTCAAATCCAGTACCCTGCCGTTTTCACTTTACATGTTGCCTCACCAGAGATTACAACTAAAATTACTCTGTGTCCTCCAATAAGAGTGGTGGCAGACTGCAGGAGCCGCTAGGGCTCTAGGAAACACTGTCACCTGCAGCAAAGCTTTAACCAGTACTGAGAACAGGAGGCAAGAATGACAGAAGAGATAAAGTAGGAGACACAAGCTGTTTTTTTTTTTTACTTGAATAGCTGTAGAGAACAAATCAACTCTGGACCAGCTCTTGTCTTCTCAATGCAATTGAAAAGCAGAACTAATGAAAGCAGTGCAGCTTTTCCAATCATTATAGCAAAATACTCTAGAGGTAGGTTGTTAAAATTGATTCTTCTTCCAGAAAGAGAACTGGATATGTGCAGATAGGTTGTGTGAATTCTGTCTCTATTTTATTGGTAAAAAATTGTACTTGTCACATATTAAGAAAGAAACCAATATTTACTGCTCAACTATAACTACCACTTATTTCTGTAGTGCTACCAGGCATATGCAGCTCTGTACAGATACACATAAGAGAGAGTCCCTGCTTCCTGGAGCTTATAATCTAGTCAAGACACATAGACAAAACAAGCTTCAGGAAATTTGTTTATTAGAGAAAACATGGTTAAAATCAAGGCTATGATTAGGGAGAACTAGGGTTTAAAATTTAAAAGTACCCTTAAAAGGTAGGATTTTAGGTGCTATTTGAATATGGCAAGAGAGGGGAGCATGATACACCAAATCAGGAAAGTTGTTCTAGGTGCAGCAAAGTGGAGCATGCAGAGTAAGGAGTTCATTATGGAGCAGAAGGGCCCAGATAAGAGCAACAGAAGGCATGAGTAGGACATAGATAGAGAGAGGAGCAATAACAAGGATCTGCAAAGCGAATGCACAGTTGGCCAAAATTTCCACAGTATCTGACATGGGCCAACACGTCAGCATCAGATGCTAGGGGCCATGAAACTTCTGAGGAATTTTAGCTTTGCATGTAATGAGTGCACAGGAACAGAGTGCTCTTTGTGACCCCCGTTCCTCCTGCACTTTAGGCAGACATGCTGAAGACATATTTGGAGAATTGTTCAACGAAGCCAACAGCTTCTACCTGAGGATGAATTCCCTGCAGGAGAGGGTGGACCTCCTGGTCATCAAAGTCACCCAGTTGGACTCCACTGTGGAGGAAGGTAATGCAAGAGAATGCTACCTGGAGATGGGAGAACAGGTTTTGTCAAAAGGTCATATTCACTTTGCGGGTTCAAGTTTTGGCAAAACATTTGGCATTTGCGTCTGGTGGAACTTTTCGCGCTGCTGCTTTTCAAGGGAGGTAATGCGGATGGTTCTCTTAGAAAGTTTGCAGAAAGTGTCCATTACAATGTGGCGGGCCTATTCCAAACTGCCTCCTCCAAGGCTGAATGCTTAAATATTTATTTAATTTTAAAATGTATAAACGGCAAATTGCAAGATATGTTCTAAGCAGTATACAATAATACATAAAAAAAAAAAAAATCAGTAACGAAATATGAAAGCATTTGAAACTAGAACGAGTCCTTCCAGGGGAGCTGAAGGTCTTGTGTAGGGGCGGAGAAGCATGCAAGATGTGAGAATAAGATGTACGAAGAGGCAAAGGATTCATATCTTATTGCTCAACATAAAAAAAAAAAAGAGCTTCCCACTATCAGCTATTTATAATTCATTATTTTATTTTCTACTCATGAACAATTTACATCACAGCTTACAGCTCTGAATCTGCTTAGCACTGTACAAATTTTCAGCTGAGTACCTCTGTAAGGTTTGTGTTTATTATGTACAATGGAGAGGGTAATGGATGCATGGGCAGGTCTCCCAAGGGGGGTGCTGGACACACAAATAGTAACAGAATTCAAGAAAGCCTGGAATAAGCACACAGGATCCTTAGCAGGAGAGAAATGAAGGGAAAACCATAGATCAGCTGTGGACAGGAATAAAACTGGACAGACTAGATAGGTCATTTGGTGCTTATCTGCCATCATATTTGTATAAATTAAATATAGTGAACCTGTGCTTCATATCCATAGCATTTAGGTATATAAAGGACTTTTCTGCTTCAGTTGTAGAGTGGTGCCTGAGAGAGAAATTTTAGTAGCTCCCAGGGCTCTCACCTTTTTGGTATCTGCAGTCAATCACTTTGTTGGTTTTCTTCTAAATAACTATTTCCTAGCGTGTAGCCAAATGGACTCAGGACCAATGGGTATTGTGCTCTTCTGCTAGCAGATGGGAGACAGAGTCAGATTTCAAGCTGATGTCACTCTAGATATACCCCTGCAGTAATCTCAGCTGTTCAATATCTCTCCGTCTCCTAGCAGATGCAGATACTATCCCACACTCTAGAATAGTGTTAAGAATTACAGCAAAGAAGAAACAAATTTACCTTAAGGAAGATCGAGCCCCGTTCACCTGCAGTGATACCTAAGGGTCCCTCCCCCAGTCGAGAATTCCTGAGGTTGATCTCCGATATCCCTCAGAGGTGTGCCTTGGTCTGGTAGCCGGTTCTCAGCGTGGACTTAGACCCCCAGTGTGGCTGAAAGGCAGCGCATGCAGAAACGAGCATGACGGTGAAGGTAATTCCCTCTCCCCCCGCAGCTGGAGTCCGTCCGGCTCGCGATCGGTAAGTGCCGAGACCAGGTAAGGAAAAATCTTTAAATTCAGGTCTCTGGTCTTCACAGCTCGGATTGCCATACCGAATCCATCCCGGCGAGGTAAGAAAGGAGCACTGATCGGATGGAGCAGCCTTGGTTAGGCTAGGCCCTGATCCGGTGCAAGGGTCCACACACATGGAGACCCTCGGCAGGTGCCATCTTACGCACGGGGGTCGTTGGTGCCATCTTCCCTTCTCGCCAGCGGTATGCGCAGGGCAGGCCAGGCGGCCGATGCGCCTAACTTGCGCGCGTCCAATACAGACACGCATAGCTGCGTGCACAAACACATAGAAACAATAGCCCTTGTTTCCCAGACTCTGAAAGACGCTGGGTATTCCTGGTACGGACCCTGTGGCGGAACCAAAGAAGAACCCCATCTTGGTGTCCCTTCGTAAGGCCTCATCCTACTTTCCAATGATGGAAGCCATCTAGGAACTGATTGATCTGGAATGGGATGCCCCAGAGGCCAGTTTCAAAGGGGGTCAGGCCTTGGAAGCTCTATACCCTCTAGAACCAGCGACCAAGGAATGCCTGCGTTTCCCGAAAGTGGACGCTATGGTCTGTGCCATCTCAAAGTGAGCAATGATGCCCCTTGAGGGAGGGGCTGCATTGAAGGACACTCAGGACAGACGATTGGAATCCATCCTTAAGCAGGTCTTCTTCGCAACAGCAATGACACTGCAGATTGCTTCCTGCTGCGCACTGGTGGCACGTTCCTACTTGCTCCTCTCGAGAGAGGCAAATAACTTCGGAACATACAACGGTGAGACAATGGAACCTGCAGCAGCCTTCCTCATGGACGCAAGCCCAGACCTGGTACGCACCTCAGCCGGGGCGTTGCCTCGGTAGTGGCAGCCAGAAAACAACTATGGCTACGGAATTGGTCTGTGGATGCGACATCTAAAGCGAATCTCACAAGAATGCCTTTTAAAGGACCTCTCTTGTTCCGAAGCAAATTGGAGAAGTTAGCCAGAAAATGGTGCCTTGGCTATCGGAAGATAGGAGTAAAAGATCTCAGCATTCCTCCCCCCAGAACCAAGGGCAGAGGATCGCAGCGCTTTAGACCCTACAGGAACTTGCACTTCCAAGCACCTTGTCTCTCCGGAAGGTGCCAGCTCTTTCGGAACAGACAGACCAAGAGGGGAACAGGCCGGGGGGCAGGCTCCAGCCGTGCTCCACAATGAGAAATGGCCAACCCATCCATAGGGAGAGGATATAGGGGGTGACTTGCCCTCTTCTACCAAAGATGGGTCGAGATAACGTCGGACAAATGGGTTCTAAACATCATTTGAGAAGGTTACTATCTAGAGTTCCGCAGCATCCCTTGAGACAAATTTATGATGTCACCCTGCCACTCCCATTCCAAGAGAAGGGCAGTAGAAACCACTCTAACAAGACTACTGTATATTATACAGGAACCTCCGGTATATAAATTATATAAATAAATAAAATAAATACTCAGTCTGAAGGCAATAACTCTGGTTCCCACGCCCCAACAAAATATGGGGCGCTATTCCATCCATTTTATCGTTCCCAAGAAGGAAGGATCTTTCCGGCCCATCTTGGACCTCAAGAACATCAACCATTATCTGCAGGTTCTACATTTCCGCATGGAAACTCTCTTTGCTCCGTAATAACGGCAGTACAACTGGGAGACTTTCTAACCTCCTTGGACCTTTCCGAAGCCTACCTTCACATCCCAGTCCATCAGGATCACCAGCGCTTCCAGCACTTTGCGATACCGGGTCACCTTTACCGAGCACTACTCTTCGGCCCTAGCAACTGCCCTCAGAACCTTCACCAAAATCATGGTGAACATGGCGGCAACACTGAGGAAGGAAGGGATCTTGGTACACCCTTACCTGGACGATTGGCTAATCAGGGCAAAGTCTTCAGAAGAGAGCCGGCAAGTGACCAGCAGAGTCAAGAGCCTATTGCAGGAACTCGGTTGGGTCATGAACATGGGCAAGAGCAGTCTGCAGCCCTCTCAATCGCTAGAGTACCTGGGGGCCAGCTTTGACACCAAACACAACAAAGTCTTCCTCCCTCCACGACAACTGATGACCAATGTACGCCCCAAAGTCTGGGACTATCTTCAAGTCCTCTGCCTCATGGCATCAACCCTGGAAGTCGTCCCTTGGGCAAGGGCCCATATGCGACTGCTCCAGTGCTCCTTACTGTCACGATGGAACCCACTGTCCCAGGACTACTCAATTCGCCACCAACTACCAGCAGAGGTACGTTCTCAGCGCCAGTGGTGGCTACAGGAAGACTACCTAAGCAGAGGAGTAAGCCTATCCCCATCGAACTGGATCTTGCTCACCGTGGATGCAAGCCTGCGAGGGTGGGGAGCCCACTGTCAGGAACTGATGGCCCAGGGACAATGGAACAAGGAAGAGGTGGAATGGAACATAAACCGCCTGGAAGCTCGAGCAGTCAGACTAGCGTGCCTGAAATTCAGCCACAGACTCCGAGACAAAGCAATTCGAGTAATGTCGGACAACGCGACAACGGTTGCTTATATCAACCGCCAGGGAGGAACCAAGAGAACCAGCAAGTGTCTCTGGAGATAGACCCTCTCATGGCATGGATGGAGATAAACCTATAAGGGATCTCGGCCTCCCACATCCCTAAATCCCTCTATAGCAGACAAGATATTCCACCAGTGGGGCAGACCGCACATAGACCTCTTTGCGTCGATTCACAATCGCAAAGTAGACAATTTCTACTCTGTACACTGCAGCCACAAGACACCACCACGGGATGCCTTCGCCCACTCATGGTCAATGGGTCTTCTATATGCCTACCCTCCACTTCCACTCATCAGCAAGACTCTTGTGAAGTTATGGCAGGACCAGGGTTTAATGATCCTCATAGCCCCTCACTGGCTGCGTCAGGTTTGGTTTCCCATCCTACGCAACTTCTCAATATGTCATCCAAATCGCCTGGGCGCAGATCCAACCCTGATAATACAGAACAACAGATCGTTGCGTCATCCGAACCTCCACTCTCTGTCTCTGACAGCATGGATGTTGAAAGGTTAATACTACAATCCCTTAACCTTTCCGACCATGTGTCCCAGGTCCTAGTAGCTTCACAAAAGCCTTCTACTAGGAAATCTTATAGTTCCAAATGGAAGAGATTTTCCTTGTGGTGCACCACAAAGGAATTAGATCCCTTTTCCTGTCCCACAACAAGGTTCCTGGACTACCTCTGGCACCTTTCGGAGTCTGGTCTGCAAACTTCATCCGAGTGCATGTCAGCGCCATAGCCGCTTACCATAAAGGCATAGGAGATGCTCTGATATCAACGCAACCCCTTGTTGGGCGCTTTATGAGAGGTTTGCTACAACTGATGCCTCCATTGTGTCCTCTGGTTCCAGCATGGGACCTTAATGTTGTGCTGGCACGGCTCATAAGACCTCTGTTCGAGCCCCTGCACTCCTGCGAGCTGCGACATCTCACTTGGAAAGTGATCTTTCTAGTTGCTATAACATCAACTCACAGAGTCAGTGAGCTACAAGCGCTGGTAACATACCCATGCTATATCAAATGTCTTCAGGATCGTGTGGTACTCCAAAGGTAGTTTCTGATTTCCACTTAAATCAGTCCATAATACTTCCTACCTTTTTTCCAAGGCCTCATTCACAACCAGGTCAGCGGGCTCTGCATTCCTTGGACTGTAAACGTGCTCTTGCCTTTTATTTGGACGCACTGCAACCCATAGGAAGTCCACCCAACTATTTGTCTCCTTCGATAAAACTAAATTGGGAGCTCCGGTGGGACCCTGTCCACCTGGCTCGCGGACTGCATTTCTTTCTGCTACCAACAAGCGGGCCTTCCGCTACAGGAACACGTGAAAGCGCATTCAGTAAGAGCCATGGCAACGTCAGTAGCGCATCTCCGTTCTGTACCTCTTGCTGACATCTGCAGAGCTGTCACATGGAGTTCCCTCCACACCTTTGCAACTCATTATTGTCTCGACAAGGCTGGCAGACAGGATTCCATATCGGCCAGACTGTCCTACATAAGTTATTTCCAGTTTAACTTCCTTCCTGCGACCCACTGTGAAACTCAGGCTGCCCTCCTACCCAAAACCACCCCTGTTGTTGTGCCTGTTGCACATCGTTGGGTGCTTTTGGTACATTTATTCGAGCATCCTGTATTCACCCTGGGAGAATTCGAGCATCCTGTATTCACGGCAGGGGAGAATTCGAGCATCCTGTATTCACGGCAGGGGAGAATTCGAGAATCCTGTATTCACGGCAGGGGAGAATTCGAGCATCCTGTATTCACGGCAGGGGAGAAGAAAAACTGATACTTCACGCATATCCAGCATAGCTCTCTGCTTCAACGGCAGGGGAGAAGAAAAACTGATACTTCACGCATATCCAGCATAGCTCTCTGCTTCAGCGGCAGGGGAGAAGAGGGGAGGATTCGCACTCACAAGGCGGGGAGTAGCTGGCTTGTTGCGGCGGTTGCTACCCCAAACCGGGTAAGCCTGATACTTCACTTTCAATGCATATCCTGCTTCAACGGCAGGGGAGAAGAAAAACTGATACTTCACGCATATCCAGCGTGGCTCTCTGCTTCAACGGCAGGGGAGAAGAAAAACTGATGCTACAGGCGTGTCCAGCGTGGCTCCCTGCTTCAACAGCGGGGGAGAGGAAAGGCGACCAGTGGGGGCTGAACGGCACGGTCTGGGTAGAGCAAGTGGGCATGGGTGTAGCTTGCTTGTTGCGGCGGTTGCTTCCCCTACTGCCCATAACTAGTCAAGCTTGATATTTCACTTGGTTGCAGCTCCATCACTGCTCTCTACATTAATGGTGGGGGTGGAAGGGAAATGGAACCGGGGAGCTGGGAGAAACAGATAAGTATGGGAAGGGGGTGTGGGGCTTGCTGGGCAGACTGGATGGGCCGTTTGGTCTTCTTCTGCCGTCATTTCTATGTTTCTATGTTTCTATGAAAGCGAGTTTCTCACCTGTAACAGGTGTTCTCCCAGGACAGCAGGATGTTAGTTCTTACGAAATCCGCCCACCACCCCGCAGATTTGGGTTCGCTTATGTTTTATTATTTTATTTTTCTCTCATATTTTTTACTACAAACGAGACTGAGGGGGGACCCCTACTGGATGCAGGGATGGTGGCATGCTGGGCATGCTCAGTATGCCAGTCAAAGCTCTAGAAACTTTGACAAGAAGTATTCCGTGATTGGGCTCCATCCTGATGATGTCACCCATATGTGAGGACTAACATCCTGCTGTGCTGGAGAATACCTGTTTCAGGTAAGCAACTCTGCTTTCTTGTCTTGCTATGGGATGCACTGCTCTTCCCCCTGCTCAGGCCAATGCTGCTTCTACTTGTGATGATGGCATGGTTTCTTTTTCCTGCATCCATGGGCACACTGCACAGCATTTGCTCTTCCAGGCCATGGGGACAGGAAGGAGGAGAGACCTTTGCTGCTAGTGCTGCTGCCCCCATCTATCAGCAGTTTTGCTGCGTTCCGTCTGGGTAGTGGAAGAGTGCTGGAGCAGAAGAGAGGGAGAAATGAGCAGCCGAGCCAGCAGGAGACCGGGAAGTGTGGAGAACATATCTGCATGTGCTTGGTAACACACCGGCTGAGAATTGCTGATCTAATAGACAAGGACCTCCACAATCTCCAGATAATACAAAACTTTGCTGTATGATGAATAGATGGATGCAGACTAAATGACACATCACACTTGTCTTACACAAGCTATACTGGCCACCAATATCACTGGTAAACAAAGTTTTTTTGTGTCCTTCAGGCTTTTTGGTGTTCCAAATAGATTTTTTTATACTGGTCACAGATATTATTTTGAAATTTGTACATCACGTAAGGTTTTTGAGAAACGGCCAATTTTGTGTTACAAAAATTGTGAAATTTTAAAAGAATCTCATGTACATCTATTTTCTTGCTGGACAGTATTTTTTATGATTTTTAAAATTCATGTCAATTTTTTTGAAGGCCATAAGCAACATAACATGTAACAGAGACTAACGTTTTTTAAAATACACCAAGAAACTCTGCCTGATCATGCCAGAACTTGCCCGGGCAAGCCCCAGCTCAGCTGCAAGATTCCAACTTATTTCCATGACGACGCAGCAGCAATGAGTAGTCTCCTATGCAACGTCTGTGTGAATGAGCGAATCGTATCGCTAAAACTGTTGAGTTTAGTGGATTTAATTTCATATACGTTATGAAATGTTGCGCCAATGTCGTAATAGTCATGACACATTTTGTTACATCTGTGATGAGTTTACTCTGAAAGCACAGAAAAGGAGTATGACTGCACTCATTAAGAAGGCATATAAGTTATACTTTGGGTACAAAATTGGTGACCAGGATAGAGCATGGGCTCCTCATATATGTTGTGCATCTTGCGCCAGTAGTCTGCGAGCTTGGCTGAAAGTTGTGCGACCATCCATGCCGTTTGCCATTCCAATGATATGGAGGGAACAGAAAGATCATATAACTGACTGTTATTTCTGCATGACGAATGTGTCAGGATACTTATCAAAGAACAGGAAGTTTGAGTACCCTAACCTTGCATTGGCAATGAGACCAGTGCTGCATGATAATGACTAATTTCAGTATTTCACAGCCATCATGAAGATTTGACAGACTTTTCAACCAAGTAGACAGTCTAACTTTTTGCTGTGACATCAATGGATTGTTTTGTGCTCTCGGATGTCGCCACGAACTAAACGAATGACGACTGTTTATTGATTCATCAATCTTACGTTTGAAGGCTGTTTTGCTGCACAACGGCAATATCTACCCATCAATACCTGTCGGACATGCCATTCATATGAAAGTATGAGAACATGCAGCTACTGCTGAACCACATTGAGTACTCGAGGTACAATTGGAATTTGTGTGGTGATCTCAAGGTAGTTGCAGTTCTACTGGGTCTGCAGCTTGGTTACACCAAGTATTGTTGCTTCCTTTGTGAGTGGGACAGTCAAGCAAGAGATTTGCATTACGTCAGAAAAGTCTTGCATCTCCGCAAGAAGTTGGTTCCAGGGCAGAAGAATGTTGCACATGACCCTTTGGCGGATCCAAGTAAGATATTTCTTCCACCTTTACACATCAAACTTGGGCTGAAGAAAAAGTTTGTTAAGGCAATGAACAAGCAAAGTAAAGCCTTTGTTTATTTGCGGCAAATGTTTCCATGCATAAGTGATGCCAAGATAAAAGAAGGTGCTTTCATTGGCCCACAAATCCGAGCTGTGATGAAGGACTTCTTCCCAGACAACCTTGGCGCTGTGAGTGACGAACATGGTGAAAGGTTTCATCAAGACATTGTCAAAATGGAGAAACTGTATCAAGGCAAGTGGAACACCTCCATGCTGGGAGACTATTGTTGGACTCTCATCCGCAAAGCGTTGGACAGTGATTACAAACGAAAATCTGCGGCAAAACATTTTTAGTTTTGTTTTCTGGAGCCAACATTGTCATTATAGCTTATGCCGCTACAGACCCATAACAATGCTTAATGTATATCGCACTTTTCTGGCAAACATAATAAATGCATATTTGGGTTCAGCTTGTTAAAATCTACTTGTTTCACCGAAGGTTGTGGAGGAAACAAAAAGTTTCCAGAAATTTGTTTAGTAGTGTATTATACAGAATGAAATTCTGTATAATATTAACACTGATATTCAAGGCTCTAAGAGGAGATGGACCTATCTTTTTGAGTGAAAGGCTATCCTTATACATGTCCTCCAGACTACTAAGAACCTTGGAGCCTCCATAAAAGAACAGATAGCTACAGTAGATCATTCATGGGAGCAGCATCTGCCTTACGGAACTCCCTCCCAGAAGAGTTTAATCATGAATATTTTAGGTCTCACTTCTAGAAGCAAATAAAAGCCTGCCTCTTCTATTGAGCCTTTAATGCTAAACCTGGAACCCAAATCTAAACTGATTACTGGATTTGTCTGGCATTTGCCGTGAATGCCTTAACGTGCTGCTACAATCCCGAGTTGCTATGGCAGTATTTATTTTTGAGTTAGTCATTAGTATTATTTTGCTGTTAGAGCTGTCATGAATGTTGACCTATGGCGCATCTTGGTTTTTTTTTTTGTTGAGTTGTAATATGTTTGCTGCTATTCAAATTTGTTTACACTTTTATAATGTGAGGCTGCAAATGACTTGTTTGTAAGCTAGTATTTTAATATGATGTCACCCGTGTTGAGTGAATTCTGTATTCCAAAAGACTGGTAATAAATCCAAGTAATAAATATATAAGCAGGCCTTTAATGAGAGAACTTTAGTGGACTTACCTACACTTTGGCAGCAGAGTGCTGTTAGAATAACATCTCTTCTTTTCAACAGCAAATATGGAGAAAGTGACAAAGGCAGGGCCGGCCAGATGTTAATGTGCCCTGAAGGCCACAAGCGAGGAACAGTTGGGTTTGCTAATGCATGAGTGCCTATTAAAGCATCAGTGGGATGACCCAAAATAAGAATGTTATTGTAACTCCATCCAGAAACCATGGATTCCTTTCATCACTATGGGGGTCATTTACTAAGGAATGATATTTTATTGTGTGTGAGGGGGAGGGGGGTTTTCTTGCTGTGATATTTAGCCCCTCCCTGACAAAATATTGTGGTGGTCTCACTGCATGATTTTTTTTTTTATTGTGGGAAAAACATACAACAACAAAAAATTGCGCTGAGAAGAGCCTTATACGTATGATGGCGGCCCACCCTAGCCAGGGCAGTTACCAAAATACACAAATGTCCCAGGGTCTTGGTAAACCCCCACCCAGCCTGCAGCCACCTGGCAAAGTAGCCCTGCAAAAAAAAAAACTTTTTCTAAAGTGTGTGGCAACGTCCCACCCCCTACCCAAATCCCTCTCAGCACACACACACACCCCGCCCCCAATTAAAAGACCCCTCCCCACTGCAAAATGGTGTCAGTTGGGCCCGGAGCCAGGGGACGCTCTGGGTCCCCACTACACAAACAAGGATTTATTTTAAGGTATAGGGAGGATCCAGAATTATTTTGAGGCAAAGGAGGGGGAGGGGGACCTAGCCTAGGCCATCAGGGACTTCTTTTTTTTGGGATGGGGTTTTGGGGGAAATTGGAGGGGTGGTGTCTTGGAGCTAGGGTTTTTTTTAAATACTAATAGGAGGGGTTGGAGTGTAGGGGTGGGGAATCACATGTTTTCTAACCTTCTTTTTTTTTTTTTTTAAACTTTTCTTATTGCATGGCCGCCACAACAGGCAGCCCCAGGGTGGGTGGTGGTGTCTCAAAACCCTCAGGGGATGTTTGTGTATTTTTGGGGGAGGTATTATTTGGTGACCTGTTTCTTTAACAGACCTCCCAAGGACATCTGGATGTTCAATAGCATCCTGTTGTCTCCAGGAACAAATAACTACATCTGCCTGAAATGCGATGAAATAACACGGCTGAATAACATAACAAAACAGCTAATTTCCAAAGGGAGAGGAAATGTTTGAAAAAAAATCACACGATATTGTGCAGTATGGTGTGATAGCATTTAACACATGTTATAGCCATGATATGGCTTAGTAAACGTCATGTATGTATGCTGCCACCGCGTCAGTGGACCGGGAATCCTGTTTCTGCTGGTGGGTACACAGTAAAGCTAATGACGATAAGCAAGTAAAAGGAGAAACAGAGAAGAGGCGTACCGTTTTGATGTGACCAGTTCCCAGATCCATACCATGGATTGTGCGTTCAGATGCAGTCCGCATGATACACAGCAAATGAAAATCACACCACGCAAACATACATCAAAAAGAAATTATACTCTCAAAGTAGGTCGTGCAAAGCATGGGCTCAGAGGCGCAGGAAGTAATTGGAAAATCAAAATTTTCAATTATTTGAAGCGCTTTTGAGTTTCTCAGTTACCGTGTTGAGTTGCAGATGGTTTTGCTTGAGCACGTAATCTCGTCACAGTGCATTTTTCAGCAGTGTGCATGTACATGCTTGTGATTTAAGAGTTACACAATATACTGGGTGCTAAAACTGCACTGAGGTCTGTGCCAGAGACACAGGGCTGATACGGTTTTATTATGTTAGAATGTTGTGAGATGGAGTGTGATTTAGATTTTGAGAAGACTGCTGCGTTTCTCGGCAGGGACTTCTACAGGGTCATCCCTAATAAATGAAAGTACAATCTTTATGCAGTCCACACATATATATTTTTAAAACACAAGGTCATGTTATTTTTTCAGTGGTTCTCCACATTGTCAGCTACCAACTCTGAGGGCTGTTGAGCATTGCATCAGCCTGGGATCCATTTGTGTAATGATTTACAGAATGATAGCTTGTAAGATGGGGCAGCCAGTGCATAGAACGGTTGTTCCTGGGGGAATTCTGCACTACTGCAGAGTGCAGAGTTCCCCTCCACAGCTGCAAGGATTCTGCACAGAATTTGGCAGGCCCTGGCATGCTGAGAAGAGCAGAGGCTGTCCTGTCCCGGCGAAGATGGAACAGGCCTTGGCAATGCCGCAAGTGGAGGCCGTCTTGCTCGCGGCAAAGATGGAGCAGGCCTCAGTGAGAGAGGGAGAGGAGGGGAGAGAGAGAGAGAGTGTGTGAAAGGGATTGTGTATATGTGAAGGTGCTTGTTTGTGAGAGAGGGAGCCTCTGTCTGTGCAGAGAGAGGGACAGAGGGGAGCCTATGTGAGGGGCAGTATTAAGAGAGGGGTGAAACCCGGAGTGGAGATAGAGTGGAAGGGGTTGAGCCTAGAGGGGGAGGAGTTGGGGCCTGAGAGGGCACTGGCCAGGAGAGTAGGGAGAGAGAGTGGAAGAGACACTTACAATGAACTTCTAGGGAAATTCTGCTCAAAATATATAAAACTCTGCATCTTTAAGTAATAACTTTTTTCTGTATTACATGTTAAATGTATTACTTAGACTGTTGTGTATATTGTGTTATTTTGACCAATGTAAAGTATGCTGAATTTTGCAGAATTTTAAGTTTTTGTGTGCAGAATTCCTCCAGGAGTAAACACTTCTGATTGTATAACTGGGAAATGTTCTGTTGAAGGACAGTGTAGGAGAAATATGATTTACCAGACAGAGCTGTCTGTTGGCCTTGTTCTGCATAAAAGACAAATGCCTTGAACCAATTAATGTGCCTCTGGCTTCTATGGGACTGAACCTACTGCCAGGGAATATGTGCCGGCTCCATGTCTTGCTGCTCTGATGAAACCATGTTTTGTGTGCAAGGTGCTGTAAAGTTTGGCACTAAGGAGACCATTCACACGAGAGGTTGGTAGTTAATTTGCTCTTCTGTTGAAATCAGCACAGTGGAGAGGTCTGGCAGGCTGAGATTTCATAGGATCTGCGGTGCTGGTCCCTAAACAACATGGAACTGAAAACAGAATTAATGGTGTGAGAGGCTGAAGTCCTCGGAAATGCGCAGTCCTGGCATTCCTTATTAATATTAAGACATGGAAACAGGTTGGGAAATCTACCTGTGTTTGGGGAGTGCAATTACCAAACAGATTTCTGGAGGTAAGAAGGCATCCTACTTGCATAAATTGGCAGCTTTGAAAGTTGCCCACCAGGCAGTGAAAACTATGCACCGAGTTCCACAGTGCAGTGGGGAGGACAAGTAAATCTCTGTGCATGCTTTTCTAGCAAAAGTTTTACCTGTACAAAAAGCAGGAGCATGTATCTCTGCGTACTTCCAGCCTTCAGAATTTTCATTGGGATGGAGGGTAAAAAAGTACATCTGGATTTTGAGCAATGTGAGCGGTATGAATGGTTCCTCCCACACTGGATGATTACTGAAATGCCCCTGATGACTGCCAGTAATTAGGAAATGTGTTTTATAAATGCTATTAAACATCCAGCTGACTCTGATCCTATTTTTCCATGTTTCCTTTCTGTGGCGATACAGTTTCCCTGCAGGACATTAACATGAGGAAAGCATTCAAAAGTTCAACTATCCAGAACCAGCAAGTGGTGTCCCGGAATTCTATCCCAAATCCTGTGATGGAAATGTACCAGCGCTGTGACAAGCCACCTCCACTTAACATCCTCACCCCTTACAGGTAGGGCATTCAGAGGTAGCAGAGGCATAACTAGTGACCTACAACTGTCACTGGCCTCATTACTCAGGGCTGAAAAGAAATGGCAGATCCATAGGTTGAAACTTACTTAAGCAGATTGCTGTTTCTCAAGGAAATCACTTTATTTAAGGATATGATCAATGTTTTTATAAATATCTTGTGCATGTATTGCAACCTCTTTGTCCAGGACACTTTTATATTAAGAGTAAATTGTTTATCTCCATTAATTACCTTCTGTATCCTGTTAAGTTCTGTTAGAGATAAGGCAAAGACAAAGGATTGGCATGGTTGGCATTTTTTAAGGAATATATTATATATATTTTTTTAAATATAAGCATGTCATGACAGACTAATGACTCCTAACTGCCAGCTGTTTACAGCATAAGATGCAGAGAGACTCTGCAGGGAGCTGTATCCTGCTCTCTCTGCCTCAGTAGTCAGACTAGATTCAAGGAAAACCAATGGATATACTAAAACCATGTGGGACAGATTCTCTGGTGAGAGATCAGTGGGGCCATCTTCAAGTTGGAGCAGGGCTTGGTGTGACAATGAAATGCAAGATGTTCAAAAGCCCTGAGTTCACTAGCAACTTGCCGCACTGAGCTTTTCTAACAGCCAGACCCAGGAATGACCCCAGCAGAGCAACAGCTTCTACTCTGGGAGAACATAAGAAAATGCCATACTGGGGCAGACCAAGGGTCCATCAAGCCCAGTATCCTGTTTCCAACAGAGGCCAAAACCAGGCCACAAGAACTTGGCAAGTACCCAAAAACTAAGAAGATCCCATGCTACTGATGCAATTAATAGCAGTGGCTATTCCCTAAGTAAACTTGATTAATAGCAGGTAATGGATTTCTCTTCCAAGAACTTATCCAAACCTTTTTTAAACCCAGCTACACTAACTGCACTAACCACATCCCCTGGCAACAAATTCCAGAGTTTAATTGTGTGTTTAGTGAAAAAGAATTTTCTCCGATTAGTTTTAAATGTGCCCCATACTAACTTCATGGAGTGCCCCCTAGTCTTTCTATTATCTGAAAGCGTAAATAACCGATTCACATCTACCCGTTCTAGACCTCTCATGATTTTAAACATCTCTATCATATCCTCCCTCAGCCGTCTCTTCTCCAAGCTGAACAGCCCTAACCTCTTTAGCCTTTCCTCATAGGGGAGCTGTTCCATCCCCTTTATCATTTTGGTAGCCCTTCTCTGTACCTTTTCCATCACAACTATATCTTTTTTTGAGATGCGGTGACCAGAATTGTACACAGTATTCAAGGTGCGGTCTCACCATGGAGCGATACAGAGGCATTATGACATTTTCCGTTTTATTCACCATTCCCTTTCTGATGTAGGGAAGAGGTGAGGACTGCATGCCCAACCTGGCTCCTTTTGCTACCTGCCATTGCTACAGGGTTTTCTGTAGGCCTGTGTTGTATGAGAACTGCCAGGCCTGTTGCATTTTCCATATCTAAAAATGGTCCTGGAGATCAGAAATAACAAATGAGGCCTGGCAGCGGAAGAGAACCCAAAAGAGAGAAACAGAGCTCCACTTGTTTTTCGTAGAACTGGGGGTATGCAGATGTGCTTGGGTGCCACCTTCTACTTTCAAAGTATGCATTTCTGTAGAAGGAGGCAATAGCTCTTTTTTCATGTACTCTTATTGTTACTCTAGCCACATCTGTCCAGATGTAATAAAACATCCCACAAATCTCCTCCCATGCCAAAGAACAAAAGCATCTTCCTTTAGCAAATCCTTCCAACATGACCCTAACTGTCTCTCAGAGAGGGCTCTTCCCTGATCCTGTTTACTGAAATGGAGGTGGATATGTAACACTGGAAGGATTTAGATAACTGTCCAGGGGTATGAGGAGGGAGGGTAGTCTTCCAAATACTTTTTCCTGCGCGCTTTATCTGCATGATGCACTTTAACAGAAGTGATTTCAGTTAGGATCAACTGTGCCAGTATCTGTTTAAATCACTGGGGCCTGCAGACTCTATAAAGCTTGATAAAACATGGGAGAATAGGGAGTGTACTGGATATTGGATTAAATCTGGGATCTTGTATTGTTGAAGAAAAAAACTAATTTGGATAAGGAGCAAAATCCCTCAAGTGATCAAGTTTCCACAGCTGGCGGCTGTAATAGATACTTAGCAAAACAGACCAGAAAATCTGGGCAGACCAGATGGGCCAAGTGATCTTTATGTACTGCCGTCTGCTGTGTTACTCTTTCCAAGTAACCGAGCATGTGATTGGTCTGAATTATTAGGAGGCTGCAGAGCTTGGTATTGTAGCCACTTTTCTAAAATACGTTGCGCTGTTTCTTTGCAGGGATGACAGGAAAGATGGCCTCAAATTCTACACAGATCCTTCATATTTCTTCAGTTTATGGAAGGAGAAGATGCTGCAGGCAACTGAAGATAAGAGGAAGGAGAAACGGAGGCAGAAGGTAAAGAATTGCAAGAGAGGAGTAGAGCCAATGCGAGAAGAAATTGTGGCACTGAAGTTAGATCTTCCTGAGCAGAAAAGTGTGTTCAGCAGATGATTGGCATAAAAAGCAGTGTAATTAGATATAGTGATTGGAGACATTCTGATTTCTAACCTCTTCCTCCTCCCACATGAAATCTTTTGCTAGAAATCGCAGGGGCATGTTGTGGTGAATATAAATAATTGTCTTAGAAGGCTTTTGTTGGCTGGTTGTCCTTGTATGTGGTAGTAAAGACATGTATCCCTGGGGGCATCTCACCTGGCTTGTCTGTCTGTAGGAGCAGAGGCTGGTGGAAGATGCAACTCGGGAGGTGAAGAAGGTCAGGAAGGCACGAAACCGGCGGCTGGAATGGAACATGATGGCCTATGATAAGGAATTCAGGCCAGATAACAGGTTCTCACCATCTCCATATCATGGGGCCTCATCCGAGGGATCACTGTCCCCAGACAATAGGCAGGTTTCTGTACAGTCTCATCTGTTTGGTCAGTTTTACTATTAGATTTTGAGTTATTTGCAAGGGTGTATAAGGATGTTAAATGCTAAGTCGACTTTTTTCAGGTAACACAAACGTTAGTAATAGGGCAGGGAACCTTTCTTTGGAACTGACTAATAATTGCAATGTCATTGTAACACTTTATACTGTATTCTGTAAATCGGGAGTAAAAATTACTGTGTAGTGAGTTACCACCAATGAAAACCTTCCACTGCAGTGTGCTTTCCAGTTCAGTCTGGGATGCAACTGTTAGGCCTGCAGCACAGGGGGAGTGTAAATTGTTCAAAATCTGGAAGGGGTGCAGATGAGGTGTGAAAAGCATTCCTTCATATACATTCCAGGCAACACCAGCTTCGGAGCAGGGGTGTGGCCATACTGCTTCTGCAGTAGATATCCGGGGGGGGGGGGGGCTTCAGAAATCTGTGCATCCTCCAGCATGATTTGAGTTCCATGTCTAGTTTTCATGAATTGGGGAAGGCATTCATTTCAGTCTCACTTTGTAAAATTATCACGAGCCAAGCAGAACAGGTCTGGAGTCGAATTTAGGTTTGTGAGCAGAGAGTGAATGCTCAGCAATGAGGATTTGAATTGACACTCTTTTTTTAGCAGATTTTCAGAGTGTTATTAATTGGATTCTATGCATCTTGGTCATATACAGACAACCAAGACATGTGCATAGAACTCAAAACTAAATATACTGGCTGGTGGAAAAAAAATGTCATTGTAAATTTGTGCATTAAGCTTGAAGTATGCCCAAAATGTATATCAGCAAAATAGTTGGCATTAAGTATGCCAGGGTTCTGATTCTCACCTATACAGATTTAAAAACTAACCTGGTTCATTGGTTTGTGAATGAATTAAACATTCATTAAACATTGATTTTTCACTGATCACATGATGCCAGTTCTCCAATTAGATCCTCAGCGAATTATTTTAATTTGATTTGCCGACATTTTGTATTTTTGTGTGATAGGTCTTTTGTGTCAGATGTAGGAGATCACTCCTACCCAGCCAGCCCCAATCACCCTGTCCAGCAGATCGTAGCTCCAGTCCCACATTTATCTTCAGAAAACAAGGAGTTGATACTGGTTACCCAGATGCAGGAGCATGGCTACCGACCCTCCGCTGCAGGAAGTCGGCAGAACAGTCTTAACAGGGTGCAACAGCAACATATCCCACAGCCTCCAGAGGCTATCATGAATGGGCCAAGACCTCAGCTCCTGAAGGAATATGGGTATGGATTTCAGTGTGCTTCAACTACAGCCCTGACACCAGAGGCACTTTTATTCCTATTGCACCTAGAAGTACTTTCCACGTTTAGCATCAGTGCATTTGAAACATTGTCTCAAGGCAAATAAAGGTTAAAAATAAAGAACTGCCCAAAATGGAGGTTGAGGAAAGTTGAACATGTTAGGGGCAATTTTGGATTTAGATTTAATTACCTTTCCAAAATCAAGTTCAGGGTAGTTTCCTACCTTAAGAGGGCTTACAATATAAGGGTCTGATTTGCTAGTCTTTTTTTTCCCCCTTAGGGAATGGGGGGGGGAAAAAGCTTTAGTAAATCAGGCCCTAAGTTTGTACCTTGCTCAAGATCACAAGGAAGGCAGTGGGAGAAGCAATATTTGAGCCCCTGGCTTCCTTGGATCTAAGCCTGCTGCCCTAACCATTAGGCCACTGTATCGTAAGATGCATGTGTACTTTATTGGGTAAATTTGAAACATGCCTACAAAGTACATATGCATGAAAAGTAGCTGTGTATGTTTGCACCTGTGTGTGATCAGCTGATTGAGGGCGATTCAGTATGAGCCCGGTTAAGAATAGCAGTGTGCACATGCTGTTTACATGCCTGGAAATCTCTTGTTTTAACTGAGCTAAAAGTGCACAGTGTAGAAGCCCTCACATGCCGTTAGCTATGGTGAAGGGGAAGGTTTTCTGCCAGGGCAGTTTATAAGGATAAATAAAATTGTTCTCCCCATGGACTGATATCATCTTTTGGACAATTGAGGTATCTATAGTTCCTTAATGTGATACCCCATGGAAATCTTAAAGTTTGTGCCACGTTTTAGACTTTTTTTTGTACCCATCTATTCCTATTGATGAATTCTCAATGAAAACCTATGGCTGTATTTTCTCTTTGAAACTTGCCTACCAAGTAACTATGTGGGCTGCAGCAAATTGCCCCCTCTCCTCCAAACAGAATAGCAGGTTGCACCTGCTTCTTTGATTAAATTCCTTTTAGAGTGCCAAATGAGAAATAAACACAAGAAAATAAACACGCTGGTATTAATTAAACAAAATAAATATGGAAAAACATGAATGTGTTTTTAAAATATTAAATGCAATAAATATAGAGAATCTCAAGTACTTCCAGTAATTGCAAGAACGGTGCTTTTCATTCTGATTCTTAATGCTGAAAATTTAGTAAATCATAACACTGCAGTTGTCTGTGGCAAGATGTTGCAGCAGAATCTAACAAAGATGCTAATTTTTTTACTTTAAGATGTTCTTTGATTTAAAATTTGCTATTAGGCTCTTCCTCAATCTTAATGGGAGAGACTTGGAGCTAAAATGTCAAACAAATGCGATTTCTAGCTGTGCTGGTGAACTAGCAGTTTCAGCACCCTGGACAGATCCTCTAGCCTGTCACTGCTCCGATGCAATGCAAACACTACTGTGTGTAATCCTGCCCTGCCCATGGTTTGGCAAAGCTCCCGATTCAACAAATTAACAAATAAAAAAATCCAGCGTTTTTCAATTTACAAGGGACTGCATTGCTTCCAATTTCTTAGCCTAGTTTTATTGGTAATTATGAACAAATCGGTGCAGATGTTAGTGTTTCTCTGAATGATGAACACAATTTAAGCATTTCCTGGTTATGTCCATAGATGCTATAGATAAGTGCCCGATCATGACACTCACCCTTTTTTTGTAATGAGGTTTATTACCTTGCACTAGGACGATTGCATAGTGTCACGCTAGGGTTTGTGAGGCCTGAGCTGTCCCAAGCTTGTATGTGCCCACGCGTGCTTAGTGAGCTTTTTATTTAGCCTTCACTATTCAAATTTGTAAAAAAATAAAATTTTATTTCTGGCAAAACTGAGAATATTTTTCTGCAGTCATGCTCATATAAGAGACCATTCTTAACCAACTTCCTTGCACCCCATTTTAAAAGAAATACTGCCCAGATAGTCTCTTTTTGGGAAAAATAAAAAACCTAGTGTCATGAGTGTGCAGGTGGTCCTGGGAGAGGGAGGGGGCTGCAAAATAGTATACGTGCTTTTGGAAATTCCACGAATACTTGCTGAATTAGCCGCTGACCTAAAGATCGCTGCCACCCTACCACCACCACCACCATGAATATCTATTTGTAACCTGCTCTGTAGAAACCCTTGCATATGTTTACCAGAGGAGGGCAGCTCGGCCAGGTAAATGATTTTGGAAATTGCCCTCGGAGAGCGCCGTAAAGATCCCCCTCTCCCAGATCTTCCAGTGCCGTGGGTGCTTTGTAACACATGTTTACCCATGTAAAAACGTTTTGATTATCCAGCTGCCCACATTGGTGCACATACTCTGGGTACTTTTTGCCTGCAGCAATAACCGAAGCAAAATATGTGTGTGGTTTAGCTTTGCTTGTTGTCCTGAGTATACAGTGGTTGGTGTTTGCACCTGCTTTTTACCATGCAGGTAAAATTGCACACGCTCTTGTACAGTGCGCATGCTTTTACTGGCATTGAGCTTGGGCAGTTTTTCAAAAAGCCAATTTAATGGTTTGAGGGTTCAGAATTCCTCACCCGCTTTGGCAGGGTGATTGCATGTTCTGTTATTTCAACAATAACATTTCTGTTGAAACAGCTTTTTTTCTCTTCCCTCTCAGCAGCCAGCAGATGTCGATGGTAGAGTATTTTGTGCCACCTGCGCCTCCACCCCCACCCCCAATGATACCGTCTGCTCAGACTGCATTTGACAGCCCCATTTCTGCCCCTCCACCCCTGGCACCGAGCGTGGTGGCCTCCATGGCCCTCTCAGCATATACACCCACCCCACCTCCTCCCCCACCCTGTCCATATTCTGTTTCTCCTCAGACTGGGCCCTTGGGCCCCCCCGTGGCGCCGCCTCCACCTCCACCTGGTCCCCCGACAGTTAGTGCCTCCCCAGCTCACTCCGCCTCTCCCCCGGCTATTACTGTAGAACCACGGAAACCTCAGATCCCACTGATACCAGTGAGTGACGCCCGGAGTGACCTGCTTGCTGCTATTCGAAGGGGTGAGTTTTAGCTTCAATACATGGCAGAGCTTGTACCACTCTACAGTTATGAGGCTTAAGGCTGGAAGCTGAGCAACTTGTCATCTGATATTACAAAATGGGTTCATATCAAAATACTGTAATGCTATCATTTTCTGTCTGTATTATGACAGGCCTTTAAAATATAACATTTTTAATGTGACATGAGCCAACAACTAACACAAGCAAAGATGGGTGGCGGAAATATTGTGCTTCCAGGTTCGTGGGGATTTGCAGTCCCTCAGCCAGTAATGCAGATTGAAAGTCTTACGATATGAGGGGAGGTCGTCCCTGTCTGCATACTATTAACCAATCAGATCACCCCATGCTAAAATGATATATTTTACTAGACCTTAGAACTGAAGGCAGTGAGGGAGAATCCTTGTCTAAAGGGGGGGAAACATGAAATTTTCCCCACAGTTGTGTGCAGTCTACTCATGGAACACTCCAGTTTTGTTGTGAAAGACTCTAGGTAAGGTTGTTCAAGGTAGAACTGGTTTAAAAAAAATATATATTTTTTTTATCATTCATGTATTTTCCCCAAGCTTTTAATGTGAGGAAGGCCATTCTAATGAAAATGTTTCTTAAGGACAGCCAGGTTCAGAACATTGGATTCTGTCCTAAGACACAAAATCCTTTAGGATTCTAGGAATTAATTCATTTGACCAAAACAAACTGAATTGTATTTGAATGGTAAGACATCATGAGCATTTTATCTGTTTTTATAGTTAACTCAATATTAGCAAAGTGTGAAACAAATATTGCACAGACCCGTTATCAGACACTCATAGCACCTCTGTTAGGTGTCAGAAAGCATTAGGTTACCTTGGACTACCAATTAGAATTTCTTGTACCCTCAAAAGCAAAGGTTAACTAGTTGCACAGTTTAATTCATGCTTTATGCTTTAGTTGGTTAGATTGGTTTGGGTAGCTGAGTAACACATTCCAACCGGCACATAGGTGCATGCATGTGCACACACACTGGCGCATGACAAGATATGCAGTCATTACATAGTCTGGCCATGTACACATGCATGCCAAATTTTAAGTGGATGTGCACATAGACACGTAAAGGAAGGTCCAATAAAACAAATCGGAAGGCGGTCCCAAGTAGCCAAGGCAATAAACAACAAGGGGACAACCTTGTGATATTTTCAGATGCAGCGATATTTGTTTCTTGGTAAACTTATGCGTTACAAGCTTTATTTGTTTCGATGTTTTCAAAACTGGTGACGACATAAAGTCAATACCTGGATTGATATATCAACTTATGTAGCAGTGAGAGTTTCTTGCAGCACTAAGCCCCTGATGCAGCCTTAATTGGCGAAACTCGGCCTGAGTCGGGCTTTTTTTAATAAGATCTTCCACGGTACAAAGTTGTCCCCTTGTTGTTTATTGCCATAGACACGTAAATCCTGCTTCTATTACGCGAGGAACTTTAAAAGGAGAGTGCGTCCACACCATTGCCAGTTTAATCAGTTCATCCACCAGTTCGCCCAGTTAACAGCTAGGTCCCCCCCGGTTTGATAGCCTAAACCCCTCCGAAATGGCTTGATTGTTTTATTTTTTAACTTACACCTCATCCCTAGCAGAAATAAACTTATGCGCCACTGGGCCTAGGTGCATGCCCAGGCACATAGGTATTTACACGCACATCTCTTGGCCAGGTCCCGGAATGCGCATGCTCTGCCCAGACCATGCCCAACCTTGCCCCTTTTTGGAAACTTTTCAGTTGTGCATGCAGCAGGTTTTACATGCATATCTGGGCGCTTTTTAAAATAGGGTCGGCACATGCCAGCCCGATTGCATGCTCTGGGCTTTTAAAATTCACTTTTAAGAATGTAATAGGTCGTGTGAGCCTGGGATTTAGTGACATTGTTGTGCTATGTTATGTGGTAAGTCCTCAGTTCAGTCCTCAGGTCAGGTCTTTTGCTCCCTGGGTTGGCTGGGATTGCTGCAGAGGCAGCATTCACAGCCCCTGGGGGTGGGGAATGGGAGTTGTTATCACTGCTCAAGAGTGACACCTAATGGCCATATTTCAAGGCCATGATTGCAGGATTCCAGAAAGAGCCCAGGTGTATAGCCCCTGGCCAAGGACCATCACTGCAAATCCAGACGAGGTGGGAGGGGGTAGCTGTAAATAAAGGCTTATGACACCATACCCCAGCCTTGTTTCTGACTGAGCTACAAACATGAGGAAATTGCAGGATAACTGACAAGTTATCAGTTTATATTATAACAAGGAAATGCTGACTTATGCCTGGACAAAATAAGGCTTAGGAGCATAAGCGTTAAAAATGAATTCTTTGTGCTCCAAAATGAGGATTGATTAATATCCAGCCTGCTTAAAAGAACCCTCCAATAGGCAGATGGTGAGCTCCTAGGTGCTGCTGTTTGAAGCAATGAGGCTATTGTTTAGCCCTATTTCCCTGTACGTACCCGGATCAGTCCAGACTCCTGGGTTTTGTCTCCCCTCCAGCAGATGGAGACAGAGATGTTTTGACTGACTCTGCCCTATACCCTGAGGTGCCACCTACAGTCCGTCAGTATTTCTCTGTCTCCAGCAGATGGTGGAGGTGCAAAATCCTACAGTCTGTAGTTAGTTAAAAAAAAGAAAAAGAATTTTAGGTGAGCATAGTTTAGGCTTAGTGTCTCTTTAAAAAAAAGAAAAAGGAAGGACTTGTTTCAGCCTGCCAGGGGGGTCGGCAGGTCCTGAGGGGACCATCGCCCCTGGTATTAGAGGCTTCTGGAGATAGGGGTCGAGGACCCTGCTGCCCAGCTTTGCTACAGCCCTGGGGTGATACCGGGGAGCCCGGCTCACTCGCCCCGGGAGGGACAGGATCTGCGCTGCTCGGCTCAGGTTTTGAAAAAAAAAAAGAAAGTTGGAACGAACTTCCTTTCTTGCTCCGGGCTTGACTTCTGTCTCCTTCCGCCGCTGCGTTTACAAAGCCGCTGCTAATTTCCCTCTCTGTTTCGGCCGGTCCCCCGGTATCTCCTCAGGATGCTGCGTGGTGCGGCCTGTCGCACATCGCATGATGGGCTGTGTTTTCCTGCCTCCCCGGGGGAAAGGCATTTCGAGAGCCACCGGGGATGGCGTTTTGAGGTCGTGCTGAGAGCCGGCGAGGCCCGGGTGCCCGCAACTCGCTTCTTCCGATCCGTTCCCGATGCCATTTTGGCCTCTTTTCGCGCGGCAACACGAATTGCAGAGGGGGAAGGGAATTCCCTTCCTCCTCTATCCCCACAGCATGCAACCTCTGCGGGGGCGGCCCGTTGGAAGATGTTACTGGTGTGGCTGAGGAGAGCCCCAGGGGGGGCTTCAGACTCCTTCTCTCTTTTTCTTTGTATTTTATATTGCTGCTTCACAAGGCCTTTGAGGCCAGGAAGTCAGCTAGGAGGCATTCTGGAGAAAGCTCTTGTTTGCGCACAGCTCCACTTTTGGACAAATCAGGGGTCCAGACCACCAAGAGAGCCAGGTCCTCAGAGGGGAAGGGGGCTCTGAAGCTTAAGAGCCCCCTCCGGACCACATCGTCCCAGTGGAGGATTCCTCCTCTGAGACTTCGGTGCCGGAGGATCAGGAGCCGAGGGGCAAGCCTCCTCAGGGGTCAGACATTGAAGGGTGACCAGGACCTTCCTTCCAATCATGGTCCTCACATTGTTGATGGAGGTGGTCTGCCTCTGCTGAAAAGACGAACTGGGCCCACTTATTCCCGTGATTCTGGAGGAATTGGGCATTGAAGCCACTCAGGAGGACTCTCGGATGGGATCCATTTATCCAGTCATGGTGGGTCTACGTGATCCGACCAGGTCTTTCCCTTTTCATCTTTCAGTCACAGATTTGTTGTTCTGGGAGTGGGACACTCCTGATTTAGGTTTGAAAGTCAGTAAAGCGATGGACAAGCTGTACCCCTTGCCAGAAGAAGCTCTGGACCTCCTCTGGATTCCCAAGGTAGATGCTGCGGTGTCAGCAGTCACCAAGAAGACCACTATCCCGGTGACTGGTGCGACTGCCCTCAAGGATCTCCAGGATCGTAAGCTGGAGGTTCAGCTTAAAAAGATATTTGAAGTGTCGGCGCTTGGAGTCCAGGCAGCCATGTGCAGCAGTTTCTCCTTGAGGGCAGGGCTTCGCTGGGTGAGCAATTGCAGAGTAGCATATCTCTGTCAGAGGAGGAAGCTGTTCAAGCTGGGCAGCTGGAAGCTGCAGTTGCTTACAGTGTGGATGCCCTCTATGATCTGCTACATACCTCAGCCAGGTGTAATGGTTTTAGCTGTCTCTGCCCGCAGACTACTCTGGTTGAGGAACTTGTCAGCGGATGTTTCCTCCAAAGCTCAGCTGGGCTCTTTGCCTTTCAAGGGCAAGCTACTCTTTGGAAAGGACCTGGAGGACATGATTCAATCCTTGGGTGAGAGCAAGGTCCATTGGCTACCGGAGGATAGGCCCAAGACGAGGGGTTCTCGGTCACATTTCCGAGGGAATCTGATATTCTGGTCTTCCCGGTCTTCAGGCTCTTCATTTAGGAAGAACTCGGGCAGACAACAGTCCTGGTCCCAGTCGTTTCAGGGGCATTGCTTCTGTAGAACGGGGTCCCCCAGTCTTCAGGAGGAGTTAAGTCCTCCTAATGAAGCAAGGCCGGTCCATTGCTGTGTACTGGTGGTAGGAAGCAGGTTGTCTCTTTTTACGAGGAATGGACCAAACTGATGTCAGACCAGTGGGTCCTCAGTGTAATAAGACAAGACATGGCTACGCTTTAGATTTTGCTCAGCGCCTTCGAGACCGCTTTCTCGTCTCCCCATGCTTGTACGAAGAGAAGCGTTGGGCAGTGCGGGACACATTACAACGCCCTCTCGAGCTCGGAGCCATTGTTCAAGTTCCTCCTGCGGAACGGCGGAAGGGCAGCTACTCCACTTACTTCATGGTGCCAAAGAAATAGGGCACCTTCCAGCCCATACTCTATTTGAAGAGGGTCAACAGATGAATTCCTAGCACCTCTGGATCTCACCGAAGTGTACTTGCACATCGGATTCTGTGCCGATCATCGAAATTCCTGAGATTTTCCATCCTGGGAGAGCATTTTCAGTTATGCTCTCTGCCTTTCAGGCTTGGCATAGCGCCCAGAACCTTTACCAAGGTGGTGATCGTGGTGGCAGCAGAACTCCAGAAGGAAGGATTCTTAGTTCTATTACAGATGAATTCTAAACTTGTTGAATTATGATATATGTGATTTTTGCATATTTGTATTTAAAATATTGAATGTATAATTACACAAACATGAAAGAAACATTTATGCATTAATTTTTTCAAACTTCATGCAATGTTTTTATTGTGTTGTATGTGGATGAATGTGCTAGCTTAGTTTTAAGTTGTGTATGTAGGGTTATAAAAAACGGGGGTTTTTCTATATTAATAAAATATTAAATTGATGCTAAATGTCTCTCTATTTTTTGTTATATGTTGACTTCTGCAGGGGAAGACAGGGTTCTGTCCGACAATGAGACTGCAGTGGCTTATATCAATTGCCAGGGAGGAACCAAAAGCCGCTGGTGGCGATTGAGGCTCAGCAGTTGATAAGCTGGGCAGAACAACATCTAGTCAGCATTGCAGCCTCTCACATCGCCGGGACTGACAATATGCATGCCGATTTTCTCAGTCTCAACCATCTCGATCCCAGGGAATGAGAGTTCTCCGAAGAGGCATTCAATCTCATATGCAACAAGTGGTCCATGCCAAGCGTAGACTTGATGGCAACATTCCGTAATGCCAAAGCTTCCCACTTCTTCAGTCAATGCAGGGAGACAGGAGCGGAGGGAGTGGATGCCTTGGTTCTTGCCTGGCCGAAGAACGTCCTGCTGTATGTGTTCCCGCCTTGGCCTCTGATCGGCAACGTGCTGCAACTCCATAGAAGCTCACCCTTCGGAGGTGATCCTGGTAGCTAAGGAATGGCAGAGATGTCCATGGTTTGAGGATCTTGTCAACCTAACGGTGGAAGGTCCCCTCAGGCTTCGGGACCTCCCGAACCTTCTGTTTGGAAGGGGCAGATCGCTTTTGTCCAGCGGCATGGCTTTTGAGAGGCAATGTCTGAAGAGCAAAAGCTATTCAGACAGGTTGTTGCTACCCTTTTGCGGTCAAGGAAAACCTCTACTTCCCTGGCCTGTCAGGGTGTGGGGGATTTTTGAGTTGTGGTGCGTCGAGCACGAGGTGAACCCTACTCAGGCTTTGGTGTCTGATATCTTCTTACAGGCCAACCTGGCTTAAAGGCTTATCGTGCAGCTCTCTTAGGGTGCAGGTAGCGGCCCTCAGTGTTTCTGGGGTAAGATACAAGACAACCTTAGCCGTGCATCCACCATGGCATGTTTTCTCCGAGGGACAAAACGTTTGTGTCCGCCGGTCAGGAATCCTAGTCCTTCGTGGAAATTTGGTTCTTAGAGCACTGTGTGCGGTGCCCTATGAGCCTCTGAAGAGAGCGACGCTAAAAGATCTTACGTTAAAGGTGGTGTTTCTTGTGGCTATTTCCTCAGCTTGCCGGGTGTCAGAGCTTCAGGCGTTATCCTGCAGGGAGCCCTTATTAAGAATTACGGATACAGGTCTCTTTGTGGATGTTCCTTCCTTTCTCTCAAAGGTTGTTTCCTCCTTTCATTTGAATCAGTCAGTGGAATTCCCATCCTTTTCAGACTTGGACCGCTCTAATCCCCAGTCTAGAGATCTGAGGAAGCTAGACGTGCGCCGGATTCTGTTGCATTATTTGGAGATTACGAATAGCTTCCGCATGTCGGACCATCTTTTTGTGCTGTGGAGAGGTCCCAAAAGAGGGTAGAAGGCGTCTAGGGCTATGATCGCCCGCTGGTTGAAAGAGGCTATTGGTTCAGCGTACCTGCTTCATGGCTGGCTGTTTCCGGTCAGTCTTCGAGCTCATTCTACCCGTTTGCAGGCAGTCTCGTAGGCAGAGTGTCAGCAAATTTCTCCACAAGAGATTTGTAGGGTGACTACTTGGAAGTCTTTGCACACCTTTGCTAGACATTACCAATTGGACGTCCAGGCCCCAGGATCTGGGGGGTTTAGTGAAGGTGTGATCAGAGCGGGACTCTCAGCAGGACTCTCCCTGCGTAGGAGAGCTCTGGAACATCCCAGGAGTCTGGACTGATCCAGGTACGTACAGGGAAAGGAAAATTGGTTCTTACCTGCTAATTTTCGTTCCTGTAGTACCACAGATCAGTCCAGAATCCCGCCCATTTCAGTGTTAGGATAACTGAGAGTCCGCTCGTTCAGTACTTCTTTATCTTCTCTGCAGTCTAGTTTTCAAAGTTTTTCACGGGTTCTGCTCCCATTTGGGGTTAGTGATTCAAATTAAAGTAGTTTATTGGCTTTAAAATGTTCTGCTTGGATACAGTGTAATACTGACTGACTGTAGGTGGCACCTCAGGGTATAGGGCAGAGTCAGTCATCCGCTGGAGCGGAGGCAAAACCCAGGAGTTTGGACTGATCCGTGGTACTACAGGAATGAAAATTAGCAGGTAAGAACCAATTTTCCTTTCCTAGCATGCACTGGGACATGCTGAGAGCACGGCCTTGCCTCTGCAGCACAATCTAGATGATCTCCGCATCCCAGGGAGCTTTCATCATGATGACATGTCTTACATGCTGCTTGCCTATGAACCTTCCTATATAAGCAGGGCAATACTTAAACTTGTTGGTACATAATGCACCTTGAATTTTGAGCACAAGAGATCCTCTTTTTAATGTTTATAGAACTAAAAATAAAATCACCTACATTTACCAGTAACATTTAAAATGAGGTCTGGTGGAGGCATGGGTTTGTAGCTGAACATTAGAAAAATTCTCACTTCCTCAGAAGTGGCCAGAGCTGCTGCTGCTACTGCTATTGGTGTTTGCAACATACAACTTAAATGAAGGCCTGCAGATATTTCATGATGCTTGGACCATTTTTGAAAGGGGCCAGCTCAGTGGTGATGCTGTGCAAGAACTGGACTTGCTGCCTGGAGATGTGAGATTGGGGGGGTGTGCCTCACTGTTGCTCAACGGCAACCCCTCATGGCCAGACGTAGCACTGGATTCTGGAGGGACCCACAGTCTGTGGCTCCTGGATAAGGACTATCACTGTGATACTGGGCAGAGTTGGAAGAGGGGTGTAAAACAGAGACCCCTCCCCCCACTCCAAGTAGTTGTCAAGGAAGGCTCATGGCAATGTAGTCATACAGTGGACAAGTCTAATGACCTAGTATTCCAAAAGAGCAAGAGGCAACAATAGTGGCCAAAAAAAGACCATTAAAGGGATAAGGATGTTCAGGGAGGAGGCAAACAAGAAGGGAAAGGTGGGAGGAGAAAGAATTTTATTTTGGAGTGGAAGCTGGTCAAACACAACAAAGTGTCGTTGATTTAGGATACAAGAATACAATTTTTTTTTTTTACGTTAGTATTTGTAACCTGACTGCAAGAGTGGCCTCAAAGCCCTAGGAGATCACACTTCATAGCTACATATGTCAGTATGTCCTTAACCACTCCATTTTTGCTCAGATGAACTTTGCAGTTAATGCCCAGAGCAATTCCTAAATAACTGCTGTTGCCTCTAAAGATATATTTTGTGTGCATCTTCTAATTTAGGCATCCAACTCCGAAAAGTCCAGGAGCAGCGGGAGCAGGAAGCCAAGAAGGAGCCAGTTGGCAATGATGTGGCCACTATTCTGTCCCGTAGAATTGCGGTAGAGTACAGCGAATCTGATGATGACTCCGAACTTGATGAAAACGAGTGGTCTGATTAATAGATGCCAGAACTGATGTATTCTCCCATGTGCCATATCTCTGCTGCAGGTGTGTATGGCCAGGCTTTTCCCCATAAGATTCTACTATTTACTCTTACCCAGACATGCTAAAACGTGGAAATTTGTTGTATCTTGCTTCCTTGCAAACTATTGTATGTACTATTGAAACATATTGTGCTGTTTAAAATCCTGTTCAGAATATTTCAGGCTAGGAATATAACATTTTAATGCAGAAAGCAAACTCTGACTTTTCAACAAAGGAGGTCCAGTTTTAGAGAGACGTTGAGGGGGATGCAGTTGAGATTCTTGGGTTTCATATATGACTGTATTCCCGAAAAGCTGCCCACACGGTCTTTCTTTTCTCTGAACTTCCAGTGCAGGTGGTGCATCACTTCTCTGTTTGTCTCAATCAAGTCTGTCGGTTGAGTGAGGAGAAGGAAGTGTTGGCCAGCTGCACAAGACACTGAGGAGACAGCAAAGAGGAGTCAAAGAATGAGACTTCCCTTAAGCCTGAATCTTCACTTTGGCATGAGAGCCACTAGGAACAAAGGCCTCGCGGTACTCTAGCAGTGTGCTAATGAGGACAGCTTTGCAAACACTTTCTAATTTGTAGGATCTTCATTTGGTTTAAACAGTTGAAACCATAAATCACAAAGGCATCTTATCTGCTTGTCAGAAGGTGATTTTTCTAAAGACAAAGCATCAGCGTGCAGCTAGACATGAGCAGTGATCGAATGTTGGAGGGTGGCTCGGGTTTTAAAAATGGTTGAGTTTTGATCATGAATGGAAGACTTCTTTTTTTTACGGGACTCATAGGAAGGTCATTGATTACTTACTTGTTTTTGCATTGGTACAGTCCCTACCATCAGATTAAGAACAGAAAACCCCTCAAAGAATTCAGCATCGCTTTTATTTTTTTACATTTCTAATTCTTTCAGCAGAATTTTCCCAGCTAGAATTGAAAGAAAAATGATCACACAATCAAGTCATATTGGACTAAAAGAAGATGTGACTTTTTTTTTATTTTTTTGCTGTAGATTACCAGGTCACGTGCAGTTTTACAGGTAACAATATTACTACAGAAAAATATTTTATATTAAAAAAAAACAAAAATGGGTTTCATTTTATTGACATACTGTGTAACTAATGCTTGAGTAAATAGTGACATACATGGCCAATGCACATGTCTAAATGCACATTGGCAGCATGCATTAGCTTGGTCCCAATATTAACACAGTTTTAAAACTGCTTTATATGTTTGCTTTATCTCTATTCCACAAAGGCAATAGTGCACTGCCTTGTGTACAATACACACTGCATTCTGGGTGTTCTTCCATCAGATTGTCCCTTCTTTGTGCCATTTCTTACAGCTATTAACTATTGTTATTGCATAATTAAATATTATACTGCAGAGGTTTAAAGAAAACCGGATTCTAAGGAGAATATTATCAAGTACTATTTAAAGAATAATAATGACAAGGAATCTTATCTGTCCTCTGCAGAGACCATACAATTGAGGAAAAACGCTAACCAGTAACTTGTATTTATTTATTAGCTCAGAGAAGGCTAGAGCTAACTTTATTGCCTCTGAAAAGTGATAGAAATGTTTCCTTGTTTAAAATAGCTTTTCTCATTTGCTGGGTAGCCTGGCTTTTGAATGTGTGTTAGAATTATGTTAACTCTGCTCTTGGTCACGTGGAGCTCCCTTTCCAAATCCAGAGGGTGAGGCTATCTACTCCAAGAACCTGGTCTGATTCGCTGCCCGGGCATGTGTGGGGAATGGGCTTGGGAGCCACTGCCCTAGATTTTGTGCTGTGACATTATAAAGTCTGCAGCCACCTCAGCATTTTCCCAGCTCCTTCGTGTGAGGAGGAACTAGTACGATCGACAATGGCCCTAGCAGTGTAAGAGAGGAAAAGCGGTGGTACCTGGAAAGGAGGTGAGGCAGGCACTAGCAGGGGCACCACACCACAGCAAGCCAAAACAAGACAAGACGGTCAGGAAACCCCTGGAGGGAAAATCACAAGAGCATTTTTAAATATGCAAATATTTTCCAGAGCATCCTCAATGCTTTGCATTCTTTCTGTTGTCACTTGCAAGCAGGAAAAGGATCCCAGTGCTGTGTCTCTTAAGTTTTAGGAACTTATGGCATGTGGAAGTTTGGGGATTTTTGTCTCTCTGCGCTTGTTCCAGGCTTTCCTGAATTCTGTTACTGATTTTTGCCTCCACCTCCTCATGAGGGGCCGTTCTAGGAAACTGTTTCCCTCTCCATGAAGAAATATTTTCTAGTGCTACTCCTACCGCTTTGAGCCTCATACCATAACACTTTGTTCTAGAACTTTCTTTACACTGAAAAATGTTCGCCTCCTGTGCATTATTTATACCTTTTGAGGTGTTTGAATGTCTCTTTCATATTCCTCCTGTCTCTTCACTCTTCTAGGGTACATATACTTAAGTCCTTAAGTCTTCGCTATGGCTGCTGTACTTAATTAAGTTGAATGCCTGTCACAAGTGCAGACAGCAGCAGTGCTTTTCCCCTTAAAATTGCTTCTTACTTGTAGGAGGATTAAGTGTCCTCAGCTGCTTGTTTATTACTCCACACATCAGTCACAGACAAGAGGCAATGTTTGGACACAAGGATTATGGTGGCATCCACTTATTTGATAAGGCAGGATAGAAGCTTCCCCTTTAAGGGAAGGAGCAGCTGTCTTGACAGCCTGATGGGATCAATGAGGTCTAGAGACTCAGCAGCACCTGTGGCACATTGGCTTCCTCCCTGAGCAAGGCAAGCGGCTTCTAAAACCGCCAGTGTGCTGCACATTGGGTGATAGATGTTCAGATAGAGGAAGGCAAAAAGAGCCATGTACCGTGAGGGTAGTGGGGGAGGTGAGGGTCTCTTTCAAGACTTTGAAAGAACACAAGGGAACAAGGAATGGATGGGTAAGGAGAAAACTGCAGCTGGTGAATGTTTGTTTGCAATATCTCGGGCCATTTGGATATTGTGTACAGCATCAACCAAGATTTGAGGATAGGGAAGATGGGGTGGCAGTTGTTTATAGAGATTCTTTTGCCTTTAGAAAAATGTTGGTTCACCAGGTAGAAGGGTTGACTGCACTGGCCAATGTAACTCCAATATTTAAAAAGGAATCCAGGGGTGATCCGGGAAAATATAGACCAGTGAGCCTCACTTCAGTGCCGGGAAAAATCATGGAAACCATTATAAAGAATAAAGTCACAAAATATTTAGATAGACATGGTTTGATTGGGACACAGCCAGCATGGATTTATCCAAGGGAAGTCTTGCCTCACAAATCTGCTTCATTTTTTTGAAGGGGTTAATAAACATGTGGACAAAGGTGAACCGGTAGATGTAGTGTATTTGGATTTTCAGAAGGCGTTCGACAAAATCCTGCATGAGAGGCTTCTAAGAAAACTAAAATGTCGTAGGATACGAGGAGATGTCTTTTTGTGGATTGCAAGTTCGTTAAAAGACAGGAAACAGAGAGTAGATTTAAATGGTCAGTTTTCTCAGGGATCTGTTCTTGGACCAATGCTTTTTAATATATTTTTAAAAGATCTGGAGAGGGGTACGATGAGTGAGAAAACTTGCGGATGACACAAAATTATGCAGAGTAGTTAAATCTCAAGCGGATTGTGATGAATTGCAGGAGGACCTTGTGAGACTGGAAGATTGGGCTTCCAAATGGCAGATGAAATTTAATGTGGGTAAGTGCAAGCTGATGTATATAGGGAAAAATAACCCTTGCTATAGTTACATGATGTTAGGTTCTATCTTAGGAGCTACCACCCAGGAAAGAGATCTAGGCATCATAGTGGATAACACATTGAAATAGTCAGCTCAGTGTGCTGCAGCAGTCAAAAAAGCAAATAGAATGTTGGGAATTATTAGGAAGGGAATGGTTAATAGAACGGAAAATGTCATAATGCCTCTGTATCGCTCCATGGTGAGACCGCACCTTGAATACTGTTTTCAATTCTGGTCACCGCAACTGAAGAGGGATATAGCTGCACTGGAGAAAGTGCAGAGAAGGGCAAGCAAAACAAGGGGCATGGAACAGCTGCCCTATGAGGAAAGGCTAAAGAAGTTAAGGCTGTTCGGCTTGGAGAGGAGATGACTGAGGGGATATGATGGAAGTCTACAAAATCATGAAAGGACTTGAACAAGTTAAGGTAAATCAGTTATTTACTCTCTCAGATAATAGAAGGACCAGGGGGCACTCTATGAAGTTAGCAAATAGCTCATGTAAAACAAATCAAAGAAAATTATTTTTCGCTCACCGCATAGTTAAGCTCTGGAATTCATTGCTGTAGGATGTGGTTACAGCAGTTAGTGTAACTGGGTTTAAAAAAGGTTGGGATAATTTCCTAGAGGAAAAATTCATAAACTGCTTATGGTAATTAATAAGCAATAGTAGGTTGAGATTTTTCTAATGTTTGGGTACTTGCCAGGTACTTGTGACTTGGATTGGACACTGTTGGAAACAGGATGCTGGGCTTGATGGACCATTGATCTGATCCAGTATGGTATATCTGATCTTTTTATGTTCTTAAGAGAACCAAGGATAAGAAGGGACTGGGCTTTCTTTTAATTTCTAGAAACTCCTCAAGGATGGGTCACTTCTATAAATGAGGTTTCTATTATTGCAGAGGTAAACTTGGACATCCCAGGAAAGCCATGGTTCAAATTCTGCTATTGCTCCTTGTGAGCTTGAGCACGTCACTTCACCCTCCATGGTCTCAGGTACAAACATAAGATGATGGTAACTCTTAGATTGTAAGTCCTCTGGGGAAGAGATCTACCAACTGTGCCTGAATTTGTAATTCACTTTGATCTCATCTTTGGAAAGATGAATAAATCTAAATAATCCAAAACCCTGTAATACTAGGGGACTTTAATATCCATGTAGATGTTCACTCTCTGATACTCCTACCAAATGTATAGCAGTAATGGATATTCTAGGTTTATCCCAGCTGATAAACCCCCAATTGCTGCCACCCCCCTCCACACAGACACACACACAATTTGTCAAAAAACAAAACAAAACCAACCCCTACCTCTGGGTCCCCTCAATCCTAACCCTTCTATCTTAACCAGAACCCACCAAAATTCTGTGCTTCCGGGATCACTGTACACTCTGACTACTCCTGACAACTGCTAATGTCGCTGGAACCCCAGCAGCCTTGGAGGGCTGTGAGGGGGAAAGGAGGGAGGAGGCAGGGGCCCAAAAGTAGGGTTTTTGACAAATTGTGGTGAGAAGGGGTGGCTCTTGGCCTGATAGGCCATACATGTTTGGACTTTTTTTGTGTGTGTGTGTGTGTGGGGGGTGGGGGGGTGGGATCAGGACAGAAGGCCCAACATTAGTGTCACTTAGGTGGGGGATGGGGGCTTGGGCCATTTAACTGGCTATATGATTGGAATATAGCCTGTTGAGGTTAAAATCATCCAGGACCACGTGCCCCAATAACTTTAACCCTGCTGTGTTGACCATATCTAGACTTAGCTGAATAAGTTGTTTGCCGGTTAGGTTATTTGGCTATATCAGTGCTGCCCCCAAACTTCTTACATTTTATCTGGATAAATGGTAAAGATATTCAAGCCTTGGAGTTTATCCAGATAACTCAAGTTATTTGGAAAACACACATTGAATATCTACCTCTAGAATATTTCTATAGATGACTTCAAGATCGCTGTTAGTTTTTGTTTGTAGTTCCTTGTAAGATAGGTTTCAAGCTGTTTAAATGGTGTTTTATTTTTAATTGTTTTTTTAATAGAGAGTATTTTGGTAACTCTGTGGTTTTAGGTATACTTTGTATTTATTTTCTTGTACGTCATCTTGAGCTTTTGATTGGCATGGTGGAATTATAAATCCAAGTGCTAAATAAAATATATTTCAGATTAGGCCTATGACTTATTTAGAATCTCTGCCCATTGTAGCTAATTAAAGCAGTCAAATTCAGTGAAATTGCCTGATACACCAAAAGTAACTGGTGAAACCATTTTTGAAAAATCCCACTTTCCATCCAGGAACATGAGACGATATAGAACGGTGTCTAATATTTCAATTTTGGGGAACATGATTGAAAAAGTGGCAAAGATTCCTAGCTGGATCAGCAATTTTAAGGACTTTCTAGTCAGACTTCAGACCTAAATTTGGCACTGATACAGCTTTTGTCATGGAAGTGGATAACTTCCCTACAGAACTGGATGAAAGGAACAATTCCCTGCTTGTTTTGTGTGAGCTATCTGCTGCTTTGCATACAGTAAATCACAGTATTTTAATTGTCTATCTGATTTACGGGTGAAGGACTTGGCTCTTCAGTGGGTTACTTCAGGTTGATTGTCTTCCTGACCGTAGAGTGTGCAGTCCCTCTGGCCTCCATATTCTTTGCAAAGCTAAGATAATCCAAGAGTTTGAAGTTCAATATCACTGTTATGAAGATGGTATCTAGCTGTTTGTTACCTTGGGATCAGAGCCAGCTCTGCTTAGAATTGATCACTGTCTGGTTGGGTTCTTATGGATTAAAAATGAATCCTGATAAATTGGAAGCACTATGGATCAAGAGAGAGGGTGATGCCAGTGTTGGTGACATATTTTACTAGTAATTGATGGAGCCTTGAGGGACTCCACACTCTACGACTAGGACAACGATATATCTAAAGTAAATCACTGAAGAGCTATGTCCATCGCCCCAATTTCTTTCAAAGTATGTAGCCTAGGGATAATTTTATGTTGCTATTGTAATTTTGTTTTATTCCTTGTATTTTGTGTTGAGCATACATTTAAAAGGCGAATGATAAATTGGAATTACTAAAGATAAGTCTTTTTTTGTATTTTATTTTCTGCTTTTTGGCATTTCAAAGTGTACATTAAAGCAGATTACATTCAGGTATTCTAGATATTTCCCTATCTCCACAGGGCTTATAATCTAATTTTGTACCTGAGGCAAAGGAAGGTAAAGTGACTTGCCCCAGGTCACAAGGAGTGACAGCAGGATTTGAACTCTGGTTTCCCTGGGATCCTGCTGCTCTAACCACTAGGCTAGTCCTCCATTAAACATTATTAATCTCCAGAGAGAGCCTTGGTTTTAGAGTAAATAACATGGCTTATTTTACCATTAGTGAGCAACTGCCTTTTCTGTACGTGCTGTAATTGGAGTGCAGGGTCAAAAGAGACCTGCCTTTTCTATACAGGTTGTGATCTGTTCATAGTTTTAATGAAGAAGTGGCTTTTCCTTAGACTGCAGCCTGAGTATCCTATATTGTTTTTAAGTGATCCCAGTTCAGATAACAGTGTTTTAACCTCTATTCTGACTTCTTGTTGCTACTTGGAACTATTTTGTTAATACACTTGAAGAAAAAAATAATACACAGCGATTGCAAAGGACCATGGTTGAAGTGAGACATTAACCTGGGTCCACAGATGGAACTCCTGGATGCTGCTGTTTCTGTTGGACCTTCGGGCTTGTCTTTACATCTTTATACTGGTCATGTTGAGTACAGAGTGGTAAAATGGCCTAACTGCGGCCAAGAACACGGGTGGGATCCTTGGCATGTGTACTTTTAGCTGTGGTCCGTGTTTAGGTCGCGGAAGGAAAGCGGTGTGCACGCATTAGATTTCTAGATATGCGTGTGCTGTCGTGTCCCCCCTCCTCTCTGTTGTCCGTACAAAGAGCAGCACAGTACAAGGATACTTTTACTGCACAGACTTTGTACATGCTAATTGTTAAAGAGAAACAACACAGATAATTTCTCTCTGAAAATGTATGTAAAGCATGCACGATAAAGAAGCAGTTTTCAAAGAGCGCATGTAATTGCCCCATGGTTAGAGAGGAGCAGGTTCAGATCCAGAAAAGCCAGGGCTCAAATCCTATTTCTCCCATTGATGCTCCCTGTGATCTTTGACAAATCACTTCACCCTCCATTGCCTTAGGTATAAACAGACTGTAAGCCCTCTGGAGCAGGGACTGATCTATTGTACCCAAATGTAACTCAGCTGGAGCTTGGATTTGGAAAAGCAAGTGGTTATATGCATAGAATGTATTCTCCATAAATATAGTCCAAAGCTAAAATGTCACATCACAAGTACAGAGTGCGCTGACACCAAATACAAAACTGTCTCTTGTTTTTCCAGCTATTTTTATACCTCTGTGCCCCAAGTTAGTGGCCTTGCTTCTGAGGCCTGAAGTGCTCTTGTCCCTCTGTGATATGTAAAAATGAGCTTCTACATATTTGATCCAGCTGACGGCATTAGAGGCACACTCCAGGGCATAGCTCATTGAGCTGCTGCCCTGAATATAAGAGAGTACTAGAGCAAAATCCACTGTAGGCATAGTCTAGTCTGTCTCCCAAGAAACGTGGAATGAAAAGAGTTCTATTGGCACAAAGCTACAGTGTTCCCAATAATTAATGATGAAGGGAACGGTGTGTACTCTCTCTGCATGCACAGAGACAGTAACTTTCAAAGAGGTGCACCGTTGCCCGTTGACACATTTGCGTTGGCGCGCACCCAGGGTCATGGTGATTTTATAACATGCGCGCACATATGCGAGTACATTATACAATAGCCTTGGCGTGAATATGCGCGTGCCTGCTTTTGCAAGTAGGCGCACCCAACCGTGCAAATTGGGTTTTGGCCATATAAGTCAGGAAAGTTTACAACTGGTGCGTGTCTACACCAAGACCAATTTCACCAGCTCATCCACCAGTTCGCCCAATGTAGAGCAAGGTCCTCCAGACCCCCCTGGTTTAATAGCCTGTACTCCCCCCCAGTTACCTTAGACCCTTCAAACCCCTCAGGAATGGCATTTTTTATTTTGTTTTTTTTTAAACTTACATCTCCTCCATAGCAGAAGTAAAGTTACGCAGCACCAGACCTGGCCACGTACCTAGGCACATAAGTATTTGCATGCATATATCTTGGCGGCACCCACACCACACACCTTTTCGATTCTGAGTGAGATGTGGGTGGAGCGACTTTAAAAATATGGTGGGCGTGTGTAAGGCTTACATATGTGCACATCTCCCAGTTTTGGCGTGTGCCGGGCTTTTAAAATTCACCTTAAAGTGTGTTGCGAATAGTCCCTGCAGCCTGTTTCCAAATCTAGATAAAAGCCTCACCTTATTTTGAAGGGTGTGGTTGATTGGGTTTATATCTGTCTCTTTGGTGATGTCAGCTTTATAATGAACAAGGAAGACTTAGGAACGTAAGAAGTGCCATGCTGGGTCAGACCAAGGTCCATTGAGCCCAATATTTTGTCGCTGACAGTGGCCAGTCCCAGTCAGAAGTACCTGCCAGATCCCCAATAGTTGACCTATTTCTTGTATCACACTCCCAGGGATAAGTGCTGGCTTTCCCAAGTCTACCTGGCTAATACCTGGTTTCTTAGCGTTCAGACAGATGAATCCAAAACCAATGGCTTATGCACCTCTACCAGCAGATGGAGATGGAGCAAAGCAGACATGGTATATGTATTCCTGCAGTAACATCAGCCCGCCAATATTCTCAGTCTCCAGCAGATGGTGGACGTGCATCTCCCTACTGGGGATTGCTTTAAAAAAGAAGGATTATTCACCCTGCTTTCCTGTGGTGATACCTTATGGTCCCTCCCTCAGTTGAGAATTCCTGAGTGATTTCTTGGTCCCTTAGATGCATGCCTTGGTCCGGTGGCTGGTTTTTCAACTGGCCTGGACTTGGTTGTAAAAAAGAAAAAAAAAAAGCTGAAAGGCAAGCAGGTACAGGAAGCCAATCGCAGCAGTGAAGGTATATGCCCTTTCCCCCTGCAGCTGGAGACTGAGCTTGTACTCAACCAGGACGGGCTGAGCTCAGGTAAAGGGTAACTTTAAAAAATAATAATAATAGAAGAAGGGATTCCTCCTGCTGGTCTCTCTGCTCGGTGTGAGATCAAAAGTTTGTTCCCGCCTCAGGGAGAGGTCAGGTGACGTGGGCAGCCTGGCAGGTTGAGCAGCCTTTTTGGTTAGGCCCACTCTCAGGTTCTTGTTTGCCATGTGGTTGGCCGCAGCAGCGTTTTCATGCATTTTTGTGTGCGAAAGACTGCCTTCAGTTTTCCATCGCTTCATGCTTGTGCGGATAGGAGCACCTACCGGGGCAACCAATTGTGCACACATACACATGCATGCACTTTTTGCACACACTATCTGAGCATCCTGTGGGAGCTTGGTTTCTGCACTATCAAGGCACAGTGCTGAACTCCTAAATTTTGGGTGTACTATCGTCAGATGCCTTTTAGGCAGACTGATGGTGCCCATAGCAAAGAAGCCTAAGCATCTTGCCCTATGTGTTGCTTGTCATATTTGGGCATCAGACTGGTGTTCCCTCCAACCTGTGTCAGCGCTGTTTGGAGGCTCAGGGAGAACTGCCTCCATCTGACTTTGCTAAGCCCGGTTCTTCCCAGCCTGGTGCGGGAATGGAAAAAATGCTGCCAGAAGGGTCACCTGACTTTGGAGCTCCCCAACTGGTTCGTCAGCAGAGGAAGGTAGTTCAGTGGGCACAGGACAAATGCCCCCTGGTTTTATTATGGATTCCTCTGCCTTTTCTTGGGTAGAATGTTTTCAAGGACTGCAGTCTTTTCTTCAGGTGCAGTCCTTGGCCCCAGCCAATATTAACAGGTCAGGGGGTAGGCATTAGGGTACACCTGGAGCTAGTCTTCCCAATAAGGACCCAGATGGTACTGATGATGAAGCCGATCCTTACGCGCTGGAGGATGGGGAAGATTCCTTTGGGATTGGAATCATATAGAACTATGTTGCAGTTCTTTCATAGAGATGAGTTACAGGCTCTCATTTCCAAGACATTGAAGATGCTGGGAGTTCCTGGGACTGAATCCATGTCTGAGCCAAAGAAAGATCTCATTTTGATTTCTTTGCATAAAGCCTCATGTTTCTTCCCTATTATGGAGGCCATTCAAGAATTAATTGATCTTGAGTGGGGCACCCTGGAAGCTAATTTCAAAGGGAGAAGAGTCTTGGAGTGACTCTACCCCCTGGATCCAGCTGCATAAGAGCAATTGCACTTTCCAAAATTGGATGTGCTTGTGTGTGCTGTTACCAAGCGGACAACTATTCCCCTAGAAGGGGGAGTGGCCTTGAAGGATGCTCAGGATAGGAGAATTGAGGCCAACTTTAAGCAGACTTTTTGAAACAGTGGCAGCGAATTTGCAAACAGCTTCTTGTTCCCTGGTGACTCACTCCTGTTTGCTTCTTTCTCAGGATGTTGATAAATTTGGCGTGAATGCCAGGGCAGTGATGAAACCAGCAGCCGCCTTTTTGGTAGGTGTGGGCTGCGATTTGGTCTGTACTTTGGCCAGAGGGGTGGTTTTGGTAGTAGCAACTAGGCGCCAGCTATGGCTAAGAAATTGGTCAGCTGATACAACCTCGAAATGTAACTTTACGAAGTTGCTTTTTAAAGGCTCGCTTTTGTTTGGGAGTGAGCTGGAGAAATAGTCAATTAGTGGGGTGAGTCCCCAGTTCCTTGACTACCAGAGGATAAGAAACGGGCGCTGCGATCCTTTTGCTTGAGAGGTCATATTAGGGGGTTCAGACGTTTTCTACCCTATAGAGGAGCATCTTTTCAGAGGCATCGACCTTTCGGTAGATCTGAGGCCTTTTGTCCCAGGAGCCCAGACGGGGCGCAGGCTTTGGTAGTGGAGCTCCCAAGCCTCCCAGTGAAGGTATGCCAAACCATCCCTGAGAACAGGAGATAGGGGATCGCCTCTCTCTCTCTTTTTTTTTTTATTGTAGGTGGGTGGAAATCACGTCAGACCAGTGGGTTCTGGAGGTGATACGAGATGGGTATGTGCTGGAGTTCCGCAGTGTTCCTCGGGACATATTCATGGTGTCTCCCTGCAACTCTCCACAGAAGAGACAGGCAGTGGAGTATACTTTAAGACTCCTCAGTCTGTGGGCCTTGGTTCCAGTGCCCATATCTCAAGAAAATGAGGCAGTATTCCATTTTATTTCATTGTGCCCAAGGAGGAGGGCTCTTTTCATCCCATCCTGGATCTCGAGGGGGTCAACTGTCATTTGCGAGCGACTCATTTTTGCATGGAAACCTTGTACTTAGTGATAATGGCAGTCTAGTGGGGGGAGTTTCTGACATATCTGGATTTGTCTGAGGCACACCTGCATATTCCCACCCAGCTAGAGCATCAGTGGTTCCTGCGTTTCGCGGTTTTGGGATGCCATTATCAATTTAGAGTGCTGTCTTTTGTTTTGGCTACCGTGCCCAGAAATATTTCCAAGGATATGGTGGTGGTGGCGGCAGCGGAATTGAGAAAAGATGGAATCCTGGTATACCTGAACTTGGACGACCGGCTGATTCAGGCCAAGAGTCTGGAAGAGAACCTCCAGGTGTCACACAAAGTGATTTCCTTGTTACAGGAGCTAGGTTGGGTGGTCAACCTGGCTGTCCGGTTGGCATGCTTGCGGTTCAGTGACCGATTGCAGGGTCGAGCGGTCCAGATAATGTTGGACAATGCGACGACAGTTGCTTACATCAATCAGCAGGGAGGAACCAAGAGCAAGCAAATGTCACAGGAAATAGCTCAATTTATGGAATGGGAGGAAGAACATATTCAGGAGATCTCAGCCTCGCATATTGGTGGAAAAGACAATGTAAGAGCAGACAGCATCTGGATCCAGGAGAACGGGAATTTTTAAACGAGACGTTTCAAATAATAGTGGATCGCTGAGGCCTTACGTTTCTGGATCTGCTGGCGACAACTCACAATGCGAACATTCCTCGATTCTTCACTTGCAGGAGAGGTCCAAAGTCCTTGGGCATTGCTGCCATTGTGTAGGAGTGGCCAGAGGGCAAGTTGCTTTATGCTTTTCCTCCACGACCCATGTTGAGTAGAATGTTTCGGAAGATCGAGAGTCACAAGGGAATGGTGCTTCTGGTATCACCAAATTGACCCAGGAGATGTGGTATGCAGATCTGTGAAGGTTCCTGGTTGGACTATCCCCTCAGGCTTCTGGGGCACAGGGATCTGCTGTGGCAGGGGCCTTCTTCGCTAAGATCCAACTCTGTTTTGTCTTACGGTATGGCCCTTGAGAGGGCTCAGTTGCTAAAGTGTGGATATTCTACTGCAGTGACTGGCATCTTGCTGCGAGCAAGAAAGTTCTCCACTTCCTTTGGCGAGTGCTTGAGACTTGGTGTGAGGATCAAGGAGATCTTCCTTGTTCAGTTAAGATCCTGCTCATTTGGAATTTATGCAGGATGGATTGAGTAAAGGATTGGTCCTTAATTCCTTAAAGATACAGGTAGTGGCTTTTGCCTGTTTCCAAGGTCAGGTCAGGTTAATGGTGGAACATTGTCTGTTCATCCAGATGTGGCCCGTTTCTTGAAAGGAGTGAAGCATCTTCGTCCTCCCTTGTGGTTACCGGTTCCCTTATGGAGTCTTAATCCAGTTTCGGCTTTTTTAGCAGGCCAACCTTTCCTTGAGTTTACTGACCTTGAAAACAGTGTTTCTTGTGGCAATTTGTTCAGCATGTAAGGTATCTGAACTGCAAGCCTTGTCTTGTTAAGAACCATTTTTATGAGTGACTCCGGGGGTGATACAGCTGCGTACTGTTCTTTTTGCCTAAAGTGGTCTCGGATTTTCACTTGAATCTGTCCATTTCCCTGCCGTCTCTGGTCAGGGAAAAGGATGAGGAGGAATATCGCCTGTTATGCCTCTTGACATCCAGGGGCCGTATCTTGAGGTATTTGGAGGTTTCTAAAACTCTCAGGAAGATGGATCATCTGCTTGTGCTTCACAGTAGGAGTAAACAGGGAGAACCGGCGTCACAGGCTACAATAGCCTGCTGGATTAAGGAGGTAATCACAGCTGTGTATATAATACTCCTGGGGGAATTCTGCGCCTCTGCGGAACGCAGAATTCCCCCCCCCCCATGCAGAATTACCAAATTCTGCGCAGAAAATAGCAGAGGAGACTCCGGTATGCTGCGAACGGAGCATGTCCCGCGGCACATACTCCATTCGCGGCGAAGATGAAGGCCAGGTGCGCCATTCGCGGCGAAAAGGAAAGGCCCCATGTGCCGCGGGACACGCTCCATTCACGGTGAAGATGAAGGCCTGGTGCGCCGTTCGCAGCACACGGGGGGCATTCCCTTTTCACTGCGAAATGGCACGCTGGGCCTTCACCGCGAACGGAGCGCGTCCCCGCAGCATGCCAGTGGGAGAGAATATGTGTCAGAGATGGGAGGGGAGGGTGAGAGAGAGCAGGAGGGTGTGAGAGAAAGCATGGGGGGGATGCCAGTGAGAGAATGTGTGTGTGAGAGGGGAGGGTGACAGCATGGTTGGTAAGAGGGGAGGTGGGGAGGGTGAGAGAGAGCAGGAGAGTGTGAGAGGGTGGGTGGGGGGATGCCCTAGTGTGGGTTTCAGAGAGGGAGCCTATATGAGGGGAGGGTGTGGGGGAGGGGGAGATTCAGCTTGGTTGGTAAGAGGGGGAGTGGGGGGGATGCTTGAGTGTGGGTTTCAGAGAGGGAGCCTATATGAGGGGAGGGTGACAGAGAGCAGGAGGGTGTGAGAGAGAGCATGGGAGGTAAGAGAGGGGGCTGGGGGATGCTTGAGTGTGGGTTTCAGAGAGAGGGAGCCTATATGAGGAGATTGTGAAGGAGTGTGTATGTGTGTGAGAGACTGGGAGCTGATGTGCATGAAAAAGGGATTGTGTGTATGTGAGGGTGCTAGCCTGTGTGAAGAGATTGTGTATGTGTGAGACAAGAGCCTGTGTGAAGAGCTGCGTGAGATAGAGACATAGGGAGCCTGTGTGAGGATGTATGTGTGAAAGAGAAAGGGAGCTTTTGTGGGTATGTATGCAAGAGAGAGGGCCCTGTATGAGGGGATGTGTGTGCGCGAGAGAGTGAGGGAGCCTGTATGAGGGTGTGTGTGTATGTGGAAGGGACACTCTTATAGTGAATTTCTAGGGAAATTCTGCTTAAAATATTTAAAATTCTGCAACTTTTAAGTAATACCTTTTTTTCTGTAATAATTTCAAATGTAATTACTTAGACTGTCATGTAAATTGTGTTATTTTGACCAATATAAAGTTTGCAGAATTTTGCAGAATTTTCAGTTTTTGTGCGCAGAATTCCCCCAGGAGTAATATAGATGCTGAGCAGCCGTTGCCTAGTCAGGTTAGTGCTCATTCCACTAGGGCTCAGATAGTGTCATGGGCAGAGATTAGATTGTTGGCTCCCATTGACATTTATTTATTTATTTACTGATTTTATATACCATCATTTGGTGTAGCCATCACAACGGTTTACAGCAGTAATAAAAAATACAATGAAGTAAAATCGCAATAAAATACATTAAAAATTATCTTGGCATAAAAAACATAGTAAGGTAGACATTACATTAAAATAATATAAAATAGCATATAACTGCAATGTCATGTTTAGTGCCTAAAAATAAAACTTAAACTATAAATATATATATATAAAGCCATGGAGATTAGTGTGTTTGATTAGATTCATTAAATGCTTTCATAAAGAGCCAGGTTTTAATCTCTTTCTTAAATGTTTTTAAGTTTTGTAGTAGGTGTAAATCTGTGGGTAATGAGTTTCAGATCTTTTGGACTAGCAAGGGATAACATTGCACGTTCTCTTACTTGCGTAAGCTGTGCCGATCGTACCGATGGAATAGAAAGGAGGCCTTAATTTACTGAGTGGAGGTTTCTTTGAGGTACATGTATTTTAATTGCCATGTTAAGCCAATCTGTGTGCTCTCCGTACATGATTTTATGGATAATTGTTAATATTTTATACTCTAATTTTATTGGTATCCAATGAAGGGAAATCAGAACTGGAGTAATATGTTCTTGTTTCTTGGTGCCGGTTAAGATTCTGGCTGCTGCGTTTGTAGTATTTGAATCGTTGATGATGGTAATCCAAGTAAAAGAGAGTTACAGTAGACAATAATGGAAAAGATGAGTAATTGCAATACCGTTCTAAAGTTGGTAGGATTAAGCCTCCTTAAGGTTAATAGCTTGTAATAACCTTCTTTGAATTTTTTTGCAATGTGGGTCTTGTTCAGCTCACTATTTATTTATTTAAAAAACTTTTATATACCGGTATTAGTATGCATACATCATACCGGTTTACAATGTAACTTAAAAGGCAGAAATTACAATGAACAGGGAGGGCGAACAAGGAGGAGTATACAAAGAGCAGGAGGTGGAAGAATTAAAGCAATAAATAAAACTGCAACGGACTATTTACAGGAATATACAAGGCGTAGGCAAGATACTTGCGGAAGTCAGTGTACTTAATCAGGGTAGGCTTGTCGGAAGAGCCATGTTTTAAGTTTTTTTCTGAACTTGGCTCTAGCCTGAGAGTGGTAGGGAGGGCGTTCCATTGTTTAGGGCCTGCAATGGATAGTGCACGGGCCCTAGTAGAGGAGAGGTGGGCTTTTTTCAAAGGGGGAATGGAGAGAGTGCCTTTGTTGACAGTGCGAGTGGGTCGTTCAGTGCGAATAGGACGAAAGGGTTCATCCAACCAATTGGAATTGTGCGAGTGGATGGACTTGTGCACTATGGTTAGAATTTTGAAGAGAATTCGGGATGCGATGGGGAGCCAGTGGAGTTCTTTGAGTATAGGGGTAATGTGATCAGCTTTCCTTGAGTTGGTGATGACCCTGGCGATGGCATTCTGGAGCATTTGTAAGGGCTTGGTGGTGGAGGAGGGTAGACCGAGGAAGAGGGCATTACAGTAGTCCAGCTTTGAGGAAAGGGTGGCTTGGACGACGGTGCGGAAATCATGATAGTGGAGGAGGGGTCTGAGTTTCTTCAGGATGTGAAGCTTGAAGAAACCTTCTTTGAGGATGGAGTTGATCTGTTTTTTGAGATTAAGTTGTTGATCTATGATAACCCCAAGGTCTCTTACTGTGGGTTGGGGTGTTATGACGTTGAAAGCTAGATCGTTGGAGATCGGTGGTTTGGGAGGGAGGTGAGGAGAGATAAGGAGCAGCTCTGTTTTGGAGGAGTTTAGAGCGAGGTGGATGTTGGTGAGGAAGTCATTTATGTTAGCAAGACATGTGTTCCAGAAGGCAAGGGCATCTCTAACATACGGTACAGGATGGATTTCAGTTTTGCGATCTTCCATTTTCAGTGGTGATAGGAGAAATGTAGTTGATTTTCTATTTAGAATTATAATTTCCTTTTTGGTTCAGTATGAGTCTGATGTGAGTTAGCAGTTGTTTAATAATAGATAGAAACATGGCAGCTTTATTATATGTTGCTTCAATTGAATCAGTAATGGGAATTAAGATTTGAATTTCAGCTGCATATATGTAGTGTGAAAGTCCGAGCCCAGTAAGTAAATGACAGAGGGGAAGCATGTATATATTGAAGAGTGTGGCAGAGAGAGATGACTACTCTTCCTTGACCGAAAGGATGCATACACTCATATTGAAATGTTCCACAGTCACAGGAAGTATCTCCGATTTCACGTGGGAAACCAGCACTTTCAGTACCTGGTGTTGCTTGACACGGGTGGCGGTGCACTTCCGCAGGCTGGGAGTGCATGTTTTCCCATATCTGGATAATTGGCTGGTCAAGAGCACATCTCAGACTGAGGCCACCATGTCCATGTGCTTGACCATTTGGGTGTTAGAGTCACTAGGATTTGTTCTTAACTACCCAAAGTCCCATCTCAACCCATTATTTCAACTGGATTTCCTAGGAGCCTTGCTAGATATGACTCAGGCCATGGTCTTCCTGCCTCGCCAGAGGGCCATCATATTGACGACTATCACAGCAGAGATCCAACAGAGACAGCAGGTGTCAGCTTGGCACATATTGAGGTTGTTGGGCCATATGGCCGCAACCATCCATGTCACTCCCTTGACACATTTTACACATGGGTAGAGCCCAATGGACCCTGAGGTCACAGAAGTGCCAGGCCACTCAGAGCCTCCAGCATTGTATCTAAGTAACCCCTTCTCTTTGGGACTCATTGTCCTGGTGGTGGGTACTTTCAGATCTGGAACGGGGGATCTATTTTCAAAGTCCCTTACCCAAATTGTCCTAGTCACAGATGCATCCAACTTGGATCGATGGGCTCAGCACTCAGGGTCTCTGATCCACCCAGGAACGCTCTTGTCAAATCAACTTCCTGGAGTTTTGGGTGATCAGAGTAAGCGCTATGGGCTTTCAGAGATCAACTGTCCAACAAAGTTATCCTGATCCACATCAACAACCAAGTAGCTAAGTGGTATGTCAACAACAAGGAGGCTCGGGATCTCTTACCGCTGTGAAGCCGATTTCAAGATGGAAAAATATGCCGATGAAAAGTCTTACTGAACAATGATGCGCCGAAAATCACCGACAGCTTGAAGGAGAAAAAAAAACCCTGAGGAAAGATCCGCTGGATCTAAAACGCAGCCACGTTGGGACACAGTCACTTTAAACAGATAAGTCGGTTGAATGTTTAGACTAAAGTCTAGACATTACTAAAAGCGGGCGCTTTAAACCTTGACATTGAGACTGCATTAATGCAAAGGATTTTAAATCCACGCTACATGGAGAAAAATAAAGTAAAACCAGGCCGGAGGAGGTTGGTTGATGATTGCAAAGAACACATTACCCGACTGTAGTGGTAAAAAGAACGTGGTATGAAACCTTCTTCTCTGTTCCAAAAAATGTTTTCGATTAAAAATGTTTTCGATTAAATATTGCACTTTTGATTTAATTACAACAGTAGGGGTGTAAATTCACTCGCCAACTCATACGAGAGGCTAAAAACTAAACATTAAAAAGTATATCAAATAACTATTTTTGTAAAATTGTTTGATAAGAGGTGATTTCAAGTAGAGCTATAGAATTTCAAGATATATATCCCTCTAAAGACACACTTTTTAGTGCATTCCTTTGGTGGTACCCAAGGAGGTGATGGCAGTTCTACTCCACGAAGTTCTTCTCGACCTGTACTGTACATGGGAACACCCTGCAACGGTCCCACCAGTGAACAGGAAAACTGACGCCACATACCTGGTTCAGTCAGCTCCAGGTTTTCTTTTTTTTTTTCTTTTTATAAGTTTAACAATTATTTTCAAGAAAAACACTTCTTTGAAAAATAGAGATACATCATGGTAAATATCTTAACAGGAAATATAACATCATTACTGAAATATAACCCATTTTCATCTCAAATCAAAGTCCACAATAATTTGACCTCACAAGATGGAACAGCTTTTCGGGGCTTCCCAAATGTCCTAGTGACCCTATAGCCAGTCGAGTTTTTGAGACACCCACAATGAATATACATGACAAAATTTTCCATCTTCTGGGTTTCCATGGTTTGCAATTTTATCTCCTGCATCTTCATTGTGGGTATCCTGAAAACTCGACTGGCAGTGGGGTCAACAGGACAGGTTTGGGAAGCCCTGCCCTAAATACCTTTTAAAACTCCAGTCCCATTGCCACTGAGCATGACCCAGTCAGCTGTTAATTGGTTCTGATGTGCTACCCTTACCCCCACCCATTCTCCTTGGTCATCCCTGTCCTGGAAGGATAAAGATGGGTTGGCAGGCACTGGGGAAGTAACAGGCTTGCATTATATAATAGGGATGAGCACTTATTATACAGGTAATTGAATTTGGTGTATAACTTTTGCTTTATTCAGGTGAATGACATAAGAGTTTGTGTCTGGTATGCTCCTTTTTAGTGTTAGGCTGCAGATTTTTCAGGAATTTTCCAGAGACTGGCAATTTTTTGGTTTGTGACCGAGATGCATAAATGGCAAATGCTGAAACTCCATGAAAGCAGAGAAAATTGGACTAAGATTCTGAGATTCTAGCAGGATACTAAGGATGCGGCTAGCACAGACGTTTTCACTGCCACTTTCATGTATCCTGGAACTTGCAGAGTACAGGTTCCAGAATGCACTGAAATACATGTTAATGAGTTAGGACCAACCTATTGCCTAAGATTGTTACACTAGGAAAGTTAAGAGCTATGCCCCCTTATATTGAAAAAAAAAAGAAGACATGGACACAATTAGAAGTAATAGATAGCCTCTGGATTTGTGAAGGCATTGCTCATGTGATTCCATGCAGTTCACAGTCTGTGGGAACCCTTTATTACTACTTTCTTCCTTTGTATTTAGTTTGAGGAAACCTGTTATACATAATGCATGTGCAGTGATACAGCACATGAGAGGAGATGTTTGGGAGTCTGCTGTACTAATGAAATTCTAATTTTATTTTCAGAACCAGGGCCCCTTCAGTTATTTGAAAATGTTTAATTTTTATTTTATTAAAATGTAGATGTCTTAAATTTGTGAGTTAACTTAAATCCATGATCTAGGATCTTAAAGCATTCCATATAGCCAGTAAAAAGATGATCACTTAACCATGTGTGCTTACTTCATCAATATATCAGTATATAGAGATATATCTATATCTATCTATATATATATATAGATATAGATATATCTATCTTGCTGCTTGTACTTATATCCTCTGTGCCCAGTTGCTAAGTGTAAGCAGGTGTATTTTCCTAGTGTTGTGGGGTATTCCCATTTTAAAATGCTAATCAAAGATTGACATATAGGGACTCACGTTTATTCTGTACTATGTATTGAGGACAGCTGCAAAGATAAGAGATGAACATGTAATAACATTTGTTGAGAAAAAATATATATATGTACTGTTGCACCCACAGCTATTGAATCTTTATGCATGTGTTAACAGAAGAAAATAAAGATTTTATGAGGAAAATGGAATTTGTGTGTGTTTGCACTAGGTGTGTCCAGGAGAGCAAGGGGAGCCCCAAAGGCAGGAGCCCTGTGCATTGTTAAGGAACCAGTTCAGATTAAAGGACCTTGAACTGCTTTGCATGCCTTTCACCTTTCCATGAAAAATATTTGACATGGAAGTTCATGCAAAATCTATAGTGCAAAAAAGCTAAAAACGATGTGTTCAAGAAATTTGAATTCTAAAAAAAAACCGTCCTGAGATGAGTGGATAAATGCTACTGTGCTATAGAGGTACAAAGATTAGAAGTGTCATTTTATGAGTATTTTGCACATTTACATTTCACATACCTCTGTTTACATTTGGACCAGGCATGGTGACTCTTCTCAGCTTGGCTTCTGTCTGAGAGGAAAGGATGGGGAGCTTTATCATGGTCTGAGCAGGAACCTTGGTTTTTCTCTTCATCCAACCAAATTAGAGTTATAACTCCGGGTGAACAGTGCAGTGGAATGGATGTCACTTAATACCTGCCCAATTACATTTCTTGAGCTCAGGGGCTAGTAGGATTGTCACCTGCACTTGTTTGGAAGGGTTTCCAATGACTTACCCTATCATTGCCATCTTTTTTGTGGCTATTATCAGAATGCCATAGTAAAAAGAAGGGTATGGGAGACAGTTATCAAAGAATAAACCCCCCCCCCCCCTTTAAGCAAGCTGGTGATGACCGAACACAGAAAGCTATAGCAGGAACCCTGTAGGATCTCAGCAATGGGAATGCTGTAGGATCTCAGCAATGGGAATGCTGACGTGAGGTGGATTCAGCAAGAAGAATAAAATACCTTCTATCTGTAACCAAGTTTATATCCTACATAGGCAAAGACAGGGAATCATAGATAGTCAGGGGCACACTATACAAAAAGCTCCTGGAAGAAAAAATAGTCGGGACCAAGAAAAGAAGG